>NC_137797.1:3079457-4279457 GCF_963383645.1 Muscardinus avellanarius | reverse complement strand
GTTAGAATATGATGGTGGTAAAACTGTTTAAAGGGTAAGGGATTAGCAGAAGGCGCAGACTCCTGATTAGAACTAAAAACCCCTGCATCTGGGTGTTGCTGAAAACCAAGCACAGGAGAGAGATCTCTGCTTCTCATTTTGAAATGCATTTTTAAAAATATGCATTTGTCATGTAAAAAATATAGAGACTTTTAATTTCAACGCAGGGGTCCCTCTCATCTGATGGCTTGCATTTCCACTTTCTTTCGGTTAAAGAAAATGAACTTCAGCCAGGTGTGGGGGCACACGCCTAGCCTATAGCCGCAGTTCTTGGGATGCTGAGACTGGAAGATCACAGGTTCAAGGCCAGTGGACAGTAACTTAGTGAGACTCTGTTAAAAAAAAAAAAAGAAAAGACTTGGTCTAGCTCAGAGTTAGAGCACTCTCAGGTTCAATCCCCAATGCTACAAGGGAAAAAAAAGAAAGAAAAGAGAGAAAGAAAAAAAAAGAAGAGCTTCGTGTTTTTTCTGAAATTAGGACTTTTGTTCTATAAATAGCCAGAAACAACATGGAAGCATCCAGTTTCCTCTTTAGTGTCTTTATTTTGCGGCAATTAAATATTATATTTTCTTGCAGGAATAAATTTAGTTAAAACACTTTTTGTGGAGAGGGCATATATGAAAAGTCAGACCTTAACTTTGAAGTGAACTGTCTCCAAAAACTGGGATACTAGACGTGGTCAGGAAAATGGAGCCGACTTTATATAATAGGTCGCCCATCTGTGTTATATGAAATCATATTTTGTTTTTTAAAAAAATAAGAGTTAACTTAATAAAGAAGACCAGCGTGGTCAAATTTCAGGCAACTTGTAATCGACAGCCTCCCCGATAGCCGAGTTCGGCGTTTCTTCTCCAGGCAGCTGAGTGCTGTTAGAATCCTTTTCAAGACCAGCTCTTGATTTTTTAAAAAGTTCCTGCAGTCCCCTGCAATTGAACAATGAGCCATTTGAGTTCTAAATCCATGTCTCTCCCCTTCTTTCTTTATTCTAGAGCGCTTCTAATTTACCTAGCCCACTGAGTAACTGTACATCTAAAAAATACACTGATGTTCTCATTTCCGCTGTGAAGAACAAAACTTTCAACTTTAGCCTTTCAGCATTACTTAAAAATTTGGAGCATAAACATCTGATAGTTTTTAACGTTTAAAAAATCACACAGCTAAATTCTGCTTAGCTGTGATTCAAAAAGAACACGTGACCAAGAAAATCCTGACTACGGACGCTCCAAATAAATTGAGGCTTTTCACGGTGAGAGGAAACCCGCGCTTGGACGTTTGGGGAGCGAAATGATTTCTAAATTTCTTGACATACTTTCATTTTCTTGGAAATTGGTACCTCACCAACTGCTAAACTCCAAATGCTAAAGTATCTTAAATTGCTAATAAAATGCTATCAATAGCATGATAAATTTTTTTTTAGAGAAAACGATAGTTTCCCAGTTATTAGGATTCTATTTTAGAGGCTGTAGAATCGAATAACAAAAATTAACTCAGTACCCACTTCTCTTTGAAAGGTAATTTTTATTTAAAAATTTAGCTTATTAAAAAAATAAACAACCTTTCACATATACCGTGCCCTTTCTCACTCTTCATATAAAGCCAAGAACCTCGCGTTGACATTTGATTCATGCATCGCAGACCATCAGAGATCTTCCCCCTCATCCTAATTCGGATGTCCTGATTTGTGATGTTACTACTTGGGAATGGAAAATACTGGTTGGGATTCCTCATCTGTGTCAAGGAAAAAATTTTTTCTATGAGTATGTCTGCATTTTATACAATATGCTCACTTACTTGTATTTGCTTGGACACACATCTATCATACATTCCTGGTTCTTCTACCTTTTATTTGAGAAATAGTAGCCAATCCTCAGGCGTGCTTTTGGCGTTGCTAGACTTATTTCGGTGTAGGTGTGCACATAGCGTGCCAGGCAAGGTGAACCTGTGGACTTCCAAAGCAGGTTTTGGTGGTCACGCCGCAGCCCAGAGACCTGAGTGCGAAAATGTGGAGTGAGGTGAGTGCCCAGCAGCCACGAGGGCAGCGGCTACGGTGCCCTGCCAGCCAGCTGCAGGCACACGTTAGTGTGGTCTTGATGAGAGAGAGAAAAAGAAAGAAAGAAAGAAAGGAAGGAGGAAGAAAGAAAGAAGATATTCACATGGTGTGAGCGTGCTGCTTTTGGGGGGTTTGATAGCTTAGTGCCTAATGTATGGTTTTGTCTCCAAGCATGCTGGACCCACGGCCAGGGTTTCATCACTGTGGTTGGTACGTGAGCACGAATTTGCCATTAAAATGAGGGAATGAAAGCAAAAGATCCTGAAAAGGGGCTTCATTGTGTCTGCAAGGAAAGAATCCTCTCGATGGCTGCCGGCTCACATTTCTTTACCCGCCCGAGACCAGATCAACTCTGAATTCTATTTCCCTGTTTTACTTCTATGAGCATTATTTGGCTTCTTTCTCTCTCTTGCCTCGACTTCCTCTGTAAGAAATTATAAATATATAATACATACATATATACATACACATATGTTTGCCCAAAGGAGACGGAGGCTAATAGGTTTTGTGCATAAAAAACAAGCGCTTCATAAAGTAGCAGTACACGTTATGATGGCCCGGCACATTGAAATGGACTCAAAATCTGCAAAGTACTTTGAAACGAAGGCAAAGGAAAAAAAATAAAACCAAACATAAGCCTGGTCTGCCTTCTTTACAGAACACCCAAATCTGTTCAGCAGCTCCTCTGAGGAGCGCGTGGTTGGGGATGATTGAAGGGACATCTTATCCAGGAGCTCCTGGAAATTCGAAATCGCAATTTTATTGAGCCAGCTTCAGAAATGCTATTATTTTCGGGTGGGTAAACTGAGCGCTCAGAACCCGAGGAGAAATGTGATTTTCCCTCACACTCAGCCTGCTTGCTTTGGCTAGACTAAATGCATCTGCTTACCGGGCCCTTGTAACGCCTTGGATCCTGGGATACCGAACGCCGAACACTACATACAAATGCTGCTGCGTAGAGAGAAGGGAATCGAAACTGGAGCCCCCGGAACTTCTGAGGATGTTCTGTGGGCCAGGGCTCAAGAGCATAGCAGGAAGTGTGCCGGCGACATTCCCATTAGGTAGATCTTGGGAGAAATCAGGAAAAAATAACTGCATAAGGCTGACACTATATACATCCTGGTACAGCCACAGGCTTCCTAGGACTTACTTTTTCAAACATCTGACCTCAGGCACGGTCGTGTCCCAAAGGGACAAACCGAGTTTTTCTTTCAGGAAGCTTGACCGGCACAATGTTCATCAGCAGCGGTAATTTTCCAGGTTCCTTTTTTGATTATTTGGGCACCCTTTTGAAGTACTGTTTACTTCGAATAATGTAATATGGTAGGGAGTAGATAAAACCAAAATTGTATCTCCAACCTGAAAAGCCTAGCGGAATTACCTGAATACTATTATTTTTCCCTGAGTTAAGCAGAATTTGATTTCTGAATTTGTAGCCAGATTACATATAAATTCTTGTCAACAACTGGGAGGGGGGATTTTTATAAATGTGTGTTCTTCTATGTTGTTCTAACTCACTCAATTTTTTTACTTTACCAAATAAAAGTTGGAAGGGAGGGGGCGAAGAAGCATTAAATTAACATATTACTGTGTGTGAACAAGGAAAAAGATCCGCCAATAAAAAGCGGGTTAGCAAGCCGGTATGATTATACAATGATTTCAGGTGAAAATTACAAAGCTAATATCCTGGCATTTAGTCACTGCCGTTCAGTAATGATACAGTTGTCAAATTTGTATTTGTGCCAATGGAACAAAAGTTCTAAGTGCCATAATGGAAGATAATTTCTTTTTCTTTGTGGCATTTTTTTAATTCAGTGTTTTAATCCACCATTTAATTCATGTTTTAATCACAAAACATATATCACATTAGTTATAATATTTATAGTGTTTAGCAAAGTTATTATGAATAGATTATAGGGCAGTTGTTGGAGACAGTCTCGTCCCCCCCCCCCTTCTGAACGTATCGCAGAGGTATGCAGCCTTTGTAGAATCTGCACTCGAGAGCAGCTTTACGTAAGAAGTCACCGTAATTTCTGTTTGGAATCCCTGTTCGGTCTTTAAGGAGTTCGCTCAGTATTTTGGCAAAAACTAGATTCTGTACTAAAAGGGCCCGGTGCTGCCGAGACGGCTTCTGTCAGCCCTGTCCCAACACATTTTGGTTTCTCGGGAGCCCCTACACTTGCTAAACCACAAAATGCCTGTAATAGGGTTTTCAAAGTAGTTGAACCCTACAGAAGGAGGGGTACAGGAGAAGCTGATAATGGCCGGCAGTTGCCGAGTTTGTCCTGGGCTTGGCTGGAGCAGGAAGGGTTCTGTATGGCTTGGGGTCTGCCTGGTGTCTCTTCACCCTGCGTGGATGTGTTCCTTCCCCACACTTCCTAGATGTGATCTTTTACGGTGAAGAAAATTATAAAAGACAGCGCTAGACACAACGACTCAGCCAGTCACTTGAGTGGGCACGCGTTCCCAAGCTCAGGCTGTGGGCTGTGTGCACCCTTTGGGGGATGAAAGCAGAGGGCTTCTGGGCGTCTGGCCCCGGGCCCACTTGGCTGTCTCCAAACAGGGGCCACCCCGCACCTTCCTTAGGGAAGGAGTGAAACCCCTGGGTTGTGAAACCTCCCTCCTTAGGGAGACTGCGCCGTGGAAAGTGAAAGTTGGTAAGGATTCCGGTAAAAAGATGAACTGGAAGTTACTTCGACTCCATTTTCTAAACCTGAGTTTTCTGACGGGAAAAAGGCAAGGCTACGCCTAGAAAGCCTTCCCAACTCTTCGGAACACGTGTGGGAAGGTCTCTTAGCATATCTTGATTTCTCCCCCTCTTCCCAAATGTGCCTGTCACGGAGGGTGCCTACTGGCCAGCACTGTCCGCGGCCAAGTCATGGGGTCTACGGGACTGGGAAGGCCAGTGGGCAGCGGAAGCCCGGGCTGAGCTGGCTAGTCCAGCCTTACCCAGACTGGCCATCCCCCCCACCGCCTTCTGGGCAGTCCGATTCAATGTGAAACGAAGTTTCCTGGGAAGCAAGGCACAGGAGGAACTTTTGAATTTACCAATGGCATAAAAATATATATTTTTATGACAGCGGGCAAGTTTCAATTGGTTGACAGAAATGGCGAGATGTGACGTCAAGGGACACTGGTTAGAATGCCAAGGCCGGGGAGGGGGGGCGGGGGGGGGGAGGCACAGAGAGACAGGGGGCCGGGGCCTGCGGCCTGCCCGGCCATCGCGGGCATCCAGAGCAGCTCGGTCGACGTGGCTGGGGGCCAGGCATGCCCGGGCAGGGAGGGGGTCCGAGCACAGCCGCCCCGTGTCCCCCCGCGCCCCAGACGGCGCCCCCGCGCCGTGCCCACGCTCGGGTGCCGCCCTGGCACCCCCACCCGTGCCCGGGGCCCGGAGGCCGCCGCTCCCACTCCCCCGGGCCGGGAGGGGCGTGTGGCCTGCAGCCGCGGCCTTGGACTTCTCCCGGCCCGCTGCTCCGCGGGGCAGGACGAGCACCGGGAGGGCGGGGCCGGCCGGCGGCGCTGCCCGCACCTGGCCCGCCGCCCGCCCCGCCCGCCCCGGCGCCGCGCCCGCGGGACGGTCCCCGGCCGCGCATCATGGCAGCCGGCGCCGCGCAGCGCAGCCGCGGAGCCCGGGGCGGGCGGGCACGGGGCGGCCGGCCGGGCGGCGTCCTCCCGCGATCCGGCGGCGAAGGGGTGGGCAGCGCCGCGCTCCGGGACAGGTGCCAACTCCGAGACAAAAGACATAAAGCGGCGGCGGGCGGCGGGCACGGCGGCCCGGGCCGCGGCCGCGGGAAAGTTTGGAAGTGTCCGCGGCGGGGACGCGCCCGGGCCCTCCGCGCCGCCGCTGAATAATTCATGGCCGGCCGCCGGCCATTAGCATGCACCGGGCGCGGCGTGCCCGGCCGCGGGGCCCATTGTGCCGCCCGACGGCCGCGGCCGGCCTCGCTCCCGCCGGCCACCGAGCTCCCGGCCGCCGGCCACTCTCTCCGGCCGAGGCCCCGGGGCGCCCGCGGGAGGGGCCGGAGCCGCGCGCCCCCGGCAGCCGGGCCTCTGCGGCCCTGGGCGCTCGCGCAAGGGCAGGGCGGCGGACCGGCCCCGCGACGCGGAGGAGGTAAGGGCCCTTCTCGCTTTCTGGCCAGCTGCTTAGCGAGTGTTTACATATTAATGGGGGGTCCCGAAAGGGGCCCCTCCGCGGGGCAGGCCTGTGCGGTCCCGGACGCCGAGGGAGGGAGGGACAGGCCCGGGACGCAGCCGCGGTGGCGAGAGGCCACGCTCACCCTAATCGGGAAACACAGCCTCTCGTCTCAGGTGTGTGTCCAGGTGACCAGCCAGAGAGGATTTGGGTGAACCCGTAAAACAAGCGCCAGCAGTCATCTTGAACAATAGGGGGGGAAAATCTGTTTTGGGGGGTAGATGTGTTTGGAAAGGTTATTTGGAAACCACGGCCCTTTCTCGAGAAACTCAACTCTCACGCCCTGAACCTCGCTGCTGCTGCTGCTGCTGCTGCTGCTGCTGATTTTATTTTCTGCTGCTTGGGCATTTTCTAGAGCTGACTTGGAGGAAACCCTCGGCCCTGCGTCAGGGCAGTCGGCGTCTGTGAAAGGCCTGGGTATGAGAGCTGTTGTTTATGGAGGCGTAAAACGAAAACAACTCCTAACTTTTGTAATGAATGCCCGCTCATAGGTGGCTCGCACACAGAGCCGGCCAGTGACCCTGGGGAGATCGTAGGAAGCAAGGAAGAGGGGCCGGAATGCTCCTTAGCTGTAATTACAGGGTTTCAAGGTAACACTGAAATTAATTTCTTCGAAGTTGGGTTTCGAAAGCCGTGGCAGTCGCCACGGGCCAGCAGTAGCTTCCTTTCGATTTAGCTTATGGGTTCTGACTATTCGGGATCTTAAAATGTGTGTCTGGACGTGCGGGTGCATCTGGGGTTAAAATGAAACCCATGGCCAAGGATTAAGCCTGCCTTTCAAAACGATAGTGCCACAGGTGCGATTTCCCCTCTCCGCTTCTCCGCTTCCCACTCTGTGGATGTGGTTTGCCTAACCCTAATGGGTGTTCTCACCACGAAATCATGCCGGGGGGGGGGGGGAGGGAATCCATAACTCCCAGGAGTCCCGGGCAGCTACCAGAGGCCCTGCTTCCGGAACGTGGACGAGGCCTGAATAGTCCGGGCCTTCTTCAGGCTTCTGCCTCCCTGGCTGCCTGGTTCCCCTTGATCCAGGGGCAAGGCCAAGGAATGGAACCCATTTCCATAGGAGCTGGCCGGGGATATGCAGAAGTCCAAAGTTTGCCTCAGAGCCCCCACAACTAACCTCCGCCATCTTCTGTGTGAGTCTGCTCCCCCCCCCCAGCTCCGTCTTGAATGTTTTATTTGTGACTTTCTCGGCCATTGGGGGTGACCTGGAGGCAGGGTGTGGCTGTGGAAGGTGTGCTCGTCCTCTGTGTCGGCGCGGGGCTGAGGCCACTCATTATAAGAAGCTCAGGTTCTATCGTAGCCTGGCTTGTAAAAATGCTGGAGATGTTTTCCCGGGTCCACAGAAGACGGACGTGCCGCTCGCTGGGCCAGAGTCGTGTGGTGGTGCGCCGAGGCGGCTGGGTGTCCCCTAGGATTAAAGCAGCCCCCCAAACAAGGGGCACCGTCTCTCCTTCTCCCTAGACCAAGGCCAGGAGCAAAGACCAGAACATTCGAGGAGGTGGTCCCGGGGCCTCCATCAGAGCGGCCACAGATGTCCCCTGGCACGAGGGCGACGAGGCTGAGATTCTTCGGTCCGCCGTGGGGCCGGCCCGGCCCTCTTACCACGTTGGAATATCCCAGCTCGGCAACATTTAGTTCCGAGGATACACACAAAGAGGAGGCCTTGAAGCAAAACCAGCTCCTGTGGGTTTTTCTTCCTGCGGGATTTCACGTAGAAACGGGGTAAGCAGGGCCCTGCTGGCAGGGCTGCGGTACGGCTGCTGGGAGGACAGGCCGGGCTTTGTGTTCTGTGTTAGACCAGGGCCAAGCCCAGGGCAGCCTGTGGCGTGCCTCCATACCACAGATGCCCCTGAGCGAGAGGTCTCGGGTGCTGGCAGGGCTGTTGGGCCCGGGCGGGCAGTGCAGGCTCCCTTAGCGGGGCTGGGTCTGGCACACGCCGCCTGGGCCAGCGCGGGCCAGAGGTCGGCTTTGCTCAGCAGGGCCAGTGCGGCGCCCTGCGGAGGGTTGCTTCTGGTCTGGGTGGTTTGCACCTGGCTGGGTGGCCTCTCTGTGTACATGTGTCTCCCTGGCTTCAGTCTCCAGCAGGGCACTGGGGTCCCGTCCCAGCGTCCCAGCTCGGTGTGGACGAGGCCGTACAGGAAGGCAGGAGAGAGGCCCGGGAGGGCTTTACCCACCCAGATGGGCACCCTGCTGGGATGGTCCTCCCTTCTGCAGGGGTGGGGGAGCCTCCTGTATGTCTTCAGTGAGGGACAGTAGTTGGGAAGTGGGGGGAGCCTTCGAGTCTGGGAAAGAAACATCTTAAGAACCATAAGCCTCTAGCTAGGTGTGGTGGTGTCCACCTGTAATCCCAGGTGTTGGGAAGCTCAGAAAGAAGGATCCCAGGTTCGAGCCCAGCCTCAACAACTTAGCAAGACCTTCAGCAACTTAATGAGACCTGTTTCAAAGTAAAAAATAAAATAGTGGTGGGGGCATAGCTCAGAGTAGAATGCCCCTCGGTTAAATTCCCAGTACTACAAAAAACAAACACACACACCCCGGGCCTCACTTGCGTGCCCTTGTGGCTGGGTTTTGAGGTGGCTGTGCATGTCCTGAGAAGTGGGAGAAGACTTTTACAGAACTCTCAGTAAGCTGGAGTGCCCAGGCTCCCAGGGACCCGAGTTGGGGCACTCTGGGCTCCAGTCACACGGGGTCAGCATGTGACCCCAGACGGGTCATGCTGTGCCTTTGCTGAGTGGCAAGCAGGGGTGATGATGCTTTGGCCTCGGAGGATTCGGACAGCATCATTTCCACAAAGCACCGTCGGCGGCACGTCATCCGCGGGCGTTAAATGACTCCTGGCCATTCTCGTAAGTGACAATCACTATAATTAGTAATATCTTTATTTTTACCTCTTGAGCATTGCATTATATAACACCTGCTGTGTATTTTAAGTAACTAAGACCCCCATTTGGGTTTTCCCAAGAAGGGCCCCGAGAAGTTCACTGCCCCCCCCCCCCCGCCCCTGCCTGTAGCTGGTAGTAAACCTGAACGGCATTGGAAAGGCAGGCTGGCCAAGAACTCAGTGTGAATGTCACAGCCTGGGTGCATCTTGTACCTTGTTTCAGGTGCAGAAGATGAGGCCAAGGCCCAGGAGTGCTGACGGGGGAGGAGTACCCTTCCGTACCCGGGCGCTGGCCTTCCGTCTGACCTGTGTCCTCCATGGGGGTCCAGAGTGCCCGCTCCAGCCACAGCGTCCGTGGTGGACTTGCGGTTGTCGGTTTGGTGGGAGAGTGTTGCCACCCTGGCGAGCTGACTGTCCCTTGCCCAGAACAAGGGTAGGTTTACCACATGGCTCGCTTTGGAACACTTTCTCTCACAGTCAGAAGACCCAGCACGATGGCCCCTTCTCAAAATATTTTGTCGGAACAAGAAGGAACCCTAAATGGCATTGGCCGTGCTTTCTGATGTTAGAGCGTCGAGGAAGGAGAGAAGGGAACGCTTGTCTCCAAGCAGAGACAATGGATCTTTCATATGAAATATTTATTTTCGGGGCTGACCAGCGTCCTGTTGGCCAGGACGGCCGGTGGGGCTTTAGTGTCTGGGTGTCGCAGGCACCTGGATGTGTAGCCAGGGATGGAGATTGATAGAAGAAAGGGAAGTCTTTTCTGACCCTGGCTTCTTGAGAAATTTCAGTAGGCGCCACTGACTTTCTTTGTGGAGTGGTGTTAAAACTTTCACAAGTTTATTTTTTTCTCTTCTGTGATTTTTTTTTTTTAAAGGCCACAGAGGTGTGTTTGGGAGCACTGGCAAGGTAGGCAAGTTTCAGATGGTGGGCTGGATACAGCCTATCTCCGGCCAGGCCTAGTTGGTCTTTGTCTGCGATTGCAACATGAAATTGAGAAAAATAGAGACCAGAAGAGGAAGGGTTGGTCCCCAGAGGGTACTGGCTGCCGGGTGGGGGCGGTTCGGGAGGACAATTGGGGTTAATATTTGTGGTTTGTTAGCCTCGTCTGCTTCGCTCCCCACCCTGTACTCAGATGAACTGGGAAGCGTTCATCCTGCTAGTGGCGGGGGAGTCCGACTGGACTTGGCGAAGCTGCAGTCGGGCCTTTAAACCCCTAGCGTTTTGAAACCAAGCTGGCCCCGAGTGAGGGTTCGATGATTTCTGATTCCAGAGACCGGCATGTCAGCGGGGCTGTGTGTGCACAGGGCTGGCCGAGCCCGGCTGCAGCATCCGAGGAAAGTCAGGCCGCCTGGGTCTCGGGGAGCCATGCTTGTGCTGGGTCCCCGGAGCGCCAGGGCTGTAGCCCCCAGGTCTGCCCCAGTGTTGGGGAAGCGTCGGGAATTCCGTCGGGAATTCCGTGGGGACCGCTGGCCAGGGACACCTGCCCCCTGGGGCCGTCTTCAGTCTGGACGTCCCTGCGAGGCCAGAGCAGGGGACAGGCAAGGGCGTGGTCTCAGCCAGGGCAGGAGGGTCCCTCCCTGCCACATTGCTTTGTCACCCCACGGACTTTGTTGTTAGATGGTATTTGTTTTCACCTTGAGGTTTTTATTTCTTAAAACTGCTGTCGTATCTTTTATTTATTTCTTTTGAATGCTGGAACCTATTAGCTATGACCCATCGCACCTTCTCCATGAACCTGTCCAAAGGAATGCCAGGAAAGGAGCTCTCTTTCAGGGGTGCCTAGATAGCTTCTGAAGCCGTGGGTAGAAGTGGTAAAGCCGACACGATAGAGAAGGATGATCCCGTCATGTACAGGTGTCTGTCCACTTTGTGTGTGTGGGGGGGGGCTCACACATCCACGCAGCGTGGTCTCATGACCACATTTTGGTGAGAAGCTTTTGGATGGAGTTTGGCTTCTGAAGTCTCACCTTTCCCTGTGACTCAGAGACCATGTGCACAGGTGTCTGGCATTTGCTGTCTGACCACTGTCTGGGAGAGTTTCTTAGTAGAATGTAACTAGCAGAGGCCATGGTTAGTACAGCAAAATAAGGCTGGTAGTTGTGGTTGTAAGACGTGTGCACGAGACATACAGAGTAAAAGGCCAATTTTTTTTTTTTTTAAGATTTGATAGAATTTCCCCTTGAGATTAAAGAATGCTGTTCCGTGCCCTGGATTTTTAATGCCTAGGTTGGGCTTCCCTGTGAATCGGTGCTGGGATTTCAGGTGGCAGGGAGAGCAACTAGCTGAAATATATACTACTGATTTGGACTCTTAGCCCCTTTCTCAGCTGACTAGTGACATTTACATTCAAATCAGGCATTTTAATTGCATTTTATTTATTTTTATTTTTATTTTTAATTTTTTTGGTGGTACTAGGGATGGAACCCAGAGGCTTTCTACCTACGCGCTATACTTTCAGACCTATTTTATATTTTATTTGGAAACAGGGTCTCACTAAGTTGTTGAGAGCCTCACTAAGTAGCTGAGGCTGGCTTCGAACCTGTGCGATCCTCCTGTCTCAGCCTCCCAAGCGCGGGGATGACAAGCGTGCGCCACCACACCCAGCCTTAATTACATTTTAAATTATAATAAAATGAAGATGCCAGGGCTGAATCTTCTGGGTTGCACGTCACCCAGATCTGTTTGGCCTGGAGGGGGCACAGGAGTAATCATACTGTGTGGATGCCACCTGTGGAGTCTACCCTACCTGGCCAGCCCAGGAAGGGCTCGCTGATGGGATTCTGGCCCAGCATCACACTGATGGCTGCTGGACCTCAAGGCCCCAGTGCCATCCTAGCGGACCCGCTGCTGTCCTGAGCCCATGATAGCCTGCAGGCCTGCTTGGGTTGCAGTGAGGTGGTTGGTGACGATTGTCTCCCTGGCAGCCAGCTGGGCACAACAGTGACCGCCGCTAGTCAGGGCAACACTGGCTGGGGGCGCACCCCCTCCCACAGCGTGACCAGGGCCTGCCGACATTGTCCCTCTGTCAGCAGGCCCCCAGATGGCCACCCGGTCTTCAGCGGCTTCCCCCAGGTTGAGGCGGGTGGAACAGGCCCCGCTCCATGGGGCATGGGGGACCCTGCTCCTCCTGGGGCCTGGCTTTTGGCAGCCACACCAAGCCGCCGCAGGCATGGATTCCGGCGTTCCTGGTCGAGCGCATGGCATCGGAATCCTACCTGCTTTGTCTCTGGCGTCAGCTGGTGAGTGGTCACGTGGCTGTGTGCGTGAGGCAGAGCGGAGGACCGCAGGGCTCCTCCCGGCCTCTCCCTTCTCACTGCCTCTCTCTACTACCGCCTGCGCCGCAGCTTCTGGTGTCGCTGAAAGGCATAAAACAGCAGCAAAATTAAACCCACAATCCAGGCAGCGCAGGGAGTTTCTGTCCCGGGAGGCTGAGGAGGGTGTCATGCTTGGTCCTGCTGCCCTCTACCAGAAAGTCCCTTAATGTGTCCTAGATTCATGACCCAGAGCCTGGGCATGTGCCTCTGTGGGGCCACGGCCCAGGCGACGGTCACTCTGCACCGTCCCCTCCGGCAGAGCTGGTTTGGCCGGTCCCTGGACATCTGTGCAGGGGTTGGCACAGCCTGCTAGGAGCCCCTTCGCCCAGGCTCTCTCTGTCCTGTGCGTGTACAGCTGGCGTGACATAAAAGCACCATGGTGAGACTGGGCTGATGGGTGGCCAAGTGGACCTGGCCCAGATGCCCACAGGAAACAGCAGCAGAATCGGATAAACTTCATAGACGCGCCATGCTGAGACCAAGCCCGCGGAGCAGGTCTGGGGCCAGGGAACGGGGACCAGGATTGGCTTTGGTGACACAGAGCGTTGTTGAGGATCCAGCAGGGCAGGGGTAATGTGCCTGGATTTCATCTTTGACATCCTGCGTTCTCGAGGACCCCTTTGGCCCTCCCGGGCATCCAGATGGCCGGCCGAGGTCAGCTCCGTCCCAGGCACAATGCTCAGCACTCTGTGTGTTTGTTCTCTCGTCCCAGCATCCCTGACTAGTAGGATTCATGCCGCCTTCTTGATATGCGTGGGGAAACCGAGGCTGAGAGAGGCTGCACGGCGTGCCCAGGGTTAGTCAAAGCTGGATTCAAACAGTGCCAGCCACCCTGGCTATTAGAAGGGGTTCATACCAAGGGCGTTGGGTGGGAGCTACCAGGGTGGGGGCCCTGGCCTTCCCTCAAGGAGTAAGTGGTCAGGGTGCTGGCGGCCGCCTGCCCTCTGCAGAGCCGGGCGTGGAAACAATGTGGCCTCTGTCCTGGAGCGAGTCAGGCTGCCTGGACTCCAGCCCCTCGGAGCGGCCCGGCCAAGCAGGCGGCTGCAACATGGCGCTCGGGCCACGCTGCCTGTCCGTGGGGCTGGCTGGTGCCGGGGCCGGGTTGGGCCGGGCCGCTCCCGGCGTCCTCCTCGGGCCGGCTGCTGAGTGGCCAGACGCCGCGGCGCCCCCTCCCGCTCCCCCGGCGCCAGCCCCCTCCTTCTTTGGTGGTGGGTTTGGGGGCCCGGCCCACCCACCCGCCTCTGCCACGTCTGCCATCCTCCCGGCACCCACGAGCATCTTTCGAAAATTCCCGGTGGGCGGGGCCGAGCCGCAGCGGCCGCCTCTGCCCCCCCTCCCCGGGCAGCCAGTGCCAGATGAGAGAGGAGACAAAAGTAGCATTTTCCTCGTCCTCCTGGGCTGGCAGCAGGGCCTTCCCCCAGCGCCACTTGCTCCTGGCAGCCCTGCCCCCAGGAGCCGGAGTAGCAGAGGCCTAGGCCAGAGCCAATGGACCGATGGACGCTGGGCAGCCGGAGCCCAGGTGGCCCTGGGGCCTGTCAGACGGGGCTGGCACCTGGGGGGCCTGCCAGCCAGCGAGACCCACCCTCCGCGGCAAGGGTGACCGGCCAGGGCGGGGGCGTCGTTCTCCATTCGAGGTTCTTCCCAAGCGCCTCCGTCCCCCAGCACCCCGGTAAGTCACCTTCCTCCCTTGTGCTGGAGAGAAGCCGAGGGCCCTGCCATCTTGTGCTCTTCTGCCTGTTACGTTGCCTCCCGTCTCTAATTGGCTTATCCCAGACCCCAAATTCTCTCTCAGCCCCCCCTTCCTGCCCCATCTCGAGCGAAGCAGGCCCTGCCAAAAGCGGCAGGGAAGAGACCGAAGCCAAGCCCATTTATTTTTAAGATCCAAAGCTGCAGACTTTCGGAATCATAATAAAAATAAATGTTATTTCACAGGAGCTGCATGCGCAATTATAATTTGAACGAATGCTACAGGAGGCGGTGGCGATAGGCTCGGCCTCCCCCCACTCTCCTGGTCGCGTCGGTTTGTGGTGGGGGTCTTGTCATTATTTCTATTTTTATTTTTGGCGGCACCAGGAGGAGCAAAGGGAAAAGCACCAGCTCCGTCCCGGCTCCTCCCGGCGCTCTCGGCGGGCGCGGGCAGGGCCGGGCTGGCACACGGGAGGCAGGCGGGCGGGAGGGAGGACTCTACGTCCAGAAACAGAGGCTCTTTTATTTTGTCCTGCTTCTCTGATGCCACCATGTCCACAGTTTAGGGATCTAGTTCTCTCTGCCTTGCATTTTATTTTATTTTCTGGAAAAAAAAGAAAGAAAGAAAGAAAGAAAGAAAGAAAGAAAGAAAGAAAGAAAGAAAGAAAGAAAAAGAAAAGAGCTTTTTTTTTTGGCTCCTGGCTCGTTGCGGGGGGGAAAATCTTTGAGGTTGTTTTGAGCTCTGTTTTTTAAGCACTTCTTTAAGTTTGTTGGTTTCCGCCTCACAGTGCCGTGCAGGGCTCTTAATGGCCTTGCCCGGCCGGCCAGGCAAGGGGTGTGCGTGGGCACTATGCCCCCAAGTGGTATCTGAAGCTGGCCCGGGCCCCTGGCCTGTTCTGGCCTTCCACCTGCAGAGCTGGCCAGGCCGTCCCAGGCTAGAAATGTGGCCAGTAGGGCTTGGAGTCCCCCAGAGACCTTTGTGTCCCCCTACCAGGTCTTGCTGTCTGTGGTTTGGGTCCCTGGCTCTTCAGAATTGCTGACCCTTTTCATTAAGCGGTGGGCTTCACAGAGCCCAGCTCTGGTGCTCACCTCCAGCCCTCTGACAGGCTGACAAAAGCGTCCCCGGACACAGCCTCGTTTCCCACATTTGAGGGGAGCCGGGGTCTTGATTTATGGGAGATGGAAAATCAGGCCCAGAAAGTTCTAAACTGCACAAAGAGGAAAATGCCCATGTAAATACATCTCTGTTTTCCTAGTCCGGAGCGGGCGGGCCCTGTGTGCACGGGCCTCTGTCTGAGCAGCCGGCCAGGGAAGACACCAGCAAACGAAAGCGGAGCTCGGCTCGCACAAGGAATATGGGCAGCTGCTTTTGTTCTTAGATTAGACAGCAGTCGATACCGGAGGATTTGGGGCTGCGTAGACAAACATACACAGCAGAGATCATTAAAACATTTTCATGATCATGACAGCCACGTTCTGCCGCTGCGAGCTGGAGGATGCTATCACCCAAATATTTAACCAGCATCAAATAAAACACTGATGGTAAAATAAAAGTAACGGAAAAAAGCAGTAGAATATATTTTAAAGGCAAAAAAATCAAGAAGACAGAGAGATGGACAGGGAGAATGGAGGGTTTGGCGTTCTTAAAGAATTTGCATTTTTATTAGCTGGCTACTCCTCACCATTTTTTTGTTTGTTTGTTTTTGGTGTAGTTACTGTAGGTAAATAAACCTTTAATCCTAAACCCTGGAATCCTAAACTCCTGTCATCTTTTGGGATAAGGTAGGGGAAACTGATGGGGGGGGGAAATCAATTCATATACGTAAATGAGCATTTTCATTCTAAATTAGTATTTTTCGCTGATTTAATTCAATGCTTGTAGTGTGTGTGGCGCGCACTCTTTCCTGCGCACACCCGATATGCCTGGGGTATTTGTATGTGACCACTTGTCATGAAATCTTTAACTTGGTTAGTACTTGACGCCCTCCCCTAAAAAAAAAATCAGTAAGATGCAGCAGATTCAGGGTTTTTTTTTTTTTTTAATTGGGCAAAATATCAGCATTCTCTATGGCTTCGAGTGCTTCTTAGTGTGTGTGTGTGTGTGTGTGTGTGTGTGTGTGTGTGTGTGTGTGTGTAAGAAAGTAATACCACGCAAGTCCCTCTTCACATCGTTGCTTCTATCTAAATCCTACTATAGACTGAAGTTACACATTCTCGCAGCACAGATGGGGCGGTCTGTCGTTACGACTGCCTGGTACTTGGAACACACAGCATATTTCAATTGTGGAGTCGACAATTTCGAAGAACTGAGGTCAAAATAAACAAACTGCATTTGTGGAGAGAAACGGTCTCTCCGTGAGCTCACCCCCAGGGAACTCGGCAGCGCCAGCCCCACCTTCATTACATCTTCATTTAATTTTTGGTCTTTATTTTTGAAGACTCCAAATGTCCCTGTCAAAGGACCTTAAATGTCTTTATTAATTACCAATTTTTATCTGCTTTTGCTGCACGTACAGTATAGCACAATAGACTTAATTTTAAACTGAAATTTAAATTTAAACTGGGATGCGGGACTTTTGATTTTAATATCTTAATCTCTGTAAGAAAGAGATTCAGTCTCTCATGCGGTTCTGTGTTGACTCCATGTAATTATTTTGAGACCTGTATGAAAAAAATTAGATGATAAATATATTGGATGGACGGACGGTACATTTAAGTCCAAACAACAAAAAATTCGGCAGGTAGACTACGTAGGGTAGCTGTAAACCTAAAAAAATTATCTCGGCAAGATAACAAGGTGCAGAATTTATCGGTCGGTATCGGCGCGCCGAGGTTGGAGAAGTTTTACAGCCACAATAATTTGCAAATGATGGTAACTGTTTATTTTGTGAATTTGCGCATATTATGATGTAATCAGGTCTGAAGCCTCGCTGCCCCTTTCCCACAGGTAAAGCGTTTGCTTCTCCATTTCCGAAATCTGGGTTCAGGCTCCGCAGTTCCTCATAGCGGGAGACCACATCCCTGCGTTGGTGGCGGGAGGAGGGGGTGGGCGCTCGGTTCTCCTGTGGGGCCCTGGAGCCACAGCCCCCACATCCATTTGTTAATGGGAGTGCTTTGTTGTGGCTTGTTTATTTTAAGGATTGTACCTGTTGGTGGAGTTGTTGGTGAGTAAGAGGAGTGGAAAGTTGCTGGAATTTGCCTGAGCCAGCTGGGAGCTCTGTCTCCTGGTTTCCTAGCAGCTCAGGCTATGACTTTTTATTTATTTATTTATTTATTTATTTCATGGAAGTGGGGATTGAACTTCTGGGCATTTTACCACCGAGCTACACCCCCAGATTTTTTTCTTTTTTTGTAACGGTTTCTCTGAGTTGCGGAGGGCCTCCATAAGCTGAGGCTGGCTGCGAACCTGCGCTCCTCTTGTCTCAGCCTCCTGAATACTGGGATTATAATTGTAACCACTGCACCCTTTCCAGCTGGTCTGTGGACCTCCAAGGAGAGGAGGTGCTGCTGCCTGGGTGCTCTGATAGACAAGGTGTGGTGAGAGCCCCAGGGCACCTGCCTGGGCGCCATGGTGGGCACGTGGGCCGTAAGCGTGGTAGAGAGCTCCAACCAGCTCCTCTTGAGGGCCCAGCTGCCACGTGCGGTGGCGCTTTTCACGTTTGGGAGAGTGCACGCTCTGGAGCTGGCTGAGGCCTTAGTCACTGTCGTAGTTTCCTGGCTGTATCAACCAAGGGCAAGTCGCGTCACCCCTCCGTGCCTCGGTGTCTTGTCTGCAGAAGGGGACAGGAAGTACACACTCGTGGACGCGTGGCTCCTGGAGAGTCCGGGACGGGCGCCCCTTCCTCACCCTCCTGTGGCGCCTCAGAGGTTCAGGCAGCTGATGGGGTCGGGCTGGGATCTGAGCCCACCCAGCCTTTCTCCAAAGCCCCCGTAGCACCCTGATGCCTGTCACCCTGGGGCTCAGGCGGCAGCAGGTGGGACCTCGCCTCCTAAGTGGGCCCTGGAGCCCTCGGGCCAGCCCGGGAGCGACAGGGCTGGGGGCTTTCTGGGGACCTGGGCCTGTGATGAGTCATTGCCCCCAGCCCAAGAGCTGGCTGAAGCAGGCGGTAGGCAGGCCGGCTGGCCAGGTGCAGAGTTCCTCAGAGGTGCTGGCCTGCCACAAGAAGGCCCCGGGCCAGGCCTGCCCACTGCCGTCACCGCGCTAGGTTGGGCAGCTCCAAGCGCCGGCCATTTGCAAACTGGGAGGAGTAGGATTGAGCCTCCAGGCCTGGCAGAGGAAATGGCGGCGCAGGCAGCCCGGAGCAGGATCTGGAAGGCGGGCCAGGGAGGGGAGCGCCAGAAGCACTGCTGGCGGCCCTCTCCTAAGGAGTGGCCAGCAGGGCCCGCCTTCCTGGGCAGGGTCGTGTGTGCCCGTGTGCACCATGGGCACCTGCGAAGAGTGGGCTGTGATGTTGCCAGGGTCCAGCTCACCTCCGATAAGGAGGCACGATTATTAGCACAGTCTCGGTTCTGTAGCCCTTGACTATGGGTGTCACAGCACAGGCCTCCAGAGGCAGGAGCATGCCTGCACTGTGTGGGAAACCCCTGTCTAGTGGACCTTTTCCCTCCCTGTGCCTCACAACAAGAGCTAGGAGCCGGGCTGAGGGTGAGCTGCCTGCCCATTCCAGCCTGTTTTCCCATCTGTAAAAAGGAGATCAGGCTTGCCCATAGGTTTCCATGGATTTAAGTATAATGTGACCAGCATTTGGCCTGATGGGTCATGGTTGTAGGTAGGATCTGGACCAGGGTCCCCAAACATGGGGCTCTCCGGGCTTCTGAGTTTTGAGGCAAGCTGGGCATGGGGTACAGGATGGGCCTGCTGCTGCATACCCCCAGAAGCGATCGGCCTGTGGGGACAGGGTGCCCGGGAGGCAGGCTGGTTGCTGCAGTGCGCGAGGAGCCTCTGGCCCAGTTTCCTGGGCGCCCAGCCCTGCCCGGGATTCCTAGGGTGGGTGTGTCCACACTTCCGGCCCAGCGTGGCTGGAGGATCCTGGGATCCCACTGTTCCCGTCTTGCCTGGGCTCCTGGTTATGCTGCTGCTTCCGACTGCCTGGAACAAGGCGTGTCTGGGTCCTGTGTCGAGGCCCCGATGTGTAGCCCTACATGTGGCCTTGGCAGCAGATGCCCTTCAGAGCGGACCATGGCTGCCCGTGGAGGCCTCCGCAGCTCACAGACGGTGCCCTGTCCTGCTCAGACCTTTGTTGCTGAGAGTGACAAAGAGTAAGTCTCCCGACGGCCACACCCATGGAGATGTGGTGCCCAGGGTGGGCATGAGGATCTCAGGCCTGTGATCTGGGTGTCCCCACCCCAGGGCAAGCTCTACCCCAAGATGGGGCCATGCTCAGTCGACCCACCATGCTGCCCACTCACCAGCCTGCAGGTGGAGGTGGACACTCCGAGCAGGCCACCTCTGTGACAGGGATCATGGCAGGAAGATGTGACCACCTCAGTGTCCAGCTGCCAGGGAGGGGTGAGGCCAGCGGGGCAGGCCCGGTGTGGACATGGGTGGCAGAAGTTCCTATCTTGGCCCCTGGAGTGTGTTGGGGACACATTTGGCTCTTCCCAGGGAGCCCCAGGGCATGTAGATATTGCAGACAGGGCTCAGATCTTTGGGGCTGGGAGCTGACTTTGTTGAGTACCTACTAAGTGCCAGGTACTTTGTCAATCTTTTTTTCTTAAATATCTTAAAATTTAATCTGCCAAGCCAGGCATGGTGGCACACGCTCGTAATTCCAGCATTTGAGAGGCTGAGACAGGAGGACTGCAGTTTATGGACAGCCTTAGCTACTTAGTGAGGCTCTCTGCAACTCAGTGAGACCCTGTTTCAAAATAAAGAATAAAAAATAGGTCTGGGAGTGTAGCTCAGAGGTAGAATGTCCCTGGGTTCCATCCCCAGTGCTGAAAAAAAAAAAATTTACTCTGCCAGTGTCGTCTCAACATCAGTCCAAGCAGTGTGTGCCAGCTGGTGCTTGAGGATGGAGTGACAGGATGGCCGCCGTCCCTGTCCCAGTGGGTGTTCTAGTCTAATAAGGAGAGGGGGAGTTGAGTTTTCTGGATGAGAAAACTGAAGCTGACGCCGGGCGTGGTGGCGCACGCTTGTAATCCCCGCGCTTGGGAGGCGGAGACAGGAGGATCGCTCAGGTTCGAAGCCAGCCGTGCTGGCGTAAGAGACCCTGTTTCAAAAATATAAAAATAGGTCTGGGAGTGTAGCCCGGAGGAAGATGGGCTTCCAGGAACCCCAGTACCACCAAAAAAAAAAAAAAAGAAAACTGAAGCTGAGGGACTTCTCCAGAGTCACATAGCTAGTGGGTCACAGCCTGCACCCACCCCAGGTCTTCTGTTGCTGTGCTAAGCAGGCTTCTGTTTCTTCTAGGTCTCTCAGATGCTGGCCTGGGCTAGTTCTCCCCCAACAACAAAGGACCTTTCCTTTGGCCTGTCCCAAGGGAGGGCAGGAATTGCCCTGGGGCTTTGGTTCTGGGGGTGTAACCCTGCCTGGGTTGCTGTTACCTCACATCTGGCCCCTGCTGGAGCCTCCTGGACGCTTTCGGCTGTCTGAGACTCCAGCACACCCTGCTGGCTGCAGGCCCCAGGCCTTCAAGGTCTGGCTGCGGTGGTGCAGGATGGTGGAGGGAGGGCTCAGGCCACCCTTGCTCCTGTGGCCCTGAGCCAGGACCTGTATGCAATCAAAGGCCAGGGCAGGTGCAGGTGCCACCAGGTCATTGTAGGTGAGCTGGGGAGGAGCAGGAGAGCCTTGGAAAGACCCAGCCTATCTGTCTGCGTGGCCCACACCACGTCACTCCTGTCCCTGAGCCTGCGTGTGGGCCTGTGTATTAGCAGCATGGAACTCCCTCCATTTCTCCGGGCTCTGGCTCACAGTTTACAGAGCCCTCAGCAGCCTGGGCCCAGGTGTGGCCACAGAAGGAGACCAGTCTGAGCAGACCACGCAGAGCGCCAGGTCCCTGGCTGGAGGGGTTAGCACTGCCGTCCAAGGTCCGTGCCTGCCCCATACACCCACAGGCCTGGCGCACATTGATCACCAATGGTCCGCAGTCACGGCGGCCTCCCCAAGAGGAGGGCTTCATGTGTTCTCCAGAGAACCTGAGCACCCTCAGGAGCGCCGGGCAGAGTGGAGGATAGGCCCACGGGGCCAGACCCAGCTGGCTGAGGTTCGCGAGGTTGCTTTGGAGCAGCTGAGGAATCTAAGCGGCCTCTTGGAGGAGTGGACTGACAGCCCCGGGCTCTTTCCTAAAGCTGACCGCCAGGGCTGCGGCCCCAGGCCCCGCATCTCGCCCTCAAGCCTGCCACGTCCAGGGCCCCGCCAGCCCTGCGTAAGGGCACATCTGCTGCAGCAGCCACGCCAGAGCTCCACCTCCTGTCCCGGTCCCCATGGAAACCACGGAGGGGTGCATTTGGCCGGCTGACTGGTTTCCATTAGAGCAGCCTGCTTTCCTGGAGCCTCCCCAGAAGTTCAAGGCTCCCCCGGGGGTTTCTTCCCACATTTTCTGAGCACCAATGGATCTGTGCCTGGGAACCCAAAGGGTCCGCGACCTGCCCGCCCTGGCCCTCCTCCCAGAGTGTCGGATGGACTGGCATCTCCAGCGCTCAGGGTCCTGCCCAGCGCTGGGGCCGCACTTGGCACTGGCAGTCGTGGGCCTTAGTTCCCTGGACTTCCTCACTCAGCAAAGCCCAGCAGCTGCTGAGGTCTTGGTGTCTTGGACTGGGCCTGGACCCCCGCCAGGGCCCTGGGCTCCCATCCCAGCTGTAGATCACAGAGGGCCTTGGACAAGCCCCCTCCTTTCACCGAGCCTTGGTTTACCCATCTGTAACATGAGAGGGTTGAACAGTTTCTGGAGTTAATGTAATGCCAAAAAAAGAAAGAAAGGAGAGCCTGGAGCCAGCCTTCTGGAGTCTCAGGACTGGGATTTTGTTTGTTTTCAATGAAGTTTTTTTTGTTTTGTTTTTTTTTTTTTTAAGAGAAGTCATGGAATTTAACTGGAGATGACTGCTAGAAAGTCTGAGCACCAGCGCCAGCAGGAGCCCAAAGACGCTCGGCGCGTAAGGCCCAGCTCGCAGTGCCAGGGCCTGGGCGGCTTTGCCCACCATGCCCGCAGCATCCCTTTGGCACCTAGTGACCTGGCCGTGCGCTCCGCGAGCGGAGGTTTCCAGGGTGGTGCCCACGGTGGATCCAGGGCTCTGGAGGCCAGAGAAGACTCCGGAGGTCAGAAAGTGAAACCAGCTTTAAACCCACCTATCGCTCATCCCCAGGGAGCCTGGGGAGGCCCAGGAAGGCACCTCGCATGGCCCGGACCCAGCCCACTGCTGTGAAGCATGCCGCCATCTTCCTCCAGCTCCGGGAGGTGGAAGTCCCTCAGGAGAGGGATGTTGTCCTGGGGACGTCTGGCCCAGCTCCCTCCTCCCTCCATCTCCTGCCTGTGGTCAGATGTCACCGGCGCTGGTCCCCGCTGAGCCCCACGGTGCCGGCCTGCTCACAGTCAGCCGGGCCTTGGCCAGCTGCAGGACAAGCTTGCACGGTGGCTTGAGCAGCTCGCTTTGCTTCTCCGAGGCCTCAGTATTCTCATTTGTAAAATGGGGCCAGTGACCCTGACCTACTGTGAGAGCCAGGTGAGAGGAGGGGTCGGGGCTGGGTTCATGGCGTCAGCCCCGGAGGCCACGCATCCCAGGTGCCGTGGGTCGCTGGTGGGAAAGCAGGGAGAAGCATTCTTCTGGAGACCTCCAGGAAATCCTTCTGGCAGGGGCTGAGCGTGTGCCCAGGTAGCCCAGGCTCCCACTCAGCTGCCACCCTGCCTCCTGTCTGAGGTCCCCTGTGTGTGCCGACCTGTCCCGTGGCCAGGGAAGTGCCTAAGGGGCGAAGGGTGGACGTGGTGACGTTTACCCTGTGCAGAACCATGCTCTGGTAGGGATGATAGCATCCTGGGAGCGCCCGCCCCACCCCCCAGTAAAAGTAGGCCGTGGAGCCAGCGTGAGCAGGAGACTGCAGCGGGCGGGCCTGATTTAGACATACGGAGATTGGGGTAATGAAGGAAATCTCCCCAGGGACGGGGAGACAAGACGGGAGAGCTTGAGTGCTCAGGTCACTGTGAAGGAAGTGCCTGGTGATCTGCGGCCGGGCGGCCCCAGCCCCCACCCTAGAGACTCCATGGGGAAGGCAGGTGGGGGTGCGCTCAGGGCCCAGGCCCTGGATTATCTCCTGGGGACAAACCCTGAGCGGGGACTGGGCAGGAAGGACAGCCAAAGAGACAAAGGTCCTCACTGTGCCGGGCTCTGTCGTCTGTTATCTGGGGCGACCTCACAGGACCCTGACCCGCCACCTGCCCTGTTCTGCAGACAAGACAAGGGCTGGGGGTCAAGCCCTGTGTGTTGCCCCAGTAGCTCCTCTCTACTCACGTGGGGAGGGGGCCCCTTAGAGCGAGTGACGGGGTACCCTTAGAGCAGGGGGTGGTGGCAGTCTCCCACAGAAAAAAGGCACCTGTCCTCCCAGCAGGCCAGTCTCCTTCCACGGGACCCTTGAAATCCCAGCCCTGTGCCCCTCCCTGACCTCTGCCCTACTCTCCTGACCGCAGCCCATGCCACCCCCGGAGGGCCACCCAGCTCTCAGCCCCCACGGCCCTGTGTGCTTGTCGCCCCAAGTTCATGGACATGTCTGCCCTCAGGGTACCTTGGGCAGGATGGGCTGCATCCACCTCTAGGCTGGGGACCCAGTGAGGCTCAGGGAAGGCCCTCGGGGAATAGTTAACCAAAGAGACGAAGAGGTGGCCAAGCACTGTGGCTCCTTCTGCTCCGGGCCGTGGCTTTATTTCTTCCACTCTACAAAATACAGCCCCTTTTAGGGCTGCTCCGGGGGATTGGGAAAGCAGAGCTCCTGGCAGATGTCTCCCCAGTGCTGATGGACCAGAGGACTGTCCCGCGGTTGTGGGGGAGCTGCAGCCACGCTTCCGCGGACCTGGACGGTGGGTGGAGCCGTCGGAGGTGGCCAGGTGGGCTGTGTGGCCTTTACTTCTCACATCACTGGTAGGAAGTAACATGTTGTTATTTAGGCCAGATGCTTCCTGTTCATGGTTCCTCTGTGGCCCTGCCTTTCTGTGGGAGCTCACGGAAGTCCTGTCCTGGGGCGCCCTAGCAGAGGCCTCTTCTGCCAGCCTCGCCCCTGCCCTTGGGATCCTCAGAGCACCCTGCCCCGCATCTCCCTGACATTCCCCTCCAGGGTCGGTGTTCGGTAGGGGCGTCATCTCCACCCAGCTGAAGGGGCTGAGGTAGCACCGACAGGCCCAGCCATCTCAGGTTTATTTTGTTTTGGGTACTGGGGGTTGATCCCAGGGGTATTCTGTCCCCAAGCTATCCCCCCAGCCTTTTTTTTTCTTGTGCTATTTTCAAGGAACAGAGGTGATGTGGGGGCTAGGCCAACTTCTCCCATGTCCAGGTGGCCGATGATCCCAGCAACAATGCCCCTTTGGTGCAGAATCCGTCTTTGTTAGGTCTCGGCAGGTCTCTGCTGCGTGGTTCGAATGTTCTGGGCGTGAGGTGTGGAAACATCGGTAAAGAAAGTAGAAGCCGGAAAGTCAACGCCTAGAAGAGTGTGAGGCAGACCTGGCTACGTGGTCTCCGGCCAGTCCCCGTCCCGCCCAAACCTCTGCCTCCCTGTCTGGCTCCCCTCACCTCTGACATTGCTGGGTGGCTGGGAAGTCCTAGGGTCCCGCTTGGAGCAGCTGACTGAGGCCTGAAAGGGTTTCCAGGTGTTACCCTACTTCTGGGAGTCTCCCTTGCAGCACCGCTCTCTGCCGCTCTCTCAGGCCCAAGTGTTTGGGTTCAGCAGTTGTGATAACGTTGCCTGGTGGCACTCACGCAGAGGCCCAGGGTGGGCAGGGGTGGGTGTGTCCCTGCACCACACACCCCAGCTCCTCCTGGGTGCCAAAGCCAGCCTTGCGCAAGCTGGGCTGAGGACTTAGGGGCCAGCTACTGCTTTTTCTCTTCCCCAGAATTTTGCTTCCTGAGTACTCATTCCTTTTGCAATGGAGAGAAAAATGTTAAATTTCAAAACTAAGCCATGTGTGGTGATAATGCCTGTGATCCTAGTACTTGGAAGGTTGAGAAAGGAGGATCACAGGTTCGAGGACAGCCTTAGCAACCTAGCAAAACCCTGTTTCAAAATAAAAAAATAAAAATAAAAAAAGGGCTGGTGGTATATAGTTTGGAGGCAGAGCTTCCCTGGGATCAACCTCCCTTTACAAAAACAAAAAAGCCTTGAGATTGCCAGGCCTGGTGGCACACGCCTATAATCCCAATAAATGGGAGGCTGAGACAGGAAGATCATAGGTTTAAAGACAGCTACAGCACAGACTCACAGCAACCTAGGAAGATTCTGTTTTAAACTAAAAAATAAAATAGGGCTGGAAGTGTAGCTCCAAGGTACAATGCTCCTGGGTTTAATCCCTAATTCTCCCCTCCCCAAGAAAAAAACTAACCACATGGCCAGAGTGAAACTGACCTGCGCAAATTGTCATGTCTTCCTCTGAAAGAGACGTTTATGGAATGTGCAAAAGGTCACTGGGTGGGGAGCACTGTCCACCAGGACGTGTTTCTGCTATCATTTATGTATTTACGTATTTCTGCAGTACTGGGGAATTGAAGCCCCTGAGCTATACCTCCAGTTCTGTTTTTTTTTTTTTTTTTGGGGGGGGGCGGGTCTAGAGATGAAACCCAGGGGTATTCCACCTCTGAGCTACACACTCTGCCCTGTTTTTTTTTCCTTTATTTTGAAACAGGGTCTCACTAAGTTACTGAAGGCCTCACTAGGTAGCTGAGGCTGTCCGCGAACCGTGATCCTCCTGTCTCAGCTTCCCAAATGCTGGGATTACAAGTGTGTGCCACCATGCCTGGCTCCAGTCCAATATTTTATTCTTTATTTTGAAACAGGGTCTCGCTGAGTTGCGGAGGGCCTCATTGAGTAGCTGAGGCTGCCCACAAATCTGCCATCTTCCTGTCTCAGCCTCCCAAGCACTGGGATCGCAGGAGCATGTGGGAGACCCGCAGGGGCTCCGAGGCCAGCCTCTCCCATGTCCAGGTAGCCGATGGCCACAGCAACCCTGCCCCTTTGAGGCAGAATTTGCCCTCACTGGATCTCTGATGCAGCTCAGATGTTCTGAGTCTGAGGTCTGGAAGCATCTGTAAGGAAAGCAGGAGCCAAGCATGGCGGCCCCTGCCTATACTCCTAGTACTCGGAAAGCTGAGACAAGAGGATCACGGGTTCAAGGCCAGCCTCAGCAATTTAGCATACCCATACCATGTTTCAAAATAAAAATTTTTAGAAAGGGCTGGAGGTGTAGCTCAAATGCCCCTAGGTTCCATCCCCAGTAACAAGCAAACAACCACAGAAGGGCTGTGTTCTCCTCGCTGTAGAAGCAGGCTGATAATTTAGTGTTCTGGGAGGTATGCAAAAGACTGCCAGCCACGGCGTGCTCCTCCTGCATCGGCTCAGAGTTGGTGGGAGGTGGGTGGCCGCCCTGTGTGGGAGCCTTCTGCATGCGCCAGGCGAACCCTTAGGAATATCGCACCCTATCATTTCTCCCTCCTGTGAGGTCAGCTCGTGTAGCATGTATAAATAGCACCCTCTGGAGATACACAATGGGGCTTAGCAAGGCCAGCTTCCAGAAAGCTGTGCAGCCTAGAAGATTCTACCCATTCAGTTGGCTCTGAAACCTATGTACCCCTGGGCACGACAGTGCAGCAGCCAGGGGCCATCCGTGTCCTTGGGGACTTGCTCCCACCGTGGACTCTGACCACACCGGTGGCCAAGGTTCCTACTGGAGCTGTTTTGGCCCCCACGAGCGGCTAAGCTGGGAAGTGGCCCTGGCTTGCATGCACGGCAGATGCAGGGTGTCCAGAAGCCATTGCTGCCTGTTTCTGATCTCTCGGGACCTGCTCTGGGTTCTTGCAGGCCCGGGGCATCAGACAGCATCGTCCATGGCCAGAGCTGCCCTCGTCCCTGGCATTTCCCTGTGGGGCCCGAGAGGCGCTCCATGCCACCTGCCTAACAGAGACTCTGGCCTGCGCATTACCCTGAGGGCACCCACTTGATGCCCAAAACAGGGTCCTGGGGTCTTTGTACCTGCAGTTTAGACTCACGGCTCAGCCAGCATGGAGGATCCTTCAGGACCCAGGGTCCCCGGCCCAGGACCTGCCACTGGCCCCCAGCTGGCCCCTTGTAGCCTCTCCCCAGACTTCTCCACTGCAGGCCCAGGCCAAAATCAGTTGTGTGAAGGGGTTGTGAAGGGTTGTTTTCAGGCCTGGAGTGGCTCCTCACATGTCCTCAAGGTGCCCCTGAGGGGCCAGCACTGATCGATGAGCCCCACTGTGCCCAGGCACGGATCATGCGTCACCTCTGACCCTATGCGTAAACACAAGGAGGGCTGTCATTGTTCCCACTTCACAGATGGACTAAGGACCAAAGAGGTGAAGGGGCTGGTCCATCTGTGACCGGGACTTTTGGCTCTGCTGGGCCATGCTGTAGACTGACCCGGGATACTGTGCTCAGGGTCAGGGAATGGGCTGGGCCAGGCCTCCAGGAGCCCTGCATGGCTCAGTGCTGGATCTGACAGTCAGCACCAGCCGTGATGGGCCACGGGCAATGACAGTGGCTTGGGTTGGTCCCGTCACACAAGCGACCACACCATGGGGCATGGCGCTGCCCTGCTCTTCCAGAAGATATGGTACCTGCCCTGAGGACAGGGAACCTGTGTTCATCCAACCGGGAGCCTGTAGCTGCAGCTCAGTGGTGAGGGCAGTGGGCAGGAGAGGGAGCGGGCATTGCCTGGGGAACAAGTGGGTCCCCTGCCTAGGACGCTGTGGTCATCCGGCCTCCCTTTCCATTGCTGTCTTGGGGAGAGGGGGAAAAGATTTGGGAGCATTTGAATGTTGTGCACCTCTGAGGTTGGAGGGGCTCCATCACGGACTCTACAGCTGGGGTTCTAGCCCCGGGGCAGCCCCTGGGCACCTGTCTCTCAGGCTGGTACCAAGGCCTCCAGAGCCACCTTGGCCCTGCAGCCTGGAAGCTCCACTTAGGATGCTAACTGTGGTTAGCGAGCCATTTAGTTGGGTTGTTTATGGAAAGGAGGCACCTCTGCTTCTGGGCCTGTGGGTACCCAGGTGTGCCTCCCACACTAGAACCTTCTGTGAACCCCAGCAGGTGCATGCTGTGTGGTCCCCCATGCCATTTGGGGTCCTCTTGGATAGGGCCAGAGTACCTGTGGTGTCAGCCCCCGAGATGGGGGGGGGGTCAGTGATGGTTCCAACCAAGGCCCAGCAGGCAAGAGAGGGCTGTGTGGTTTCCTAGCTGGGCTGTAGCAGTGTACCCCCGTAATACCAGCACTTGGGAGGCTGAGACAGGAGGACTGTGGGTTCAAAACCAGACTCAGCAGGATAGCAACTGAATGAGCCCTTGTTTCCAAATAAAAAATAAAATAGTGCCAGGTGTAGTGACACACGCTTATAATCCCAGCGCTTAGGGGGCTGAGACAGGAGGATTGCGCAGGTTCGAAGCCAGCCTCAGCTACTTAGTGAGGCTCTCAGCAATTCAGCGTGACCCTGTTTCCAAATAAAGTATAAAAAAGGTCTGGGAGTATAGCCCGGAGGTAGAAAGCCTCTGGGTTCCACCCTCAGTACCACACACACACACACACACACACACACACACAAAATAAAATAAAATAGGGTTGAAAGTATGGCCTGGAGGTAGACTGTCCCTGGGTTCCACCCCCAACACCAAAAACAAAAAAACAAAACAAAAAAACCCCACCTGGGCACCCCTAGGTCCTGAGCTCAGGGTTTGCTTTGGCCCGTGCTGCAGGCTGGGAGCGGCACTCAGGCAGGGCCATCTGGCCTGGGGGCTCTCCTGCTTGGGCCTGGTCCTGCTCCTATGCAGCAGGACAGCCACTTGCTGGAGGTGGGAAGGCCTTGCGGTTCTTCCATAGTCAGCAGCTGCTGGCCCAGCTCCCTCCTCTCCGCAGCCTCTCTGAGGCTCCCGCACCCTCTGTGGGTGAAGAGCTGGTCTCTGGGGACTCACGGGTACGTCGGGCTCTCCTGGCTCCGACTCCATTTTGAGCTGTCTTGCCTGCCACAGCCTCTGTAGGGTGAGAAGAGGGTGGGCAGAGGGGCCTGCGCAGTCACCACCCAGCAGGTCCCTCAGCCTCTGGGGCTTCCAGTCCCCAGCTCGAGGAGGCCAGAGTCCTTGTAAGGAGGGGGCCTGAGCCCATTAGCATAACCGGTGACAACTGCCCCCAGCCCTTGCCCTGGGACGTTGACAGAGTGGCCTCAGGTGACGGGGTCCAAGAGGACAGCTGAGCCTTCTTCAACCCAGGGTCCCTGGGAGCTGTGACACTGGGCCCTCGGCAGGCTCGGGAGGCAGGAGAGTCAGCAAGTTTCCCAGGAAGAGGCATGCAGGTGTGGAAGAGACAAGCCCGGCCAGTTGGCTCCTGGGCCTTGGTGTCCTCCTGCCGTCGGTCCTGGTCGGCCTCTCATGGTCTCACAGTGAACACCCAAGTGACTGGAAAAGACCCAAAGTCCCATTTGCACCTCCTGAATCCTTGACTGGGTGTCCAAGAGTGCGGCAGGAGCTGGGTCCAGAGGTGCAGGGTCATGTAAGTGACGGTATCTGCCCCGAGCTGCAGGCCCTGGGGAGATAGGCAGTGCAGACATGTGTGAGTTGAATTGAGGACCCCCCCCCAAGTTTACAGGTTGAGCTGGGATCCCCTGACCCAGCAGGGCTGCTGTAGGAGTTGATATAAGGACTGGTAGGGATTGGTCCTACTGGGGCAGGAGGAGGAGATTCCAGCCCCGGGGAGCAGTGGGTGCCCAGGCAGGGCTGGAGTGAGGCAGGAGAGCCTTCAGAGTGATGGTGCTTGTCCAGTCTCACCACCCCTTCCTCTGAAGCACGGGAGGACATGCTGGTCTACAGGAGGGCTGCCCAGGAGCCGATGGCCGGACTTCGGCAACTATTTTCCATGTGGTCTTTTCTCCCCACCTCCTAGGGAAATTGCTAACCCCAGATGTCTGGGCTGGGGAGTGATGGAGGCAGAGGGGCCCCATTGACCCGGCCCATCTTGTGTCCTGGACCACCAGACCGACTGAGCTGATGTCCTGGTCTCCTTGTGTCTTGCAGGACGTGCCCTGACAGAGCACCACCCAGGAAAGCAGGAGTCCAGTGAACTCCAGGACCTTGTGGGCCAGGTAGCTGCACATTTCACCCTGGGCCTGGGTGGGTGCTGGGGTAGACGTGGCCCTGGAGATGGGTGGCCTGGTGGGGAAGGCATAGCTGTTCTCTTGGGGAGCTCTGCAGTAAACCCACCCTCACAGGCCGTGTCTAGCAGCCGGGCCTACTCTGCTCAGAGTTCCCAAGGGCTCAACCTGGCCCTTGACGGGTGGAAGAGACCCCAGCTTAGGACAGGAGTGAGGGAGTAGTGCCAGGGACTGCCAGGCCCACCCTGTAGCCAGTAACGGCCACAGCAGAGGGGATCAGGCAGGGACAGAGTGGCCCCAGGAGTCAGTGAGGTCCGGGCTGTTGATACTAAGGTCTCCTGTCTAGCTCTGTGTGACTGCCACCTGCAGGTGTACCCAGCCCCCAGCATACCTCCTAGCAGTCTGGCCAGGGGATCCTCCTTAGGTGTCCTGAGCCTTAGTTTGGCTGTCCATTAAGGTAGCAATGCCTCCTGGTGGGGTTTTGGGGACCCGCAGCCCACCCTGGTGTTTCTGTGATCCCAGCGAGTATGCCCAGGGAGCCTCTTGAAATAGGTACGCAAGAGGCAGCAAGAATTTCTGATCCACTAAACAGCAAGCCCCCAGCTCTCTCCCGGCCTGCCCTCCCCAGCCAGACCTTGGGATGGGGTCTAGACCGTCCAGGTGTGAGCTGGGGCTTATCAGAGTGGAGCTGATGTGTGCTGGTGCTGAGCAGTAGGTAGGTGGAGGCAGCCTCTGTCCCCTGGGGCATGGCTTTCTCGGCAGCATCTCTTGACACAGCTGAGGAGGTCACAGTTCTAGTCTGGAGGAGGGGAGAGGAGGGAGTCCATCCAGCAGGGACACAGGAAAGCAGCCGGGTGGGAAGAGGAAACCACTCAGGCCTCCAGGCTCAAACAGCTCCCATGGTCATCCTGGGTCAGTTGCCTGTCACCCGCATAGGGCCAGTACCCGCCCTGCCTGTGCAGGTGCTGTGTGCACATGCCGGACCCCTGAGGTTCTCTGGCAGCGCCCTCCACCCACAGGGTGTGCGGGCCTGTCCTGACAGCACCTTCAAACCAGGCTTGGGCCCTGCAGCTGCTGCCAGCCCCCAGGGCTCCTGGGGGCTGCCCAGCGGGAGGGGACCAAGCACCACCACGGTCAGTACCCTGGGTCCCAGCCCTGCTCCAGCCACCACTGCTCGGTGATCTTGGGAGGTACATGGCCCTTCCTTGGGATTCTGATTCCTTATCTGCAGAAAGGGCGATCCAGCTCTCTCCCTGCCTCCCTCCTAGGCATTCATAGCAGTAGAAAAGGAAGTGGTCAGGCCTGGCCGGCCATAACCCGCCGCCTGCAATGATGAAGCCCGCGTACCTCCTCCTCGCTGGCCACACAGGTAGGAAGGGAACGAAGATGTGACTTGCCACAGAAAGAGCAGCTCAGGACCGCGCAGTTAATGCGGAAAGATGATAAGTAGCCGGGCGTGGTGGCACCCGCTTGTCATCCCAGTACTTGGGAGGCTGAGACGGGAGGATCGCAGGTTCACAACCAGCCTCAGCTACTTAGGCCCTCCGCAGCTTAGTGAGACCCTGTTTCCAAATAAAGTATAAAATAGGTCTGGGAGTATAGCCCGGAGGTAGAATGGCCATGGATTCAATTCCCAGTGCTAAAAAACCAAAAACATAAACAAAAACAGGAGATGTTGGGGGGGTGGGGCAAGGGAAACTGCAGGTAAGCCAGGAAGCAGCCATGCTGTCTAGCAGCTTCCAGCCGCTGCTGGCCTGTGAGTTCAGCCCTGAGCTTCTTTGCAGCCAAGGTGGAGAGGGAAAGGCGTCACTTGCAGGAAGTCGCTTTGGGGAAGACGGAGGCCCGCAGTGACGGAGAGAGGGCTGACCTGTGCTGAGCTCCGGAGGGTGCAGAGGCCCCACCCAGCCTGGGGAAGATAGGGCGGGCAGGAAGGAGCCCCGCTACTGTGCCGGGCTCCTCTGGTGGTCCTGAACGCCCTGTGCAATGCTTCAGATAGTTCTGCCCAACCCTAGAAACCCCTGTGAGGGGCGGTGACGCCCCAGGCCGCACTGGGCTCCCGCGGGGCCTGTGGCCAGCTCCACGTCCCTGCAGTCACCCTGCTCTGACTAGCACCTCTCAGAGAGAAAGCCATGACGTTCCAGCCCGTTTGGACAGTTGTTTGTGAGGCGGCTGCTGAGCTTGCCTGCCTCACGGGGGTCCTCATGTGAGTCACGGCCAGGGTGGCACCCCAACACTCACCAGCATCTCTTGCCTTCCAGGTCTCGGCCCCTCTTCTCGCCGCTCCCCCAGGGGATACCTAAGGACCGGGTCCACCCCAGGTCAGTGCAGCGCTGTGCGTGTGGGGGAGCCTTAGGGCTCCCCGTCTGCAGCCTACCGCCTTCAGCTGGGCACACGCGTCTCTGATGTGTCCACACGCTGCCTCAGGGCTCCTCCGAGGGGTGGGCGTCCTTACAGTGTGCATGCTCTCAGCCTGGGGGTCTCCCACCAGCTCCTTCTGTAGCCGAGAGACCAGGGTCTCCAGGGAGTCAGGGCCTCGCCAGGGCGTACCCAGGACATCGGACTTGAAATCCCAGCCATTCCTAGGGCTCCCGGGGGAGCCATGGCATCCCGGGGCCAGCGGCCACAGGCATTTACCATTCTGTAGTGCTGCTCAGGACTCACTGGGTGAAGGTCCCTGCCTGTCACCGTGTGGTGACCGCCTTGTGACCCTGACTAGGGACCTGCTGTGCTTGGGCTCTGCTGCCCTAGGAGGCCACCCTGAGCTGTGCCTGGGCCGGCCCCTCCTGCGGGAGCCAGCCCACAGGTGCAGATGTGGGCCCATTTGGTGATTCTAGCCTGGGGTCCTCCCTCCAGCGGGGCTGGCAGGCCCACCTCCTGGGGCTATGGCGAGGCCCCAGGCTGTCTCCTGTGAGCGGGGACGCTGTGCCAGCTGGGCCCTCGTGTGTTTACAGGCTGGCTTGCCCGCCTGGCTCTGCAGACATTGCCCTAGGCTTTTGTGTCTGTGCGGGGCTCGGACACCAGCTGGATCCCCAGTCTGGGGCAGGCTGTGGCAGGCAGAAGGAGGATGCCCCAGGGACTCGGGGTGCATGGAATGGAAGAGAAGGACTGTAAGGTGGGGAGAGAGCAGGAGGGGTGGGGAGAAAGAGGGGCACAGCAGAGAGCCCTGGAGAGCTGGGTGCAGCAGCCGGGGGTTCCTGGGGGCCTGGTGGCTTTAGGCTAAACTGTTCTAAATGATGACACTGGTGCCCGCCCTACACCAGGCCTGCCTGTGAGACCTCATCTCACCCACATGCAGCCCCTGGCGTGCTGACATGATTGTCCCTGTGCCCCTTGGGCAGCGGTGCAGCCTCTAGGGCCCAGGTGAAACCACGGGGTGCTCCCCTCACATGGGCTTAGGCACCCAGCGTGCCCACGTCTCTGACCCTGTGTGTTGGAGCGGGTTGAGGTGACGAGGGGTTCCAGGCCCAGCAGTGACACCGAGCAGCAGCCGAGACCCAGGGCACACAGGGAAGGGCCCAGGACAGAGGAGGATGGGTGGCGTGGGGGGCAGCGCCAAGGCAGGGCCCCACACACCACACTGCTCCATGCGTGGAGGGCGACACTGGAGGTGCATGGCAGCGCTTGCTGAGTGCTTGGTCCACACACCACGGGTCTTGGGACCTTCACAATCATCCCTGCTTCCAGAGGCCGAGGCCCAGGGACCGAGACTAGTCCTTGGGGACTGTAGGGAGAGTGGAGGGCCCTTGGGGCAGCAGCTTGGATGGGGAGCAGGGAGGGTTTGGTGGGGCAGGGGCCAGTGACCCGCTCGGCACGATGTTTTTTAACTAATGCAAAATGATCCTTCCTGATGGCTGTCCTGGCTCCTGCCCAGCCCTCTCTGCTCAGCCCTCCCACTCTAGCCTCAGTGTCCCCAGCCGCACCCATGGCATCGGCAGCCAACAGCAGGCGCGCAGACCGAGTAGAACCTCGCCCTGTGTCCCGCGCAGCGCTGCCTGCTTCTCTGAAGGGATCGTCCCTGTCTCTTGCTCCCGGCCTGGGGGGCTGCCTGGGTGTCAGGAGTTGGTACAGATCTGGGTGTGCGGGAGACTGAGGGCTGGGGTCAGGGGCTTGACACCCACCACAGTGGAGAAGCCTCCTCCATGGGCTCTAGGCTGGCACCCACAGTCTGCAGAGGGGCCGCAGACGGACCCCTGCGGGCTCAGCAGGCAGCAGATGTGGCCTTGGTTGTCTCATCTGAGGTGCAGGCTGTGAGCAGCTCTCCTGGTGCCCCAGGGCAGGCGGGGATGGACAGGGATTCCCCCTCACACCTCGAGGCCAGAGAGAGGCCCTAAAAACGCCTTGCCGGAGCCGGGCGTGGTGGAGCATGCTGTAATCCCAGCATTCTGGAGGCTGAGACTGGAGGTTTGCTGACAGCTGACCGTGGTTCATGGACAGCTTCAGCTAATTAGCGAGGTCCTCTGCAACTCAGTGAGACCCTGTTTCAAAATAAAGAATAAAAAATAGGGCAGGGGGTGTAGCTCGGAGGTAGAATATCTCTGAGTCCCATCCCCAGTACCGTAACAAACAAACAAAAACAAAGCAAAACCCGCCTTGCCTTTGATCTTGCAGTCACAGTGAAAACGGTGACTTAAATGGTCTTTGTCTGGCGCTCATGGGGCTCCCGGGCCAGCCCGGCGAGGGGCACGTGGCACTGAGAAATGCCTCGGGGAGCCTGAGGGCTCTGGAGGTAGGCAGGGGAGCTCTTTGGTGTGTGCGCCCAGGGCACGGTGGACTGCGGCCAGCCTCTCCTCTGGCTTCATGGTTTCAGGCAGTGGATGCCCCTGCGTCTCCTTTCCTCGTCCCTAGCAACCCTCCTGGGGAGGGTGACACCTCCCGTGCTGTGTGACATGTGGAAATCACAGCCTCTCTGTGCTCCCGCATCTGAAGGTCAGGCGTCCTCAGGACTGAGTGAGCTGTAGGTGCCAGGGTACACGCTTGCCCGGTGCCCTGGGGCTATATGCCCTGGAACTGGCTCACCTGTCTATAGCAATATTGGGCAGATGGGAATTCGAACCCAACACCCTGTGTCCATGTAACCCATCCTGCTGAGAAACAGCTGTGCCTGGTGAAGCCTGCCTGCTGATCACATCGGAGTAGTCAGGGTGTCACCATGGCAACCCACCTTGTGACGCAGGCCCCGCCCCTGGCTCCAGAGTAGCTGATTCCTGTCAGAGGCCTGAGCTCTTGGCTCTCCTGACCTGGCTGCCCCACAGGGGGCTGGCCACAGCCCCCTGGGCCTCAGTCTACCCGTCTGTAAAGTGGGATTGCTCTCCGTCATCGGCTTTCCCTGTCGTTGCTGTGCTGGGTGTGGCCACGGCAGGGTGGGCCTGTCCCCTCTGTCCCCTCTGGTGGGCAGGCTTTTGTGCCGCATTGGGGTTAGGGGACGAGGTCCTGGGCCCCCTTGACGGCCTCTGGGTCTGCTGGCCTTGGATAGGAAGTTGCTACTGGTTGCGGCCCTTGGAGTCCAGGCCGGCTCTTGGCCTGCCTGGCCTGAGGTGCCTGACCAAGGCTGATGGGGACCCGCCGTCCAGGGGTCTAGGGCAAAGCAGGGCGTCCAGTGAGGAGCCGGGCCCCACGCTGATGGCCCTGCCACAGGTGGGAAGCCGCTCAGGCAGTGCCTGGTCTCTTAGGGCCACCCAGATCCCCTGAAGGGGGTGGCAAGGCCAGCAGCCTGGGACGGCCAGGAGCTCAGGCAGGAGGAAGGTTCTGGAAAGGGCCTGCCAGCCCGCTCTCTCTGGCCAGGCCAAGCGTTCCCGGAGCGATGCTCCTCCCCTCCTCCCTGCCCCAGCCCCGCCGGCCCCCGCCCTCCAACTGTCTGCCTTTGTCTTCCCAGAGATGCACAAAATGGCCGCCTTAGCCCTCCGCCATTTTGTAGCTGAGGCGGGCAGCGTCCTTGGGTGGGAGAAGGGAGGGAGACCCTTGCCCACTGGCTGCCCTGGGGGGCCTGGATAGAGCCCAGCACTGGCCCCCGCCCTGCCGGCCTTGGCCTCCCCAGGCTTGGCACAGTCAGCGCTTGGCAAGGCCGCCGGGGAGTCCCGCCCCTCGCCACCCGAGGCTGCCCTGCCAGGCCGGCGGGCTACACACCAGATCGCAGGAGCCGCAGCAAAGCCATACTGAAGGAAGGGGTCCTCTGCAGCGGTAGGCTGGAGCGGGTGGTTCTGGAAATGGTGTTTGCCTGTTTTTAAGGGGCTCCCAGATGCCACGCCATCAGCAGGGCCGGTCTGTTCAGACCCCCCAGGGAGGGAGGCAGTACCCTCTGGGCGTGCGCTGCCCCCTGGCAGCCCTGACCAGCCTGCAGGCCCTGGGCTCCCCAGCCTGACGCGTGGTCACTGAGCCTCTGGCCTGGGGCAGGCTGTGCCGGAGCTTCCTGGAGTGGGCTGCCCTCCAGCCGGCTTCCCGCTGGCTGCAGAGGTTCTGCAGCCCCTGAAGCGGGGTGAGTGGTCCCCCAGCCCACTGTCCCTCAGGACCCCCACATCTAGCAAGCTCAGCCCATCAGGGTTTTCCACTTGCCCCCAGCCTTCTGCCCTTGAGTTTTGCTCCAGGTTGACTAGCTCTCTGCTCTGACCCCCAGCACCCAGAGGCTGCACATCCTGAGAGGACACGGCGATGCTGGCCAGGCCCAGGAGGCCTGCAGGAGACCCCATGACCAAGCCAGCCCTGCGCCATCACTAAGCACTGTAAGGACAGCTGGCTCCCTGGGCGGGTGGCCGCTCCCCGGGCAGGTGGGCTGGAGGGAGCAGGCGCACCCCCTCGGAGCTGGGAGCCCAGCCCCGCTTACTGACAAGGTTCCTCAGAGGCTGGGAGAAACGCCCAGGGAAAGGTGTCTGATTAAAGGGCATCCCACGGGGTGGTGCGCAGGGTGCAGCTCGTGGCTGGGAGCTTGCCTGGCATGCCTGCGGCCCCAGCACCAACGGGGGTGGTGGCCAGAGGCCCTGCCTGCCCGTGTGCTCTGTGAGACTGTGCGTTAGGTCCCCAGGAGTCATCAGCAGGCTTCTCCTGACCCCGCAGGGCTCCCAGCCAGGCCTCCATACCTCAAGGCCCTCCCTAGACCTCTCCTTCTGTTCCCCAGCAACATTCCATCAGCCAGAGTCCAAACAGGCACTGCCCTCCAGGGAGACCCAGAGCCACGCATAGCCCCAGGTGCCTGGAAGGCCTGGAGCCTCCTGGGAGCTCCGGAGGCCGGGACGGAGGGGGCTGCGCGCCGCAGGTCAGGCTCACTCCGGACTGTGTTTAACTGGTCAGCACCACCGCGCTGACCCTGTCCCTTACTTTTTCGCCCTCCCTGCCCGAGACCCAGACTGGAATTGCATTGTGAATATTTTCAGATAAGTACACACCTTTGAGGTTAAAACTGTTGCCTAATAAGTAAACACCAGCCTGAGGGCCGGGTGGGGAGGAGAAGGCCTAGTTCTTGCCCTTCCCTTCTGAACACCCTGCGTGGTGGGTAGCTTAACCCTGGGCCTGAATGTGCAGCACCCTGGCTGCCTGCCGCCCTGGCCTGACCGCCCTGCAGCTGGCCTCAGCCCACTTACAGAGGAGCCTGCCAAAGCCCGCTGCTGGGTAGAGATGGAGCAGGGTTGGTACTGCACCCCAGGCCCCACCACCGAGGGCCAGCGCCAGGCCCCGGCTTCTAGGTACCACCTGTATGTCATGGGCCCCAAAACTTGTGTGAGCCTCTGTGGGTGCTGCACCCCAAACCTGCCACTTCCCCCTGGGGGAGCAGAGAGCTAGATGGGGTACCGATTCTGCCAGGGGGAGACTCTGCCCTGCTGACTGTCTCAGGGAGGATGCTAAGGGGACCTGGCCGCAGACGGCCCTGGGAGGCAGGCCACCTATGGGTCTGATGCAGGGTCCTAACAGGGCTCCATCCTGGAGGCACCCTTCCTTGCCTGAGTGAGGCATACAGGGCCAGGGACAAAGGTCCAAGATGTCCAAATTCCAACTCTGGTTTTGCCACCGTGGCCCTGTAGTGAGCTCTGGAGGCCCTTGAGGTTGGTAGGCCTCCCCAGGGCACCTGCCAGGGGACTCCCAGGCCACAGATGGGTCAGCAGGCCTAATCCAGCTTTATTTAAATTTGATAATTTTATGTCACAAACCTTTTGTATTCATTGTTATTTTTGCAAATGTCATGTGAAGCTTGTCTTGACTGAGTTTTGGGCCCCTCTCTTTTTTTTTTTTTTTTTTTGCGGTACTGGAGATGGAACCCAGGGGCATTCTGCCTCTAAGCTATGCCCCCCCCAGCCCTATTTTTCATTCTTTATATTGAAATAGGGTTGCAAAGGGCCTCACTAAGTATCTGAGGCTGGCCGCAAACTGTGATCCTCCACCACGCCTGGCTGGGCCCCTCTTTTTTATTTATTTATTTATTTATTTTTTTGTGGTACTGAGGATTGAGCCCAGGAGCATTCTACCTCTGAGCTACACACCCTCAGCCGTATCTTTAAATTTTATTTTGTTTTGAGACAAGGTCTCACTCCATTGCTAAGGGCCTCACTAAGTTGCCGAGGCTGTCCTTGAACCTGCCATCTTCCTGTCTCGGCCTCCCAGGTACTGGGCTTGCAGTTGTGTGTCACCACGCCTGGCTGGGCCCCCTTTTAAAGTGACTCAGTCCTTTGCCTTGCCCTGGTGTAGCCCAAATGGCACACAGTAGGTATGGTCACTCCTAGGCGCTCCCTGCCCTGGATCCAGCCGCAGCGGCAGCCTGCCCGGTGCACACAACTTGATGGACCTTTTGCAGGGAGACTCGCCCCCCCCTGAGCCCCCCGGATGCCCCCCTCCCGTCTCTTTCCCAGACTTCATTGTTGGCACGGGTTGCTGAGCAGAAACACTGGCCGCTTTATGGGAGAAACTTAATCGGGGCTGCCGTGGGGGGTCTGCTCCTGGTGGCCCTGAGCCAAGCCCGAGGTGACTTCAGGGTGACACCGTCTGTCTGCCTCGTCTGCTCCAGACATCCGCCCAGCCCTGAGAGGGCCACCTGCCCACCGAGGCCTCTTGTGCACCTGTCCCGGCCGGCCTGCCTCCTCCCCCGCCCGGCCTGCCCGGCACCCTGCCCACGGCAGGGCCTGGGAGGTGGCAGCTGGCAGATGGCTGGGTGTCTGCTGACTGCTCAATCCCCGGCGGCCCTGCTCGAGGGAGGAGCGCCATTCACACTGCGCTGCCCACCCCACCCCCTCCTCGCCCCGCTGGCAGTGAAGGTCCCCGCAGTCTGTCTCTGGACCCCTGCCTCATCGTTCCCATGAGAAAGAAAGTCCCTGCGATTCACCCAGGCCTGAGGCCTGTGGTCACCCAGGCCTGTTGGGCTATTGACCTGGCAAATCTCTACCCCAACCCCCTCCCCAGGCATGGCGTTGGGGCCTTTTCCCTTCTCGTTCAGAAATGGCTCCACCGATGGGTCACAGACCCAGAGATGGAAATCCTGGCTCACCCCCAGTTCTTGGCCAAAGATTCACCAGACCCTGTGTGAGTCCCTGCGTGGGCAGAGCAGTGGCTGCCTGGGCAGTAGCTGAGGCAGGCCACCGGAGCACAGCAGGGCCTGGGGATGGGGTCACATCCAGGCCAAGCCCCTGACTGTCGGCCTCAGCATTGTGACAAGAGTCTGGAACCCAGGAGGGCAAGCCCAGGCCCAGAGCCCTGACCTTCCCAGGAGCGGGAGGAGCGGGTCCATGGCTCTGGCAGGGGCACAGGCCGGGGGAAAGGCCAGGAGGTGGGCAGGGCCTGGCAGACGGCCGAGGAGGGCGGGGGAGGCCCGCCCAGGGCATTTTGCCACTCTGGGAGGCTGGAGAGGGCCCAGCAGGGGATGGTGGGAAGGAACGGGGCATATAGAGAGGGTGTCAGCTGTGATGGACGGCCTGGCCAGCTGAGCACAGACAGGGCTGGTGCCCGAGGAGAAGAGGGGCACCCCATCCTGTGTCCCCCCTGGGCCCTCAATCGCCCTCTTAGTGGCCACAGACACCCAGGCCTGGGGCGCTACCTGGCCTGGCATCTCCAGGTTGGCTCCTTGCAACGCTGCCCAGGCCGGAGCAGGTGTGAGTCCAGCGTCACTGCTGCCCTCCCGCTGGCCAGCTTCTCCTTCATGGCTATGCATCCCTTTCCACGAGTATTCCTCTCCCCAGCTTTCCGCCTCCTGCTGGCCCTGCGAGGCGCCAGGACTCATGGAGCGAGGCCTGTGAGCTTCTCCCAGGCTTCTGCTCCTGGGAGGACCCAGGCAGCAGGGTCCCTTTCCTCTCACCCTCCCGGTGTTCCTCGGGGTGCCAGCCACCCTGACCTGGCCATTCCAGACAAGGCCCAGGTCTTGGTCATCTCTGGCCCGGCACTGCCCAGTGCAGTGCTGGTGGTGGGGGCCATTTGATCCCAGCCTCTGTGGGCAGAGACAGGCAAGGCTGAAATGTCAGCGGGTGAGGCCTTGGGCTGTGTCTTTCGATGACTGACCGACTGCTGCTTTTGTTTCCAAAAACCCAACAGGTCGAGGCATGGCGCCGAGGCAGGCGCCTCCATCCACAGCTGGCCTTCCTTGGGAGTAGGCTGCCTACCACCCTCGCTCTGGAAAGTAGGAGCCACGTGGGACCTTGGGGCCCTGCTGCCACACCTTCGCCCAAGCTCGCCTCCCCTGAGCCACAGTCCCTGTCCTCTTGCCAGTGCTCCACCTCATGTACCCACAATGCACTGTGACGAGGTAACCTTTGACCTTGTCGGTCTTACAGGCTCTCTGGCTTTCTCCATCCAACTGGACATGGCCTGATGGTGCCACAGTCCATTGCAGTGTCCCAGTGGGAGAGGAATAACTGTCCCTGTCCCTTCCACACTGTGTGGACGCCCCCCGCTCATGGCTGTGTTCCCTGCCCAGCCCACAGCTCTAGGGAAAGGAGCCCCCAGGTCCACCCCCCGCTCTTCCATCACCCTGGCCACCTGCCATTGACTCAGGACCTACCCGGATGCCACCCAGTAATCTGGTGTGAGAGGAGAAACCAGGTAAGAGAAACTGAGTCTCATCTGCTTCTCCCAGGGGGAGGGGCTCATGGCCAGCATGAGCCGGGTGTCAGGCCGTCTTCCAAGCTCTCTCCCCTGGGCCCTGTGCAGCCAAGCCCTTCCCGGGGAGGGCAGGCAGCAAGGGCCATAGGGCAGGGGCTGCTGGTGTCTGCGGGTGGCATGGCGTGTTCCAGTGTGGCCTGTCAGTTAAGAGCAGCCTGGCTGGGTACGGTGGGCACACCTGTAGTCTCAGCACTTGGGAGGCGGAGACAGGAGGATCGCGTTTGAGGCCAACTAGGGCAATTTAGCGAGACCCTGTCTCAGAATCCAAAGGCCGGGCTATAGCTCAGGGGTGGAGCAGTCCTGGGTTCCGTTCCCAGGACCTCAAGAAGAAAAAGGCAGCCTGCCCACTTCTCAGACTTGGGGGTCAGCCGCCCACTCTCTCAGAAAGAGTCTGGGATGGGCCCAGAGCCAGTCGCAGGAGGCAGCCAGGTTCGGAGGCCAGCCCCACCTGCGGGCAGTCCTGCTCTATGCCACCCGCAGCTCTAGGGGCCCCACTCAGGGTGTGCCCAGCTCCACTGCCTTCCTCGGGGACTTCGGAGGGACCCAGGTGGAGGACACAGGTGGAGGACACGGCCTCTGGTCTCTCCATGACCCAGGTGGGGCCGTGCCCTGACCACCAGCCTCCTCCCTTGATGTTAATTACAGCAGGCTCCCCCAGGGCCAGGACAGCCTAGGAGGGCCGGGGACCCTCAGCCACTCTCCCTACCCCACCCCTGCTGCCTTGTCTTGTCCAGTATGCCAGCCCCGGGGTCTAGACTTAAGCCTCCAGGGGCTGTCACGTAGATCCTCTTCTGGGGCCTGCGGGAGCACAGAGTGTCCACCGCAAGGGCTAGGTGGCGCTCACACAGGGGAGGGCCAAGGTGCGTTCCAGGCTCTGGGTAGACAGCGCCGGGCATGACCCCTGTGGTCCCACTGTGGGACCCGGGTCTTACTCCTGACCCTTCAGGGGGCAGAAGGTATAATGTCAGGTGTCCAAGGCTTGTCTGGGGAGCAGGGGCCACCCTCTCACTGGAGCTGGAAGCAGGGCCTCTCTCTGGCAGTGGCCAAGGCCAGGACATGGCTTGGTGGCCCTGGCTCACCACCCCCAGGGTGGGATGGCTCTGTCCAGCCCGGGGTCTGCCTGGAGGAGGTGGCCTGCCCTGGAGGGACTGTGGAAGGTCCGGGGTCATTTCCAAGTCCACGTGGGCGTCGTCAAGGAGCTCAGAGCTCTAGAGCTTGTGGCCAGGCAGGAAGCAGGACCTTCCAGCCACTTCGTTGCCCTGAGCTGTGTGGCCCTGAGAAGGTCACCTTCTGTCTCCAGCTGGGCCTCCTCACCCGTGAGATGGGTAACAGAAGCTCCCTGGGGAGGTGGCGGCCGAGGTGGTGGCTGCGGGGAAAGCACTTGGAAGGAGGGCACCTGGAGGCCAGCCTGTCTGTGCTGAGCCCCCCAGGGCAGACCTGTTCCTCGGGGTGTTTGTTTTTTGCAACACCCCCAGCCCTATTTTTTATTCTTTATTTGGAAAAAGGGTCTTACTGAGTTGCAGAGGGCCTCACTAAGTAGTAGCTGAGGCTGGCCTCAAACCAAAATCCTCCTGGCTCAGCCTCCTGAATGCTGGGATCACCACCACGCCACCCAGGTTTTTTTTTTGTTGTTGTTGTTTTTGTTTTTTTGGTGGTACTGGAGTTTCTGGAAACCCTTCTAGGCTACACTCCCAGACCTATTTTATATTTTTATTTGGAAACAGGGTCTCTTAAGCCAGTGAAGCTGGCTTCAAACCTGCGCATCCTCCTGTCTCCACCTCCCAAGCGCGGGGATGACAAGCGTGCGCCACCACACCCCGGCCTTTTTTTTTTTTTTAATGTTTTAGTTTTTTTTGCGTTAATTAGAGTGTAGGCTACTTCAAGGCTGGCCTTGAACCTGTGATCCTCCTGTCCCAGCTCCCAAGTCCTGGGGTTACAAGCGCGCCCACCACGCCCAGCTTCTTTCTTTTGTTTTAAACAGTTCTTCCTGCTCTACCTCAGGGTCGCTCTGTTTTCCTTCTGCAATGTCTAACTCGCATAAACCCTACCCTGTATATCCTCAGTTGTGGACATTGCAGTTTTCGTTGTAGAAAGTTTCATTGTAGGAGTTCTAGCTCCATCTGTGTGTGTGTGTGTGTGTGTGTGTGTGTGTGTGTGTGTGTGTGTGTGTGTTGCTGGGGATAGAACTCAGGGGCATTCTACCTCTGAGCTATACCCCCAGCCTTATTTTTTATTCTTTATTTGGAAACAGGGCCTCACTCAGTAGCTGAGGCTGGCCCCAAACCCGCAGTCCTCCTGTCTCAGCCTCCCACATGCTCGGAATATAAGCCTACGCCACCATTCCCGGCTGGCAGCCTGCTCCTCTTCCCAGGCCTTCTACACGCCGGGCTCTGTCCCAGCTCCATGAGCCCCAGCTCAGGCTGCCGGCCTCAGGAGGTGCCGGGGACAGGCACAGCCCTGCATGTCCAGCGAGGCTGTGGCTTCCTCTTGCTGCTGTCCTGCAGAGCCAGGCTCCTCCCAGAGGGCAGAGCAGAGCCTGGCTCACCAGGACCACCATGGGGACTGGAGCCCACGAGAAGGGCCCCTGCCTGTTTAGTGGGAGGCGGCGGCCACTGCCCCCCAGAGCCTCAGGGCCACTGCCGTTCCCCATGGAGGCACAGAGCAGGCCGAGGCTCTGCCATCAGAGCGGGGTATTGGCCAGCAGGTCCCTCAAAGCAGCTTTGGACGCTGGCCTTTGGCGGGTGAACACCTTCCACTAGCCTCTCCGAGGCAGGAGTCCCAGGGGACACTGGCCACTCCTGTCTGGTGATGGTAGTCCAGGCACCTAAAAGCTACCAGGTCGCCACCCCTCTGCCTCTGCTCGGTGGCTCCCACAGGCCTTCCCTGGGGAGCTCAGACCCTGGGGCTGCCATCCAGGCGGTGTGCCCAGCTCTCCTTCCTCCAGGAGGCCCCACGGAAGCCACGAAGTCCATCTCTGCGCCAAGACTAACCGCCCTTTGGGGTGAGGTAGTAGGTTGTATAGTTTGGGGCTCTGCCCTGCTGTGGGATAACTATACAATCTACTGTCTTTCCTGAAGTGGCTGTGATCTCTGCGGGGGACAAAGCGCCAGCGCCGGCCCTGCTGGGGAGGGGAGGGGTGCAGCGGTTTTGTGAGAGTCGACTGGCAGGGTCCCCCCAGCTGTGACCTCAGACAGGGCCCTCCGCCTGCCTGCTCCCGGTGTCACCTGGAGCTGAGTCAGGTGAGGGTTGGAAGCCAGGCGGGGTGGTTTCCCAGACAGGGTTTGGGCTGCCCCTCTGCCATCCTCTGGCTAGCACAAGGCACCAGGCACCATGGCACCGGCGTTGGCGATCACAGGGCCTGCCCACACCCCAAGGTGTCTGTCCCGGTGCCTGGCCATCCCCCAGCTCAGCATCAGGCCTCTGGTCTGTAGGGGCACCTCTTCCTGGGGTGGGAAGGCAGGCCAAAGTGCCTCTCCCCGGCCAGAAGCCCCTGGAGGGCCTCACAGGCACAGCCTGAACACAGATGGTATAGGCCCTCTATGGATATGGGGAAACTGAGGCCAGCCCCGGAGCCTCCTGGGGCAGCCAGCAGCATGCTGTCCTGCTATGACGTCCCCTGTCCTCCTCCCCTGCGCCTGCCCGGCCCTCCAGCTCTGGCAGCCGAGCCCGGGCAGGGCCGGAGTGGGGCGCGGGGCGGTAGGCGGCCCTCCTGCAGGCCAGCCGGGCACCGGCGGGGTGAGGTAGTAGGTTGTGTGGTTTCAGGGTAGTGATGTTGCCCCTCAGAAGATAACTATACAACCTACTGCCTTCCCTGACGAGCCCAGTGACACGTACCCACAGGAGGGCCACCCTCGTTACGGCCACGGGCTGGGCACCCGGGCGGGAGGCGGGGCAATAAAGCTGCTTTGCGTGGACCCGGAGTTGCCTGTTCATTTCAGGAGGGTGTGGGGATGTGGGCCACGCTGCGACATGTCTGCTCACTGGACCAGAGCTGCTCAGAGCCGGTGGGGTGCCTGTCAGGGAGCCGCCAGGGGCTTCCGATCCCAGGACCCCAGTCTCCTTCATCTGTGCACGGCCCTCTGAGCCAGATGCACTGGGCACAGGCCAGGCCCCGGGAGACATCACTGGGCCCCACCCTGTGCAGGCCCCGCAGGAGCAGCCTGGCCAGTCCCTGGCACCTCACACCTGTGCTTGGCTGGGCCCCGAAGCACACATCATGCCCGGCCCTCAGGACAGTGCATCCTGAGCACACTGCCATCCGAGTGGTCACCCCATGTCTTCAGGGTCCTGGGCAGCCACTGGAGGCCAGTGCCAGCGCCCCAGCCCAGATGTGTGAAGAATCCTGCCCATACCTGAGCCGGCACCAAGCGCATCTGTGGCAGAGGTGCTGAACAGCTGGGACCCTCCCCTGGACCTCGCACCTCACCCACATACCTATCTGCATCCCTCCTGGTACCCCCGTGACCCCTCTGCAGAGCTGCCTCCCTGGCCTTCGGGAACCCCAGCCCTGTGTGGCCACACCTGGCAGACCAGCACCACCCTAGTGCCCATCAGACCCCACTGCATCCAGGTTTTTTTTTTTTTTTTCCAGTAAATAGGATGGGACCCAGGGTCCTACCTCTGAGCTACATCCCTAGCCCTATTTTTCATTCTTTATTTTGGAACAGGGTCTCACTGAGTTGCAAAGAACCTCACTAAGTAGGCTGCGATCCTCCTGTCTCAGCCTCCCAAATGCTGGGATTACAAGCATGTACCACCATGCCTGGCTATTTGACCCAGGTCTTGATGGCTGTGTAGGAGTTTGTAATTGGGGACAGGCGGAACCTCTGCAGGGTGTTGGCCCCTCCCTGTTGCCCGCTTGCCAGGGTGGGTGGGAAGTGAATGCTGTCATCTTCCTTCTTGTCTGCCAGCCACCTGTGCCCCTAAACATCATCCCCACTCCTACCGCGAGGCCTGGGTCTTGGCCTCTCTGCCCCTCACTCTGCGTGCAGACCCCACCTCACACCTGTGCCCTCCTCCACAGCCCAGGCCCTGCCTCCAGCCCTGGTTGCCAGATGTCTGTCTGTCACTGAGGCTGATGTGGGAGCCGGGGTCTGCCCTGCAGAGTTCCAGGCCTGGGGCACAGCCAGGGACAGGAGCAGCCACGGTGGGAGCGGCATGACGTCATCACGTCAGTGCAGCCCAAGGAGCCCGACCCAGCCCTGTGGTCAGGCAGCTTCCTGGAGGAGGCCCACTCTGTCCCTCCCGAACTCCCAGCCTTCTCAGCTGGCTGGGGTGTCAGGACTCGCCCAGAGGGGGGCAGGAGGGCTGTGGGAAGGGTGGGCGCTGCCTGCCACCTGGTCAGCCTGCGGGAGTTCTGGGGCCCCCGGGGGAGCCCTCCACCTGCCAAGCCCGTTTCCCCATCTTGCCATGGGGACACCATAGCTTCTGCCTCTGAGGGTGGCTGCAGGATCTGAGGGTATCCAGATCACGTGCTAGGTGGGTGCAGCCCTTGGAGGACCTGCTGCCCTAACCAGGTGCCTGGCGCCACCTGCTGCCTGGCCCTGGAAGTGGCTCCTGGACCTTTCTGGCCCAGGCCTGGTTGGGAGGGACGCTGAGGCCTCCAGGACCGGCCCCTCCTGAGACCTTAAGCTTGTGTGGTCAAGCATGTGGTAGAGTGACCTAAGAGCAGCCCCTTGGGTCCAGGAGGAGAGCCATCCAGCTGTGGGTCCAGGACCTTGGGGTGGCCCCAGCCAGTGGAAGCCAACAGCTGCTTACCCCTCCCAAGCCCCCAAGCACAGCTGTATCCTACAGAAAGAAGGTTTACATGTGCCCTGCCTCCCCGGGAGGACTCATCATAGAGACGGGGATTTCTGGGGTGTCCCTGGTGGGCCTTCAAGGGGGCCTGATGTCTCAGGACTCTTTGGGACCCACAGATGGTTTCATTTCACTTCCCTTTAAAATAGAAAAGAAAAGCCGGGTGTGGTGGCCCACGCTTGTGATCCAGTACTTGCGAGGCTGAGACAGGAGGATGGCAGGTTCAAGACCAGCCTCAGCAACATAGTGAGGCTCTCAGTAACCTAGTGAGACCCTGTTCCAAAATCAAACAAAAAATTCAATAAAAGGAGCCCTGGTAGAACACTCCTAGGTTCAATCCCCAATGCCAAAAAAAAAAAAAAAAAATCTAAAGAAAAAATGAACATTAAAATACCAAACATAAGCTCAGCATGGTGGCGCACGCTTGTAATCCCAGCATTCGGGAGGCTGAGACAGGAGCATCACGGTTCCCAACCAGCCTCAGCTACTTAATGACGCCCTTTGCAACTCAGTGAGACCCTGTTTCAAAATAAAGAATAAAAAATAGGGCTGGGGGGTGTAGCTCAGAGGTAAAATGCCCCCAGGTTCCATCCCCAGTACCGCAAAAAACCCCATATATAATACATAATGGATATTGATGAAATTTAATGCATGATAAATATGGTAATATTTTATTTCTTGTAACTATAGTTCTTTAATAAAATTCATTTTCATCTAATAAAGTAGTCGCCATATATATTGTGTGTGATCCTGTGTTGCACATGATGTCTGGCCTGGATTGTATTTGCCTTTATACTGCAACAGTCACATATATTTGGGGATCTTTTTATGGAGGAAGTGCGGGGACATGGGGCTCCCCTCCAGTTCTGCTCCCATCCTGGGCTTGGTCCTCCCCCAGCTACCCTTCCCCACCAACCAGAGGGCTGCCCTGCACACAGCCCCTCTCTGGCCATGGACGGTACCTTTCCCGACAGCGCCCCCGGGCGGCTGCAGGCAACCATGACTGCCTTGGAATAAGCTGCCCAAGCCTCGCCCATCCTCCATCTCTGCCTAAGCTGTGAAGGGGCCCAAAGACGGGTTCAAGGACAGCTTAGCAGGCTAAGCGACAAGTCCCGTGGCCTCCTGCCCAGGCCCCCGCTGCAGCAGGTCCCTCCCTCCCTCTGCCTCCACATTCCCCCACGGGGCCACACAAGGAGCGGCTACACCCAGCAGAGATGCCCCTGCTCCCGGGCCCCAGCGGCCTGTAGAAAGGGAGCCACCCTGAGCCTGGAAGGATGGGGCTCAGGCAGGGTGCCATTCGGAGGCCCTAGGACGGCCCTGGGCGGAGAAGGTGGTCACAGCCTGGGCAGTGGGCTGCTGTGGCTGAGCTCTGGGAGCCCAGAGGAGAGCAGGCGAGTTCTAGCCCAGGAAGCCGGCCAAGCCCCAGCTTCTGGCTGTGCACCGAGAACCCATCTTGGTAGGGGAACTGGCCGAACACCGGTCTGACCGCCCCAGAGGAAGCGGCCCTCCCCTCAGACACGGCTGGGCAGAGACGGCCACACTCAGAGGGGATGCTCTGGGCCGCATGGGTGCTCCCTCACCCTTCCTGGGTCCTGGGCCTCTCTCTGGTCGGCTTCCAGCCAGGGCCCCTACAGCTGTGCGTCTGGACTTGGTGAGAAGAGATTCCCACTCTTGTGGCCTCTGGACACCAAACAGAGGGCCTGCCCTCTCTCCTCTCTCCCTTTCCCTCTCCTTCATGGGCCCTACAGGGCCGCTCACACAGCCAAGCGCCACCCTGTCCTCCCTGGGTGAGCACCACAGAAGTGCAGGCCCTGTTACAGGTACCAGACACTGGCGGTGGGTCCCCATGCCTGTGCCCACCCTCCCTGCTACCCTGCCATCCCGCGGGCATAGGAGGACAGCCCCGGGCTGCCAGACCCACTCACCTGGGCCCACAGGGCTGGACAGGACCCCTCATGCCCCCAGCAGGTTCAGGGCCAGCAGAGGGGATCCAGGCTCAGCGGGGCAGTGTCCCAGGTGGCACAGGGCTGGGAACCCCAAGGACAGGGACTGATGGGCATTTCTGGACATTTCTGTTTTCAGGCCAAACCTGCATCCATCAGTGGGGTCCCCCCCCCGGGCTTGGGACTGGGCAGAGCCTGGCTCCCAGCTGTGAAGCCCAAACTGGCCCCGTCTTCTGATGGTCAAGATGCAGGCAGAGACCTCCCGAAAGGTCTTGGCCAGCAGTGAGCTCTGAGAGGGGCACTGGACATCAGGGCTTCTAAGCCACGGCATGGCCAGTGTGGGCAGACGAGACCACTGCCCGGGCCCCGCAATGGCTCCAGGGTGTACACATCCCCGTGACGTCAGCCAGGCCGCCCAGCCCGATGGGCTCTGGATGAGCATCAGAATTTCTGTTCTCTGTCCCTAGTGCAGTTCCTCCTGCCTCCTTGAGGGACCCAGGGATTTCCTGACCCTCTGTTGGGCTTAGTTTCCCTTTTGTGCTCCACAAAGGGGGCGTGGACCTGAGAATGCTTTCTGCTGTGGCTGGGGCACAGCGGTTTCTGGGCTCACCACCAGGTGGCGTCTGGCACTCAAGGAAATGTTCAACAGGCAGCAGAGAGCTGGCCTTCCCCAAGGCTGTGGGGAGCCGGGTGGCCCTCAGAGCCCCCAGGCCCAGCAGCCTCCATTAAGGGAGTGGTCACACAAGGTGCAGGGCCATGTGCTTGTGATCCCAGTACTAGGGAGGCTGAGACAGTAGGATCACAGGTTTGAGAACAGCCTCAGCAACTTTGCAAAACCCTCTGCAATTTAGTGAGACTGTTTCAAAGTAAAAAATAAAATAGAGCTGGGGGTCTAGCTCAGAGGTTGAATTCCCCTGGGTTCAATCCCTAGTACCGCAAGAAAAAAAAAAGTGTGTGGCGGGGTGGGGTGGAGGGGAAGCAGGGCACGGTGGTGCACGTCAATAATCCCAGTACTTGGGAGGCTGAGACAGAGGACCTCAGGTTCAAGACCATTATCAGCAATTTAGCGAGACCCTCTACAACTTAGTGAGACTCTGTTTCAAAAATTAAAAAAAGAGGGGGCTGGGAGTGTGTCTCAGAGGTAGAAGTTCATTGGGTTCGATCCCCAACATTAAAATAAGAGGGGGGGACTGGCGCAGGGCAGACCTGGTACCAACTTTGCTACCACTGCAGGGAGAGGGGCCCATCCCTCCACCAGCTGCAGCATCTCGGGATGGGGTACCGTGCTGGGTACCCGCTGGTTGCTGTGGGAGGGGTCGTGTGCAGGGAGGACCGCTGTCCTCCAACCCCTCCTGTGCAGCTGGCTACATCAACCTTCACACCAGCCTCTGTTCTCTGAGCCTGCTTCTCCATCTGAGAAGCCTGTTTTGGGTGGGTAGAGCTAGCCACAGGCCAGTAAGGAAGCCAAACTCCCCTGCAGTGAGTACCTTCTCTCCCACCCCGGCCCCTCCATGTGCCAGCCCCTACACTGTAGGGTAGGCAGCAGCAGTGGTGTGGCCTGAGGTCACACCCAGAAGGCGGGGTGGCAGAAGGGGCTGAGAGACCCCTACTGTCTACCACTCAAGGGGGCAGCGGCCTCCCTGAGCCCACGTGGCCCCATCCCAACACAGGGGCGGTGGTCGGTTTTCCCATCCCCCTGCTTTGGATAAGGACACTGAGCCCCAGAGAGGTCAATGCCAGGTCCAGGGTCACAAAGCGCTGCTGGTGGCCATTCACTACGGTGGACTGTATGCCCCATGTGGTCACCGCTGGTGGCCCTGGGTGAGTCGCCAGCCTCCTGGGTCTCCCTCCGTCACAAACAGGTCCCCTAAGCCTGGGGCTCATGGGACAGTCCAGCGGCAGGGGGCAAGAGAGGTGGGATGGGCATGCCTAGACCATGACAGACCTCATCTCGCTAGGCCGACCCTTGACCCCAGGAGGCGGTGGCCGAGGGCTGCTGCTGGCCAGCCACCATGTCCAGTGGGCTCGGCCGCTCAGCACCCCGACAGCCAGGACAGGTCTCAGCAGGGCTGGGAGAGGTCAGGGCCAAGGTCACAGGGTCCCACCCAGCTTAAGACCTGTCCCTGGACACCTCTACTGCCCAGAGAGGTCAAACTGCTGGAGCTGATAGACCAGAGGCCCACTGTCCCCTGCTCCTGGCTCTGGGGGGCTCATGCAAAGCAGGTGTGCACCTCGTCCACCAGCCTTTCCCCTGGTCACAGAAGGCCACCGGTACCCTCCAGAGCCCGGGCATCCAGCCGCTGCCCACACTGGGCCTCTCTCCTGCCACCTCCCCCAACTCCACCCCTGGCCACCTCCTGCTCGGCACTGTCTGAGGGGCTTCCGGATCATGTCACCCCGCCCATAGGCATTCCCTGCTCTGTGTGTGTGTGTGCGCGCGCGTGTGTGTGTGTGTGTGTGTGTGTGTGTGTGTGTGTGTGTGTGTGTGTGTGTACTGGGGATTGAGCCCAGGGGCATTCTAACTCTGAACTACACCCTTAACCCTGTTTTTTTTTTTTTTTTTTTCTTTCTCGGTACTGGGGATGGATCCCAGGGGCATTGTACCTCCAAGCTACATCCCAGCCCTTTATTTTAGTCTTTTCATTTTTGAAACAGGGTCTCACTGAGTTGTGAAGGGCCTCGCTAAGTACCTGAGGCTGTCCATGAACCATGATCCTCCGGTCTCAGCCTCCCAAATGCCTGGATTACAAGCATGCGCCACCACGCCGGGCCCCTAGCCCTGTTTTTTTATTCTTTATTTTGAAACAGGGTCTGAGTAGCCGAGGACCTCACTAAGTAGCTGAGACTGTCTACAAACTGCGATCCTCCTGTCTCAGCCTCCTGAATGCTGGGATTACAAGGGTGCCCACCACGCCCGGCCTTCTCTCCCCGTCTAATGGGAGCAACCGAGGTGCAGGGGGTTGAGAGAGCTTCCTGAGGACCTGAGGCCTGGAAGGCGCCTGTCGGGGTACAAGGGCCACTCTGCTTGTAGGGCCCCCATTCCTGGGCCTAGTGCAGGAACACGGCCAGCTCTCAGGAGCAGCTGGCTGCCCACTGACTTGGCGGGCGAGGGCCTCGGAGTGCAGAGGGACCTGGCCTGCCCCAGGGCCCTGAAGGCTGGCGGCCTACCCAAGGACAATGGGGAGGGCAGGCAGGTGCCAGCGCCTCTGACCGCTGTCCCCCCTCCCCTGGGGCCAGGCTGGGATGGGGACCTCCCTGCTCAGACATTTGGACCCCAACTGCAGCCTGGTCCCGATGGAGTCCCCAGGGAGCATCTTACCTAACCCCAAACTCAGCTACTTGTTGTGCCCTCCGCAGCCAGGGTGCAGGCTGGCTGGGTCACCCCAAGGTCACCCCAAGGTCACACGGAGGTGAGGGACAGGTTGGCCTTGGATGCAGCCACCACTGGACTCTCTCCAGCGTACCCCACGGCCCCTTGCGGGGGCAGCTCTCCTTGTCACAGGTGAGGAAAGCCAAGGGGCGGCCTCCAAGGTCGCTGCCCCATCGGCAAGGGTCCTGCCCGCACACCCCGATGTGCCTCCCTACACCCCTCCCCAGAGGAGGGCTTGTCTGTCTGGCAAGTATCCAAGACAGATTCCAAGGGGGGGTAAAGGTGATGTGAGATCGGGAGGGACTTCCTGGAGGAGGCCACGTGACCACTAACCAGGCTCAGGTGCGGCGGTGAGGAGAGGCGTGCACGGCGTGGCGCCCACAGGTGGCGGCGCAGGGCGAGGAGGCCCGAGGTCTCTGATTCTCTAGGGAGAGCCACGGGAGCCATGGAGGGTTTTAGCAGGTAGGTGCTAGTGGGCCTTGACCTTTCTTCCTACCCAGGGGGTGGGGGTCTGGACTGGGGGTCATGGAGGCTGGGGCGGGGAGCTTGGCCTGCAGGGCAGAGGCAGGGCCTGGGTGGAGGAGCTGCAGTGGGGGAGGTGGGGACTCCAAGCCCTGGGGCACTGGGCACACTTCGGGTGGCTGTTAGTAGCCTCTGGCCCCCACTCCACCTCTCTGCCCTCTCAGGTCCAGCCCTGCCGTCCTTCCCACAGGGCATTTGAACAGGGGCCGGCGTGGCTCTGAAGGCATCAGTCTCTCAAACCAACCCTAGACACCAGGCAAGGCCACTAGGGGCCTGGACCCCCGGGAGGCCAGGGTGGGGGGCACTTCTGACGGGCCAGGAAGCCTTTCCCAGCAGTGGGGTCACCCGGCTGGAAGGGTAGGAGGGAGGGAGGTGGGGCCCGGCAGAGGCCGCTGGGGGTGTCAGAGACAGGTATGTGGACCCCAGAAAGAGGGAAGAGACTTGGGTGGGGTGAGGAGAGGCACGGGCCACATGAGCCCCAGCTGCGCACAGGGGTCAGGGCAGGCTGGGCCGGGCCAGGCCACTGTTGGTGGGACCTCTCCCTGGGTCCCAGGTTGACTCAGCCCCAAACTTGAACGGTGAAGGTGTAGAGCCGGGTGTGATGGGCATGCTTGTGATCCCAGCATCCGGGAGGCTGAGACAGGAGGATCGCCATTCACAGCCAGCCTCAGCTACTTAGTGAGGCCCTTTGCATCTCAGTGAGATCCTGTTTCCAAATAAAGAATAAAAAATAGATCTGGGGGTGTAGCTTGGAAGAGACTGCCCCCTGGGTTCCATCCCTAGTACTGAAAAAAAAAAAAGAAAGAAAGAAAGAAAGAAAGAAAGAAAGAAAGAAAGAAAGAAAGATGAAGATGTGTCCCTGAGCTTGGGAACAGCCCTGGGGAAGGGGACTGGAGACAGCATTTGAGAGCCCAGAGGCTTCTAGAAGCAGGTGTCCAGCAGGAGTGGGGCTCCTGGGGGGCAGGGCGGGGACAGGTCCCAGGTCGCCCTCACAGCCTGTGGCAGGAGCCCCAAGCTGAGCAGTTGGCTCCATGGTGTGGGCAGGACAGGACCCACACCAGGGGCAGCTTCGGGGCTCGCAGCCCCCCATTAGCACCCACGCCTGGTGCATCTGGTACCCGGCCACGGGGGCCAGCGGCAGGGCCCAGACCCCTGAGCAGCTGGCCCCCACTAAGTGCTGAGTGTCACACAGTGGTCAGAACTGGCCTCTTAGTCAGTCTGGTCACCTGCAAAGCCTCCAGCAGGAACTCAGCGTCCCCCACCCCACCCTGGCACAGGCTCCTGTCTGCCACCCTCTGGGCAGGAACAACTAGAAATCTGTCCTGCCCTGAGGCCTTCTGTGCTGGGCAGCTCCATGATAATAAATAGCCAGCCAAGCAGGGATTACACACATGTGTAATCCCAGCATTCGGGAGGCTGAGACAGGAGGATCACAGTTCACAGCCAGCCTCAGCTACTTAGTGAGGCCCTTTGCAACTCAGTGAGACCCTGTTTCAAAAGAAAGAATAAAAAATAGGGCTGGGGTGTAACTCAGGTGTAGAATGTTCCCAGGTTACATCCCCAGTACTGAAAAAAAAAATTTTTAATTAAATAAATAGCCAGCCTTTGGACTGCAGTGGGGAGTTCCACGGGCCGTGGTGGGTAGAGGAGCCGGCCTTGCACAGCCCTGGGAGACATGGCAGGCTGGCCCAGCAGGGGAAGAGGTCGTCTAGCCCTGGGATTGGTGGTCTGGGCCACTCAGGGTCAGGGCAAGGGCAGGGAGCAGGGGGAGATGTGGGCAGTCTGTTGGGAGCACAGCCTTCCTGGAGCCACTAGGCAGAAGGGCCCTCTTGCTCAGTGTCTGTGTGACGTGGCCCCAGGAGTCCAAAGGCCAGGCCAAGGTCGCCCCGTGGTCAGAGCGGCCGGGCGGGAAGCCAGGTCTCCAGCTCCCGCATGGCCGCCTCTCCTCTGTGCAGGCCACGCGTCTGCTTGCACCGGCCCAGGCTCCCTCCTGTCCTTGGGGCAGCCAGCCCGGGCTGTGTGGGCCACTGGGACTGGGCTTTGTAGTGTGTGGAGCCCCTGGACATAGCCTGGTGCCCTGGACTTCTAGCAGGAGTCCGAGGATGTCCTCAGCATGCCGAGGGGCCTCCTGCTCTGTCTCCCCAGGGGCAGCTCAGCTGAGCACGCGCGTGCCTGGCCCCCAGAGAGGGTGACCCCAGGACACCCACCACAGTCCAGGCTGTTGAGCCTGGTGAGCTCACAGAGGCAGGGCTTAGCGAGGCGGGGGCACCAGGTGGCTCCTGACCCCCACTCAGGCTGAGGGCTAAAGCCGGGGGCCTCACCCCCCAGGCCTCCCTGCCAGGTCCTCCTGCCAGGGCAAATGACCCAGCGCCCACTCTGATGCTCACGCCAGAATCCAGCCCACCCTGGGCTCCTCCCCTCCTGTCCCTCAGGCCAGTTCTCCTCAGACCCTAGCTGGCCTCTGAGCTGCCACTGCCACCTGGTCCTCCTGGTCAGGGCGCAAGACAAGGCTGGTCCTGGGTACCCTGGCTCAGCCCCACTCTGGGCGCCCCACCCACTGAGGCAGGACTGCATGGAGCTGCCCCCCAGCCTCCCACCCACACCCTAGCTCACTCAGCCGCCTCTGCGCTCCTCGCCTGGGGGTCGCTGGTCTCCGGTGCTATCTCACAGGGCCAGCATGTGGGCTGAATGAGTCTTGGGTTTTTGTTGTGTTTTGTTTCTTTGGTACTAGGGATTGAATCCCAGGGCATTCTGCCTCTGAGCTACACCCCCAGCCCTTTTTATTTTTATATTACTTTGAAATAGGGTCTCTCAAGCTGGGTGTGGTGGCGCACACTTATAATCCCAGTACTTGGGAAGCTGAGACCAGAGGACCACAGGTTTAAAGGCAGTCTCGACAATTTAGCAAGGCCCTCTACAACTTAGGGGGACTCTATTTTCAAATTTAAAAAATAAAATTTGACTGGGGGTTTAGCTTGGAGGTAGCATCATGCTTCTGGGTTAAATCCCCAGTGCTACAGAGAGAGAGAGAGAGAGAGAGAGAGAGAGAGAGAGAGAGGGAGGGAGGGAGAGGGAGGGAGGGAGGGAGGGAGGGAGGGAGGAGAGAGAGAGAGAACGCACCAGGTGTAGTGGCACACACTTGCAATCCCAGTACTTGGGAGGCTGAGACAGGAGGATCGCGCAGGTTTGAAGCCTAGCTTCAGCTACTTAGTGAGGCTCTCAACAACTTAGTGAGATCTTGTTTCCAAATAAAATATAAAATAATTCTGGGGGTGTAGCCCAGAGATAGAAAGCCTCTGCGTTCCATCCATCCCCAGGACCACACAATAAATAAATAGACAGACAGAGACAGACAGGAAGGAAGCAAGGAAGGAAGGGGCTCTCTCTGAGTTACCGAGGGTCTTGCTAGTTTGCTGAGGCTGGCCTTGAACCTGTGACCCTCCTGTCTCAGCCTCCCAAGTTCTGGATTACAGGTGTGCACTGAACGGGCCTGTCCTTAGGAAGCCTGGGGACAGGGCTCTGGCCGCTGCTCCGGTTGGTCTGAGCCTGCCCTGCCCTGCGCCTCTGGGCTTCCCTCTGGCCTCTGGTGGCTGCAGTCCTGCCTGAATGCAGTGCCCCCCCACTGCTAGGACCCACTCTTCTGCCTCCCTGCACCCCCACTCCCCCAACGTTCCTTGCCTTGGTGCCACAAACCCGAACCCATGCCTCCATGCCTGCTCAGCTTCCTCCATAGCCATCCACAATCTGTTGGGCTTCTGTGGGCACCTTCAAGATGGGCCCTGGGTGGGGTCCCCTCCCTGGAGCCTGGGCTGACCACATGCCCTCCCCTCTGGTGGCCTGCACCCCAGGCCTCGCCCACAGTCACTTCTCCACCTGTGTCTGCAGAGCAACTAGCCTGGGGGTCCCCAGGCTGCTGGCAGCTGGGTCCCTCTGACCCCCCAGGGCTAACACGGCCAGGTGTAGTCTCTGCCCAGCCCTGTCTGCCGGTCACCTGGCCTCCCTTTTATTCCAGGAGATAAGAGGCGACTCTCAGTGGGTGACAAGTCCCCAGTGTCCTCTGAGATTTGGGGTTTCACAACTCTCCAGGCCGCGGTTCTGATGGGCAGCAACGCGCCCAGAGGGCTGGGGGCTGTTGGGGTGCAAACACGTGTTGCACACGGAATCGGCGTGACACGTGTTGCACACGGAATCGGCGTGGGCCCTCGGCCGAGGTGGGGACCCTCGCTGAATTGGCAGGACCCGCACATGTGCAGTGGCCCGCCCCAAGGGCTCCGCGTCCTCACGGTTCCCCTGTGGGTCAGAGAGGCGCCCATGGAGTGAAGCTTTATCCCACAGCCCTGTGAAGGCTCAGACACTCTGGGTGGTAGTGTGGGACACAGGCAGCTGCTCTGTGACAAGCTGCGGCTCATAGGGAGGAGGTCAGGGTTGCAAAGATGACCAGGACGATGCTGTTGGGCTCCTGACTGGACCTTGGCTGAGGCTGGGAGCACAGCCTCAGGGAGGATTTGGGTCCCTAGGACCTGGCAGCTGGGGAAGGGCCTGCTAGAGACAGCCCAGGAGGTACTGGGTAGTGGAGCAGGGTGGAGGACCTGGGAACACCCAGGGAGAGTGAGCGGCAGGGAGCACAGTGGCCAAGATCCCAGCAGAAGCTTAGCCTGGATCGAGAAGGGAGGAGGGGCAGCCAAGCTCGCCCCAAGCTCCTCCATGGGCTGGTCAGGGGTGACTTGGGACAGGTCGGATGCCCCCAGGGGCGAGCAGGGGCTCCCACACACACCTCCTGCCCCAGCCGCTTCCCAGAAGCTGCCTCCCAACTCCCAGGCAGGGCTCAAATCGGGGAAAGGGGAAAATGTGGGCTTTGTGGCCCTTTCCCACAGGACCTTACAATTCTATCTTTGTTCCTCTGGTGACATGCGGGACCGGGAAATGGATGCCTATTGGAATTACTGTCGAGCCTTAAAAGAAGGCCCCCAGGCCCCAGGGAAGGGAGCCAGGCGGCAAGGCGGGGGCCGGCGGAGGCTGGCCAGTGGGGAAGGGCCCTTAGAGGGCTGGCCTGGGCGGCAGCACCCAGCACCCCGGCTGCGGCAGGGGACAACGCCCCAGGTAAGTAGCTGGAAGGCAGACACTCCCTGAGGATACCGCAGCTGGCCTTAGACCAAAAGACTGGGCAAAATGTCCTTGAGCCGGACAGCAGAGAAACAGGCAGCAGAGGAGGCCACAGGCGCCGGCAGCCATGCCAGGGGAGAGAGCCTGGCCCTGTACACTCAACACAGACACATACACGCACACACCCTCACAGGCGTGTGCAAGCACATGTGCACATACATATATGTGCCCACACTGGTGCCAACATGCAAGCAGACCCATGCATCTGTCTGTCTGTCTCTCGTAAACACCCAGGAGCCCTGGGCTGAGCAGCAGGTGTGCCCTTGGCCCCCTCTCCGTGAGGGACTGGCAGGGTGGCTTTGGCAGTCATCCTCCCTCCTCTGTGAGGAGGTAGAGCTGCGTTTGGGGAGCCCCCACGCTGAGCCACGGCAGTTTGGAGTGCTCAGCCCAAGGCCAGAAGCAGTGAGGAGACCTGTGAGCTCGAGTCCAGGCAGCTCATGGCGGGGCGTGGTGAGGAGGCCTCAGGGGGTCCTCCGCAGGACCCGGCTGCGCCCATCCAGAGGAGGGGCAGGTGACAAGCTGACAGCCGGCCGAGGCCAGTGTTCTTGTCCTCATTTTGAAATAACCTTCACCTTCGCTCTAGGTTAAAGGGGAAATCAAGGCTTCAAGGCAGCCGGGTGGGAGGTGGGAGGTCCAGGTAGCCCACGGGGACGCCTGAGGAGAGGCAGGAGGCGGGCTGGGGCCAACAGGTCTGAAGTCACAGCTCTGCTGGCTTAAAGGTGGAGTAAGGAGTCTCAGGTGCCTCTAGAAGCTGGGACGTTGAGGTGACAGGAGCCCCCACCCCACCCTAGCGCTTCCAGAGGGAACAGCCCCACAGACACCAGGACTTTAAACCCAGGAGACCCACGTCCCAGGTGGCCTCCAGACCGAGAGAAGGCTGGGCGATGGGTTTGTTTCAGTGCTGGGGAGGAGCCCAGCAGACTCTACTTCTGAGCTACACCCCAGCCCTGTTTTGAAATAGGATTCTGCTGTCATGAACAGCATGGTAACTTTTGTGGGTTCTTGGCTTCTGTGCGAAAAGAATTACAAGATGCAACAGTCAGAAATAAAGCTAGAAGTTTTAATTAATTAATTAATTTATTTATTTTTGGTGGTACTGGGGTTCCTGGAAGCCCTTCTACCTCCGGGCTACACTCCCAGACCTATTTTATTATTTTTGGAAACAGGGTCTCCTAAGCCAGCGCAGCTGGCTTCAAACCTGCGTGATCCTCCTGTCTCCGCCTCCCAAGCGCAGGGATTACAAGCGTGCGCCACCACGCCTGGCAATTTATTTATTTATTTATTTATTTCGTGTGTGTAGTACTGGGGATAGAACCTAGGGGCATTCTACCTTCAAGCTACACCCCCAGCCCTATTTCTTATTCTTTATTTTGAAACAGGGTCTCACTGAGTTGCAGAGGGCCTAAGTAGCTGAGGCTGGCTCCTGTCTCAGCCTCCCGCATGCTGGGGTTACAGGTGTGCACCACCATGCCCGGCTATGCTGGGTGCTTTTAAGCCATTGAGCTTGTGGTCATTTGTCAGCCACGGGCAGGCATCACACAGCCCCTGGCGCTTAGCACCTCTCTCTTTTGGCCTCAGCAATGTGTGGTCACCGTGCTCCCACATGCTCCTCCGGGCTTCACACCCCTGTCCTCATGGCTGGAAGTCAGTACTGCTGCAGAGGACCGCGGATCCCACGTCAGGTGCGCCCCAGCCCTTGGCTCCACTTCCCTCTCCATCTCAGGTGGGCAGGAAGAAGAAACCAGCCTCACCTTCTGTGTGGCTTGAGCACCCCTGCCTTTCTGCGAAGGAGGATGAAGAAGATGGAGATGGAGGAGAAGGAGAAGGAGAAGGAGAAGGAGGAGAAGAAGAAGGAGAAGGAGAAGGAGAAGGAGAAGTTATCTCTGGAGCCTCCCCCCACACACACACCATGAGCTCCAGGATGTTGCCCCAGCAAAGACCTCCATTCCAAATTTGAGCCCCCGCTGTCCCCTCCACAGCATGGATCAGCAGGCTGAGCAAGTCCAGGGGTGCGGGAGGACGGAGCGTGGTCCACGGGAGGACAGAGCGTGGTCCACGGGAGGACGGAGCGTGGTCCATGGGAGGCTGGAGCGTGGTCCACGGGAGGATGGAGCGTGGTCCACAGGAGCAGGAGTGCCCGCTGGAGGCCGCCTGAGGTCCACCTTGGCACCACCAGGCCTGCTGGGGAGGAAGGCCTGGCCCACCCCCACCATGCCTCTGCTTTCTCCTGACTTGGTGACCACCCAGGACACATGTGAGCACTGTTCAGAAGGAATGGTCACAGGGCGACCCTAGTAAGCGCTGTGCGTCCGTCCTCCGGTGTTCTTGGGCCCAGTCACCCTCTTTGCTGAGCGGGCCTCCATCGCCCTCCTTGTGGAGGAATGACCTCCTGCCTCCTCTCGGTCCATGGTGCCTTCCTGCCCATGAGAAGGGCAGCTCTCCTGATTTGACCCTGGCTGCCTCCAGATGTGCTCCAGGAACCCAGTGGGGAAGAGGGGCTGGCCACTGCTAACATACTACGCACCTTTGAATCACACCCTTTAAAAAGGTGAATTAGGAGCCAGGTGTGGTGGTGCACATTGGTAATCCCAGCATTCGGGAGGCTGAGACAGGAGGATCGCAGGTTCTTGGCCAGCCTCAGCTACTTAGTGAGGCCCTTCGCAACTTAAAAAAATAGGGCTAGGGTGTAGCTCAGAAGTAGAATGGCTCTGAGTTCAAACCCCAGTACTGCAAAAAAAAGTGAATTATATGTTATGTGTAAAAAGCTGTTATGTAGTCGGGCATGGTGGCGCACACCTGTAATCCCAGTACTTGGGAGGCTGAGACAGGAGGAGCACAGGTTTGAGACCAGCCTCAGAAACTTATCAAGGCCTTCCACAACTTAGTTTGACACTGTTTCCAAATAAATAAAATCAGGCTGGGGGTGTAGCTCAAAGGTAGAATGCCTCTGGGTTCAATCCCCTGTACCCCCCCTCAAAAAGCAGCTGTTATGTGCCAGATGTGGTGGTTCATAACTGTAATCCCAGTACATGGAGGCTGAGACAGGAGAGTCCCATGTTTGAGACCAATCTCAGCAACTCAGGCCCTCAGCTATTTAGCAAGACCATTTCAACGTAAAAAAGAAACCAGATGCGGTGGCACACTCCTGTAATCCCAGTACTTGAGAGGCTGAGACAGGAGGATGGCAGGTTCGAGGGTAGCCTCAGCAATGTTGTGAGACTTAGCAAAATCCTGTTTTATTTTTTATTTTTTTTTTATTTTTTGGTGGTACTGGGGCTCCTGGAAGCCCTTGCACCTCCAGGCTACACTCCCAGACCTATTTTACACTTTTTTTAAATTTTTGGAAACAGGGTCTCTTAAGCCAGCGGGGCTGGCTTTGAACCAGCGCAATCCTCCTGTCTCTGCCTCCCAAGCGCGGGGATTCCAAGCGTGTGCCACCATGCCTGGCCCAAAATCCTGTTTTAAAACAAAACAGAGCCGGGCGTGGTGGCGCACGCTTGTAATCCCCGCACTTGGGAGGCAGAGACAGGAGGATCGCGCAGGTTCAAAGCCAGTCGCGCACGCTGGTTTAGGAGACCCTGTTTCCAAAATGAAAATGTAAAAAATAGGTCTGGGAGTGTAGCCCGGAGGTAGAAGGGCTTCCAGGAACCCCAGTACCACCAAAAAATAAAAAATAAAAATAAAAATAAAAAAATAAAACAAAACAGAAAAATAAAAAGGGCTGGGGGTGTAGTTCAGATGTAGAATGCCCCTTGGTTTAATATTCAATTCCAAAATTAATTAAATGATTGATTAAAACAAATAAATAAACATTAAAAGGGCTGAGGATATAGTCTGGAGGTAGAACACCCGTGGGTTCAATCTCCAATGTCAAGGTGGCTGTAGGGGGAAAGCTGTTATATACAAAGAGAAAAGAAACGCCTATCTATTGAGTTTTGGGATGGTATCAAAGAACATACGAAATAATCTGAAATCACTACCCCGCCCCCTTGCCCCGGACCAGGGTTGCACTTGGGGGCAGAGTGGTTGCATTGCCTGGGTGAAGCCCTGGGTTCCACCTCTGTCACTGAAAGAAAAAATCCTTCCCTCTTCCACCTACTATGTATGTAAAGCTAACTTTTACATACACGTCAACAAAAATAACATATCGAAGATGAATACAGAGGCAGGGGTGAGAACCCCATTCTCCCTTAAACAAGACCTGAATTCGATTTTCAGAACTTTTTGAAATGTTTGCTTTGAAAAATATAATAATTTTCACAACAGGGTTATTTATGGTGACATTCAAATGGCTTATTGTGACTGTATATGAATTAGTAGATATTTAAGGATTTTTCTTGTTTTATTTTCTAGTACTATAAATTGACAGATATCCCACATGCAATGCTTTTGGGATTCTCGATACGTTTTTTGTGGTACTGAGATTGAACCCAAAGGCATTCGACCTCTAAGCTGCACCTCCAGCCCTTTTTTATAATTTATTTATTGATTTGAAGCCCTTCTACCTCCAGGCTACACTCCCAGACCTATTTTTATACTTTTTTTTATTTTTGGAAACAGGGTCTCTTTTTTTTTTTTTTTTTTTTTTTTCTGGAAGCCCTTCTGCCTCCGGGCTACACTCCCAGACCTATTTTTTACATTTTCATTTTGGAAACAGGGTCTCCTAAGCCAGCGCCTGCGGCTGGCTTCAAACCTGCGCGATCCTCCTGTCTCCACCTCCCAAGCACGGGGATTACAAGCGTGCGCCACCACGCCCGGCTATAATTTCATTTTGGAACAGGATCTTGCTGAGAGTTGCTGAAAGCCTTGCTAAGTTACTGAGGCTGGTCTTCAACCTGAGCTTTCCGTCTCAGTCTCTCAAGGACCAGGATTACAGGCATGCACACTGTTGGGGGAACCACTGTCCGTATAGTCGCAGTATAACGACCTAAATCAGGCAGTCAGCAATGATATGATATTATAATCTGAACCGCAGACCTCATCCTGATTCTGCCCAAAGTTACAAAAATCTTTTCCAGCAAATAAAAGCTCTACATTCTGGAACTGGCCATAGAACAACCTGTGTACATTCTACGCTGCTGAACTGTGCATGTAAACACAGTAGATTTTGTGCAATATGCATTTTCCTACAATAAAACTACTATTTAAATGAGGTTCATTTAAGTATACATGCTATATGTGTTATGATAAAAAAAAACAAGCCAAAATATGTAATTCCAGTACTTGAGAGGCTGAGGCAGGAGGATCTGGGTTCACAGCCAGCCTCAGCTACTTGTGAGGCCCTCTGCAATTTAGTGAGACCTTGTTTCAAAAATAAAGAATAGCCGGGCATGGTGGTGCATGCTTGTAATCCCCGCGTTTGGGAGGTGGAGACAGGAGGATCCAGGAGACAGGTTCGAAGCCAGCCTCGCTGGCTTAAGAGACCCTGTTTCCAAATTTTTAAAAAAAGTATAAAATAGGTCTGGAGTATAGCCCAGAGATAGAAGGGCTTCCAGGAAACCCAGTACCACCAAAAGAAAAAGAAAAGAAAAAAAGAATAAAACATCAGCTGGGGCTGTAGCTTGGAGGTAGAGTGTCTCTGGGTTCAATCTCCGGCGCCACACAAAAAAGTGCTCCTGGAATCTATTTCACTATAAAGGCTATTGGAGTGTGAATAAAAACAATCAGCAGAGAAATTTTTTGTACAAAATACCTGGGCATGGTTAAATTTGAACAGGTTAGATGTAAAACACAGGGGGAAAATCTTCAGTGAAAAGATGTGTGTGTGTGTGTGTGTGTGTGTGTGTGTGTGTGTGTGTGTGTGTCGGGTGGGGGAGCCAGGGCTCGCACATGCTGGCAAGCGCGCTGTCACTGAGCTGCGTCCCCAGCCCACGGGGCCTTTGTTAGTCTCCTTTATCTGGGCCTGCTCCTCAGAACGTGCGAGTTTATTTCATGACACCGATGTGTTTGAAGAGTACAAACCAGTTGTTTTGTGCACTGTCCTGCGATCATGGCACCCCTGCTTGGCAGGAAGCCACACAAGGAGAGTGTGTTTCCTGTCGAGCCCCTTCCCTGCTGAGCGGGGGCAGGCAAGCCCCCAGCCCACCCAGAGCAGCACTGTTGGCTTTGGGCCTGCTGCCTTTCATAGTTTGTTACTGTGTTTCCTGGGCTGTATATTTTGTTACTATGTTTCCTTCTGTCATTGTGAAGAGAAACTTTGTAAATATCTTATTACTCAAACTTTTACTCCTAATTTTAGCATCATGGGTGACTTTTGCCTGATTCAATTATTATAATGGTTACATGATTGTGTGTGTATGTACGTATGTGTGTGTTACTGCAGATTAAACCCACAAGCATTCTACCTCCGAGCTACACACCCAGACTGTATGTATGTATGTATATATGTATGTATTTGTTTGTTTATTTACTTTGCACTATTGGGTAATGAACCCAGCAGCATTCTACCTCCAAGATATACCCTCAGCCTTATTTATTTATTTATTTATTTATTTATTTATTTATTTATTTATTGTGGCACTGGGAATTGAATCCAGGGGCATTCTACCTCTGAGCTACACCCCCATCCCTATTTTTAGTCTTTATTTATTTATTTATTTATTTATTTATTTATTTATTTATTTTTGGTGGTACTGGGGTTCCTGGAAGCCCTTCTACCTCTGGGCTACACTCCCAGACCTATTTTTATATTTTTATTTAGAAACAGGGTCTCCTAAGCCAGCGCGCGTGGCTGGCTTTGAACCTGCGCGATCCTCCTGTCTCCGCCTCCCAAGCGCGGGGATTACAAGCGTGCGCCACCACGCCCGGCTTAGTCTTTATTTTGAAACAAGGTCTCACTAAGTTGCAGAAGGCCTCACTAAGTAGCTGAGGCTGGCCGTGAACCTGCGATCCTCTTGTTTTAGCCTCCCAAGTACTGGAATTACAAGCGTGCACCATCACTCCCATGTCAGCCCTAATTTTAATTCTTTATTTTTTTTATTTTTTGTGGTATTGGGGGTCAAATCCAGGGGCATTCTCCCTCTGAGCTACACCCCCATCCCTATTTTTAACTCTATTTTTGAAACAGGGTCTCACTAAGTTGCAAAAGACCTCACTAAGTAGCTGGGCTGGCCATGAACTTACGATCCTCCCGTCTCAGCCTCCCAAGTACTGGGATTACAAGTGTGTGTCACCACGCCCGTTTTTTTTTTTTTTTACTTTATTTTTATTGGTGCATTGTAATCATATATCACACTGGAATACAAGACTTGAGAGGATATACAAGCACACATCATCCAATTAGCCCTCATCCAGCCCCCATCCCATTCCCTCCCCCTCCCTCGATTCCATGCTTGTTTGGTGATTAACTTTGATACATATGTTTATGTACCTCCTGCGTTTTAAAGAGGCTCCATCTTCCCCTATTCCATACCCTCTGATTGGTCACCTTAGTTGCTTCACTATAGGGCCCTTTCTATAGCTCGACCTCTTCCTGTTGCCCCTTTCCTCCTAGTGTTTGCTGATTAGGGGAAGCATCTGATTTTTATTTTCTGCGATATTTCTCTGTGCATGCCGTGTGGCAAATACCGATCCCACTATTGACGACTCCAGTAGTGGCCTGGCTACCCGGTGGACTGATCCAGACCTCGCTGGCTCAAGCAGCGGCCTTGCCTCATGGGAGGCCCCGATTCTGGTCTTGCTGGCCCCTTAGCTGGCTCCGATCCCGCCTCAGTGGCCCCAGCACCGGCCTAGCCTCAAGGCAGGCTCTGATCCCGGCCTCGGAGGCCTCAGTAGCGGCCTTGCCTCATGGCAGGCTCCGATGTCGGCTGCTGGCCCCAGCATCGGCCTGACCCCTCGGCAGGCTCCAATCACGACCTCAGAGGCCCCAACTCCAGCCTTGCCTCACAGCAGGCTCTCATCCTGGCCTCGCTGGCCCCGGCGCCAGCCTAACCCCTTGGCAGGCCCTGATCCCAGCCTTGGAGGCCCCAGCACCGGCCTTGCCTCACGGCAGGCTCTGATGCCAGCCGTTGGCTCCGGCATCGGCCTAACCCCTCAGCAGGCTCCGATCCCAGCCTCGAAGGCCCCAGCACCGGCCTTGCCTCACGGCAGGCTCCGATACCAGCCTCACTGGCCCCAGCACTGGCCTAACCCCTCGGCAGGCTCCGATCCCAGCCTCGGAGGCTCCAGCACCAGCCTTGCCTCACGGCAGGCTCCAATCCCAGCTTTGCTGTGTCCGTCGCCATCCTCACCCCTCGGCAGGCTCCAATCCAAGCACCCGCTTCACCCAGCCATTTGTCCCACGTTCTCAAGGGTGTGTGGTGGTAGCATTCTGCCTCTGGGGTTATTACTTCAAAGGTTCCAGGTGTAATGCGTCAGATCTCTGCCTCCCCTGAGTACTGGCCACTGCCATTGCCACTGCCTCCACCATTTCAAATCTTTTCCAAGCTCTTTTTCCACTCTGAATGTTGTCCAGTGTTCCTAAGCATGCGCGACGGTAGCATTTGACATTTGGTGTAATTTCTCCAAAAAAATAAGGTTGGTAGGCTCCGATTTCTGCTTCTCCTGAATATAAGTCTCCACCGCCATCGCGGAGACCGCTTTCAACACCGCCTTTCTCCTAGGTCTCCGCTAAATTCTCTCCTTACAGGTGATGTCCAAGATTCTTAACAATGTAGAGAAGAAGCAGTCCTCCTTCACGGGGAATTTTTCCAAAAGTTCCAGTTACCCCTCTCCGATATTTTTTTTTCTTTTCCTTTTTTTTTTTTAAATAAGAGAAGACAGTGTGTGTGGTTTGAGGAGGGTGTGGGATCAGGCGCTCAGTAGCACTGTGACCCGGCCCGGTTTCCCCAGGGGTCCAGCGTGTTCCTCATGACTCCGCCCGGGGCCCAGAGCCCTGCAACCCAGGCCCCGGCTGTTCCTGGGTCCGGCGTGCCCCTCCTGACCCCCGCCCGGGACCCAGGGTCTTACGACCGGGCCCCGGTTTCTCCAGGGGTCCGGCGTGCCCCGCCTGACCCCCGCCCGGGGCCCGGAGCCTTGCGGCCGGGCCCGGTTTCTCCAGGGGTCCGGCGTCTATTTTTTTTTATTTTGAAACAGGGTCTTGCTAGGTGGTTGAGGATCTTACCCACTTGCTGAGAGTCCTGCTAAGTTGCTGAGTCTGGCCTCAAACCTAAAGTCCTCCCAGCTCAGCCTCCTTAGTACTGGGATTACAGATGTACACTGCACATCTTGCTTAGTGATTATTTTTTATTCCCTCATTCTGGTTGTTAGTGATGTTAATAATTGCAGACGAGACCCCCCCCCCCGCTCCCCGACTCCCATGAAGCCTTGGAACAAATGAGGGAGACAGTAAGAAAACAGACAAGTAAGTCCAGGGGCGTTGGCTGGTGGCCCTGGAGAGAGGGAGCCCAGAAGAGGGCTGACCCTGGGAGGAGAAATCCCCGAGGCCTTCCTGGGGCGGTGCTGCCTGAAGTAAGTCTTCAGAGGACAAGTGAGTGGGAGAGGGGATGACCCACGGAAGGGCAAGCAAGTGTCGGGGGAGGCAGTGGAGGTGTGGCGGGGCTCCAGCGGTGCAGGGGCGATGAGGCAAGGACAGGGCTGTCCAGAGGCTGGAAGCTGTGGAATAAGGCCAGGGAGACCTGGAAGGCAGGGCAGACAGAGGGAGGAAAGCTGAGCCTGGAGCCCATCGGCGAGGACCCCACCAACCTTTGATACCAATAACCCTTCCAGTGCCCTCCTAGGGTGGCCTCCTCAGGAGAAACTGAGGCACACGGAGGTGAGGTGCTTAGCTGAAGTCACCCTGCAGAACAGGATGAGAGCTCAGACTCCAAGGACAATGAGAGGTAGGAGAGCCGGACTCAGTGGCACACGCCTGTAATCCCAGTACTCAGGAGGCTGAGAAGGGAAGATCGAAGGTTCAAGGCCAGCCTCAGCAACTTAGTGAGACCCTGCTTCAGGATAAAAAATATATATATATAATAAGGCTGGAGCTCAGAGGTAGAATGCCCTTGGATTTAATCCTCAGTACAAAAAAAAAAAAAAAAAGCGGGTGTAGGAGAGACCGAGCCCCTCCCAGATGCCCAAGCCTTCCTTTCAGAAGCTGAGCCTGCCCTGGGGACCCTGAGGACTCTATGGAACCCTGCCCTCAAGACACCCCCAGCCCGGAGAGTTCCAACTGGGCCTCGGGTCCTGCCAGTGGCCCTCCCAGCTGACTTCTTGGGCTCCCTCCCAAAGGGGGCAGAAGCAGCCAGGCAAAGAGGCTCAGGTCTGCCTCATTCCCCGGCGCCCAGGGTCCCTCCCTGCACAGAGTCTAGGGCCCCTGGGGAGCCCGCCGGGGCTCCATCTTGTTGACTTTTCAGAGCAAGCCCAGGGGTAACTCCCACCCCTAGTAGCTGGGTCAGTTGCTTCTGCTGGTGTCCATTGAGAAGCCACAGTGGACTTTCAGCGGACAGTGGGGACTTGGAAAGGACCTGGAACAGGGAGTCAGCTTTGAGATAGGGGAGGCAGAGTGTCCTCAGCCTGGGACAGGGCTGGCATGGGACACAGGCCGGTCTGTGGAAGGCCGAGGGGGGTGACTTTCAGCTGACCTGCCTTGGCCTGGGAGGTTCCATTGAGAAACCATCTGAGTGCCCCGGGGCTTGGGCTCAGAGGTTGATTCCCGCGGGGGCCGGTCCTCAGAGCCTTTCCAGAGCTCAGAGCATGAGACACCGATCGTAATTCACCACGAGCAGCTCAGCCGGGAGCGATCATGTGTCTCCCCCGCCCCGCCCGCCCCGCCCGAGTCAGGAAGTGTCTCTCTTGAGCTCACTGGCAGCGGCGCCTCCTGGGCCAGGCCACAGTCACACCTCCCGGCTCCGCACAGCATCCCAGGCTGCTTGGCAGGGACAGTCGAGATCGGCCAGCCCAGCCTCTCACTTTACAGTCAGGAATGGATGCAGGGCAGCCATGCGGCTGTCCAAGGTCACGGAGCCTGGAAGGGAGCAGTGAGAAGAGTGGAAAGATGTGGACACGTGGCCGGGGCCACCAGCCTCCCTGGGCCGCGCGCCCGGGCAGGTGCTTGGCCTCTGGGCTGCGGTTCCATAGCTGGGAGCCGGGCTGCATGGGGACCAGCGCGCCCCGCGTACAGTGGGTGCCTCATCAGGCAGCTCTCTGGGCAACTGAGCCGGGAGGAGCTCCAGACACCACACCTGGCCAGGGAGAGGAGCAGCGACCCCGCTGATCCAGAGTTTTTCTCTGGGTCAGCAGCGCCCTTAAGCAACAAGCTCAAAGGCCCCAGCGCAGTGGCTGCCTTCCTCCTGTGCTAAGTGAGGCGTGGGCCTCAAAGCACAGTGGGTAGTCACCTGGGAATCAAGTGCATCTCCATGATTGAAACGTTCTGGAATGGCAGGCTGGGCTACCTGGACCGATTCTTTGGAAACAAGTAGAAATTGTGGATAAAAATGAATAAATAAATAAATAAATAAGCTATGTTAAAAGCATCAATAAAAGCTGGGCGTGGTGGCACACGCTTGTAATCCCAGCATTTGGAAGGCTAAGACAGGAAGATCGCGGTTTGATGACAGCCTCAGCTACTTAGTGAGGCCCTCTGCAACTCCGTGAGACCCTGTTTCAAAGTAAAGAATAAAAAATTGGGCTGGGGGTGTAGATCAGAGGTTGAATTTCCCTGGATTCCATCCCCAGTACCAAAAACAAAAACAAAAAACAGTCCCAGTCCCTTCACCTGTCTTTCAAGGTTTTCCATGTGCTGGGCCTAAACCCTTTCTTGGCCGCAGCCCCAGATTGCGTAGGTCCAGGGCTGACTCTTGCTCCCAGCGGGGCAGCCTGCGGCTGGTGCCACTGCAGCTGGTCATAGACCTTCCCTGTGAGTCTCCCAGGGGCAGAAGCCACAGGCCTGGGAAGGCAGAGTCCCTCCTAGTCCGATGGGGGTGGGTACAGGCAAGCAAATGGCCCAACTGAAGGACAGAGGTAAGCAGGAGACGGGATTGCCCAGGGCACCAGCAAGTGTCCAGAGACAGCAGACAGACAGGCCAGACAGGGTGGATGGCCAGCTCCACCGCAGAGAAGCCTGAGGCCCTGAGGAGTGTGAAGGAGAGGCCCCCCACCGAGTGGACCCGGCAGAGCCCGGAGCCCACCTCGCCTGCCCAAGGGGCCACTGAGTCGTGCTGGGCTGGGAAACAGGGTATGTGTCAAGGTGCCAACTCTTGGTGCCCACTTAGTGCCCACCAGACACATTTTTTTGTTTTGTTTCTGTGGTACTGGGGATAGAATCCAGGGGCAGTCTACCTCCGAGATACACCCTCAGCCCTATTTTTTATTCTTAATTTTGAAACAGGGTCTCATTGAGTTCCAAAGGGCTTCACTAAGTAGCTGAGGCTGTCCCGCACTACGATCCTCCTGTTTCAGCCTCCCAAGTGCTGGGATTACAAGTATGCACCACCACTCCCGGATGGTTTTGGTTTTAAAATCAAACTCAGCACTAACATCTGCCAAGGTGCTTTGCTTTACTCTAATGCCTTGCCCAGAGAATTGGAAAGATGGATCTGTCCTCTTACCAGCCGTCTAAGAGCCCTGCCCAGTAGGGTGCTGGCCCCAAGGCCCGCGCTACCCTGTGTCGCTATCCCCTTCCACAGAAACACCGACTGCCTTCGCACACCATGAGGAAAGAAGGTTCCTTCCAGCCTCCAGCCAGGGCCCCTCTGCACACCGCCCCAGGCTCCAGGCAGAGGGAACCCTGGGAGGAGTCCAATGGCATGCGAGCCAGATCTCCCATGGGCGTGACTCCGGCAGACTCCACTGCCCACACCCTGCTCCAGGGCCCCAAAGATCAAAATCAGACCCTTGGATAGAGTTTTATATGCCATTCTGCAAGTCTCAACACAGGCCGACACGTTGACTTTAAAATAAACACCACGAATAAAACCAGAGGAGAGAGCCCGGCATGGAAAGATTGGAAAAATGTCACGCAGCCTTCACAACACACCTTGTTTTTATCAGTAAACAGAGCTTGACTGCGCCAGGGGAGGGCGGCCCCAGGCCTTTCACATCAGTACAGTTTTGGCTTTCACACCAAAACAGTTTTAAACAGTTTTGGAGATGGCATGGGGATGCCAATGTCTTGGTTTGGCCAAATCAACCAATCTCTATTAGCCATCACCAGCAGGTCTAAGAAATGTGCACTAAGAAAGGCTTTTTTTTTTTTCTTTTTTTTTGAGGGTCTGGGGATGGAACCCAGGGGCATTCTACCTCAGCCACACCCCAGCCCTACTTTTTTATTCTTTATTTTGAAACAGGGTCTCACTGAGTTGCAGAGGGCCTAAGTAAGCTGAGCTGTCCACGAGCCACAATCCTCCTGTCTCAGCCTCCGAAATGTTGGGGTTGCGAGCTTACGCCACCACCACCACGCCAGGCTGGTCTTTATTTTTTGAAACAGGGTCTTATTGAGTTGCAAAGGGCCTTGCTAAGTAGCTGAGGCTGCCCATGAACTGCGATCCTCCTGTCTCAGCCTCCCAAATGCTGAGATTACAAGCGTGTGCCACCACGCCTGGCTGGCATTTTTCGATAACAATAAAAGAATATAAAGGACACAGTCTCAGGGAGAAATCAGTATTTCTTTAAATCAGTGAAACGGAAGTTTCTAGAAAACTCTCCGTAACGCTGTTTCTTCGCACTTTGTTGCAGAACAGGAGAACTTCCTCGAATCACGGGCCGTCCCTTCCGGGGAATTGGGGGCCAGGGTCCAATTCTTCATTTTAGCAAAACCCAAAAGCGTAGCAAACTGGTCTGACATCCTTCTCACCCGCTGGCCACGCTCACCCCCGAGCTCCGAGCCAGGGGCCTGCAGGCTGTTCTGGGCTCACGTTCAAACTGCTTGGCAGGGCCGCGCTGCGGAGGGCAGATAACAGAGGGGGGGTGTCCCGTGAGGGAGCGAGGAGCCCGCACCTCGGCTGCTGTCTTCAAGGAGGCCTCCTAGTCAGCCGTTCTGGGTGCTGAGACAGGACAGGGAAGCAGCCATTGTAAGACGCTGCCGAGTGGACGGGAGTGGTACAGCATGGAGGAAGGGGCGGAGCGGGGGACACAGGACAAGGACGGCTTGGACAGCCAAGCAGGCTTCCTGGAAGAGGCGACCCTTGGCAGAGCCCTCAGAGCACTGGTTACCGTGCTGTGGGCACAATCTGCCGTTCAGGCCCATCCCTGACTTCCTGGAGCGTCTCTTCATCCAGGAGGCTCAGGCTCCACTCAAGTCAAGTGGCTGAAGTTGTGGAGTGAAACTCCAGGTTTTGCTTATTGATTGTGTGTGTGTGTGTGTGTGTGTGTGTGTGTGTGTGTGTGTGTGTGTTACCGGGTATGGAACCCAGGGCTCTGAGCTACACCCCCAGCCCTATTTTTTTATTCTTTATTTTGAAACAGGGTCTCATTGAGTTGTAAAGGGCCTCACTAAGTAGCTGAGGCTGTCCGCGAACCACGATCCTCTTGTCTCAGCCTCCCGAATGCTGGGATCACACACGTGCGCCACCACGCCCGGCTCTATTGATTTCTTGAGTGGAAATGGAGGGCATGCTTGCACACACCGGGGCCCCCTGGTCTGGGGGGACCTGTCCCAAGGCCCCCAGTAGATGCCTGAAGTTCAGAGAGTACCATAAATATCTTTCCTATTCATGTTTACTTATGATAAAATTTTATAAATTAGGCATCATCAGAGACTAACAACAACTGATAATAAAATCAAGCAGGTCTAACAATATACTGCAATACTTTTTTTTTTTTTTTTTTGGTGCTGGGATTGAACCCAGGGATGTTCTTCTTCGCAGCTACACTCCCGGCCTTATTTTTGGTTTTTATTTGGAAACAGAGTCTCGCTGAATTGCTGAGGCTAGCTTTGAACATACGATTCTCCTGTTTCCGCCTCCCAAGTACTAGGATTATAGGTGTACTCCACCACAACTGGATGGTTGGTTATTTATTTATTTATTGGCACTGAGGATTGAACTCAAGAGGCATTTTACCTCTGAGCTAAACCTCCGGCCCGACTTTATTTCTTATTTGGAAACAGGGTCTCACTAAGTTATGAAGGGCCTGGCTAAGTTGTTGAGGTTGGCTTCGAACCTGCGATCCTCCTGTCTCAGCCTCCCGAGTACTGGGATTATAGGTATACTCCACTATGACTGGCTGATTTTTAAAAAAATATATATGAATTTAGCCAGCTGCAGTGGCACACACCTGTAATCCCAGTAGGAAGGCTGAGACAGGAGGATCACAGATTGGAGGACGGCTTCAACAACTTAGTGACCCTGTTTTAAATAAAAATTAAAGAGGGCTTGGGGGTATATTTCGGAGGTAGAATACTCCTGGGTTTCATCTCCACCATGGAAAACAAAGTAAAATGAAATGTGTGTACGCGCATGAACTGCTTATCTCTAGAATTTCCCTTCACATTGTCAGACTGCAGTTGACCACAGATAACTAAAGCTCAGAGGGCGAGCCCTCCGGTGAAGGAGGAGTGACTGTACCGCGTGCGCACCGTGGCCACCGTACCTCGCCTTTGCTCTGTGCCCTCCACCCTCGCCTGCCCACGGAACGCAGCTCCCGCGCGTCAGAATGCTGCAGACCCCACGTGGACGCAGATTGGAATGTTCCCTATGGACCGAGTCCATCTATGGTCTGAGCCCACGATGCAAGTTACATTGTGTTTCACAGGGGAGCTTCCCTGGGCAGGTCACAGTGACCGGAAGCTTGAGTCCGTCCTCCAGACACATAAAGACACCCACGACCCAGCCCTGCAGCCTACGCCAACTGGGCACGGGGTGCTGTGTGCTGCGGATGGAGGACGGTGTCTGTCTTGGGAGGGCTGTGGGGTGGAGAGGTGGCACCATCGTGGGTGGGCTGCTTTGATCTTCCCAAGACCTGTAGAGATGGACCCATGGCGAGCAAAGACACGCTGTAAACTTTGGCCAGAGACAGGTTAATTCTCAAAGAGGTAGAAAGAACAGCCTTCCATGGCAGCAGCTGCTTCTGGGCCTGCAGAAGGTTCTAGGTCCTACAGACCTAGCGTGAGCCCATAGCTTTACCCACCACCTCCACCTGGGTAACCACTGGTTAACAGTATCGCTTTTGTTTGTTCCTAATGCCTGCCTCTGCACGCAGTCCTGGCCGGGGCCTGCACCCTCGGCCCAGCAGGCACCATTTCCACCCTCTCTCCCAGGAGCCTCGCGCTCTCTTGCCAGGGCTTTGAGCGTGTTCCTCTCTGGAGCAGCGAGATGGATCATCCCCAACGCCACATTCCTGTGTGTGCCAGCGGCTGAGGCGGTCAGACAGCACGTGCTTCTGCACCAGATACCCGATCCTGGTGGACACCGGGGGCCGGTGCTGGTGGCAGCGTGGATTTGAACCTAGAGAAGGCTCCAGCTCCCTCTGGGACACTTCGGCTGGGTGCTGTGACTCCTGGCCCTGGGTTTCCTCACCTGTGAAGTGGAAGCAGACCCAGCTGGCCTGCAGAGCTATTGTGGGTTTTGTGCCTCAGAGCGACAATACTCCGTTACCCGGCCCTGGGAGGCTGTGATGTCAGTACTAGGGTGGCCACAGTGAGCCCCCACCGAGGTTCGGCCTCGGGCCACCAGCAGCTCCCTGTTTGTGGTCAGCAAACACCCATTCCCCTGTCCTGGTGGACTTCCACCACCGGATCCAAGGGCGTACATGCAGGAGAACAGAGACCATGCCCCGGCTAAGGCACCGGGGCGCACAGACTCCGACCCCCACCGGAGGCTCTGCAGACCCACAGAGGGCACGCGGGCGGCCCTCGGAGGCCTCGGAGAGGTCCCGGAAAGGGTTTACCGAGGTTGCAGGGTAAACGGGCACGCAGTCCGAACCCCAGACCCATGGGAGCGCTTCCCCCAGCCCGGACACTCCGAGTACCCACGTCCCACCTCTGGGGTGGACCTGCTGCCTGCGCTGAGTGGCAGGCCCCTCCCTCCGTGGGTGGCCTCTGCCAGGTGCCCCCTCCCCTCTTCTGACGACCCCACCTCCTGGTTCCTCTGGCTGCCTGGCCCAGTGGGCAGGTGGTGCACACGCCACCACGCAGCAGATGGGCCTTTACAGATCTGCTTCTGTGCTGGGCCCTGCGGCTGGCCCGTGTGGCCTGGTGGAGGCCTCTCTGTGCCTCAGTTTCCTTCTTATAAAGTAGGCACCATGAAAATTACTTCTCAGAATGTCCTTGAGGTCAGAATTTGAGAACCAGTGGCCCTGAACGCGCCCCAAAGTGACTCAGGTACTCATGAGAAGAGTCAGGTGGGGCCCAGAGACCTTTCAAGATGTTCCCAGAATGCCAGAGTTGCACTCTGTCCCTGCAGAGGCAGCTCTGTGTGGCCCACAGCCATCAACACTGCGGTGGCATCCTGGAGCGGGTGGTGCCCTGTGACAGCTGCGCCCGTGCCAGGTGTGTGACAAGGTCCTTTAGCGCTGTCCCCCGAATGTGGTCCCTAAAAGACGCCCACTGTTCCCTGGGGCCAGCGAGAGGGAGCCGCTTCTGCACAGGATATCCCCGAGAAAGCGCCAGAGCCAGAGCCCCTTTCTGCCTCCAGGATGCCTGTGGGAGGCTGGCTGAGAGCATCTGCTTAAAAGTGGCTTCTCTTGCCACGTGGTTGAAACAAACTTTCTCTCCCTCAAACCTTGGGAGAGCGGAGAACTGAATATCATCTGTGTCTATTGGGTGTACACAGTTACTTTGTTGAACCCTATACACCCTTGGTCATTGTTTATAGCACATTTTTGCCAGATCTTTGCCACCGCCTGGCTGGACTGGGCTTATGGCAGGGCAGATCACCCGAGAGAAGCCAACCCTGCTGTCTTTGGACGCCGGGTCCTTGGAGCTTGGGACCTGGGGCATGTCGGATAACATCTTTGTGCAGGGATATCCTCCAGAGGACGCAGCCCCTGAGCTTCACATGTGCAGCCTCCTTTGCTGCTATGCCCAGGACAACGGCTAGATACATAAATAACGCGACTGCCAACCCACGCTATAAGATACCAGGATATACACAGATCATTTCGCAAACTCTGAAACATAATACAAATATTAGCTATTGCTAGCTAGCCTGTGCAATAAAAGTTGGGCTTGCCGGTGGGCAAGCACGAAGGTTATGTGGGTGTCTGGAGGGTTGGGCAAAGTTCACCACAGGCGTGGAGCGAATCAGCAGGGGCGAGTTTAAAAGAAGTCTGAGAAGGGCCAAACAGGGCCTGATCCCAGTTCCCCGCTGCAGCTCGGAGGGTTGTCTTTGAAGTTTTCCTCCCGGTAGGTTCTCCCGGGCACTCGTCGCCACAAATAGCACCGTGGCAGGCGCAGGACGGGCCGGAGAGCAGGGCTGGCAGGGCGCACATTTCGTTCCCGAAGGGGGGGCGCGGGCGCCGGCCCCGCGGGGCTTTGTGCATCCTCGGGGCGCTGGGGGCGCGGCCCAGACAAAGCGGCTTCGCAGCGCTGCCCCGCGGCTCGCCATTGGCTGCCGGGCCGCGACCTCCCCCCGCGCTGGCCGAGCCCCGCGCCTCCGGGCGGGCGCAGTCGGCCCTCTCCCGCGCCGAGGGGCCGGGGGCGGGGCGGGGCGGGGCCGGCGGGCGGGCGGGCGGGGGTCGGGCGTCCGCCGTGCCCTTCAGCGGGTCCCGCCCCGCCACCTGTCGGCCCGCTCCCCGCCGTGCGCCGCGGCCGCGCCGTCCACCCGCACCCCGGGGCGCACCGGGCGCCGGCTCCCGGGGACCCGCACCTCGAGCGCCGGCGTCGGCCCCGTGCGCGCGGCGTCCGTCGAGGCGCCCTCGGCCCCGCTGGCCGGCGCCCTCCGCCGCCCCGCCTCAGTTTCCCCGCGGGCGCCGCCGCCGGCCCCGCCCCCGCGCGGCGGCCAATCGGGCGCCGCCGTCCGGGGGTGTGTCCTGGGCCGGGCGGGGCTTCCGGGGCGGCCGGGCCGGGGCGGCGCGTGCGGCGGGGGCGCGGCTGGCACGGGCGCGGGGGCGGCGCCGGGCAGCGGCCCGCGGCGGGGGGGCTCCTCGGCCTGGCGCCGCCTCCCTGAGCCTCGCGGTGGACGGCCGCGGCGGACTGCGCCCCAGGTGCCCGGGCTGGCGGCGGCGGGGGCGGCGGGCGTCGCTGCCCCGGGCCGGGGGCGCCGGCGGGCGGCGGGGGCGCATGCGCGGCGGGGGCGCGGGGGCGCCCGGGGGCTCGGGTCGGGCTGCCCCCGAGCGCGTCGAGGCCGCTCCGAGCGCCGGCGTCCGCGGCTGTCGTGGGGCTGGGGGTTTCGCGGAGGTCGCGACCCGAGCGAGCCCCCAGCGCCGCGGGTCCTCCGGTCGTCTCCGGGGGGGGGGGGGGAGGGCCACGGGCGGGCGGGGATCGGGACGCGCCCTTCGCCCGGCACCGCCGGGGGGCGTCCCCGAGACCCCCCGGGATCCCCAGGGCGAGGTGACCCCAGGCCCAGACAGACCGGCCCCGGGTCAGCGCGCCCGCCCGGCGGCTGCTGCCCGACGGGCGAAACTCGCGGGCAGCGTCGCCGGCCGGAGCCTCTGGGCAGCAGCTCGCCCTGCGCCGGGCACTGGGGCGACGGGCCGGCCCCCGCCTACTCGGTGGGACCCCGCGGAGGCTGCTCCAGCCCGGCGCCCAGGGGTGCCGTGGAGCTGGGAGGGTGAGCCCTGCCCGGCCTGCCTCCCCTCACCTCGGACAGCGGCGCGGCGGCCCTGCTCCCCCAAGCCTTTCTACGTTCCTCTCCTCCTGCCCCTTCCACTTCCACTGGAGATTCAACCCAGGTGCTGCTGCCTTCGAGCTACACGGCCAGCACCCCGTCTCGCTAAGTAGTTGAGGATCGCTACATTGCCGAGGCTGGCCTCAAACCTGCCATCCTCTGTACTGGGATGCAGGCCTGTGCCTCTGTGCCAGGCTCTTCTTTTCTTTCCTTTTATCCCCTTTCTTTCCTTTTTTCAATGTAAAGGAGGAAGGTGTGCCCCAAATGTCCAGATTCCTTCTAAGAAAACCCCACAGTTGTGCAATGTCTTGGGCGTCCGGGGGCGCCCTTGGACCTAGGAGTTGCGCAGCCCCTCAGCCTGGGCCACACCGGAAGACACCGGGAAGCCCCTCCCTGCTTGAGCGCCGTGGGATGGGAACAGGGCACTGAGCTTTCCCTGGGCTCGACCCTGTGACACTGCTGTGGTTGCAAGAAGCAGGGTCATAGTGACTTTCGTACGGTGGAGGAGAGTTGGGGGGCATCCAGAGAACATCTCGTAATCATTTCCTTCTTTATCTTCCTGCTGCCAAGGCTGAAGTGAAAGGCCCTGCCCTCCGGTGAAGTGACAGTTTGTGGCACGACCAGCTCAGAACCGAGAGGTTGTCACGGCAGGTAAATGGTTGGATTGACTGTTCCCAGACTGCGGTCGCTTCCCTTGCCCTGTCGGTCAGCGCTTTGGGGGGTGATTGCTACTCTGGGATGTAGGTGAAATTCATTTTCAGTGCTTTGGAAGTGCCGCAGGTGTGACGGATCCGCTCTTCCGCGGGGAGCCCAGGGTCATTCCGGTGGGGACTGAGTTCTTTATGGCAGGCGGGCTTCCTGTCACCTGAGAAGCGTTACCGCTCACAGGCTGGGAAGTTGTAGGCGCTGACTGGTAAGGACCAGCGTGCTCTCTCTCTCTCTCTTAGCTGTTTTTATTTTGGTCTGAGCATTGAGCGGATGGCTTGTTGATATAGTAGGTCGGTTCCAGAACTGACGTGAGCCAGGGCAGGGGTGGCCCCAAGAAATGGCCAGATGATAAACATTCATGTGGTCACGTCTGCGAGAGGCCAGGGCCTGTGGACCTGATAACGCCCCACTCAGCTCGGAAGCAAAAGTCCATTCATTGACGGTAGGAAAAATGGTTTCTCTTTTTTTTTTTTCTCAAGTCTTAAACCTATAACGAGACATAACATAATCATAGACTGGTTCTCCTTAGCTTATAATTGTCAAACCGGTAAAGAGAGCTTTTAAAATTGTATGTGGGAGAAAATGAGAGAAGAAGGAGAAAATATGTCTCTTCTTTGTAAACGACTTTGCAACTTGCTTTACTGACTGTTAGGTTAAGAAAAATGTTCCCACGTAAATAGAATATATTTCTGCTTTATCATTTAAATGTCTATATGATATTTCCTAATGTTTAGATATAATAATTTTAAAATCAATCCACATATAAACATATATGGATTGATTATGCACACACACACACACACACATATATATATAAATATTAAAACTGACATAGGTGCTGGGGACTGAACCTAGGGCCTGTTGCATGCTAAATCAGTCTATACATATACATACGTATACATATGTGTGGACTGGTAAAATTGTTTATGTACACCATATATAATTCATTAATTTTGTAAGTACTTATTGAGTAGCTGCTAGAGGTTTCTGTGCCAGTCATAAGACAAGTCATGAATCCGCTTTATGAAACTGATTTGAATATTAGGAGAAAACTCGTTGATTATTCCGATCATGGTAAAAGATGAAGAAGCAGGAGTTGGGAGAGAAGGGGCTCTGCCAGAGCACCCCCTCTCCAGGGACTGGTGCCCAGGCTGTTCCTCGCACGCCGTTTGTGGGCATCTGTGTTTTTATGGGAAATATTCTGTAAAGAGTCTTTTTAAAAACATGCACTAAAATGTCTCTTTGCTTATTGGAAATAAAAATTTTAACACACCAACTTTTCTCCTTTTGCACTTGCTGTGCGAAGACACATCTTGGTGGCAGAGGATACAGTCTCTTTTTTTTTTTTTTTCAGGTCTGGGGGTGGAACCCAGGGGCATTTGACCTCCAAGCTATACCTCCTGCCCTATTTTTTTTATCCTTATTTTGAAACCAGGTCTCACTGGGTTGCAAAGGGCCTCACTAAGTAGCTGAGGCTGTCTGCGAACCTCGATCCTCCCGTCTCAGCCTCCCAAATGCTGGGATTACAAGCGTGCGCCACCACGCCCGGCTGGATGTAATATCTTGAGTGGCCACATTTTGCAGGTCTTTTTTTTATTTCTGTTTTTTGTTTGTTTGTTTCAGTATTAGGGATTGAACCCAGGTACATTCTGTCTCCAAGCTATCTCAGCCCTTTTCTTTTTTTTTTTTTTCTTTTCTTTTTCTTTTCTTTTTTTTTTTTTTTTTTGGTGGTACTGGGGTTCCTGGAAGCCCTTCTACCTCCAGGCTACACTCCCAGACCTATTTTTACATTTTTATTTGGAAACAGGGTCTCCTAAGCCAGTGCGCGCCGCTGGCTTCGAACCTGCGTGATCCTCCTGTCTCTGCCTCCCAAGCGCGGGGATTACAAGCGTGCGCCACCACGCCCGGCCAGCCCTTTTCATTTTTTATTTTGAAGCAGGGTCTCACTAAGTTATTGAGAGTCTCACTACATTACTGAAAATGGCCTCAAACCTGTGATCCTCCTGTCTTAGCCTCCCAAGTACTGAGATTACAGGCGTGTGCCACCACACCTGGCTTCTTATACATGATTTTGGTTTTTGATGTAGAATCCGTTTTTCAAATGTCCCATCGATACTATTTAAGAAGGCATACTTTCTGTTTGTGGGATAGATATTTGCTGTATGTTAGTTCAGCCTGATGAATACCTTGGACAAACTAGCTCACAGGTTTTAAATGTACAACTTGGTGATAAGAGGCTTGTGGGTTTGCTTGTAGGTTTTTTTTTGGGGGGGTGCTGGAAAGAGAACCCAGTCTCTCACATGCTAAGCACATGCTTTGCAACTGAGGTATATTCCCAGCCCAAGATAGCTTAGGATAAAATCTAGCTAGGCAAAGCTCTAGGCGTTCCAGTGGATCGTGTGTGAGAGCTCGCCTCTGTTCCCGAGCGTTCGTGTTGCTGGCGTGCGTTCTGGGCTCTTATGGACAGGCACATCGGTCACACGGGCTTCCCAGCCTGATGTGTAGGTGGAGGGCAGCGCCTGGCCCGAGTTGCTCCGTATTCCAAGGTCTGCGTGCTCCTTGGCGTCCAGTACAGTGACGCTCTGGTGTGTTGAAAGAACGTGCTACGTCACAGAGCGCCACCCTTCCTCCTGGCCGGGGCAGCCCACATGCTCTCCTGGGGGCTGAGCCGATCTTAGAGGCCCGCATATGATGAAAGAAGGGATTTGAAAACGTTGGTTTACGTCACGGGGTCACCCGTCACGAGGCCTGGACCCCAGCCCCTCAGCACTGCTGCCGTCCAGGCAGGAGACCGCTGGCCCCCTCCAGATCCACTGTTTTCTTAGCAGAGGAGAGAGGCCGGCTCCAGGCCACCTCTGAAGGCTTGTGAGGCCCAGACAGGTGGCTGGGAACACCACGCCTGGCAGGAGGTGTCAGGAGGACCGCCCTGGGCTGCCTACAGTTCTCAGCTAGCCAGAGTCTAGCCACATCGACTGCCTCCGGTGTTTTCACTCCTGGTAGTTTATTCATCTTTCAAAGGCCTCAGAAAGAAACACACCCCCCTCCTTCCCCATATTTGCCAAGAAAAATTTTTTTTCTTATATTGAGACTTGAACCCAGGGGTATTCTACCTCCAAGCTTCACTACCAGCCCTTTACATTCATTCATGCAGCCCGCCTGCTTGCCCACCTGCCTTCTTTCTTTCCTTCCTTCCTTTGTGGTACTGGGGATGGAACCCAGGGGCATTCTACCTCCAAGTGGCACCCCCAGCCCTATTTTTTATTCTTTATTTTGAAACAGGGTCTTGCTAAGTCGCTGAGGCTGGCCTTGAATCTGTGATCCTCCTGTCTCAGCCTCCCCAATGCTGGGATTACAGATGTGCACCATGGCACCTGGCATTATTATTATTATTATTATTATTATTATTATTATTATTAATTATTGTTTGACTAGCTAAAAGAGCTTTCTCTCTGCGGTAAGAACAAGATTGTGTGAGTGGCTTCCGCTGCTTTGGGGTGTGAGCCTGACCGCAGGCCTTGGCGCCGTGTCTTTGCTCCACTGTCTCCAGGTCATGCCCTGATTGTCCCTCATCCTGCAGGCTCAGTGCAGCGTCCCGGAGCCCGCAGTGAGGTGCCACCCAGCTCAGCGGTTCCTTGGGAGCCTCTCTGCCACTGAGTCTGGCTCGTGGAAGGCAGGGCAGGCCTCGTTACTCGCCGTCCTGCTGGCCTGCGTGCTAAGTGGGCACTTGTAGATGTTCATTGAATATGCGAACGGTTAACAGAGTTCAGACCCACAGACACTGCCAGGTCTCTGTGGTCGGCTCAGCACCCGGGTGTGGGTGGAAGCGGGCAGGGGCGGGCACCGAAGTAGAAGGCAGACAGCGCTGAGCCTGCAGGGAAGGCCGTCTGCAGCTGGGCTCCCCTGGGCATTCCCTAGCTTCCCTCGGGCCTAGGATCAGTGCCCGCCGTGACACGGTGGAAGTGGGGTTGCTGTGGACATGACTCTGCGTGTACAGGATGCGTTGAGCATTAAGTCGACTTTTGATGAGCCGGCCTGAGGAGCTGTGGAAATCAACTGCGATCTCTTTCTGCAAGATCATGGACTCAAATGTCAGACGACCAGCTTAGCAGGAAAGGGATGTGGTTAAGCGTCTGCAAGCTGGGAAGTGCTCGTGTTTAATGGGACAAGCGTCAGCGGGGAGAGATGCATATTCCTGGGAGAGAGGAGAGGAAACAGGGATTACATGCTTCAGCGTAGAAGGCTGAAAAGGAGGACTGCAAGTTGGAAGCCAGCCTCAGTAGTTTAGTGAGACCCTGAAACTTAGAACTTGTTTCCAAATAAAGAAAACCAGGCTGGGGGTATATATAACTTGGAAGTAGAATGCCTCTGGTTCAGTCCTTCATAAAAATTAAATAAATAAATACATAAATAAATAAATAAATAAATGTGTTTAAGGCCAGGCGTGGTGGCCCTGTTTGTCATCCCAGAATTTGGGAGGCTGAGACAGGAGGATCGTGGTTTGCAGACAGCCTCAGCTAGTACTTAGTGAGGCCCTTTGCAACTCAGTGAGACCCAGTATAAGGCTGGGGGTATAGCACAGAGGTAGAGTGCTCCTGGGTTTCCTCCCCAGTACTGCCAAAAAAAAAAAAAATGTGTTTAAGGGTTTGACACTCCTTGTCTGCCTTTATTTTTCTTCATTTTAAGAGATTCACAAATAAAGGGTAATGACGAGTTTTCATCTGATCCGCTTGCTTAACACTTTAGAGGTTACACGCAAATCTTTTTTTCTTTTTTTCTGTGATACTGAGGATGGAACCCAGGGCCATTCTACTTCTGAGCTATACCCTCAGCCCTATTTTTTTCCTCTTTATGTTGAAACAGGGTCTCACTGAGTTGCAAAGGGCCTCACTAAGTAGCAGCTGAGGCTATCTGCGAATCGTGATCCTCCTATCTCAGCCTCCCAAATGCTGGGATTACAAACATGTGCCACCATGCCCGGCTTTTTAACTTTTATTTTGATACAAGGTCTCGCTAGGTTCTTCGGAGGCCGAGACAGAGGGATCACAGGTTGCGAGGACAGCCTCAGCAGGTAGTGAGACTCTCATCAACCTAGCAAGACCCTGTTACTGGGATTACAAGCGTGCAACAAACCTGCACTACCACGCCTGGCTCGGTGACTCTAATGAGGCATTATGGTTGGTGAGACGTAGATGGCACAAAGAAGACACAAGCCCATCTTTGTGGCCCGAGGGCAGCTTTTCTTTTGTTACCTGCATGATTTTACTGGAAGAATTGTTAGATGTGTTTTCAGGCAGCTTTCTCTCCTGGACAGAATGGCATCTTTTAGATTGCCAACACAAGCAACATAGTACCTCTGCGTAGAGTGCTGAGTACACTGGATGAACTGGAGTGCGCTCTCGTCTTGACTCGCTTATGGGGCCGCTGGATAGCTGGGTTAGTACCGGATTTTTTCACTGCCCACTCGCTTTCTCTTTCCATTTTTACTCCACCCGTGTTTGGGGGATGGGATTAACACAGATGATACCAAGGAACATTGAGCCGGGCGTGGCGGCGCGCGCTTGTCATCCCCGCACTTGGGAGGCTGCGACAGGAAGGTCGCAGGTTCCCAGCCAGCCTCGGCTGCTTAGTGAGGCCCTCCGCACCTTAGACCCTGTTTCAAAATAAAGAATAAAAAATGAGTCTGTGGGTGTAGCTTGGAAGTAGAATGCTCCTGGGTTAAATCCCCAGTACCTCCAGAAATAAAAAAGAACTTTGGTTTGAACGGACGCATCCCTTGGTCTGTGAAAGCAAACGAGGCAGAATGTGGTGTCCGCAGTGTCCTGGACTTTCCCATTTCAAAGGAGACTGTTTTGGTTTTTGAGTATTATGATTGCCTCCCCTGGACTACCTACCACCTATTGGGGAAACGTTACAGAACCCATCCCCAGCTACAGGCAAGGGGACTTTGGCTCGCCACCCTGCTGCCTCGCAGGCTAGCAGGCAGAGGCGCCTCAGGGTCCAGAACCCGACCTTTGTTCTTTGGCTCTTTCAAAAACTTCACTCCTCGAGAGAATTTTCCAGTAAGGAGGACATTCAATGGCTGTGCTTTCCAAGCACAAAAACAAGCCTATTCCTGATACGTTGTGAGACGTCCTAAAGAGGCAAGCAGGTACGAGAGTGCAGCGGTGCAGACACTTGCAGATGAGAGCTCAGCACCGAGGATGTCAAAGAAGGAGGCTCTGCACAGCCAGAGACGCGCGGGCGGGCGCGGAGGGCCCGGGCGGACTGGAAGCCTGTGTTCCTCGAGAGAAACTGCACTTGAACGGAGGGGAATTTACATGACAAGAGGTGCCTTGGTGGGTGGAAAGGTCAGTGCCTGGTGTGCTGGTCCAAGCAGAGGATCCCAGCCCGGGCAGACAGCAGGGCAGTGGCGCACACACCCCAGAGTACCGCAGAGCTGGGCGTGGTGGCGCATGCCTGTAATCCCAGTCCTTGCAAGGCTGAGACAAGAGGATCACAGGTTCAAGGACAGCCTCAGAAATTTAGGGAGGCCCTTTGCAACTTAGTGAGACTTTACTTCAAAATTAAAAAAATAAGCCAGGCCCGGCGGCGCGCGTTTGTCATCCCAGCGCTTGGGAGGCTGAGACAGGAGGATCACAGGTTCAAAATCAGCCTCAGCTACTGAGTGAGGCTCTCAGCAACTTAGACTCTGTTTCCAAATAAAGTATAAAATAGGTTTGGGAGTATAGCCTGGAGGTAGAAAAGCTCCTGGGTTCTACCCCCAGTACCACCAAAAAAAAAAAAAAAAAAAAAAAAAAAAAAAGCCAGGCGTGATGGTGCATGCTTGTAATCCCAGTTCTTGGGAGGCTGACAGGAGGATGGCTGGTTTGTGGCCAGCCTCAGCTACTTAGTTATGCCCTCCACAACTTAGACCCTGTTTCAAAATAAAGAATAAAAACAGAGGCTGAAGGTGTTGCTCAGAGGTAGAATGCCCCTGGCTTCCATCCTTAGTACCCTCCGAGAAAGAGAGAGAAAGAGGGTAGGAAGGAAGGAAGGAAAGAAGGACGGAAAGAAAGGCAGTGAAGAGAGATGGATGGAGGGTCAATTGCAGGAGGGCCAAGGGTGCCCACCCCCCACTACAGCAGTCTGCAGCCTTGAGTGCACCCACCAGAAAAGGGCAGGGGGTGCGGATCTCACTGGGTGCCTAGAACCCAGAGGAAGGTCCCAGCTCCCAGCCAGGGGGCAGCACGCAGATGGTGACAAGAGAAAGCTTTATGGGCACAGTGTCCACTAAAAGCAATAATCATTCAGCCAGACATGGCGGTTCACGCCTATAATCCCAGCTACTCAGGAGGCTGAGGCAGGAGGATCTCAAGTTGAAGGCCCAGCCTGGAAAACTTAGTGAGACTCGGTCTCAAAATAAAAAGGACTGAAGGTGTAGCATATTCGTAGAATGCCCCTGGGTTAATCCAAAGTATCTCTCTCTCTCTCTCTCTCTCTCTCTCTATATATATATATATATATATATATATATATATATATATAATAGTAATTCTTTCAAGGTGCTAGTCTTTGTATGTGGATAGAGATTGTACAGAGTATTAGCAGGATATCAAGATTAGAAGAGATAAAAACAGCATATTTTTCTTTCAGTCTGGAATCTCTTCACTTTGACAAGTCCAGCCAAGTTATTAGGGTCTGGTGTCTAGGGCAGAAGTCTAAATGAAGGTGAATATTTAACCACGCTCAAGGGCAGCTGGTAATAGTAACGAAGGCACGGACTTACTGAGACAAGTTCAGGAAGAGAAAGGGCTGGCAGGGCTTCCGTGATGAGTAAGAAACACGGAATCATGCCGGCCATTCTGGTGCACGCCTGTAACCCCAGCACTCGGGAGGCTGAGGCAGGAGGGTTGCAGTTTGGGGTCAGCCTCAGCAACTAGTGAGACCCTCCACAACTTACTGCGACCCTATTTCTTTTCCTTTCCTCTTTCTTTCTTTCTTTCTTTCTTTCTTCCTTTCTTTTCTTTCCTTTTTTTGTGGTGCTGGGGATGAAACTCAGGGGCATTCTACCTCGGAGCTACACCCCCAGCCTAATTTTTAATTCTTAATTTTGAAACAGGGTCTCACTAAGCTGTGGAGGGCCTCACTAAGTAGCCTGCAATCCTCCTGTCTCAGCCTCCCAAGTACTAAGATTACAAGTATGCACTGCCACACCCAGCTGAGACCCTATTTCTAATGAAAAAAGAAGGCTGGGAGTGTAACTTGGAGGCAGAATGCCCCTGAGTTCAGTTCCTAGGACCAAAGCATAAAACCTGAGAAGTGCTTGGTTACCCCTTGGGGAATGAATGAATTCAAGTGTGGGCTTTCTTAGTAGGGAGAAGGAATATCTTCAGAAAGATAGCTATCCAGTTATGATTCCAGGTGTGGTGTGGACTCTTTAAGAATGAAACCTCAGAAAGACGAGAATTCCAAACCAGGATCCAGAAAAGGAAGTACTTTTAGGAAATGAAATGGCAGCCAGGCATGGTGGCACATGCTTCTAATCCCAGGACTTGGGAGGCTGAGACAGGAGGAGTGTAGTTCGAGGACAGCCTCAGCTACTTAGCGAGGTCCTCTGCAACTTAGTGAGACCTTGTTTCAAAATAAAGAATAAAAAGATAGGGCTGGGGGTGTATCTCAGAGGTAGAATGCCCCTGGGTTCCATCCCAAGTACCAGGAAAAAATTAATTAGATATAGATATAGATATAGATATGGGGGTGTATCCCAGAGGTAGAAGGCCCTGAGTTCCACCCTCAGAACCCCCCCACACACACACACACGATGAAATGGCAGCCTCAGGTGTAGCACATCGACCCGCCAGTTTTTTGGACATGGAGGGTAAATTGCCAGAGGGCCAGCAAACAGCTGTGTATGTCCTGACTTGGGGCCTGTGCCTTCTGGAAGCCCTCAAGGCATCCCCTCTTCCTGCCCCCACCCCAAGGCCTCACTCTGTGTCCAGCTTGTGAGCCCCAGCCCATCACCCTCTTCACGAGACCCTCACCCTCATCGAGTGGGTTCTAAGCCGCCCCGTGCTTTGCTCATGCTGACCCTGGCTCCCTTCCCTGACCCAGATACTGGCCCCCAGCTGGGCTGGGGTGGGGACCTCAGGGCAGGGCCGGTGCAGTCTTCCCACCCACCACTCAGCAGCTCTTAGAAGGATTTCTCAACCAGGCTCTCCCTCAATTTCTTGTCTGTGAACTGGACAGATTACTTGTGGGTTTTGTAGGTTGCCATGCTGGGCAGGTGCTAAGAACTCTGTCTCTGCCTCTCTCCTGGTGACCCATCCATCAGATCCCAGCCAGCCTCTGTGGCGAAAGGCCTGCCTCCGCCTCCCCGGGGCTGAGGTTGTCTACACTGGCTCCTCCAGGAGGACGCATTCCACCCCCGTCATCCTCATCACCGCCACCTACCCCTGAGCTCTCAGCTTAAAATGTCCTCGTAGGGAACCCTCCGAGCTGCCCGGCGGGGTCAGATCCTTCTAACCCAGCGCTTGTGCTTCCTGCCTGGCGCTTTTCCTTCAACACGTCACGTGTTCACTGGGTGTTGGCTTGGTGGAAGTGTCTCCCCGACGACCCCGCCAGACCCCAGGAAGCGTGGCCGCCTCACTGAGCAGCAGCAGGGGCTTCGGGAGCTGGCCGTTCCTGCCAGCCGCCCTCTGCTCCAGGCCCCTCCAGGGCTCAGTCGCACGCCCCTCCTTCACAAGGCTCTCGTAGATCCTCCCCCAAAAGGGGTGCAGGACTCGTGCCCATCACACACCCTCTGGCACCTCGAATCTCTCTGTCAGCTCCTGCCTTTGCTCAGCGGCTGCTCCTAGAGAACTTGGTCATCTGGTCTTGAGTTCATCCTTTGGTTTAGCAGATACTTACTGTACGCCTCTGGGTGGTGGGCGCTGTCCTAGGATCTGGGGGAAGCAGTGGGGAACGGTGGGCACAGTCCCTGCAGGTACAAAGTTTCTCATGACAGAGCCACCCACCGAGCCCCCAGGCGACCAGGAGGGGCAGGTGGAAAACCTGTGCGGGGCCCTCAGTGCAGAGAGCCGAGGCCCCGGAGGCTGCCAGGGGAGTGCACGCGGGATTTGACAGTGACCCACCGTGTTCCTCCGTAGACATTTGTCCTTAAAATTCATAATTGCCCCTGACATAGGAGTTAAGTCGAGGAAGGAGAAAGACTGAGTAAAAGTTCTCTGAGAGTCTTCAGGACCTATTTTAATTCCTCTGATTATGATCTTAAAGGCATTAACTCCACTGCTAAACTCCTCTTGACCCATATTGGGTCAGCAGGATCTAATCTCAGGCGGTGGTCAACCCTAACCATGTATCTAAGGGCTGCGTTCAGGAAGCAGCAAAGGCGGACCCAAAGTTTGTGCTCAGGGTCCGCCTTTGCTCGGTTGCCAGTGCCTCTGGGCTCAATCCCCAGTACCAGCCCCCCAAAAGTGGCACGCACTTGGAGCCGTGCCCTGCCCCCTGCCCCTGCCTGGCTTGGAGGGGCAGAGGGGAAGAGCCAGCTCTGCACCATTCGGTGTGACAGACCTGAACCAGGCAAGTCAGCCCATCAACACATGCAGGCCTTCTATCCAGACCTGTCTTCTAGAGAACAGAAGACGGGTATCAAGGCCTCCATGTGCAGGCTGCTGGGTGGCAGGGAGGGCGGCGGCTACACCCCCCCAGGGGGGGTCACAACCCTTCTCTGTCCAGCAGGAACAGGTGGCTTCATGATGTTCCCTGGCCACCCCGCCCCGAGGGCGTGGACATGTGCACAGTCCTCTTCCAACACCAGGCTGGCCCTCTGTATTAGATGTGCTGGAAACCAGGCAGCAGAGATAGGTTTGAAGGGGTTTTTTTGTCATAACAGTCATGTTTATTAAGATGTAATTTACAGCCGGGCATGGTGGCGCACACTTGTAATCCCCGCGCTTGGGAGGCGGAGACAGGAGGATCACGCAGGTCCGAAGCCAGCCAGCCTCCACTGGCTTAAGAGACCCTGTTTCCCAAAATATATATAATATATTATATATATTATATATATATTATATATATAATAGGTCTGGGAGTATAGCCTGGAGGTAGAAGGCCCCTGGGTTCCATCCCCATGACCACACACACACACACACACACACACACACACACACACACACAAAAGTAACTTACATACAATAAGATCAATTTATTTATTCATTTACTTGGTAGTACTGGGATTCGAACCCAGGGACATTGTGCACCCCAGCCCTATTTTATTTTTATTCTGAAGCAGGATCTCACTAAGCTGCCGAGTAGTGGCCTCCAACCTGCTGTCCTCCCGTCTCAGCCTCTCCAGTGCTTGGGTTATAGGTGATACCACACCCGCTCAAAGTTCCCCTTTTTATGAGTTCACCGGTTCCTTAGGGCTCGGCCTACTTCATTAGGGCTCGGCCTACTTCAGTGTGACCTGTGACCTCATCGTCACTAATTCCATCATCGGTGACCCATTCCCCAGTACGGTCCTGGCCTTAAGACTTTCACACTTTTTTGGGGACACGAGTCAAGCCATCACAGTCCCCACACAGAGGAGCATATACACTTGCTCCAGGTTAGGATGGGGACGTCTTTAGGGCCATGATTTGGCTGTCACAGCAGGGCTCCTGCTCCAGGAAGCCCACAGTCTGGTCCCAGCTTACTTTTGCTCAGAAAGGTGTGGAGCACAGAAGCCACTGTGTCCTGTTCGCCCTCAAGGGTGGGTGGTCCGGCACTGCCCAGCTACACGTTAAGGATGAGTCTCTGACATCCAAGATGCAGAGCTGTGGCTAGCTGCCCAGTGGGCTGGTCACACTGCGTAGGACTTTCACACTAACCTCACACTGGGGCTGGGTGTTTTAGGGTGCTGTAAGCGAGTGATGCTTAGGATACCTGGAGCTGGCTGTCTTGCAGGACTGGCCCTTTTTAGGAGGGAAGGCTTGAGCATGCTCATGATTGGCAACCAATCACATTGCTTCTTTTGAAGCCACTCTGTGATTGGTCCTGAGCACCTGCCCTTCAGTTCACACACAGACAGCAAAGGGGGAAGTGGTGCCCACTAGACCTCCCAGAGACAGATTCCTGGGACGTTTTGTGAAATTGGATAAGTTAGAGAGGACTTGGGCTATAAACAGAGGTGGGGCCTCGGGGTGGGGAGGGGGTGGCCAGTGGGGGCCTTGAGGGTTTGTCTCCCTCTTTGCTTCCCATCTGCAATGGGGCCAGCCAGCCTCAGAACTTCTGAGACTGCAGGCCGAAATAAGTCTTTGCTCCGGCATGTTGATTTCCTCAGGTGATTTGTCACGGTGATGGAAAGCTAACAACAACGTCGAGAGTCTCGGATGTGCTCAAAGTTGGGTTTATTCCAGGAATATGAGGTTATTTAATGCTTAAAGAGTAAGCTAGCATCAAAATTAGGAAATGCTTGGGGGCAGAGTGTATGAGACCTGCGCTCTAAAGTTGACAACACTGCTAAGAGAAATGTAAAAAGACCTAAATAAGTGGAATTTATACCATCCTGTTGAGTCAGAAGACTCATCGTTAAGAGGGAAGGCCTTCCCCAGATGACCCGCCGCTCAGCGCGCTTGAAGTCGGGTCACAGGATGCCCGTTTGACATGTTGCTTCTGCACTCCACATGGAAACGCCAAAGGTCCTGTAGCAATTAAAACACGTCTTAAAAGGAACCACAGATCTGAGGGTGCAGACTACCTGATGTCCAGAATTGTTAGAGAGCCACAGTAGTAATCTTGACATTGTGGTACAGATATGAAAATAAACTAATGGAATAGAATAAGAAGTCCAGAAAGAGACCCACGCATATACGGACAGTTGATTTGCAGCCAGGTGTCAGGTCATTTCCGTGGGAGAAAAGATAATCCTTCCGACAAATGATTCTGGGAGGAGTGGATGGCTATTTGCAGAAGGAGGAACTTCAGCTCTCCTCTCACACTACATTCAAAATAGTAATAATTATTATTACAGGATAACATTGCCATATATTCTCAATATTATCATTGAAAGCCGGGCGTGGTGGCACACGCTTGTAATCCCCGCGCTTGGGAGGCTGAGACAGGAGGATCGTACAGTTTCGAAGCCAGCCTCAGCTACTTAGTGAGGCTCTCAGCAACTTAGTGAGACCCTGTTTCCAAATAAAATATAAAATAGGTCTGGGAGTGTAGCCTGGAGGTAGAAGGCCCCTGGGTTCCATTCCCAGTGCCACCAAAATAATAATAATAATTATTATTAGTATAATAATAATAATTATTATTATTAAATAATAATAATAATAATAATGAATAGAATAGCAAGTCTGCAGGTGAAAGGGTGTCTCATGTTAATCACAAGGAAATGCAAATTAATTGTAGTAGAGATCACTGTTAGTAGAGACAGCCCTATATACCCACCAAAACAGCTGAAATGAAGCAAAATTATCAAATGTTTATGACGGAAATGTAGAATGGTAACAGCCACGTTGGAAAACATTTTGGCAAACAATATCAGTTGCATTATTATCAAACGTATTGTATACCTGGAAGGACTCCATCTGAAAAGGCTCTATGTACACTATGATTCTGGCTATATGGCAATACAGAAGAGACAAAATCATGGAGCTAGTAAGTAAAAAGATTAGTGGTTGCCAGGATGGGGGCGGGAGTGAAGAACGAATGGGCAGAGCACAGGGCCCTTTTAGGGCAGTGCGACTTCTCTATTTTATACTGTAAGGATGGTTGGTACATGCCATTCTGTTCATTTGTCAAAGGCCACAGAAGGCTTGGCATGGCAGTACATGTCTGTAATCTCAGTACTTGGGTGGCTGAGACAAGAGGATCATAGTTCAAGGCCAGCCTCAACAATTTAGCAAGACGCTGTTTCAAAATAAATAAAGGGCTGGGGGTATAGCTCAGAGGTAGAATGCCCCTGAGTTCAATCCCCAGTACAAAAACAAAACAAAACAAAACAAAAAAAGAAATAGAACATACACCCTCAAAGAGTGAGCTCTAATGAAAACTTTGGACTTTACTTAATAACATCAATATTGGCTCATAGGTGGTAACCAATGCAAATGCAAAATGTTAATAATAGGTAATCTGTGGTGGTGGTGGTGGTGGTGGTAGTAGGTAAAGTGGTATATGAAAATTCTGTACTTTCTGCTCAATTTTTCTGCAAACCTTAAAGTACTCTATAAAAATGATCTATTCATTAAAATAGATTAATCTATATATATCACATACCTAGAAATAAAATTTTAAAATATATTTAAGACCTGTACTCAGAAATCTGATTACTGGGAGTATAGCCCAGATAAATAGATGGATGTACCATGTTCATGGAAAGATGTTATTTCTCTTAAAAGCCTCGTGTACTACATATACAAGGATACTGACATCTGACTCTAAGCACAATATGTGACCTGTGTTTAATTGAACAATGTGGACTCCACAGACCTGGTTAAAGCCAATTTAAGCAGCCTGGCCTCCTAAAATGTACCTCCTTCCAGGAGGTCTCAGGATGCTCTTTAGGAACCCTGCTTTTCTTAAATAGCTTGTTTCTGTTCCTTTAGTGTTTTTGTCACCGGAAGTCACATTAATCCTTATTTTTTTAGAAGAGGGTTTGTCCTCTGTTCGGCTATGTTTTTTAAGCAATGGTAGTGTCCCCTAGCAGGCTGCTTTCATAAGCTCATTGTTTAAAATGACTTGAGTTTAAGAGAGAAAACCTTGTACAGATTTTAGCTCCAATGTTAGATGCATTCAGTGAATATTTAGTGAACACCTTTCTAGTGTTGGAGAGAGGACAGGGTAGTTACAGATCAGGTGGGCAGGAAAGGCATCCATCAGTGTCCACGACCAGAGCTTCGGTGATGCCAAGGCAGAAGGGGGTCCTCCCCCGGGTCCAGGAGGCCTTCAGGAGGAGAAAAGTTTGAGCTCCACTCAAATACGTAGTAATGAGAGGTTCTCATTACTATTATGAAGGAACAGAAAAATGTATGGGGGCTGGAGAGCATGTGGAGGGTTGGGCACATGCTAAGTAGCTTATTTTAGCCAGAGTACAGGTTTGTAGAAGAAAATAAAGAGAAAATACATTTGTTCAGGGTAGAACATTCTCAGGTATTTAATGAGCTCCTTCCCCATGACAAGCATCTTCCTAAGCCCTAGGGTTAAAAACTCCAAATCTCAGCCAGGCGTGGTGGGCACACTGTCATCCCAGCATTTGGGAGTGTGAGACGGGAGGTTTGCAGTTCACGGCCAGCCTCAGCTACTTAGTGAGGCCCTCTGCAACTCAGAAACCCTGTTCCAAAAATAAAGAATAAAATATAGGGCTGGAGGTGTAGCTCAGAGGTGGAATGCCTCTGGGTTCCATTCCCAGTACTGAAAACAAAAACAAAAACAAAAGCTCCAAATCTCTATCCTCACAGAGGAGGGACCTGGCTTGCACACAGCTGTGCATTGGAAGCTGCTGGGCAGCAGGGAAGGGTGAGCAGGCAGGAGCTCTGGGAAAGGAGTTTGGCCTGGGAGGAGGAGGTGTCATTTGAGGACAGACTGGTGGGGGCGCTGCTGAGCCCAGGAGAGCCGGAGCACCGGGCAGAGAGAGCCCAGCCAGCAAGGAGCAGGCGTGACCAGAGGAATGTCCCAGAGAGGAGGACATGAGGTCCCAGGGGAGAGGTGGCAGCGGGTCACCGTGGAGGCCTTGGGGCCAAGGTGAGGACTCCAGTGTGTGTTCTGTGTGACAGCAGCCTGGGACTCCTGCACAGGACCCGGACAGGCTGTGGTTTAGAGGCTACAGGGCTCCCTCTGGCTGTGGTCAGGGCCAAGGGCAGAGGTGTAGGTCATAGAGGCGCAGGGGCTGAGAGAGGGCCTGGAAGGCAACCCAGCAAGCAAGGCTGAGGGGGTTATGTCACAGGGGCTCCGCCGCCATGGGGCTGGGAGACTGACGTTAGATCCAGCAGCCCCCGGGCAGCTGTGTGGCCTTGGGTGGGACTGGGCCTTCATCTCTTCCCTACCAGCAAGCCCAGGTGCTTGGGAGTCAGCCTGCTCAGTGGAGCTCCTGGGCGGAGTGGGAGGATCAGGGCTGCCTCTCAGGACCACAGACCTGGCACGGTGCACGTGATGAGACCCTGGCTGGGGGAAGCACAGTGGGCCGGGAGGAGGAAGTGGCTAGAGACTGGACAGGAGGGGCCGGAGCCCAGAGCCAGAACACGGGTAGTTGCCAGCCGTGGAAAATGGAAGCGGCCTTCCCAGAAGCAAGTAAGCAAAGTGGAATAGTGTGAAGGCCCCTAGGCTGGGCCTTGTGCAGACGTAACAGAACGAGGCCGGGGCCCTTTGGGTCCAAGGCCGGCGGACGCTGTGGTGGCCTCCGAGACTGGCCGGCTGGCAGGCGCGGGCACGCCACGCAGGAAGCTGCGCGGTCCCAGAGTCAGTTATCCCAGAAACGTGCCTGGGCCAAGTGTCGCCAGGAAACCCCGAGTGGGTTCCCTGCATCTCTTAATCTTATTGAGGGACCTTTCTAAGAGAAAACATTTCCTTCTATCCCAAACACGTCGCTTCTGTTCCCTTAGCACCCCTATCCCTTTAAGCCCCATTCAGCCTTGTTTCTTTAGGAAAGGATTTGTCCCACACCAGCCAGCGAAGGAGGGATGCAAACACTGGTTCTCTGAGCTGATGTTCACCAGAGCTTTAGTGGTACCAGCGGCCTCACACCAGCGTCAGCAGGTGATGCCCCGGCACCTCTTTTTTGCTCTCTTATCTGGAGATGGACGGAGGAATTGTAGGCTCCTTTTATGTGTCGTGTTGAGTAGGAATGGAAGCTGTGTAGCTTGGGAACCGTTTGTTCCAAAGAGGAAAGCCGTGCACGTGTCTCCAGCTGGCAGAGGCGCGAGGCGAAGGCGGCACACGCCTGGCGGAGAGGCCCCGAGCCCTTCTAAGAACCTGGTTTTAGAACACGACACAAAAGGTGTTGAGCGAGAAGTTCTGCGTGTGGATTCCTCCACAGATGCTGTCTAAGGGGTGACTTACACCACGGGGAGGGGAGTACTGATACTTAAAAACAGAGCAGAGGCCCTGTGTGGGGCAGACGCCCGTAATCTCAGTACTTGGGAGACTGAGGCCAGGAGGATTGAGGGTTCCAGGCCGGCCTCAGCAACTTATAACCTGTTTTAAAATAAATAAATAAATAAAAGAATTAAAAAGGGAATTGAGAGTATAGGATGGATGTAGAGTGTCCCTGGATTCAATCCCCAGTACAAAACAATTAAAATCAAAAGGGAAGAGGACCTAGAAATGGTATTCCTTAAAAACGTCAGTGTGAATCCAGGCATGTTAGTACACTCTCGTGTACTGAGGCAGGAGGATCGCAGGTCAAGGCCCGTCTCAGCTACTTAGTGAGGCCTTGTTTCAAAATAAAGAATAAAAAAATAGGGCTGGGGGTATAGCTCAAAGGTAGAATACCCGGCTCTGCAAAAAAAAAAAAAAATTTTTTTTAATTAAAAGAATGTCATTGTGATAAAGACAAAGGAAAGCTGTAGAAATGTTCCAGATGAAAAGAGAAACAGAAACAAGACGTACTGCCCGGCCCTCGCCTGGATCCGGTGCAGGAAGAGAGAGAACACCCTCGGGACGATTACTAGGTCAGGTCACAACATCTGAGTATGAGTCCTAGACGTGGGCTCTGTACCTCTGAACCAAGACGGATGCGTGAACTGTGACGAGCAGGGAGCGTCAGGGTTGGTCGAGAACACAGGGTCAGTGATGGGGGATGAGGCCATGATGCTCCTTGAAAGACACACACATGCACACACACACACGCGCGCGCGCGTGCGCACGTCTTCACACACAGACCTGGAGCAAAGAGCAGAGGGGTGAAAGGTAGTCACCACTGAGCAAGGGTGGAGTGCACGGCATTCCTTGCGCTGTGTGTGTGCGCGTGTGTGTGCGTGTGTGTGTGCGTGCGTGTGTATGTGTGTGCGTGTGTGCGCGTGTGTGTATGTGTGCGTGTGTGTGTATGTGTGTGTGCGCGTGTGTGTGTGTGTGTGTGTGTGTGTGTGTCCTTTCAGTTTGCCTTTCCTCATTAGCTGTATTCCCCCAGCATCATCCACCTTGCTGGGTGCACGCTTGTAATCCCCGCGCTTGGGAGGCGGAGACAGGAGGATCGTGCAGGTTCGAAGCCAGCTGCGCGCGTTGGCTTAGGAGACCCTGTTTCCAAATAAAATATAAAATAGGTCTGGGAGTGTAGCCCGGAGGTAGAAGGGCTTCCAGGAACCCTAGTACCACCAAAAAAAAAAAGTTCTTTATGTATTTGAGATACTGTCCTCCGTCAGACCTGTGGTTTGTAAATATTTTCACCCAAACTGTAGCTTGTCTTTTTATCCTCTTTGTAGAATATTTTACAAAGCAAACTTTTTTTTTTTTTTTGGTGGAACTGGTGATAGAATCCAGGGTCATTCTACCTCCAAGCTGTGCCCCAGACCTTTTTATTTGTTTTGAAGCAGGCTTTTGCTAAGCTTCTTGAGAGTCTTGCTACATTTCTGAGACTGTCCTTAAACCTGTGTTCCTCCTGTTTCAGTCTTCCAAGTACTGGGATTACAAATGTACACTGCCACATCCGGCTCAGAGCAAACAGTTTTAATGCTGATGAGGTCCAGTGTATCAATTTTTCTTTGTATAAGTCATGCTTCTAGTCCCAAGCCCAAGAACTCTTTATTTAGCCATAGGTTCTGAAGATATTTTTATGTTTTCTCTAAAAATCTTATTTAAGTCTGTGACCCATTTTGAACCAATTATTGTATAAAGCATGAGACTTTGGTTTAGGTTTCTGTTTGTTTTTGCCTACATCTGATTGCTCTAGCACCATGTTGAAAAGGCTGTCCTTGCATTGAATCGCTTTGGTAACTTTGTCCAAAATCAGCCAGGCATGTTTCTGCAGGTCTGTTCCAGGGGTTTCCAGTCTGTTCCATTGATCTATGGCTGTCCCTTCACCTGCCCCTCACTGTCTTGACTACTTAGTGGGTTGTAATTTTAGGTGGTATGATTCCTCTCTTTACCCCACTTTTTCATGATGAGCTATAGGCCTTCTAGGGCATGTGCCTTTCTGTATAAGAGTAAACCTGTTTATGTCTACAAAATATATTGCTGAGTCTTAACAGGAGTTACGTTAAACTACAGATCAATGGGGAAGAAAGATCATCTTTCTTATGTTGAGTCTTCTAGTTCATGAATATGGTATGTTTCTTCATTTAGATCTTCTTTGATTTTTTTCATTAACATTTTATACTTTTCCATATATAGATCCTGTAGCTATTTAGTAAGCACTGAATACATAAAATTTTGTTTTCTTTGGAGTGATTGTAAATAGCATTGTTTGTGTGTGCGTGTGTGTGTGTGTGTGTGTGTGTGTGTGTGTTACTGGGAAGTGAACCCAGGGGCACTCTACCTCTGAGATGCACCCCCAGTTCTAGTTTTTATTCTTCATTTTGAAGCAGGGTCTCACTAAGTTGTGAAGGGCCTCGCTAAATAGCTGAGGCTAGCTGAGAACTTGCAATCCTTCTGTGCCAGCCTCTCAAGTACTAGGATTACAGGTGTGTACCACCCTGCCCAGTTTCAGGCGATTTTAACATCACAAATTCAGAGCTGGGCATGGTGGCACACACCTGTAATCCCAGGACTTGGGAGGCTGAGACAGGAGGATCACAAGTTCCAGGCCAGCTTTCGCAACTTAGCAAGGCTTATATCAACTTAGCAAGACCTTGTTTCCAAATAAAAATGTAATAGGGCTGGGAGTGGAGCTCAGAGGTCAAATACCCGTAGGTCCAATCCCTAGCACTACATACAAACACAGACACAAAAAGAGAATCATAAATTCGTATTTTCAACAACCAGAGAGCTTTTGGGATTGTCATTGGTCTTGGCTAAGTTTCCGAGGTATGTAGTTGTTGGGCCGTTGGTCAGTTCTTACTTGTGAGCCTTGGGGGCAGTAACTCTTCGTATATAGGATTGATACTGATGTTCTGTTTGGTTCCTTATGTTAGTGAATTGACCTTGTCTTTTTTTTTTTGTCACCTTGCTAGAGGTCTATCAGCTTATTAATTTTACTTTTTTTTCTAAAACCAACTGTTTGCTTTGATTGACAGTATCCTCCTGAATTTCGGTTTTGTTGACTACCATTCCTATCTTTACTATTTTCATCCTCTGCTTGCTTTGGGTTTCCTTGGTATTATTTGCTAGTTTCAGGGGGAGAGACCTGGACTGCTGTCCAGGACCTGCCATCTTCTCTGTTGTCAGCACCAAGGGCTGTGGGTTTCTCTCCGCAATAGTTTGCTGTATCTCACTTATTTAGAAATGTGTTTTTATTTTCATTCAGTTCTGTGCATTTTGAATTTTTTGAGACTTCCTCTTGACCCATGACTTATTTTGAAGTATATTTTTCAATTCTTAAAGATTTTTTTTTATCATTCTGTTATCAATTTCTAGTTTTGTTTCATTACGACTAGAAAATACACTCTGGATAGATGCTAGATTACATGCCTGTAATCTCAGCTACTGGAAAGACTGAGGCAGAAGAATCACAAGTTCGAGACTAACCATGGCAACTTAGCAAGACCCTGTCTAAAAAAAAAAAAAAAATTTTAAAAGGGCTGTGGTATACTTCGTGGAAGAATGCCTATAGGTTCAATCTCTAGTACCAGAAACAAACTCTGTAGGGTTTCAAAAACTTTTTAAGTTATTGAGGTTTATTTAATGGCTAGGATATGGTTTATCTCAATGAATTTTCTATGAGCTTCTGGGGGGAAAATGTGCACTCTGTTGTTAGTGGTGGTGTCTTGGTCTGTTGGGGCTGCTGTAACACAGTACTATAAACTGGATAGTGTATAAAGAACAGAAAGTTATTATTTCTTACAGTTGCAGAGGTTGGGAAGCCCGAGGTCAAGGAGCCAGCACATTTGGTGTCTCAGGAGGGTGGTTCCCTGGTCCGCAGCTGGCTGACTCCTTGTCTCATCCTTACAAGGTGGAAGGGAGCCGGCCGGCTCTCTCAGGCCTCTTTTAGAAGGGCCCCTAATTCCACTCAGGAGTGTGCCACTCTCTGGACCTGCTCCCTGCCCCGAGGCCCCGCTTCCTGTGCCATCACCTGGGGGGTCAGGAATCCAGCCTGAGTCTCACGGGGACGCAACACCAGATGCAGCAGGTGGGACGTTCTGCTTATACCACTCAGACCCCGTCGGCTGGCACGGCTTTCCGATCGCCCGTGGCCCTGCTCGCTTTCCCTCCAGTACCTCTCCTTGGCTGCTGAGAGCGAGCTGTTGACGTCCCTGTGACTGTGGTCTTGTCTGTGTCTCCTCTCAGCCGTATTAGTTTTTGATTCATCTATTGGGGGCTTTATTATTTGCTACATACACACTTAGGATCATCACTTCTTCCCGGTAGGCGAATCCTTTACAGTAGCTGGACCTTTTGCTACACACTTTAGAAAATTATCCCTTTGCTAGCCTGTTAGTGTTCTTCCTTTCCCGTCTTATTAGTCATTTTTTAATCCTAACATTACATTTATGTCAGAATTGACAACAGTAAGGTTTGACGGTACCAAATTGAACAAGATTAAAAACGACCATTAGGTACTCGGGGGAACAGAGGTTTGGGAATGGATCCCAGTGTTGAGTTTAAGCAGAGATTTTAGTATCTGTGAGGAGAGGAAGGTCTTGGGTATATATAGACTCTTGAGTGTAATAAGCACAGGGGCCTATATAATATGCTCAGGTATGTACGCAGAGAGCCACATAAGAATCCCAGGCCAGGTGTGCTGGTGCGTGCGTGTGATCCCAGCGACTCGGGAGGCTGAGGCAGGAGGATCCCAAGTTTAAGGCAAACCTGGGCAACGGAGTGACATCGTGTCTTTATTGTTGTTTGTGGCCCTGGGAACTGAACCCAGGGGCCTTCTACCTCTGTGCTATACGCTAGCCCTAGAGTGTGTGTGTGTGTGTGTGGTACTGGGGGTGGAACTCAGGGGCTTTTCTACCTCCGGGCTATACTCTCAGACCTTTTTTATACTTTATTTGGAAACAGGGTCTCACTCAGTAGCTGAGGCTGGCTTTGAACCTGTGCGATTCTCCTGTCTCAGCCTCCCAAGTGCTGGGATTACAAGCGTGTGCCACCACGCCCGACTCAGCCCTATTTTTTTAATATTTACTTTGAAACAGGGTCTCACGAGGTTAATGAGAGTCTCATACTTGCTGAGGCTGTCCTTGCACCTGCAGTCCTCCTGTCTCAGCCTCCCTAGTACCGGGATTACAGGCATGCCCCACCAGGCCCGGCTGAGACCTTGTCTTGAAATAAACTAAAAAGGGCTGTTGAGGGGAGGGGTAGCTCGGTGCTAGAGCACTTGCTTGGCGTGTGTGAGGCCTTGGGTTCCATCCCTGGTATTGCAAAAAATAATAAGAACAATAAAAAGACTGGCTCCTTGTCTAAAATGAAGCATCAGGGACCAGCTCTCTCCAGTCTGAGGCACCCCAAGTCCAGACACAGAGTGGAGCAGTGCCTTGCAGGGTGCTGGTGGGTATGAGAAGGGAACAGACAGGGCCACGGTGGCCTGGGAGGTCCAGGCTGCAGCGTGGGCAGGGAAACTGAGGCAAGGTTTGGCAGATCCCTACTGCTGAGGAAGCTGGGAGCCAGAGGGGACCAACGGCCCAGACGACGGAGGAGGATGCTGTGCGGAGAGGGGCTCAGAGGGCCTAAGTGCTCTTTGGTGTGCGCATGTGAGCGCGACTCCTCCAGGCCAGGCAAAAGCCATTGAGGGGATCGGAGGGAAGGAAGGAAGGGTGCCCAGCACTCGGGCAGCCCACGAGGAGCGCCTGGTGCGCCACATCTGCCGGCCTGGAAATCCACACACTCAGGGGGAGTCAGACAGAGCACCCAGGTGTCGCCTCGAGACTGCACGGTGCCGCCCTCTCCTGGCCCCGCCTAGCAAACCTCAAAAAGGAGACACAAAAGGGTGTTCCAAGCAATGTAACTGCATCCCAGGACAGCTCAGGGGTGGGGAGGCCCGCAGCGCTGTCCTGCACCGAAGGGGGTAAAGTCACAACCCAGCGGTGCTGGGCGTGCGAAGGAACAGGGAGAGAGACCCACGATGAGAAAGAAAGCCAGGGAGCTGAAACCCAGCCAGGTTAGCAGACGAACGCGGAAGTAGTCCTGACCGTATTTCACAGGCTCCGAAACCTAAATGAAGAGCCTCAGACATGGCGGCACATGCCTGTCATCCCAGGACTTGGGAGGCTGAGACAGGAAGGTCTCAGTTTTGAGGACAGCCTCGGCCACATAGCGAGACCCTGTTTCCAAACAAAAAATAAAAAGGAATGGGGGTGCAGCTCAGAGGTAGAATAATGCCCCTTAGTTCAATCCGCAGCTACACACACACACACAGTCTCTCTCTCTCTCTCTCTCTCTCTCTCTCTCTCTCTCTCTCTCTCTCTCTCTTAAATGAAGATATAACAAGAGATGGAACTAAAACTTCTACAATGAAACTTTCTACAACGAAAACTGCAATGTCCACAACTGAGGATATACAGGGTAGGGTTTATGCGAGTTAGACATTGCAGAAGGAAAACAGAGCGACCCTGAGGTAGAGCAGGAAGAACTGTTTAAAACAAAAGAAAGAAGCTGGGCGTGGTGGGCGCGCTTGTAACCCCAGGACTTGGGAGCTGGGACAGGAGGATCACAGGTTCAAGGCCAGCCTTGAAGTAGTGAGACTTTTATCAACCTAGCAAAACCAATTTTCAAAATAAAAATAGGACTGGGGGTGTAGCTCAGAGGTAGAATGCCCCTGGATTCCATCCCAGTAGCAAAAACAAAAACAAAAACAAAAAAACCAAAAAAACCCACACACACACAAGAAAGAAAGAATTTTATAAATGAAAATAGCATCAATTAGTTGTGGAATAGCTTTAGGCAGCCTGATGTGCGCATAATTGGAGACCCTGAAAAAGAAACAGGAGGGTCAGAAAAGTATCTGAAGAAATAATAGGGTAGGTTGATTAGGAAGACTTAACAATCATAAAAGTTTATATGTCTAATAATAGAGCTATAAAATATATGGAGGAAAAACTGATAGCACATCAAGGAAATCCAGGCAAGTCCACAATTACAGCCATATTCATAGGATAATGACAGGTAATATCAGCAGGGATCGGAATGTCTGAACAACAGTCAACTGACTTAAGCTGATTGACAGTTACATGATGTAGAACACTCCACCCAACAACAATGGCAGGATCTACACTACTACTTTTTCAAATACATACCATATATAGACCATATTCTGAACTATAAAACGAGTCTCAATAAATGTAAAAAGAGTCAAGTACTATAAAGTAGGTTCTCTGGGCATAACGAAATTAAATTAGAAATAATGGCATAAACATCACTGAGAAGCCAACAACTATTTGGATACTAAATGACGTTCTTCCAGATAGCCCATGGGTTGATGAAGAATAAGAGGAAACCAGGAAGTGTTCTGAACCGGATGGAAATGAAAATCTGTTGAATGCTGCCGGCTGCAGCTGAAGATGCCGCTGAAGTGGTACCTAGGTGGAGACGCACATCACTAAGCTCCTCAGTTAGAATAAAACCAAAGACCTAAGAAACTAGACGAACAGGGGCAAATTAACCCAATGTGAGCAGGAGGAAAAGGAAATAAAGATTAGAATGGAGAGAAACAACTAAAAATAAGCAGAGAAAAAAAATCAATGAAAAACAAACAAAGCTGGTTCTTTGAGAAGAGAAACAAAATCGAAAGCCCCTAGCCTGGCCGAGCCAGACAAAGAAAAGACACTGCCTGCAATCCTAGTACTTGGGAGGCTGAGACTAGAGGGTCATGGGTTCAAGGCCAGGGTACAGTGAGACCCTGTTTCAAGAAAAAAAATATAATAGGGCTGGGGGTGGAGCTCAGAGATAGAAGGCTCCAGAAAAAGCATTTGATAAAATCCCACATTCAGCCAGGTATGGTGGTGCATACCTGTAATCCTGGTACAATGGAGGCTGAGATAGGATTTCAAATTCTAGGACAGCCTCAGCAGTGCAGTGGGCCTGGTTCAAAACAAAAATAAAAAAGGGGTAGGGTGGAGCTCAGAGGTAGAATGTGACTGGATCCAATCCCCAGTACCAAAATATCCTGCTGCACACGGGCCTGTCATTTAGCTACTCAGGAGGCTGAGGCAGAAGAGCTGCAAGTTCCAGGTCAGTCTGGGCAGCTTAGTGAAATCCTGTCTCAGAACAAAAACAAAAACAAAAAGGTCTGGGGCTGTAGCTCAGTGGAAGAGCACTCATCTAACATGTGCAAGTCCCCAGGTTCAACCCCCAGTGCTGAAAAAACAACACAACTCTTTTGACAAAGGTACAAGGGTCACTCGGTGCAGGAAGGGCAGTCTTTGCAAGTGTGATTAGTTATCTGTATGCCCCAAATGAACTTTGATCAGTACCTCACACCAGATAACAGTCACTAAAACAGATCATAGCTCGAAATGCAAGACCTAAAAGTATAGAACTTGTAGATGAAAATCTTTGTGACCCGGGGTTAGATATAATACCAATATCACCATCATAAACGGAGGAGGAAAAAAGGGTAATCAATTGCTTTCAAAAGACAGTTTCCAAAAAATTAAAACACAAGTAACAAACTGGAAAGAAATCTATGTAAACATGATAAGGTAAGAGAATAGTATCCAGAATCCAGAAAACATTCTGAAAGCTCACCTAGAAGAAAATAAACAGAAAATATTTGAACATATATGTCACCAAAGAAGAGATATATGGCCCAGGCCTGGTGGCACAGGCCTGCAATCTCAGTGCCTGGGGAGGCTGAGGCAGGAGGATCACAAGTTTGAGACCAGCCTTGGCAATTTATCAAGACCCTGTCTCAAAAAAATAAGAATGGCTGGGGATATAGCTCAATGTTCCTGGGTTCAATAACAAAATTGAACCCAGTAAAATAACAAAAGATACATGAATGGAAAATAAGTATGTAAAAAAAATCTCGCTGGGCGTGGTGGCGCATGCTTGTAATCCCCACGCTTGGGAGGCAGAAACAGGAGGATCGCGCAGGTTCGAAGCCAGCCACACTGGCTTGAGAGACCCTGTTTCCAAATTTAAAAAAAATTATAATATATATATATATACATATATATATATACATATATATATAATAGGTCTGGGAGTGTAGCCTGGAGGTAGAATGGCTTCCAGGAACCCCAGTACCACCAAAAAAAAAAAAAAAAAAAAATCTCAACCTGATTATTCATCATATCAATGCAAATTAAAGCTAAATCCCCATGTTCCTGACCCGCAGCCTTCACAGAGGTGTGTGATGTCACCACATACACAGTAAGTGGCCAGAATTAGACTGAGAACCCCAGATGTGGGCCATTGTTAGAGGACCGGGATTCTCAGACAGTAGTGGTGGGAAGACAGATGATACAAACACTTTGGAAAACAGGTTGGTGGTTTCTTAAAAAGTTGAACAAGCCGGGCGTGGTGGCAATCCCAGCGCTTGGGAGGCTGAGACAGGAGGATCGCACAGGTTCGAAGCCAGCCTCAGCTACTTAGTGAGGCTCTCAGCAACTTAGTGAGACCCTGTTTCCAAATAAAATAGAAAATAGGTCTGGGAGTGTAGCCCGGAGTTAGAAAGCCCCTGGGTTCCATCCTCAGTACCACACACAAAAATGTTGAAGTAACAAGCGGGTCATGGTGGCACACGCCTGTAATCCCAGTACTGGGGAGGCTACAGCAGGAGGGTCGCAGGTTCACAGCTACTCAACAACTTGGTAATACCGTTTCAAAATAAAAAATAAAACAGGGATGGGGTGTAGTTCATAGGTAGAATACCCCTGGGTTCAACCCCAATATGACATAAAAAAGGAGGAGAAGATGGAGCAGGAGGAGGAGACAGTCTGCCCACCTTGTCCTTCTGCCATAAGCTGATGCAGCCAAAGCTGCCTTACCAGAGCCTACGTGGAGGAGGAGGAGGAGGAGGAGGAGGAGGAGGAGGAGGAGGAGGAGGAGGAAGAGGAGGAGGAGGAAGAGGAGGAGGAGGAGGAGAAAGAGGAGGAAGAGGAGGAGGAGGAAGAGGAGGAGGAAGAAGAGGAGGAAGAAGAGGAGGAGGAGGAAGAGGTGGAGGAGGAGGAAGAGGAGGAGGAGGAGGAGAAAGAGGAGGAAGAGGAGGAGGAGGAGAAAGAGGAGGAAGAGGAGGAGGAGGAAGAGGAGGAGGAAGAAGAGGAGGAAGAAGAGGAGGAGGAGGAAGAGGTGGAGGAGGAGGAAGAGGAGGAGGAGGAGGAGAAAGAGGAGGAAGAGGAGGAGGAGGAGGAAGAGGAGGAGGAAGAAGAGGAGGAGGAGGAAGAGGAGGAGGAGGAAGAGGTGGAGGAGGAGGAAGAGGAGGAGGAAGAGGAGAAGGAGGAGGAGGAGGAAGAGGAGAAGGAGGAGGAAGAGGAGGAGGAGGAAGAGGAGAAGGAGGAGGAAGAGGAGGAGGAGGAGGAAGAGGAGGAGGAAGAAGAGGAGGAGGAGGAGGAAGAGGAGGAGGAGCAGCAGCAGCAGCAGCAGCTGTTGTTGAACAAACACTGACTCTAAAATGTAGCAATCCCACTCCTGAGTCATTAACCAAGAAGAGATAGCATGTGCTCATGCGGAGCCTGGTCCATGAGTGTGGACGGCTGCTCCACATGTAATAATGAAGACCTCAGAAGAATGCCCATCACCAACTGGGCAGATTATCAAACTGTGGTCACCCATCTCTAAGATGGACCAAGACTTTGCAACCAAAGAGAAATGAGCTATGGTTACACCCGCAATATGGATGTATCAAAATACTTGTGCTGGGCGGAAGATGCCAGAATCATCTATTGTATGCTCCCATTTATATAAAACTCTAGAAAAGGCAAGCTGATCTGTAGTGATGACACACCAGAGGGGAAGGGCACGAGGACATTTTGGGGTGTAATGGATAATGTTGTTCCCTTGATCATGAGGGTGGTTTCATATATGTGAACATATATCAAAACTGAACAAATTTTAGCTGGGCGTGGTGGCACACGCTTGTAATCCCAGCATTCGGGAGGCTGAGACCAGAGGATCGCAGTTCGCGGACAGCCTACTTAGCAAGGCCCTTGGCAACTTAGTGAGACCCTCTTTCAAAATAAAGAATAAAAAAGTAGGGTAGGGGTGTAGCTCAGAGGTCGAATGCCTCTGGGTTCCATCCCCTGACCCACCCCCACACAAAATTTTGTATAGTAAAACACAATTTTTTTTAAATTTTATTATTTGCCAGTGAATCTGGAGTGTTTTGTTTTGTTTTTGTACTGGGGATTGAGCTCAGGGGCATTCTGCCTCGGAGCTACACCCCTAGTCCTCTTTTATTTCCTATTTTTAAACCGTAATCTCACTAAGTTGCTGAGGGCCTTGCTAATTTGGTGAAGCTGACCTTGAACCTATGCTCCTCCTCTTTTGGCTTCTCAAGTACTGGGATTACAGGCATGCACCTCCACGCTAAATCTGGGTGTGTGTGTGTGTGTGTGTGTGTGTGTGTGTGTGTGTGTATGTGTATGTGTGTGTGTGTGGCACCGGGGATGGAACCCAGGGGTACTGTATCTCCAAGCTACACCCCCAGCCCTAATTTTTAGTCCTTTTATTTTTAAAACAGGATCTCACTGAATTGCCAAGGGCCTTGCTAAGTAGCTGAGGCTGTCCATGAATCAGGATCCTCCGGTTTCCGGCCTTCCGAATACTGGGATTACAAGCGTGCACCACCACACCTCCACGCCCGGCCCGTTTTTGTTTTTAACAATTAAAAAAAAAATTGGGGCTGGGCCTGGTAGGCACGCTTGTAATCCCCGCGCTTGGGAGGCGGAGACAGGAGGAATGCGCAGGTTCGAAATCAGCCGCGCTGGCTTAAGAGACCCTGTTTCCAAATAAAAATATAAAATAGGTCTGGGAGTGTAGCCCAGAGGTAGAAGGGCTTCCAGGAACCCCAGTACCACCAAATTAAAAAGAATTGGTTCATAATAGGTTGTAGGACTGTGGCCTTGGCTCTGAGAGTCTCACTGAAGGGGCCTCACGTAGGACACTTAAAAATGGCCGCTTCTGCCCATGAACAGACAGATGCATTTCCACCACCACGCAGGCGTCCGGGCACAAGGCCTGCGAGTCCAGGGAGCCCCCACTTTACTTTGCTGCTGTCTTAGACTTCCAGCGCTGGCTTTACCAACAAATTAGAATAATACTGTGATTTGCTTGTTTCTCGTCCCTAAACTTTATTAAAGACTCAAAGGATCATGCTCACTCCGTGGAGCATGCCCTCTTTTGCTTGGGGTGCTAGTGTTTGGACCCAGCGGCGCTCGACTGCTGAGCCATACCCGCTGCACCTTTTCTTTTCTTTTCTTTTCTTTTTTTTTTTTTTTGGTGGTACTGGGGTTCCTGGAAGCCCTTCTACCTCCGGGCTACACTCCCAGACCTATTTTTACATTTTTATTTGGAAACAGGGTCTCCTAAGCCAGTGCGCACGGCTGGCTTCGAACCTGCGCGATCCTCCTGTCTCTGCCTCCCAAGCACGGGGATTACAAGTGTGCGCCACCACGCCCGGCCAAGCACCTTTTATTTTCTATTTTGAGACCGAATCTCACTAAGTTGCTGAGGCCAGCCTCAAATTTGTGATCCTCCTGTCTCAGCCTCCCAAGAACTGGGATTACAGGTGTGCACTAAGAGACAGCACACAGGAACTCCTCCAGAGGCCCAGACGTGTTAGTGGCAATGAGAGGCAGCTGCCGAGGTTTCTCCTACGCTGCTCTGACGTTCGGAGACCCTGGGCATGTTATTGTGACCTCTGTGCACTTTGGTTCCCTTATCTGTAAACAGGGCAATAGTGCTGACTCCCTGGGGCCGGGCAGGGAGGACAGGAGCTGGTGGGTGCTGGGTGCTCAGGACAGCAAGGGGCATCTGACAGGGACACAGGAAAGCGTAGCTGCTCACACCAACGTCATCACCGGCATCTGTCGCCTACAGCAGCGCTGCCTGAAAGGTGGCTAAGGTGTGAAAAGCAGAGCAGAGGAAGTGGAGGTGGCTGTAACACTCCACTCCGAATCGGATGTGCAGAAGAGGCGCCCTGAGCTAAATTCACCGACTAGAAAGTATGTTCCGCCAGGCATGGTGGTACACACCTGTAATCCCAGAATTTGGGAGGCGGAGACAGGTCGATTGCAGATTCAAGCCTGGCCTCAGCAACTTAACGAGACCCTCGGCGGTTGAGTGAGAGCCTGTTTAAAGATTTAAAAAATAAAATGAAATAAGGCTGGGGGTGTATGTAGCTCAGAGGTGGAAGGCCCCTGGGTTCAATCCCCAGAACCATAAACAATGAAAGAAAAAAAGACTGTTCACCAGTAATCTCACAGAAGAGCGATTCCGGCTCCTTGGAGAGCTGGCGCGCCGCAGAGTCCCCGTGAGCGTGCGCCGGCCTCTGCGGCGGGAATGTCGGTGCGTCCCCTGGCGAGGGCGTCCACTGGCCCGTGTTTTGCTTCCCGTGTTGCCGCTGAGAAATGCAAACACTTTCTGACATCCGATCCCGGCGTGGGAGTGCGCTTCCCCCCAAGGCTTTGGAAGACCTTGCTTCGCCCCCGTGTGTTCTGAACGTTCCCAGCGACTGGCCTTGCTGCGGGCTGCGTCCGTCCCGTCTGTCCAGGCCCCGCTGGCCCCTGGCAGCTGGGAATTCGTGGCCTTCGTTTGTGAGAAATGCCCTTGGCGCTGCTCGGTGACCCCGTCCGCTGCGCTCTCCGTCGTCCCTCTCGGTGGATTCCTGCTGTCTGCTGCTTCCTCTCTGGGGCTGCCCCTCTTGAACTTTCCATCTGTCTTTCCACTTGCCCTTCAGTGAGGTGGCGGCCTTCGTCCTCCGGCCCTCTGTGAGGTTTGCAGCTGTGTACTTCTGCTCCGCAGAGGCCTCGGCTTGCTAAGCGCTCTCTGGAGCACGTGCTTGTGTCCCCCGTCAGGCTCTCTGCGCTGCTCACATCAGAGGCTTGCTGACCAGTCCCGCTTCCTCTGACCTCCACGCACTAGGGCAGAAACCGTCCGCCTTGGGGCTCCTGTGTGGAGAACTCCGCAGCTTTCAATGCTGACCGTCAGAACTCATCTGCCCTGGTGAAACGCACCCACCTGGCCGGACGTGGGTGCATTTCACCAGTACTTGGGAGGCTGAGACAGAAGCATGGCAGGTTGGAGGCCAGCCTCAGCAACTTAGCATGAGACCCTGTTGCAGAATTTAAAAATAGGCGGCCTAGCGCAGTGCACGCTGTAATCCCAGTACTTAGGAGGCTGACACAGGAGGATCGCAGGTTCGCAGCCAGTCTCCAGCTACTTAGTGAGGCCCTCTGCAACTTAGACCCTGTTTCCAGATAAAGAATTAAAAATAGGGCTGGGGATGTAGTTTGGAGGTAGAATGCCCCTAAGTCCAATCCCCAGTACAAAAAATAAAAATGAAAAATAAAAAGAGCTGAGGATAGAGGTCACTGGCAGAGCAATCCTGAGTTCAATCCCCAGTACTACAATAATAAGTAAGTAAATAGGAGTAGGAGTATAGTTCAGAGGTAGAATGTCCCTGGATCAAACCCCAGTACGATTAAAAAAAATTAATACCACTGACTTAATCTCAAAATTGAAGAAAATGTTCAGAGGGAAAAGGTTTACAAACAGGCCATCCTTATCAACTTCCGGAACCATAGACCCAAGTTAACCTTTAGAATGTCGGACTGTGGCCGAAGTTTTCATCTCTGTATGTGGTTGCTTATTCTCTGCCTCATGAAAAGCAGCACTCTCACCAAGCTGGCGCCAGAGCTTAGCACGGGAAAAGGAGCTTTTCTTTTTCCCCCGCACGCACCGTCCGTATTGCACACAGGTCTGGGAATCCGGAGCCGGCAGGATCGGGGCGTGGGCTTCATTCTGTGGGCTGGCTGCCATCGGCGGGCTTGAGTGGTGTGCTTGCCATCACTGAACTACATTCAAGGAGCTCAGAGACCTTCATAGGTCCCAGACATCTGTCCTCAGTTACCTGCAGGGGCTAAATAACAAATCTTACTGCCCTCCCCCCGCCCTTGCCGGTTCCCTTTGGCACACTCAAGGGCACACCTGGTGCAAAATACTTCAGTAAGGTGCAGTCCTGCCTTTGCAGGTGGTCAAGCTTGGGGAAGACCTGCCAAGCGAGAAGAAGAGCGTGGGCAGGACAGACACTTGGGGCAGAGGCCCGGGGAAGAGCGGTCCCCAGCAAGGAAGGAGGAGAAGGGCATCGCCTTGGGTCTGCTGCTCCCCGGACATTCAGAACAACCTCCCGTGTGGCATTTATGAACCCTAGTCTACAATTGCCGTGGCTGAGGTTCAAGAGTGTGCAGTCACGTTGCCAAGGTCCCAGCTCTGCCTTCCCAGCATCTGCTGTGGCTGCCGCCGCAGACCTCAGAGGTGAATGCCATCGGCATCCTGGTTACTTCTAAGGAGAGGGAACTGGCTTACTGGGGCCACGCATTTGAGGTGTGCTCCTCAAATGCCCGAAACACTAGTGTAAAACTGAACTTGCCACCGCCCCCTCCAGCTCTCTCCGCCCCAGATAGCACTCCTCTTCTTATATGCTGGGTGTCAGACGTCAGCCCATGTGCAGTTACCTAAGCCCGAGCACATGCCTGTCCTAGGCTCTGTTCCAAGTTCCCCGGGGAAGCCAGCTCTCCCCTCTCGGCCCTCCGGCCACCCCGCTCAGCCCCCGTGGGGATGACGACAGCAGCCTCCTGAGTAGTTCTGCTGAATCTGGTCCTGTTCCCTTTGAACCTAGAGCCCCCACCCCCACCACCGGGACTGGGACTTCCACGGTGAAGATCTTATCATGTCCGTTCCTGCTCCAGAGCCTTCCTTGGCTCCTTATTGCTTTGAGGGTGAAGTTCAAGGACATTTGAGCTCGAGGAAGACCTGCCAGGCAGGGAAAAGAGCGTGGGTCAAGAATGGAGAGCAGGTCCTGCGTCCTGACGGGCACCGCCACTCTCCTGTGCCGGCCGCGCCCCCTCGTGTGGGGCCAGTGACGGCCACAAATGCTTTGAGGCTCCTCCCACTCACAGAGCTGTCACCACCTTGGATCCAGGCTTACCTGTGGCTTGCCTGACCCCCAGGATGTGGCAAAATGCGTGTTTTTATTTACACAGGAGGCCTAACCTAAGGAGACTGTAGCGTCTACACCACCCTCCCAAGATGCCCGGACCAGCCTTGGTGAAGGTGGAAAACCAGGTGGTGAGAAAGGCCGACCAGCGGCCAGTGCCAGCCACCAGTGCATGGCCAAGGCCATCTGGCACCAACCAGCCATGGCGGAGCGGCCCAATGTATGACCCCAGGCCAGACCAGCAGAGGACCTGCCCCGCTGAGCCCAGCCCACTGGCTGACCACAGAGCTGGGAGCAGACACAGTGGTTGTGGGGTGTTTTTTTTTTGTAATATTGGGGATGGGACCTAGAGGCTTTCTACCTCCGGGCTATCCTCCCAGACCTATTTTCTATTTTTTTATTTGTAAATAGGGTCTCACTGAGTCGCAAAGGGCCTAAGTAACTGAGGCTGGCTTCAAACCTACGTGATCATCCTGTCTCGGCCTTCCAAGTACTGAGATTATAAGCATGTTCCACCATGCCCAGCCAGTTGTGGTTTTAAGCCATTACATCTGGTGTTGTTTGTTACACAGCACCATGCAGCTGATACAGCTCCTGAAGCAGTTTGTTCGGCTGTCCTCAACTGCTTGTTCGATGATGTTTTATTTATTTATTTATTTATTTATTTATTTATTTATTTAATTTTTTTTTGTGGTACTGGGGGTGGGACCCAGGGGCTTTTCTACCTCTGGGCTGTACTCCCAGACCTATTTTATACTTTATTTGGAAACAGGGTCTCACTAAGTTGCTGAGAGCCTCACTGAGTAGCTGAGGCTGGCTCTGAACCTGTGCGATCCTCCTGTCTCAGCCTCCCAAGCGCGGGGATTACAGGTGTGCCCACCGCGCCCGGCATCGATGGCGTTGTAGCCCACACATGCAGAGGCGCTGCTCCTTCTCCTTGCGGTGCCCTCTGCCCGCACTCCTGTCGCGCTTTCCTGCTTGCGTGTCTCACTGCCGCCTTCTTGGCCGTCCCTTCCTTGGGAGCCTGTAGCACCCTCCAGGACCCCACGCACCACGCTGCATTTGCAGCCATGTGCTGACCGTGTCTCCGTCTTACTCGTTGGGCCAGTTGTGTCTCGGAACCTATGTCTATTTCTCCTCTGTAACTAAGACCCATAATACCCACCATGCCCTGGCATTGGGGAAATCAAAAAAAAACATGAGACTCTTAGTGACGGCCCAACCCGGCATGTCCCGTGGAGTATAAAAACGGTCTCCTGTCCCAGAGGCGGCCGTCAGTTTAGCTCTGGAGCAGAAGGCCCCGTCTGAGACAGCCTCCGTGTGTCTGAGTTTTTCCATCCGTCGCCAGGGGGCCTTCTTTGCTGTGGAACGGATCACAGGACCCTTGGGTGGCACATTTGGTTTTATAACCGGGAAGGCCACCCGTCTGTGGTGCTTCTCTGGAGCTACGAGACGCTTCCGTGCAGCCGCCGCCGCTGTGCGCTCGCGTTCTGTCTGTAGGGTGCGAGCCTCTGAGGGACAGGTACCAGTGGCTGTGGGCGACTTTGGATTTTTTTTTTTTTTTGATTCAGATTTGATTGTAACAGACATGAAAGGTGTCCAAGCGAAAGCCTTTCTTTCATCATCCTGGTCCCGCCACCCTCCCAGGTCGGATTACACTTAAAAACAATAGCTACAATTTTCCGAAAATTAAAAAGAAGAGTCGGGTTTGAAATGGGGTAACACACCCATCACCACGTAACGGGGCCTTCTGCAGAGAGAGCTCGGCAGTGGTTTTCCTTGGACGTGGCCGGGAGCGACCTCTGGAACTCTGAAGGATCAAGGCTCGGAGGGAGGCCGGAGCACCTCGTGGGTCACACCGGGCTTTCATTCGTTTTCCCACACCAACCCATGCTTCTGACGACAGAGTGCCTGGTTGGATGCCTTTGGCATTGTTGGAAAAGATCTAGACGTCTCTAGTTAAACCAAAGCAGTGTGCTAACCACTTGTGTTAGGTCCGATCCCCTGAAGCGCCCAGTCCCGGGTCCCTCGCATTGCCACACGGTGTCCTTGGGGCCACGGTAAGTGTGCATTGTGGCGTGTTAATCATTGTGTGGGTTGTAACGATTAACCTCTTCCCGGGAACCCTCGGTACCAGGGAAGGGTCAGAGGGCACTTGGGCTCTTCTGTTTATTTGTTTATTCTGAAATGTCGTTTTAGATCCCTGGCCAACAAATCGATGACTTCTAAACATTAAATACAATTTCTAAAGTGTGAGCAGAATAGAGAAAGAGCTGTGTCTGGCGGCCTCTGTCTGCAGTATGGATATCATTTCTTTGATAAGACTTTCATCTTCTGCCTTTTTTTTTTAATGGTACCTGTGCTTGAACCTAGGGGCATTCTACCTCTGAGCTACACTCCTGGTCCTATCAATTTTTTTTTTTAAACAGGGCCTTGCTAGGCTGCTATATCACTGAGGCTGTGAGGCTGGCCTTGAACGTACAATCCTGCCTCAGCCTTCCAAGTACTATGAGTACAGGCCTAAGGTTTGCAAAACAAAAACAAAAACAAAAGTTTCTCAGCCGGGCGTGGTGGAATCCCAGCATCCGGGAGGCTGAGATAAGAGGATCCCAGTTCGCGGCCAGCCTCAGCTACTTAGTGAGGCCCTCTGCAAGTCAGTGAGACCTTGTTTCAGAATAAAGAATTAAAAATAGCACTGGGCTTCGCTCGGAGGCGCGCGCTTCATCAAGACACTCCTCAAGCTCGCCCGTCTGCATCTCAGGAGCCCAGCTGCTGCCGCCACACCCTCAGCCCGCAGTCCTGGGCGCTGTGTGCCGCCCCGTGCCACGCCCGGGGCGGGCGGAGCGGCACTGGCAGAGTCTTTGCTTAGGACAGAGGGGCTGACGCCCCAGCTCTGTTCTCTCTGTCCTCTGGGGAGCGGCCCCTCCGCTGACCTGGCTGTCAGCTTCTCCACCTAGATGTTTCCCTCTTGACTGTTTCTTGAATCCCTGCGATGGTTACACTTCACTCTGCAAACTTCTGGCACTTTCCAATGCAGAATCCCTTAGACTTCTGTTCTGAACACCATTGGATTTCTTTGCCTATTGACTCACTGCTCCATCTTGCCATCTAGGGGCGGCCCGTGGCCTGGGCCTGGCCTGGCTGCGCATGGGGTAGGCCATTCGCGAGCGCTCCTTCTCTACCAAAGACGAACCCTGGGGAAAGACTTGCAGTGAGAGGTCTCCCCCACCTGGAGGACCACACCAGCACCAGGCCCCAGGCGCCAGGGGAGCTCCAAGCCCCCCTCGGCCGGCCGCACAGAACAGCGCTCAGTACATCAGCCACTCGCTCGAGCCCTGTCCTCCAAGCAGACAAGCATCACGGTCACAGTTGCCAATATGGAAAGTACCTTGGTGTTAAAGTTGGCCAACAGATGTTAGAATCCTCCCAGCGTTTTCACATGCCCCCGCAGAAACAATGAGAACCCCAGGTCTGTTTCTTCTGTGAGAGTTTTTTTTTTTATCGCCTATTCTGTGGTTTTCAAACATTCTCCCTCCTAGTTCCCAAAGGAATATTTTCACTGATACATGTTCAATTTTTAAGACCCAAAGCTGAATTCCAGAGCTGGGCGCGGTGGTACACGCAGGTTTAAGGCCAGCCTCCACAACTTAGCAAAACCCTATTTCAAAATAAAAATTAATTTTAAGAAAAGGGCTGGAGATATAACTGGGAGGTAATCTATTCCTGGGTTCAAGCCCTAGTACCAAAAAAAAAGAGAAAGAAAAGAAAGAGAAAGAAAGAAAGAAAGAAAGAAAGAAAGAGAGAAAATAAAGGAAGGGAAAAGTAGAATTCCAGAGCCAGGTGGGAGCTGCAGAGAACGGGGCCATTTGTGATGGCTCTGTCCCCCCAGAGCATTGGGGCGGAGGGCACCGTAACCGGCTGGCCCGGTTTGCTCTTCCCGGTGAGCCAGGCAGGGGCGGTGTTCTGTGGTTACTAAGTGAAGCAGAGGGGACTATCCTGTGGCATCTCTGCTTGGACCAGAAACTTGGGCGATGAGGGGAGAGAGCCCAGGTGCCCAGCGTGCCCAGAACCACAGGGCACACAGGTTGGGCGTGTGCCGGGTGACCTCTGCTATCTATCTGGGGGACTCGCTCAAAGGGAAAAGCGCTTACCTGCTTTGGTTGGAGGCAAGCAGGGGCCCTGTGCTGGGTGATCGGTACCGAGCCAGGCCCGCCCTCCCAGAGCCCCGGCCAGGATGGCCGATCCCCGTACGGGGGTTCCATCGTTTTAGCTCACTAATGTTGAGACCAATGCTTCTCTGAGTAGATCTCAGTTGTTGTTATTATTATTATTATTAATTTTTTTACAGTATTGGGAATTGAAACCAGGGGCATTGTACTACCAAGCTACATCCCCGGCCCCATTTTTTTTTTATTCTTTATTTTGAAACAGGGTCTAACTAAGTTGCAGAGGGCCTCACTAAGTAGCTGAGGCTGGCCGCAAATCTGTGGTCCTCCAGCCTCATCCTCCCAAGTACTGGGATTACAAGCGTGTGCTGCCACACCTGACTCAGTCTTTAAAAGCCACTGAGCTGGGCGTGGTGGCGCACGCTTGTAATCCTGAGCTTGGGAGGCAGAGACAGAAGGGTCCTGTAGGTTAAAGCCAGCCACGCTGGCTTAAGAGACCCTGTTTCCAAAAATTATATAAAATAGGTCTGGGAGTGCAGCCCGGAGGTAGAAGGGTTTCCAGGAACCCCAGTACCACACACACACACAAAAAAAAAGCCGCTGAAAAGTAAAATAAAGATTTAAGACATCCTAGCTCCTAGAATATAATGATATAATGCTGAGGAAGGTGGCGTTGTTGTATTACTCTGATGCTCCTGACTGGAATATATACATATATTATACATTCATATGTACTGTATATTATGCATATGGAGAGACCTGGAATACAAACATGTATAAATATATGTATTCAAAGTCTAAAGGGCTACTGTCAGTTGCATTCCTGCTTCAGTGCTGAGCATGCGTGGAGATGAAAGGAGATGGCCCGGGCCCTGCGCGCAACACAGCCTCTGTCCAACCAAAGTCAAAAGGGATGAACTTTATGACCAGTCTACTGACTGTGGATTTTGAACTTTTCGTTCACAGGGGAAAATAGATTATGTAATATTTATCATGCCATTTATCTTGTTTGCCATTTGAAGATATCTTCCTTCCGGTATGATGGAAGAGCTGGGGTCCAGCCCAGCGCCGAGGAGCGTACCTAGCATTTGTGAGGTTCTGGGTTCCATCCCCAGCGCCACACTCCCCAAGAAAAGAGAGCACCAAAACAGACCCACAGCCTGACTGATGGATGGAGCTGCCTAAGTTCTACAAAAGGCTAATGGTTCTGTGATTTTTCCCTGCATGTTCCTGCCGCTGGCAGGAATCTGTCAAAATCCCAAGCGTGAGATGTGAATATTACACACAAGAACATGTCTGAATGGTACCCACTTTTTTTTTTTTTTTTGCAGTACTGGGGATGGAACCCAGGGGCATTCTACCTCTGAGCTACACCTCCAGCCCTATTTTTTTTGAGGGGGGGGCAGTATTGGGGATTGAACCCAGGGGCATTCTACCTCTAGGCTATACCCCTATCCCTTTTTTTTTTTTTTTTTGTGGATCTGGGGGTGGACCCAGGGGCATTCGACCTCCGAGCTACACCCCCTGCACTATTTTTTATTCTTTATTTTGAAACCAGGTCTCACTGAGTTGCAGAGGCCTCACTAAGTAGCTGAGGCTGTCCGCGAACTGCGATCCTCTGGTCTCAGCCTCCCGAATGCTGGGATTACAAGCGTGCGCCACCACGTCCGGCCCTATTTTTTATTCTTTATTTTGAAACAGGGTCTCACTAAGTAGCTGAGGCTGGCCTCACTAAGTACTGAGGCTGGCCGTTAACCACCATCCTCCTGTCTCAGCCTCCAGAATGCTGGGATTGTAAGTGTGCACCACCACGCCCGGCTCCCTACTTTTCATTTCTTGAGGATGCCAGAGCATCCCTTCATGTTGGCACTGGAGTTGTTGTTTACATTAAGCAAACGTGAAGTGTGGAGTTGCTACACACACACAGGTGCGGGATGAATACTTGCACTGGAAGGTGCTCTTCACTCTGACGGAGGGCCCCGGGGAGCTGGCTGTGGTGGTGCACACCTTTAATTCCAGGACTTGGCAGGCTGAGACAGGAAGAGTGCATGTTTGAGGCCAGCCTCAGCAACTTAGCAAGACCCTGTTTCAAATTAAAAAAAAAAAAAAAAAAAAAGCTGGGTGTGGTGGCGCACACTTAGAATCCCAGTACTTGGGAGGCTGAGACAGGAGGACTACGCAGGTTCGAAGTCAGCCTCAACTACTCAGGCTCTCAGCAATTTAGTGAGACCCTGTTTCCAAATAAAATATAAAATAGGTCTAGGAGTATAGCCCAGAGGTAGAAAACCCCTGGGTTCCACCCCCAGTACCAAAAAAAAAAAAATACACATACACACACACACACACACACACACACACACACACGTGCGCGCGTGCAGGGCTGGGGGTGTAGCTCAGAGGTAGAACGCCCCTGGGTTCCATCCCCAGTAACTAAAACAAAAAGGTTCTGGTGTCCCGTGGTCGTCACATGGCCAGCAGCCCTGCGGGGAGCCTGCGGCCCCTGCAGCCTGTGCGCCCTCTGACTCTCTCTGAGGCCCGCGGGAGGCTGCACCGTGACCAGAGCACCCTCGAGTGGGGACGAGTTCGGAAGAGCTGGAGTGCATGCTGGGGAGCCTGGGCTTCAGTGTGCGGCCACTGGCGGTGGTTTAAGATGGCGGCATCAGAGACCCATACACAGGAAGGGGCTCCCTTGTGGCTGCACCCATATGGAAAATGCTCTCTCTCTCTCTTTTTCTTTTGGTACTGGGGATTGAAACCAGGGACATTCTACTCTGAGCTGCACCCGCAGTCCTTTGTATTTTTTATTTTGAAACAAGGTCTCGCTAAGTTGCCGAGGCTAGCCCTGAACCTGCGATCCTCCTGTCTCAGCCTCCCAAGTTCTGTGGGGAATGCTCTTTTGTTTCCTAGTTGAAGTGGCCTAGCCTTGTAGACTCACCTACTTGGATTTTTAAGCCTCCACAAAGCATTTGTTGCTGTACAATAGTTTTTTTAGGACTACCTACATCTGTGACCTTCCTGAGTACAAGGAGAACATTCCAGAGCAAGTGTCGGACACGTGTGCGGCCGCTTGGCCCTCTTCTCCCTGCGCCTCTCAGCCCGGGCCCTCCAGCCTCCTGTCATCCCTGGAATGTGCCAGCATGCGCCGGCACTTGGTGTTCTTTTTGCTGGAACGTTCTCCCCCAGGACCTGCATGGCTCACCGGTCATTCCCTGAGGTCCCGGCCATCCTCCATCAGCTGGGCCTCCCTGGCCTCATCCGCGCTGGCCAGCACTGGCTGGTCTCCACTGGCCGCCAATCTCCCTCGTGTCTGCTCCTTCCCACCTGTGTCCCCACTGGGAGGTCTGCGGGAGGAGAGCAGGGGTTGGTTCCCGTGAGGCGCGGTATCCCTGCAGGGCCCGGAGCTGGGCTCGCACACGCCGGGCCGGGCGGTCAGGAAGAAGGCCGGATTCTGAGCGGGGCGGGCTCTGTTGTTAGATTCCTCGCGGTCCCGGTGCGCCTCTCAGAAGCCGCCTAAAGAAGGCGGTCGACAACACTGCCGTTTAGTTCTGAATTCAGAGGCGTCCTCAACGAGAAATGATGATTGTGTTTAGAAACGAACACCAGATGCTCTCACTCATCAGGGCCGCCGATGTCGTCTCTCCTCCCGCAGGTCGGAGCTCAGTGGCGTGACCTGTCAACATGGTGGACACAGAGAGCCCCCTGTGCCCCCTCTCCCCCCTTGAGACCGATGACCTGGAAAGCCCACTGTCTGAGGAATTCCTGCAAGAAATGGGGAACATTCAAGATATTTCGCAGTCCATTGGTGAGGATAGTTCTGGAAGCTTCAGTTTCACGGAATACCAGTATTTAGGAAGCGGTCCAGGATCAGATGGTTCCGTCATCACAGGTAAGTGTCCCAGGTCCTGGAAATCTTTTATCTAGAAATGTTTATTTCTGAGGGAATTGTTCTCTCTGGCCAGCAAAGAACTCACACCTTTTTGCAAAGAGACCTCGACGGGCTAACACATCTCCAGGCAGGTCCTGCTTCTCATGGTGCCTTCACCTGACTGTTGTGCACAGGTCAGTGGTGCTCGGGCTGAGGCAGTCCACCGCACCCATCTCAGAACATCACAAACACTGCGTGTATTTCTTTAAATCAGAAATTCCTATTAAGCCCAGCGTGGTGACGCATGTTTACAATCCCGGTACTTGGGAGGCTGAGACAGGAGGATCACAGGTTCGCAGCCAGCCTCAGCTACTTAGCAAGGCCCTCTGCAACTTAGTGAGACCCTGTTTCAAAATAAAGACTAAAAATTAGGGCTGAAGACGCAGCTCAGAGGTAGATGCCCCTGGTTCCATCCCTAGTACCGCAAGAAGGAAAGGAAGAAACTCCTATTATGATAAGACACCCCCTTTTTGATCTGGAAGTTTCTACTAGTCATCTCTCTACTATCTACCGCCAACATAGGTAGCATTTAGGGCCACAGCAGGTATCAGGGAGGACAGGTGCACAGAAATGAGGAGCAGTGTCTGCTCGGGTAACCCGTGGTGTCAGTGGGAGAGGAGGCGCCATGAAACCAGGAGTGTTTCTAGGCAGTGCTAAACCACGGAGGACAGCATGGCGGCGCCTGCGCCCACCGCCGGAGGCCGCCCCATCTGGGCTGCTTGGAGGCGGAGGGAAGGGAAGGAGTCCCTGTGGACAGGTGAGGACTGGCGCGTGGTGTGAACACGCGGTGTGTGGTTTCCACGCTGAACGCGGGCCCTGGGGACTGTCGGGAATGTGGAGAGAGGTTCTCCCGGGAGGACAGTCTCTGTCGTTGCCTTCAGCGCGCCCTCGTGTTGCGTTCCTGGCTGGCGCATGTCCCCGTCTTTTCTTGCTTATTCCTGCCCCCTGGACATCATTTTAGTGGCGTGCACCAACTTTAGGGGGTGGGACAGAGAGCCGTGGCTCTGCCGGGAGCGTGCGTAGAGAGAAGCTCTGTTTGGAGAGCGGGTCCAAGGACAAAGCCCGCAAGCCCACAAGCCAGGTCCGGGTGAGGTTAGAGCTCGCCTAGGAGACGCCCACAAGGGTACCCATGCTTTTTGGCTTTGGTTTTTGTGCAGAGTTCTTCCCCAGCAGCGAACAGGAGGGCGAGCGCTTCGGGGGTCCCAAGTTCCACTTTAGCCAAAGGCTAAAAAAGACTAGAAACACTGGCCACCTGGGGAGTGCGCCCCCTGACCTGGGCCCTGGCTTAGGTGGTGGGCGTGAGACCAACCTCATCCCCTCCCGCTGCTCCTCACGGCTGCTAATCTTTGGTTGTTTGGAATCGGCTCACGTTTTTTTGTATTTTTTATTTTTGGTGGTACGGGGGGTTCTGTGTCTTTTTCTCTTAGTTCTTCTCAGCTTTGTTTATTTAAATGAAGTTTAGGCCTAGGGATGGAACCCAGGGGCACTCTACCTCCAAGCTATACTCCCAGCCCTTTCTATTTTTATTTTGAAATAGGGTTTTAACTCAAGTTGCCAGGGGCCTCACTAAGTTGCTGGCCTCTATCTAACCTGTGATCCTCCTGTCTTTGCCTCCCAAGTACTGAGATTCCAGGCACGCACCACCATGCCCGACTTCTTCCCAACTTTATTAAAATAGAACTGATGTATGATAAATTTCAATATTTTAAATATATAACCTGCTGTGCACATATGCACAAAAATCTGCAGAACCGCTGTCCCAATCAAAATAGTAACCACATCTGTCACTCCTGAAGTTTGCTTTTTTTTTTTTTTTTTGTGGTACTGGGGTGGTGGAACCCTTCTACCTCCGGGCTACACTCCCAGACCTATTTTATATTTTATTTGGAAACAGGGTCTCTTAAGCCAGCGTGGCTAGCTTTGAACCTGCGCGATCCTCCTGTCTCCGCCTCCCAAGCGCGGGGGTTACAAGCGTGTGCCATCATGCCCGGCCCAAGGTTTGCTTCTGACACCTCTTCCCTGCTCCCATGCCCCTGCCAGCTAAGCACCCACCAGCTGTCTATCATCGTGGGCTGGTCTGTATCTCCTACCGTGGGATATCAGTGGATCCTACTTTCCAGTTCTCCTGGGCTCAGCAGAATCACTGTGGGCTCCATCTGTCAGTGGCGGCTATCAGTAGTTCACTCTGTTTTATCTGTTGCATGGACATAACACAATTTCTTTTTTTTTTTTTTTGGTGGTACTAATGGAACCCAGAGGCTTTCTACCTCCGGGCTACACTCTCAGACCTATTTTATATTTTATTTGGAAACAGGGTCTCACTAAGTTGCTGAGAGCCTCACTAAGTAGCTGAGGCTGGCTTCGAAGCTGTGCGATCCTCCTGTGTCAGCCTCCCAAGCGCGGGGATTACAAGCGTGCGCCACCACGCCCGGCAACATAACACAATTTGTTCCTCCATGCCCCCATTGACCATTTCAGGCGTTTCGACCTGGCCCCCACCACCCACCACTCATTACACTTGTTCGTGGCCAGCGCACCTGCCCAGTGGCCTCAGAATCGTCCACCCGTGTTCCTGTGGCGAACACATGTCAGCTGGGGCGCAGCGTGAGGCGGGGCCCTCTGCCCTCGTCCTGCAGACCCGCCCACTTCCAGGCTCCTCCATCCTGTGCCAGACAGATGCTCTGTCCCCTCCTGACTTCCACCCAGCGGTCCTCCAGCCTCCTAGATTCATTCTGTTTTATGTGTGTGCACCAAGGTTCGCTCCGAGCGGTCGGTCCGCAGGTCCTGTTTGCCGTGCACAGTACTGTGGGCCCGCGGTCCCGTTCTCACGGTGGTCTCCCCACCTCAGAGGCCCCTCGACCCTGCCTCTGCAGCCCAGGCCACGAGCTGTGCTTCTTACCATCTCTGTAGTGTTGCTTCTTTCAAAATGTCACCTGCCAGGACTTGTAGCCTTTTCAATTTTTTTTTCGGGGGGGGTGGGCGTTGGACCCAGCATCAGTCTACCTTTAGCTATACCCCCGGTCTTATTTGCTATTTTTATTCTGAAACAAGGTCTCACTAAGTTGCTGAGGGCCTTGCAAAGTTGCTGAGGCTGTCCTTGAACCTGCGATCCTCCTGTCTCAGCCTCCCAAGTATTGGGGTTGCAGGTGTGCGCCACGGTGTCTGGCTCTATGTGGCCTTTTCAGACTGGCTTCTTTTACTTGGCAGTATTCATTCAACAGGTACCCATGGCTTGATAGTTTATTTCCTTTTACATGGAATAAAGATCCACAGTATTGTATACCAATTTATCTGTTCACCTCTTGAAGGACATCTTGGGTGCTTCCAGTTTTTGGTAAATAAGAATAAAGCTGAAGACAGGCATGGTGACACACACCTGTCGTTTCAGTACTTGGGAGGCTGGCAAAGGAACATCACGGGTTCAAGGCCAGCCTCAGCAACTTAGTGAGACCCTGTTTCAAAACAAAACAATAAGCCAGGCATGGTGGTGCACACTTGTAATCCCAGTACTTGGGGAGGCTGAGACAGGAGGATTGCATGGCCAGTCTCAGCTACTTAGTGAGGCTCTCTGCAACTTAGTGAGACCTTGTTGCAAACAAAGAATAAAAAAAAAATAGCTTTGGGAAAGTAACTCGGAGATAAAATGCCCCTGAGTTCCATCCCCAGTACTACAAAATAAACAAATGAATGAATGAATAAATAAAATAATAAAATAGGGCTGGGGATACAGCTCAGAGGTAGAATGTTCATGAGTTCAATCTCTAGCACCAAAAAATGAAAAAGGATAAAGCTGGGCCAGACATGGTGGCACACACCTGTAATTTAATACCTTGGAGGCTGAGACAGAAGGATTGCAGGGTTTGATGCCAGCCTCAGCAATGTAGCAAGACCCTGTTTCAAAATAATAAGGGACAGGGGCATAGCTCAGAGGAGCATGCCCCTGGGTCTAATCCTCTGAGCAATAAACAAACAAACAAACAGAACTATAGGCATGGTGGTGCATGCCTACAATCCCAGCTACTCAGGAGGCTGAGGAAGGAGGATTACAAGTTTGAGGCCAGCCTGGGCAGCTTAATGAGACCCTGTCTTGAAATTAAGTAAAAAGGGCTGTCGCTCCATGGTAGAGTGCTCCCCAGAACGCACAAAGTCCGGATTCAGTCCCCAATATGCCAAAAAAAAGAAAAGCCAAATAAACTAAACAGAATAGTGTCAGCAGACACTCGTGTGTGTGTGTTCGTGGGAACACGGGTTTCCAAATCAGTTGGCTACGTACCTAGACGTGCGATTCTTCTCCTGTGATAAGACTGTTTTGCTTCGTGAGCCGCTGCCAAACGTCCCCACCATCCTCGCTCTGTGCTTCCACAGCGAGCGCGAGCTCCTGCGCCGCGTCCTCACGCCGTTTGCTGTTGTCGGGGTGTGTTAAAATGTTAGAGTGGCGCACATCTGTAATCCCTGCGCTTGGAAGGCTGAGACAGGAGGATCGCGCAGCCAGCCTCGGCTACTGAGTGAGGCTCTCAGCAACTTAGACCCTGTTTCCAAATAAAATATGAAATAGGGCTGGGAGTATAGCCCAGAGGTAGAAAGCCTCTGGGTTCCACCTCCAGTACCACACACACACACACACACAAAATAATAATAAAAAAAATGTTAGAGCCTGGCCTGATGGCGCACACCTATAATCCCTGTAGTTGGGAAACTGAGACAAAAGGGTCGCAGGTTCGGGAGAGCTTCATCGAGTAGTGAGACTCTTATCGACCTAGCAAGACCCTCTTTCCAAATAAGAAATAAAATAGAACCGGGAATGATGGCGCACGCTTGTAATCCCAGCATTTGGAAGGCTGAGACCGGAGGAACGTGGTTCATGGACAGCCTCAGCTACTTAGTGAGGCCCTCTGCAACTTAATGAGACCCTGTTTCAAAAATAAAGAATAAAAAAAATAGGGCAGGTGGTGTAGCTCGGAGGTCAAATGCCCCTGGGTTCCATCTCCAGACCCGCAAAAGAAAAAAAGAAAAAGAAAAAGAAATAGGGCTGGGAGCTTAGCTCAAAGGTAGAATGCCTCTGGGTTCAATCCCAGTACCGCAAAAAAAAAAAAAAAAAAAAAGCCTGCAGGCGTGTGGTGGCGGTCACTAACGCGTTCATTCATGGCTCCTTAGTGACCAGTGGTCCGAGCATCTTTCTGTGTATCCTGTGCCATCTGTCTGTCTTCTGTCAAGTGTCAATGGAGTTTTTTGCCTGTTGCAATTGAGTTGTTTTCTTATACCATAGTTCTTTGCATATAAGTCTTTTCTTGGATGGCTTTGCGAATATTTCCCGCCAGTCTCTACTTTGTCTTTTTGTTCTTTTTCTTTTCCAGTCCTGAGCCGCATCCCCAGCCCTTTTCACTTTTTATTTTGAGGCAAGGTCTGGCTGCTTTGCCAATGCTGGCCTCCAACTTGCAACCCTCCTGCCTTAGCCTCCAGTGTTGCTGGTGTCTATTTTATTTCTTTTCTTTTCTTCTTCTTTTTTTTTTTTTTTTTTTTTTTTTGGTGGTACTGGGGTTCCTGGAAGCCCTTCTACCTCTGGGCTACACTCCCAAACCTATTTTTACATTTTTATTTGTATTTGGAAACAGGGTCTCTTAAGCCAGTGTGGCTGGCTTCGAGCCAGAGCGATCCTCCTGTCTCTGCCTCCCAAGCGCGGGAATTACAAGCCTGCGCCACCACGCCCAGCTGTTTTTTTATTTCTTAACAAGAGATTTTAATTTCATAAATTATAGCCTGCCCTTTATTTATTTGTTTGTTTGTTTTTGCAATACTGGGGATGGAACCCAGGGGCATTCTACCTCTGAGCTACACCCCCAGCCCTATTTTTTTGTTTAATTTTGAAACAGGGTCCCACTGAGTTGCCAAGGGCTTCACTAAGTATCAGCTGAGATTGTCCGCCAACCGCGATCCTCCTCTCTCAGCCTCCCAAATGCTGAGATAAAAGTGTGCTTGTCTTTTTTTAAATCTCATGGACTATGCTTTTGGTGTTGGGCACATGAATTTGTATGCCATATTCCGGTCCCACTTGCTGTGTTAATAATTGCAGAACTGGAAGGAAGCAAAAGTAAATAAAACCCAGCGAATCTGTGCAGGGCGGTGGCACATGGGGGTCAGAGGTCACAGGTCACAGGTGAGGTCCTATAAGCAGCCACAGTGTGGAGCCGGGGCCCAGGGCGCAGGTCCCCACGTCACAGGAGAGCAGAGCCTCCAGGATCCCAGCCATGGTAGTCATGGTAGTCTTGGGCAAAGAGGGTGTGGCCGGGGACAGACCTGGACGGGAGCCCCAGCCCTGCACTTACAGCACTTCACGAAATCCCTCGGGTGCTGCGTCCTGCCCTCACTGATGTAACATAGACACAGGACCGCCCCCTCGAGCGCTCACGAGGCTTTCCTCCTCCTCCCCATAGACACGCTTTCGCCGGCCTCCAGCCCCGCTTCCGTGAGCTACCCTGTGATTCCCTGCAGCACGGACGAGTCCCCCAGCGGCGCACTCAACATCGAGTGTAGGATCTGTGGGGACAAGGCCTCGGGCTACCATTACGGGGTCCACGCGTGTGAAGGTTGCAAGGTATGGTGCGCCCGGGCCAGGGCAGTGGCCTGCACCACGCCTGGCTCAGCTTCGGTCCTAGGCGGCCGGGCAGGGAGGCTCAGGGAGGAGCCGCTCTCTTCCAGGAGCCTACAGCAGATGGCTCTACCGAACTGTATACATAAGGGCAGATAAGTGTGCCCGTTAAAGGAAAATCAGCACCCGGTACGGTGGCGCATGCCTGTAACCCCAGTACTTGGGAGGCTAAGATGGGAGGATCTCAGGTTCAAGGCCAGCCTTGGCCACTTAGCAAGACTGTCAACAACCTAGTGAGACCCTGTTTCCAAAAAAGATAAAAGTGGCTGGGGGTGTAGCTCTGATGTAGAATGTCCCTGGGTTTAATCTCCAATATCAAAAGAGAAAAAACATGCCGGGCGTGGTGGCCGCTTGTAATCCCCGCGCTTGGGAGGCAGAGACAGGAGGATCGCGCAGGTTCGAAGCCAGCCGCGCGCGCTGGCTTAGGAGACCCCGTTTCCAAATAAAAATGTAAAAATAGGTCTGGGAGCGTAGCCCGGAGGTAGGGGGGCTTCCAGGAACCCCAGTACCACCAAAAAAAAAAAAAAAGAGAGAGAGAAAGAGAGAGAGAGAGAGAGAGAGAGAGAGAGAGAGAGAGAGAGAGAGAGAGAAACAAAAAGCCAGGCATGGTGGTTCATGCCTGGGATCCCAACACTTGGGAGACTGAGACAGGAGGATCACAGGTTCAAAACCAGCCTGGGCAACTTAGCCAGCTCCTACTTCAACATAAAAGATAAAATTGGACTGGGGAGGTAGCTCAGAGGGAGACTGCCCCTGGGTTCAATACCCAATACCAGAAACAAACAAAGAAACCAGCCAAGCAGCCAGGTCAGCCACGTGAGAATGGCCCCTCTGTCTGGGCACAGGGTGGAGAGCGCTTTCCCGCCTGTCTCTTGACCCTCACAGCAAGCCAGGTAGGGCAGTCGTTCCCATGTACCAGGCAAAGGAACGGGTGCTCAGAGGCCTCCAGTGTCTTGCCCAGAGCCACGGTGTCTGGCCACGGAGGGTGGTACCTGGGGGCCCGCTCCTCTGCCGCTGCTCCCGAGCCCCCGCAGTTCCTCCCCACACTCAGGACCACTCCCCCAGCCACTGCACACAGCGCCCGTCCTCCTCAGGCAGCTCCCCAACCCAGAAGCAGACATGGCCAGGTAGGCAGGGGTGCGTGAAGCAGGCCCCGGGTCCCGCAGCTGCCCCTCGATGGTGGCTCTCCCAGAAGAAGCCCATCCTGTCCTACCCCGCAGGCCTCCGGAAGTATCGTCCACTCTCCGGGCTACACGTACACTGTCTGGCTAGGCACACGGCGTATGAGAGGCCTAGAAATCCGAAAGCTTCCTCAGAATCAGAAGCTCCCCTCACTGTGCCTGCGGAAGTGTCTGCTGACCGCTAGGAGATGCTGCAGCCCCTCCCGTACCTGCGTTCTTCAACACTGATGTTCTGCCGAGGACCCAGGGCAGCCGCACCTGCTGCCCACAGCTCCCTCCCCTCCCTAGCTCTCAGTCTTACACGTTCTAACCTACATTAAAGAATCAAAATGTAAACATTAACCTTCCCTTCCCATCCCCAAGACATTGCTGCCCCTTCCATGTGGCCAGGGAAACCCGCTGTCTCCCTCAGACATGGCGAAGAAGGACTTCAGGGTGCAGAGGAAGCCAGGCGCGATGGTGCTCACCTATAACCCCGGCGCTTGGGAGGCCGAGGCAGGAGGATTGCAGGTTCAACAGCCTCGGCAACTTAGCCAGACCCGGTTTCAAAATAAAACATAAAAAAGAGCTGGGGGTGTAGTTCAGTGGTAGAATGTCCTTGGGTTCAATCTCCTGTTTAAAAAAAAAAAAAAAAAAAGATGAAGAAGAGGAAGAAAAGGACCCAAAGCCAAAATAAACCAACCATGTACTTTATTATTTATTTATTTATTTATTTATTTATTTATTTATTTTTGCAGTACCAGGGATGGAACCCAGGGGCATTGTACCTCTGAGCTAGCTACAGCCCCAGCCCAAGTTTTAGTCTTTTTATTTATTTTTATTTTTATTATTTATTTATTTATTTATTTTGGTGGTACTGGGGGTAGAACCCAGAGGCTTTTCAACCTCTGGGCTATACTCCCAGACCTATTTTATATTTTATTTGGAAACAGGGTCTCACTGAGTTGCAAAGGGCCTCACTAAGTAGCTGAGGCTGTCCGCAAACTGCAATCCTCCTGTCTCAGCCTCCTGGAGCCGTGTGCCACCACGCCCGGCCTAACCATGTACTTTAAAAAAAAATCTACTTGCAAAGCAGCCTGTTCCTTCAGGCCACAACTTGATTACTTTTGTTTGGCTTTGGCTTTTTTATGGAGTCTAATGAAGTTGTTTCTTACTAGGTAATATTTAAGTCCTTCATAAAGCAAGGACTATTTACGAAATATGGCTTTCTTTTATTATATGTATATTTTTTCTTTGGGAGAGTTAATATTCTCTTAGAAAAATGTCTAGAAAGTCCTTAGTCACAAATCCGAACTTGCCACCCAGGAGGGGACAGTCACGTTTGCACATGTAGACGCAGAGCAGACCCAGTACACTGTCATTGTGCCTCCCCAGTGAGATGGGACGTTATAAAACCCATTTTGAATGCTGTCTCAACTTAGTGCCATTTTTTTGTTTTGTTTTGTTTTGTTTCTTCTCTCTTGGTACTGGGGATAGAACCCAGGGACATTCTACCTCTGAGCTATACCCCCTGCCATTTTTTATTTATTTTTTAAATTTTGAAACAGGGTCTTGCTAAGTTTTGGGTCCTCACTCAGTTGCTGAGGCTGGCCTTGAGCCTGCATCCTCCTATCCCAGCCTCCCTAGTCCTCAGGGCCACCGCGCCCAGCTTAATGCTTTTCCTCTGGGAGGCAAGGGAAATTAAAGTGTTCTCTTTGGCTGGGCGTGGTGGCTCACGCTTGTAATTCCCAGGCTTGGGAGGCGGAGACAGGAGGATCGTTCGTGCAGGTTCGAAGCCGCCAGCGCGCTAACTTAAGAGACCCTGTTTCCAAATAAAAATATAAAATAGGTCTGGGAGTGTAGCCCGGAGGTAGAAGGGCTTCCAGGAACCCCAGTACCACCAAAAAAAAAAAAAAAAAGTTATCTTCGTCCCAGTGATGTGAGCCTCAGTAGAACTATGTCTCGGAACGTAGTCCAGTACAGGGAGATGACAGGGGAGCCGGGAAGACATGACAGGTGAGCCGGGAAGACAAAGCGGCCACAGGCCCGGGCCGCGGCCCGCTCCGTCCTGAGCCGTATCGTCTACAGGGATTCTTCCGGCGAACCATCCGGCTCAAGCTGGTGTACGACAAGTGTGACCGCAGCTGCAAGATTCAGAAGAAGAACCGGAATAAGTGCCAGTACTGCCGGTTCCACAAGTGCCTCTCGGTCGGGATGTCGCACAACGGTAAGGCCGCCGGGCGCTGCGGGAGGGAAGGCATGGCGCCACTTACGCCCAGCTCAATGCATCATCGGAAAAAAGGCTGAGGATCGATTCCTCGGGGGCTGGGGCCCCGTGGCGCCATCGTGCGCGAGTTTCCGCACTGTCACCTCCATGTTGCATGTTGCCCGCACTCCGGTTTTAGACTGCGCTCACTCCCACGTGAAGGTCAGTTGGGTATGTGGAGTCCAAGCCAGGCGCGTGGCCCACGCCTATAATCCAGTACTTGGGAGGCTGAGACAGGAGAATTGCAGATTCGAGACCAGAACATTGTAACTTAGCAAGACCCTGTTTCAAAATGCAAAGGAAATTTTAAAATAGGGCTGGGGTTATAGCTCAGAGGTAGGATTCCCCAGGGCTCAATCCCTTGCACCACAAAACGAAACAAAACAATAGTTTGTATGGGTCACATCTCTACCTACTAGAAAAAGAAAAGTTAATATATGAGTTAATTTTAACGTCCGCTCCTGCCCCCTCCACCTGCCTGATGACAGGATAAGAGTCCTGCTGATCTGATGGATAAGGGAGTTAACTTTTATTTTGACCTTGTTTTTAAACATATTAAAATCCTTCCCAGTACTAGAGAGACTGAGACAAGAGGATTGCAGGTTTGAGGATAGTTTTAGCAATGTAGTGAGACTCAGCAACCCAGTGAGCCCCTGCTTCCAAACAAGAAATAAAACAGAGCTAGGGACTGACTGTAGCTTGGAGCTAAAATAAAATTCCCTTCGGTTCAATCTCCAGTACCACACCCACCTACATAAGGCTAAGCTGGGCGCACCTGTAATCCTGGTACTTGGGAGGCGGAGACAGGAAGATTGCAGGCTCAAGGCCAGCCTCAGCAACTCAGTGACACTCTCGGCAACTTTGTGAGATCCTGTTTCAAAATAAAACTGGGGGTATTTCTCAGAGGTAGAATTTCCGTGTTCAATCCCTAATGCCAAAAAAAAAAAAAAAAAAAAAAAACCCTGAGATTTATAGCCCTAGTAGAAAGCTGAATGTCCGTGGCGGAGATGGGATTTGACTTGCCCGACTGACTCCCAGTGCGAGCGCCGCCGCCCCGCCCCATCACCGCGGGTCAGCTTTTCCACGGGTGTCGCTCATTTCTGTCTTTCTCCCTGGCCCACCCCCAGCAATCCGTTTCGGGCGAATGCCACGGTCCGAGAAAGCCAGGCTGAAGGCGGAAATCCTCACCTGCGAGCATGAGACAGAAGACTCCGGCGCGGCCGACCTCAAGTCTCTGGCCAAGAGGATTTATGAGGCCTACCTAAAGAACTTCAACATGAACAAGGTCAAGGCCCGCGTCATCCTGGCGGGGAAGACCAGCCACAACCCAGTAGGTGCCTCCTGCGCGGCCGTGCTGGGGAGGACGCGGGTCACATGGCTCCTTCTGAGGGTGGACTGTCGGCCCTCACGCAGAGCTCCCAGCAACCAGGCGTTATAAAGGCCCCTGACCAAGACCCAGAGAGGTCTGCTCAGTACCCCTTCAGGTACCAGGGTTCTTTCTTTAGTACACTAAAATGTTATTAATCATATTATTATTTAAAAACGAGATGTATATTTACCTAATGTATAATATATATTTAAGGCCAGAATATACATATAATATATAACACAATATATAAATATATAACAATATAATAGATCATATATATATACTTAAGGCCTGAAAAATGAACCCATTCACTTACTACTCAAAATGTACTCTTAGGACCAGGCATGGTCGCCCACACCTGTTACCCCAGTGCTTAGGAGGCTAAATCAGGAGGATTACAGGTTTGAGGCCAGCCTCAGAAACATGGTGAGGTCCAAATGAAAGGACCTAGCTCAGAGGTTGAACCCTGGGTTCAGTACCCAGTACCAAGAAAAGAAAAGAAAATGTCTTCCTGCATCTTTTCCTCTAAAACTGGCCTTCAGGCCTCCACCCCCTCCTGCTCCCCGCAACTGCCCACTTCCCCCCTAGTGAGAAGTGACAGCAAAGCCCTGGAAGGGCCCTTCACTGTCTTGGGGATAGTTCTGGAACGTTTCAGAGGCAGCTGAGACGCCCCGCCCCGCGCCCTCGTCTAATCACCTGTCCTCGGGACAGAAGGGGCACCCGCCGCCCGCACAGGGGCTGGCCCTCGGTTGGCGCAGAGAGACATTTCGCCTTTTTCCAGCTGAGCGTGGTGGGACAGGTTCAATTTGTACTAATGAGTAGCTTGGAACATTCCTTATTTGGAATTACAAGCTGGAATTTTTAGTCACAGGAAAATAAAGGATTTCACGAGCTACTTACTTTCATGAACAAAGCAAACCTCTCTTTTACCGAGTCTTCATTCTTGAGTGAATTCTCCAGCTCAGAGGCCGAGCGCTTTAGCAGTTTCCAGCAGACACCGTCCAGGCGCTCCCCCGCGCGTGCCCGCTGGGCCGTTTCTGGCTCACAGAGTGAAATGGAAGTGTCTTTAGATTTGCATTTCTACTCTGAAAAAGACCAGTAGACCCCAAATTGGGGAAGCCACGTCTTGTATGAGAGATCTTATATTTCTTCCTTGAATTTTAAGACTTTAAAGCAAACTTAAAAATCATCTTCACTCTATATTTATTTTGGTACTGGGGATTGAACTCAGGGGCAGTCTACCTCCAAGCTATACCCCATCCCTATTTTATCTTATTTATTTATTTATTTATTTATTTTATTATTATTTTTTTTTTTTGCGGGTCTGGGGATGGAACCCAGAGGCATTTGACCTCCAAGCTACAGCCTCTGCCCTATTTTTTATTCTTTATTTTGAAACAGAGTCTCACTGAATTGCAGAGGGCCTCGCTAAGTAGCTGAGGCTGTCCGCGAACCGCGATCCTCTGGGCTCAGCCTCCCGAATGCTGGGATGACAAGCGTGCGCCACCACGCCTGGGTATCTTTTTTATTTTTTTATCAGGGTCTCACTGAGTTGCTGAGACTAGCCTCTAACCTGTGGTCCTCCTGTTTCAGCCTCCCAAGTACTGGGATTACAGGCACACACCCCACACCCAGTTCATCTTCACTTTTAACAAAATACTTTTCTTTGACATCAGTTGGATGCCCTAGTTTTCTTGGCGACTCTACTGAGATCCACAAAGCTCTTATAAGGAGTCCACTGCCTTCCACCAGAGCTGAGAAAATCAAAACACTCACATGAGAAAATAAACAGCCGACTAATAGTCGAGAACCGGAGCCCAGCGTGGTGGTGCCCACCTGTGACCCCAGGAGGGCCTTGGGAGCTAGAGACAGGAGGAGCGTGGTGGTGCCCGCCTGTGACCCCAGGAGGGCCTTGGGAGCTAGAGACAGGAGAAACAGCGGTTCAGGGCAGCAAGTGGTAACTTAATGAGACCTGTTTCAAAATAAAAAGTAAAATAGGGCTGAGGGTATAGCTCAGTAGTAGAGCACCCTTGGGTTCAACCCCCAGTACCACACAAAATAAAACCGTCCACGACTAGGGCTCATATTATAAACCAGAATTGGTGTGTGAGCCTGCTGCTGTGCCCGCCCTCTGTGCCCAGGGATCAGATCCAACAGCGGCAGGCAGCTCTGGGCCCTGTTGCATCTGACCACACCACTGGCTCCGGCCAGAGCCACATCCCACCGCAGGCCCTGTGTGTCAGAGGCCTGCCCCTCCTCCCCGGCCTGCCTGCTGGCAGGCTTCCCAGAGTTCATTGCTTCCACTGCGAGGCCCCTCTCTTCCTCAGCCCATGGCAAGGTAGGAGAGGCCGGACCCGCCAGCGGGCTACCCTGCCCGGGGCTCCTAGTAGCGTTCTGGTTTTATCCCTACAATGGGCGTGGAAGGCCAGAGCCTGTGTGGACTGACTTAGCAGTTTCATCTCTTGGTGAGGGAGCTGTTAGGAAAGCGCTTCGCCCTGACACCCTCGGCATTTGCCTTGGGCTGTGCCCGGTGGTCCGGTACTCGGGGATGACCTATCAGCCCCGGCCAGGCTCTGGCTGAGCTTCCGGGAGGCATGTCAGCCTCGGGCCTGCAGCTGCCTTTGTTTCTGCTAGGGGCTGGGAGGAGGAACAATGAATCATTTTGGCCAGCAGTAGACTACTTTGCAGGACCATGTAAATATGAACCTGTGTGCCAGGGCACAGTGGGCTCCCCTGCCACCTGGGCCGGCCTCGCCTCCTGCCTGCCGGCTGCTAGGACACATCTGGCCAGCAGCTCCCTCCCCAGCTCGGTCCAGACTTGTCCCTAAGCTGTCCCAAACCTTGGGGACAGTCGTGCTGGACAGGTGCTCAAGCAGCCCTCTGGTGTGCTAGAACGAGGACTGAGCGCATCCTTGCAGAAACCTTCCTTTGCTCCGTGGAGAGAGTCAGATAAGGCAAAGCTCTGGGGCTGGGGCTGGGGCTGGGGCTGGTCAGGGTGCCGGGGCCTGAGGGCAGGCGCTGCTGGGGTGCGGGAGGCAGCTGCAGGGAGGCCACGTTGCTTTGGGGAGAGGTGGCTTTTCGCTGGAGGAAGGGGTCAGGAGATACATAGGTAGGTCTGTTTCCATCTGTCCCTGGAGCCAGATGTTGCCCTGAGGCATCAGGCTCTCTGGCCAGAAGAGGGTCAGGGCCCTTAGCGATGGGCTGAGGTGCCAGGAACTTCCTGACCCTGGATCCGAGGGCCACAGTGGTGAAAGCAGAGCTGAGGGGAAAAAGGACCGGCGTGCCCTCTGAGCATGGCTTCCCGTGAGGTGCTTTCAAGAGCTTCTTACGAAGATCCATGCTGGGTGTGGTGGCGCACGCTTGTAATCCCCGTGCTTGGGAGGCGGAGACAGGAGAATCGCTCAGGTTTGAAGCCAGCCTCGCTGGCTTAAGAGACCCTGTTTCCAAATAAAAAGTATAAAATAGGTCTGGGAGTGTAGCCCAGAGGTAGAGGGTTTCCAGGAACCCCAGTACCACCAAAAACAAAACAAAACAAAACAGATCCATGCCGGGCGTGGTGGCACACGCTTGTAATCCCCACGCTTGGGAGGCTGAGACAGTAGGATCGCACAGGTCCGCAGCCAGCCTCAGCAACTTAGTGAGACCCTGTTTTCAAATAAAATATAAAATAGGAAGTATAGCCCAGAGATAGAAAGCCTCTGGGTTCCATCCCCAGTACCACTAAAAAAATTTTAAAAAAAGAAGATCCCATGATGACTGTAATCCCAGTACATGGGAGGCTGAGAAAAGAGGGTTGCAGGTTCGAGGACAGCCTTGGCAACTTAGTAAGACTCTGTTCCATTTTTTTTGTTTTGTTTTGTTTTTTTGCAGTACTGGGGATGGAACCCAGGGGCATTCTACCTCCAAGTTACACCCCCAGCCCTATTTTTTATTCTTTATTTTGAAACAGGGTCTCACTGAGTTGCAGAGGGCCTCACTAAGTAGTAGCTGAGGCTGTCTTCGAACCGCGATCCTCCTTTCTCAGTCTCCCAAATGCTGGGTTTACAGGCATGTGCCACCACACCTGGCTCCCAAAAAATGTTTAAAAAGGACCAGGGTGGAGCTCGGAGGTAAAATGCCCCAGGGTTTGATCCATGCTGACCTGGTAGCGCTGGGATGTCATAAAAAGTTGACAAGCAGTACAGAACAGGTCTGGGGGGCTCGGAGAGAGGCCGCACCTTTCTCGCGATGTCTGCTTCCCGCAGCCAAGGGCTCAGCCCCAGCATGTGCACGTGAGCACACACACACATGCTTGCACGCTTGTGCACACACACCCGTGCTCACTGTCGCACATATGCACACACTCACATGTGTGTACACATATATCATATTCACTGTCTACACACATGCATGCTCGTGCACATACACCCACACTCACGGTCACACATGTATGCACACGCACACTTGCTCAGGCCCCGCCCATGGTTTGAGGAGCAAGCTGCATCTTCTGAAAAGTGGGTGTGAGGTGCTCAGTTGCATAAAAACACAGTTCCTTGGCACTCAGTGTGTACACTGTAGACGTCCAGAGTAGAGCTGGGCGTGGTGGCACAGGCTTGTAATCCCTGTACCTGGGAGGCTGAGACAGGCGGACAGCAGGTTTGAGGCCGGCCTCAGCAAACTCTGAGACTCTCATCAACCTAGTAAGACTCTGTTTCAAAAAAAAAAAAAGCCGGGCGTGGTGGCGCACGCTTGTCATCCCCGCGCTTGGGAGCCGAGACAGGAGGATCGCGCAGGTTCGAAGCCAGCTTTGGCTGGTTTAAGAGACCCTGTTTCCAAATAAAATATAAAATAGGTCTGGGAGTGTAGCCCCGAGGTAGAAGGCCCCTGGGTTCCATCCCCAGTACCACAATGAATAAATAAATAAATAATAAAAATAAAATAGGGCTGGGGGTCTAGCTCGCAGGTAGAATGCTCTTGACACCCAGAAATAGGGAGCAGGTCAGGTGTGGGTGCACTTGGTAGGGCCGGCGTGGTCGGCCCGCTGGCAGATAGTCCTCACAATCGCTGGGATGTGTCAGCTTTGTGCTGAGGTATGCCGGGGGCTCAAAAATAACGGCTGGCTACTCGCTACTGTGTGTGTGTGTGTGTGTGTGTGTGTGTGTGTGTGTGTGTGTGTGTCCGTCCCTGTGTGCACTGGAGACCACAGTGCAAGTCAGATCCCTCGGCCCCGTCATTCCATTTGCTTGGCACCACATGTGAACTTTGGGCAGCCGCGGATTCATGCCAGTTTTCCTGTGCAATCCCTCTGGGCATGTACCTCCGAGCTACAGCCCCAGCCCTATTTTTTTAGTCTTTCTGTTTTTTGAAACAGAGTCTCCCTGAGTTGCGAAGGGCCTTGCTAAGGAGCTGAGGATGTCCACGAACCCCGCCCGACCCTCCCGTCTCCGCCTCCTGAATCCCGGGATGACAAGTGTGCGCCACCACGCCTGGCTCCTATTTTTTGGTTTGTTTTTTGTTTGAAAATGGCCTCAATAAGTTGCAGAGGGCCTCACTAAGTAGCTGACACTGGCCACAAATCTGCGATCTTCCTGTCTCGGCCTCCCAAGTCCTGGGATGACAAGTATGTGCCGCCACTCCTGGCTCTAAACATTTTTAAGACTATACATATTTCATGGTGGTGCACGCCCGTGATCCCAGTACTTGGGAGGCTGAGACAGGAAGACTGCAGATTTCATGCCAGCGCACAATAATTTAGCGAGACCCTGTTTCAAAATAAAAATTAAAATAGGGCTGAGGACATGAGTCAGAAGTAGAATGCCCCTGGACTCGATCCCAGTACCACAAAGCCTGCACATAATAACTCACTTCACACACAAATGATCGCATTTCCGTCTCCGTAAAAGTCTATCATTTTTCTGTTAAGGACCTTCATGCCTCTCCCTTCTAATTCTTTATAGAGGAGCTTGCTAAGGGCGCTTTGCTGTAGAACACTAGAATTTATTCCTTGCACCTAAACTGTGTCTGGGCACCATTGTCAGACGCCTCCCTCCCTCCTCGGCCTCTGGGACCACTGCTCCGCTCGATCCTGGGAGATCAGCCCTTCACAGACAAAACGACATCCAGGACTTGCCTTTCCGTGCCTGGCTTATTTCGTGTGTGTGTGTGTGTGTGTGTGTGTGTGTGTGTGTGTGTGTGTACACATAACACTGTGGATCGAACCCAGCGGTGCTCTCCCCCCAAGCCATACCCCCGGCCCTTTAAAGGCTTTGCGTTTAAGCAGGGTTTTACTAGGTGGCTCAGAGTCTTGCTAAGCTGCTGAGGCTGTTCCTGAACCTACACCTCTCAATCCACCTCTCAAGTACTGGGATTATAGTTGAGGACCACCACACCTGACTCGGTCTTTTTTATTTTTTATTTTGAAACAGGGTCTCACTAGGTTGCTGAGAGTCTTGTTACATTGCTGAGGCTGGCCTCAAACCTGCAATCCTCCTGTCTTAGCCTCCCAAGTAATGAGATGACAGGTGTGTACCACAGCGCCCAGCCAGTACTGTGGTTTCTTACCCAAAAAGTCCCTACCGAGTGTCAGGTAGTGACAGTTGCCTTCTTACTGGCTTATATTGTTAGTTCTCCACTAATTTCTCCTCCGCTCCGACTACGTTTGAAGTTGTCTAAGGATCGGGGTTGTGTTGTATGCCCTTTGTGTTCACCGTGGCAACAGGCTGGATGGTGTGGACTCCACAGCCGCTCTCCAGCCGACTGACAGCCACTCACAAATGGCCTCTCTCGGCCGGGCGTGGGCGCGCTTGTCATCCCAGCATTCGGAGGCTGAGACGGGAGGATCGTGGTTCGTGGCCAGCCTCGGCTACTTAGTGAGGCCCTCCGCAACTTAGACCCTGTTTCAAAATAAAGCATAAAAAATAGGCCAGGCGTGGTGGCGCACGCTTGTAATCCCAGCATTTGGGAGGCTGAGACCAGAGGATCATGGTTCAAGGACAGCCTCAGCTATTTAGTGAGGCCATTTGCAACCTAGTGAGACCCGTTTCAAAATAAAGACAAAAAAATAGAGCTGGGGGTGTAGCTCGAAGGTAGAATGCCCCCGGGTTCCATCCCCAGACCCGCAAAAAAATTAAAATAAAATAAAATAAAAACAAATGGCCTCTCTCCACGCAGCCTTTTGTCATACACGACATGGAGACCTTGTGCATGGCCGAGAAGACGCTCGTGACCAAGATGGTGGCCAACGGCATCCAGAACAAGGAGGCAGAGGTCCGCATCTTCCACTGCTGCCAGTGCATGTCTGTGGAGACCGTGACGGAGCTCACGGAGTTCGCCAAGGCCATCCCCGGCTTTGCCAACCTGGACTTGAACGACCAGGTCACGCTGCTGAAGTACGGCGTGTACGAGGCCATCTTCACCATGCTGTCGTCCCTGATGAACAAGGACGGCATGCTGGTGGCCTACGGCAACGGCTTCATCACGCGCGAGTTCCTCAAGAACCTGCGGAAGCCGTTCTGTGACATCCTGGAGCCCAAGTTCGACTTCGCCATGAAGTTCAACGCGCTGGAGCTGGACGACAGTGACATTTCTCTGTTCGTGGCTGCCATCATTTGCTGCGGGGGTAAGTGCCGCCTCCGGCCGCGGGGTGGGCGCGCCTCCTTCCTTGACGAGCGAGCGTGGTGTTTGTCAGCCGGTGCCAGCCCGAGCTCTGTTACGGTGGAGTGAGCGCCAGAGGGGCTGGGAGAACGTGAGCGAGGGCTGCGTCCACCCCGACCCGGGCACGGCGCGCATCGTCTCAGGTCTAAGCAAACGCACAGGTGCACGTTGTCTCCCTACGACGGCATACACTGCGTTTACCACATCATGGTTCTATCTCCAGAAACACGTTGCACACAGTATTATGATGTGGGAAGATATAGTGTGATATTCTTATAGTTTGATTTTATATCATTATATCCATACGTAGAAAGTCTTCTCAAAGCGCCACGCAGCTGTTAGTAGAGCCGCGGCTCTGTCGGTAATCCTAGGCTATTCCGTAATGAGAGACACCGCTCAGTAACTGGCAGCTGATGCAAGGTCTGCTCTGCCAGAGGAAACAGATCCCGGGCAGGGAAATCTGGGCCTCTCCGCGAAGCTGGCTCTGCGGGGCCACATTTGTGGCTGAGCAACACGTTTCTTTAAATAGCCCTGTCTCGGGACTAGGAAAGTCATCCACCTACTGTAAAACGGGCCGACCTTGCCCGGCCTTGGCAGAGACGGATGGGGTGACAGTCTCCCCCAAACCGCCAGGAGCCCTACTTTCCTCCAGATTCACTCGCTCCGTGTCCCATCTGGCTGGGACAGAAGTCCGATAGAAGAATACTTATGCTCTGGTGTAAAGCAGAAAAGGCCCAAGAATTATACGTAACTTATTTATTTTGTGGTACTGGGGATGGAACCCCCAGTCCTATTTTTTATTCTTTATTATTCTTCCTTCATTTATTTATTTATTTATTTATTTATTTATTTATTTATTGTGGTACTGAACCCAGAGGCTTTCTACCTCCGGGCTATACTCCCAGACCTATTTTTATATTTTATTTGGAAATAGGGTCTCACTAAGTTGCTGAGGCTGGCTTCGAACCTGTGCGATCCTCCTGTCTCAGCCTCCCAAGCGTGAGGATTGCAAGCGTGCACCACCACACTCGGCTTCATTCTTTATTTTGAAACAGGGTCTCACTGAATGGCAAAGGGCCTCACTAAGTAGCCGAGGCTGTCCTTGAACCGCGCGATCCTCCCGTCTCAGCCTCCCAAACGCTGGGATGACATGCGTGCATGACCACGTTCTCGGCTATACATAACTTATTATCCTTCCGCATGATCAAGACGTAGCACGGAGGGTAGACAGCAACTGCAGAACTATTATAGGTAGCAAATCACAGATTCATCAAAGGCATCGTAGTCCTGTATCAATTCTGTACACCGCCCCACGAAATAGACACTAAACCTCTCAGAGAGGTGCTGCGGTCCGGGTGGGTTCCTGTATCTCTTTTTTGAGTACTCCTATGGATGCACTGCAACTGCACCTCACGGTGAGGTGCAGAGCGACGCAAACATACTGCACTTGAGTCCTCCTCCCACCCGCGCCGTCCCCACGCATGCTGCTGAGGTCGGCGGTGGTACTTTCATCTCTGGGCATAGTACTTCTTGAACTCTTCTTCCCCAGGCCCCCCCTCCCGCCTCCTCCAGTCCCTTCTGCTCTTCTCCTGGTCTCTCCCCTCATTTATCAGGAATCCTTTGTTTTCTATTCTCTCTCTGGTTACCACATAAGAGGAAAAAAAAAAACATGTTCTTTGACCTTCTGAGCCTGGCTGATCTTACCCAGCACAATGCTCTCTATTTCCATCCATTTTTCTGCAAATGACATAATTCTGTCCCTCTTTATGGCTCAGTAAAAGTGTGTTGTGTGTCTAAGCCACGTTTTCTTTACCCTGCATCTGTCGACTGGCACCTGGGTTGGTTCCGGAATTTGGCTACTGAGTTGGGCTGCCTAAGCATGGACATGTATGTATCACCAGGGGTTCTTTTTAATCCTCTTAAAGAGTTTCTCTTTCAAACATATATTTAATTTACAACCAAAAACCGAAGATTAAAAAAATTCACATGAATAGCAACACTTGAAAGCCATAGTCATGAGTGGGCCTTTGAGAAGGCACCTGGTGTGGGCCTTACCTTCCGACCAGGGCGAGGCGGGACTCACAGACCAAGCCCTCCCGCGGAGGTCACGGGCCTGCCTCCGCCCCTCCCAGGCCTCGCCTCCTGCCCAGCAGCATCACCTCGGGGTTTCTCCTCCTCTCTGCGGCCGAAAGGTGCCTGCAGCAGTGCTTTCTTTAAGCCACAACCTCAGCTGACATCACCTCCTTCAAGGCTGCGGGTCTCCCTGGCCTCAGAAGTATTCATTCCCCAGGTTATGCGAACAGCTGGCGGCACCTTCGCAACTGGCAGCGGCTCCTAAGGTTGTATTTTTCCCCCTGGTGGTCAGGCAGATCCAAGCGGCATGACCGCTCTGTGATTACAGAGGCCGTGAGGTGGGCCGGGGTCCCAGCCGTGTGGGGGTTTAGGCATGAGTATCGGTCCTGTCTGTCCTCACTCCGGCTGGCGACCTTGGAATAGAATCTAGCCCCGGCTTCTGGTCAGTCGCCCTCTGAAGACCACTCAGCGTCTTCTCAGCGAGGCCCTGTATCCTAGCCGTGCTTGGCCGCGCGAGCTGGGGGGCTGTTGCTGGGCGACTGGCACTCAAACGTCTCTTTCTTCTTTTGGGGACAGATCGTCCTGGCCTTCTGAACATAGACTACATTGAGAAAATGCAAGAGGGCATCGTGCACGTGCTCAAACTGCACTTGCAGAGCAACCACCCGGACGATGCCTTTCTCTTCCCAAAACTGCTGCAGAAAATGGCGGACCTCCGGCAGCTGGTCACTGAGCACGCGCAGCTCGTGCAGACCATCAAAAAGACCGAGTCGGATGCAGCTCTGCACCCGCTGCTGCAGGAGATCTACAAGGACATGTACTGACTAACTGGAAATGCACAACCACCCACCGCTTCTCAAGGACTCTTAGGGTCTGGCAGCATCGGGAGCAGCACGGATTTGCACAACTTTCCACCCTTTCACCTTAGCCTGGGCTAAGGAGGGAGGGTCCCTGGAGCTGAGGGAGCCCGAGCCCAGGTCCCCGGGGCGCTCTCCTCCACATCTTCCCCCTTTAAGCGCAGTACTCCTGAGGGCGTGCGTACCCCTCAGACGTTGGTGACCAGAGGCGAAGCCAAGCGCTTGGAAAATTAAGGAGAGTGCCACATGAAGTCTGATCTTCAGCTCGCCCAAGGTTCAGACGCACACGTCTCCGTTTTACATTAGTAATTTGCCACTTAATGAAGCAGTGACCTCGAAACTCGTGGTCTGCCCCCTGCTTACCACCCTTTGGACGGCTCTGTTCCTATTTATAATTTGAAAGACTAATCAGCACTTTTTAATCCCGTACAACTCTAGAGGCATCCAAAGGCTAGGTGTTTAAAACGCGGTCGAATGTTTATTTGGAAGGCCGCAGTTCTGTCTCCTGAATCTGAAGACAGACAGCGGGCCGCTCTTTAACCACGGGATGGAGAATCCTCAGGCACAGCCATCAGGAGGCAGCCACGGCTCGATGGGGTCTCACTGCTTTCACGGCTGTAGCGTGTGGAAAAGCCCATTTCCGGGTTCCTGTAGAAGATTCCAGAAAGCTACGACTCAAGACCCTCGGACAGTTTAAACCAGCACCCGTGGTGAACAGGGATGAAGCCTGAAAGAGCCTCCCGTCCCTCCACCTCTGCTCCTGTCCAACCTGCGCCGTCCAGTGGGCTGGCTGTGGGCTCCTGGTGACTATAGGCACGCTAACTGACCCGTCAGTGCTCCTCGGGGCCCTCTGGGCAACCCCTCGGGCTTCTGAAATGCTAGGCTCTGCTGCCTTGACTCAGTGGTGGTGGAAGGTGCCCCGGAGTGACTTCATTCCTGGGGTGGGCGGGGCTGGTCACCTGGAGGACAGGAGGCACGTGACCTTCACCTGGAGGGCGCCCAGGCCCTCACCGCTGCCGCCTGCCTGCCTCCCTCCCTCCCTCCCTCCTTCCTTCCTTTCTTCCTTTCCTTCTTTCTCTTCCCTTCTTTCCTTCCTCTTTTTGTTTCTTTCTTTGCTTGTTTGTTTGTTTCCTTTTTTATGAAGATTTAGAGCCAAGTCTCCCACTCTAGATGTGAGGTAGTATTTTTCAACATCTAAAATATGAATTTGGGCCTTATTGATCACCTTCCCAACCTCGGCCAATGTGAATTACAGTCACTGAAACTCCGAGCCCAGAGACCCTGTCTGTCACCTGGCAGATAAGCCGTCACGTGGAGGGCTTCAGCAGCCTCTCCAGCGCCGCCCCCACGGGTCCACTGCACACTCCGGTCGGCTGTGGCCGCGTGCGCCTCTCCCGTCTTCAGAAACTTGGGCTTTCCCGAGGTTCTTAGTATTTGTTGTTGAAGATTGACTGGGGTTGGTCGTGGTTAGGCTCCCAGGATTGACAGGAGAAATGCCACTCTAGAGGAATGGGAGACTTCATCTACAAACGAGTGAGTGAGGATTAAGGTGACATTTTATAAAAAAAAAAGATACTGCTGTTTCTTTCTTATTTTTTTTTAATAAGATCCAGCCGGGGATCTGTTGACCACCAGCAGCAGCAGCAGCAGGCAGCCGCCGGGCATCTTAGGAGTGAGAGGCAGGGGTGTTTCCATAGCTGCACTGCTCAGGCTTGGCCTCTCTGCGGGGGACGCTGGCCTCTGCGGCCACATCACTCTGCTGGCCTGCCCACATCACTGTTCCTCCTATGATGAGAACGTCCTGCGTGACAGCTAGTCACACTAGAGCCATGTGTGTGCAAGGCTTTGGGGCCAGAGGCTGGATTCTAGTGCCTTTCTCTGTTGCCCACTGACCACCAGCCTCCTACCGTGAGGGGCCCCAGACAAACGCCACACGCATACACAGCCCGGGAACGCCAGCCAGGCCCAGGCTTTCAGGGAAGATGTTCCTTCCGCTTACCTTTTCCTAAAACAGGTGAAAAAGTCTCTGGCAGCCACTGGACGCTAGAATATTTGAGGCCGCCCAATCAGAGATTCTCAGGGTATCAGTATTCCAACCAAGGCTGCCCACGCTCTCTGGAAAAATACGGGGCCAGCTCAGGGGGGAGGGTCCAGAGTCCATGCGCTGTCCCACGGGGGTCGGGAGACTCCCGCAAAGAGCAGCCGAGCCACGTTCCAGGTTCAGGAAGTTTGGACTTCACCCGTAGAGCCCGCTTCCTCGGGACAGCGGATGCAGACGGTCTCCGGCTTGGCCCGGCTCTTTGTATTTTCCACCTCTCAACAGTAAAACGTGCCCAACGCCTCAGAGAGCACAGGACACCACAGTTCTCTCGTGCTGAGCAGGAAGGAGGGACTGTGGGGCACCGTCGAGACCCGGGGGCCTGCCGGGTCAGAGGTGGCTCCCATCCCGTCCACCCTGAGCCCAACAGCGGGCCCCTCCTCTCCCGCCTCATGGGCATTTCCAGTGGGGTGCCCAGCACGGTGTGGGGGAACTTGACGGCCATTCTGGTGAAGCACAAAGCGTCATAATAGGACGCCTCCATCGCACGGCGGGACCTAAGCAGCCATCCTTTCTTCCCGCCCTGCTGCCTGTTGGCCTTGGGCCTCCCCACAGCTCCTCGGGAAGCACCCTCTTCAAGAGCGCAGTATAGAAAGAGACCCAGGGCTGTGGGCGCTCAGGGGTGCCACCGGAACCGGCCCCGTTGAGAAGGGACTTCTGCCTGGCCTGATGCCGTTCTGACTCTGGGCCGCTGGAATCCCCAAAGGAGAGAGCCACCGGCCTTGCGTGGCACCGAGTGAAAGCACGGTGTGTCCGGAGAGGAGCAGAAGCTTGAGGCACCTAGGCACAAGGAGAGGGTCTGGGAGAAGACGACGCGTCAACTCCTAACTGAGCAACTACTTTTCGCTCCACTGTACCATGAAGCAGCTACCTCAAAGGCCTCGCGAAAGCACCATTGGTTCCCGCACCCCTGTCATTAGACCGTCACTATCAGGGCTCCTCAGGGTCGCCTGCCCCTGACAGGCTGCACACAGGGAAGCGCTAGGCGGCGTGACTGTCTAAAGGGATTTTTGTTTAAGGAGCCCTTAAATTGCTGTCCTGACCTAGCGAACTGAGGCTGTGCAGGCGCCAATGGTTCTGCCCGCCAGGGTCCACCTCACGAGGCCGCCCTCCTCAATCTACAGCCCCTGGAGGGGCGGCAGAACTAAACCCACTCCCACTTTAAAATGGAAACGCCCAGCCTGGGGATGAATGCTGGCTGGTGTTGCTCCCCCTCCCCGGGCTGCCCTCGCCCTCATCCCACCTGTGACAACAGGGTTCGGCCGATGACCCACCGGCCAGCTGAGAGGTCACCTGATTCGATCCCTCTGCCCACGCTCTTGGGGCCGATGCTGTTATCTGCAGTTAAGCTGGCGGCCTGATGCAGGCACTCTTAAGAGCTTTCTCTGTAAGAATTCCTTTTATGTTCAGACCCTGTGCCAAGCACGGGGAAGTGGTTATTCTTACCATTTATAAGTGGCCCTGCGCCTCCTGACTCTGGGTCCGGGAGCAGCCGTGCCTATTCTTCATGCCAGCCAGACCTCTGCGTAGAGTCGCCAGCTCCAGGAGGGCTGAAACAGTGGCTCCGGGGACCGGGGACCTCTCGGAGGACAGCGGTGGTAGGAGGCATCATTCCAGCCCACCTGCAGATGTCGGCAGCTGGAAACAAAATGTCCGCCAGTGCCTACAGCAGAAAGCCCTGAGACAGCTCAGCTTTGAAGAACAAATAAGCATCGATTAATCTGCTTCGGCTCTGCTGGGGGCACCAGAGGCGACATCTCACAAGGGACTCATGCTGGGTCATGATGTGGCCTTTCCCTGGCCGCGTGCTCCGTGAGAAGCCCTCTGCCTGAACGGACCGGAGAGCGCGTTCCAAAGGTTGGGGTCTAGATCTTCACTGGGACTTTTGTATATATTTTAGGTGCCATTTTAATAAAATTCAGGGAAGCAGTCATTGGCCCTCAGCCTGCAATACAGGGGTACAAATAAGAACAATAAGCCGGGCGTGGTGGCGCACGCTTGTAATCCCAGCATTCGGGAGGCTGAGACCGGAGGATCGTGGTTCGCGGACAGCCTCAGCTACTCAGTGAGGCCCTCCGCAACTCAGTGAGACCCTGTTTCAAAATAAAGAATAAAAAACAGGGCAGGGGGTGTAGCTTGGAGGTTAAATGCCTCTGGGTTCCATCCCCAGACCCGCAAAAAAAAAAAAAAAAAAAAAAGAGCAATAAATTCAGTCTTCGAATGTAGGAGACCCTTTTTATTTCTTTAAACACAATGCATACTACAATGCAAAATTGGAATTATGTTTAAAACAGACATTAGGCCTCGTGCTCTCATCGCACGGCCTGCAGTGCTGCTCACTGCCCTGCGGTGTGGGCTTCGCTTCAGTGGAGTGGGCCGCAGGCTCCCCGGAAAGCAGCTCCGTGTGACATCTTGAGGACAGCCCGGGAGCCCAGGACACCAGCGCTAGGACCTGCTGTCAGCTGAGCATTTGCCTCTCAGATTTTCAGCCAGAGACAGGAGAAAGTCGGCTACTCGTGGGCAGAGGGGCCACAGGGCGCGGTTCCACTGGGACGCACCGGGGCCCTTTGCCAGCGAGAACAGACGGCGCCTGTCCCACGCACTACCACGTCTTGATTGAAGCAACCACCACATCGAGCACTTTAGTGGCCCCGCGGCTGTTAGATGCATCCTTTGCAAAAGGAAATAAGAAGCGCTGCTGTTTACCTCACAGACAGCAAAGTAAGACCTGGGTCGGCTGCCTTTCGTCTTCATCTGAAAGTTTGCGGGTTTGGGCCCAGTGAAAGCCCTCTGTTTTTTCTAGAGAAGGGGCGACACCAGCCTCCACCTTTCTTGCCCTTCTTTTCCCTCTACCCGGTATCATAAATTTGCTAATTCAGTTTACTGACACAGTATCATGCCGGCTGGCACATGAACAAGCCCCAGAGTCTTGCCTTCCAGAAAAAGTGGGACCCAGGTGAGAGGGAGGGGCCTGAGGCGCCTGGACGGCAGGGGGCGCTCCCGAGCACCGCGGGGCAGCCCAGCTGCCTCTGGGCGCACTGGGTGGCCGGGCCTGGCTGTTGCTTTCTCGGTGAAGTCTGTTGCATTCGGAAGTTTTGCTTTTTAAAAGGCACAGTCAGTTCCTCTTGGAGGCCTGAAACAAAACGTACCTCACACTAGATGAATACCACTTCATACCGTCTTTGGTAAGACTGCAGTATTATTCATGTTGAGTGTCACTACTTTTTCTACACTTTTGGTAAAAGAGAACTGTGTTTATAGCTATATCTTAAATACTGTGATTTGAGTTTCTTAAAAAGATCCCAGTACAAACAGTTGACTAACACACTATCAGCACCTGACAGCAAACCTGCGGGTTCCTTCCGAATCAGTGTCATTGATGTGTATGCTCAGAAGCCCGGCTCCTGAACCTGTTGGAAGCCAAGATAAACGGCCGAGACGCGCCGGTGCGTGTGCACACGGGCACGCGCTCCAATGCGTCCCACTTCTTCAGCGTGGAAGTCGGCTCCCTTTGCCATACCCTCCACGCACGCAGCACACGCGAGCCTGGCTTCATTGGGTCTATTTCCACCGCAGGGCCTCCGGCCGCAGGGCAGAGGCCACTGACTCCACACCAGTGTTGGCCAAGACCTGTTCCTGTTCAGGGAATCACTACCTATGGTTATTACCAAAGAACTCTGGCAATCCGAAGTATTCTGATGGAAATTACTCCCACCTGCTGGTTCTCTGGCAGCCTCCGGATGGCCCAACCAGAAGCATGCCACAGAACCGCAGAGCCCCCGATTCCCCACTCGTCACTTACAGGATCTTGACCAAGTTTCTTCTTGGTGCGTCTTTGTAACACCCTCTGGGATCCACAGTGCCATTATGCTAAAACCCTGGGGGAGAGGGTTTGATGGACACACGGAAATGTGTTTGCAAAACAAGGGTCGAGCTTGGTTTCCTGCCTCACACTCGCCATTACGTACGTGGGCACCTTATACTTCCAGGGTACTTAGGGCTTCCAGCCTTCCGCCTTCTATGGCAAACAGCGCACCTCCAAGGAGGAAGGGCTGAGCAGGCCCCAGCGTCCTCCCGGGCCTGGGGATGTCCAGGACCTCAGGATTCCAGGGTGTGCACAGAAGGGCAAATGTAATTTTTCTAGTCACATTAACGGATTGGTTCCAGGCGATTAGAAAATGACTATAACATAACCTTAATTTTTTAAAATCTTGGGTCTTCTTCATTTTCCAGTTAGGAGACTGAACAGACCATATGTATTGATTTATATCCTAAATTTATGGGAAATTCTATGTTTGGAATGTCCTACTGTAAGACTGATGAATGTAACGAGGTTAATTTCAGGGCACAGTTTTGCCTTAATGGTTTTAAAAAATAAAACTATTTTTTAAAATTATTTGGTTAAAGGTTTGTTTTGTAATATGCAAGTCTGAACCCAGTAGCACTTTACCTGCCAGCTGCACCCCCAGCCCTTTTTACTTTTTATTCTGAAGCAGGGTCTTGCTAAGGGACCTTGCCAAGTCGCCGAGCCTAGTCTTGAACCTGTGATTCGCATCTCAGCCTCCCAAGTTCTGAGCTTACAGGCCACCACGCCCAGCTTATGTGGCGAGTTCTGAGTAATTCTTGAACACCGTTTTGCACGAGCCAAGCCCAGCCACAGCATCTGCTCTGCACCAGCTTGCTGGCCTGACCACGTGGTGGTGGCTCTCTTTTTGGCCAGCCGTGGACAGAATGGATCTGCAACAGCGTGGCCTCAGAACATGACATCTACAATCTTCTAAAAGTATTGCATCTTAAAACAAAACTCAATACACACATCAGCCAGAAAAAACTTTATCTCTCTCTCATCGAACATGACAGCTGGCCTTGTGGTGCTTACAAACGAAGGGATTCTTGCCTCTGTGACTCTTACACACACCAGAGCCCATTCTACGGGGCACAGGGCCATGGGGCAGGGGAGCCCCGGGAACTCTGGCAGGCCGCAGGGCCGGACTTGACAGGCGCTGAGGGCTGGGTTCAGGGCTGCGTGATTCAGACACCAGCGGCACTCCCCAGGCACTTCCCACTTGGGGCGCAGGAGAGAATGGAGTTGGGCTGAAAGAGCTGGAAGCTGCTCATCCGGAGTCCCCATCCTCTGTTCTCCCAGTGCCCAGAGGACGTCCCTACCCACAGCCCGGCTCAGAGTGCCCACGGGAACATTGGGTCTCCATGTGTCCCAGTGGAAGTGCTCACTTTTTGTGTGTGTGGTACTAGGAATGGAACCCAGAGGCATTCTACCTTGAGCTACACTCCCAGCCCTATTTTTCATTCTTTATCTTTTTTTGTGTGTGTGTGTGTGGTGCTGGGGATGGAACCCAGAGGCTTTCTAGCTCCGGGCTGTACTCCCAGACCTATTTTATATTTTATTTGGAAACAGGGTCTCACTTAGTTGCTGAGAGCCTCACTGAGTAGCTGAGGCTGGCTTTGAACCTGCACAATCCCCCTGTCTAAGCCTCCCAAGTACTGGGATTACAAGCGTGCGCCACCATGCCCAGCTCTTTCATTCTTTATTTTGACTAAGTAGCTGAGGCTGGCTGTGAACCTGTGATCCTCCTGTCTCGGCCTCCCAAGTACTGGGATTACAAGCGTGCGCCACCACGCCCAGCAAGTGATCACTTTCTATATATTAGCTGGAACTAGGCATAGTGGCACACCCATGCCAGTACTTGGGAGGCTGAGATAGGAGGATCACAGGCTCAAGGACAGCCTCAGTAATGGCTCATCAACCAAGTGAGACTGTTTCAAAACAAAAATAAAATAGGGCTGGGAGTATAGCTTGGAGGTAGACTGCTCCTGAATTCATCCCCCCCCCCCACACACACACAGAAAATTAGCTGGTTCTTTGGCTTTTTTTTCTTTTCTTTCTTTTTTTTTTTTTTGCAATACTAGGGATGGAACCCAGGGGAATTCTACCTCCAAGCCACACACCCATTTCTATTTTTATTCTTTATTTTGCAACAGGGTCTCACTGACTTGCAAAGGGCCTCACTAAGTAGCTGAGGCTGTCTGCGAACCACGATCCTCCTGTCTCAGCCTCCCGAATGCTGGGATTACAAGTGTGCACCCCCACGCCCAGCTTCTTCAGGTTCTTAATGATGACTAAGACAGGGTCACTATTTAAAACATTTCCCAAGCATCACATAGGCATGTGAAATAAAATCCTATTCCCGCAGACCTGTAGCTGGCTTGGAAGGCGCTGAGAGGATGCAGAGCCCACAGGAGGCGCTCTACCTTACTGCATCGTGCAGCCAGCACTCGGGCCTAGGCGCGCTGCCCACAGCGCTCCCTCTCACCACCGCGAGGCCTCAGCCCAGGGCAGCCCTGCAGCACCAGCTGGGCCCCTGGCCATCCGGTCTGTCTTCAGGACACCCTCAGCCCGGCTGCCCCAGCCTCCATCGGCTGCAGACGCTACTCCCAGGGGTCCAGACATAGGCCCGGCCTGCAGCTCCCAGCTCAGCAGTGCCCAGCCCCAGGCTGGCCAGCAGCTCATGCAGGGGCTGCCGCTGTCCTGGCGCCAGCTGGGCTCATGTCCGAGGACAGGGCTGGCCAGAGGGCCTCTTAGAGGAAGCTTTCCTTTTTTCCACGTCTTGCCGAATCTCCTGCGGGAAGGCGCTGATGTTCTTCTGGACACAAGGTAGGCAAAACCTCTTGGAGTAGAATAAGCTGCATTCCTGAAAGAAAGAGGGAGGAGGCAGTGAGCCCCTGGGCAGCGCGCTTCCCTGGGCGTAGCCTCCCCACACAGGGCCTGGCTGGGGCCCCCAGAAGACACAGAATGGGCTGTGGACACAGCCAGGCCAGAGAGAGGAGGTAAGGGCCCAAAGCCTGTCTGCGCATCGAGGAGACAGGCAGGAGGAGCAAGACAGCCCTCCACCCCGCTCTGTCACCGGGACGGTGACAATGGTCTTCAGGGGTCACACAGGCCACACCAGAAGCCAAAGTCCCAGAATCATCCTGCGCCTCTATCCCAGCAGGGAAGGGGCTCAGTGACCACCTGGCACCAGAGTGGCAGGGGAGGGAAGGGCGGCTCCAGCCACTGAGGAGGCTGCAGGCGAGGGGTGGGTCCACAAGGGGCCAGGGCTGTCCACTCACGTCCATACCCCCACGACCTTCAACCCTAGAACCACGAGGTCCACCCTAGCCCCAGCGCCAGGCTCAGGACAGCATGCCCAGCCTGTGGCAACCAGGCGGGATGGTGGGGCTGGGCCTGGCCAGGGGTGTCCATGGCAGCTGTGTGACCGCCTCCTGGTCACACCTTCAAAGGCATGGGCATGTCCCTGCCCCTTCCTGCTGGCTGGACATATACAGGACGGTGGGAACTACCGCAGCCACGTTGGGCACATGAATGTCGTGTGCCAAAGACAGCAGAGGTTCCCCTGGCCAGGACCACATGTGACAGACACTGGTGTAGAGACAACGGGCGTGTGCCTCCACCGGCACACTCCTTCTCCCGCCTCTGGGAGCAGTTCTCTGTCATGGAGACTCCCTCGACTCCAAGCCGCCATTCGGGCACATACAGGGGGCTTCTGATGCTCGTGGGGCCACCTTCCCTGCTCACCACGTGCCCAACCCAAGGCACGGCCTTCAGGGCCCCTCTCCAGCCGCCCGTCCAGCCCTGCAGGTCGCCTTCCAGGGGCTCCTCGCAGGCCTTCACCCTGCACCATCTCCCGACCTCTCCTGTGCCAGGCCCGGCCACCATCCTCTAGCCAGCCTGCTCTCGAGGGGTGGCCGAGCCCCCGAGGTGGTGTGCGCGGCCCCCAGCATGCTCTGGCCACACTGCAGGGCCACACCACTCAGCTTCTATTTCCTTCCTTCCTTCCTTTCTTTTTGCGATACTAGGAATGGTCCCTGGGACATTCTACCTCTGAGCTACACCACAGCCCTATTTTTTATTCTTTATTTTGAAACAGGGTCTCACTAAGTTGCAAAGAGCCTCACTGAATAGCTGAGGCTGTCCATGAACCGCGACCCTGTCTCAGCTTCCCAAATGCTGGGATGACAAGTGTGCGCCACCATGCCTGGCTTCAGCATCTATCTCTACTCCTCACCCCACGCTGAGACTGCCTAACTGACCCTCCCTCTTTGTGGCGGGCGAGCCAGCCGGCCACTGAGACCCCTCGGCCCTCCCCAGGCAAGGCAGTCCAGCCCCCGCCGCTCACTCACGGGGCCCACGCACACCAGCCGGCTGCACACGCTGCACCGTGAGCCGAGCACCAGGAATCTGTCTTTGTCGGAGGTGAAGGGGTCCTTCATGATGTAGCTTTCCTCCAGGAGGCTGCAGGAGAGAAAGGCCCAAACTTCTGCCACCTGACGCTTGGCTGGAAGCCATAGCACAGGCCTGCACACCCGCCCGGGCTTAGCAGGGGAGGGACTAGCCCACCATACCAGAAAGGCCAAGCAACTGCAGCCAGGTGGGACTTGAAATCTGCCCCTCTGGGCTCTGTGATAGCTGCAGTGCAGAAAAGTCCTCCTCAGCCAAAAGAAGGGGCGGCCCCAACGTGAGCCCGCAGGCCCCAATCTGGTTCAATGGTAGGGCACAGGCCCCTACAGAGTACCGAGCCCTCCACTATTCACGGGCTGCCAGATGCCATGGTGCAGGGAGACTGGCACCTCACCCGCCCCGCAGGGCAGGATGCACATCAGAATGAGACCAGCGGGGTTACGTAATGGCCTGACCCTGGCAGCAGAGGCCACAATGACCCAGGTGCACACCACCTGGGGGCCAAGCACAAGCCCCCGCCCATCTCTGTCCTCAGGCCTCACTCCCAGCAATGCCGGGCTGCAAAGGAGAAGGCGCTCTCCCAGAGTGTCACCAGCAGGGATGGCGACAGGGCACGGCCCCAGATGAGGGGCCGGCACGGCTCCTCAGCCCCCTGCTGTTGGGCTGTTTCAGTTTGCGCCACAGAGTTTCTACCCCAGGGCAAGAACGGTTCTGGAGCTCTAGACTAGGTCTGGAGGAAGAGACCGAGGTCCGGGATGATGAGGCAGCCCTCAAGCCTTGCCCAGGGCCTCCTCAGGTGACACCCGGAGCATCCAGAGCCTGCAGGGAGAGTCCTAAAGCACAGTGCCCAAGCCAGGTGTCTGCTCAGCCACAGCATCTGCCAACGAGCTCGGGCAGGGCCTTCCTGGACACTGGCCCCACAGCATGCACTCACAGCACAGACTGGGTGTTGGGGGGCTTCTGCCCCACGTAGCTGTACGGAGCGGCCAAGGCACAGAGCTGGCACTCAAACACGCCCAGGGGGTGGTGCTCTGCCTCAGATGCCATCTGCAAGATAAAAAGGCAGCAGCGCATGTCACGTCACCTTCAGAACCAAGAACCAACCCATCGCAAAACCTCCCCGGCCTGCTGCACTGCCCCCCTTACAGCCAAGGAACCTCAAGTTCAGAGCAAGCCAGAGACCTGCTTAAGGTCACACCGGAAATGGACTATGTGCTGGACCATAAAATGAGTCCCCAGCTTTAAAAGACTGAAATCATAGCAAGCGTTCTCCAAACACAAAATAAGTAAATTAGAAATCAAAACAGCTGGGTGACGCGCGCTGGTAATCCCAGTACTTGGGAGGCTGAGACAGAAAGATCGCAGGTTTGCGGCCAGCCTCAGCTACTTAGTGAGGCCCTCTGCAACTTAGTGAGACCCTGTTTCAAAATAAAGAGTAAAATATAATGCTGGGTGCGTAGCTCAGAGGTGGAATGCCCCTGAGTTCAATCTTTCATACAAAAAAAGTCTAAAAGCAATCATGTATGTGATGATATCTTAAGAAGAAAAAAAGCAAATTATACCCAACATATGTTGAAAAAAGAAAATAATAAAGCGCAAATCATAGAAACAGAAGAAAAAAATAACAGTAAAACCAAAGTGCTTATTCTTTCTTTTTTTTTTTTTTTTTTTTTGTGGTGCCAGGGATGGAACCCAAGGACATTGTACCTCCGAAATACACAATACACCCCCAGCCTTATTTTTTTTAATTATTTATCTTGAAATAAGGTCTCACTGAGTTGCAGAGGGCCTCACTAAGTAGCTGAGGCTGTCTGCGAACCGCGATCCTCCGGTCTCTGCCTCCCAAATGTTGGTATTACAAGTGTGCGCCACCTCACCCGGCTTGCTTATTCTAAAGTGTAATAAAATTGATAAACTTTAATTAAACTGATCCAGATAAACTTTAATTAAACTAATCAAGAAGATTCAAATGACAAGTTAACTCTCAGGAATAAAGAGGCAACATCATTATGACTAAAGACAGTAAACAGATAAAAAAAAATGTGAATAACTTCTAACCAAAACTTTGACCATTTAGCCAGGCGTGGTGGCACACACTTGTAATCCCAGTACTTGGGAGGCTGAGACAGGAGGATCGCACAGGTTCAAAGCCAGCCTCAGTTTCTTAGTGAGGCTCTCAGCAACTTAGTGAGACCCTGTTTCCAAATAAAGAATAAAAAATAGGGCTGGGAGTGTCGCTCAGAGGTAGAATGTCCCTGGGTTCCATTCTAAGTACTGCAAAAAAAAAAAAAAAAAAAAAAACTTTGAACATTTAGATAAAATTAACATATCTTTAAAAACACCAATCATTAGCTGGGCATGGTGGATCATGCTTGTAATCCCAGCATTTGGGAGGCTGAGACAGAAGGGTCCCAGTTTGCAGACAACCCCAGCTACTTAGGCCCTCCGAAACTTAGTGAGACCCTTCTTCAAAATAAGAAATAAAAAATAGGGCAGAGGGTATAGCTCGGAGGTAGAATGCCCCTGAGTTCCATCCCCAGACCTGAAAAAAAAAAAAAAAACACCAATCATTTAAAATAATTTAAGAGAAAACAAGAAACTTGGATAGCCATAGATCTACTGAGAAAATAAAATTCATAATTAAAACTTTCACCAGAAAGAAAATAAAAGAACATGTTAAAAAAAAAAAAAAAACACTCTTCAGCCTTAGCTAGCTTGAAAAATTCTGCCAAGAACTTAAAGAATTTTTTTGTGTGTGTATGTGTGGTACTGCAGATGGAACTCAGAGGCCTTCTACCTCTGGGCTACACTCCCAGTCACCTGTTTTTTATATTTTTATTTGGAAACAGGGTCTCTTAAGCCAGCAAGGCTGGCTTTGAACCTGTGTGATCCTCCTGTCTCCACCTCCCAAGCGTGGGGATTACAAGTGTGCACCACCATGCCTGGCTAAAGAATTAATTTCAATCCTATACACCTTCCACCATTTAGAGACAAAAATACTTTCATGAGCTAAGTATTCTGTGGCTGCCAAACTGCCAGTGTTACCCTGATACCATAAGCCAGACAAAGCTATTAAAAGAAAACTACAGACTGACATTCTCATGAACATAAATACAAAAATCAATTAGCAAGCTGAATTCAATAATATATGAGGCCTAAAGCACCATACTTGCTGGGCGTGGTGGCGCTCACTTGTAATCCCCACGCTTGGGAGGCGGAGACAGGAGGATTGCGCTGGTTCAGAGCCAGCCTCACTGGCTTAAGAGACCCTGTTTCCAAATAAAAAAGTATAAAATAGGTCTGGGAGTGTAGCCCGGAGGTAGAAGAGCTTCTAGGAACCCCAATACCACAAAAAAAAAAGCACCATACTTATCTCAGGAATGCAAGGTTGAGATAATATCTGAGTTACTTATTTCAGGAATGCAAGGTTGGTTTGACATTCAAAACCCAATAGATACAATTCTTGACAGTAACAGAATAAAAGAAGAAACCCATGATCATTTCAATAGTTGTAGAAGATAGCCTGACAAAATTCCACAGGATTTTACAGAACTCAAGGCTATGGGCCTGGGGGGGGGGGTGCTTCCAGCTTTCCCACATCAAGCCCAAGAGGCTCCCTGATTAGCCAGCATGAACTCCCTTTTTTGTATCCAAGGCCAACTAGCCTGGGTGCACCTCTTGGATATTAGGCTAGTTCTAGAGACTCATTCTATCCTGAAAACACTCCCTGTACTGTCTCCTCACCTTGCCTCTGGCTGTTCTTTCCACCTAAGGGGCTCCCCCCTTCTTTACCTTTGGAATTTCTCTCTAGCTTCCCTGAGGATTCTATCTTTGGCTTTCAGCAGACTGTCTATTTTTCAGAGGTTTCTGTTGTTGCTTTTTTTTCCCAAGTTATTTACCTTGATGGTGCGTCTTTAAGCAAGTTCTGTGATTCACTACTTTGGGAAAATTCTATTATTTCCTCTGCTCCATTTTTTCTCTTTTCTGCTGAGAGCCCAGCAGTAAACATGTTGTTACATCATTTGATATTGTCCCATAGTTCTTGCATGCTCTGAGTTTTCACTCTTTCTTCTTGGTGTTTTAGTTGGGCAATTTCTATTAACCTATTTTCAAGTTCACTGGCTGTTTTCTCTTACATGTGTCAAGGTGACCACTGTGTCCTCTGAAAGCATTCTGTACCTCTGTCATTTTTTCCTAGCATTTCCATCAGATCTTTCTGTCCCTTTCTCCACTAAAATCCCCATGTGTTTATGCATTCTGCATATCTTTTTCACTAGAGCCCTTCATATACTAATCATGCTTAAATCTCTTGATGGTTCTAACATTTGAGACATATCTGATTCTTGTTCAATTTCTCCGTGTGTGTGTGTGTGTGTGTGTGTGTGTGTGTGTGTGTTACTGGGGATGGAACCCAGAGGCATTCTACCTCTGAGCTATACCCCCAGCCCTATTTTTTATTCTTTATTTTGAAACAGGGTCTCACTGAGTTGCAAAGGGCCTCACCAAGTAGCCGAAGCAGTCTGCGAACCGCGATCCTCCTGTCTCAGCCTCCCAAATGCTGGGATTATAAGTGTATGCCACCACACCCGGCAAAAAAAAAAAAAAAAGACCTTTTGTTGCTGGGACTCTAGTGCTGGAAACTGACTCAATCTAGTCCGTAAATGACGTGGGTTTGGGTTTCGTAGTTAATACTGTAATCCTCAGGGCATCCCTGGCTTCGAATTTCTTGAGCATTGCCTTGCGTAGGTGTGAGATTTATTTGTCCAGACTGTTCTTGCAATCTGCTCCCACTCTGGGCAGCGGCGTGCAGCACAGCGCCAGCCCTCAGAGTGATGTGGTGTCCTCATCTTCCCATGAGGCCTCAGGCGTGGGCAGGCCGGGCCTCAGCTTTGCCAGGAATCCTGTCCCTTCCCCAGCTATAGGTGACCTCTAACAATAGTCTCAGGAGTTTACTGCACAGGTCCCAGGGTCCATTCCGCTTGCAACAGGTTTGCAGTGGAAAGATGTCTGCCCTTCCCCGCTGATTTAAGGTTTTCTTCCTATTAGGGAGGATCCAGGCAGATGGAGTCGGAGTGGCAGCCATTTCTTCTTCTTCCCAGTCTTCAAGGCCAGGCAGGCTTTCTCACCTTGGTCTCTGCCTTCAATCTTTCCCCAGCATCCAGTGAGTGCTGGTGAAGAGCCTAGAGGGGGTGGCAAACACCCCTTGTTTGTGTGGCTCCCAGGGGCTCTACACCTTCACCCTAGTGCACACTTAGTATATCTGGTATATAGTATTTCATCAAAACTTTCAGCTGAGCCCAGCGTGGTGTGCACACTTGTAATCCCGGTACTTGAGAAGCTGAGACAGGAGGATCATGATTTGTGGACACCACATCTACCTAGTGAGGCCTTCTGCAACTTAGACCCTGTTTCAAAATAAAGAATAATTTAAAAAATATAGAGAGCTGGGGAGTGTAGCTCGGAGGTAGAATGCGCCTGGGTTCCATTCCCAGTACCGAAAAAAAAAAAAAAAAAAAAAAACTTTCAGCTGAATTTGTATCTTCTTGATGGTCCTGGATTTCCTTAGGTGGCTGGCGAGGAGATCCCCGAGACCGCGGCTGAGGGTTGAGGAAAACTTCTAACTGGTAGATCATCCAGCTGTGTCTCTACCTGTGGAATTTCTGCTCACCTTTCCCAGTTCCAATACAGCCTCGTCCGCTGGCCCCTGGCTCCGTGCTGTGACCAGCTTCGGAACCCGGGGATGTGCTGTGCACCTGCTCCTAAACTCTTGGATCTGGGCAGCCCCGATGCAAACCTCGGAAGCACGCGTTCCGAATGGCCTTTACAGAAAGAAAATTCTACTTCGGGTAAGCTGGAACCTAATTCTACTGGCACTGGCCGTCCCGGACTCGCCCAGCACTGACCGCTCGCTTCCCCGCCGCCTCGAAGGTCAGCAGGGCTCCTCCGCCCGCCCGGACAGGAGCGGGGCCCTCCCAGATCCCGAGCGTCTTAAAGCCGCTGGCCCTCGCCGCCCTCACCAGGCTGGAAAAGCACCACCCACCCCACGCGCACTCACCGCTGCCGGCCGCCGCGCGTCCCACTGCGCCTGCGCGGCTCCGCCCCGCCCCGGCTCCGCCCCGCCCCCTACAGGCCCCGCCCCCGAACCTCCGCCTGGCGCTGGCGCGAGCATGGGCGGAGCTTCGCGGGCGACTTCCGCCTGTGTCACGTCCTTCCGGTGGCCGCCGGGCGCCCGGGGGAAGGAGTCCTGAGGCCGGGCGGAAGGCCTCGGGGCTTGGGGTCGGCCTGAAGGGCGTCTGCGTGTTCCCGGCCGCCGCCGGCGCGTGGCCCGCTTGGCCGAGGGCAGCGCGGTGACCCGGCGCGGCCGCCCTCGCGCGTCCCGGCCTGGCCAGCTCGCTGCGCCTGTGGGTCCCAGGCTGCCTGCCTCGCGCCCGGGAGGCGGCCCTGTCTGCCTGGTGTGGACGGGAGGGTTCAAAGCGAGCCCTGGCGCGGCCTGCGACCTTCCCAACGCGGCTTGACCTCAACACGTCACAGCGGCTGCCACGCCCCTGCTGGTCTCCTCCTCGCCCTCCTTCTACCCTTCGGGCCTCTGCAGTGGCCCCAGCACCGGCCACACCAGCTTCCATCGGCTCCATCCCTAGGGCTTGATCAGGCTGTTCCCTAGCCCTGAGATGCTTGCCCACTCCTGGACCTCCTGTTTATAGGAGGTACCATCCTGTGGGTTAGGAGTTGCTTTCCGAAGCCAGCGGGCCTGGGTCTGTGGGCTCCACCCTTGGTCGCTGAGACCTGTGCCTTGGGAGTGAAAGGGCTTGCTGCCCTTCTTCCGCAGTGGATTAAGGCTTTGCTCCAAGGGAGAGGAGAGCTGTCTCAGCTGCAGTGACCATTCTCCACCGTTCTGTGTCACCAGCCTGCAGTTGTCTCCGCCTCCCTCCGCCCACAGGCTTCCACGTGTCCTGTATGAGTGGGTCCCCTACCCACCCCAGGCCAGAAGAGGCACGCTCCTTCACTGCCAAGAGGTGCTGTGGCCTCAAACCACAGCTCACCCTTGATCTACCAAGCTAAAGTGGCCAAGATGCGTCAGACTGAGGCCTGGGACTCAACTCTTTGGGTATTGAAAAATATTATAGGAGGCAGTTCAGCAGTAATACTGGGGACTATCCCACTTAGACCTGGGCAGGAGTCTGATTTCATTACTAGTAGACTTGCTTATAGCAATAACTTGGTGAGGGTCTCTGCAACTTAGACCCTGTTTCGAAATAAAATCGGTCTGGAGGTGTAGCCCAGAGGCAGAATCCCCCTGGATTCAATCCCCAGTAACCTACACACACACACACACACACACACACACGATTACATACTTGAGTCAAAGATTGTTTTTGTAGTTTTCTAGATCTACTCCAAGATGGAACATTTTGAGGAGACATTTCAAATTTGACGTGTAACCCTCTGATCAGTGGTGGATCCCATGAATGCTAGCCCAGTTAAGACTTTTAGTTTAGACAAGTTAGGCATGAACTATAAAAAAGTGAATAATAATACCGAAAGAACAAATCATGCTCTTAAACAGAACAAAAAGTTAATTTTAAAATTGAGCTATTTGCATTTAGAAAACGCTTACCAAAAAGCCAAAAGGATTGAAGATATTTTAAACAAAAATGGTTTCACAAAAGAAACTGCTCATGAAAGAAGCTCTAACATGAGCAGCCTACTGCAGATTTCAGGTTCTTAAAATAATATAAAAAATGAGCCGGGCGTGGTGGGCACGCTTGTAAGCCCAGCATTGGGAGGCTAAGACAAGAGGATCACGGTTCACCGACAGCCTCGGCTACTTAGGCTCTTTGAAACTCAGTGAGATCCTGTTTCAAAATAAAAAATATAAAATAGGGCTGGGAGTATAGCTCAGAGGTAGAATGCCTCTGGTTTTCATCCCCAGTACTGAAATGTAAAAGAGGAGTGAGGCCTGGTGGCAGGCTTGTAATCCCTGCGCTTGGGAGGTAGAGACAGGCGGATCGCACTGGTTCAAAGCCAGCCTCACTGTTTTAAGAGACCCTGTTTCCAAATAAAAAATATAAAATAGGTCTGGGAATGTAGCCTGGAGGTAGAAGGGTTTCCAGGAACCCCAGTACCACCAAAAATAAAAATAAAAAATAAAAGAAGCCAGACAGGGTGGTGCACGCTTGTAATCCCAGCATTTGGGAGGCTGAGACAGGAGCCTCAGCTGTCCTCGGCTACTAAGTGAGGCTCTGTGCAACTCTGCAACTCAGTGTGACTCTGTTTCAAAGTAAAGAATAAAAATTAGGGCTGAGGTATATCCTGAAGGTAGAATGTCCCTGGTTTCCATCCCTAGTACTACAAAAAAAAATATATATATATATATTTTTTTTTGAGACACTATTATAAGAACTGTTAATTGTGAAGTAATTATATAATGAAAGACAAATTTTGTAATATTTTCTGCAATCATAATTTTATATGCACCTTCCTACTAATGTTTAAATGTGATATTCATGGTCCAATTCTTTTTTTGGGGGGAGGGGTCCTTCCTGGGACCCCTTCTGGGGATTGAACAGAGAGGCCTTATACCTCCAAACTATACTCCCAGCCCTTTTTAGTTTCTGTTATAAAACAGGGTCTTGCTAGGTTGCTGGTCTCAAACATGTGAACCTCCTGTCTCACCCTCTCAAGTACTGGGATTACAGGCATGCTCCACCATGCCCGGCTTCATGGTCCAACTCTGAATCTAAAATTTCAAAGAGTCTTATTCATAATTACAGTTGTGATTCCCTCGATAGAAAAAATTTCTCTAGTTGAAATAAAAATATCTACAAAGTATAATGACTTGGCATGTTATCTAATTTGGCATTATTGTCAATAAAACACAATTTTGAGAAAATACCATAGCAACACAATTTTGTATAAAGGGGAAAAAAGTAAGATTTATGGAATAAATACATAATGTGTGGGTTACAGAGGTCTTTATTACTCGTCCAAATAGAAGCAGCCTACCAATAAAATACCCAGAGATACACAATAGCAATTAAATTCAGTTATCTTCTGTATTTTGCCAGTTTTCAGCTACATAGAAACCAGAGATAGGTACATAATTTTTTTTGTCCTTAGGAAGGTGTGTTTGTCAAGGTAAGTGGATATAACAGTTATATAACTGTGAAACTGTATAACTTTTAAATATGTAAATACATGGAGATTAGTAGTCTTGCCCTGGGCTCCCCAGATGTTAGGGGTGGGCTTGCTAGAAAAAATAATTGTCCAAATACTGTGGTGATACTTATGAAGTATTGTGTAAATTTGTTCTTAAGGATTATCACAATATTAAACAAATATTGTACATCGTCTACCATCAGTGAGACTGAGAAAGGAGACCTGAGCATCAAAAGTGACTGGACGCAGATTAAAATCTAAAGTCTAAGAACTGCCAATAACACCAAAGGAAGCACATTCGCTTTCTGTTACTATAACAGATGCCTGAGATCATCAACTTAGAAAGAGGAAAGCTTAATTTGGGCTCATAATTTTTTTTTTTTTTTTTTTTTTTTGGTGGTACTGGTGTTCCTGGAAGCCCTTCTACCTCCGGCTACACTCCCAGACCTATTTTATATCTTTTATCTGGAAACAAGGTCTCTTAAGGCAGCGCGGCTGACTTTGAACCTGCGCGATCCTCCTGTCTCCGCCTCCCAAACGCGGGGATTACAAGCGTGCGCCACCACGCCCGGCTTGGCTCATAATTTTAAAGATTTCTGTCCATGATCGTTTGGTCCCATTGCTCTGGGCCAGGCATGGGTCAGTGTGAAACCACTCACCTCCTGGCTGGCTTCCTGCTATCCTTCAAGGACTAACGTCTTTCCACTAGGACCCGCCTCTTAAAGAGTCTGCCGCCTCCCTAAAGGACAAAACACACATGGGACTTTGGGGGACATTTAAGATCCAAACTACTGCAGAACCTCCGTCTTCTTTTCAGTGCACTCAGAAGGGCCCGGAGTGTGCTCCTGACTGCTGCCGGCTGTCCGGCCTGCAGTGTGTCTACCCTGTCCCCGCAAGTAGAGTGGGAAGAAAGGAGTCTCACGCGACTCCTGCAGAAATCGTTGTCCTGTCCTGTGGATGTGGCCTTCAAATGGAACCTGAAACCTAGGATGAGGTTTGCTTGGTCTTTCTTGGGACTCTGTCTTCTCGATAATGTCATAACTGGTATCTCTCTGTTTCTTAACTGTAGAAATTCTTGTCATTCGTTGCTCAGTTTAGTTAGAAGAAAGCCAACATGTGTGGGTAAAATCCTGTGACTGACGTATTTCTCTTTTTCCCCAAGGAGTGGAGAGTCTTGTCTTGTTCAGCAGCTGCCGCCCTGGTCTTTATCCCAGCCCTCTCTGGCAGTTGCCACACTCCTTTCTGGGCTGTGCCGTCAGCTGGACCCCCTGCCCTCCAGGACCCTCCGTTTCTAACTATGGCCCTTCCTGTTCACCAGTCTCTCTCCTGTGCAGCTCCTGGTTTAGAGGTGCTGTTGGTGCTGCCACAGGAAAGACTTGCTCCTGCCTCTGGTGCCCCTTCCTGGGAAAGGAGTCTAGCCAGTGAAACCTCAAGCTGGCACTTCAGCTGACTGCTAAATCTGGGGAGAATGCCTGGGTGCACCTGCACCCAGAGATCTGCCTCACCTGCAACAGTCTTTCCGCCTCTCTGGGCAGTGTTGCCTGCAGCTGGGGCTGAAACCCCACAGCCCACTGTTCAGTCGGCAAGTGTATCTGACCACACCACAGCGGCCTCTGTCAGTGAACAGTAGTCACCTTTCCCCATGTTTACTCTTTTTTTTTTTTTTTCAGTACTGGGGATGGAACTCACAGGGTCTCAGTGAGTTGCAAAGGGCCTTGCTAAGCAGCTGAGGCTGTCCGCAAACCGCAATCCTCCTGTCTCCACCTCCCGAATGCTGGGATGACAAGCGTGCAACACCACGCCCATCCCCCACGCTTACTCTTTTTCTCAGTCTGTTCAGAGTCGGGTGGTTGCAAAAGGTGCTTTCTAATGCTCCAGGCGGGCCAGGGGCCGGCAGGGGCCAGGCCGCTCCTGCGACCTCCCCACCAGGGGTATTGACCCCGCACCCACCTCCTGATGCTCACCTTGTGAGCAGCCTTGGGTGGGTCACTGCCACACTGCGTTTGCTCACCCAGCAAAGAGGGCTAAGCCTTGGGAGGCTGTGCCAGGAGGATCGCAGGTTCAAGGCTAGCCTCAGCAACTTTGCGAGACCCTGGTTCCAAATACAAAATAAAAGGAGGTCTGGGGATGTAGCCCAGAGGAGGAGGAGGAAGAAGAAGAAGGAGAAGAAAAGAAGGAGAATGAGAAGAAGGAGGAGAAAGAGAAAGAGGAGGAGGAGAAGGAGACAGCTAAGCCTGCCCCAGTTCTCCGGAGAAAAGGAGGGAATCAGGTGAGTGCAGAGGCCACAGGGTGTCATGCTACCGGCCATTCTGGGGCAGCCCAGTGGGCTGAGAGTGGCCACCCAGGGCTTCGGCTCCCCCTCCGCTGGTGAGGGCAGGCACCACACATATATTCCCTCCACACAGAAATCACCTCAGGTCTCACAGAAGAAATCTCACATTTAATTCTAATAAAACTTTAAGTGGCATCTACATAAAGGAACACGCTTCTGAGTAAAAGCAACAGCTGCCAGCCCTGGTTTCCCCAAACGATAAACCGCACTTTCCTTGTTCCTAAATAATGCACCATGCTAGAAATAACCAAATGCCCAAATCCCGGGTGGATATATTGCTATCTTCAATACATGTACATGTTCTATATTTCAACCTGAACCCATGTGCGCTGTTTTGTTAAGAAAAGCCGTGTCCCTTGGTTGGAAAGTGGTGTTAGTTTTACGTGGACTACAGTAGCCTGCAAGAGCAGGTGGGAATTGCCAGACTTGGGAGGCCTGGCTCCCGTCCTGCATTCCAGCTCAAGGGCAAGTCCCAGAACTCCCTGCAGGGTCCAGCAGGAGTGGGCGGGGAGGGGACAGCCCTGGTCCACCTTGGGGATTCCGGGGAAGGCCCAGGAGCCTGGGGCTCTGAGCGAGCAGAAGGCTGCGGCCTGGTAAGTGGACACTACCCCACCTGTCAGGTCCAGGGTGCGGGGTGGTTAGCTCTTTCCCTCGAATCTGGTTCTCAAAACTAGTGACTAACTCCTCCCAACTGCTGCAGGCACCCAAGAAAAGAGGGTATTCCCTGAACCTGGAGTCACAGAATCCACACTTAGAGTGGTACCACAGGCCCCCACACTGCGCTGCCACTCTCTCCAGACACCCTGCTCTCACGTCTGCCTTCCCAAGAGCAGGGCCCAGAGCGTGGACTACTCCCCCACGGGGGGTGTGCATCGTGAAGGCTGTGGGTAGAAAGCACGGCTGAGCCGCAGAACGTTCCTCAGTCCCACAGACTTTGCCTCTGGGAACCTCGTTGGTGGCCCTATCAAACAACAAGGTAAACCATCTTCTTCCCGTTGATGATTCTGGTCTTCAGCCCCAGGAAGCGGCGGCTGTTCTTCTCTGGCTGCCCATATAGCATATTGATGAAGAATTCCGGCTCATCTCTGGTCCTAGATCGCAGGGGCAGAAAGCTGAACACGGCCCTTAGTTTGCGGCACAGGTAGGCCATTGCGTCTACCTCCTCTGACGGCTCCTCGTACACGGGCTGTTTCATCTCCTCGTAGGCAGACAAGATGACTGCCTGAAACAAGTTGACCAAGATGCAGATCATCACCAGCATGAAAGACGAGAGGAAGAGGACACCCAGAGCCCGGTTACTGGAGAATTCAGTGTTCTGAAAGGCCAAGGCGCAGTAGGAGAAAACCGTCTGGGTGGCATGAATCAGGTTACGATAGTTCCATTCATGCTGACCAAATACCAGGTAGCCAAATGCCACGTACACAAAGAAATACACGGACACCACAAAGGCCATGTGGCAGATGCCAGGAAGAGCAGCCTGGATGGCCCTCTGAGCCAGGCGCACATCATAGAAGAATCTGGAATACCTGAGAGTCTTTAGAATGGTCAGAAATAACAGGAAAGCCAAGATTATCCGCATGGTGTGGTCTACTTGAGAAACCGCATGGAAGGGAATGAAGTCTTCGGGGTTGGACAAGTAAGAGCGAATCATACCCGCGGCCAACAGATGCTTGCCGACAAAGAACATAATCAGCACGGTAAATATGCACTTCAAAGCAAAGTTGAGCAGATTGTACACGCTTCTCACGTACGAGGTTTTCTCTTGCATAATTATGTAGCCCTCATCAACAACGTAGGCTACGAAGAAAATGAGAATGGCCGCGTACAGATAGACTTCTGCTGACGTTTCCCTGTTGAAGTCAGAGAGCGAGAAGGAGTGCGTGGATAGGCTGGAGTGGACGGCTCCAAACTGGGACACCTCGAAGGCGATGGAGATGCTGCAGAACAGGCTGACGTCTGGGCTGAACGTGGTGAGCTCCAGAATCACAGCCCACGTCTTCTCATCAAGCCAGTTGCTGTTTTGGAGTTCTTTGAGCCTCACTGTGGAATTAAATTGCTGCTCTTCCGGGAAAAAATAGAATACGTACCCTCCGGACCCATAAGTATTTAGCCGCCCATAGGAATGATAGACCCATCTTTTTTCTGGAGGCTTATAACTAAACCCATCGGTGTGCAGACTGGGTTGCATGCCAACTTCTTTCCAAAAGCTAGAATAGTTTTGTGTGTCCTCAGGGTCAATGCCATACACCGGGCGACAATGGATTTTTTCCATGACGCTGTTCTCTGCCGAGTTTTTAGCCGGTAGACATATTTTCTCGCCCAGTCTCGCTCTCACTTGCCTCAGGAGCGGAAGGCCGAGGATTTTAGAGGAGCTGTCGTAGAGGAAGCCCGGCTTCCGGTCGTTGTGGAGCAGAGGCAGGAGCACGCGGTGGAGCCACCCGTAAATGTCTGGCAGCTCCGTCAAGGCAGCGAGGCCCACGGAGAACTGCGCGCGCAGGAACTGGTTGTGGTAGAAGCTGTGGGTGAGGCGCAGCAGGGCGACCAGCAGCCCCAGCAGGGCCAGGAAGATGCAGTGGGTCAGGAGGCAGCTGAGGAACAGGACGGCTCTCCTCCTGATCCTCTTCTTCCTCTTGAATATTTGGATTTCGTCTTCCGAGAGGGGCTGGTACATCCTGGAGCCCCGGAGGACGGTGCGCTGGTGCAGCGGCTCCATTGCCTCCAGAGGCACCTCCACCTCGCTCAGCTTGATCTCGCCGGAGTGGAACTTGGCGGCCCAGGAAAGGTTTTTAGAGTACTTCGGATTCTTTGTCCTGAGGCCCGACCCGAGTATGATCTTAAAGGGCTGCACCAGGAAAACGGACTGGCAGAATGAGCAGAAGGATGCGAAGAGCCACTCCACCGATGTGTCGTGGCCGTAGGCCAGCCCGTGGAGGACAGTGAAGAATGACGACACGCTCGAAGTGGCGAGCACCAGGAGCCACGCCAGGCGCACACACCACGGCGGCTGGGCCAGCCGGGGCTTCGTTCCCGGCTGCTCAGTGTCCTCTTGCAAAGAGGGCTCCCCCGAGTGGACCTCTTGACCATCTTGTGCGTTTCTGTTACTGGCATCCTTATTGGCCCCGTTGGTCTTTGGGGCCTTGGTCTCTGCTTCCTTACTCTGGTGCCCTTGTCTAAAGGTGGGATGAAGAGAAGTCTTTGGGCGTCCAGGCTCTCTCTTCAAGGTGGGCTTTGCCGACTTCCCGGTGGGTGCCGTCTCCCTGATGGGTGCTGGCCTCCCGGCGGGTGCTGTCTCCTGGGTGTCTGCGGTCTCCCAGGTGCGTGCCCGTGCTACTTCCTGAGCGTGCCACTTGCTCAAACGCTCCTGCCAGTGGCCGGCTTCTTCCGACATCAGGGGCTGCTTTCGAGGAGCGGCTTCATCTAAATTTGCCTGTGGTTTCTTCTGCGAGTAGGTGAAGAAAAAAGTTATCAACAATTGAATAGGGAGTGTAATTAAGACACTTTGGATTCCTATTACCATGGACCTGGCATAGCGCCCCTCTCTGGTCTCAGTGCCATCCTGTTCTAGATTAAAGAACATAACGTTGCAGAGAAGGGAGCTGAGCAGCATTGCTAGGCAACAGGACAGTCTTTGGAGCCTGTTGAAAGGTTTGGGAACAACACTGGCAAAAACAGAGAACCATAAGTGGTTCTTCCCCAGCCCATAGGTTACGTCGATTAAGAAGAAATCCTTTCGTATCAGCGGCTCATCCGGGTGGAGAACATGAAACGTCTGGTCCAGCGTGGTGTCCACGCAAAGCCACTTCCGGCACATGAACAGCCAGACGTGTCTGCTGAATAGGCTCTCCACCTTGATTCTGCTCAGATACCAGCTCGGTGCCTCCCCCTCGCTGCTGAGCCACATGCGAACGGAGTGGATGTCCCCGAGGTCGCTTTTCGTTGTAAGCAGGAAAGTGTCGATGCTTCCTCGGCAGAGACTGGGAAGATGTGGATGGCTTAAACAATGCGTGTCACTGGTACCCTCTGTTCCACTAAGTTGGACGAAGACATTGGCCCTGGTCCCAGACCCCAAACGGCTCCCGGTAAAGACAGTGACCAGATAGCACATGCTATCATAAGGATCGTTATCAGGCAGACCTATCACGTGGTCCTGGAGAAACCGGTCCATCCGGTCCCTGTGCAAGGCCCAGAAAGCTAGGACCGTATAGATCAGCATAATGAGAAGCACGGCAAAGAGGGCCACAAGGTTCTGGTTGAGCTTCGTGATGGTGTATAGGCGCAGGTCCACCGGATTGGGAACCGCGATCACCTTGGCCGACAGGTAGCGGGTGTGCAGCCGGACCGACGTCAGTTCGATCATGCTCGGCTGCCGCCTGGCCCGCGCGGCGTTCCTGCAGACACAGTGCAGCTTGTTCCAGGTCGTCTTCTCGCCCAGCACACAGGTGTCCTCCCTCCAGTCACTCTGGACCCCGTACATGTCCAGGCAGTGCGCGCTGAACAGAGAGATGCTCACTAGCTTGTCACTGGGCTCCAGGACAAAACGAGGCGCCCGCAGAACCACGGCGATGGCACACCTGAGCGAGGGGTTGCGCTGAGCCACGACGTACAGCAGGGACGCGGGCAGGCAAAGCACGCGAGCGTCCCTCACCGTGCAGGCAGGGTCAAACAGGTTGTTCCAACTGTATTTGACCACTGGAGGGCGGTCATGAGGAACCAGAAAGGTGGCGACCAGGTCCTGGGGGGCCACCCGACTTCTGGCGTACACCAGTACCTTGAACAGGGTGTTCACGTCGGTCATGATGTGAACCAGCACCTCCCTGGATTTTCTGCCATCCACCTCGAAGCTAAACCCACCTGTCGTGGTCTTCAAGGACTCCTCTGGCTCGTTGCTGGGACCCACTGTGAGATTAAAAGTCACTGAGGGCATGTTCTTTCTGACGAGGTACACTTCTGCTACGTCCGGTGTGATCTCCATCACATCACCGTTATCCATGGCTCCCGTCATTCTGAACCCAACCACCTCTGCAGATGTGTTTTCTGGAAACCACGGAAAGGGGTCCTCTGAGAACTCACAAAACATCACAGAAACCGGAGCCTTTGCGGGCAGATCAGGAACCCTGCTCACGTTCAGCGCCGCGTGGAAACAGTTCCGACAGCGCATCTCATTTCTGAAGGCTTGGGTGATGTCCCACTTTTCAACCTTCGCCACGTACATGCTGAAACTGGGGGCTCTCAGCACAGTGGTCTCCTTCCCTGGTACCTTATTGGCCAGCACTGTGTCTGATAGAGATTCTACCACTTTGAAAGGGTCTTCGACCACTTCCTGTGGAGATAGCAGCTTAAGGATGTTTGACAAACTCGTTAGAATCCCAGTGCTCAAGATTTCTACTTGCTCAGAGCGAAAGCGTTTGTCTTTGTGCCGATACTCCTGCAGGGCTTGACTTGTTTGCCATATTCTCGCTGTGGCAAGCTTCCGAGCGACAGGGGTGAGTGTGGAGGCCTTCCGAGTCAACTCGGTGACGGCCATCACCACCTGGCCGATTTCCTCCAAAGTGCTTACCGGCAGCACGAAAGACTGGTTGACCAGATGTTCCCGCAGCTTGGCCACATCGTCTTGGAAAGTCTGTTTGGTTTTGATGCTATTCAAGACGGAAGCTACGACGTACATGAGGTAACCTGCGGGTAAGAAGTCCTGTTTTTGAAGCAGGGTGGACAGCAGTGAAGTCGGTCCTTGGGTGAAATTCTCTAACTGCCGCAACACAGTCCCTGAAGAGTTTCCGTGAGTGGGAGCCTGTACGGTGGCGTACAAAGTCACCTGAGAAAAAGCTCCCAGAGAGTCGTACACCTGGACGTATATCCTCAAGGAGTACTGATGCGCCAACACACCCACGGGGAGAAAGGAAGGGGGTATGGTAGACCCTGCCCCCCAGTACAGGATGGCCCCCAGTGTGTTCTCTTTGACCGAACTGATTTCACCAACACTATCCAAATCAGAAACAATTATTTTGTAGGTAAGAGGGACGTGCGTGTCCTTAAAGTCATTACACTGGATAACAAATTTGGTGAAAACTGCAATTCCCGTGGCTGGATTAATTTGGCATGTCCCGACATCAGGGCCGTGATTGACGGTAAAGGAGTAGTTGACGTTCAAGGCTGAGCCGCTCCAACTTGTGAGAGCCACAGAAACCCAAAACAGAGCTTCCAGAAAGTGCCTGAAGGCAAAAGCTTTCACTGACAAATAGACACCATTCCTCCCCGTCACCGTGTGCCCGGTCCAATCAAATGGCACCTCGTTACCTGCCGAGGATAAGATGGACCAGCTGTACAAATCTCTGCTGACACAGCCTGTGCAGTTGAGGAACAAAGAGAACCTGTCTGACGCGGCTAGAGTCCTAGCGCAGTTCTCCAAGCAAGAGATGTGAGCAGTGGGCTGCGGCCCCGGGAGCACGGCCACTGACTTATCAGAAAACGCTGACCTGTAGCCCTTCTCCACCACCATTCTGAAATGATACCTGCGGTTCCCTTTAAGAGTTTCTGGAGAGACTGCTAGTACAGGGCCAGACGCCCACGGCCAGTTCAGGTCGGCCTGTTCTGGGTGACAGACCTCCTTGCTGGGCACTGTAATTTGATCACCTTGGTAGTTTCCGGGATTTGTGGAACAGTACCAAGAAAAGAGGAGCCCCTCTGCCGGGTTGTCCGCCTCCGGGTCAGAGGACAGGGTTCCATTGAGAACCAGCTCTTCTGAGAAACGGATGGTTACATTAGCATCTCCAAGAAGAACGGCCTTCAGGGGCCTTCGAGTAACCCGCAGGTAGAGGGAATCTGAGGCTACGTGGGTAGATATTTGGGGTTCCGAGGGGACAACGGTCACCGTGAAGTTGAACAGGTACAGCCCCCAAGGCAGAGCGTGGGCTGGGATGCTCATGATGGAGGTGCTCGGCCCTAGGCAGGTGTTGATGTCCTTAGGCTGGGCCCTGGGCTCCTCCTTCACGGGCTCACGGGGTAGTTAGTACTGCCAGGACTGGGCGATGTTCCAGATAAACTCGCAGGCCAGATGGATGGCGGCGTTGAGCGAGGTCTCTTCCTTCCAGCCAGGAGCGCGGGGTCCTGGTCTCTGTTGATACTCACCCGCACCCTCAGGGGTCCCTCTGACAGGCCGCGGACGCCCCTGCGCTCTGCATGCGCTCCTCTGCGCCGGGCACCTGGTCCCGGCGGCGGCGGCGGGGCGGCGGGGGGTCCGGGCGGGGCTGCGGGGCGCGCGCGGGGGGCGGGCCGGGGCCGGCGAGGCCTGGGGCGCCGCTGGGGACGCCGGCCGGCCAAGCCAGAGCCCCGCGGGGAAGGCGGCCGGGCCCGAGCCCAGGCCCAGGCGGCGGAGCGGGAGCGGGAGCGCGGGCCCGGCCCCATGGCGCCGTCGGGAGGCTGCGCAGCCGCAGGGCGGGCGGCCCAACGGCCTGGGGCGGCGCGAGAGCCGCTGGACACTGGGGGCTCGGGCGGGAGGCCACCGGGTCCCCCAAGGAAACGGGTCACGGGGACCAGGAAGTCCAGAGACAGGCTGGGACAGCAGAGGGCCTGGGGACGGTGGGGCGTCGGGGACAGCGCTGCCCTTATTCTCAGGAATAAGGAGCAACAACAGCAAGTCACAGGACACAGGGAGGACAGAGGTGGCCGCTGGTGTCTCTAGGAAACCCAGGGCCAGGGGAGGCTGGGGCTGGGGTCTCAGGGACAGCAGGTGGGGCGCCCATCCCCACCTCTCGGGTCTCACTGGTGTGTGGCCGGCGTCCAGCACTGCTGCCGAGAGAGGTTAAGTCTGCTTAGTTCACTACTGACCCGCCAGAAAGGCTCCTTGGCAGAAATCTCACTTGGGATTTCTCCCAGTTACAAAACAACAGTCAGAAGGCACCGTGGACTCCTAAGGCCCAGGGAGGTGGGAGCCCAGGGGCATTCTACCTCTGAGCTACACCCCTACCCTTTTTTCCTTTTTTTTTTTTTTTTTTTTTTTTGGTACTGGGGGTGGAACCCAGGGGCATTCTACCTCCACGTTACACCCCCAGCCCTATTTTTTATTCTGCTTTTTTTTTTTTTTTGGCAGTTCTGGGAATGAAACCCAGGGACATTCTACCTCCAAGCAACACCCCCATCCCTATTTTTTATTCTTTATTTTGAAACAGGGTCTTACTGAGTCGCAGAGTGCCTCGGTAAGTAGCTGAGGCTGTCTGTGAACCTGGATCCTACTGTCTCAGCTTCCCAAGTACTGGGATTACAAGCATGTGCCAACATGCCTGGCCTGGTTCCTTCCTTCCTTCCTTCCTTCCTTCCTTCCTTCCTTCCTTCCTTCCTTCCTCCTTCCTTCCTTCCTCCTTCCTTCCTTTTGTGTGTGGTACTGGGGGTTGAGCCCACAGGCATTCTACCTCTGAGCTACACCCCCAGCCCTATTTTATTTTGAAGCAAAATCTCACTGGATTGGCGAGAGTGTCACTACTTGCTGAGGCTGTCCGTGAACCTGTGATCCTTCCGTCTCAGCCTCCCGAGTGCTGGGGTGACAGGTGTGTGTCACCACCCTGGCCTGACTCCGGGTTTCTTAACCTTCCTCTGCTTGCTGCTGCTTTCCGTGTGCAAACACTAAGGACAGATGTAAAGGCTAGAAGAAGGTGGCCTTGTGCAAACCAGAGAGCGGCCTCACCCAGAACTGTTATGTCATCAACTCTGGATTGGATTTCCAGCCTCCAGAATGTGAGAAATAGATGCTTCTGCCACCTAGTGTGCCATTCGGTAATAACAGCTGAGCTGACCAAGACAAGAGTTGGTCAAGGCTGGGTCCCAGTTGGGTTAGAGGAAGCCCCTACAGAGAAGCCTGGGGTCCTCCAGGACTTCAAGGTTCAGCCAAGGCTGAGCTGGAGAAGAGGTGGCGAGCAGGGAGGTCCGAGGAGGGCGGGGAGAGTGTTCCTAGGAGGGAGCGGCCCCTGCGCGAGGGAGATGGAGTGGGGAAAGTGGCCAGGGCACTTGGGAATGGGGAAGTCTTTGGTGTTCTAGACAAGGGCTGAGTCAGAAGTGGGGGGTGTAAGTTTGAGCGGGTGCAATCAGGGAGAACAGGAAGGAGACAAAGTGTTGTTGCCAATATACAACATTTTGGGTAAATGGGGAGACCCGGTGGAGCCAAGATGTAAGGGAATAGCTGGGCGTGGTGGCACATGCCTGTAATCTTAGTGCTTGGGAGGCTGAGACAGGAGGATCACAGATTTGAGGACAGCCTCAGCAATCTAAAGAGACCTATTTCTGTGTGTGTGCGGGCGGGGGGTGGGGGTTACTGGGGATTGAACCCAAGGCCATTCTACCTCCAAGCTACACCTCTAGCCCTATTTTATTTTTTTTATTTTGAAACAGGGTATCACTAAGTTGTGGAGGGCCTCACTAAATAGCTGAGGCTGGCTGCAAATTTGCAAGCCTCCTGTCTCAGTCTCCCAAGTACTGGGATTACGAGTGTGAGCTACCATGCCTGGCTAGAGAGATTTATTTTAAAACAAAACAAAAATAAATAAAAATTAAAAAGATTTGGGTTGGAGGTTGGAGGTAGAATGCCTCTGGGTCCAATCCTCAGTACCACAAAACAAAACAAAAAAAAAGCATGTACGAAGGTACCTGAAAGGAATGGTTGAGGGACATAGCATTTAATTTAAGATTATCCAAGATGAGCCGCGCATGGTGGCACACACTTGCAATCCCAGCATCGGGGAGGCTGAGAGAGGAGGATCGCAGTTTGTGGCCAGCCTCAGCTACTTAGTGAGGCCCTCTGCAACTCAGTGAGACCCTGTTTCAAAATAAAGAACAAAACATCAGGCCGGGGGTGCAGCTCGAAGGTAGAATGCCTCTGGGTCCCATCCCCAGTACTACAAAAAATAAAATAAAATAGAATAAAATAAAATAAAGAGTATCCAACATGTACACAAAGATATAAAAGAAAATAAAAACCACCCAAGGGCTTACCCCTAGTCAAAAGCCTCAGTGAACCTTCTACAAGCAAATCCCCTCCCCGTCCCTAGGTAACCACGAAGCCAGGTCTGGTGTCTACTGCTCTCATACATTTTTTATTGTTTCCATGCACAGGGATTGATGACTTAGCAATATCTCAATTTGCATGCTGCTAAACTTTCTGCAGGGCCTCCATTGCTGCGCATACTGAATGAACGGCGTCTGACAATCACCCGCCTCCATTCATGCGGCCTTAGTTACTCCACAAGCGCGTCGCTGTCTGCTGAGGCACCGGACTCCGATCCACTCCGTTGAGGGTGCTCACAGTTCTTTTCTATGTTTTTCTGTTACAAAGAACACGGAGAGGTGTCCTCAGATGGTTCCTTCCCCAACATAACCAGCGTGCTGGGGAAGCCGGTCTCCAATTTTAAGAAACATAATTCCTATCCCCTCGCCCCACACCCGGCTCATCCTGACTCACCGCGCAGGCCGGTTCTCTCCCACCCGCTGGATAGAAAGAAAGTGCTCCATTCACCAGCAGTGTAAAAGAAGAGCTCTTTTCTGTAAGTAACACGTCAAGGGCCCTGTAATAGTCAAAACTCTGACTCCTCTCCACTGGCTCCCCCACTTCAAGCTCTGGCCTGTGTCTTCTGCGCAGGTCACCTCTGACCCCGAGGTGGACACGAGGAAAGCGCCTAGTGGGGCACCGGCGTCGCTGATGTCACTGGGCTGCACTTGTCTTCGAGGCTGACTCCGAGAGGACGCTTGGGCCCCTCTGGGGTCTCTCTCCAGTGGTCCCTCCACGAGGCAGGACCTCCCTGGCATCCTTTAGCTCCGTGTGCGCAGGGCTTTGGTGCACCCCCTACAAGTCTATAACCCCTCCTCGGCTGAGGTTTCCTTCCCTGCAAGGCCACGCCGAGGCTGGAGGGCATATGGGCACCCTCGGCTCTGCTCAGCTGGGAGTGTGGCCTTCTCCAGCACACCCTGGGCTTCCGCTCATCCCACAGAACCACTGCCGCCGGTGGACACCAGCTGCTGGGCCCTAGCCTCTCCAGGGGCGAGAGCAGGGGTCTCAGGAGGCCCCTCCATTGGGCAGGGGCGAGGGAAGGCGAGGCAAAACACACTTTATACCTGGCACCTACGGTGGTCTCCAGAGACTCCTCCTGCTTCAGCCTCCGCCCTGGCACCCTGGAGATGGTGCCTGCACGGGTGACCAGGCCCCCGCTGCCTACTTCATTTGTACCAGCCAGATGTTGCCGGATTCTTCTCCAAAGTGACCACCGGGATGCGGGGAAACAACCCTGGGGCACTCAATTCAAGTGTGAAGTTTGAGGGAGGGAGACTGCACCCAGAGCTCATTAATTAAGACAAATACTCTACTGGGGTGATGCTCATGTAAGATGAACCATTTGAAAGTGTGGACACTCGGCACAGTGGTGCGCGCCTGCAATCCCAGGGCTTGGGAGGCTGGAAAGGAGGATCGCAGGTTTGAGGGCAGCATGTGGCAGCTTAGCGAGAGCCTGTTTCAAAATAAATAAACAGAAGCCGGGCGTGGTGGCGCACGCTTATAATCCCAGTGCTTGGGAGGCTGAGACAGGAGGATCGCACGGGTTCAAAGCCAGCCTCAGCTACTTAGTGACGCTCTCAGCAACTCAGTGAGACCCTGTTTCCAAATTAAATAAAAAATAGGTCTGGGAGTATAACCTGGAGGTAGAAAAGCCCCTGGGTTCTACCCCCAGTACCACAAAATAAACAAACAAACAAACAAACAAATAGATAGGCTGGGCATGGTGGTGCATACCTATAATCCGAGTACTTTGGAGGCTGAGACAGGAAGATCATAGGTTCAAGGCCAGCCTGAGCAGTGTAGTGAGACTTTCAGCAACCTAGTGAGACTCTGTTTCAATAACAAAAAATATAAAAATAAAAAGGGCTGGGGTGTAGCTTGGTGATAGAACACCCCTGGGTTGAGTCCCCAATACCACTACATAAATAAATTAACAAACGTGTACAAGTCAGGGATACTAAGTACATTTACAATGTTGCCCAGCCATCACCTCCATCTAGTTCCCAAACATCTTCATCAGCCCAAAAGGAAACCTTGTAACCATTAGCAGCCGCCTCAGCCCCACCTCGCCCAGGCCCTGGCCACCCACTGTCGCCTTCGGTCTCTGGGGATGGCTACCGCGGACAGTTCCTAGGAACAAGCAGTCACCTCGCCCGTGGCCCCGGGCCTGGCTTTTTGCAGCCAGCGACAGCACGATTGAACCTTCAAATCACCGAGCTCCCCAAGAGTGCCTCTTCCTTGGAGAAAGTCAACCAATGCAAATCATTTGTCCCTTTCTTTCTTTCTGTCTGTCTGTCTTTCTTTTCTTTTTTCTGTCCTGGAGATGGAACCCAGGGGCATTCGACCTCCGAGCTTCACCCCCTGCCCTATTTTTTATTCTTTATTTTGAACCTGGGTCTCACTGAGTTGCAGAGGGCCTCACTAAGTAGCTGAGGCTGGCCACGAACCTCGATCCTCCAGTCTCAGCCTCCCGAATGCTGGGATTCCAAGCTGCGCCACCACGCCCGGCTTCATTTGCCCATTTCTAACTGAGCTGTTTGTTATTTGCTGTCGAGTTACGAGGATTCTCTGTATATTCTGGACTGGACTCTTATCCAATAGGTGAGCAGCAGGCTCTCTCTCCCATTCTGTCCTTTGCCCTGTCTCTTTCCCAGTGTGCCCTTCCATGCAGAAAAGGAAGCCTACTTTGTTGTGTTGTTATTGGTTGTTCTTTTTGTGGCGTAACTAAGAATTCACTGCCAGATAAGGTCATGGAGACTGGAGATTCACCTCTTTTCTTTTTTTTGTGGTACTAGAGAGCGAACCCAGGTGCATTCTATCTCTAAGCTACACCCTCGGCCCTTTTTATTTTGAAACGGTCTCCCTAGGTTCCTGAGAATCTTGCTGTTTTGTGGCTGTCCTCAGAACTACAATCGTCCCGTCTCAGCCTCCTAAGTACTTGGATTATAATTGCCGGCCACCATGCCTGGCTCAAAATATCAACATTTTAAATGAAGACAAGATCGATCTTGTAGTTGGACTAATTCGTCTGTCGTTGCTTTCTAGGAGAAAGGCGAGGAGGGGTTAAATTAAATCAGAGCGTGGCCGCCCAGGCGAAGCAGGTTTGGGGCTGATGGCTGAGCTCCCCGTATCTGGATCCGTCACGTGGACGGAGATAACAGTCTTCCCCTACAAACCCGGGAGCAGGTGGGGACTAGGCCTAGGTTGGGCCGGGGAGGAGCGGGAAAGCCGAGCCCAGAGAGGCTAGGCTGGCCACAAAGGGCCCGCGTTCGGCGGGCGCCTGGCTTTCTGACGGTGGCTACATAAAACTTGAAGGTGACAGCTGTCCCAGGTCTCCCCTGCCTCCAGGAGACTCGGCTGCAGCCCCCTCCCAGGAGGCCCCAGCAGGGAGGAGGCTCTGGCGGGTGGTGGGCTGGGTGCGCTCGGGCCCGCTGCCCCAGCGGATGCCCAGGCGGGCGCCGCCTCCGAGGCTCACACCAAGAGAGGCCGGGGTGGGGGGGTTGGATTCCCGCAGCCCTGGGCAGGAGAGTCCGAGGATGCTCAATCCACAGGGCCGACGCACCTCGGACCCGGCTGGGGCGCGACCTCGGGGCGGGCCCGGGTCCCTGGGCGGGAACAAGCCTGTCCGGGACCCACCAATGAGCGGGCCCGAGAGCCCCGCCCCGGCCCCGCCCCCAGGCCACTGCCCCTCCCGGCTCCCGGAAGGCCGGCGCGGCCCCTGACCCGGACCCTGGACCTCCGCCTCGCCCACCATGGCTGCGTCCGCGCCGCTTCGCGACTGCCAGGTACTCGGAGGCCTGTCTGGCTGGGTCCCCCTTGGGCTCCCCGGTGGCCGGCGCCGGAAAGGGCCGGACTGGGCCTGCTGGAGGCTGGGGGTCAGGGGGGTTGGCCCTAGGTGCGCCAGAGCCTCGGAGGCTGCTCGTGGAGGGGACTTCAGGACCCTCCCGTGGGGTCCCCGCCAGGAAAACAAGTGGAGCCCATGGAGTTCCCCGGGAGAGCCCAGGACCTTCTGAAACTATTGGGCCTGGCTGGCACAGCAGGGGGCCCGCCTGGAAGGGAGGGTCTCTTCCCCTTGTCTAGGGAGACATCTGGGAATGGCAGCCTGAACCCATTTTGCAGAGGAGGAAGATGAAGGCCACACAGTCACCCAGTACCTTGCCCCAGGGGGCAGCCCTCTGCTGGCCGGGGGCATTGCCTCTGCCCAGGGGCATCAAGGCGCCGTGTGTCCCGACATCCCTTAGAGTGAACAAAGCCCACGGTGTTGAGAGGTCTCCAGGGGCCATCTGGGAAGTCTGAGTCCGTCACAGCGTGGAAGTTGAAGGGGCCCGAGTTGGTGGCGGCAGGCGTGTGCCCTCCCAGCCAGGTGGAGAGCCTCTTCCAAGCTGCACTTGGGCACCAGGCTCCTTCTCTCCCGGGCAGACCCCCTCCTTGAGATCAGGGACTCCCGCTTGCTGTCTGCTCCTGCTGGACACTTCAGATGACCCCCGTGGGTCCTCCCGAGCCCATTTGCAGAGGCAGCCCAGGGTCTGAGAGGGCGGGTTCTCCTGGAGCACCCCGTCCTCCCTGTGGAAGCAGCTGGGGTCTGACTCAGCTCTTCCTGGCTGCTCTACACTCCATGAGATCCACAAGTCCACGCGTGCGGGGCAAGGCCACATCGCACAGAAGCCCGATCGCTGGGCACGAGGAGACCCGCGGTGTGTGGGGCTTGGGGTTCGTGTGTGTTTGAGTTTGGGGTGCCCTGTGGAATAAGGTTCCTGATGTTTCTTTCTTGCTACATGTAGGCATGGAAGGATGCCGGGCTCCCACTCTCCACCCCAAGCAACGAGGCCTGCAAGCTGTTTGATGCTACACTGACCCAGGTATGTCTGCTGGGAGAAACTGTGGCCTTTCTGTGGGTTTTTAAAGTTGGTGAATAGCCGGGCGTGGTGGCGCACGCTTGTAATCCCCGCGCTTGGGAGGCTGAGACAGGAGGATCGCACAGGTTCGAAGCCAGCCTCAGTTACTTAGTGAGGCTCTCAGCAACTTAGTGAGACCCTGTTTCCAAATAAAAATATGAAATAGGTCTGGGAGTATAGCCCAGAGGTAGAAGGCTTCTGGGTTCCACCGCCAGTACCACACACACAAAAAAAATTAAAGTTAGTGACTGCTTTTTTTTTTTTTTTTTGTGGTACTGGTTCCTGGAAGCCCTTCTACCTCTGGGCTACACTCCCAGACCTATTTTATACTTTTATTTGGAAACAGGGTCTCTTAAGCCAGCCAGGCTGGCTTCGAACCTGCGCGATCCTCCTGTCTCCGCCTCCCAAGCGCGGGGATGACAAGCGTGCGCCATGGCACGTTGGTGAATGCTTTTTACATTAACTGTGACTTGAGCCTTTGGCGACAGTAGGAGCCAGCACTCTGCAGTGGACTCATCTCTGCCTGCCCGCAGCATGGCCGAGGGGGCCTCTGGACTCCCCCCTTGCTGTGTCCCAGGGGCACACAGAGGAGCGCAGAGGGTGCTGAGCCTACGCAGGTATCCTGCTGTGACCTGCCGAGGGTTTGATGTGGTCTCTGCCATTTGGGGCGTGGGCCTGAGGGCAGGGCCCACCTGGAAATACATGCTCCCGTGGTGGTTAGGCCAAGATCTCCCACTGACAACTTCTGCAACAGGGAAGATCCTGTAGTTTTAGAACTAGGCAGAGGCTTAGGAGTATGGTCTAACTGGTGTGTCTGAAGAGGGGGGGGAAACAGAGGTCCCGAGAATTGAGCTGACTTGAGTTGAAGGTTGTAATCCCAGCATTTGGAGGCTGATGCCAGGATCTGTATAGCTTCTGGTTAGCCTTGTGGTAGAAAGTGGAAGGGGGGAACCAAGGAGCTGGCCCGCTTTATAATGGCCTGGCTGACTAGTCTCCAGAGAAGGACAGCAGTTCTTCATAAAGACCAAGGCTAAGAGCAAAAAATGCCAAACTGGCAACCATGTGGATACACTGGCTCCACAATGAATGCTTACTGTGGTTTTTTAAATTTAATTTTTATTTTAAATCTACTTTTATTGGTGCATCATAGTCTTACTGTGTTATTTGAATTTTTTTTGATACTAGGGATTAAACCCAGGAGCATTCTACCTCCAAGATATAACCCCAGCCCCATTATTATTATTATTATTATTATTATTATTATTATTATTATTATTTTAGTACTAGGGATGGAAACCACGGGCATTCTACCTCTGAGCTACACCCACAACCCTATTTTTTATTTCTTTATTTTGAAACAGGGTCTCATTGAGTTGCAAAGAGCCTCACTAAGTAACTAAGGCTGTTCATGAATTGCGATTCTCCTGTCTCAGCCTCCCAAATTCTGGGATTACAGGCGTGCGCCACCATGCCTGGATTCCCAGCCCTATTTTTATTCTTTATTTTGAAACAGGGTCTCACTAAGTTGCAGAAGGCCTCACTAAGTAGCTGAGGCTGGCCGCAAACCTACGATCCTCCTGTCTCACTCAGCCTCCCAAATATTGGGATTACAAGAGTGCGCCACCACGCTCAGCTTATTTTAAATGTTTTAATTGATTTATTGATTATGGTGCTGGGGATTGAACCCAGCGGCTCTCACGTGCTTGGCAAACACTCTGCCACCTGCCTACACCCTCAGCCCTCTGTGGTTATTTTTAAGAGGGATGAGAAAGAGGTAGGGATTGTGGTGAGTGGCTGCAAGGCCCCTCCGTGGGCTGGCGCATGGTGGGCCACCGGTCAGGGAGGACCTGCCTTGCCTGCTTCTGTGTTGGAAATGGTCATCAGCCAAGAAAGCTCCTGGGGTCATGTGTCTTTAACCTCTTCTTAGGGGATCAACTAAGTGATGTTTTCTAGGAATGAAAAGTTAAATAAATAAAGTCCACCCCTCCAAAAAAATAAATAAAGCCCAGTGTTCTAGAAAAAAAAAAAAAGCCTGTGTGCTGGGGGTGTGGCTCGGTGGTAGCGCATATGCTTAGCCCCCAGCACCAAAAAAAAAAAAAAAAAGAAAAAAAGAAAAACAACCTGGATTTAGCCCTTGCCTTCATTATGGATTTAGCCCTTGCCTTCATTATTATGACCTAAGAAGTCCTTGAGGACAACGTAGTTGTGCCTTTTGATTTCAGTATGTAAAGTGGACCAATGACAAGAGCCTTGGTGGCATTGAGGGATGTCTGGCAAAGCTCAGAGCAGCAGACCCCACCTTTGGTGAGTTGTGTTCTCTGGGGCGAGGGGTCCAGCGCGCAGCTCCAGTCCGCTGTCTCGGTGGGCAGGGCCCGAGTGGCGGGGTGGGGGCTGGCATCTGTACCGAGGGGCGGGGCTCTCGTATGAAGGCCAACTTCTGTAAGAGGTTCTTTGCAAAAATGTTTTCTCTAATTACCATCAGTTTGGATCCCGCTTCTCAGATGAGGTTCTGTGAGCATAAGATGCAGACCCAAAGGTGTCTGACTCCAAGCCCAGTCCCTGGGACACCAGCGATGGCCACCACAGCCTTTGCTGGGACTAGGGAGCCTTGCGAGGGGAGGGTAAGACCATGGCCGAGGGCAGGCACACCTGCGAGGGCCGAGCCCCAGGTGGGGCCCAGTGTGGGGAGTTTCAGGGACTGGGCGGGGGCTCACAGGGACAGGATGGGCAGCGGGACCCCCTCCCTGCCTTCTCACACCACCCTGGGATAGAACAGAAAAGCTGAACCCAGCCTGTAGGGGCAGCCAGCAGCTAGGGTGGGCTCAGGCTGTCTGGGACCCGGCCGGGGCAGCAGCAGGGGCCACGTGGGTGGTCTTAGCACTGCAATTGCATCCTAGGCTCCAGGCCTGGGGCGGTGATGGGGTTTCACAGGCCGGTGGACACCCTGCCTCTGTCAAGGTGGGGGCTGGGCAGCCCAGAAGGGGCCAGGACCTGTACACCTGCCACGAGTCACACCCCACCCACTGTTGGCATGGGAGGGCAGCGGGACAGGGAGACGGGATCCTGTGTCCGTGCTCCAAGCCCTGGAAGCATCAGTCCCGAGTGGCACCCGTGAGCATGCCTTGGAGGCAGGGTGCTGGTCCTAGTAATGATGTTACCAGCCTGGGAGGCCACAAGCAGCCCCATCCAACTCTCTGTGTAGCAGGAGGTGCTTTGGGCATTGACACTCACAAAGATGTCGTATTGGAAAAGTAAGTGTAGCCGGGCGTGGTGACACACGCTTGTAATCCCAGCACTTGAGATTCTGAGACCGGAGGATGGTGGTTTGTGGACAGCCTCAGCTACTTAGCGAGGCCCTCTGCAACTCCGTGAGACCAGTTTCAAAACTAAAAAGATTAAAAAATAGGGCTTAGGGTGTAGCTCAGAGCTAGAATGCCCCTGGGTTCTATCCCAAGTACCAAAAAAAAAAAAAAATTAAAAAATATAATAGAGCCAGGCATGGTGGCACATGCTTGTAATCCCAGTGCTTGGGAGGCTGAGACAGGAGGATTGCACGGGTTTGAAGCCAGCCTCAGCTACTTAATGAGGCTCTCAACAACTTAGTGAGACCCTGTTTCTAAATAAATTATAAAATAGGGCTAGAGGAGTACCCTGGAGGTAGAAAACCCCTGGGTTCCACCCTCCAGTACCACCAAAATAAATAATAATAATAATAATAATAATAATAATAATAATAACAATAATAATAATAGAGCTGGGGCTGGAGTTCAGAAGTAGAGTGCCCCTGGGTTCCATCCCCAGTACCACCAAAAAAAAGAAAAGAAAAGAAAAAAGAAAGAAAGAAAGAAGAAAAGAAAAAAAAGAAAGAAAAGAAAAAAAAGGAGCATGGCTATCTTCAGGCATCTTGGCCAGGCTATGTTCTGATTTCCCGCGGGGGCCCAGCACACAGCTCACCTGCACACAGCCCGACTCTGGGATCCAGGCTATTTTAGTCTGGGCTTAGCCAGACTGTCCAAATCACCACTTGTTTTCCAACCTTCTGCCAGCCATGGGCCATGCCATTGCAAACGGCCTCGTGCTCATTGGCACTGGAAGCTCTGTGAGGCTGGACAAAGAGCTGGACCAGGCTGTGAAGACGATGGTGGAGCTCTCAAAAACCCAGCCGCTGACGGCGCGGGAGCAGCTGCACGTGTCCGCAGTGGAGACGTTTGCCAAGGGGTGAGGACCTCCCCAGGCTGGGGCCCGGCGCTCCCAGGCGGTGTGGGTGGTCCAGTGCCCTTGGGGAGGGGCAGCCCGGGAGTGAGTCTCCTCCAGCCTCATGAGACCCCCTGATTGAAAATCATTTCTCTATCTCAATTGAGTGCCAGATGTAGAAGTGGCCAGTACTCCCAGTTTAGTGTTCAAAGTGACTTATTTTATTAATAGATCGGTATTATTTTAATTAAAAACTGATGGGAGCTGGGGCATGCCTCCAATCCCAGTATTTGGGAGGCTGAGATGGGAGGATTACAGGTTTGAAGCCAGGCTCAAAAATTTAGTGAGGCTAGGCCGGGCGTGATGGCGCACGCTTGTAATCCCCGCGCTTGGGAGGCGGAGACAGGAGGATCGCGCAGGTTCGAAGCCAGCCGCGCTGGCGTAAGAGACCCTGTTTCAAAAATATAAAATAGGTCTGGGAGTGTAGCCCGGAGGTAGAAGGGCTTCCAGGAACCCCAGTACCACCAAAAAAAAAAAAAAAATTTAGTGAGGCTCTGTTTCAAAATAAAAAAATGAGCCAAGCTTGGTGGCGCACGCTTGTAATCCCAGTACTTGGGAGGATGAGACAGGAGGATCTAAGTTCGTGAACAGCCTCAGCTACTTGGTGATGCCCTTTGCAACTCAGTGAGACCCTTTTTCAATATAAAGAATAAAAAATAGGGCTGGGGCATAGCTCAGAGGTAGAATGCCCCTGGGTTCCAACCCCAGTACTGCCAAAAAATAAAAAAATAAAAAATGAAGCCGGGCGTGGTGGCGCACGCTTGTCATCCCCACACTTGGGAGGCTGAGACAGGAGGATCGCACAGGTTTGAAGCCAGCCTCTGCTGGCGTAGGAGACTCTCTTTCCAAATAAAATATAAAATAGGTCTGGGAGTGTAGCCCGGAGGTAGAAGACCCCTGGGTTCTATCCCCAGTATCAAAGAAATGAACAAACTGAAAGGACTACATTACAGAAATATCTAGAAGAGGAAAGCAGCGGAAGCCCTCACCATGCGCCTCCTGCCCCGACACTGCCAGTCGGCTCCCCTTCCCCGTGGCAGAGTGCAGAGAACCAGCTACCAGGGGAGAGTTGCGCTTTGGTCCACAGTTTGAGGTTTCTGTTCACATTTCCTGGGGCCTGTTGCTTTGGGGCTGGGGCAGGAGTGGGCGGGGTAGAGGCTGTTGCCTCCGGCAGCCAGGACCCAGGGAGACAGGGCTCTGTCTCTGGAGCTGTGTTAAGAGAGAAGACTGAGCCGGGCGTGGTGGCACCTGCCTGTGCTCCCAGTACTTGGGAGGCTGAGACGGGAGGGGTGCAGGTTCTTAGGCCAGCTTCAACAACTTAGCAAGGCTTTGTTTCAAAATAAAAAGTAAAATTAAAATAGGGCTGGGGATTTAGGTCAGAGGTGGAATGCCTCTGGGTTCTAGCTCCAGTAACACACACACACACACACACACACACACACACACACACACACACACAACTAAAGTCCCCAGAAGAAACTCTACCTCCAGACGCCTTCAGATAAGACATGAATACAGAAGGGTCCTACCTTATTCATAGAGCCTGGGGTCCCCATGTCCCCTCATAGGCACACTCCCAGGGACCCAGCTTCCTGCCACCAGGCCCCACCTCTTAAAGGTCCCGTGGCACCAGGGGCTGAGACTGAGCTCAGTGTGCAGGCCTTTGGGGGACACTCGGGGTGCACACGGCAGCAGCACCATTGTGAGCATGCGCACACAGCCTTCCGATCACGCCGCCTCCGTCCCATCGCTGGCCTCCTCTCTCCAGGGCAGCCCCTGTGTCTGCTCAAGCACAGGAGAGGTATCCTAAGGGGCTGGGTGACCTGAGCTGACGCACAGGGGCTCAGGGTTCAGGCCCTGAGACTGAGAAAGTCCTGGTGAGCCAGTGCAGGTGTGGGGTTGTCCAGCTGCCACCAGGCAATGGGGAGAACTAACTTTGGCAATTGGTTAAACCAGGATTTCAAATTCATTTTTATTTATTTATTTGGTACTGGAGATTGAACCCAAGGGCATTATGCCTCCAAGTTATACCCCCGGTCCTATTTTTTGTTTGCTTGTTTGTTTGTTTATTTTGAAACAGGGTCTTGTAACAGTTTGAGACGTCGAAGGTGGGTTCTTGTTCTTAGCTAGTTTAGAAGAAATAGCCAGAACGCTTCTGCTGCAAGCTTAAACAAAGTGTATCATTACAAAGGTAGAAAGAAGGGACAGAGCAGCAAAGCACTATGTCAGAGAAAATGTAGTGGAGTGCCTTGAAGGTATGACACTGCGGTTTGTGAATGCACACGTTCTTTATAAAAATTTACCATCTCCCTTTTTTTACACCATCTAGCCAATAATCTCTCCCCCCCAACCCCATGCAGACTCAGGCCGCCGGTCCTCTGTGCTGTGCAAGCCCTCTCTGTTCGTCTTCTCTGTTCATCCTCATAGGGACAGACAGGGCTGACATCATTGATAAAATGTGTTACTTGGTTAACAAGGTCAGGGGCTGAACGGTAGAAGCCTGCTTTGTCTTTGATTTTAGTTTTAAAACAGGCATTGTCAAGCCGGGCGTGGTGGCGTACGCTTGTCATCCCGGCGCTTGGGAGGCTGAGACAGGAGGATCACGCAGGTTCAAAGCCAGCCTCAGCTACTTAGTGAGGCTCTCAGCAACTCAGTGAGACCCTGTTTCCAAATAAAATATAAAACAGGTCTGGGAGTATAGCCTGGAGGTAGAAAGCCCCTGGGTCCCACCCTCAGTAAAACAAACAAACAAACAAACAAACAAACAAAACATGCATTGTCTACCTGTGTCCATGATGAGTTTTCAGCCCTTTTCTTTCTCTGTCTGCTAAAAGTTGCTTATTATTATTATTATTATTATTATTATTATTATTATTATTTGTGGGTCTGGGGATGGAACCCAGAGACATTTGACCTCTGAGCTACATCCCCTATTTTTTATTCTTTACTTTGAAACAGGGTCTTATTAAGTTGCAGAGGGCCTCACTAAGTAGCTGAGGCTGTATACGAACCATGATCCTCCTGTCTCAGCCTCCCAGATGCTGGGATTACAAACGTGCGCCACCACGTCTGGCTTAAAAGTTGCTTATTATGTTGGAAAAAAAAAACTTTCTTACAATTAAACAAAAGAAAGACACAGGAATATATTCTTTTATAGTATGAAGGTTTGGGGCTCTAACTATTTTGTGTAATTAGCAGTTACTATTGGGTTAACATAGTTTGTTTTTTCTCTTTAACTTTAACCTAAACTATTGCAAAAATCCATATAATTCTAGTGCTCAGCTGGGCTGACCGCCAACTCTTAGCTAACCAAGGTCAATCCTGGCTACAGCTCTTGGCTGACAGCTTAGAGGCAAAAGAAAGAGATTTTATTGTTCTGCCTAAGTATGAAAGCTTGATCTTATTACCAATTAATACAGCTCTTATCAAACATCAATACGGGCTCAATCCCCATCAGGTCTCACTAAGTTGTGGAGGGCCTCGGTGAACAGCTGAGGCTGGCCACAAACCTGCAGTCCTCCTGTCTCAGCCTCCCAAATACTGGGATTACACGTGTGTGCAGATACACCCGGCTCACCCCTGCCCTTTTTAATTTTTATTTTGAGAATGATTCTCACTAAGTTGCTGAGGGTTTGCTAGGTTGCTGAGGCTGGCCTTGAACCTGGTGGTCCTCCTATCTCAGCCTCCCGAGTACTGAGATTACAAGTGTGCATGCTACTTTTGTCAGGGTTTTCTTTCTTTCTTTCTTTCTTTCTTTCTTTCTTTCTTTCTTTCTTTCTTTCTTTCTTTCTTTCTTTCTTTCTTTCTCCCATGGTACTGAGGATTGAACTCAGAGGCATTCTACCTCCAAAGTACACTCCCAGCCCAATATTATTTATTTGGGAACAGGGTCTCACTAGGTTGCCTAGAGTCTCACTACTTGTTGAGGCTGTCCTCAAATCTGTGGTACTCCTATCTCAGCCTCCCAAGTACTAGGATTACAGGTGTGCGCCACCATGCCTGGCTAGGTTTTTCTATAATTAAAGTTGAAATAGAAGCTGGGCATGGTGGCACATGCTTGTAATCCTAGCATTTGGGATGCTGAGACAGGAGGATTGCAGTTTGAGGCCAGCCTCATCTACTAACTAGTGAGGCCCTTTGCAATTTAGTGAGACCCTGTTTCAAAAATAAAGAATAAAGCCGGGCGTGGTGGCGCACACTTGTAATCCCAGCACTTGGGAGACTGAGACAGGAGGATCGCACAGGTTCGAAGCCAGCCTCAGCTACTTAGTGAGGCTCTCAGCAACTTAGTGAGCCCCTGTTTCCAAATAAAATATAAAATAAGGGTTGGGGGTGTAGCCTGGAGGTAGAAAGCCCCTGGGTTCCACCCCTAGTACCAAAAAAAAAAAAAAAAAAAGAATTAAAAAATAGGGCTGGGGGTGTAGTTCAGAGGTAGAATACCCCTGGGTTCCATCCTCAGTACTGGAGAAAAGTTGAAATAGAGAGTAAAATTTCTCACTGGTTTTTCAATTTTCTGAGCTGCAGCCTAACAGAAATATACATATATATACATATATACACATACATATATATATATAATTATATATGCTACATATATACACATACATATATATAATTATATATGCTATGTATTTTAATATACATATAATTTTATGTATTATATATTTGTTGTATTATATATATGTAGGTGTGAAAACAATATATATATGCATGTGTGTGGTGCTGGGGATAGACGCCAGGGCCTCACATAGGGTAGCAAGCCCCGCCTCCCCAGCCCTTCCTGTAAACTCTAGCCAATTCAGAGCACACGGACTCAAGATGTCTTTCACCCCTTTGTGCGTGGACTTCCTGTTCAGCATGGCTGATCTCTCTCTCTTGGCTTCCAGGAACTTCCCCAAAGCCTGTGACCTGTGGGAACAGATTCTCCGAGACCACCCAACAGACATGCTGGCCCTGAAATTCTCCCATGATGCCTATTTTTACCTGGGCTACCAGGAACAGATGCGAGATTCTGTTGCTCGAATATACCCGTTCTGGACGCCCGACATCCCCCTTAGCAGGTGTGCGCTGCTTGGAAAACACATTCGTTCTGTTTCTCCATCTCTCCCTTCTGTCCTAGAAATATAGTCACTCTCTTGGCCTTGCCCTAAAAATAATGGACTACGCTTGCTCTTCTCCTAGTTCTTTTTTTTTTTTTTTTTGGTGGTACTGGGGTTCCTGGAAGCCCTTCTACCTCCAGGCTACACTCCCAGACCTATTTTTTTACATTTTTTATTTGGAAACAGGGTCTCCTAAGCCAGCGCACGCGGCTGGCTTCGAACCTGCGCGATCCTCCTGTCTCCGCCTCCCAAGCGCGGGGATTACAAGCGTGCGCCACCACGCCCGGCTCTCCTAGTTCTTTAAAGGGGAAAGGTTTTTCTTACTTTTTAAAATATATGTATTTATTTATTTATTTTGGTGCTGGGGATTGAACCCAGGGGCAGTCAACCTCTGAGCCACACCCCCAGCTCTATCTTTTTTTTATTTTTATTTTGAAACAGGGAAACAGGGTCACCCTAGGTTGATGAGTCTCACTGCTCGCTCAGGCTGTCCTCGAACCTGCGATTCTCCTGTCTCAGCCTCCCAAGTACTGGGATTACAAGTGTGCGCCGCCACGCCCGGCTTTTCTTCATTTGACCTTCATCCTGTGCTGTGACTGAGGCAGAACCGTTATGTATTAGTGTTGGATCTGAAGGCGGCCTAGAGGCAAAGTTCCTTCTTCTGGGAACTTTAGTCTTTTAACATCTTCAACTGATTGGATGAGGCCCACTCACATTATGAGCGTAATCTGTTTGACTCAAAGTCTAATAATTTTTTTTGCGGTACACCCCCAGCCCTATTTTTATTTTTTATTCTTTATTTTTGAAACAGGGTCTCCCTGAGTTGCAAAAAACAGGGCCTCACTACGTAGCTGAGGCTGTCTGCAAACCCAGATCCTCCTGTCTCAGCCTCCCAAATGCTGGGATTAGAAGCATGCGCCACCACGCCTGGCTCCAAGTCTAACGATTCAAATGGTAGTCACGTCTAAAACATTAATACGTTCACAGCAACACTAAGTCTGGCATTTGATGAAACCAGTGAGTGCCATGGCCCAGCCATGCTAACAGAAAATTAACCATCATGTAAACCCTAACTTGATGCACACAGTAAGCCTTCAGTAATTTTTTTAAAAAAGACATGTATCAGTCAGGCTTGGTGTCGCACGCTTGTAATCCCAGCATTTGAGAGGCTGAGGCAGGAGGATTGCAGTTCAGGACAGCCTCAGCTACTTAGGCCCTTTGCAACTCATTGAGACTGTTTCAAAATAAAGAATAAAAAAATAGGGCCGGGCTGTAGCTCGGAGATAGAATGCCCCTGGGTTCCATCCCCAGTAAGCAAACAAAGCAAAACTAAACAAAACACCTGTATGGAGTCAGGCATGCTGGCACACATCTGTAATCCCAGTACCTGGGAGGCTGAGGCAGGAGGATTACAGGCTCAGCGTTAGCCTCAACAACTTAGTGAGGCTCTCAGCAACTTAGCAAGACCCCGATTCCAAATAAAAAACATAATAGGGCAAAGGATATAGCCTGGCGGTAGAAGGCCCCTGGGTTCCTCCCCTAGTACCACAAAAAATAAACACATAAAATAGAAGATGCATATGGAAGCTGCTGCTCTAGAAGGCTGCCTTCACAGGTGACAAGGACTCTTGGCGGTGACGCTGACACCCGAGCCTTAGATAGAAACACCACTGCTCGGTCTTGCCTTCCCTAACCTGACAAGCCACGGGAGACAACACCGCTCTGGCGTCTGATCCTCCTGGGACTCGGTGCCCATGGCTACGGGGGAGGATGCAGGAGGAGCTGCTTCAGCACAGCGTCGTCAGTCCCTCCTGGGCCTGGGCTGGGAGAGAGTGAGCTAGACACACGGGGTCCCAGTGTCCCGGAGCCTGGGCCTGGGGAGCAGGGGCTGCCCTGTGGTGCACCTGCACCAGGCAGGAGACTTCAGAAGCAAAGGGGAAGCCATCAACAGCCTACGGGTCACCGAGCATCCCAGGCAGAGGGAGGGAGAGGGCCTTGTCATCCTCGGAGGAGACCCTGTGTTGTCGTCCGACAGGGTGCATGCTATTCAAGGAGGGACCTGCTGTGCAGACAGTGCTTAGCACGGGTTGGAGTGTGTATCAGTCTCTCAGGGATGCTGTAACAACCAACCGAGTGGCTTAAAGACACAAAATTTAGCCAGGCGTGGTGGCGCACGCTTGTCATCCCCGCGCTTGGGAGGCGGAGACAGGAGGATCACGCAGATTCGAAGCCAGCCGCGCTGGCTTAGGAGACCCTGTTTCTAAATAAAAATATAAAATGGGTCTGGGAGTGTAGCCCGGAGGTAGAAGGGTTTCCAGGAATCCCAGTACCACCAAAAAAAAAAAAAAAAAAGACACAAAATTTATTTACATGACCATTCTGGAGGCCAGAGGTCTGACTCGGGATGGATGGGGTCCGCTGTCTCCAAAGGTTCTAAAGCATCCCTCTGGGCCTCCTGGGACTTCTGGTGGTGGCTGGTACCCATCAGCACCCCTCATATCTGTATCCCTCTAAGTTACACCTGCGTTTCCACTTGTTATTTCCCCGTGTGTCTCTGCGACTTCATGTGACCTTCTATTAGGATGACCGCCATTGGATTAGGACCCACCTCATCTTCACCTGATGGTGTCTGCAGAGACCCTGTCCCCAAAGGCAGCCACATTAGTAGGTCCTGGGAGTTAGGGCTTCAGCTTATTCTGGGGGTACATCGAGCCTACTTCTTGTCCCTCTCTTTGTATTTTTTTATTTTCCGGTACTAGGGATGGAACCCAGGGGCATTCTATCTTTGAGCAACACCCCCAGCCCTGTTTTTTATTCTTTATTTTGAAACAAGGTCTCACTGAGTTGCAAAGGGCCTCACTCAGTAGCTGAGGCTGGCTTTGAACCTGTGCAGTCCTCCTGTCTCAGCCTCCCAAATACAGGGATTACAAGTGTCCGCCACCACGCCCAGCTCCTCTCTTTGTATTTTGAGATTTTTTTTTTCTCCTGTTTCTAGCTATGTGAAAGGCATCTATTCTTTTGGCTTAATGGAAACCAATTTCTACAATCAGGCAGAGAAACTCGCCAAAGAGGTATGTGAATCCTTCCCGGTGTGCCTGACCCTTCAGGGAGTGGCCATCGGGTGGGCACAGCGCACCAGGGCCACTCCCTGTGTGTGACCCAGGCAAGTCCCCACTCCGGGAGTGTCCCCAGAGATTCGGGGAGGCTCGTGTTGGTGCACTCAGCTGCCGGGGCAGGGCTTCCATGGGTCTGTCACTCGGCCATCTCTCTTGAAGTCCCCAGAGCTGAGTTCCTCAGCAAACAATGAGTGCACATCTGAAGGTGAGGACCAGGGGCCCTGGGAGGCTGGAGCTGCCTCCCTTGCTCGGGGTTGCCAGTATGATGGCTCTGAGCTCCCATCAGCACGGGAGGGCAGGATCCCCTGGTGGGAAGGAAGATGGAAACACGGATTCTTCTTCCTTGAACTTCATCTCCCTAGCATCGCTAAGGACCCCGGGGGTTTGGGAGTTGAGCGGCGATTTTAAACAAGGTCAGCCTCCATCGGGGCCCTGAGTTGACTCTGCTCCTCCTCATCCTCCTCCTGCCAGCGAGTCTGCCTCCTGGTCACTGTGCTTAGCAGGCGGAGGGCAGAGCCAGTGTGGCCCCAGGGCGCTTCCTGCCAGCCCCTAGCACGCGCTCGGAGCTCTACCTGGGGCGTGCTGGCTGGCACGGAGCCTAGGGTAGGCCCGAGTGACAGGCCTGCTGGAGGGGACTCGAGCTGGGGAGCCCCACTCTGCCACTTCTCTCCCTGCAGAGTGGAACCTGAGGCCCAGGGAGGACTGCCGCGCCCAGAGGGTGACCACTGTTCCTGGTGCAGGCCGGCACTGGCACTTCTCACACACTTGCCCACATTCCCACTCCCTGCCCACATCACACCAGACTCCTCGCTGCCCAGACCTGGGCAGAGGCTCCAAGAGGGTGGCTTCTTGGCCACCTTGAGCCGTGGCCTGGCTGAGCAGGCACCATTGGCCAGGTCCCTCAGGAGCCAGCGCAGCTGGTCCCTCGGGTTGGGTGGCGTCCATCTGGGCACCTGAGGGTCAGCAGATCCATCCAGAGGATGGGCAAAAGGTGGAGGCCCGGGCATGCCTCAGCAGGAGCAGAAGTAGGGGGCTCACCCCCATGCCAGTTGCTCCTGTTATGCCCACACTACGGGCCCCACACTCTGACCTGCACCCCAGCATCCCGTAGATGATGAGCTCAGCAAGAACGCTGGACTGTGACAATGTCCACCAGGCTTGCAGGAGGGAAGGGGTGGCCAGCACTGGGCAACACTGGGCTGTAGAGGCTTCCTGGGTGGCAGGAAGAGTGAAGGGTGGCTAGCGAGCCGGGCGGGGTGGCGCACGCTTGTAATCCTAGCCTTTGGGAGGCTGAGACAGGAGGATCACAGTTCACGGACAGCCTCAGCCACTTAGGGAGGCCCTTTGCAACTCAGTGAGACCCTGTTTCAAAATCAACATCAGCCGGGCGTGGTGGCGCACGCTTGTCATCCCCGCGCTTGGGAGGCAGAGACAGGAGGATCGCCGCAGGTTCGAAGCCAGCCGCGTGCGCTGGCTTAGGAGACCCTGTTTCCAATAAAAATGTAAAAATAGGTCTGGGAATGTAGCCCGGAGGTAGAAGGGCTTCCAGGAACCCCAGTACCACCAAAAAAAAAAAAAAAAAAAAAAAAAGAGTAAAAAATAAGGCTGGGAAGCCGGGTGTGGTGGCGCAAGCTTGTAATCCTCGTGCTTGGGAGGCTGAGACAGGAGGATTGCACAGGTTTGAAGCCAGCCTCAGCTACTTAGTGAGGCTCTCAGCAGCTTAGTGAGACCCTGTTTCCAAAATAAAATATAAAAAATAGGTCTGGGAGTGTAGCATAGAGGTAGAAGGGTTCCATCCTCAGTACCACCAAAAACAAAAACAAAAAACAAAAAAATAAGGCTGGGGATGTTGCTCAAAGGTAGAATGCCCCTGGATTACATCCCCAGTACTGCAATCAATCAATCAATAAATAAATAAATAGTCAAGGAAGCCGGGGAAGGAGGCTTGGGCTCTCCTGGGAACTCTGAGAGGGCTCCATGTGAGGGAAGAAGCCAGCTGACCCCTCAGAGATGGCGGGAGCCAGCGTGGGCAGCACTCCGTTCTAGCCGCAGACCTGCTCCCCTCTGGGCGGCAGCACCCAGCCACAGCATCCCCGCAGTGCCGCCCTGAAGCCTCTGCCCCGGAGCTCTGAGCACATGCGCTCTTCCTCCCGCCTCGCCACATGCAGCGGGCAGGCCCCTGACAGCTTCGCGGCCGAAGCAGGGAGCCATGCCCTGTTGGGAATGACCTCTTGCCAATTCCCCGCAGCAGTTGCCAGGGTAGAGGTGCTCGGAGCTCCAGATACCCGTGGAAGGTGAGGGAGGACTGGGTTGGCGAGGCTGGGGCCATGGCTTGGTGTGGGGACCTGGGCACCTCCAGTCCAGGGGACTGCTGTCAGTTTCTGGGCCAGCTCCGTGCCCGGGGCTCCGGAGGCGCTCAGCAACCATGAAGCGAATGAGTGGGTGAAGGGGCACTGCTAGCATGTGCGAGCCACTGTGTCCTGCCTGCCTCGCGGGTTGCCGTGACGCGCAGGGTCGTGGGAGCCCTCTCACCGTTAACAGCTGTGACGTCACGACGGGAGCCGTCATTGCACGGGTGTCAGTGGCCGCAGCCGCAAGCCACCAAAGCGCTCGATGGTCTATATTAACAGCCCCGGGAGGAGGGCAGCGTCTGTGTCCCTCCACCGGGGGGACACTGAGGCCACGCACAGCTGGGTGGCATGTTTCCGGTGTGAGCAGCATCCCGGAGGCTGTGGGGGCAGCGGCTGAGCCCTGGCTTTGGCAAAGCGCTTAGTCTCCCGGAGCCTCAGTTTCCCCATCTGTGAGCCGTGCATGGTGCCCTCCTTGGTGGGCGTGGAGGAAATGAGGCTGATCGTTGGAATTGTGATTATTCCAAGTCGGAGCCCAGCCCCCGTTAGCCAGGCATGGTGGTGCACGCCTGTTATCCAGTACTTGGGAGGCTGAGACATGAGGATAGCAGGCCAGCCTCAGCAACTTAGACTCTCAGCAACCTAGAGAAACCCTGTTTCAAAACAAAAAATAGAATAGGGCTCAAAGTGTAGCTGGGAGGTAGAATGCCCCTGAGTTCAATTTCTAGTACCTCCTCCTCCCCCCCCAAAAAAAGAGCCCAGGCCCCATGCTTGCTCTGCCCTGTCCAGCCCAGACCCTTGTATCCTTAGAGACAAAGTGTCACCATTCCGGGCACCCCAGCTCACCCAGTCATCTCCCCTCCTTTCCCCCGCCTGCATAGGCTTTATCTATCAACCCCACGGATGCGTGGTCGGTACACACCATCGCCCACATCCACGAGATGAGAGCGGAGGTTCAGGACGGGCTGGAGTTCATGCAGCGCTCCGAAGGCCACTGGAAGGTAGGGCTCTTGTCGGTGCGTCACCTGCGGGCCGGTTCGGGCTGCCGCCACGCGGCGTCACGGCCGTGGCGTGGTTCTCGGCCACGCTCAGCTCTCATCCATCTTGGAGTATTTCTGACAGCAGCATGCCCGGAGCCTCGGGGCTCTGCAACACCCACCAGCGCTCTGCAGGCAGAGCTAGAACTGATCTGGAAGTAAGGTATTTGGTTGCCAAAAGTACGGGTCAGATTTCGCTGGGGACTCCAGGCGTGGTGGCGCACACTTGTCATCCCAGCATTTGGGAGGCTGAGACAGGAGGATTGCAGATCAAGGCCAGCCTCAGCTACTACTTAGCGAGGCCCTCAGCAACTCAGTGAGACCCTGTTTCAAAATAAAGAAAAAAAATAGGGCTAGGGCTATAGCTTGGAGGTAGAATACCCCTGGGTTCGAGCCCCAGTACCACAGAAATTAATTAATTAATTAATTAATTAATTGCTGGGGGCTAAGAGCCTGGCAAGGTGAGACCGCCAGGCCCCCAGCTGCCCTGGGTTTTTGCCAGAATGGCCTCACGGAGAGTTTTGTTGTTTGTTATTTGCTTTTATGGTACTTAAGGATTGAACCCAGGGACATTTTACTCGGGAGCTGTTCCCCAGGCCCTTCTAACTTTAATTTTAATTTTTTTGAAACAGGGTCTTACTAGGTTGCTGAGAGTCGTCTTAAGCTGATGAGGCTGACCTCAAACCTGTGATCCTCCTGCCTCAGCCTCTTAAGTACTAGGATTATAGATCTGTACCTCTCACCCGGCTTTCAGGCACTGGTTTTTTTTTTTTTTTTTTGGCATGGAACCCAGAGGAATTTTACTTCTGAACTACATTTCCAGCCCAACTTTATATTTATTTATTTATTTATTTATTTATTTATTTATTTATTTATTTATTTTTGGTGGTACTGGGGTTCCTGGAAACCCTCCTACCTCCGGGCTATACTCCCAGACCTATTTTATACATTTTAAAAAATTTGGAAACAGGTTCTCTTAAGCCAGCGCGGCTGGCTTCGAACCTGCACGATCCTCCTGTCTCTGCCTTCCAAGCGTGGGGATTACAAGAGTGTGCCACCACACCCGGCTTATTTTTTGATTTATTTATTTATTTATTTATTTATTTATTTATTTATTTTGATGGTACTGGGGTTCCTGGAAACCCTTCTACCTCTGGGCTACACTCCCAGACCTATTTTATACTTTTTAAATTTGGAAACAGGGTCTCTTAAACCAGTGTGGCTGGCTTTGAACCTGCAAGATCCTCCTGTCTCCGCCTCCCAAGCGTGAGGATTACAAGCGTGCGCCACCACGCCTTGGCTTATTTTTTATTTTAAAACAAGGTCACACATCGGGTGTAGTGGTGCACATTTGTAACCCAGCATTCAGGAGGCTGAGACCGGAGGATGGCGGTTCACAGACAGCCTCAGCTACTTAGGCCCTTTGCAACTCAGTGAGACCCTGTTTCAAAATAAATTAAAAAAAAAAGGAATAAATTGGTTGAGGGTGTGGCTTGAAGGTAGAATGCCCCTGGGTTCAATCCCAGTACCACAAAAATAAATAAATACATAAAATAGGTCTGGGGGTGTAGGTTGGAAGTAGAATGCCCCTGAGTTCAAGTTCAGTCCTTAGCAACACATGCACACACACATACACACACACACACACACACGCACACACATGCACACACACGCACACACACGCGCACACACATGCACACACATACACACACGCACACACACATGCACACACACGCACACACATGCACACACACATGTACACACGCACACACACACACACACACGCGCGCGTTGCTCCCCTCAGAGCTGAGGGGGATTAGGTGTCGTGGAAGTGTCCAGCACAGGCTGGCCTGGGGTGGGCGCCTGGCAGAGCCGGTTCCCTGTCCTTGGAGGTGACACATTTTGCCTTAGTGCAGAATGGCACTTGTTTTGTTTTTCCGAGGTCTACCAGATATTTCTTTAGTCCCCTTGTTCTTTCCACAGGACTCTGATATGCTTGCTTGTCATAATTATTGGCACTGGGCTTTATACTTGATTGAGAAGGTAAGATGACCATCTCTTCGGGCTGTCTCCCCCAATACAGAGATCCAGAGGGAGGACTGTTGTCCAGTATTTGCTGGTGTCTCCCTTCTGGGACTGCCACCTCGCGTTGGCACAGGAAACAGGGTGGGGAGTCAGACAGGTGTATCGCAGGTTCAAGGCCAGCCTCGGCAACTTAGCAAGGCCCTCCGCAATCTGTTTCAAAATAATAAATATAAGGCCGGGTGTGGTGGCACACGCTTGTAATCCCCGCGCTTGGGAGGCAGAGACAGGAGGATTGCGCAGGTTCGAAGCCAGCCGCGTGTGCTGGCTTAGGAGACCCTGTTTCCAAATAAAAAAGTATAAAAAATAGGTCTGGGAGTGTAGCCCGGAGGTAGAAGGAACCCCAGTACCACCAAAAAAAAAAAAAAAAAATATATATATATATATATATATATATATATATATATATAAAAGGCTGGGGGTGTGTGGCTTAGAGGTAGAATGACCCTGGGTTCAATTCCCAGTACACCCCATACACACACAGCCAGGCAGGGGCCGCCTAAGACTGTTGTCCTGAGCCCCCCCCTTGGAAGCATGGGCTTTGGTGTGGCTGAGCTCAGCGCGGCCCCCCGCACCACATTCTGCCTCTCCTCGGTGGTAATCACAGCAACTTTATGTTTCCAGGGCGAGCACGAGGCCGCGTTGACCATTTACGATGACCACGTAAGTGTGCGCTGGTTCCAACCACGTCCAGTTTATCACAGCAGTCTGCATCCCTGATAGGTCTCCGGCCCCATCAGCATCGTCCCAGCCAGAAGGAACGGCAAGGCAGGAACGCGGCTTGCGCAAGGCCTCACAGGGCCGGCGTTGCCAACAGCCGTGAAATACCTTGGCATGTGGCGGGTACTGCGCCGGCTCTGTGTGCCTGCGGCTCTTGGCAGGGCCACGTGGCTCTGGTGACTGTCTCTGCAATCTCTACCTTAGCTTTTAGATTATTCTTTGGTAATAGAATTGGCCTATTCGTAGGATTTTTTAAAAATTGTGATAAAATGTGCATACCCTAAAATTAAGTTCCCGTTCGTCATGCTTCTGTCCCCACCCACACCTCCAGAACTTTACCTCTTCTTAAGCTGAAACTCCACGCCTCCCCCAGCCCCTGGGGATTTTTTTTTTTTTTCCAGCACTAAGGATTGAACTCAGGGGCATTCTATCTCTCCGAGCTATTTTATTTTATTTTTTTTTATTTTGAAACAGGGTCTTACTAAGTTGCGGAGAACCTCACTAAATGGGTGAGGCTGGGGGCAAACCAGGATCCTTCTTTCTCAGCCTCTCAAGTACTGGGATTATAAGCATGTACCACTGTGCCGGGCCTGGGTGTTGTTTTAAAAGGAAAAAAATGGGCCTGGACATGGTGGCACATGCTCGTAATCCCAGCATTCAGGAGGCTGACAGGAGGATCGTAGTTTGCAGACAGCCTCAGCTACTTAGCAAGGCCTTCTATAACCGTTTCAAAACTAAAAAAAAGCTGGGCATGGTGGCGCACGCTTGTAATCCCCATGCTTGGGAGGCTGAAACAGGAGGATCGCACGGGTTCGAAGCCAGCCTCAGCTACTTAGTGAGGCTCTCAGCAACTTAGTGAGACCCTGTTTCCAAATAAAATATAAAAAAGGTCTGGGAGTATAGCCCGGAGGTAGAAAGCCTCTGGGTTCCACCCCCAGTACCACCAAAAAAAAGATAAATAATAAAAGGAAAAAAAAAGTCCCAGTGAGGGCTTAGAAATAAAGCCTGGGACTATCGACGTGGTCATGATTTGGGGGTTGAACCAGAGAGAAAAATAACATTTTTTTTGGTGGTACTGGGGATGACCAAGGGGCCTCCTACCTCCAGGCTATACTCCCAGACCTATTTTATATTTTTATTTGGAAACAGGGTCTCTTAAGCCCCTGCGTGATCCTTTGTCTCCGCCTCCCAAGCGCGGGGATTACAAGCGTGCGCCACCACGCCCAGCTAATAGCAACATTTTTTGAAGGGATTTTTTTCCACATAGTCAGGACTTGAGAGGAAGAAAGAAGCTGGCTTGTGTTGTGTGCCGTGAGGCGTACACTCCATCACCTGAGCATAGCTGAATTTAGAAACAGGACCCAGCAAGACCCCCCCCCCCGCCCACGTGGTCTTTGAGCCTCGGGGCCTGGAGCGGGCCCTCCGTGCAGTGGGCTCCTGCAGGTCTTCCTGGTGCCCCTCTGGTGCCCTCAGCCATCTGAACTTCAGCGAGGGTGGCAGTCCGGATGGTCGGGGAGGTGGGAACGGAGCTGGTGGCTCGCATTAGCTGAGGGCTTGCTCTGTGCAGGCTGCATCCAGGGTTCCCACCGGCCGAGCTCGGCCATCCCTGTGGCCCCTGTTGGTCTGTTGGCCTTCAGAGCCCAGCCATGTGGCCCTTGTCTTTCAGATCCTCCCCAGCCTACAGGCCAGTGGCGCAATGCTGGACGTGGTGGACAGCTGCTCCATGCTCTACCGGCTGCAGATGGAAGGTAGGACAGCCCTGCCCTCCCCGGGCCGTCCTCCCCCGACAGCGAGGGGCAGTTCAGGTGGCAGGCTGGCAGAGGCGCTTTAGCCGAGGTCCTTGGGAGGAGTGGGCCGGCTGCTGCCTTGGGTGCGGCCGCACTGGGTCTTTTTGTGTGTTGAGGAGGCCGCAGGCTCTGCACCAGGTGGCATCTGCCGTTCCCACGGCCTGCCCGCCAGGCCCTCGGGCTCAGATGGTACCTAGCTATGTCTCCACACCGCCTTTCTTAGACCAGGGGAGGGAGAGTTTCCCAACTCTCTGGGATTGCAGTTTCTCAACCTTGTTACCCCGTGCTCTGTAGGTGACTGGGACGGGGCTGGCTGCGGCTTGGGGCTGTGGACAGCTTGCAGCTGCCCAATGCTAGCTGCTCCCCTAGGTCCCACAGAGCCAAAGCTGTAGCGTGCGCCTGGGCTAGGCTCTAGGTCAGTGGGACCACCTGAGGAGAGAGGCCTGGGCGGGACCCAGCATGTGAGTTGTTTCTGGGCTAAAAGGCTTCCTAGCAGTGGTGAACTGTGAGCCATGAAGAGTGGGTAGGGCTTGCCAGGCGGGCACACACCAAGGGTACAGCCTGTCCAAAGCTACCAGGGCGCGGAAGCCAGCAGCCAGTGAGGACAGATGCCAGGAGGGCAGGCTTGCTGTGGCCAGGCAGGGCAAGCAGAGGCGTAGTGCTGGGAGCTGGGGCTCCGCATGCGGGAAGTTCAGGGCAAGGAGTTTGACTTTTATCTGAGATGTGGGCCAGCCTGCCCAAAGGGCTCTGGAGCGTCTTAGCCCTGCCTTCGAGAGACTCCTCCCTCCCCATGGTGGAAGGGCTGAGCTCAGCATAGAGCCGAGAGCATCGAGGAGGCTGAGGAAATGGGGAGGAGGCTGGGGTCCCCGAGGAGGCTGCTGTGTACTTCAAGGAGGCTGCCACACTGGCCCGGCCTGGCTTAGAATGACAGAATCAGGGAGCTGAGACTGGCCCACCTGGTGTAGAACTGGGGGCTTGTGGAGACTGGGGAGGGCTGAGCCTCCATCCGAAACCCTGCTGCCATTCCCCTTTGGAGGCCGAGAGCGTGAACCCCACCTGGAACTCTTCAAGGGGCTTGAAGCACGAGCTGCCTCCTCGCAGAGAGGCTAGGCGGGGGCTGCAGGGCCACAGGGGGTGAGGAAGGCCTCCTTGCCTTGCTATGGGAGACGGAGACTCAAGAATGATGTCCAGAGCCGGGCGTGGGGGCTCACGCTTGTAATCCCAGCATTCGGGAGGCTGAGACAGGAGGATTGCACAGGTTCAAAACCCATCTCAGCTGGCTTAAGAGACCGTTTCCAAATAAAATATAAAATAGGCCCGGGAGTGTAGTCCAGAGGTAGAAGGCCCTGGGTTCCATCCTCAGTACCACCAAAAATAAATACATAAAAACTTTGGCAGTTTCTAAAATTTGCTTTCCACCGTATGTGTTTATTGCTCTTATAATCGAAGTTGACTCGAGCCAGGATCCAGGGTTCCTGCTCCCCCTACTGTCTGTCCTGCTTGGAGCAGGATCCTGTGGACTTCTGAGGGGTGCATGGGCGAAGGGTGCCCCAGCTCAGGGCATGTGCCCGGCCCCACGCCAAGCCCTGGGTCTCCTTCCTGTGTCCCCAGGGGTGTCTGTGGGCCAGCGGTGGCAGGACGTCGTGCCCGTGACCCAGAAGCACAGCCGAGACCACATCCTGCTGTTCAATGACGCGCACTTCCTGATGGCCTCCCTGGGTGCCCGGGACTCCCAGACCACTCGAGAGCTGCTGAGCACTCTGCAGGAGGCCAGCGAGTAGGTACAGGGCCGCCCCTCGCTGCTAGGAGGCTGAGGGACAAGGCCCTATTTGTGAGCACAGCTTTGGGGCTGCCCATGGAGGACTGCCTCCAGGGCGTGCCCATGTAGGAATGTCTTTTTTGGGTGTGTGTGGTACTGGGGATGAAACCCAGGGGCTTTCTACGTCCAAGTGACACCCCCAGACCTATTTTTTTATCCTTTATTTTGAAACAGGGTCTCACTGAGTTGCAAAGGCCTCACTAAGTAGCTGAGGCTTACCACGAACTGCGATCCTCCTGTCTCAGCCTCCCGAATGCTGGGGTTGCAAGCATGTGCCATCATGCCTGGTGGAATGTGTCTTGCGGGTGCAGGACCCCCAGTGGTGTCCCAAGCCGTTTCCCCAGGGTGGATGTGTGAGTCTCAGTGCCATTTTAGCTTCCCCTGAGACACAGTGGGGCCCTGGAGCCAGAGCCTCCTGCTGCTCACGGCCTCTGAGGAGGCCCTGGGCAAGGCGCTTCTCTGTCTGCCTTAGTTTCCCCATCTGTAAAGTCGAGAGGCCATCTGCCAGGGCTGGTGGGCGGAGGCACAAGCTGCCACTGTGCCCTCCGGTGGCAGTGGCACTCGGCTTCTGCTTGCAGTCCTCACCCTCTTAGGTCCATTCTGTTTCCCCCTCTTTACGGATGAGCAAACTGAGGGCCGCAGACCCGAGTCCAGAGCCCTGTCCTTTCCCTGGCTAGGCTGCCCCGCCTGTCTCTTCTCTGGGCAGAGCGTCTGCCCCACAGCTGTGAACAGCCCGGCTCTCAGAACGCTCGTGCGGGGGACTCGGGCCTGGAGGGTGGCACTGAGGCTCTGTCATGGTGGCAGGTCCCCAGGAGAGAACTGCCAGCACTTGCTGGCCCGAGACTTGGGGCTGCCGCTGTGCCAGGCCCTGGTGGAGGCCGAGGGCGGGAACCCTGACCGTGTGCTGGAGCTGCTCCTCCCCGTCCGCTACCGCATTGTCCAGCTTGGGGGCAGCAACGCCCAGGTGAGCTGTGCGGCGCCTGGCAGTCCGCCTCTCTCCATGGGGCACTGTGGTGCTGGTGCCCTAGGCCAGGCGGGCGTGCCCTTGGCTCTCAGCCCTCCCTGTCGTGTGTGTGTGTGTGTGTGTGTGGTGTCGGGAGGCCCCGGGGTGGCTCGAGTGGCCGTGGGCCGTGCTGTGTGGGGCTGGGGCTCACCCCTTACTGGGGTTACGGGTTGCAGGTTACGTTATGGGGGCCTCACGTGCCTGATTGATATCGCAGAGAGACGTCTTCAACCAGCTCCTGATTCACGCCGCCTTGAACTGCACCTCGGGTGCCCACAAGAACGTGGCCCGGTGAGCGCCTCACCCCTCCCACAGTGGGCACAGAAGGGGGCCCAGCATGGGATGGCCACTGGCCTCGGCAGGCTCCCTGTGGACTGGGCGCCTGGAGGCCACCACTCCCTTGGCCTGGGGTGAAGGGCCAAGGGCAGAAGGGATTTAGTTCTCCTTCCTTAGCTAGACTTGAAGAAGGAAGCCAGCCCCAACCCGGGCCCATCCCCAGCCTCCCTGCTGGCCCCCACATTAGCCAAACACATCCCGTTCTTGGGTGCCTGGGCCTCTGCCTGGGACATGCCATCTCCCTTCTCATGGCGGTGACCCGCTGTTCCTCTCGCCTCCTGTCTACTGTGCCGCGCCTCTGCTTGCTTTCTTCGTGCTAAGCCCCCCTCCCCACCGTTTTCCTGCTCGCTCTCCTGGCCCAGGCCCACCTGTGGCCTCCGATCCCTCTGTCCCTAGCCCTGGTTGCAGCAGGAGGACGAGCTGAGGTCCTGACCTGAGCTGCTGCTTGCTCCGAGGCGGACGAGGCCACAGTACCTCCCTACCCTGAGCCTTGGTGTTGACATCACCTCTAAGGCAGAATCAAAGTGCCGCCCAGGTTCTGCTCTGCTCTGGGCGGGGCCCATGCTGTACCACAGCCCGGTCTGCCTGTGTCCCTGCCCTGATGAGGCCAAGGGACCATCGGGCCCACATTCTTCTAGAAGGTCCCACAAAGGAACCTCTGTGCCTGTCTCACAGGAGCCTTCTGATGGAGCGCGACGCCTTGAAGCCCAACTCGCCCCTGACCGAGAGGCTCATCCGCAAGGCTGCAGCCCTCCACCTCATGCAGTGAGCCCTGGCCTGAGGAAGCTCAGCGCGGCCTCCACGGCGTCCATCAGCGGCCCCGGCCAGGGTTAGGAAGCAGCTAGGGCCTGCTTGTTAGGCTGTGAGGACGTAAGATTGGGTTATAAGCACAAGTCCCCCGAGCCAGCAGTTTTATAGAAAAGGGGACGCCGATGACCTTGAGGTGTAGTTCAGAATCGTCTAGTCCCTGGTAAGGGCCAGTCTGCATTTTAAGTAGTCAGAACCAAAGTGGCGCTGCTGACTCAGCCCGCCTTGCAAGTCGACCCCACTTCTGGGCCACTCACGGACTAGAAGGCAGGTGGAGGTGACCGGCTCGGGAGCCCCACACCGGGCTGTCCCTGGGATAACCCCCTTCATTTAATCTTTCTTATATTCTAGACAGGTCCTGCCGTCCCATTTTTCAGGAGACAGTACCGATGGGGGATGTGATCTGCCTGGGGTCATAGCTAACGGGAGGCGCGTTCCTCCTTCCTGGGAGAGGGGTTTCCACCTTGCCGCCCCTGGCCGCAGCCCACACTGTCCTCCTCACAGACGAACAAGCCCACAGAGCTGCTCCTTCTGTCTCTGGAGGGTCAAGCCTCCCCGACTCAGGCTTTCCCAGCTACACAGGGCACACGGCTTCCTCCGTCAACTGATTCTACGCATATGAACGCACACATTTGTGGGCTGTGGGCCTTGTGCTCAGGGCTGCGGTGTTGTGAACAGGCTCTGATGTGGGGCCCTGACAGGACCTGAGGCAGTCCCATAAATGATGCCCCGCCCCGCTTCCCAGCTGATAACCTGGCCCTGAACGTGTGAGCAGTCGTGCTGCCCTCGCCGCCAGAGGGGAGAGCTGAGTGCAAAGGCGTTTTTAACCTCCTCTCGTCCCTGCTGAGCTTCAGTGGGGAGTCACTGGAGCAGAGTGGGCAGGTCTCTTGCAAAGGAGTGAGGCCCCCAAACCCATCAGCTCCCACAGTTTGCTCAAGCTTGGGCACATTGCTGGGATTAAAATAAATCAACTGGTTCTTTGACTAACTCTGAGCATCTCCTATGTTTCAGGTCTGGGGCTTCTCCTTGAACTTGGGATGGGTGGGGGAGAAAGTCAAGAAAATGATTAATTCCAATAGGATTTCAGGAGAAGTCCTATCTCTACACAGAGCTAGGGACATGTTCCAAGGGGACCCTCCTTCCCTCTCCTGATTCCAAGCAAAGCAAGACTGGGCCAAGGAAGGAACTCTGGTCTCTCTTCCAGGAAGATTTCCACCCTCCAGGCCCTACAGGTTGCTGAGGGCGGCTTCTCTGTGCCCGGGAGCCCGTGGCACCTGCTGCTCTGTTGGCATCCTTCTCCCCTGCTGTCACCTCAAGTCAGGGGCGGCATCTGTGTCCCCCAGCATCACCCAGCACGTGGTCTGCACTGAATACCTGTCAGTGAAAGCAGGTGAATGAATGATGTATACATAAATGGAGGGGATCCTGGCATGCCTGCATACACCTGCAATCCCACTGCTTGGGAGGCTGAGAACGGAGGATCACAGGTTCAAGACCAGCCACAGCAACTGAGTGAGGCCCTAAAATAAAAGATCAAAAGAGAAAGTGAACAAAATAAAAAGTAAAACAGGGCTGAGGGTGTCGCTCAGAGGTGGGACGCCCCTGGGTTCCATCTCCCATGCCACAAATAAGAAAAGAAATGTACCTAAAACAGACAGGCAAACGATAAAAGCGAGTCCAAGAGAAGAATGGGGATAGGGTAGCAGCAAATCATTAATCATTGGTGCTGTTTACTGAGCACCTACTATGTGCTGACAAGATACAAGAGGTGCGGTGGCTCTTGCCCCTCGCCCCCCAGCAGACATCCCCGGGGCTGCAGGCATCTGACGCCGGGAGGCAGGGCTGGAGTGGGGCCAAGCGCTCCTGAGGTCTGGACCAGAGGACCTCCTGTCGCGATCTCACTTGGCTTGAGTCGGACAAGCCTGGCTCTTGTAAGCCCAGATGTAGTACACGCATCACTACCTGGCCGCCGTCAGGGGAGGGTGGCTGGAAGCTTGGAGCTCCTGGGCTGGCAGCCTGAGGGTTAGCAAAGCCCAGGAGAGGTGGATGGGTCACGACACAACCTGGACTCTTTCCAGCCCCTTTTTCGAACTCTCTCCTCCGGGAGCCAGCTCTAAGCTGGCTGTTTCTGGCAACCCAAGGGCTTGGAGCTGCACCTGGGTCACCATCGCCCTTCTCCAGTCAAGTAAGGTCCCAAGCAAAAGAAGGTATGCAACTCAGACGAAAGTTCAAGGTCAGAGGCTCAAGGTTAAAGGGCCCAGCACATCAAAGCGCGTCGGGCAGGCTAGACTCCTTTCAGCCAAGCTGCCTGACCTCCCCGCTACCCCAAACTCTCACGGACCCTGCCCGGCGACCTGCAGTGGCGTCGGGGCCAGAAGAGAGTCAGGCGGGCCCAAAGAAGCTCAGCGTCCCGGGACCCGGACTCGGACCGACGGACTTCCGGGTGGGCGTGTGTACGCTGTGCAGAGCCAATCCGCGGCCGGGCATGGAGGCAGTGCGCGTGCGCGCTGGACTAATTCCTGTCCTCTGTCTTGACTACAATTCCCATGGTGCATCGGGGGGCATCCTATTCAAACCAGCCAATCGGCGGCCAGCGCCGCCCGGCGCCGCGTTTAAACCCTCGGCGAGGGGCCCGCAGCGTCTTCCACCCGCGGGGTGAGGGCTGAGGGCGAGGGGTCGCGCCGGCCGGGCGGGGAGGGCTTCTGTGCGGCGCGGCGCCCGCTGTCCTCGCGTGGGGAGGACGCGTGCCCGGGCGGCTCTGCGGCCGACGAGGAGTGCCCCCGCCGCCCCGCGCCGCGGCCCGGGGACCCCCACGCTGCCCCTTTCTGGCCACGCTGCGGACCTCGCCCGACACCTGCTCTCTGTCTGCCCCCTTCTCCCTGCAGCGACCTCGGGCAGCTCCCTCCCGGGAAGGCGGCGACCAGCCCTCGGCCAGCCAGGCGGGAGCAGCAGAGATGGACGTTGCTAGGAAGGAAGGTGAGGCCTCGGTCCGCGGCGCCGCGGCTCGCCCATGGCGGTCGCCGGCCAGGGGCTCCGGCCCCTGTGAGAGCTGTCCATCACTCATCAGAGCTTTTCTTGCTCTCAGCACGCAGAAACATGATGCCTGCCTCTAGTTTCTGGTGTTCTGTCTCTCAGCGCGCGCGCGCACACACATACTCAATCTCTCTCTCTCTCTCTCTCTCTCTCTCTCTCTCTCTCTCTCTCTCTCTCTCTCTCTCCCCCCTCTCTCCTCTGTTCCATCACAGCAGGGATCTTATCAGTTTTATTTTTTGCCTCCCCGGTGCTGTGCCCTCACGCAGAGCCGATGTCCGGCTTGCCCCGTGTTTGGCTTTTATCACCGTCTTTAACCCTCCATTCCAGCGTCCGTCCTTGTCCTAACTCCTCCACTTAAGCTGCTCCTGCCACTCACTGGCCACATCTCTCGTCTCCCCTCCGCCCTGTTATAGCAGTCTGTCTTCTCTCCTATAGGGAACGTCTAAGACGCTCTTTGATTTCCTCTCCTCTCTGGCTAGGGTATCTCTGGCTGGTTTTAGGCTTCTCTCTGGAAGGCGATCTTCCCCTGGGCCTGGCCTGGGATGGCTTACACTTCTGAGGGGTCGTGGGCGTTCCGTGGCCTGCCACTCCATCTGCCCTGTGGAGATGCTTGTGTTTTTGTCTTGGGCATGTCTGTCCTCTGAGCTTTGGACTTGTGTCCTCCTCACCTATTAGGACTCTTCAGATGAATGTCTCATGCCTCCAATTCGGCAGGCTCCTCTCCATACCCATCCTTAACCTGTTCTTGTTTGTTTTCCCTTCAAAGTAAATGGCCCGCCCCTCTGTTTACCCAGCTGTCCGGGCATTGAGTACCAGTTACTGCCATTTCTACCTTCAGAATGGATTTTGGATCCTCCCCCCTCTCCCCCCTTTCGGTACTGAGGATGGAACCCAGGGGCATTATACAGCCCTGGCTTTTTTCTTTTCTTTTCTTTTTTAAGTATTTTTAATTTAGTGTATTTTTAGTGTTTTATTGAGTTGCGAAGGGCCTCGCTAAGTAGCTGAGGCTGTCTGTGAACCACGATCCTCCTGTCTCAGACTCTCAAATGCTGGGATTACAAGTGTGCATCACCACGCCGGCTCCTTTCCCTTCTTTCTAACCCCATCCAGATGCTGCCAATCTGAGCCCCCAAGCACACGTGCGCCTACTTGCCTAACCCTCACTTTGGCCAGTATGTGCATCAGTGACTTCAGTGGCTGTTGCTGCTCCTTTCTGAGACACGGTCCACAGCAGCTGGTAAATTATAACACTCCTCTGCTTAGAAGCGTTCAGCTTGCATTTTGGATAAAATAAAAGCTCCTTGCGGTGGGTGCAAGCCCTTAGAGTCCAGTCTGACTTAGTTCTGTGTCTTCAGCCTTGCTGCAGCCGCTGACCTCTGGCCAGTCTGTCAGACACATACTGTGTTTTTTTCTCAGAGGCACCCCACTTCTGTGCACCTCCGAAGGTGACATCGCGTACCTTAAACCTGCCTGGCACCAGTTCCTGCTGTAGGCTCCGTGTATTTGCAGGGTAATGAATCAGCCAGCCCAGGGCCAAGTGAAGCCCGTCACAGAGCCTGGGGTAGAAGGCTGCTTCCCTGACTCCTGGTCCACGGTTCTTTTTCCCATGCCAGACAGTTGAGTTTCTGAAAGTGACCTATAAAATTGGCTTCCCAGGTGCAGATTGTAAAAAGCAGTGGGTCCCTCTCGGTCCTCCAGCCACCTCCCCGGAGCATTTATCATCTCTGGACATGGTTGGTACAAATGCCAGCCGGCATGTGGAAGTACAGCTGCTTCCCTCTTCTCGCTTAGCGTACAGAACCCTGCCCTGCAGCTGGTTATTTATACTTAGGTGATCTTGATGATTGTTGTGCATCCTCAAAGAATGTTATGGAGCCGGGTGTGGTGCTGCGCGCTTGTAATCCCAACATTTGGGAGGCTGAGACTGGAGGATGGAGGTTCACAGACAGCCTCAGCTACTTAGTGAGGCCCTTTGCAACTCAGTGAGATTCTGTTTCAAAATAAATAATAATAATAAAAAACAAACAAACATGGCTGGGGGTGTAGCTCCGAGGTAGAGTGCCCCTAGATTTCATTCCCAGTACTGAAAAAAAAAATTGTGTTTCCTATGATGGAAGTGTGTAGCGTTCCGTTGTAGGGGTGAACTGTAATTTATTTCCTCTGCTGTAGGTAAACATTAGTTTGTGCTGAGTACCTTGCTCTTACAAATGAGGCTGCAATAAATAACTGTACACACACATCTATTTGCACGTTTGTGACTGGAGGATACATTCTCAGAAACGGGCTTGCTGGGCCAGAGGACGTACTTGCTTTTATTGTGATGGGTGCTGCTGAGCACCCTCTGCAGAGCTGAGTGACCTTTTTGCCTTGCCCAGTGACAAGTTAGAAGTTAGAAGTTACCTTTCTCCTTGTAGCTTTGCCTAGCAAGTGTTTGGATTTTTGCCAATCTTATAAAAGTGAGAAATGGAGTCTTAGTGAAAACTTAATTTCTCACTACTCATTTTTGAGCGAGGCTGACCTTCTTCTTTAAGATATATTTAAGAGCATTTTGCTTTATTGTCTGTAAATTTTCTTTCTTAGTCCTCTCTGGTTTTCCATTAGTTATTTATAATTCTTTGCAGTTTGTAGGCACCCTTCGTAAGTTAGACCTTTTTGAGATATGTCATAAATATAATTTTCTCTGCTTCTTGTTTCTTTTGACTTTGTTCCTTATGATTTTTGCCATGTAGAGATTTTATCTGTCTATCTCTGTTTGTGTATGTGCTGGGAATTGAACTGAGGGGCATTTTACCTCTGAATTACACCTTCAGCCCTATTTTTATGATTTTGAAACAAGGTCTAAGTTGCTGAAAGACTTGCTAAGTTGCTGGAGTTCTTGGAACCCATTACCCTCCTGTCTCAGCCTCTGGAATAATGGTGGATTATAGGTGTGCCCCGCCATGCCCAGCTGGTCTTTTCACTTGCTTATTGAGCCAGCATTACAGGTTTTCAGTATCATTGGGCATGCTTTGTAGAAATAAGTGGGCAGGTTTATTTTCTTCTGTTCCATGGAGCAATGTAAATAGTATTGAAATTAGATGTTCTTTAAAGATTTGACAAGATTATCCTATGAAACCAACTGGGATTTATTTTGTTTTATTATTTATTTATTTTTTGCTGGTCTGGAGATGGAACCCAGGGGCATTCGACCTCCAAGCTACACCCCTGCCCTATTTTTTTTTTTTTAATTCTTTATTTTGCCGGGCGTGGTGGCGCACGCTTGTAATCCCCGCACTTAGGAGGTGGAGACAGGAGGATTGCACTGGTTCAGAGCCAGCCTCGCTGGCTTAAGAGACCCTGTTTCCAAATAAAAATATAAAATAGGTCTGGGAGTGTAGCCCGGAGATAGAAAGGCTTCCAGGAACCCCAGTACCACCAAAAAAAAAAAATTTTTTTTAAGGTTTAAGCCAGTGGAGGCTGGCTTCGGACCTGTGTGATCCTCCTGTGTCCTCCTCCCAAGCGCGGGGATTACAAGCGTGCGCCACCACGCCCAGCTGGGCTTTGTTTATTTTAAAAGAATACATTTCTCCAGTTATATTAGAATAATTGAGCTACTAGGATTTATTTTCTTCTAGACTCAGTTTTATAAATAAATTCAGATAATTTAAATTAAAAAAAACCTAAGCAATAATTTCCTAGAAAATAACCCATTTCAGTTAGGTTCATAGGTTTATTTGCATGGAGCTGAGCAAACTAGCTTATGAGCCTTTGTTTCATTTTCGGAGCCGGGCATGGCAGCACACTCCCATGTGCTACCCATGTACTTGAGAGGCTCCAGGTTCCAGTCCAGCAACTTAGGCCTTTTTTTTTTTTTTTTTTTTTTTTTTGGTGGCACTGGGGTTCCTGGAAGCCCTTCTACCTCCGGGCAACACTCCCAGACCTATTTTATAATTTGGAAACAGGGTCTCTTAAGCCAGCGAGGTTGGCTCCGAACCAGCGCGATCCTCCTGTCTCCACCTCCCAAGCGCGGGGATTACAAGCGCGCGCCACCACGCCCGGACTAACTTAGGCCTTTTTTAAACATTAATAAAGTAGGGCTGGGTGAGTAGCTCAGAGGTAGAAGGCCCCGAGTTCAGCCCATAGTCCTCTTTTCCTAATTTCTTCTTTGGTGTGTATCTCTCTTCAATTTCATGTGTGCATCGGTGCTTTCTCCCTTGTTTTCTGTTTTGGGTGCTAGAGATCCAACTAGGGCTTTGCTCATACTGAGCATGTGCTCTACCCCGGACTCTGCCCCAGCCCTTCTGTAGTTCTTCATGATTAGGTAATTCAGACTAGTCAGCCGATTAATTAGGACCTAAGTAGGATATTTGTATAATTTCAAATTCTGTGTTTTTATTAAGTATGCTGCCTTGTTTATTAAGATCAAACAAGATATGATTTGTAAAAGTGTTACATAAACTTAAGGTACTGAAGTATCAGTTCAGTGCATTTATTTATTTATTTATTTATTTATTTGCAGTCTGGGGATGGAACCCAGGGGCATTCTACCTCTGAGCTACAGCCCCAGCCCTATTTTTTTTGGTGGTACTGGGGTTCCTGGAAACCCTTCTACCTCCAGGCTACACTCCTAAACCTATTTTTTATATTTTTATTTGTAAACAAGGTCTCTTAAGCCAGCAAGGCTGGCTTCGAACCTGCGTGATCCTCCTGTCTCCACCTCCCAAGCACAGGGATTATAAGCGTGCGCCACCACTCCCGGCATCCTATTTTTTATTCTTTACTTTGAAACAGCGTCTCACTGAGTTGCAAAGGGCCTCACTCAGTCGCTGAGGCTGGCTGTGAACTGCGATCCTCCTGTCTCAGCCTCCCAAATGCTGGGATTGCAGATGTGTGCCACCATGCCTGGCTCTTCATTGCATTTTAATAACTGCTAAGTGCGGAGGTTCTTAGTTGGACACTGGGAAGTAGGGGTGTAAGTTTGACGTTTGTGTCCTGGAGGTACGTTGAAGCCTCCTGGAGCCACAGGGAGTCCTGAGGCCCTTGTGTGTCCGGCTGGAGCAGCAGAGCAGTCAGGTCCTGGGACCCTGAGGGTTGGAGGAGGGGGTAGTTGCCCTCGGTGAGGGGTCCTCTGACCCGGGCCTGGATCTGACAGGGGGATCTGGGCAAGTAGACAGGGCCAGCAAAGGCTATGGCAGGGATGTGGGCGGGTGGGGTAGAGAGCACAATTTATCTGGGGGTTCAGGAACAATTCAGAGGAGTGATGGCTGTCAACAAATACGGAGTCATTTTGCATTTGAATAATACTTGAATTCATTGTTGACAGGTGAATAGGTGTTTTGTAGTTTGTAAAGGGGGAATTTAATTCCAGGGCAGCTGAGGCAGGTGGTATTCTTGAAAACAGTCTATACCTGAAAATGACTTGGCTCTTTTTGAAAAGCAGTTGAACGAATCAGTGAATGCATTTAGATTGTCACAGAAACAAGATTTTGTGCTTTTGGGTGGCTTAGCAAACTCAGAATGGCTGGTGTCATTTATAAAGAAAATGGAAAAAAAGATGATCTAGCGCTTCCTTTGAAAATACAACTAAATTCAAATAACGATACGCCTCGCTTTGGGGCCTCGCTTTTGGGGCTGCAATTTTGTAATGCCTCTGATGACTATAGAGACAGAGCTTCATCCCAGCCCTAAAATAACAAGTTTTGTTTTTTTTCTCCCCCAGACATTCTTTTGATTGATGAAAAATTTGACTTCGATCTCTCGTTGTCTTCTTCAAGGTAAAGAAATGCGTTTCCTTGGCTAGGGCACAACCACTTCCAGTAAAACCTTTCATTTGGATGCCAACATTATTAATCATTAATTAAGAATTCTTTTTCTTGAAAAATAGTGCAAATGAAGATGATGAAGTCTTTTTTGGACCTGTTGGGCATAAAGAAAGATGTATTGCCGCCAGCTTAGAATTAAATGATCAGATTCCCCAGCCACCTCTTGTGCTGGCCCCTGAGAGCCCCTGCACCCTGAGCCCGCTCACCGGGGAGAAGTTCGTGGAAGTGTACAAAGAAGCTCACCTGCTGGCCCTGCAGATAGAAAGCCACGGCAGGAACGAGGCGGCCCAGGCTGCCTCGCCCGAGGACCCTGGGAGCCAGAGCGTGGAGAGATTCATCCAGGAATCGCGATTAAAAATGAAACTCTTTGAGAAAGGACAGGAAATAGAGAAAAGTCCCAAGTCACTCAAAAGGGAGACATACTACCTGTCAGACAGCCCCTTTGATGGACGGCCACTCTTGGGGACCCGGCCCCCCTCGGGGGAGCCCCTGCCTCCAGCTCCTTCCCCAGCCCTGCCCAGTGCCTCTGCCCCTGCGGGTCCTGCCCTGGCAGAGGGGCTGCCACACTCGTCCTGTCCTCTGCGGGGGGAGCCAAGCACTGCCCACCCCCCGAATCAGGCATTGCCTCAGAAGAGGGTCACCAGCAAGTTGAAGCCGCCTCGAGCGTCATCCGTTAGAGGGAAGCCCCTTCCCGTAGCCTTAGAGAAGGTAGGTGGAAGCAGATGGCGCCATTCTTCCTGGGACCCAGATGCCCACTTCCAGCTTCACGGCTGCGCCCCGTCACCAAGGCCATGCGGGGAGGGGCTGGAGATGTAGGTCCTCTGAGGACCCAGCACCCAGGACTGGGAGTCATGGAGAAAGATGCGACCCTCTTCCAAAAGTTCCCTCCTCTGGGATAGCCGCTGGGCCTCTTCCTTGGTGGAGGCTGGCTTTACGTGGCTTTCTTCTCGGGCATTCAGTGGAGGGTGCGCTGTCCTGTGGCAGTAGACACGTGTGCCGTTGGGTGCAGCCGGCCAACCTGGCACACTGAGGGTTCTGGGGGCCGGCCTGGCAGGGGTGGACAGGGCCGACGTCAGATCAGGACCGCAGCGCCTTCCAGGTTTGTCTGAGCTGCTCTTGCTCAGGAGCGGGGAGGCTGCTCTGTAGAGGAGGTGCCAAGAGAGCGGGCAGGTTGGAGCCACCCTGCAGCCGTCTCAGCTTGGCCCTCCTGAGGGCCGCAGTGATGGGGAGGGACACTGTGGACTTGCTTTAGGTCAGGTGCATGCTCAGTAGCCAGCCAGGGCCTGGATTCCCTTTTTCCCATCTACACACACGTCTCCTGACAAGACCGTAATCAAAGACTGGAACCTTGGGTACGGGCTGGGGTCGTTCATGTAGCACCTTGGACATGGGGCGCGGTGTGTACACAGCAGCGTTACTCAAAGTAGCCAAAAAGTGAAGCCACCCCAGGTGTCTCAGCTGATGAGTGAGTAAATACAGGGGGTGTATACAGACAGTGGAGTTGTTTTTGCCGATAAAAAGAATCGAAGTAATGATAGCTGCTGTTGCACAGATGACCTTTGAATACATGCGTGGTGTCAGGGGAAGTCCTTCTAGCCTGTGATGATGGCTCCACAGCATAGCAGAAATGCTAACATCCACTGCCTGTCTAAAGTGGTTTAATGTTATGTGGAGGGCATCTCAGTTTTCAAAGTGCTGCAAAGGAAAGGAGTGAGCCGTGCCCTCGAGACTGAGAGTCTCCTGATCCGGCCTTATTGCCCCTGGTGGTTTTTGTGACTACGGAGCAGTTCAGTGAATGCCCTTATCCCTAAATGTCAGGAATGTATTCTTTGATTTTGTGGCAGAGAAAGTGGCTTCTAGCACTAGTCCAAGAGCGTTTATTGTAGTCGCACGGCTTCTGTGGCAGAGGAATGACAGTAATGAATGCATCTTTCTGAGCAGTGTTTTAGAGTTTGCAAAGCTACAGCTGTTTTCCTCGTCTCTCTAAAGCAAGGGTCTGACCGAGGACTACCTAGCTCTAGAGGCTTTCTCTCCCGTGAACCGTCTTCGCCGGTTCATTTCACGCTGATTTGAAGGAGTATGCGAAGTCCATAGTTCTCATCTTGGCCCTTTGGCGGCGGAGGGGAGCCAGAGTCTACTCCCCACTGGCTGCTGAGCTGAGCTGAGGCGCGTGGCGGCTTTGGGAGGAGAAGCAGTGCTTGGGGTCGCTTGCAATCGAAGCCTCATATCTCTGGACCTTGTAAAGACAAGACAGTTCTCACATTTCAAATTAAAAATTTCAGCTCAAGAAAGAGGTACCAGCTAGTCCGTCCAGAGCAAAACTGCTAAGTGAAAAGGAACCCCTCGGGGGTGTGCTCCCAGTCACACCCAGCGTGGCCGTGGGCGCTGCCAGCGTGTCAGCCGGCCGAGGCCACCGGGCCCAACGCAAGCCTTCGCTCCCTGTTCCCGTCAAGGTGAGGCCGCCAGGGCTGCGACGTCCAGGTGGGAACGAGGCAGTGGCTTTGTGTACAGATGGTGTGTCTTAACCATCTGTAAAATCAAGTTAGGAAAGCTGAAAACAGTCTACTAGAGGCCGCTTGGAAAGACGCCTGCCAAGGAGACAGGCCTGGCAGTGCGCGCGGGGCCGGCCCTGCCTCTGGGAGCCGTGCCGCCGAGCAGGGTCCGCGTCTCTGCCATCATGGGCAGAGGTGCTCCCGCACAGAGGACCCAGGCTGGCGTGCTCAGACCGCAGCTCCTCCCACCTGCTGGTCACTCTGCTCTGCCTCTGGGCCAGCTGAGCGGTGTGTAAGAATCACTGGCTGTCCGTGTTAGAGTTGCCAAGAGCAGCACGGACTCGGGGTCCGGGTTGGGGCCCCAGCCTTCCCCTCCGTGTTCCTCAAATAGAGTTTGGAAGACTGCAGTCTGGGCCACACAGATCTGTGGGTACAACCAACAGCAGACTGAAAACATTCAGAAAGAAAGTTGTGTACACCGAATGTGTACTGAATGGGTATTGGCTTTTTTTTTTTTTTGTCATTTCCTAAACGACGCAGTGTTGCAACTATTTACATAGCTTTGCTTTGCAGTAGGTATCGAAAGTCACCTGGAGATGATTTAAAGTGTACGGGAGCCGGGCCTGGTGGCGCACGCTTGTAATCCCAGTACTTAGGAGGCTGAGATAGGACGATCGCAGGTTCATGGCCAGCCTCAGCCACTTAGTAAAGCCCTCAAACTTAGTGAGCCCCTGTTTCAAAATAAAGAACAAAAAATAGGATTCTGCCAGGCGTGGTGGCACATGCTTATAATCCCCGTACTTGGGAGGCTGAGAAAGGAGGATCGCACAGATTCGGACCAGCCTCAGCTATTGAGTGAGGCTCTCAGCAACTTTAGTGAGACCCTGTTTCCAAATAAAATATAAAATAGGTCTTGGAGTATAGCCTGGAGGTAGAAAAGCCCCTGGGTTCCACTCCCAGTACCACACACACACACACACACACAAGGAATAGGACTGGGGGTATAGCTCAGAGGTGGAATACCCAGTACTATTAAATAAATAAATAAATAAATAAATAAATAAATAAAACAAGCACGTGCGTGTGCGTGTGTGCGTGCGTGTGTGTGTGCGTGTGTGTGTGTGTGTGCGCGTGTGTAGATGGAGGGTGCTTGAAGCTTACATGCAAATGCTATGCCATTTTACACAAGGACTTGGACATCCATGGATTTTGCCATCTGAAAGGATCCTGGAAATAATCCCCCATGGATACTGCTACCAAATTCAAGGTGGCAATTATTAAAATATTAAAAACTCTTTTTAAAACCCTACTTTTACAGAATTAAGTATGGATGGATAATTAAATCTTTTCTGGTTTTTCTGTTTACTTTTTATCTTTAGTTGGGACTAAAGAAGACCCTGTTGAAGCCACCTCGCTGTGCTGGCAGTCTCTCAAGAAAGTCCTCTTCCTCGGGGTCTGTGTCCAGTGGAACGTCCAGTGTGTGCGCATCCCCCGCAGCAGACACAGGTGAGCGGCCAGTGGCTCCTGCTCAAACCCTCACTGGCCAGATGGGCCTGCACCGCCGCCCGCTGAGACTGTTTATACAGACCTCTTGCCTCAGCAGGATGCTGGGGCCTTGCTCGGGGCTGGATGCTGTCACCATCCCTGCCCTTGTGTTTCCCTCCAGTAAGGAGTTGGGTGGCCTCCCATCCATGTGGTCAGAAAGTATGGGCATGCCCAGTGTCCAGACCCAGAAGGACGCCTGCACCGGCCTCGTGTCCTGCCATCTGGTACAGCTGCTTAGATAGGACTGCCGGGATCCTGTCCGGCGTTTGCCTGTGACCCCAGCCTGTGTGTGAATTCCCACTGCTAAACCCATTCAGGGTCAGGCTCCTTGTTTGCTTTGCACCCCAGGGCTGCCACCTAGTGGCAATAGGAAGAATTCCTTGTAGCCTGCGGGTGTTGGCTTTTCTGCCTTAGAACTAAATCCTCTTCATATTGTTTGCTCTGTGTGCTGGCTCCAGAGTCCAGTGCAGAGTGGTGAGGGTTTTGTTTATAAGACACAAAAAGCTTGAACTCTGGGACCAGGCTGATCTGATTTAGAATGTCACTTAGTGGTTAAGAAGTCTGTGTCTGGAAGTGACACACGCCTGTGATCTCCTAGCTCAGGAGGTGGAAGCGGGAGGGTCGCAAGTTCCAGATCAGCCTGGGCAACTTGGTGAGCCCTTGTCTCAAAAGTAAAGGGCTGTGGGTGGAGCTCAGTGGCAGAGCACGTGCACACAGCCCTGATGCAGCCCCAGGACCACGAGGGAAAGGGAGATCTGTGTCCTGGCCTTTACAAACCAAGGTGACAGTGGCTGTCGTGTGGGGTTCCTGTAAGCCCAGCGCCAGGCCCTTCTGTGGCTCATGTGTGTGTTCAGAAAAGGGAAGTGCTTGGCTGCCCCAGGATTGTGGGCCGTGCCTCACACCACTGATTCGGTACATCAGCATTGCCTGCTTGGGGCTCCCGGCGTTGCGTTCCTCTGTGTGTGCAGAAGTCGTGAGGGCCGGATGAAGCTGGTGGGGGAGCCGTGTACGGCTGATAGGCATTGTGCAAGCGTGAGCTTTGGCACTGGTGTTACCTTAGCATTCTCTAAGAACCTTTTCCAGATTGACTTATATACTGAGCCAGTACTTGAGAGCTAAGCAGTTTATTATCCTAGTTTATCTGCTGTTCCATTGTAATGGACTATGAACAGACCTCCTCCTCCTCGTAATTGAAAGGAATCAACCAGCAACAATTGTGTCCTCTCTCCCCACCGCACCCCGTGACCGTGAGGGACATGTTGGACTGTCTCCTTCCCTCTCCCAGTGAGGGTGGAGTTGTGCTGACAATACGAAGCCAGGAGAGTCCGAGCTTGTTAGCTGAGGACTAAGAACGTTCAGCCACGCCGGGCAGCCCGGTCGTGCGGTGTTAATGGCCGCCCGATGGAGGTCCAGAACCCTGCTCATGTGTCACAGGTTAGGTGGATGTGCTAGAGATGGCATGCCTCGTGTGCTTGCTAAACAGTGTCATGGTTTAAAAATAATGCTCGCTCCAGTGATATCCAGACTCCATATCTCCTCTCGCAGCTAAATCCAGTGACCCTGCAGGCGTTCCTGCCAGCAACTCTCGGCTTCTGCCAAGCACCTGCAAGTTGGGCAGAACGGGGCCCGCCGTACTGCGCCCGGCTCTGCCAGCGGCCCCTGCGGAGGCTAGGAGGCCCGAGCTACCCAAGGCGTCCGCCACGGCTCTGCCTACCCAGCCCCAGACCCCGGAAAGCGGGGGCCCGGGGCTGAACCCCGACTCTGCCTTGCCAACATCTCAAATGAGTAAAACTGGAAGCGTAAGAAGACGAGATTCCTATCTGAGTTCCAAGACAAAGGTTGGGCCTACCCCTACAGATTCCTCTACATTTCCTAGGTTTTCTGTTGGTAAGTAATAGATCCATTTTAATGTGTTTAAGATAGTGAAGACGTTCCTATTTTCAGTTTTGAAAGTTATTTGTGGGGAGATTCCGCCCTTGGCTGCCTCCTCTGACAGCCCCTGGGGTGTGCTCCGCGGGCCCCCGCTCTTGTGGTTGGGGTGGCTAGCCCTGGGGTCTAATCCCGCGTTCATCCCTGGGTGGGTCAAGGCACCAGGGCTGCTTTATGGTTTCCTCAGAAACTTATTAAGCTGGGTGTGGTGGCGCACGCTTGTAATCCCAGCATTTGGGAGGCTGAGACAAGAGGATTGTGGTTCGAGGACAGCCTCAGCTACTTAGTGAGGCCCTTTGCAACTCAGTGAGACCTGGTTTCAAAATAAAGGATAAAAAATAGGGCAGGGGGTGTAGCTTGGAGGTAGAATGTGCCCCTAGGTTCCATCCCCAGTACTGAAAAAAACCTTTTTATTATTTATATTGGCTGAGGCTTTCTTTGTGTTTATACTGCTTGGGATATTCTTTGATCTGTGGGTTATTTTTCATCAAATCCGGAAAAAGCTGGCCATGGTTTTTTCAAATATTTTTTCCTGTTTCTGCTCTATTTTTGGTGACTCCGTTGTTGTTATGGCGGTAGTGGTGGTACTGGGGATTGGACCAGCTGTGTTCTACTCTGGAGCTATACCCCCTAGTCCTATTTTACTTTTACTATTTTTTCCAGTACTAGGGGTGGAACCCAGGGGCATTCTACCTCTGAGCTACACTCCCAGACCTACTTTTACTCTTTACCTTGAAACCAGGTCTCACTGAGTTGCAGAGGGCCTCACTAAGTAGCTGAGGCTGTCCACGAACTACAATCCTCCTGTCTCAGCCTCCCGAATGCTGGGATTGCAAGCGTGTGCCACCACGCCGGCTTACTTTTTATTTTGAAACAGGGTCCCTCCTGTCTCAGCCCCCGAGTGCTGGGACTCCAGGTGCCGCCACGCCCGCTCCTGTGACCCTTGACTGCCTCGGGTGCACTGAAGCTCTGTCCTGGTCTTCTCGGCCTCAGTGTTCGGCTTGGACAGTGCCTTTCGTGTGTCTTCGGTGCCCTACATCTGTTCTTTTGCAGGGTCTAATGTGCAGTTAAGCACAGCCAGTTACTTTTCACTCCAGTGTTAACAGTTTTCCATTTACTTTTCTTGTCCTTCTGTTTTCCACTGCGTCCTTGAACATTTGAAATGGTTGTGTGCAACCTGTCCCTTGAAGTTCTGTCTTCCCTTTCATGTTGGGGTCTGTGTCTATAGCCCGCCCCCGCCCCGGCTTTGGTCACATTTTCCTGCTGCTGGATATTATCGTATTACATTTTTGAGTGTCTGGTTGTGTTCTTTCTTTAAGGAGCTGAGCTTTGGTTCAGTGGGCAGCGGACATGCAGATTGCCTTGCTGTCTCCCACGCTCCTGCTGACCCCTTCTCGGGCAGGGGAGCGCCCTGGGCCGTGGAGCGGGTCAGCCCCAGCAGGAGTGGCTCTGCGCCTGTCCAGCTTGCTCTCTGCACTCGGCTGCTCAGAGTGCGGCCACTGCCAGCGCCCAGCGAGCTCCGCTCTTTCCTCCCCAGCCTGCGCTTGCTTTGCCCAGCCCTTGCGTCTGCCCGTTAACCAGCCAAAGACTCAGATTCCTGGAGCGCTTTCCCTCTGTGGCTCCTTCCTTTCCAGCCCGAGCCTCGGGGCCTCCAGCCGCCCTACCTGGGGCTCGTCCCTGTGCCCTCTGGGCAGCGGTCCTGCTGCCTGCCTTGAGGTGCTCGGTGTCCGGCAGGTAGGAGCCGGGAGCTGGGGAGGGTTCGGGGAGGTAAAGTCAGTGCAGGAAGTGGAGCGCGGTCAGCTCTGTTCTGTAGGCAGTGGCTGTCACCGCAGGCCCTGGCCAGGATCATTTTGTCAGGAGTTAAGCTTCTGCAGAAGTTTAACAAGCAACAGGGACAAAGTTTATAAAGGAAAATGCAGACCAGGACTGATCGTGGTCTGCGATAGTGTGGGCCAGGAGCCCAGGCTGTGTAAGTGCAATGAGCAGGAGGCTGGCTGGCCTGCGCGGGGCGCCTGCTGCCTCAGCGCGGGCCAGCAGGCACATCGATGCTCTCTCGTTGAGCCAGTAAGTAGAGTCGTGTTTTCATGCAGATCCTCGGGGTGGGGTGAATTAGGGCTCACCAGTACTAGTCTGCCGCTTGTCTATAACCCCAGCAGTTTGGGAGGCTGAGACAGGAGAGTGTAGGTTTGAGGCCAGCCTCAGCAACTTAGTGAGATCCTGTTTGAAAATAAAAAATAAAATTGGGCTGGGGGTGCAGCTTGGAGAGGAATGCCTCTGGGTTCAACTCCCAGTACCACAGATTTTTCTTTTTTTTCAGTACTGGGGCCTTCTACCTCCGGGCTACACTCCCAGACCTATTTTATGTTTTATTTGGAAACAGGGTCTCACTTAGTTGCTGAGAGCCTCACTAAGTAGCTGAGGCTGGCTTCGAACCTGCGCGATCCTCCTGTCTCAGCCTCCCAAGCGCGGGGATTACAAGCGTGCGCCACCAAGCCCGGCTTAATGGTTAGTTTTTAGAAAAACTTAGTTTTCTTCTAACTATCGCCAACTTATCACAACATTTCTTTCCTAAGATTTGTTCTTCCTGTGCCTTCTATGACTCGCCTCTGCGACCTGCTTAACCTATACTTCTGCCCTACAGTTTCTCCTTTCCATTCTGGAACAACCCAGTGATTCTACTTCAGTACAGAAATTTTATTCTACTACACAACGTCCTTTCTCATTCACATAAAATTCTATCGCTTTTTACTTTCCTTACCTGAAGTACATCCCCATAACTTTCTTTGCATCTCTTCTCTTCTATTTCCCAGTTCCTTTCTAAACCTTTTTTAAAATTTCATTCTTAACATTTATATTTTGAAAAAGTCCTTTAAAAGCATCTCCAAATTTAGACAAAATTATAGTTTTTACAATTAAAATTACATGTGAAAAGCAGAGCATGCTGGGTGTGGTGGTACGTGCCTGCAGTCCAGTTCTTGGGAGGCTGAGACAATAGGTTTGCAGGTTCAAGAGAGACTCGGCAATTTAGCAAGACCGGGTTTAGCGAGACCGGGTTTCAAAACAAAAAATAAAAAGGGCTAGGGATATAGCTTGGAGGTAGAATGTACACACACACACACACACACACACACACACACACACACACACACACTTATTTTCTTAATATTCTTTGCATATAGAATTACATATGTTAATTGAAATTTTTAAGTCTTTATAATCTTAATTTCTAGAGAAGACTCAGGAAGAAAGCAGTATCAAGCTGTGTGCTGTGGACCAATCACTTATAAGAACGTGTTTGATAATTTCTGAAGACATGAGCTTCGTCTTAGAGAAAATAGTTGCCGTGTGGAATCAGACATTTATTAATAGACACAAGTACATATATTGTCCATGGAATTCAAGAAGCTTGAATGAACATGAATTTATTTTTTCCTTTTTTGTGGTGCTGAGGATTCAGCCTGGAGGCATTCTATCTCTGAGCTATACCACCCTTAGCTCTATTTTTTAAATTATTATTTTGAAACAGGGTCTTGTTAGGTCGATGAGAGCTTCACTACTTGCTAAGGCTGGTCTCAAACCTGTGCTCCTCCTGTCTCAGCCTCCCAAGTACTGGGATTACAGGTATGTGCCACCATGCCTGGCTGAGTAAGCTTGAGTTTATATTTAGCACTTGATGAAATGACTCAGATGTTTTTTTGAGTCCCTCTACTTAATTGAACATAACTCAAGATTTTAAATTCATGACATTTTCTTTATGAACGTTTATCCTGTTTATGTTCACCAGTGTATTTCCTTTCAACAGTTATATGTAGATGATTTATGAAAAACCTTAAAGTTCCAGTCCTGCGCTTGGTACACAGGGAGGAAGAGATTCTGTACTGTGCCGTGCCCTGCAGGTCCTTCTTAGGTCAAACTCAACCACCTTTGCAGTCCTGACAGTGGAGCCTGCCTCGTCACTCAACCCAGACTAAACGTAGACAACTCTTTTTTTCCTGTACTGGGGATTGAACCCAGGGACGTTCTACCCTCTGACCCACTGCTCACCACCTTGCGAGGTCACATAGAGAGGTGCTTTGTCAACTATAAAACAGCACATAAATAATATATTATTATCCTAGTAGTATCACAGGCCAAGAAAAGTAAGGCGTTTACAGCCTTTGCTGGTACCACAGCCTTTTTCTTTCTTTTTTTTTTTTTTTGTGGTACTGGGGGTGGAACCCAGGGGCTTTTCTACCTCTGGGCTATACTCTCAGACCATATATATATAATTATTTGGAAACAGGGTCTCACTAAGTTGCTGAGAGCCTCACTCAGTAGCTGAGGCTGGCTTCCAACCTGTGTGATCCTCCTGTCTCAGCCTCCCAAGTGCTGGGATGACAAGCGTGCGCCACCACGCCCGGCAATGGGCATGTTTTTAACTAGACTTGGGAGAGCCTGCTGTGGCAGCCGTGCTTCCTGGAGTCAGGAGCGGCTGGGGGAGGTGAAGAAGCTCTTTCTCCTCTGCGTCGCTAGTCAGGTAAAGCCCTCCCTTAGCTGCGGTTCTGTGGGGAGAGTTCAGGTGCCCTTTCCGGTCCCTGCCACTGGAAGGTTTGCTGGTGTGACCTGCCCGCCCTTCGGTCTGTGCGTCCTGGTGTCTCGTTAGAGCTGGGAGATTGGAGGTACGCAGCAGAGAGCTGCCCGTTCCCTAGATGGTGGGCCTCGCTCGGCCAGGTGTGTGTGAGCATGGTGGTTCTGGGCCTTGAGTCCAGGGGCATTCTGCCTCTGAGCTACACGCCCCGCCTCTTTTATTTTTTATTTTGAAACAGGGTCTCACCAAGTTGCAGAGGTCTTCAAGTTGTCAGGGCTAACTGCCAATTTGTGATCCTCCTGTCTCAGGCCGCATGCCTGGCTTCCTGACCTGTTTTTAACCAAAGGTGCACACTTCTCTCGGCCTTAGGAGAAGCCTCAGACGGCGCGACGCCACGGTTCTCACGGGTGCAGCGGCTGCAGTCGTGTGTGTCCGCTAGCAGGTACTGACGTTGGTTGCCTCCTCTCTTCCGTGCTATGGTCTGCTGGCTCCTCGAGCGCCCCTCACAGTGCGCCCCCAGTGCTGAGCTCCTGAGGTGGGCCAGCGGCTGCAGACCCCCACACATTGCAAACAGTGACTCCCAGTCCCATCTGGAGGGTGCTGAAACCCCTTCTGATTTGGTGGGTCTGGGTTGGAGCCCCATGTCTGGTGCTCCGTCTCCCCAAGTCCCTCCTTTGTGCCATGGGAGGAGAAACCAGCTTGGACAGTCACTGACTTGGGTGGGAATCCACCCTCTGGGTGTGTGGCCTAGTGCAGGTCCCTGGCCATACCTGACCTTGTTCCCTCATCTGCCAGTGGGATGGTAGCAAACCCAAAGGAGCAGGTACTGTGGAGTGTAAGAAACACACACCTGGGCATGACTCCGGTCCGTGCAGGAGTTGCTCAGACAGCGGCCTGACCCAAAGAGCCGTTCCTCCTATTGTATTTCCGCTCACTCCCCGAGGAGGGGCGTGGGCACAGTCCACGTCCTCTGGCACAGCACAGACCGCACACCAAGGCTCTGCCTGCACCTCAGAATCTCCTGTGGAGGAGGGAAGGGTGGTGGGGAGACCCCGACCCCTGGGCCCGCGTGTCTGGGCAGGGTCCTGGCACCGCCTGTGGCAGGGCAGGGCACTGTGCGGCCTTGTGGGCGAGCAGAGCGAGTGCCGGGCTGCACGCCGAGGAGCCGCCCCGGCTGGCGGCCGTCCTGTGCTGCCCCAGAGCCCGCGATGACTCTGGGCTCAGGCTCCTTCACGTGTGAACGCGTTGTGCCCGGGCAGACCAGAGGCTTCCCTTACAGCGTTCCAGAGGAGAGCCAGAGCCAGGCGGCCACTGCCGCCTTGCCCACCTCCGCTCCTTGGTTCCTCACCTGAAGAATTAGACTCCCGCCGCCAGGGTGACTTGCAGGGTCACATCTATCGCCATTTTTACTCATCTTCATTGGAGTTCATGGGTCGAGCTGGCAGAGTTGGCGATGGGGGGGGGGATCCGGATTTGGACAGGACAGGAGCTTGTTTTTCAGCTAATGTTATTTAAAGTTTGTCTTTAGACTCCCCCATACATATTTTTAAATTAATGTCTTAGAGTCAGCGTGGTAGCGCATGCCTGTGATCCTAGTTCTTAGAAGGCTGAGACAGAAGGATCACAGGTTTGAGGCCAGCCTCAGCAACATAGTGGTGAGACCCCTCAGCAACCTAGTAAGACCTCGTTTTAAAAAAATGAGCCGCGGTGGGCGCGCTGGTCATCCCCGCCCTTGGGGGGCGGACAGGAGGAGCGCAGGTTCGAGGCCAGCCTCAGCTACTTAGTGAAAACCTGTCTCCAAATAAAGTATAAAATAGGTCTAGGAGTATAGCCTGGAGGTAGAAAAGCCCCTGGGTTCCATCCCAGTAACACACACACGCACACACACACACGCACACACACGCACACACACACGCACGCACACACACGCACGCACACACACGCGCACACACACGCGCACGCACATGCACACACGCGCGCACACGCGCACACACGCACGCACACACACACGCACACACACACGCACAAACACACACGCATGCCAGGTGTGGTGGCGCAGGCCTGTACTAGCACTTGGGAGTCAGGGGATGGGATACTTGCAGGTTTGAAGCTGGTCTCAGTGAGACCATTTCCAAACAAAAATAAGATAGGGCTGCGGTTGTAGCTTTGAGGTAGGACGCCCCCGAGTTCCATCCCCAGTGCCACAAATAATAATAGTGAAAATAATATTGTCTTTGGGGCTACTATACCAAAAGGGTCATAGTCTGGGAGGCTTAAAGAACAGAGACTCGTCCCTCAAAGTTCTGGAGGCCAGGTTCTGGCTCAAGGCACCGGTAGGCTGTGCCTGGGGAGGGCCCACTGCGGCCCACAGGCGGCGGCCTGTCCTGGGGTCCACCTGGCGGTGGGTGAAGTGCTCTGGGGCCTCTTTGATAAGGGGCTGATTGCATTTGTGGCGGGGTAGCCTCCCAAGGCTCGCCTCCTCATACCATCACTTGGCCGGGGGTCAGCCTCCCCTAGGGAGGGGCGCAAACTCAGCCCGGCCTCTTCCCCAAGCTGCCTTAAGCCTGGGAGTCAGTGGGTACACAGTGAGGCCTGCCCACCCGCCTGCGCTGCACACTGACCCGGTCGTGGACCTCCTTAGGAAAAGGTGCCATCAAAAACGACGTTTTAGAGCTTTTGGCCCTCGCGTGAAGTGTTTCCAGGATGCCCTCGTGGGTGTGACCACATCTGATGGTTGTCTTCTAGTGTGGCCTGTGGGCAGGGGAGGCGGCACTCAGCCAGGAGCCTAAAGTCAGGGGGGGTGTCGGGGCAGCGCCCCGGCTTTGCTGCTGGCCTCCTCTGTTCACTCTGGCACTTCGTGCTGCAGTCACATGGGCGAAGTTCGCTTCACTTTACCTGGGCCATCTCTGCTCAAGACTCCGATTTTGTCTTTGCCAGGGTCACCCTGCACAGCACTCCTGCGAGGCGCTCATCAGGGCCAGCTCCGCAGAGCCCCTTGAGCGGCAGAGGAGCCCCCCGGAGCGTGCGGCGCCTGTCCGCGCTGCCCACGCCCAGCGGTGCCCTGAGGACTCCGAAAGGCCTGCCGGGGGCGCTGGCCTCCCCGCGCTGTGCGCCTGCGCGGCGGCTGGCTTCTGAGCCGAGGAAGAGCTCCGCCGGGAGGTGAGCGGGGAGGCCCCTGCAGCCGGGGAGAGAGGGAGCTGCGCCAGGCCTGACGACCAGATAGTTAGTTGCACACAGTTGCTGTCCTGTGCCAGTAGTTACAGTGCAAGTATAGAAGCTACTTCCAGAGCCTTATGAACCCTCGAGGCGGAAGGAAGATACTCCGTGCTAATTTGTGGATGTCCTGCTTTCCTTGGTTTCCTCAAGCGATTCAGTGTGGGGGCCTGCTGGGGTCGGCTGTCAGAGGAGGGGCTGAAGGCCAGAGTGGCCAGGCCCCGCCTGCGAGGGAGGGCTGGGCCGGCCTGCAGGCCCGCAGGGGAGGTGAGGTGGGGTGCTCGCTCCGCTCCCTGCTTAGTCACTGTAAAGAGAGGGGAGCTGGCGCTCGGTGAAACTAGGTGCTCACATTTCTTAAGCTGAAAGGAGTGCTGGGAGACGTTCAGTCTTACAGAGAGACCGAGGGCTGAGAGGCGCCGTCCCCACGGTTTGGTGGCTTTGACAAGCCGGTCCGAGGACGATAGCGCTCCATCGCAGGACGCCTCTCCAGAAACGATGTGCTCCCAGCTGCAGCCCAGTGAGTGCGCGTTCTCAGAAGTCTCCTCGTATGATCTCCTTTCTCCACAGAGCTGAGCCGGCCGCAGAGGGCAGCAGCCGGGCGGCCTGTGGGCAGCCAGGCCTGTCGCCCGGCCAGAGCTTTTCTCCTCCATCCTCCGTGCCTCAAGTCCTCCACTTTTCTCCAGAAAAGAGCGACTTTCCTTCCTCACAAGACTTCACCAAGGGCACAGTTCAAGCCGACCCGAAGCCGAGGGAAGACCCCCACCCTGGGGAGGTAGGCAGAGGCAGGCGCCGTTGACCAGCTGTCTGGTGTCTGGAGGGTCGTGGGTTCCTCAAGGCTGCACAGTAACCCCAGGACCGGACTCAGGGTCCTGCAGCACTTCACCCTGTGGCCCAAGGAGAGGGGCTCAGGATTTGGTATGCAGAGAAGAAAAGCAACCCCTTCCACCTGTTTGGCCAGGAGTCAGGAGGTGGGACAGGCGAGGCTGCTGGCTGTGGGTGGCACTGTGCAGGCCCTTCTGCAGGCCCAGGCTGGTGACCAGCGCCGTGTTGAACTGGCTTCCCACCTTCTCTGCTAGGCTCTCCTCATAGACCTGGGGCTGGACGAGCTCACCATCGCCCCCCAGGGGGCAAGCCAACCCCCCGCCCCAGCTAGCCTCCCTCTCATCGACCTCGGCGGCACGCCTGAAGCCAGCCAACCCCTGATCGACCTCATGATCAACACTCCAGGCACGGGCAGGAGCGGTGTGGCCAAAGCTTCACAGGCCGAGGGACAGGTGAGAAGTGTTGGGCTTGTGGCACCCTCGGCTGCTGTTCTGGGGCTGCTGCTCCTCTTCCAGACACAGGGTTGGAAGGCTCCTGTCCCAGTTACTCTTTTGTGTGTGTGTGGTGCAGGGGATTGAACCCCGGGGGTGTTTTACCTCTGAACTACACCCCCAGGCTTTGTTTTGAAACGGAGTCTTGCTAGGTTGTTGAGGTGGTCCTGGAACCTGGGGTACTCCTGTCTCAGCCTCCCAAGTACGGGGAGTGCAGGCGTGTTCCACCATGCCGGCTGGCCCAAGCTTGTCAAAGGTCACTCACTCAGCGCTGCTGAGGGTTGGCAGGGCTGTCGCCAGCTCCTCGTGCCCCGTGCCCACTGTAGGAGGCTCGAGGGCAGTGTGCGGCCCGTCACCTTCCAGGGTCTTAGGTGGTGGTCGAGGTTTCTCAGCACACCTGAACCGTGCACAGTGTGTTCCAGCACCGCGCAGTGGCTTGGCCCATGGGCCGCCGGCCTCCAGGCGGCTGCGCTCACCACCCGCTCTCTTCCAGCTGATCGACCTGAGCTCCCCTCTGATCCAGCTGAGCCCCGAGGCTGACAAGGAGAACGTGGACTCGCCGCTTCTCAAGTTCTGAGCAGGACAGCCTTTGCTCTGAGTCTGGGTTAAAAGAAAGTTGGTCCTAAAGTGGCTTTCAACCCTTAGAAGCAAATTGTGGAAGAAACTATTTTGATTTTTAAAAAAAAGGTCGCTCAGTGTGGACTGAGGGCGCTCCCGCCGGCGGCTTCCTCCCGCCTCCCATGAGGCCAGAGCACAGCGCTCGACGTGAAGAGCGTTGTTTTGAGTCTTTTGTGTGTAAAAGAGCACGCTGCTGTTTTTAAAGTCATGTGTGTATGAAAAGTTGAATATTTTAGATTTACATTGTAAAATGAAAGTTATTAAAGCATATAGTAAGGTGTTTTTTGAGCTTATCTTGATTTTCAAACGTGTATAGCTATTTTACCCAATTACTGTGTAAGACTTTAGTGTTATTTAAAAATAATTCTCAAGAGTCAGCGTAAGTACAAATTGGTGTAAATATAGGCCCTCAGCCCACCCCGTATACTGGCCCGGCGTCTGGGGGCCTCGGGGCCTGATGTCAACGGGCCCCAGCTGGCTCAGGCTCCACAGACCACACCTGAGGAGAGGCCGCTTTGGGCAGCTGGGCGCTGAGGGGAGATGTGAGGGATGTGCGAGGAGGGCCTGCCTCAAAGCCAGTGCCGAAGGCGCCGTGCCCTGCCCGCCTGCCAGGGCCTCTGCTGGGAGCCGACCCCAAGCTGCCTTCTCAGCCGGGCACCCACGGGAGCTAAGTGAGCCCAGGGGTGTTCAACCTCCAGCCCATGTCCCCTAGCCCCTTTTTATTTTGAAACAGTGAGTTGCAAAGTTGTTGAGGCTGTTCTTGAACCTGCGATCCTCCTGTCTCAGCCTCCTTTTCTAAAAACCAGCTGACCTGCGGACCACTAATGGTGCACGTCTAACTCTATGAAGAGATTGCTGTGTCCTTTCTCTGAAGCAGACAGATGTTCAGTATCTGGGCCCCGCTGAGGTGCCCCGCATCAGTGCTATTTCCTCTGTCCAGAGTGGAGGCAAGAGAGCTGGGCTGGGCTGAGCTCTGGGCTTCACATGGTGAATTGAAAACTTGGCGCCGGGCGTGAAGGGGCATGGGACTGTGTCGCTGTTGGCTGCACTTGTCCTGCCTTGACCAGTGTGCTGAAAGCCACCCGGCGAGCTGCAGCAGAGGACCCAGTGGGCAGCAAAGACTCCCAGAACCCTGAGGACCGACAAGGGTGTTCAGATGTCCTCTGGTTTGGCCCTTGTTTCACAGGGGGGAAAACAATCTGGAATTCATTCAACAAATACTGAGTTTCTGTTGAGGGGCAGGCTACATTTCCTTCTAGGTGTGGAGTATGAGCCTGCTGCATACCTGCTCTCCTGAGGCATGTTAGGTAGGGGAGAGACAGGAAACCCAGTCACCCGTGACAAACGAGGTCTTGGCTGTCTCCACGCACGCCCTTGGCCTGCGGCCTTTGTTTCCTGGCTCTTCTCACCCAGAGCTTCCCCACTCCTGTGGCCGGGCTCCCCTGGGGCAAGGTGCTGCTACGCTACAGGTGTACCTGAGCAGGACAGCAGTCATCTGGCTTTAATTCTTTGGACAGATGGGAGCAGGTCCTGTAAGCATCCCATCTTGGGTACTGCAGTCCTCTCCTTTCTGTCTCCAACTGCCGTCCCCACCGGCGCTGGCAGGTTTGACAGCTCTGACAGCTCTGTCTCCAGCCCGTCCTGCCCGGCTCCTCCCCAGCCTCCACATAGAGGGTTCAGAGAAGGCCCGGATGCAGAGTCTAACACACTCAGCGCTCAGGGGGGCTGGTGCTGCCACTTCCTCCTCCGAAGTGCATTGGACTTAGGCACAGCTTCCTGTGGATTTTACCATACCTTACTTTTTTTTTTTTTTTTTTTTTTTTTTTTTTGCGGGTCTGGGGATGGAACCCAGGGGCATTATAGCTCCAAGCTACACCCCAGCCCTATTTTTTGTTCTTTATTTTGAAACAGAGTCTCACTAAGTAGCCGAGGCTGTCCATGAACCGCGATCCTTCTATCTCAGCCCCCCGAATGCTGGGATTACAAGCGTGCGCCCCACGTCCGGCTGCGTATCTTACAGTTCTTGTGGAGCTAATGTCTCATCTCCATTTCTGAACTCCACGTGCCTGTCCTGTGGCAGGTGGTACCCGGGATGTGCTGCCTTTGCCATGGCTGGCCTGTCTGGATTGCATACAGTAGACTCCTGGAGCTACAGAGTAGCTAAAATATGTATTTACGAAGTCACAGCGATATCCCAACCCCCACCTCCTGTGTTGACCGCAGCACAATGAGCCCTGTTGGCTTGGGCAGGAAAACTGACCTGCCCACCACCTTGCGGAATGCTGCCCCGCCCATGGGAGGGCTGGTCCTCCAGGTGGCGCCACAGAATATCAGCTCTCCTCATCTCCAGGAAACGCAACGGCACTGCCGCCTGGTGGGTGTCTGATGCTTCCTTCTGAAACAGTGGGCATCTTCTAGTTTTCCACAGGTCCCGGTGCCTCCTTTCTTCCTGTCTTTTGGGGTGTGTGTCTGTCTGTCTGTCTGTCTACTGGGGACTGAACCTGTAGGTGCTACGAGGTCAAGTCAGACAAAGGAACAGGAAAGAGAAATGCCCCTCAACCACTGCCCTGACCCATGATGACGGCCACGAGCATGCCAGCCACTGCTCCTGCGCCCACGCCCTTCCTTGCTCCATAAAAGGCCCATAGCCTGTAAGGAGGTGGGCTTTCTGACTCTCCCGGGGGTTCTCCCCCTGTTCGGATGCCTCTTTCCTAAATGAAGCCTGTACCCTGCTGTCAGACTTGGCCCCCATGTACCTCAACAGAACCCAGGGGGCATTCTGCTTCTGAGCTACACTCCCAGCCCTTTTTAAATTTTATTTTGAAATGGGGTCTTGTGCTGGGCATGGTGGCACACACTTGTAATCCCAGCATTTGGGAGGCTGAGATAGGAGGATCATGGTTCTAAGCCTCAGCTAGTACTTAGTGAGGCCCTTTGCAGCTCAGTGAGATCCTGTTTCAAAATAAAGAATAAAAAATAGGGCTGGTGGTGTAGCTCAGAGGTAAATACCCCTGGGTTTCATCCCCAGTACTGAAAAAAAAAAAAAAGAAAAGAAAAAAGAAAACAGGGTCTTGTTAGGTTGCTGAGGGACTCACTAAATTGATGAGGCTGGTCTCAAACCTGTGATTCTCCCGTCTCAGCCTCCCAAGGACTGGGATTACAGGTGTATACCACCATGCTCAGGTTCAAATCTTATTTGAAATCAATTTAGTAGATTATACCAGCAATTTTGTAAGTGAAAAAAATAGTACCTGGCACGTTCTAAAATACTGGAGGTTACCCAGAAGCATTCTACTCCTGAGCTACCCACCCAGCCCTACCTTATTTTTTATTTATTTATTTATTTTGTGTGTAGAACTGGGGATGGAACCCAGGGGCCTTCTACCTCTAGGCTACATTCCCAGAACTATTTTTATTTTATTTTATTTGGAAACAGGGTCTCACTAAGTTGCTGAGGCTGGCTTCAAACCTGCCCGATCCTCCTGCCTCAGCCTCCCAAATACTGGGATTACAAGTGTGCACCACCACACCTGGCTTTATTTTTTAATTTTAACAGGGTCTTGCTAAGTTACTCAGGGACCTCGCTAAGTTGCTGAGGTCTCAAATCCACAATCCTCCTGTCTCAGGCTCTGAGGTACTGAGATTACAGGTGAGTGCTACCATGCCTGGCTGCATTCTTTGTACTTAAATGTGTCTGTGTAGTTAGCTGGACCACCATGTTAAATTTGATCAGAAAAATTGAGTCTATTTAAAGAATGCCTGTAGAGCCAGGCGTGGTGGCGCATACTGTAATCCCAGCGCTTGGGAGACAGGATCGCACAGGTTCGAAGCCAGCCTCAGCTACTTAGTGAGGCTCTCAGCAACTTAGTGAGACCCTGTTTCCAAATAAAGTATAAAATAGGTCTGGGAAAGTAGGTGTGCGAGTATGGCCCGGAGGTAGAAAAGCCCCTGGGTTTCACCCCCAACAACACACACACACACACACACACACACACACACACACACACACACACACACATGCCTGTATTGCGCACCTGCAAGATCTCAGCCTCTTTTGAGCCGCATCATCCTTGGCCTGGGCACGTGATGGCTGACACGCCTCCTTGCCCTGTCTCCTAACTGGGCCTGTCTAGGTCTTTCGCTTTCGACCATACTCCCTTCCTTCCCCACTCTTCTAGGTCCCGCACATGTGTCCACCTTCTAGGACGCTCCACCGGCCATCGGTCACTGGCCAGGTTCCTTGCACGTGGAGCAGCGCCAGCCTGTGGTCCCAAGGGAGCCCACACGTGGAACCGCAAGCTGCGGTTCCTTCTCAGGAAACGTCCCAAGAGGCAGAGCCCCTGAGTCCCACCCCACGCCCAGTCCCCCAGCAAAGACTACAGGCTATTACAAGTGCCTCCAGCGCGTTCTCCACAGAAGGCGGGCTCGCGGGCTGCTGCCTTCCTTTCTCGCTTACACGTGCTCACTCCGTGCAGATTTTGGCGTGAATGCGCCCCGGGGCCAGCGCTGTCCCTCCCTCCTGTCACTGCGCAGAGCCAGCCGGGCACAGAACGCGCCGTCGGGCCCCAGCGCAGTACGCGAGCGTCAAACCCGAGGCGGGGCCCTTGCGAGGCAGCGAGCTCGGGCACGATCCGGCGGTAGGAAGGGCGACTATGGGCCCCGGCAGTCGGGAAGGCGCCGGCCAGCGAAGCAGGCACGCCAGGCGCGCACCTGCTGTCCACTCAGCACCAAACTCAGCCCGGAGGCGACGGGCGGAACTCTGGGTGCGGGGAGGGCGTTTCCGGGCGGGCCGCCGCGGCCAGCGGGACTTCCGGCACGGCCCGGAAGTGACCCCGGCGGCCGGCGGTGGAGGGCAGCGCGCGGATGCTGGCGGCGCGGCACGTCGTGTGCGCCCTGTCCGGCGGCGTGGACAGCGCCGTGGCCGCGCTGCTGCTGAAGCGCAGAGGTGAGGCGGCCGCCGGTCCGCGCTCTGCGGCTCCCCGCGCCGGTGCAGCTGCGCCCGGGAGCCGCCCGTCCCCGCTCGCTGGCGTCCGCGCTCCGGCCAGCCGGCTCCCCGGCCCGCGGCCTCTGCAGACCCGAGGCCCTCGCTCGCCAGGCGCCTGGCCTGGGTCCCCAGTCGCTGGATGGAGACTCCCCAAGCGCGTGCAGCTTTTCTCGGCGGCCGAGCGGGGCCGCGCGGGCCCTCGGGGGCGGCGCTGTGCTTAGCTGCCTTCCTAGACTCCTCCGTCTGCGTGGCCCCATTCACACAGCACTGATGGAGCCATCGACGGCCCCAGCCTCGCGGGGCGACTGCAAGGGCTTCCTAATTCCCTGGAAGTTACCCCAGTGCTCAATGCATGTGGTCCTCGGAAAGGGTGGTGGGTGTCAGAGGATTATCGCCAGCCATAACTATTGAGAGAGGTTCAGTAAAAAGTGAAGGGTCCGCAACCCGATCCTTGTTTTTCTTTTTTTGTGGATTAAACTCGGGGGAGGGGGGCATTCTACCTCTGGGACACTACACCGCTAGCCCTTTGGGTTTTTGTTTGTTTGTTTTGCTACTAGGAATGGAACCTAGGGGGCATTCTACCTCTGAGCTATACCCCCAACCTACTTTTTATTTTTTATTTATTTATTTATTTTTTTGTGGTACTGAGGATGGAACCCAGGGGCTTCCTACCTCCGGGCTATACTTCCAGACCTTTTTTCTATTTGGAAACAGGGTCTCACCAAGTTGCTGAGCCTCACTAAGTAGCTGAGGCCGGCTTTGAACCTGTGCGATCCTCCTGTCTCAGCCTTCCAAGCGTGGGGATTACAAGCATCAGCCACCACGTCCAGCTTTTATTCATTATTTTGAAATAGGGTCCCACTAAGTAGCTGAGGCTGGCCGCCAACCTCCATCCTCCAGTCGCAGCCTCCCAAGTACTGGGATTACAGGCGTGCACCACCATGCCAGGCTACCAGCTCTTCTTCTTCTTCTTCTTTTTTTTTTTTTTTTTTTTTTTTCCTTTTTGAAACAGGGTCTCACTAAGTTGTGGAGAGCCTCACTAAGTGGCTGGCCAAGTATTGGGATTACAGGCTGTGCCACCATGCCTGACTGTTGATCCTTATTTTAACTGGAGAACCAAGGCCACTATCCTACGGGTGGAGGTGTTTGAGCTGAGGCTGAGGAAGAGCAGTGTTTTCACTTAGCAAAGAATTGGAGGCTGGAGAGGAGCAAACCCTTGAGGCACAAGCAGAAGTGCAGAGGTGTATAAATGTTGGCTGGTCTGACCAGAGCAGTTTGCAGAGGGTTGGGCCCCAACCATGGAAACTTTTTTCATAGTAGAGACAACAGACTGTTGGGTAGGTAATTCAAAGCCCTTTAAGGCTTCTAATGAGGGGCATGATGAGGTGTTTGGGTGCTTTGGAGGGGCTCCTTGCTTTAGTGAGTTGCATGGGAGCTGAGCTGAGCCCAGTGTGCTTACTTCTGTAACAGAAGCAGGGCCCTGGACGCAGAGGAGGGACGGCCTGTGGGTGTGGCATTTTCATTTTGGCAAAGGTTTGTCGACAAATCCCTGTTTTGAGGAGTACTGCTTTAAGACCTCTTTAAGGACAGTGTCCTGCCTTTTTGTGTGTTCAGCCTACCTACATGGACATGTCAGCTGGGTGTGGTGGGACACATCTATAATCCTAGTACTGGGAAGCTGAGACTGGAGGTTCACAGATTTGAGGTCAGTCTTAGCAATTTAATGCCTTTGGCAGCTTAGTGAGACCCAGTTTCCAAACATAACAGCAAAGAGGCGAGGCGTACAGTTCGGAGGTGAAATACCCCTGGGTTCAACTCTCAGTACCACAAACAAACTAAAAGAAACACTTCTCATCCAGGGTAGGTGCCTGTGTAGTTTGCTAAGATAGCACAGGACCAGGGTCAGCCTTTTGATATTGGATGGGATATTTGTCACAAGAGAAAGGGATAAGCTGGATCATAAAGTATGTAGGTGGAAGAGCCCTTTTAATAAAATACCTAAATATTGGAGCTTAGTTTTTAGTGCTGGGATTGAAGCAGGGCCTTGTGTATACTAAGCATGAGCTCTAGACCAGTGAGGTATGTTTCCAGCTAGACAAAATGTCCTGAATTTTAATCATCTTTATATCTGAAAACTTAAAACTCAAGCTTTGGGGGCGGGCACTAGGAATTGAACCAGGGGCTCTTACCTCTGAGCTACATTCCCAGCCCCATTTTATTTTGCCAAGGGTCTTGCTAAGTTGCTGAGGCTGGCCTTCAACCTAAAATCCTCCTGTGTCAGCCTCCCAAGTAGAATGTAAGTCTTAATAACTGGGAATAACCTTTGAAATGAATTTACTTTCTGATAACTCATGATTTGTATTTTTTTTTTTTTTTTGGTGGTACTGGGGTTCCTGGAAGCCCTTCTACGTCCAGACTACACTCCCAGACCTATTTTTATATTTTTATTTGGAAACGGTCTCTTAAGCCAGCGAGGCTGGCTCCGAACCAGCGCGATCCTCCTGTCTCCGCCTCCCAAGCACAGGGATTACAAGTGTGCGCCACCACGCCTGGCCTGATGGTTTATATTTGCACTGAGAAATTTCTTTGGGTTGGGCATGGTAACATATGCCTGTAATCCCAGCATCTGAGAGGCTGAGGCATAACTCAGTGAGACCCTGTTTCAGAACAAATCAGAAGGGCTGGGTATAGCGGAGTGATAGAGTGTCCTGGATTCAATCTCTAGTACCACAAAAGGAGGGTGGGAAGGAGCGTGGGCTGATCTTCCAGCTGTTCAGCACATTTGTGCTTCGTCCGTTCTTTGTGCCAGATGTCATGCTGCTACACGGGTGGGACACAAAGATGAGGAAAGTCCATCTTCTCACCTGGAGGATTCGGGCGAGCCGGGGTGTGTCACGCTGCCGGCCTCAGCGTGCAGCAGGGGCAGGGGAGGCAGTGCCCAGAGGGCTGGCATTCAGCCATAAACAGCCCTGCAGGCCTGGTGCAAGCCGGGCCGCACACTGGGGACAGCTCGGAGCACAGGGATGGCCACGTTTTTTACCCCAGGTTGATGCTCTCTAATTTCCCTTTCTTCCTCCCCCAGGTTACCAAGTGACAGGAGTGTTTATGAAAAACTGGGACTCGCTGGATGAGCATGGCGTTTGCACTGCTGACAGGGACTGTGAAGATGCGTACAGAGTGTGCCAGATCTTAGACATCCCTTTCCACCAGGTGTCCTATGTGAAGGAATATTGGAACGACGTGTTCAGGTCAGTGCAGGTGTAGCACGGAGAAGCCTCTGGGCACGCAGAGGCCATTTGCCACACCAGTGTTGCAGTGGTGCCACGGCCGTGTGGGCGCGCGCTGCCCGGGACCCGCCTCCTCTTGTTATTTTGCCACCTGCCCGAGTCTCTTTCAGACCCTTGGAACCTTGATGTGCTCCTGCTGCTAGGTTAGGCTGGGGAGCTCGCTAGGCTGAGGTGTCCTCAGCAGGGTTAGGAGGCAGGTATTAGTGCCTGGGACCTCTGTGAGTCAGTGATGGGGGATTGGAGAGAAAAACTTGTGTGACACACAGCCTTGTGCTGCTTGAAAACAAGAAAGGACAGTCAGAAATTCATGAAACCTGATACTGTCCCCACAGTTCTTAGGCGTTTGCTGTATACTAGACCCCGCCTCCTCTGGGGACGTGCACAGCATGGCTGTTCTGTAGGAACTTGCAGTGTGGGTTATCTTCAGGAAAGGTGCTAGTACTGGTGAGTGGCGGGGCAGAGTGCCTCAGGCCGAGGAGGGAGAGATCTGCTGTGTGGAGCGTGCTCGGAGACAGCAGGGAAGAGGAGGGGTGCAAGCAAGCGCCCCAAAGGCGGGCTTAGAAGAAGCAGGGAGCAGAGAAGACCTTGCATGTGGTACAAGAGCAGCAGTGAAGACAGGTGCCCATTGCTTCTTTCAGGGACGCAGTGAGGCCTGGCCCCTTGTTCCCGCGGAGGAAGGTGCTGGGCGTCCGTGGCGAGGCTGGCTTCGCTGGCTCCTGCGTGGCCGTCTGAGATAGCAGGCTGCGCACACTGCGCGGTGCCCTCCCCCGGATCTCGACTACTTCCTACGGGACCTTGGGCAGTTTACTTGACATTTTAAGCCTGCTTTCCCATCTGTAGAATAAGAATAATGCTAATGCTTCCGCGGGGCACTGTAGGAATTGAGATTGCATACAAAATTCTAGCGCAAGGCCTCGTAGGTTTGTAAGTATTCAAAAGCGTAGTTGTCATTAATTTCATTATTGAGAAACCGAATCTCAGCCGTGTGTAGGGTGAATTGTGGGAGAAAACCAGAGGCAGAGCGTGGAAGGAGGCTGCCACCAGAGATCTGGATGTGAGGTAGTTTACAGTTTAAGGACTCGACAGTTTTTTTTTTTATGGTACTGGGGTTGGAACCCATGGCTTTCTACCCCCGGGCTACACTCCCAGACCTATATTATACTTTATTTGGAAACAGGGTCTCACTAAGTTGCTGAGAGCCTCACTAAGTAGCTGAGGCTGGCTTCGAACCCGTGCCATTGTCCTATCTCAGCCTCCCAAGCACGGGGATGACAAGCGTGCGCCACCACGCCCGGCTTTTTACTTGACAATTTTCAACAATTAAAAACAGTGGAAAGAGGATAATGTCAAGGGTTACTGCAAATCTGGAGCAGGACATGCTCATGAACTGGTGGGGAGGGTGGGAGACGGGGACCGAGGTACAAGGCCCCGTCCTCTGCAGGTTTATTTACATCACACAGCCTTTTTGATTAGCATTATTTTTTAAAGCTCTTGTTGATGAATAGAGAGCTTTAGGTTAAATGAGACATTATTACATATACAAAAAATAGACTCCATTTTAAACTGCTGCACGGGATGAGTCTCCCAGGACTGTGAGTCTGCCCACATCTGGTCAGCCTGTTAAGACAGAGATCCACCAAGCTGGGAAGGCTGGCCACTTGGGCATCAGGAGGTGGCTAGTTCTAGCAGTGAGTGTTAGTTACATTCCAAGGTTTTCTTGACATGTTGGCCCGGTGGCCCTGGTCCCCAGGCTGGGATGCCTCCTAGAGCCCTGGCTCCTAATTCTCAGTGATTTTATTCGTGCTGTGACTCAGGCATACACTCTGAGTCGTCCTGTGTCCTTCCCGGCAGGAGTGCAGTGCCCTCTCTCCCCCAGCCCACGTCCTCTGTGGGTCTGTGTGACGGCAGGTAGTATCTGAACACTGTACTCCTGGTCCAGAGCGTTAGTTGTCATAGCATTGGATGGATGCTCTGATAGCATCAGTCAGCACACTCTGAATAAGTGTCTGAGGAGAACTTGGGAAATGGCTCGGTACCAAGTTCTGTGTTGCAGAAACGTCTGCTGTGTTAAGCTGGGTGTGGTGGCGCATGCTTGTAATCCCAGCATTGGGGAGGCTGAGACAGGAGGCTCACGGTTTGAGGACAGCCTCAGCTACTCCTTAGACCCTTTGCAACTCAGTGAGACCCTGTTTCAAAATAAAGAATAAAAAATAGGGCAAGGGGTGTAGCTTGGAGGTAGAATGCCCCTGGGTTCCATCCCCAGTACCATAAAAAAAATAAGAAAAGGAAAAAAGAGATCCCTTGCTACACAAGTAAGTTAGCTAGTTTAGTTTTCAAGGAATGATTCACATTAACAAACTGAAAGCCCTTTTGCTTTTATTGCAGTGACTTTTTGAATGAGTATGAAAAGGGGAGGACCCCCAACCCCGACATAGTGTGCAACAAGCGCGTCAAGTTCGGTTGCCTTTTCCACTACGCTGTGGATAATCTTGGTAAGGAACTGATTTGTTTGTTTGCTTTTAAAAATCATAGACTTTCAGGGCTGGCCAGACACCAGAACCTTATTAGCGGTTTCATGTTTCAGAAGAAGAAGGAGCAGTGACGACAGTGGTATTTGTGTTTCACAAGCTAAGAGTTTCCTGGCAAAGTGCAGAGGTAGGGGAGAGGGGGCCTCTGTTCACAGGCCCCTTCACCGAGGACAGGCCGCACCTCCCGCAAGGAGAGAGTGTCGGGTCCCCAGCCAAAGGGCCGGGGAGGGTGACAGTGCTTCAGGAGGAGAGAGCTGGAAGGCGAGGTCCCAGTGCTGTCCTTAGTAACCTTAACGAGGTAGGATCAGGCAGAAAGGGGGAGTGTGTGAAAAACACAAGCACAAGTTACCGGAGTACCAGGGGGTTAGATCCTCAGAGAAGTGCCAAAGACAGCACAGCTTCTAAAGGCCTGGCTAGGGTCAGAACTCGAGGTGGAGCTGGCCGACTGCTCAGAGAGCACCAGGCCAGGAGCCCAGGGGCCTGAGTGTCCTCGGGTCACACTAGCGCTGACAGGAAGACTGGAATGCAGGAGCCACAGCAGGGAGTGTTACCCAGAGACCAGAGCACACCTCGCCTCTGACATGCATTTGTCTAGGTCCAGAAAAGCTACAGGCTCTCAGGGCCGGTGTGTGATCTGCACCTGGGGTATAGGGCTCCTGTGCAGCAGCCCCTCTCCTCTCCAGCAGGGGCCGCTGTGCCCCCCTGGAGTCAGCTCTGCTCAGAGCAGCCTGCTCCCAGAAGTGAGTATGCTTTGGGGAAGTCTCAGGAGCCCTCATTGGTGGCCCAGGAGACTCGGGTTTAGTCCCTTTTGTCCTAGTCCTCCTGACACCTTTGTTCTTGTCCAGAGTGAGTTCCCGCTTTGTCCTGAGTGTAGGTGGGTGGTCCACCTGGTTCTGGATCTGTGGTCCCTGCTGTGCTTGGGCTTGAAGCCGTCTTAGCGGCCTGTTTAGAAGACACTTCATGGTCGAGGCCTGCTGCCAGCTTGCCTGCCCTCTGAGGCTGCAGATCTTGTCTGCTCCTGAAGCTCCCTGTCTTGATTCTGTCTGTGTACTGGCATCCCATCCTCTCTGTTGAAACTTCCTGATGCTGAGTGGCTTGATTACACCCCCTCTGGCTGCTGCTCCTGCCCCCAGCCTTGAGGTAACCATAGTGAACTTCTGAAGTTCCCGATTCTGGGCTCTCAGCGCGCTCCGTCTCATTGTGGCTCCCGCCATCCACGGCCACGTCCCAGGACGCTCTGACGCAGCAGTCGGCGTGGTCGGTAGCAACACACGTTGCTACGTAGTATGCAGAAACAGCGTACAAGTGACTTAAAGCCGGGACTGGTGACGGGAGTGAAAGAAGAAACAAAGACAGAAACTCAGGTTTACGTTTGACGGGTGGGCTTATGCCAGAAATGTAACGTGGATCCAGGGCAGTTCGCTAACAGTGTTGAGTAATTAACCCTCCTGGCTCCAGGTTGGGAGGAGCCAGTTGGTTGCCATTCGTGCATGGAAGATCTGGGGATTTTAGGTACTTCCAGCTGACCACGCCTGTGCTCAGTGTCTGTTGTAACCAGTGCAGACTGAGCTGGCCTGTGAGCCCTCCATGGTGTGCCCTGCCTGTGCCCGGCTTTTTGTATTATATCCTGGGAAAGCGACAGACTAGTAGGATGTGGATTGATTTTGGTTCCCGGGTGACTGTTCATGTGACTTGGGTCATAGTAGCAGTGGTCAGCCTTGCTTGAGGACTGTTTGCCTCGTGTGGGCCAGAGGGTGGGGCAGGGTTTGCGGAATGGTTTCCCTGGGAGCAGACATTCACAGCTGGCTGGGAAGGAGCACCTCCTTTGTAGCTCCTTGCCAGCGCTGCATCCTAGGACCCCTGGGTGGGTAGGTGTCTCTCAGGATGCTTTGGAAGGCATTTCTACAGTGCCTGCTTCCAAGCCTGAATTAGCTGCATGAACAAACAGTGCGACTTGGACTGAAGCGTGAAGCCTCGTCTGAAATGTTAGGGCTTCTCCTGGAAGGACCCTCCACTCGCGGCACCAGTGTTTGTTTTTGAGGAAGTGCTATTTGAGGGAAACGTCCTCTCTTGGGAAACCTGTCAAGATGTAGCAGTGTGCTGCCAGGGGCCCTTATCAAGTCCATGCGCAGCCGCCCACCCTCACATGTCCCCTGCTTCACGTGAGCACAGCCAGTCTGCGGCTGAAGCGCTCGGTCAGCTATGCATCTCCCAGTGAAAGCACCCTATGATACTGGACGTCTGAAATTGTCACACTGTGGAAAGTAAGGACTAATGTGTACTTTGTAGGTTCTTTGACTTTTTGTATTATATAGACAGAAGAAATTTGTTGAATGGCCCTTTGCTGTAATAAAAATAATTTGAAAGTACTAAACAGTAAAAAAAATGCTTTTCTCCTGGTTCAGGGCCTCCCAGGCACTCTCCCCCATCAAGCCTGCCTGCCTGCTTTTACTGGAGTTAAACCCAGGGCCATTCTACTTCCGAGCTACATACCCGGTGCTTTTTATTCTTTATTTTGAAGCAGAGTGCCGCTGAGTTGCTGAGGGTCCTGCTAAATTGCTGAGGCTGTCCTTCAAACTGCAGTCCTCCTGCCTCCGCTTCCCAATGCTGGGGATCACAGGCATGTGCCGCCGCCCGGCTTCCTGCCTGCTATCTCGTGCCCATGATGACAGCCGTGGCACTGCAGCCCACTTCGGATCCCCTCGCTGTTGAGCGTTTTGCGTGTGTCCAGGTTTTCCTTAGTATCATAAGAAACTGAAATGAAAGTTTTTCCCCAGTATTGGAGATTGAGGTCAGGGCACTTTACCACTGAGGTACATCCCCAGCCCTTTTACAGTTTATTTATTTTGCAACAAGGTCTCGCTAAGTTGCTGAGGCTTAAACTTCCATCCTTCTTCCTCAGCCTCCTGACTAGCTGGGATTACTGCTGTCTGGCTGGAATGAGCTTTGTGCGTTTAAGTCTATGTATGTATCTCATTATGTCTTTGAGCTAGAATGGACAGATACCGAGTTTTGAAAGGCTCTTAAAGATAGAGTAGAGCATTGTAGCAAGGTTCTGACAGCTTAAGTTCATAACGGAAGGCAGGCGGTCCACAGGGCTCACAGGGGCCTCCATCCCGAGGTCCGTGTGGAGCGGGGTGTGCGGCCGGCGGCCTAGGACTGCAGGGCTGCCTGCTGCTTCGCCGCACAGCTCCAGCTGAGCGAGCCCTGGAGTTCACGGCTCGGATTGGATCCTTGTGTCTTACCCCACAGGGGCAGATGCGGTTGCCACTGGCCACTACGCACGGACCTCCCTGGAAGATGAAGAGGTCTTCCAGCAGAAGCAAGTGCAGAGGCCGGAAGGGCTCTTCAGAAATCGCTTTGAAGTGAGGAATCGTAAGTTTGAGTGCCCAGTCACACCCGGTTCTTTGTGAGCCCAGTAAGCGTTGCCCAGTAAGCGTTTTTGAAGGACGGCAGGAGCTGGGTCGGAGTGCACCGCCTCCCCGCTGTACATTCCACGCTGGCCTGGTGTGGGGCCACACCGGAAGGTGCAGTGGCCAGCGGGATCATCCCCGGAGGCCTGTGGGTAGGCAGTAAGAGATGTCCCACTCAGGTGCCAGGGCAAGGGCGGGGGAAACTAAACCAGTTCTAGGCATTGTATGTTGGTAATTTGAATATTCCAGAAACACTCGGAGGACATTGACAGTAATGAGTGGAGTGCTGCAGGTTTACAAGGCCTTTGTAGCATCTGGGCTTCAAGGCTTAGCTTTAGTGTGACAACCAGGGGCCTGCCTTGAGCACACAGGACTCAAGGCCAGTTCATGCCACCGCGTAGAGACACGTGTACAGAATAGTTCTCAAATGTCAAAAAGCGTGTGTGAATCCTTCCCGGAATAACGCAAATTCTGGACTGAGCTGGGAGTGCCGGCTTGTCCTGGTGTGCTTGCACATGTTAGAAGAGTGAGAAGCGGCTCAGTCCGTGCTCGTGCAGGGCTCCGCCTGCCATGGCCTCGTTGAAGTTCCGGCGGCCTGCAGCCTGCCCTCCCCGGTCACCTGGTGTCTCGGAGTTCAGGCCTTGGAGCCTTGTTCCCTCCATGCCCGACCGGAGGACGTGGTCTCCAGAGCGGGATACATGTCCACCGGGCACCTCTTTGCAGCCGACGGAGGTTGCATGCTCTCACCTCATTTTCTAGAGGAGGAAACTGAGCCGTGGGTGAGGTCACTGACCCAGGGACCCAGGAGGCAGAGCTGGCTCCCTTGTCCCCAGTGCCAGTCACAGAGCCCACGAAGGCAGCAGCGGCCCGGGGTAGTGCACACTGTCAGGGCGCCCGGCCCGGCCTTGTGGAGGGCCTCGGGCAGCCCCCGCTGTCGCCTGCCGCTGCTGGCTCTGGCTGTGCTTGGCCGCTCCCGCCTGCCTGCTCTTCCCCCGGTGCTCCCGCTCCCAGCACACTCACCTGGGAGCTCCTGTCCACAAGGATCCGGGGACTTGTGACTGACTGCACAGCCCGTGCATTGGGAGCCCCCGGGGATCTCGCTGTCAGACGGACGGTCACTTCCTGTTCTGTCTGCAGCAGGTGCCACTGGCCAGGCAGAGCGGGCAGGGGTGGAAATGAGGCTTCTGGCGCGAGCATGCGGCCAGGTGCTGGCTGCCTTCTCTCCTCCATAGTAGGGCCACCATTATTGCCAACTTCCTTTATACAAAATCATATACTTCTAGTTTTTTGTTTTTTCCAGTACTGGGGATGGAACCCAGGGGCAAGGTACCTCCAAGGTACACTCCCAGCCCTATTTTTTAGTCTTTTTATTTATTGTGTGTGTGTGTGTGTGTGTGTGTGTGTGTGTGTGTGTGGTACTGGGAACCCAGGGGCATTCTACCTCTGAGCTACACCCCCAGCCCTATTTTGTATTTGTTTTTTTATGTAGTACTGGGAATGGAAGCCAGGGGCTTTTCTACCTCCGGGCTATACTCCCAAGACCTGTTTTATATTTCATTTGAAAACAGTGTCTCACTAAGTTGCTAAGAGCCTTACTAAGTAGCTGGGGCTGGCTTTGAACCTGTGCCATCTTCCTGTCTCAGCCTCCCAAGCGCTGGGATTACAAGCATGCGGCACCACGCCCAGCCTTAGTCTTTTTATTTTTGAAACAAGGTCTCACTGGGTTGCGAAGGGCCTTGCTGAGTGGCTGAGGCTGTCCGCAAACATTGATCCTCTGGTCTCAGCCTCTCGAATTCTGGGATTACAAGTGTGCACCACCAGGCCCAGCCTACTTTTTCTTCTAAAATAATTCAGAACTAGAAGAAAATAGAATTGCTCCAATATTTGCAGACCTTTGTACTCACGTGCATTCTTTGATAGGACATTCAAGCTCTGTTTAGTTTGAAACAAAAACTTGCGTTTGGGTAGGGAGTCTGCTCCCTGCACTGCTGGCTGGGCTCGGTCTTGACCAGTGTTGGTTCACCTGCTACCGTGGGGCAGGACCGCGAGGGCCGGGCTCAGCGTCCAGCTCCGCCGTTCTCACCTGCATCATCTGCTTTGAGTCAGTTTAATTCCTGTCCATAAGGTGGGGATAATTCTGCCTCACGGAGCTGATCTGAGAAGCCCCAGGTGGACATGGTAGCCGCACTGCCCGCACATGCCCTGGGCCACACCATTCCCATGCAGTGTTGTTTGAGCCTGCCGTGTATGTGTGGCATGCGCCGTGATTCTCGGGTGTCTCTGAGTGCCGGGCACAAGGGTGGGTGGGAGAGCGGTGCTGCCGGTGTTCTGATCGCTCCACGCTCACAGGGCCTGTCCTGGAAGGTGCGCAGCGGGACCCTCAGACCAGTGCCACTCACATGTGTCCCGCTGCCAGAAGCGATTCTTAAGTCCAGTAGAGAGAATGTTAGAGCACCGCAGCGGGCAGCCTGTGGATGTCGGCTGGGACCCCACGCAAGGAAGTGTGTCTGAAAGGAGGTGTCCCGAGGAGTGAGCCCGGCAGCGCCCAGGCGGGGCCGTCTGAGCCTGCCTGCCGTCTTGCATCCGTGTGGTCACTAGGAAATGCACGCCCGACACTGGTTCGGTGGGATTTCCTTAAGTTGCTGTCTTGTCCAGTTGCCCAAATTTGGCTAGCTTTATTTTACATTTTACTAACATGTTTTTCATGTGATATTTCATCTTTGAAAATTGTACGATTAAAATTATGAATTGAGCTGGGCGTGGTGGCGCACGCTTATAATCCCCGCGCTTGGGAGGCGGAGACAGGAGGATCGCGCAGGTTTGAAGCCAGCCGTGCTGGCTCAAGAGACCCTGTTTCCAAATTAAAAAGTATAAAAAATAGGTCTGGGAGTGTAGCCCGGAGGTAGAAGGGTTTCCAGGAACCCCAGTACCACCAAAAAAAAAAAATTATGATTTGGGCAAGGTATGATGGTGCACACTTGTAATCCCAGGACTCAGGAGGCTAAGACAGGAGGATCGCAGGTTCACGGCCAGCCTCAGCAACTTAATGAGACCCAGTTTTCAAAAGCCCCTCCGTTCAATTTCTAGTGCCAAAAATTTTAAACAAGAATGAGTTGGGATAAATTTTCCTAATCATAAAATGTACCTTCCCAGTGCTTTTTTATGGCAGTTAAATTAGGGGCCGGGATTTCCCTACATGTCCCTGCTGGTCTTTTTTCAGTAGTATGCTGTTGATTCATTTTGCTCTGACAGACCAGAGTTAAGTAAGCAGAAGGACGTGGTTACGGCAAAGTGTCATTATCTTCATTCTTGCAACGTCTTTTGTTCTTTACTCTTGGCAGCGGTAAAACTTCTCCAAGCAGCTGACAGCTTTAAAGACCAGACCTTCTTTCTCAGCCAGGTTTCCCAGGATGCCCTGAGAAGAACCATCTTCCCTCTGGGGGGATTAACAAAAGATTTTGTAAAGAAAATAGCTGCTGAGAATAGACTCCATCATGTGCTTCAGAAGAAGGAGGTAGGGGCGAGGAGTTGGCCTTTCATTTGATTTCCATCCGTGGTGGCCAGGGCAGCAGGGCTGGGGCCCAGAGGCCTTCCCAGGACCCCAGTCAGGCGGAGCCTGGCCGCACAGCCGGAGCAGTTGCCGCTGCACTGATCGTCGGGCGGCGAGGCCTGTCTTCCCCCTCCTTCCTCTGCTGCCCCGGCAGCCGCGGGCCTGGCACTGGCCCCGCAGGCAGGAGTGCTGTGGCCATCGGCACAGAGCTGCCCTCATCTGGCACCAGCAGTCCTCCTGTGGTGCCTTGGTGCAAGGGCCTGTGCTGCTGCACCTGCAGAGACAGCGGCAGGCAAACAGCTCCACTCCTGCCCTCGAGAGACATCTTGTTACAACCTAGAGACACCTGGGGGTGCAGGGCCAGGGTCCTGAGAGGGAGGGTGCCAAGAAAGGCCTCTGGCTAGCTGGGCATGGTGGTATACACCTATAATCCCAGTACTTGGGAGGCTGAGACAGGAGGAGCATGAGGTCCAAGGGCAGCCTCGGCAACATAGTAACCTCTCGGCAACCTAGCAAAAAGTAAAACAGGCTACAGGTGTAGCTTGGAAGTAGAATGCTCTCTAGTTCAATCCCCAGTACCATAAAACATAAAAAAGAAAGAAAGGCCCCTGAGGCCTAAAGCCTGGATGGGTTAGTGCCAGGTCGGCCTGGAGGAGGCGTCCATGTGGAGGGCAGTGTGTGCACGGGCCCGAGCCAAGAGCCAGGGGCCTTGGCGTGACTGGGGTGAAGCCTGTGGGCAGGCTGGGCCTGCGGCAGGGTGCTGCAGGGCGGGCCTCCTGCACCCAGCAGACATGGGTGCTGCCAAAGCCCAGCCTCGTCAGTGGCTTAGCTGGAGTCACTACTGTGTATCAGCAAGTCTTCCCCGAGAGGACACCCGTCACCCCTACACTCCGCATCTCCCTTCCTTAGTTTCCGGTGCTTGCTTCTTGGTAGGGGAGGAGAGCTACTGAGACGAATGGGGCTGGTCCCTGCCCTCCTCGCCTGCACCCCGAGGGACACTGTCCTGAGAGTCCGTGCCGCAGGCCGGCCTGCTGTGCGCAGTGCAGCGGGGCCTCATTCCGTCCGGGCCTGGCTCTCCTGATTTCTGGTCCTGGCTCTTCCCCAGGGTGGAGCAGCTTTCATTTTCTTTCCTGAGGCAGGTCCACTTAGATGTCAGTGCTGCAGTGGTGGAAGCCTGTCCACAACTGTGTTCTGAGCACCTAAGCCCGGGAGAGATAGGACAGGAAGACAGTCTTTAAGTTCCTTTTGCTTGCTGGAGGGCGCAGGCCCCGGTCCAGAGTGGTGGTAGCAAGGCAGCTGGCCCTGGGTCCTCTGCGGTGCAGCCACCTCCCGGCCCAGGCCCTCCCGCCGTCCGCCTGGCTCATGGCGGCCTCCTCTTGTTTCAGAGCATGGGGATCTGCTTTGTTGGCAAACGAAATTTCGAGCACTTCATTCTTCAGGTGAGTGTTCTCTGACGTAGGGTGGGTCAAGTGTCTGCTCCAGACCTGGCTCTTCAGTACAATGTGGTGTTCGTCTTCTAGTACTTGCAGCCTCGGCCTGGCAATTTTATTTCTGTCGAAGACAACAGGATTCTGGGAACACATAAAGGTGAGTGTTGGCCCTGGCTCTACAGTCGTGGGAACTAGAGACAAGGCAGCTTAGTCCCTCCCACTCTTCCAGGGAGCCCTGCGGGGCGGGCTGGGGTGACTGCGCGGCCCAGGATACGAGCAGTCACAGAGTAGGGTCTGTGCCTGCCACAGTGCCATCTCCTTTGGACTCTGGGTTTGACAGAAAGTTTCACGGGTTCAGGTTTGACAGACCGCCTGGAGAGAGTGGAGCTACGGGACACTCTGCTGAATAGGAGGGCTGCTGTCCCTCTGGCAGGGTGCTGCCCACACTCTCACTGACGTTTACTGGGCAGGCCACTGTGGCCTGTGCTGGACACGGGAGGGCAGGGACAGTCACTGTGCTCACGGCCTGCCGCAGGGACGTTGTGGGCTGATGGGGATGTGCCTCCCAGTGTGTGACGCCAGGCGGCTCCCCGAGTACTGTGGCTCACACCTGTGCCGGAGACCTGGGACTCCTGGGCGGTCTCTGCCCTGTACCTCCTTCCAGGGGAGATGAGCGGTGGTCCTGATGTGTGTGGGGTCGGGGGAGAGCAGCCCTGGTGCAGGTGGCGTGCAACAGCAGGCGCTGGCCCTCCTTGGACAGGGATGGCCCTCGGAGCTCAGCAAGACGGCCATGGCCTGAGACAGGCCTGGGGCTGCCGCTTGTGCCAGGCTCTGCCCAGGCTCCTCGAGGGAGAGAAGGGCACAGCTTGTGTTCAGGCCTGGCTCAGGAGCCGGAGCAGCACAGCGCTCAAGCAAGCACGTGCCTCTGTAGTCTGCTTCGGACACTCGGGTCCCTGGTGCCTGGCCAACGCCTGCTGCTCCCGCCACACTTGCACATGAAGGCCGTGATGTTGGGACTTGGCCCCTAGCCTCACAGAGAAACTTCCCACAGGCTGGTTCCTGTATACCCTGGGCCAGAGAGCCAAGATAGGTGGCCTGAGAGAGCCGTGGTACGTGGTGGAGAAGGACGGTACCAAGGGTGACGTGCTCGTGGTGAGTGGGCTGTCCTCTACGTGGGCTGCTCTGTCTGGCAGAGCCATGGGGGGTGTGGGACCAGGGTCAGTCAACAGAGCACCTGGGCTGTCCTTCGCAGCTTCCTGGGACTGACCAAACTATAGATATGCTTACCTGAGATTAGAAAAGGATGAGGCTCAGATTGAGTCACTTAAAATGCCCTGTGTGGAGGAGGGCCAGGACAGAGCTGCTGGTGGGAAGGCCCCAGAAGTTCTTGGGTTGAGATAGGCAGCCGAGCCAGGACCCAGCTGGGTCCCTGGCCTATGGCCTCGCTCCAGAGCAGAGCTTCTCAGGATAGCCTGCCCTCCCCCAGGGGACATGGCAGTGTGTCCAGGTATTTTGTTGTCCTGCTCGAGTGGGGGCAGGAGCTGCAGACATCCCACCCATGCACACAGACAGCCCTGCCCCAACAGGCTCGGCACGTCCAAATCACAGCACGCCGGTTGACAAACCCTGCATCGTGCTGGCACGGACGCGGGGCCCCTAGACACACGAAGGGCCAGCGACCTCGCTGCCCAGGAGACAGCTTCTGTTGGGAGCTGTGTGAAGAGCTGGAGAGTGCAAAGTGTTTGTGTGACTTGGCTTGAGGGTCGTCATGAGGCCAGAAGGGCCTTGTACCGCCTGATCCCAGCACCTGCTGCACGCCGCAGGCCCCTGCGGGGTATGGGGGGCGCTTGGTCCCCCTGGGAGGGCCAAGGCTGTGTGGAGCAGAGGTTAGGGGACGGAGCTGGTGGAAACGAGTCCCAGAACCAGCCCTGTGGGGCGACGGAACCCCGGCCAAGCCAGCGAGCCCAGGCCTTGCTTCCCTCCCCATTCGCTGCTATGGATTCCTAGGGGAGTGGCTGGCCGTGGCCCGGGAACAGAAAGCCAGGTCCTCAGAACGGAGCTGGCAGGCAGGGCAGCCTTGCCCGGGGGAGGAGTCCCACCCTTCCTCTTGCCTGGCACTTGACAAGTTACCTGCCCTGCACCTGGGTGGCCTCATCCACAGCGCAAGGGGGCAAAGGCCCCAGGATGGCTCAGCGCATCTCCTCAGGGAACCTGAGCCTGGACAGTGTCCGAATCACTCGATCATGGCCATTAATGACGCACAGTGAGGTGGGCTTGGCACAAGGGCCCCTCTCTTGGGGCTCGGAGGCACCACGGCCTTCACGTTTCTCCTGGCAGGCCCCCCGGACAGACCACCCCGCCCTATACAGGGACCTGCTGCGGACCAACCGTGTGCACTGGATCGCCGAGGAGCCGCCCGCTGCCCTGGTCCGGGACAAGATGATGGAGTGCCACTTCCGATTCCGGCACCAGATGCCGCTAGGTGACTTGGGCAGAGGGGCCCCTTGGGGCTGAGGTCCCCAGGGGTCAGAGAGATGAGCCTCTCAGGCAGGCAAGCCCCCATTGTGAGATTAGGCAACCTTCGAAACGCCCTCGTCCTGCCTGAGGGGCGGGTGCAGCAGGGGCTCCATGACGAGGGTCAGGCACGTGAGCGGGGTCGGGTCTGAGACGCCTGTGCCCCGCTCCAAGGCCCCTCTCTTCCACAGTGCCCTGTGTGCTGACCCTCAACCAGGACGGCACTGTGTGGGTGACGGCTGTGAAGGCTGTGCGGGCCCTCACCCTGGGGCAGGTGAGTGGGGGGTGAGGCCTCGGCATGGCGGTCTGCGTGAGGTCCCTCCCTGGTCAGCTCTGTTTTGGAGGGGCTGAAACACTGAGTCCAGCCCTCCCGGCACCCTGGCTCCCGCCCTTGCGCCCACAGCACTGGTCAACTGCGCGGAGGACGTGCCCCAGCCTCACGCAGGCCCCTCCTTTCCAGTTTGCCGTGTTCTACAAAGGGGACGAGTGTCTGGGCAGCGGGAAGATCCTGCGCTTGGGGCCGTCGGCCCACACCCTCCAGAAGGGCAAGGACAGGGCCGGCGTGGCTCCCGGAGGCTCCAGGGAAGGCCCGGGCGGTGGGCCAAACCTGCGTCCACCCCCCGGCAGAGGCTGAGCAGAACCCGCCGGCCAGCTGGCGCACAGGCCACTGACGGGCCGGGCACTGCCTGCAGAGCCCGAAGCGGCCCCAGAAGGGCCCGTTGTCCCGTGGAGCTCCAGAGGGCAAGAGTCTGCAGTGCTGGGACGGTCGAGAGCTGTCTGGAGCCCCTCCACGTCCACCCCAGGAGGACCCCGTGAGCACGCTGCGGGGCCTGCCGCGCCTCGTGGGCTGCAGGGGCAGCGTTGAATAAAGGTCTGTTTGCTCAAGGCGTCTGGCCGCTGTGTCCTGGGCCCCGGGAGGCCTGGGTGGGCTCTTTCAGGGTTCCTCGCCCGCCCTCTGATTGGAAGCGCAGGCCTAAGAGAAGGACCACAGGAGCCCAGCCTGGCCTTCCCTCCTGGAGCGCCAGCCAGCCCTCCCCGCCAGTGGCCTCTAGGTGGCGCCCGCCCTGGAGAAGGCCGTGTCTCCTGGTAGGCCTGGCTGTGCGCTGAGCTAGAGCCATGCTGTGGTGTTCACCACCAGGCCTCCAAGCACACACAGGTGTACGGAGGGAGCCTTTGGTGTGGGGTGTTGTGGGGATTTCCTCTGGAGCCATATGGCAGGCCTGGGGAAGGGGCCTGTGGGCTCGAGTGAGGGATGGTGGGGTGTGTGCCACAGTGCAGGTGACTGGGACTTTGGGGGAAACCCACTTTCTGGACCAAGGAAAAGGACCCTAGGAGTTGGAGAGCGAGGTGACTCCCAGGAGTAAGGGCCAAGAGGCTGACCCTGAATTCTCCACCTGTATCAACCAGGCCCAGCCCTGTGCTGGTACAAGCCATACGTGCCCCGCTTGGTTGCATGCGCAGACCCAAGACAGCACCACCGAGGCCTGGCCACGGGAGCTGGCATTAGAACTCACCGCTCGCAGGGGAGATAGTCAGTGGTCAGAACCTAGTCGCGTTACTTGCTGCTGAAACAGACCCAATGCTTGAAGTAAGGGTGTTGACCCAGGCCTCGCAGAAGGCTGGCGGAAGAGCCTGGCTGACCTACTCAGCAGACAGGACCAGGGCAGTGCCAAGGGGGCCGGGGTGGACTCCAGCCCCAAGGTAACCCAGTGTGCGGTTACTAAGGAGGTGCAGCACCTGGTGGCTCCCCGGGAGGGGAAGGTGAACGAGGAACCCAACTTCAAACTCTAACAACAAAGAGTTTGAGCAAAACTTACCTGATGGGCCCGATAGTGGACTGGAGACGACCGAGGAAAGAATGAGCCAACTTGACGACCTCACCGGAGGAAAGAACAAGGGACTGACAAGCGCAGGCCACGGCTGCTGCCAGCAGCTCTGCGTCCTCGCAGCACCAAAGGAGGGGAGGGTGACTGGGGCGGGACAACATGGCGTGCACCTGTGACTCCAGTGCTTGGAAGCTGAGACAGCAGGGTCACAGGTTCGAGGCCAGCCTCAGCAACTTAGCAAGGCCCTGTTTCAAAATTTTAAAAAGCAATGGCTAAAATGTTCCCAAATTTGGTGGAAGATAAACAGATTTAAGGACATCAGGAGAACCTCGGTAGGGCCTCCCATCCATCTTGAGCCACTCTGAGGAGAATGGAGAGAACGTTCGGGCACATTGCTCCACAGGCCTGTCCTCGGCACCCCACAAGTACCCATGCCCTGTAAACGTCCCCTCCATACTGGCTCAGGGAGGGGCGCAGGGCAGGTGGTGTGGACAGGAAGCCGCACGACGAGGTACAAATTCAAAGGTTTAATTTATTGTCGACTTCTCACTTGTGTGCTTTCCAGTGTTGAACATTAATAAATACACATTTGTTAAAAATCTCCAGTGTCTAAGCCCTCGTAAAATCTTAAGTCATAAAATAGGTTTACATTTTTCCTGTCTTTTTGACAGTTGTTTTTTGGTAAGAGTTCCGGTTCAGTTAAGAGCTGCACCTCCAGGGCAAGACGCAGCGGCGACTGACAGCAGTGACGGGCCTGGGCGGGACCTGGCCACAACGCGAGGCCCTCGTCGGCTGGCCCGGGACAGAGGCCCGCGTCATGCAGCCTGGGAGCCTGCATCTGCGCCACCCTCCTCATACTTAAGATTTCGATATTTGGAAGCAGCTGTGCTGATTGTGTATTTGGGCACCTGGTTTGAAGAACAAAGCAAATGCTGGAATAAGACTCGTCTGGGTAATTCTGGCTCCATTCCGCAGCCCCCAGCGGGACAGGCACAGACGGTCCTTCGTGCGATTCCAAAGACAGTTTGGTAACCGTTGAAGTGCGGCCACGGCTTTGTCCCTTCGCACAATTGGCCACTTGAAGCAAAATAGCGTGACTGGTCAGACGCGGTGGCACCCCAGCCTTCTCAGAGGCCCGGAGTCCAAAAGAGCTGGAAATTGGCAGGAAGGAATGTGACACTGGAGACCTCATGGCTCGTCTGAATCAGGAACGTGTGAACATGGAGCGGGAGCTGGAGGACAAAGAATTCCCCGCCTGCAGGACCAGGCTGACTGGGCAGGGGTCCAGGGAGGCCCTGCGGGGCCTGGAGAGCGGCCAGCACCAGGGTGAGGTGGGGAGCGCTCGGAGGCCTGGGGTACGGCAGCAGCGTTCCACAGCAACCCTAGCAGACCCCTCGAGCGGGCCGGCCCAGTGGCCCGTCCATCTGCGGTGCTGAGCTGGTGGGAGCCAGGACACGTCGAGGCCAGTGGAAAATGGCAATGCCCTTGCTGGCCAGCTGAAAGTGGCTCAGGAACGTGCAAGGCCTCCGTCTTGGCACACTGAAGCACTCGGCTCTGACCTTCTGGGACACCAGCTGCACCTGCATATCCCAGGTTCAAGTAAACCGTGCTCCTCATCAGGCAGCAGGAGAGATTCTTCCGCACGCCTCCCCGCGTCAACAAAATAGTAACATGCAAGATATACACAGGGTGTTGTCTTCTCCAAGTCCAGGACATATATATATATATATATATATGTATGTATGTATGTATGTATGTATGTATGTATGTATATATAAAAACAGCATTTACACCTTTTCAACGTAGTAATTCACTTTTAGACGGGGTGCCTTTGGAAAAGGCCTGTCAGGACTGCTGGCCACGGGCCTGCACTACCGGGACGTCCACGGGGCGCTGGCCCTCAGTCTGTGCTTGCTCTGCTGGCTCGTGGCTGGAGCAGCACGTGGGCTCGGCTCTGCTGCAGTTTGAGGACCCAGCTGCTGGTCCGGAGGCATGTCTCCCTTGCAATCTGGCTGCGGCTTTGGCACGTGTCAGTCTTTGGCCCAGCCCCGGGGAGGGCCCCGGGCTTCGTGTCGGGACCACCCGTTGTAGAGCTGCTTCTACAGGCACCTTCACGCCCCGGGCCTGCTTCACTGCACAGGCAGTAGCCCCTCGGGGCTGAGATCCAGGTGCCCAACGACGTGGCGGCCTGTGTGGGGTGGCAGGCTGGCCTCACGGTTTCCTGATGGTTCAAATTGAAGTTTCGTTACTGCCTCTGCGAGTGGGAAGAAGCCATCGAGCAGGTGGAGGGTCAGTGAGGGCCCAGCTGGGCAGGATCCAAGGTCACACAGGATGGGCAGGAGGGACGCGGCGGGCCCTACCCTGGCCCCAAGGCCCCAAGGGCTGAGGCTACTTACTCAGAGTCAGAGCCTTTGGCCTGGGCGCTCCCCGTGCACACATTCATGGCCACCCCGTTTAGGTGCTCACGGGCCGGCTCCCGCCGTGGGGTCTTGACGGTGATGACGCAGTCGGGCCCGCGGACCCCATCGCCAGAGCCCAGGGAGGATGTGCGTGAGGACGCGGGGCTCCGCTCACGGTCGGCCAGCTTCTCCCGCAGCCGGCACCTGAAGGGCTGCTCTGGCAGCCGTGGAGGGTAGGTGACTTTGTTTTTCAAGATACCTGGGCAGGTGGAGATGCCACAAGGTCACACCAGGCTGGCAGACCCCGTGTGCCTGGACTCCGAGGGATGGCCCCAGCAAGCCTCGCTCAGCACTCTTCTCTGGTTCCCAGTCCAGGTGGCTGGGCCACTGTTCCCCTCTGACCTGCCAGGACCCTCCAGCACCTCGCTCCACAGGGCCCCTCCCCGCTCCCACCCCTGGACAAGGGACCGCTCCCCCGTGGGCACCCCCAGGCACCTTTCCTCTGCTCCGAGGGCTGGCTGCTGAGCACAGCCACAGCCCTGGCCAGGCCCCCGCCCCGCTCTGGAGGCGGGTCGCTGCAGTGACCGCCCAGCTCCTGCTGGTGCAGCTCCACGCTGACCTTGGTCTCCACCCTCAGGTGCGGCTCGGCGCCCGCCTCCTCACTGTCACTCCCGGCCAGGCTCTCCTCAGGCCAGCCGGCCGGGACGTGGTTGGGCAGAGCATCCCCTGGGACACAAGAGCAAGCCTCAGTGCAGCCCACTTACAGCTTCGCCCTAAGGCTCGTGTGGACCGAGAGTGGCCTCAGCCCGCCACTTTCCAGCATGCAGGCTGGCAGGAGGATGTCGCTCTCTGGATGTGAAGGCCTGGGGCCCAGAGCAAGGCCCTGGGTGGCGCCCTGGACGTGCTGCCTGCCCTAGGTTTCCTGCCTTGCTCTCAGGTGGCAAGGGCCCTTCCAGGCTGGAGGTCCCACCCGCTGCCTGAGCAGGCAGGCAGAGAATCCAGCCTCAGCTGCCGCCCACAGCCTGGCCTGCCTGCCGCATCCCCGCTGCTCACCTTTGGGGGTGCTGTGGACAGGGCCCAGGGCTGGGTCCCATTTGTCCCCCGCCTCCACGCCGTCGTCATCCTCGCTGTCCGAAGAGCGCGAGGACGCGTAGGAGCTGCTCTGCTCGTCCAGAGACAGCTCACTGTCTGAGTCCGAGTCAGGGCCTGCAGGGTGGACAGGCAGGAGGTCACACCACCAGTCCCTCTCCAGTGGCCCAGGGGTGACCCAGGTGTGCCCACCAGGGGAGCCATACCGTGGGGTTTCTTGGAGCTCCTGGGGATAAAGGAGGACTCTGGCTCCCCATGGCCGCCGCGCACCGGCCCGGAGGACACGCTGAGCTTCTGCGCCCCTTCGTCCCTAGAGGGGAGGGGTGGGCTCAGCTCTGAGGACACGATGGCCCAGGAAAGTTACTGAGCTCTCTCCGAGAGCACACAGCCTTGCCAGGGGTGTGGCAGCTGGGAACCGTCCCCACGGGGGCCCCGGCCCCCCTCGTGGGCCCTGCAGCCCACCTGGTGGTGCTGTCCAGCGAGGCGGTGGACTCGCCCAGGGCTGTGCGCAGCATGTCAGGTCCCTCGCTGTACGTGTTGTTGCAGTTGAGGGAGCGCTGGGGGGCAGGTTATCCGTGAGTAGAGGGCAGTGGTCCCCAGCCAGCCCGGGCCAGCAGCCTGGCCATGCCCTGCCCAACATGCAGGAGGGCCAGCACAGAACTGGGACCCTCTGCTGAAAACAAGCCTCTGGAGGTGGGGGGGCGCCTACACCCCCAGGCGCCCTGCTGCTTGTGGCCCCGGGGTCCTCCCCACTCTGGCCCCTTGTTCTCCCTGAGCGGGGAGGGTCGTGCTAAGACTGGACAGAGGCTCTAGCAGGCTCATTTTGTCCTTTTCCTGGGGGGCCTCAGGAGCTGCACCATGCTGCGACAGCTGTGGACGTGACGGTCGCGGAGCTCAGCTCCATGACTAGTCCTCACGGCCCAACCTGGCCCGCGGTGCTTGGCGCCCCTACCGTCAGCAGGGTGGCCCTGGTGGTGGCCGAGTCGTCCAGGTGTGGCTTCTTCCCGGCAAGCGCTGCCCTCAGGTGCTTCCGGAGCTCTCTGTTGAAGGCGCAGTGGAACAGGAGGACGAAGAGGCCCTGGAGGGAGGTGGGCGGTCAGCCCGGTGTAGCCCGCAGGGTCCCCAGTGCTGCTACCGGCATGGCTGTCTGCCACGGCCGAGTGCACAGCGAGCCAGGCCGGTTTGGCCTGGGGTGCCCCACGGCCCACACCAGGCCTCTCTGCCTGCAGTCAGGGAGCCCCAAAAGTGGCCTGGATGGGCCAGCGGCAGTGTGGCCCACCCCATGCCACAGCCTCCGGGGTCCCCTCCTACAGTCCTGTGGGTTTGGGGTCCCTAAGCTCATGAGGCAGCCCTCGGAGTGAACTTAAATGGCCACTCCTTGCTGGGGACACTGGGACTAGTGCCAGCCTGGTAGTGGCAGGGAGGGGGCGTCCCTGTCCCTAAGGCTCCTCGGCCCATCCCACTGTGGCCGGCCCAGTGGGATAGTGGCCATGGTGCAGCCCTGGGGCAGCGGCTGGCCCAAGCAGGAGACCACCAGGTGATCCCCACACCTACCTGCAGGCAGCTGAAGGCCGCGAAGAGGTAGTGGAAGCCCAGGGAGTCGCTGTTCACCGCCAGCAGCCCCAGCAGCCAGGTGGCGCTGATGAGCAGCAGCAGGAGGAAGGCCGTCCTCAGCAGGGGCCTGCAGGGGACAGCAGTGAGTCCTCGGCCCACAGCCCTCACTCCTCACACAGGAACCGGGATTGCTGTGCCCACCTCTGCCCCAGCTCCCACCTCTGCCCCAGCTCCCCGGTTGCTGCCCTGACGCCTGCTCTGCCAGCCTGGCACGCTTGTGTGCACGTCTGTGTGTGCCTGTTCCTACGCTGCTCGCCCTGAGACCCAGCACATGACTCCCTGCTCTGCCTCAGCTTCCCCACCTGTGAAACGATGTCAGTGGCAGAGTCCTCATGGCTGGGGAGGGGCTCCACTTGCTCACGTGACACCCCGCCTCTGGGCTGAGGCCCCATCGCCCTTCCCACACCTGTAGCAGGTGCTCTGCTCCCTTCTGGTGGGGGCTGCACCCCTCCTGCGCATCGCCCCTTCATGCTCCCCAGCCCGGCCCCATCTCTGCTCAGTCAGGTCCGCAGCCCCCAGGCCACCCTCGGGAGCCCTCTGCCAGCCTGCCTGCTTGACCCCAGGCTCCTGCACACACTGCCGACTCTTCCCGCCGTCCCACCTGCTGCTGTGGCGTGTCACGGGTCTCCCCGCCCCTCAACCCTGGAGCCTTGAGGGTTCCCTCCACATCTTAGGCTAAACCTCTTTCTAGGGGTTCCCCACTCCCAACACCTGGCACCACCGTCAGCACCAACCAGAACGTCCACCTGCTCACTCACCCTGCCAGCCCAGCCTGGTGTTTCCAGGTGCCCAGTATTGTGATGTGCCTGACCCGAGTGTGGGGCCCTCTCCCCTGTGCGCACCCCGCAGCCTGCTCCAGGGCTAGAGCACCCCACAGCCCCGCTCCGCTCAGCTACTTCACCCCAAGGACTGCAGCTCCTGCGTCAGAAGCCTTTCCTGAGATGCTGCCCTACCTCCTGGGCCAGGCTTCCTCCCGGGCAGGTGCGTGGCTCCAGGGCCTGAGCTGCTGCCACAGGGCTCTGCCCACACATGCGCTGGACATCAGGGTCTCAGGGCCCAGCTGGGTGAGGTGGGCGGGGCCGGCTCAGCATAAGGTCCCACCCAAACCCAGGCAGGGTCAGCTCCAACTTACACAACCCCCTTTCTTTCATAGTAATGGTGTTTTCTTTGGCAGGAAACCTTTGCAGATAGGACAAAAATGATGGTATTGATCTAGGAAAAAAAACAAAATAGAGTCAAGGGGTCAGCTTTTCTGTCTTGTCCTTGCAGACCCCCCTAAGAGCCCAACACTTCTGCAGGTCATCCGGGGCCAGGGCAGGGTGGTGGCAGAGGACATTGGGCCCCAGGCCTGCTGGCCGAGGCCTCAGCCAGCCGCTCCCAGACTGTGTGTGGGGGACCCTCCTGGGGGTTGGCCACACAGTGGTCTTCAGGGCAGGTGAAATGTTACCTGGAGTCCATGGATCGAGGACCAGGCCCCAGAGCAACGGGGAGGCCTTGATGGCCGTCACCAGGAGCCCTGGCCCACCCCCGCCACTCGGAGGAGGTGGTGACCCTCGCTAGCCCCAGCACCCCTTTTCAGCTGATGCACCTCAGGCTACCCAGGCTCTGGTGTCCCTGAGAAAGGCAGGTTCTGCAAGGCCCTGGCACTCACAATTATGACCATCCCGATGGGTCCCGCGAAGCTCCAGATCAGGGTGTCGTGAAGGGAGAGCCAGCAGAAATCGGGGTTTCCATAGCCCTGGGGGTCCAGGCCGACCGCTAGCCCTGGACACATGGGGAGACAAGGAGAGTGAGGGCCACATACCCACACGGCCTCCCACCCACCCGAGGCAGAGGGCCCCAGGAGGGAGAGCAAGGAGCCCTAAGGCACAGCCAACGAGGAGGCCCGGGGAGCCGCCCAGGGCCTGCGCCACCCAGAGGCCGGAGCAGAGCCAAGGCTGCCGGCCACCATGAAACAGCCACAGAGAGCGAGGCGGCCGGGACGCAGCCAAAGTGCATGGGAGCGCCCTGAGGCAGACCCGAGCGACAGTGTCATCTACAGTGCTGTGTCCGAGTGGGTGGGCAGACAGGTGCCACACACCTTGAGACATACCACATGTGCACACACAGCACCTATGTGTACACACGTGCCACCCACACATGTACATGTACACCTGCACACATACCACACACATACATGTCTGTACACATACCACCCACGTGTGTACACATACACCACCCACATGTGCAGAGCACCCACACACATACATACATGCACATGCCTGTACATAGCACCCACATGTATGCATGTACACACACCTGTACACACACTACCCACACATGTACATGTCGCCTGTGCACTAGTGTCTTCCTGACACTGGGCACCAGGATAGGTAAGGACTGCCTGTCCACTCAGTGTGCCCCTGGGAGTGTCCTAGGTGCACCCTGGCTGAGCAGGGTGCAGGGCGCCCCCTAGCCCTGGCCTGGGTTGTTTCTTACCCACCCTGTGTCCTCATGGAAATCATGTCTTCATCTTGGCTGGGTTTTTGGGGGGTAATAGAGATTGAACCTGGGACAATCTACCTCCAAGATATATCCCCAGTCTTTTTTATTTTTAATTTTGAAGCAGGGTCTTGCTAAGTTGCTGAGGCCAACCTCAAACCTGCGATCCTCTATCTCAGCTTCTCAAGTACCAGATCACAGGTATGTGCCACTGTGCCTGGCTTCTCCTGTAAGTCCTAAAAGATTGCGTCCCCTGCTGCTTCAGATGTTCCTATGATTCCCCACTGCTCTCAGGAGACAGGCCCCCGAGGGCCTGTCCCTTGCCAGTCCCCAGGAAGCCATGCTCCCCATTGGGGTCCCCCTCACCCACACACTGCCCCTGTTCTCTGAGAAGCCCTGAAGTCTGCTCCAGGAGGGAGCAGGTCCCCAGCCCCTGTGCCCCTGCAGTACAGGATCTGCCCATGGACCTCGACTTGGGGGCTGTCACTTAGCAGCCCTCTGCTCCGAGGGGAGAGAGGACAGAGGCTCTGCCGTCCTCCTCAAGGCCGCCCCAGGCCTGGAGTAGAACAGACACGGCCTGCTGCTGGGTTAGCAGGAAGTGTGTGTACACCCCCGGGTCCTGGAGGGCCTTGGCCGTGGAGGCCTGGCTGAGGAAAGAGACCAGGAACACGGCCTGTGAGGACCCACCTGCGCTGGACCCCAGGGTGCAGTGGGACAGCGACCCCAGCACTGAGCCCCGAGGCCCAGCGGCCTGACCACCCCAAAACAGTGCGCATCTGCCGAGGTTCCCCAAGGACCACTGGAAACCCCGTAGCAAGACACATAAATGTTTTTTTTAAAAAAACTGATTTTTTCTAGACCAAGTTAGAAATATAAAATAAATACTCAGATTTGGATTCCAAAGCCTTCTGGAAGGCAGTGGCGTTTCACACGTGCAACTCGACAGAGGCTGCGGGGGAGGTCCCTTCCATCTGAGGCACCAAGGTGGCTTAGACACAGATCTAAAAGGAATCTAAAAAGACCACTTTCTGGAACATGCTTCCTAAGGTGGCTTAGACACAGATCTAAAAGGAGTCTAAAAAGACCACTTTCTGGAACATGCTTCCTCCCGCTCTCTCAGAACACCTGCTCTGGGCATGCGTGTTACTTCTCTCACATGAGAAGGAAGTGGCCACTGGCCAGAGGTGGCACTGCCCGCAGGCCACCCTGCCCTCGCTTTGGTGCAGTGAAAACATCCCTAGTGGCCTGGAGTGGAGGGGACACCAGAAGCCCCTGTGTCCAAGGGGCTGTGGGGCCAGGGCAAGGGGCCAAGCAGCTCAGAGATAAACAGACTGTCACCGTGGACACCGGGCAGCAGGAATTCCTCTCCCCAGCACCTCTGGCCTCAGACACACACGGGGCCGGGTTCCTGGAACTACTTGGTGAAGAGGGGGCAGGCTCCTCCTACCACGAACAGAAGTGGGGAGCTCCCAACAGGAAACATGGACTTTCTGATTTGAAGTGGAGGAGGTGCTGCTGTTCATTCATTCACAGGCTCACCCACTGGTCGGTCCATCCATCCATCCATCCATCCATCCATCCATCCATCCATCCATCCACTCACTGACCTGCCCTCCCTACCCACCCACTCACCCATCCATCCACTTATCCATCCACTTATCCATCCATCCATCCATCCATCCATCCATCCATCCATCCATCCACTCACTGACCTACCCTCCCTACCCACCCACTGACCCATCCATCCATCCATCCATCTGCTCACCATCTACTGACCCACTCCTCCATCCATCTGCCCATCCTCCCTTTCCGCTCACTTCTGAATCCCCCAGTCACCCAGTTGTAGAATGGAATGTCATCTGTTAGGTGCTACCGACAGAACCCTGCAGAGACCTGGGCCCAGCTCTGGAGGAGCTCACATCTGGCCAAAGATGCATCTTCCTGGTGGGCACTGACCACCCTCGCCCATGTGTGCCGACAAACGTGTGGGTCAAGAGGGAAAAAGCAGGCAGCCTGCTCGCCCGCCCTGCCATCGGAGTGCTGGCTCCTGCCGAGCTGCAGTGGCTGGACGTCTGCATCCCGACGTGGGCCACCTCGGCACCCTCACCTGTGACGATGGCTGGGAGGCCCCAGCCCACCACGTAGTAGAACCTCATGGGCCCCGCGTCGATGTTGCGCACCTCGGTCAGCATGCGGTAGACGTGTAAGCTCTCCACCAGCGTCCAGGCAAAGGTGCTCATGTAGGTGTAGTGGAGGAGGATGGCGACCACCGTGCAGAGGAACTGTGCAGAGAAGGCACCGCTCAGTGCACGCCCCGCGGCGCTGGGGACACTGCACAGATACTGCTTGGAAAGGCAGCAGAAAAATGGTCCTGGGGAGGGGGTCACAGCACTCTGCAGATATGAGGGTCTCCAGTGTCTGCAAGAGGGCAGACACTTGGTTTCTCCACCTGATTCACCAGGAGCCACGGAGGGCCCACGATCACTGTGTGTCAGACTCCCAACATGGAACTGGGGACCCTAACCCTAACCCCCATCTGTGGGCCTGCCCAAGCAGCCCTCCTCAGCCTAGCCACCGACGAGTGCGGCTCAGGGATGAGGAATGGGCAGAGCATCTCGTTTATAAAAGTGAGATTTGGGAATAACATTTTTGAGTAATGGTTTCAAATTTTTAAATATCAGTATTGCACTTAAAGTTGGAAAAAGGACTGTGAAGCTAGTCCTGCTCAGGTGCCCAGCACTGCTGACCCCACATGGTCTCCATGGCCCAGGGGGCGTGGCCAGAGGGACGGCGGAGCTTCATACAGTGACTTCACTGGCCAAGAAGAACAAGGGCCTTATGTTTTCTGTTGAAAAGGGAATAGAACAGGGGCCAGAAGCCAGGTCAGGGGTGCATGCTGTAATCCCAGCAACTCAGGAGGCTGAGGCAAGAGGAACAGCAAGTTTAAGGCCAACGTGGGCAGCTTAGCAAGACCTGTCTAAATAAATAAATAAATAAATAGGGCTGGAGGTGCATAACGAGCCATAGAGCTCCCTTGGGTTCAGTCCACAGTATCTCAATAAATAAATATGCAACAGTGATCTGGTTTGGGTGTGGCATGTCCCCCAAAGCTCATGTGTTGGGAGCACTGCAGCAAGGCTCAGCGGTGGCCCGGCTGGAGGGGACGGTCCATGAGGCAGGGACCTGGAAACTGTGTATCCCCAGGCCCCTCCTCTCACTGTCTGCTTTCTCCTCTCAGGACTGAGAGCGACTTTCTTCTCCAGGCACCCTACCTCTGTGGTTTCTGCCTAGAAGCTGGTCAGCCCTGGGCTGTATCTCTGACTGAGCCAAATAAACTTTTGCTCCTCTAAGTTGAGCTTGTCAGGGATTTATGTCACAGTAAAGGAGATTGGGACCACTGCAACAAGAACAGCGATGAAGCAGCTGTTCTCATGTCTGAACTCAGCTGGGCAATGCCGTGTGGGGAGAGCTGGCATCCTCAAGGCGGCTGAGAGACAGCAGCCTCCTGGGAGCAGAAGGTGGGTGAGCCAGCCCTTCTGCTGGACACAGAGGTGGTGGGAGGCCACGAAGACGATGGATGGGAGGATCCAGGGACACTGGGCCCACAGGCATTCAGCCTCTGAGGCCATCAGCACAAATCGAGCCCCACATGTTCTAGAATGGGACTTGAAAGTATGGCCCAGAGCAGCTTCACATGGGCCTCTGGGAGGCCCAGTCCTGGCCATGGCCCGCAAGGCCAGCCAGCTGGGAGATGGTAGAAGGTATCCCTGGAGGTGCAGGAAGCTGGACTAGGCAGGGGAGAGAGATGAGCTCTGAAGAGAGAAGAAGTAGGAAGATGCCATACCTAAAAAAGCCCTGCCCATGGCTACATCTGCAGCTAAGCCAGGCCACTGGCCATCCACAGCCAATTCCTGCCTTAACCACACCCACACCCACAGCTAGGCACACTACTGGCCACACCCATAACCAAGCCCCATCCCAGCCACACCCATAGGTCCTTGATCACACCCACAGCCAAGCCCCACCCTGCCCACATCCATAGCTAAGCCCTGCCCATGGCCACACCCACACTCAAGGGCGGCCATGGTCACACCCACAGCTAGACACACTATTGGCCACACCCACAACCAAGCCCCGCCCTGCCCACACCCATAGCTAAGCCCTGCCCCTGGCCACACCCACAGCCGAGCCCTGCGGCTGGAACCCACATCCCAAACTCCCAGCCTCCCATCAGCCCAACTTCCTGGGGATCTGTGTTTTCCCCAAAGAGCCCCCATCTTTAACAGACACAGGAAGGTAGGAGGTTGGCACCACCCCTCGCAATGGTGGCTGTGGTCAGCAGGTCAGCGTGCCCCAAGGGGAGGTCAACAGCTCAGGCTGGTGGGGCCACAGCGGGGGGGGGGGGGGGGGGGGGGGCCTCTTCCTGCCCAGTCAGCCTCCAGGGCCAGGTGCTTTCCAGAAAGAAACCCCGGAGGTGTGGGAGGGAACCTGCTGGCACCACCGGCTGTCAGAACAGAGCAGGAAGCAACGCAGGAGAGGCTTGGGTTGGACTGGGGACTTTGCCTGTGCTGGGAAGCCGGCTGGCCATGTGGGGCAAGCCCAGGGGGGTGAGCCTCAGAGCACCCACCCCGCTTCCTGAGCTTCCTGAGTGGAAGGCGGAGCTGGCTTAGGAAGAGGAAGAGGCTCCGAAAATGGGCCGGCCCGCTGCTTCCAGTAATGCAAACAGCCCACAAAACCACCTGTGAAAAAGTGCTGGGGATAGAGTTTTTTGACTTGGGGAGGTGGTGTGTGCTCAAAACCCGCAGTATTTAGTTGCAAGGAGCGGCTGCCACTGGCTGGCTCGACTCTCCGTCTTACTCAGAAGCCCTTGAAGGGTTTGGAAACGACTCCCACAGCCTCCTGTGGGAGCTTCTGCCTGTCTGGTGCGCTGAGAACATGTACACGGTGAAGGTGAGCCTGCCCAGTGCGAAGGAGCCACGGCTGCCTCGCCGGAGCAGGGGGCGGACTCTCCCTCGGGAGCCCGCTGCAGCCCAGGCCCTTGCTCAGCATGGGGGCACATGCTTCATCCCAGCGCTTGACAGGCTGAGACAGGAGGATCATAGGTTCACGGCCAGCCTCAGCTATGCAGTGAGGCCCTCGGCAACTCAGTGAGACTCTGTTTCCAAATAAAGAATAAAAAATCAGGCTGAGGCGTGGCTCGGAGGTGGAACACCCCTGGGTTCCGTCCCCAGCACCACTAACTAACTAAATGACTAAATAAATAAATTATAGCCGTGGGAGGATGTGCCCAGTTTATATGCAAATACTGCCTCGTTTTCTATCAGGGCCTGGCCCCTCCTCTGATGACCTGGTGTCTGTGGGCTGCCGGAACCAGTCCCTGTGGATACTGAGGTGGGTCTGTGGCAGCGGCTCTAGGACCCTGGGCGGGGGTAAGACAACAGTGTGTCCACGGCAGCGTCAGCAGCTGGAAAGGCTCCTGCCTCAGACTGGACGCTGTGACGGCCGGATGGGGTCTAGGTCAGGGTGAGCGGTGTGCGTGTGTGTGTGAGCATGGCCGATACCAGGGATTGAACCCAGGGGCACGCCACCTCTGAGCCGCGCTCCCAGCCCTTTTCATTCTGAAACAAGGTCTCGCTAAGTTGCTGGCCTCAAGTCCGTGATCCTCCTGTCTCAGTCTCCCAAGAACTGGGATCACAGGTACATGCTACCGTGCCTGGCTAAGGGGCCAGATCAGGGCAACCTCTGAAATCCCTGGAGCCCACTCTGTGAGGCGCACGGGGACAGGCGTGGCGGGGTGGGGGGCGGAGGGCCTCACCGGGTTCTCCGTCTGGTTGATCCCGACCAGGAAGATGAGCTGAGAGAAGAAGAGGGCCGCGATGAGGTTCTTGTGGATGCCGTGCAGGTTGGAGCGCAGGGTCCGGGCCAGGGCGAGCAGGAGGAAGGCCAGCAGCAGGGCCGCCAGGGACAAGGACACGGCGGCGTAAGTGATGATCTTCAGGGGCAGGACCTCCCCGTGCTGCGGGCGGGTGGAAAGGGAGGAGAAGGTAAGGCCCGGCTCCGAATGCGATTCTGCGCCACAGAGACAGACAAGTGACCGAAGACCCCAGGAACCGGTGTGACCTGAGCGAGTCCCCGGGGTGGCACAGACAAGAGCAAAACCGAATGAGGTCTGCGGTGCTTGGCAAAGCGCAGGCGTGCCGGCAGGGCCACGGACCCTGGGACGTGACACCACCAAATGGTTTCGTGCTTAAATGGTCCGCTTTGTGTAATTCATATTTTGCCACGTTAGAAACAAATAAAACAAAAACAGCTGGCTGTGTTGGTACATGGCTGTAATCCCAATATCTAAAACAAGAGGATCGTAGGTTCAAGGCCCGTCTCGGCAACTTAGTGAGGCCCTCAGCAACCTAGCAAGACCTGGTTTCAAAATAAAAATAAAATACGGCTGAGGGTTTGGCAGGGCTCAATTCCCAGTATATCAAAACAACCATAAGTTGGTTTATGAGTTTTTTTTAAACCTCACACATAAGTCCTGTTGCCAGAAGACGTTAAGCTTGTCACCCCAAATCCCGAGCTGGAGAGACGTGCCTGGGATTGGTTTGTGCAAAGGGCACCCATTTCGCTGCAGGAGCCTGCAGGACCTCCTGTGTTTTTATTTTGGCGACAACCACTACCACCATAAATTCCTTCTTTTGTTTAAAACATCACTCCCTCTTTACAAAGAAAACGAGTAAGATGGGTAACTGGCATCTGCTACGTGGCAGGGATTCTCACGCACCTGCCAATGCATTATTACACAGAATGCTTACGCCGATCCTCTGAGGACGTTACCAGCCTTGTCCTCATCTGACAAGAGGAACCGCGCCTTTGAGAGGCCGGATAACCTGCCCGTGGTCACCCAGCTGGACGGGTGGGCCTCTGGGCTCCGGCGACTGGGGACCAACACGACGCTTCACGTACACAAGCGTCTTCTGGCAGGTGCACGCTTCCTACTGGCCCTGTCTGGCCGTCTGCGTGAAGCTTCTGTGATTATCAGGAGCGTTTCAGCTCGGTGCCAGCCGCTCTGGCTCTGTAAGGGCTCAGGTTACACTGACTTTTTTGGGGGGTTACTGGGGACTGAACCCAGGGAGATTCTACCTTGAGCTCCACCCCCAGCCCTGTTTTTTTTATTCTTTATTTTGAAACAGGGTCTCACTGAGTTGCAAAGGGCCTCATTAAGTAGCCGAGGCTGGTGGTGAACCATGATCTTCCCGTATCAGCCTCCCCAATGCTGGGATTACAAGCGTGCGCCACCATGTCCGGCCTACACTGACTTGTTTTTTAAATTTCCAGAGCATTATCTTCTTTCTCTCCTTTTCTGTCCCTTCCCTCCCTTCCTTACTTTCTTTTTCTTTTCTTTTTTTTATTTTCTTGGCACTGGGGATTGAACCTAAGGGCATTCTACCACTGAGCTATACTCCTAGTCCTGTTTTAATTTTACTTTTTAAATGTTGAAATAGGATCTCTCTAAGTTCCTGAGGCTGGCCTCGAACCTGCGATCCTTCTGTCTCAGTCTCCTAAGTACTGGAATTACAGGCACGGACGCCACCGTGCCCGGTTCTTGCCATTCATTTCCTGTGAGCAATGGACGTGTCTTTTTCTCTGCATTGTGGTAAAATAACACAGCTGAGACTTGTCATCCTAGCGCCCCTGAGCGCACCGCTCAGTGGTGAGTAGGCTGGCGCTGAGGTCGCCTCCTGGGCTTCTGCCTAGCACCCTGGCAGTCTCAGCATTTCAACACGAGCCCCAGCTCTCCAGCACCTTCTAGAAGGTGCTGCCTGGGATGTAGAATTGTGAGCTTGGGGCTGCCCACAGGGGTCCTGGGAAGCCGGGATGGGGCAGGCGGAGAGGCTGAGTGGTCAGAGCTGCTCCTCCATGGGCCCCAGGTCAGTCCCCCACTAGCCGGGGCTTTGAGGCCCCCGTACTGCCCAGCTCCCCGGACTGAGAGGCACCCCTAACCTCACTCCATCTAGATCAAGACAACTAATAATTACCCCAGGCCAGGCCCTAGAGCTACCTACTTAAAAGTGCCACCTGCCACAGCCACTGGGCTGTCGCTTCAGTGGCACCCCGCAGAGCCGCTGTCCCCTCGCCCCGTCACCTGAGGAAGGGTGCCTGGGGTTGACTCATGCATCCAAGATGGTGTAGCTCGCCCTTGGCAGGGATGAGGCTGGCTCCTGGGCCACGGCCCAGCCCCAGGAGGTGACAGCCGAGCGGCCCAGGGCCTCTGCCTGCTAGACGTCAGCTAGCGTCCCACAGGCACTGGCCCAGGCTGGCCTCAGACCACCTTCTTGCCTTGATAGTAGAGGCTGGGCAGGCCCTCCCAGCTGCTCCTCTCAGGACAGGGCCCCGTGGACCGCACCGCCACTGACGGCTCAGCCCCCAGCTGCTTGAGACCCACTGGCTGAGCATGGCCGCCCTCTGTCCTTGGGGCCAGAGAGTGCCCTGGGGAGCTATTCCCTGCACACCGGGCTCTCGGTCTTCCTAACACTCAGAGCACATGCAGAAATGACATCGCCTAACAGCTGGCGGTGGCCCTGCTCTAGACGGGGTGACACTCTAGGGGCCTCTGGGTCTGCTGATTGTTTTTTCTTTTTCTTCCTTGTACTGGGGATTAAACACGGGGGTGTTCTACCTCTGAGCTACACCCCGGCCCTATTTTTTAATTCTTTATTTTGAAACAGGGTCTCATTGAGTTGCAAAAGGCCTCACTGAGTAGTAGCTGAGGCTGCCCTTGAACTGCGATCCTCAGCCTCCCAAATGCTGGGATTATAAGTGTACACCCCCACACCTGGCTCATTCTTCTTCTGAGCTATGCCCATGGCCCTTTTAATTCTTTATTTTTGAAACAGGGTTTAAGTTATTGCACACTGGCCTCAAACCACTGGTCCTCCTGTCTCAGTCTCCCAAGCCTGGTATTATAGGTATGTGCCACTGAGCCCAGCTTTCAACGTAGTTTTTTGGGGTGTTTTTGGTACTGTGCATGGAACCCAGGGGTATTTTAGCTTTGAGCTATATCCCCCAGCCCTTTTTCTTTTCTGTCTTTTTTTTTTTTTTTTTTTTTTGCAGTACCAGGGATGGAACCCAGGGACATTCTACCCCTGAGCTACACCCCCAGCCCTATTTTTCATTCTTTATTTTCAAACAGGGTTTCACTGAGTTGCACAGGGCCTCACTAAGTAGTAGCTGAGGCTGTCTGCGAACCACGATCCTCCTGTCTCAGGCTCCTGAATGCTGGGATTACAAGCATGCGCCACCACGCCTGGCCTTTTTATTTCTTATATTCAAACAGGGTCTCGCTAAATTGCTGAGGCTGACCTCAAACTGGTACAGGATCCTCCTATCTCAGCTTCCCAAGTGCTGCGATTACAGGTGTGCACCACCAAGCCTGGCTCTAAAACAGTTTCATCAGTGCATTGGGCTGTCTAAGCGCTTGGACACATGGTTTGTAGGTGTGGGCTCAGGGGCTAGGCTGGTTTCGAGTTTCCACGAGACCACGTCGCGGGCACACCGGCCAGCAGGGCAGTGTGGCCCGGGAGTGCCCACCTCGCGTCTGGAGACGTCCATGAGCACCGCGCAGCTGGCCGCGTGGCTGCACTGGCACACCACGTGGCTCTGGTTCCTGGACAGGAGCTCGCAGCCCTTGGCCGACCAGCCTCCGGTCCCACCGATGCTGCGGAGAAGAGGGGAAGGGTGAGCTGGTTCCCTCCTCCCGGGAGATGGCCGCGGACAGCAGCCTTTGCCCAGCCCGAGGTCTCCACGGCCGTCCGCACCCTGCCGGGCCTTGGCGGATGCTGGGGGTCGTCGCTCAGTGCCGAGGCTCTCTACTCACCCACCTTCTGACTGCACCGCCGCCCGGCCACGAGGACCACGGCCTACAGCCACGTGGCGCCAGGTGGACACACGCTCCTACCTCTGGTGTCTGGCCAGGCTCGCCAGAACCGCTCAAGTTCAAGTTTGGCATGTAGATGAACAGAATCCCCCATGGAGGAGTGGCCGCCGCCAGAAGCCCTGTCCGTGCCAAAGCTCCAACTTCGCTCCCAGCCTTCCTGTGCGTCCTGGCACTTTCAGAACTAACATCCCACGCCCCCCACACTTTCATCTACAGATTGCGCAATGTTTTACGGGTGCTGTCGGGAAGCCAGGGCCCCATTATTTAGCCCTGCCTCACTGATGGGAAGCCCCAAATAGCGAGCTGTTACGAGAGCCTGCCTTCCCGGCTCTGGGAAAGTCGCGGAACCTCTCTGATCCTCGGTTTACTTGTCTGTAAAATGGGATGTGCTGGTTAATACGCTTGCACAGAGCGCTCAGATCTGGGAATAATAGGGGTGACTTAAAGCGGGGTTGCCAGCTAATTGTTGGATACAAACAAGTGACCAAGGACAGCCTGCCGAGCCCCATCGCCGCCGGGCCACACGGCAGACGCCAGCACCGTCTTGAAAGGGGCTCCTCACTCTCTCCTTTGTAAGCCGAGTGTTTATTATACCGCAGACACTGGGCTGGTTGCTCATTAACTAGGTGTTAAGCACAGAGCAGAGAAGCAAGCCGCGGGCTCCTGCCCAGCGGAACGCACGCCCCCGTAACGAGCCTGCTCGCCCGGCAGGCCGGCACCTGGCACCCAGCACGGCCCCCACGTGGTGGCCGTCCACTAAATCCACAGAAGCCACCATGCGAGGGGCATAGGAACTCTCTACAAGGCAGCATTCAGGTCCTGTCTCAAGCAAGGAGCAGAGGTTGGCTGTGGTCTGGACACAGGTGGCGAGGCCCTGTCCTTGGCTCTCCCCAGCCTGGGTGCAGCAGCCATGTTTTAGGTTTAAAACTGTGCCAAGCCTGATGATGAGGACCGTCCCCGCACATGCCCCATCCCTCCGGGTCCTTCTACCCGGAGACAGCGAAACTGAAGACAAGCAGAGAGAAAGCGAGGGCCCTGCGGGAGGGCCGAAGAGAGCTGCCACACCAGCGCGGCGCTGCCTCCAAGCCAGGCTCCGTGCGACAGGCAGAAAGCACGGCCCGCGCCCTCACAAGCCACACAAGAGCCTCTCCTTAGCACGCAGCAAGGCTGAGGTCCGGGACCCGTTTGGAAGTTCGCACTCTCAGGGAAGGGTCCTCGGCCAGCTGCTGAGTCCTGTCTCTGTGTTAGTGACCAGCCCTTGCCTGGCTGGCTCTAATGTCAGCCAGCCAATACCCGGCTGGCTCTAATGTCGGCTTCCTCGAGGGACCCCTGGGGGTGTGCACGGATGCATGTCTCCCAGTGTGCACATGTGCGTGTCTGTCAGCGTACATGTCTGTTTTTCTGTGTTCATGTCTGTCTCTGCGCGCACGTCTCGCGTCTCTGTCCATGCCTCGGTGTCCTGGCATATATGTCTCTGCGCCTGAGTACATGGTTCCGTGCACATGTGCACACATGTGCGGGAGGCTCTGGCTGGCTCCAGAGGCAGGGCAGGAGGAGAAGCCTCCTGTCCCTGTCACAGGGGCTGGAGGGGAGACCACAGCCCAGGAACACCAGTCCCGCCAGCAGAGCTTTGGGCCTCGCCAAGGCCCTTGCCGAGACCCGCAGGGCTGCTGCAAAACGGCAACCCCCCGCTCTGGTCACACTTACTCAAGGGAGTGGTTCCAGAACACGCAGACAGGCTTGGTTCGCTCCTCGGTTTCCAGCAGGGCAAACTCCACCAGGATGGGCCTCTCCAGGGGGCGTGGGAGCGGAGCCCCCTCGCTGTACACCACGGCGCTCACCACCGGCGTGTTGATGACAGGCCGGTTAGGCAGCCTGCGAGGGGCACAGGCTGTCAGGTGGCCTTCGTTACACCCGCGTCCCACCCACAGGCACAGGGATCCGACGGGCAACCGAGTCTCTGCCCCTGAGCACGGGCCAGGGCTTGGCCTCTGCATCCTCGGAGCACTTGGAGACGGGTCACCTCTGGGCCAAGGGGGGCTTCAGAAACTAAAAAAGCATCAGGAAAACGCTTTTGGGTTGCGGGGCAGGAGCTCAGCGTGTGGCCTGTCGGGGCTCGGAAGCCCTGGGACAACAGTCATGTTTTCCAGCCAGTACTGGCTGAGCGGCTTTGGTGCTGGGCCACAGCGGGTAGAGGCACTCACAGGGGCCATGACGGCCTGAGGCTGAGCCCACGGAGGCCAGGCTGGAGCACACTGCATCGGGGCACTGCGCCCAGGTGAGCCTACCTGAGCCCGCTGGTGCGTGGTATCCCAGGGCACCACCTGGCCAGCCCAGATCTCTGTCCAAGTGACACCACAGTGCAGGGTCTCTGTCCTCGGCCAGGGTTATGGTGTTTCATAAAGACAGAGGGTGAGCCGGGCTTGGTAGCACAGGCTTAAAATCCCAGTACTTAGGAGGCTGAGACAGGAGGGTTGCAGGTTTGCAGCCAGCCTCAGCTACTTAGCGAGGCCCTCCCAACTTAGTGAGACCTTGTTTCGAAATTAAGAATAAAAAATAGGTCTGAGGGTGTAGCTTAGGGGTAGGATAGAACGCCCCTGGGTTCAATCCCCAGTTCCGCAAAATAATAAAAAAAAAAATAAATAAAGACAGAGGGTGTGACAGGTGTGGTGGCACAGGCCTATAATTCCAGTACTTGGGACGCTGAGACAAGGAGGATCGCAAGTTCGAAGCCAGCCTCAGCAACATAATGAGACCCTATTTCCAAACAGAAAATAAAACAAGGCTGGGATGTACTTTGGAATTAGAATGCCCCTGGGCTCAATTCCCAGTATCAAAATATAAATAAAAGGCAGAAGGGCCCAGGATTTCGTGCAGAAGCGGTCCTCATCAAGCCTTACCGGAGGCTGCGGCGATCAGGGTCATAGTGCTCAGGTAGGAGCTGGCCCAGGGTCCTGTAAATGACAACCAGGGCAACAGCGAACTGGCTGGGGTCATCCGGGTGCCTCCTTCGCCTGCTGACCGGGTCCTGCCTCTCCACTGCAGGGCCTGGATGCATGGTTTGCGGGGTGGCCTTCCGGCTGGTGGGCCTCATCACAGGGCTTTCTGTAACGCAAGCACAGGGTGTGAGGACTCGAGCCACGAGCACTGCATTCCCATCGGGACACCTCCTACTCAAGTAAGTGCTACTTAAACCCAGCAGATGTCCAATGGGAAGCAGCAATGGTGGTCCCCAAAACACTAAACACACAGAATTGCGTGATAGTCCAGAGGGTCCGCTCTTGCCACATATTCAAAAGAGCTGAAAACAGGATCTCGAAGAGATTTGCTTACCCCGTTCATAGCACAACTCATAACAGCCCAAAGTGGAAGCAACCCAAGTGTCCGTCAACAGGATGGACACGCGATGTGGTCCGTCCAACCAGGGAGGACCATTCCGCCTTGAAAAGGAAGGACACCTGACGCGTGCGTGCCACACGTGGGTGAACCTGGAGGCCTTTCTGCTCCGTGAAATAAGCCTGTCGCAAAATGCCAGCCACTGTGGTCCCACTCACACGAGGGAGCCGGAGCAGTAGCGCTCAGGGGGAGTGGTGGTGCCCGGGGCAGGGCTGGAGGGCTTGGCATCTAACTGGGCTTAGCTATGGACTTGCAAGATGACCGGCGTCCTGGAGACAGCGCGCAGGCCAGCGTGAATGCCCTCAAACACCACTGGACTGGATGTTAAGAAGGTAAAGGTGGTAACTTTTTATTCTATATGCATCTCATGTCCCACGCAGGGCCTGGCTGGAGAGCTGTAGGAGGAGACGGGCGACAGTCCATGGGGTCTGAGTTCCATACTCTGATCTCAAGTGAATCATGGCCGAGTTTTCAGTTGTAAGAGGAGATGTGAGGACCTCGTGAGTAAGTACATACTTGGGGCGCACGTGCTTACGATATCGTACCACTGGCCAGAGCACTGCCAGGAGGTGCTGGAGACCCAGGCTCAAACCTGACCTTTCAGCTCCTGGGCTGGGTAGGCGGGAAGGGGACGGGAAGCTGCCCGCATGGGGAAAGGGGGGACTGTTTCCTAGGTCAGGGGGTGGCGGGAGGGTCCCCCTGTGCGCTGGGTGGACCCCTGGATAAAGTGCCACACCCCCACAGGGCTGGGGAGTCGGGCGTGTGGCCGTCCCTAGGAGGGGAAGCAAGTATTGAGTGCCCCTCAGCATCAGTGGCTCCTACCTTCATGCTTGGGGCTCAGAACCCACGGACAGGGGTGACCAGAGGCCACCGTGGGAGCGGATCCATGACAGGTCACAGAGACAGAGCCCGTGTCTAAGGGATATGCACACATACATGCACATGAGGAGAATCAGGTACCCATGTACACAGGAACACACACCTGTATACACGCACATTCACATAATCATCGCTGTTAATAGCCACGGATAAACATAAAACACATCAGGGGAGATACGAATGGATCTGAAATCGTTTGGAAGATGAGGTCAGTATCAAGTGTGGTCCTACCTCAGAGGCAGGTACTCAGTTTTTTAAGACACTTGAACTGACCGATGAAATTAGTTGCAGAACACATTTCAAACTTTCTGTGGTCTAAATGGAGAGCTCAGCTCTTCAAGTCTATCTGTGAGTGTGTGGTACTGGGGGTGGAACCCGCGGCTGCTCAGTCTCTGAGCTATACCCCCAGCCTTTTCTATTTTTTATTTTGAAACAAGGCCTCCCTAAATAACCCAGGTTGGCCCAGATCTTCCTGTCTCAGTCTCCCAAGTGCTGGGGTTACAGGCATGTACTGCTGCTCCAGACTCAATGCATACCTTTTCTTTGTACTGGGAATTGATTCCAGGGGGCACTCTACCTCCAAGCTACACCTCTATCTCATTCATTCATTCATTCATTCATTCATTCATTCATTTTTGTGGTGCTGGAATGGAACCCAGGGGCCTTCTACCTCCAAGCTACACCTCCAGCCCTTTTTTTTTTTTTTTTTTTGGTGGTACTGGGGTTCCTGGAAACCCTTCTACCTCTGGGCTACACTCCCAGACCTATTTTTTATACTTTTTTATCTTTGGAAACAGGGTCTCTTAAGCCAGCGTGGCTGGCTTCGAACCTGCGCGATCCTCCTGTCTCTGCCTCCCAAGCGTGGGGATTACAAGCGTGCGCCACCACGCCCGCTCCAGACCTATTTTTATTCTTTTATTTTTGAAACAAGGTCTCACTGAGTGGCAAAGGGCCTCACTAAGTAGCTGAGGCTGTTTGCGAACCGTGATCCTCCTGTCTCAGCCTCCCAAATGCTGGGATTACAAGTGTGTGCCACCATGCCCCACCTTCTATTTTTTATTTTGAAATAAAATTGCTGAGGGTAGCCTCAAACCTGCGATCCTCCTGTCTCAGCCTCCAGGTACTGGGATCACAGTATGTGCTGCTGCACCCGGCTCATGTGGCCTTTATTTGAGGTTTGGGTGCCGGTGTGGGTCTGTGAAGAACTTCCAGGATAACTCCAACCCATCTCATCTGCTAAACCAGGATCCTGGGACCTGGGTCTGCATGTAGGTGGCGCTCTGGATTTTGGGAAGGCTTCTGAAATCCTATCTACACACAGGCCCAGGCCTTTCCCTGCACGTGAGAGTAACCTAGCTCACACAGAGTTCCCAACGCTGTCTCGTCCACCGTAACACAAATCACAGGACCCGAGTAAGAATCCAGCTGCATGACCGGCAGGCCGGCCATGCCTGATGTTCAGTGCTGACCACGGGGGACCTGCCGGGCCTCAGGAGGCCTTCTGCTCCCTGCTCCCTTCCGGGGGCCTCTCAGCAGGCCACCTCCCTCGAGGAAAGGCAGGAGAGCCCCAAGACAATAGGTTTCTAGACAGTTTTACCTCTTTTCTCGGGTGGTTTGAAGACGTCGGCTGGGAAGGACACGGAGGACTCCAACTCCCTCGGGAACTCGTCCTGAATGTCCTGGAAGCGCGGCACCCTGGCGCCGGTGAAGTTGAACTTGTCGAAGACGTCAACTGCAAGAACTGCGGGGAACAGTCCTTTAATCATACGCGGCTCCCAGAGCCTTCTGGAACCCGCGCCGCCTTCCCAGTGACCACAGCTGTCCTTTCAACACTGACGGACCATCTCTAGGAGAAAAGCAACTTCTCCCTTCGTGTAACTTTTAAACCTGTGGAGTCACAGGCAACCTGCCAGCGGAGGCGTGGGAAGGCGGCCATCTGACACGAGGGCGACACCGGCGAAGCGTCTCATTCACGTCTCCACGGGGGAGGGCCGAGGGCCAGGCGGGGCTGCAGGCGTCATGCAGCGCCCCCAGCCCCACCCCAGGGACCCGTCATCTCCCTCCAGCCCTCCTAGGGGGCAGAGACAGAGCCCGGGCAGGCGCAGGGATACCCCTGAAGCTGCCAGGCCATCCCTCAGCCGACATTGGCCACCCCCGTGCTGAGGGGTCTGATGACAGTGAGGCCGGGTCACACCTACAAGTACCGGGGACACCCCCAGGTGACCTGCCCAGGTCAGCGCTCCCCCAGGTTGGCCCCCCTCGGCCACCTGCAGGAGCAAGGGCCAGTGAGATGCCTGGAATGTGTGCAGGGTGTAAGTGGCGCTGAGGGTCAATGGCCGCCGACCTCGCCCTGGTTCAAGGAGCCCTCCACTGGGGTGGCCGGGCTTGGGGTAGGAACGGCTTAGACCATCCTGATTCCACTATTACTCTACCTGAAGAAGCCCGACCTGTTAAGCCGCCAGCCCCACCCACAGGGCATGTCCTGGCCTTGGGCGACGTGGCCCATAGTATTGGTGCTGTGGATGCTCCGGTCCCAGCCCAGGAAGATGGGAAAGCCTGTGCCTGTCTCCCTGTGCCCTGCCTCTGCTCTCTTCTGCAGTGGGCCTGGACGGCTCTGCTCTACCCACTCCAGCCAGGGCCCGCGCTGCCCACGGGAGCCTTATACCTGGGTGTCCACAGGCCCGAAGGCCACAGAGTAACACCTCTCCCCAACAGCTCCTATGTTGGCCCCCGGCAGAGCATGCAAAGACCCACAATGGCTGGCCAGCTCCCCCCCCCCCAACAACCTGGGAGACAGCAGCCAAAGGCTGAGCTGGGCCACGGCCCCGCCTGTGGCTTTTGGGTGAGTACCCAGGCCTGCACACCCAGTGGCCAGCTCCTGCTCCACACTGGCTTACAGCTCTTTTTTTTTTTGCTGTACTAGGCATGGAATCCAGGGGCATTGTACCTGAGCTACACCCCCAGCCCTATATTTTTAGCCTTTTTTAAAAAAGCGTCTAAGTTGCAGAGGGCCTCGCTAAGTAGCTGAGGCTGACCGTAAACCATAATCCTCCGGTCTCAGCCTCCCAAATGCTGGGATTACAAGCGTGCGCACACGCCCGGCTAGCGCGCAGGTCTTACTCATGTTGTCGGTGACGATGACAAAGGGCCTCAGGTACGTCCTCCGCAGGTTGCGCGCCACGGTGCTGAAGTAGGCCTCGAAGCGCCTCAGCAGCTGTGCCGCCCCGGCCTCACTCCGCTGGATCTGCTCCCACGAGGCCCTGGTGGCCGGGGCCAGGAGGGCACTGCCCGCGTGGACAACATCCTGGTCAGACAGATGGACAACGCTCAGGAGGCTCAGCCGCGCGGAAGAAGCAGACTACCTTCCAGAAGGCTGTCAGCACGCCAGGACCAAGGTGGGTCAGAGTCGGGGGCAGTAATGGGGGATGGCCAAGCCTCAGAGGCTGGGGACTGGCAGGAGGGCGCCCTGCTGGGTTTCACGGTGTGCGCCGCCTGAGGTGCCAGGTGAGACACACAGTAACGAGCCCTGGTGCTTCAAAACCCCAGCCCCAAAGGTTAGGCTCTGCCAGGATGGGCACACGCTCAGCGGGGTGGAACACGTGCGGCTGGTTACTTGGTAACACCGTGTCCATGCATGGTGGGGCTTACAGAAACCCACGAGCGGCACGTCACAGGTCATGGGCTATGCCCAGGGCTGGCTCAGAATCCAAGGGGGAGAGAAAACTTATTTGCAAAGAATCAAAAATGGAGAGCAAGCTGGGTGCTGTGGCACCTGCCTGTGTTCCTAGTACTTGGGAAACTGAGACGAGAGGCTCTCAGGTCCAAGGCCAGCCTCAGCAACTTAGTGAAACCTGTTTTGAAATAAAAAGGATTTGGGTATAGCTCAGAGATAGAATGCCCCTGGGGGCAGTTTTCCGTATTAAAAAAAAAAAAAAAAAGGCCGGGCATGGTGGCACACACTTGTTAGCTTGCAATCCCAGCATTTGGGAGGCAGAGACAGGAGGATCGCAGTTCTTGGACAGCCTCAGCTACTTAGTGAGGCCCTCTGCAACTCAGTAAGATTCTGTTTCAAAGTAAAGAATAAAAAATAGGGCTGGGGGTGTAGCTCAGAGGTAGAATACCCCTGGGTTCCATCCCCAGTGCCACCAAAAAAAAAAAAAAAAAAAAAAAAGGAAGAAAGGAAGGAAGGAAGGAAGGAAGGAAGGAAGGAAGGAAGGAAGGAAGGAAGGAAGGAGAACCAATTCCAGTGGCCCAAGGCCAGGAGGCCTCACCTCCGTCCAGGTGCTCTGAGTGGACGGGGCCCCTGGAGGCTCAAAAGCCTGGAGAGGGGACGCCACAGCAGTTCACAGATGTCAGAACAAAGGAGCACAGCTCACCAAGTACTCCAAGCTCTGCTTACTCAAGGCAATCGCTTAAACAAAAATGCCAGAGAAGGCCCTTGCGGGCGACTGGAGCATCCTGGGCCCGCCACTTCTAAGCTGTGCCCTCAGAGGAGCCCCTAGCTCTCTGGGCCTCAGCTTCCTTTTCTGTGAAATGAGTGGATAACGGTACCACAGTGTGGGGAGAATGCTCCGAAGTCACGTAAACCACACAGGACGCTGTGCTCTGAGTGGCCCTGGCCGCCAGTGGTCGGTGCTGCTGCCACGGCCGGGGTCTGCACCTGCCCTCAGGGCGCTCCCCAACACCACAGTGCAGCCAGCCACCGGGGCCCACCTCGCACTTGGGAATGAAGTGCTACCCGGATGATACCCAACGCCTCAGACCCGGCCTCTCCTCCTACCTCGTGGAAGGTGGCTTCACGGGTGGCCGCCAGGTCGAAGCCCTGCTGCCGGCTCTCGTGCTGCAGGACCTGGGCTAGCAACTGGTAGGCCGTGCGCACGTCGTTGCCGAAGAGTGTGCCGCCGTGCCGCGTGGCGTTCCGCAGGGCCTTCACCAGCCGCAGGGACCTGTCCCCGTCCATCCGCGTCTCGTTGCGGCTCAGCTTCTCGTTCTGAAAAGGGGGAAGCAGTAACGCCATCGGCGAACCCACTCTGGCTGACTCCAGTCCTTCCTGTTATTCAAAAATTCGGGACTTTCTGGTGGAAATTTCCTTATCAGAAAGGAACTTGAAGCTGGGCGTGGTGGCGCACGCTTGGAAGGTCGCGGTATACGGACAGCCTCCGCTACTTAGTGAGGCCCTCCGCAACTCAGTGAGACCCTGTTTCAAAATAAAGAATAAAAAATAGGGCTGGAGGTGTCGCTTGGAGGTAGAATGCCCAGGGTTCCACCCCCTGTACTGCAAAAAAGAAGGAAAAAAAAGTCCCGAAGCTTGGAATGACCCTGGACTGCTAACTGTGGCATCAGGAAAATGGAGGACCTAAGAACACTTGGAGAAGACGTCACGCCAAGGTGGCCAAAGAACGAAATAATAACAAGAGGCAAGGTAAGTGGGCGTGGTGGCACACGCCTGTGTTCTCAGTACGTAGGAGGCTGAAACAGGAGGAATGCAGGTCTGAGGCCAAACTCAGCAACTTAGGCCCTCAGCAAGTTATCAAGACTGTTTTAAAATGAAAAATAAAGCCAGGCGTGGTGGTGCATACTTGTAATCCCAGCATTCGGAAGGCTGAGATGGGAGGATCGAAGTTCGCAGATAGCCTTGGCTACTTAGCGGGACCCTCCACAACTTAGTGAGACCCTGTTTCAAATAAAGAATAAAAAATAGGGCAGGAGGTATAGTTTGGAGGTTGAATGCCCCTGGGTTCCATCCCCAGACTCTCCCCCCCCCAAAAAAAAGATATAAAATGAAAAAAAAAGGGTTGGGGGTATAGCTTAGAGGTAGAAACACCCCAGGGTTCAATCTTCAGTACACACACACACACACACACACACACACACACAGAAAAAAGAAGAGGACAGGTTACGGGATGAGTAATAAACCCAGGGATTTTGCATTTCACAACCCAAAACAGAGCTGGGTCCCAAGCGCAGAGCCGGGCACTGGGGTGACCACCTCACAGGCCCCCGCACGGCTGAGTCACGTGACAGACCTGGCCACACCTGAGGCCTGCACGCCTGCCTAAGTGAGCTCACCGGGCCTCCATGACCTCTCCCTCCCCAGAACCCTGCCTGACACCAAATGTGCCCCCCACACACACTCTCACACACACACACACACACACACTCTCTCACACACATACACACACCCTGAACCTGCTCCTGAGGTCCCGGCCTACCATGACTTTGAGGTCCACGAAGGAGCCGGTGGTACAGTTGAAGAGCTCTGGGGGCAGCCAGCCCTTCTCCCCGCTGCAGTGCCGAACCGCGTTCCCTAGGGGATGAGAACGGGGTGTTAGGCAACGCGTTTAGCGCCGCAACCGGGATGAACTCCAGCCCCAGCAGCGAGGCGCGGGTCCGCCATGACACTGCCATGACGCCGACCTACTTCTTCCAAGCCGGTGTCACGTGCACAATGGCTGATACCTCACCCAGCAAATGGGAATGAACACCCGGGCAAGCCGGTGAGGAAAGAAACCAGCAGAGTCACGTGCCGAGCGCCAGCGACTGCCACCCCCACCTCCCAGGTCGAGCCGGACAGCGGGGTCACACACGATGCCACCGATGTTCTCAGTATGCCCAGCAGCTGTTTTATTGTTTGCCATTAAGGACGCAGTTGACATATTTCTCCCCAACACTTTGCCTAAAAATATTTTTTTTCAACACAAACCATTCTGAGTGTTCTGTTACCTGGAGCTGTTAGCCTGCCTCGGGCTGGCTTCCTACCCAGGGATGCCAGCGGCCAGGGCACTTACCCACAGATCCCTTGGGGCAAGGCACAGCAGCCGGCTGTCCGAACTTGGTCTGCGGCCACCAGATGCCGGCCTCGAACGCCCTGGGACAGCCGTTGTAGATCACTGGGGGATGGAGGAAGAGGCCGTTAGGCCTGGAGTGCCTGTGCCCTCCTCCCTCCAGCCAAGAACCACACCCGCACCTGCCCGCCAGCTCTGACCCACGTTCCTCCTCAAAGGCCAGGCTTCCAGAAAGAGAACGCAGCCCGAGGCCGCCAGAGCCCCCATGGCCAGGGGCGTGCAGCCCCGCCACGGCATACTCCGGCCAGCAGCCCGTCCCCGCAATCTGACTGGAAAGGGTCGAGGGCAACCCGGACCTTCACAGCCAAGCGTGGTGACCTCGGCAAAGGGGTTGTCGCAGCGGTTGCACTGGCGGCCGATGACGCCGGGCTTGCAGGCACACTGCCCGGTGTCCATGTCGCAGGCGCGGCTGTGGGAGCCGTGGGGGAAGCAGTCGCAGGGCAGGCAGGCGTCCTGGGCTGGGGGCTTATAATAATTCTCCTGAGAAAGCCAGACCCATGCAGACAAGACTCACCAGGCTGGAGAGGCCCCCGGTCCCCTCAGTGCACAGGCCAGGGACCACCACTCAGAGACCACCACCTCGACTACCAGGCCTCTGCTGCTGTCCTCTGCCTGTGCCCTCCATCAGCGTGGGCTGCCTCCCAGGGCCTCCCGGTGCCAGAGCCAAGAGCGTCTCCCAAACAGAGCCCCTTCCCGTTTCTTTTCCAATCCTCATCCCGGGCACCGTCATATTTGGTTTAAAGAGAATCAGAGATTCAAATGGAGGTTAATATGTCAGGATGGGCTTGTGCTCGTTGTAAAGGTAGTGGTGCACGCCTGTAATCCCAGTGCTTGGGAGGCTGAGACAGGAAGATGGCAGGTTTGAGGCTAGCCTCAGCAACTCAGCAACCCTGTTTCAAAGTAAAAAATAGACCCAGGCGTGGTGGCACATGCTTGCAATCCCAGAATTTGGGAGGCGGAGGCCGGAGGATTATGATTCATGGACAGCCTCCACTACTTAGTGAGGCCCCTTGCAACACAGTGAGACCCTATTTCAAAAATAAAGAATAGCTGGGGATGATGGCGCACGCTTGTAATCCCCGCTCTTGGGAGGCTGAGACAGGAGGATCGCACAGGTTTGAAGCCAGCCTCAGCTACTGAGTGAGGCTCTCAGCAACTTTGTGAGACCCTGTTTCCAAATAAAATATAAAATAGGTCTGGGAATATAGCCTTGAGGTAGAAAGTCACTGGGTTCCACCCCCACTACCACCATAAATAAATAAATAAATAAAATAAATAAATAAATAATTGGGGCAGGAGGTGTAGCTTGGAGGTCGAATGTCCCTGGTTTCCATCCCTAGACCCGCAAAATAAGTAAATAAACAATAAATAAATAAATATAAATAAATAAAAATTGCTGGGGTAAAGCTTGGAGGTGGAATGCCCTGGGTTCATTCTTCACTATTAATAATAATAATAATAATAATAATAATAATAATAATAATAATAGGGGCGGGCGTGGTGGCGCACACTTGTAATCCCAGCTCTTGGGAGGCTGAGACAGGAGGATCGCACAGGTTTGAAGCCAGCCTCAGCTACTTAGTGAGGCTTTCAGCAACTCAGTGAGACCCTGTTTCCAAATAAAGTATAAAATAGGTCTGGGAGTATAGCCCGGAGGTAGAAGGCCCCTGGGTTCCATCCCCAGTACCACACAAAAAATAATAATGATGATAACAATTGTGACATGCTCTAAGTGACCAATGTGTCCAGCAGGCAGCGGGCGGGGAACGGTCAAGGGCTTTGGGTTTGCAGAGTCCTGGGCTCACGTCTAGCTCTCTGTGTACCGGCCACTTCACCATGGCTGGTCACTCAGCCCCAGGCGCCCAGGCGCCCTCTAGAGCGGGGCTGGGTGGTGATGGGCAGCTCCCTGCACCCGAGGCTGTGCAGCGTGGCAAAGTAAACTTCCCAACAGAGGAGGTGTAGCCTCATGAGAAGCTGTAGGACAAGACACCTGTGCTCCACCCCTGGGGCCGAGGCAGGTGACTGTCATCTCTGCAGTTCTTTCTTGTACTTTATTAAAGTGCCAAGCACTGACGACTGCGCCACTGGAGCCACTCTTTCTTTTACGTTCTATAGCTTTTGATGAAAAAAAAAATTGAAGGTACATATGTTTCAAACACCGTGTCTGCCCATGTCCCTCGTCCCAGGCCACCGCGAAGGCTGCCTGTCACCCCGGTGCCCAGGGCGGCCTGACCCCATCCTTGGCAGCCATGATCTCCACTCGAGCTTTCCAGGAAACAAGACCTGTCACCTTGTTGGAACAGCCATGGAGCACTTGGGACAGACTGAGGTTATGGGGAAGCACGGCAGGGAGCCCCAGGGACCATCTTCCATCTTCCCTCCCTGGGTTGGGAAGGGTGTCACCTGCCGGCCCTGTTGGCGTCCAAACTGAGCAGCTGCCGGTACCCAGACCCGGCGCTCGGGGTCACGCCACGGGCAGCTCAGTGGCAGTCACCAACAACAGGACGCTGAAGGTCCGCGACAGCCCGAGGCTGGGGAACTGGCGCTCCTTTAACTCAGACTGAGAACCCGGGGGCAAAGCCGAGATTGGGACTGGGTGCTCCGCGCTGCTGAATCAGGACTAGACACCGAGATGGGGTAGGCCCAAGGGGCGCTATTTTATTGTGTGTGTGTGTGTGTGTGTGTGTGTGTGTGTGTGCATGTGTGGTACTCAGGATGCAACCCAGGGCCCTGCAGTGCTTGGTCGGCACTCCGCTACCGAGCTACACCCCAGCCCTGGATATTTTTAAAAAATTTTTAAAATTTCTGTCATCCTTGAGCACCAAGTGGTCAAGACCAGGATGGCACATACACCCACCACATCTGTACATGAGGCAGGTACACGTGTGGGTAAGGGTGTATTGCATATGCAGGTGTTAGTGTGTGAATAAGTACACATGTGTGAAATGGGACAGGCACGGGTCTTTGTATGCGTGAGCGTGCGGTATGTGTGTAGATGCACGCTTTTTTCTATGGAGGCGTGTGCACAGCGCGTGGCGTGGTGTCTCCCTGGGCCTGGGCCTGGGCCGGGGTGGAGGAGGTGGCCTGGTCCCCGGGGCGGCCTCACCTTGCACTGACACTGGCCGTTGGTCTTGTTACAGTCGGGGTCGAAGCCTTGGCTGACAGCGCAGTGACAGGGGCCGCAGACGGGGTTCCCCCACCAACCGCGGGGGCACGGAAGGTCAATTCTGTTAGGAAAATGAGACGGCAGAAAGCTTGTGAAACCATTTGTGGGCCAGGCCTCCTGTCCCGGCCAGGAAGCAGGGAGCTGGCTGTTTCCCAGGGTATCTCCTCCAAGTTTTCCCGGGCCAAGTCTTACTACACCCGGAGAGAGGTGTGTGGTGAGCGTCTTCTCGTGGGATCAGGAGCCCAAGGACGGGCTCTGCAGGAACACTGCGAGCTGGGCGGGGTCGACAAGCACAGAGCAAGAGGCTCTGCTCAGCTGGGGCTGGCACCTACGGGCCCCTGGGCCATGACAGTCCTCAGCACCCAGGACAACGAGGCATGACGGCACCACTCCAGAGGGGCCGGTGTGGGCTTGTGACGAGCCAGGCGCCCCCACCCCGGGGCAGGCGGCTGACCAGCCAGGACCACACGCCTGTGCGCCACACTCCATATACTGTGCAGTCGGCCCCACAGAGGCCCAGAGGACACGCCGCTTTCCAGCCTAACTCCACCAGAACCCGGGGACAGGTCAGAAAACCTCATACGGAGGAAGCAATCCATAAACGACACGGTCTTCCTGGCTGTCACAGGACCCACGTCCCCGGGCACAGGGACCCTGCCCATGTGAATCATGTGTGTTTCTGGGGTAGAAACACGGTCCACGGGTGGGTTGAGATGCTCAGCTGGATTCTGACTCCGTTTACGTCAAATGTGAACACAGATCAAAGATGCCCTCGTTAGGCAGAATGGTGCTTACCGCTGGGTCAAATGACTGAGAGGCGCGGCGCAGGAGGGGAGGCCCTGGGCGGCCTGTGAGGGGGACGGGGCGCCTACCTGTGCTCGCAGTACGGCCCGTAGTGGCCGGGCCCGCACTCGCAGGCATAGCCCCGCGGGGAGCTGGGGGAGCGCACACACGCCGCCACGTGCTTGCAGGGGTTCAGGTGGCATGCGTCCACACACTTCCTCCCGAAGTACCCTAGGGGACAGGGTTAGGGTGAGGTTAGGGTTCCCCAACCTGCCAGCACCCCACAATGACACTTTTCCTCCTCAAGGAGGGGTACCAGAGAGGGTGCCCCTACGTCACAGAAAACACCCAACATGCAGCGGGCCAGACCTGGAAACACGGGGGCTGTCTAGCCAGCCCACCTGGGGACACCCCAGGACACACGGGAAACAGGTACCCAATGACTCTGGCACCCCTCAAAGCCAGAGGTGACACGTGCACGCCCCATTTCAAATAGCTGTGCTTTCCACTAATTCTTTTGTTAATCTCAGGGTGCGTTGAGAGGATAAAGTGGTAACATTCCCTGCACCCCAAAGAAGAGACTCGGGGATGGGTCTTACAAAGAGCGGGCACGCTGACAGACACCTCAGGGCTCCACAGATCTGCAGAGGTCTCAGGGGAGCTGAGCCCCGGCTTAGCCCCGGGTGCCCCAGGAACGAGGGGCCCCACCTTTGTCGCAGACGCAGGAGTAGCCGTCCCAGCTGTCGCGGCAGCGGCTGTGCGGAGGGCAGGGGCTAGAGGAGCACGGGTCCTCCACGTCACAGCCGTCCTTCACCCTGACCTTGAGCGCCTCGTTCATGTCCAGCGTGGCGATGTTGGTGGACGTCTCCCCCATTCTTACTCCCTACGTCAAAACAGGGGTAGCTGGACTCAGCCCCAGAGCATTGGGGCTGGAGGAACCCCAATGGTAAATGGGGGCTAAGGGAGCCCCAGATTCTCTCTGGTCTCTTGAGAAGCCAGGTGCTGAGCTGAGCTGGTGGGGCAGCTCTCCTCCTCCCAGCAGCCTGGGCGGCCAGAGTCCTGGGCAATGGGTTTAGAGACCTACTACACCAGATTGCTTGGGGAGGGCAGTCCCCTGCTGCGGGGCGTGGCGAAGCTTCTCTATAAACAGCGGCCTCCATGGCTCCTGGAGCCCTTGCTCAGGGGACAAGCACAGAGACCATGTGGATAAACTACAGGACTGGACCACATGGGGGCTCTGGAACCCTGACAGAGCAGGGAGCCGCAGAGGAGGTGGATCTAGGCGGGGGTCGGAGTTACTAAGGTCGGGACGCCTGTGAGACAGATTACTAATTGCCTGAAAACTAACCAGCTGCGCCTCTGGCAGCCCTGAGCCACCCAGCACGGGGTGGAGGTTCCAAGCCCAGCCTACCTGCATGCAGCCCCGGAAACCACGGTGCACGGACACTTTGTCTTCAGAGATGCCCCCGAGGACGATGCTCCTCAGCTTCAACCCGGGAAGCTGGTTGCCGATCTGTACGGTGTTCTGTGCAAAGAGGTGTGTGTGGGGGGGCTTTTGGCGGCCAAGAACTGCACCCTATTCTATGCCAAGGGGCTTTCTGGGGCTACGACCACCATCCTGCACCTCATTCTGTGTGGAGAGTGGAAGCTCGGGGATTCACGGCCACTGTTCTGGGTAGATCTTCCTGCTGGTAGGAAGGTGCCTAACAGCTAAAGCGTGGTCGTTTCAACAAACTCCCCAGGGCCTGAGGACACGTGGCCTCCACAGAGAAGGCTGGCACACTGGGCGTTCTCGGGCAGTGTGTGCTGGGCGAGTGACTGAGGCGGTCAGTGTGGGACACGGGTCACCTGCCACCCCTATCCTGGGACCCCACTAATCGAGCCACAGTATGTGGGTGAGTGTGGTCAGCCAGGCAGAGGGGGACGCGGCACCAGCCAGCACTGTGGGAACCTGAGGAAGCCTCAGCCTGCTCCCAGTCCCAGGAAGGTGAGCACCGGCACGTGGCGGCTGGATCGTCTCGGATGTGGTATAAGATGAGCCAAGGCTGCGAGGGCCCTTAGGAACCACGAGTGGTTCCGTAGTGTGCTGGCATCTTGCAAAGGGCCAGTTACCCAGCTGTGGACTGTGGAAGCACAGTGCGGTAGAGTGGGGTCCAGTGGGCTGGCAGGTGCAGCTGCCCGGTGTCCCCAGCCCTGCTGGGACCGGGCACCCACTCATTCTCCTTCCCTCACTGTCTGCCAACAGGGCATGTTGTTTTTCTTTTTTTGGGGGAGGACTAAGGATTGGACTTACTTCTGAGCTATACCTCCCCGCTACTTATTTATTTATTTACTTATTTATTTGCTGAACTGGAAATTGAACCCAGGGGTGTTCTACCTCCGAGATACACCCCCAGCCCAATGTTTTATTCTTTTTTTTTTTTTTTTTTTTTTGCAGTACTAGGGATAGAACCCAGGGACATTGTACCTCTGAGCTACACCCCCAGCCCTATTTTTTAGTCCTTTTTATTTTTGAAACAGGGTCTCACTGAGTTGTGAAGGGCCTCCCTAAGTAGCTGAGGCTGTCCGTGAACCACGATCCTCCAGTCTCCACCTCCCGAATCTGGGATTACAAGCATGCGCCACCACACCCAGCTCCATTTCTTATTTTTTATTTTGAAACAGGGTCTAAGTTGTAGAGGGCCTCACTAAGTAGCTGGGGCTGGCCGCAAACCTACGATCCTCCTGTCTAAGCCTCCCAAGTATTGGGGTTACAGACATATGCCACCACGCCCAGCAACCCTTTTATTTATTTATTTATTTATTTGTTTGTTTGTTTGTTTTTATTTTTTGGTGGTTCTGCGGTTCTTGGACACCCTTCTACCTTGGGGCTACACTTCCAGACCTATTTTATTTTTTAAAATTTGGAAACAGGGTCTCTTAACCCAGCGCGGCTGGCTTCGAACCTGTGCGATCCTCCTGTCTCTGTCTCCCAAGCGTGGGGATTACAAGTGTGCGCCACTACGCCCGGAAACCCTTTTTATTTTGAAACAGGGTCTCATTAAATTGCCAAGGCTGACCTCAAACCTATGATCCTCTTGTCTCATTGTCTCAGCCTCCCAAGTACTGGGACTCCAGGTGTGGGTCACTGGAAACACCCACTTCCCAACTGCAGGAGCTGGCGACCTGGACGGCAGGGAGGTCAGATGCCCGTGACCTCAGCAAGATGTGGACTGTGAAACCCAAACTTGGGGGCCCAGAAAGCGCTTCCCTAAGCCTACAAGGTCTCTGCCAGCCCTGGTGCACCGAGGGGCACTGTGTTTTAGGGCCTGACGATGGGGGTCTGTTCCAGAGAGCGCAGGTGCCCACTCACCTGGTCCATGCCGTAGTCCAAGGTCATGACCGCCAGGTACTTGATGTCTTTGCCCTCCTTGGCACTCTTTAGCTCTATCAGCAGGTGGTGCCACTCTCCATCGGCCACGCGGGCCCGGGACAGCCGCATGGATGCCACGTCTGAGGAGCCGTGGGCCACCTCGAACTGGACGGAGTTGTTCAGGATCTGCGGGGCAGGGAGAGTCACGGTGACCAGTTAGCGCATCGATGGCAAAACGGAAAACTCTTTGCAAGTTCTTATAATGAAGCCGCGCAAGCAGGCTTATGACATGGTACTGGATCAGGGATGAGCTTAGAAATGAGGCGGCCGGGCGTGGCGGTGCATGTCTCTAATTCCAAAACTCGGGAGGCCGAGACAAGAGGATCGCATATTCGGGGCCACCTCAGAGGTAGAATGCCCCTGGGTTCCATCCCCAGTACCAAAGGAAAAAAAATAAGCCAAGTGCCAGCTTGTTGAGATGCAGTCCACCATGTTTAATGTTATGTAAGAAAAATGACTGCCAGCATCTACTCGCCGGTGACCGTGTTTTACAGTTAAGAAGCCAGGGCAACACTGAGCTCATATTTGTACCCAGAGGATGAGGTAGCTTGGGCCAACCCTCCTCCTGAGAACACCCAGGAAAGTGGACGAGCAGATGGCGTCTGTCTGCAGCGCCGGAGGGACTTGAGGACAGAGAGTTGTGTGGCCCGGGCCAGGGAGAAGAGCTTAGTGTTAGCCTCCCCTGGGTTGCCAGGTGATTCTGGAAGACACGGTTGAGTCTGGAAAGCTGAGCAGGGCTCTCCAGGTTCACAGGGCTAGAAATGAGTCCAGGGCCTGCCAAGGTGGACGGGTGGACAAGCATCCTCAGTCCTTTGGCTTCAGGTTGGACCCTAAAAATGGCTAAATGCTACGCGCAAACTGGAAACAGGTGGAATCTCTGGCAGGAACGGGCGCCCAGCTGGTTCGCCTCGGTCTGATATGACACCCCCGTCCTCGTGTCCCGTGCTCTCTAGCTCTCTAGACTCTCAGCACGAGGTCCGGCAGTCACTGTAAGGTGATCAAGGGCAAAACAGAGAGACAAGGCAGTGGACATCAAAGCCACGAGATGCAAGGGGGAGAGGGAGGAGTCAGAAGGGGGCCCGACAAGAAGCACCGGGCCCAGGCTTCGAAACAGCAATGGCGGCTGCAGAACTTTCCAAGAACCGGTCAGATGACTGTTCGGCTCTTGTTTCTGGCTTTGCTACATTTCATGCATGGAAAGCCAAGCTACCATTTTGTTTGTTTGGTTGGGGTTGTGACGGTGCTGGGGATGAACCTGAGGTGTATGTGCTGGGTGAGCGCTCCACTGCTGAGATCACCCCCAGCCCTACTGTGTGCAAATACATGTCAGATGCCGGGCATGGGGCGCACGCTTGTAATCCCAGCATTTGGGAGGCTGAGACTGAAGGATCGCGGTTTGTGGGTAACCTCAGCTACTTAGGGAGGCTCTTCACAACTCAGTGAGACTCTGTTTCAAAAATAAAAGACTAAGGCCAGGCGTGGTGGCGCACGCTTGTAATCCACGTGCTTGGGAGGCGGAGACAGGAGGATCGCGCAGGTTCGAAGCCAGCCGCGCTAGCGTAAGAGTCCCTGTTTCAAAAATATAAAATAGGTCTGGGAGTGTAGCCCGGAGGTAGAAGGGCTTCCAGGAACCCCAATACCACCAAAAAAAAAAAAAAAACAACTAAATAAATAAAAAATAAAATAAAAGACTAGCCGGGCGTGGTTAGCACACGCTTATAATCCCAGCGCTTGGGAGGCAGAGACAGGAGGAAGGATCGCACAAGTTCAAAGCCAGCCTCAGCTACTTAGTGAGGCTCTTAGCAACTTAGTGAGAACCTGTTTCCGAATAAAATATATAATAGGTGTGGGAGTATAGCCCGGAGATAGAAAGCCCCTGGGTTCCACCTCCAGTAACACACACACACACACACACACACACACACACACACACACACACAAGAAATAAAAATAAAAGGCTAAAAAATAGGGCAGGGGTATAGCTTGGAGGTAGAATGCAAATGGGTTCCATCCCTAGTACTGAAAAAAGGGCAAAATAAAAATGAATAAATTTCAGAAAATTCAGAAAACAGGATTGTTACTAACTGAAGATAGTCATAACTAGAGATAACTGGAAGTTGGAGGCAGATGAAGATGAAAACACAGACAAGCACGTTGTGTTGGTAAATGCCTACAAGCACAACACTTGAGAGGCTAAGACAAGAGGATCACAGGTTCAAGCAACTTAGCTAGGCTCTCGGCAAGCTAGCTGAAACAACAACTAAGACTTTCACATGAGCGAGAGGTAGAGCTCAGAGGGAGAAAGCTCTGGGTTTGATGACGAGGACCCCAAAACAACGTAGCTGTTAACATACTGCTTAAAAGAGGCACACCTGAAATATATGGATATAAAAAAGGATAGAAGACAGGCCGAGAAATGGCCACCAAAAGCAAGCTGGCATCCTGGTGTCAAAATGAGACGAGCAGACCTCAAGGCATCATCGTTACTAAAGATAAGGGGGGCTCTCATGGTCACAACAGAGCCAATTTGCCAGGAAGATAAAACTAATTCTAAATTTGAATGTGCCTAATAATGGAACTTCAAAATCCTAAAAGCAAACATCAACAGATTTCTAAAAGAATACAGAAATCCAAAAATCTACAAAATTGGAGGGTTTCTTTTTGTGGTGCTGGGGGTGGAACCCAGGGGCATTCTACCTCCAAGCTACAGCCCCAGCTCTATTTTTTATTCTTTATTTTGAAACGGGCTAGGTTGCAGAGGGCCCAAGTAGCCGAGGCTGGCCATGAACCTGCAATCCTCCCGTCTCTGCCTCCCAAACACTGGGATTACAAGCATGTGCCACCACGCCCAGCTTCAAAGTGGGAGATTTTTAACTCACTTGTTTTAGTAATTGGGAGAAACAGACAAAAAGCTAGGAATGGCAGAGGATATTTGAGCCCCACAGTTAGTAAACTTCCCATTCTTAATCATAGAGAATTCTCTGCCTAACGACAAGAGACCACACATTCTTTTCAAGTACACAGGGAACATTCACAAAACCGACTCGTTCTGGGCTGCAAAGCAAGTGTAGACATATTTCAAAGGTGTGAAATCATACAGCGTAAGTTCCCTGGGCTGCAGTTATGCTAGAAACAATACCAAAGTGATTTGCTAGAAAATTCCCCATGCTTGCTAACTCAGAAATGGCCCACAGGTCTTAGGTGAATTCATGATAGAAAAATGAGAAAATAACTCTCAATGGAAATATAAAGGTAATATAATTAGTACTATATATATTTTTTTCAGAACTGGGGATGAAACCCAGGGGCACTGAACCTCCAAGCTACACCCCCAGCCCTATTTTTTTTTTTTATTCTTTACTTTGAAACAAGGTCTCACTGAGTTGCAGAGGGCCTTGCTAAGTAGATGAGGGTGTTGGAGAACCAGGATCCTCCTGTCTCAGCCTCCCAAATGCTGGGATTACAAGCGTGTGCCACCACACCTGGCTAGTACTGTATTTGTTATTTATTTATTTATTAATTATTTATTGATTTGTGGTACTAGGGTTCCTGGACACCCTTCTACCTCTGGGCTACACTCCCAGACCTATTTTATACTTTTTTATTTGGAAACAGGGTCTCTTAATCCAGCGCGGCTGGCTTCAAACCTGCGCGATCCTCCTGTCTCCGCCTCCCAAGCGCGGGGATGACAAGCGTGCCCACCACGCCCGGCTAGAACTGTATTCTGATTGTTGGTCTCCACTGATAGTTGGATTCAAAAGATAACTTTTCACCTTTCTACACTTATTTCCTTTTGTTCTACAGAAGTGTCCCTGGCCATTCTTCACGGAGACTCCAAAGAAAGCAGGTCTGCAATAAAAGCGAGGTTATGGTGACAGACACGTCGCTATCTGCGGAATCAACGAGGCCCAGGTTGCAGCTGCCTCCCCCCTTAGGCTGCCGCTGGGCTTAGGAGGGGCACTCGACAATGGCCGGGTGATCCTACTTCACAATGCGGGTGGATTTGGGGCGCCTGAGAGCAATTACCCAAATTGTTTGGGCTGAGGGACGATGCCACGGGGCGGGACGGGCAAGCAAGAACACCCAAAAGGTTACACCAGACCTGGGGACTGTGCCGGGGGCCTTCAGGGTGCTTGCTGGGGTCTGCAGGATCCCCCCAAGGCCATGCAGCCTTCTGCAAAGGGGCTTGTGGCCATCTCTGGCAACCCCTCCCACCTCTTTTTTTTTTTATTAAGGTGTGAACTCCAGAGCATTATACTTCTGAGTTTCACCCACAGCTCTATTTTATTTTGAAACAGGGTCTCACTAAGTTGTTGAGGCTGGCCTCAAACCTGCGATTCTCCTGGCAATCTTAGCCTCCCAAGTACTGGGATTACAGGCGTGAACCGCCACACCCGGCTAAAAACCCTTCATTTCTGGATGAGGTGCCCACACGTAATCACCCCATCAACAGGGTGTCTGAGCGGCTCCTGCTAGGGCGTACTTTTTTCCTACAGAATCCACCGCCAAAAGAGAACTCACAAGCTCCAATTGCCCCCCTGGCCTGCAAGCAGCCAATTTAATTTGTTCTAACAGCAAAATAACAACACAGTAAATGCATCCCCAGGGCAGAGCTATGCTTCTAGGTTTGGGGCCGAGTGATTTTCGGGGCTGCGGGGGAAACTCGCAAGGCTACAGCTAATGAGGGAGAGGCGGTGACAGCTGAGATTATCCCTGACACACAGGCCAAGCCTGCCAGACGGCGAGCGAGCGGGCCTGTGCTGGAAAACACCCGAGCCGTGAGCGGGGCACAGGAGGAGGCGCCTCGTTGGCTGTGCGAGCAGATCTCCCCCGCCGCCCTCTGGCCGGGAGCGGGGAGGCTCTGGGCACCCGCGTTGCCCCCTTCCCCTCCTCACCATGTGGACCCTCTGCGGGGGCAGTGGGAGGGGTGTTGAGGAACCCCCTCACGACCGAGCCCTGGGGCGTAGACCAGTCTCTTGGCCTTGGACTTCCCGTGCAGATGGAGCAGGGTGCGGTCACTTCTTAAGATCCGTTTCACCACTGAGCACCTGCGACCTCCCTCCAAACTCCAGACTGGGAATGGGGAACAAGAATCCCAGGGCGGGGGCGATGGAACTCCTGAGGACACGCAGGGCAGTGGGGACGGCGGAGGGGCCGGCGCCCGTTCCAGGAGGAAACTCTCAACCTGGAGCTGCAACATCGGAGCCAGCTGCCCTGGATGGCAGTGTGGGCCCAGCGTGGCCAGGCCCCAGGGAGAGAAGAAGGGACCCAGGCTCACGTGGGTGGACACAGCCAAGGACCTGCCTGGGTCCCATCACAGGCATGCCTGGACAGACACCCAGAGACACGCACAGGCACACAGATGTGCACCCAGGCACAGACACACATGCTAGTGTGCACACACACAGAGACATAAGGGTGTGCACATGTGTGTGAACACAGATACCCCACATGAACACATACGTGCACAGAGATGTACACACACACACTCACAGTCAGGCTCACACAGAGCACAGGCACACACACGTGTAGGCTGGCGTGTGCCCAGACACAGACACGCACGTGCAGGTATGCACATACAGAGACATATACACAGATATGCACAGATATGCACACACACGTGTACATAGACACCCCACACATGAATACATGCACACACTCACACACACACTCACATGCAGAGAAACCCACATGTACCCACACAGACATACTTGAAAGAAAGCCTAGAAGAAAGAAAGGACCCTGTTCCGGAATTCCTTCCAATCAGGACGGGAGCGCCGTGCTGAGGTCCTGCACAGGATGCCCGAGCGAAAGGTGAACCAGGCCTCAGAAGAGACTCAAGCAGGCGTCCTACGAGGGACGATGCCGGGGGCTCTGGAGGCTCCACCCTGATCAGGGACGGGTCTATGGCTGCAGATGAAACCGTCTGCTGGTGACGGAACAGGACACGAGCCAGGGGCCTGGCCTCCCCCTGCCCCGCACGCAAGGTCCCAGCGCCGGCTGCCTGGGCACAAGAGCATCTGCAGTACTTCAAAACCCCAGGAGAGGCAGGGGTTCCTCCAGTGAGGAGGCGAGAGGAGGAGGCGCCCGCCAGAGGAGAAGTGGCCGCTGTCTGCAGGCGAGAGGAGCTTGGCACTGTTTATCCGTGAGGCACCTCCAGTGCTTGGAAAATGTGAGGGAAACCATTTGTAACACGAGATACGCAAGAGAATGAAGAGCATTAAAGTCATCTGTTAGAGGAGTTCAGGAAGCTGGGCGCAGCACCACACGCCTGTAATGCCAGTACTTGAAGACTGAAACAGCAGGATCACAGGTTTGAGGGCAGCCTCACCATCTTAGAGACACCCGGCAACCTAGCAAGACTGTTTCCAAATAAAAGACCAAGGAGGGCTGGGAGTGTAGCTTGGAGGTAGAATGCCCCTGGGTTCAAAAAGCACTCTTAACCAATTGATGAGGTAGAATAGAAGAAATAAAATAATAGGTTGAAAAGAGATGAACTGGGAAGAAAAGAGAAATATAATTTAAAAATCCTACAGGGTGTGTTCTGTCCTAGGTAGACGTCTCAATGAGCCAGACCCTTCATCACAATGGCCCCCAACGAAGGTCTTGAGATGCAAAGGGCCCAGGAGGAGGACGGCAAGGGCCGGACGCCAGCCGCCCACCACCCCTCGTAGGCAAAGAGAACCTGAGGACGGAGAGGAAAGCCAGGCATCGCTGTGGGACTCCACCCACTGGCACAAGGAGGTTCTAGAAAAGAACTGAAAAGCCACAAAGACGCTCTTGCTCGGATGCTCTCCACCTCTTGAGATGGCCCGCCTTTCCCCGAATCCCTCACTTTCCTAAACAAAACCTGTCTTTTCTCTGATTGGCCGTGCTGAAATTCTATTCTGCCAAAGCTAAGAACCCTACAGGACCATCATGTTTCCCAGTGACACAATGTTTCAGACCAAACAGTAAAGACCAAAAGGAGGAACATGCCTGGGTTCCAGGTGCACAGCCTGGGCCTGGAACCTCCTAGTGCATCAGCCTTCCTGACAGCAGACTGCAGAACTGCCACCAGCCAGCCGGCTTTACGGCTTATATGAGGCGGCTGTCCACCTGCTGGTGTTCCTCCTTCAGCCCTGGAATGCCCATTAACCCGGCCAGAAAAGGGGCCCCATCCAGAGCTCTGTCTAAAATTCATCTTGGGTGACTAAGCTGGGGCCGCCCAGCCCTGTGGCCACAGGCCCCACCTCGCAGCTGTAGGGTACAAAGGGCTGGAAAGGAAGCCCGTGAGAACGCTGCACACCGCCCGGTGCGTCCCCTCCCTAAATGGACGCTGCACACCGCCCGGTGCGTCCCCTCCCTAAATGGACGCTGCACACCGCCCGGTGCGTCCCCTCCCTAAATGGACGCTGCACACCGCCCGGTGCGTCCCCTCCCTAAATGGACGCTGCACACCGCCCGGTGCGTCCCCTCCCTAAATGGACGCTGCACACCGCCCGGTGCGTCCCCTCCCTAAATGGACGCTGCACACCGCCCGGTGCGTCCCCTCCCTAAATGGACGCTGCACACCGCCCGGTGCGTCCCCTCCCTAAATGGACGCTGCACACCGCCCGGTGCGTCCCCTCCCTAAATGGACGCTGCACACCGCCCGGTGCGTCCCCTCCCTAAATGGACGCTGCACACCGCCCGGTGCGTCCCCTCCCTAAATGGACGCTGCACACCGCCCGGTGCGTCCCCTCCCTAAATGGACGCTGCACACCGCCCGGTGCGTCCCCTCCCTAAATGGACGCTGCACACCGCCCGGTGCGTCCCCTCCCTAAATGGACGCTGCACACCGCCCGGTGCGTCCCCTCCCTAAATGGACGCTGCACACCGCCCGGTGCGTCCCCTCCCTAAATGGACGCTGCACACCGCCCGGTGCGTCCCCTCCCTAAATGGACGCTGCACACCGCCCGGTGCGTCCCCTCCCTAAATGGACGCTGCACACCGCCCGGTGCGTCCCCTCCCTAAATGGACGCTGCACACCGCCCGGTGCGTCCCCTCCCTAAATGGACGCTGCACACCGCCCGGTGCGTCCCCTCCCTAAATGGACGCTGCACACCGCCCGGTGCGTCCCCTCCCTAAATGGACGCTGCACACCGCCCGGTGCGTCCCCTCCCTAAATGGACGCTGCACACCGCCCGGTGCGTCCCCTCCCTAAATGGACGCTGCACACCGCCCGGTGCGTCCCCTCCCTAAATGGACGCTGCACACCGCCCGGTGCGTCCCCTCCCTAAATGGACGCTGCACACCGCCCGGTGCGTCCCCTCCCTAAATGGACGCTGCACACCGCCCGGTGCGTCCCCTCCCTAAATGGACGCTGCACACCGCCCGGTGCGTCCCCTCCCTAAATGGACGCTGCACACCGCCCGGTGCGTCCCCTCCCTAAATGGACGCTGCACACCGCCCGGTGCGTCCCCTCCCTAAATGGACGCTGCACACCGCCCGGTGCGTCCCCTCCCTAAATGGACGCTGCACACCGCCCGGTGCGTCCCCTCCCTAAATGGACGCTGCACACCGCCCGGTGCGTCCCCTCCCTAAATGGACGCTGCACACCGCCCGGTGCGTCCCCTCCCTAAATGGACGCTGCACACCGCCCGGTGCGTCCCCTCCCTAAATGGACGCTGCACACCGCCCGGTGCGTCCCCTCCCTAAATGGACGCTGCACACCGCCCGGTGCGTCCCCTCCCTAAATGGACGCTGCACACCGCCCGGTGCGTCCCCTCCCTAAATGGACGCTGCACACCGCCCGGTGCGTCCCCTCCCTAAATGGACGCTGCACACCGCCCGGTGCGTCCCCTCCCTAAATGGACGCTGCACACCGCCCGGTGCGTCCCCTCCCTAAATGGACGCTGCACACCGCCCGGTGCGTCCCCTCCCTAAATGGACGCTGCACACCGCCCGGTGCGTCCCCTCCCTAAATGGACGCTGCACACCGCCCGGTGCGTCCCCTCCCTAAATGGACGCTGCACACCGCCCGGTGCGTCCCCTCCCTAAATGGCACGACTGTGCTGCAGCTGGAGAAGGCCGCTCACATTTCCCTTTCCTCACGGCCCCCTTTTCCGTTCTAGCTGGAGAGCCCCAGGGCGGGCTGGGAGGAGGTGGGGTGAGTGGTAGGCGCCCTTGGAGGCGCCCCGGGAAGCCCCCACGCCTGGTTCCCTCTCTTAGGCACCTGCCTCCCTGCGAGTGCCCGGGCGGCGGGCGGCCCCACTCACCTGGAGATGGAGCCTGGAGGACGTGCCGGCGGTGGCCTCCATCAACACGCCATCCTCCTTCCGGGTCCGGAACATGAGCCCCAGGTACCAGGGCACGGAGATGGTGATGTCCAGGTCACTCCAGGACACGATACTCTCGCCACTGAAGCGCTGGGGGTGGGGCATGGCTGTGGACACAGGCCGGGGACCTCAGAAGCCTCCCCAGGGCAGGAGGGACTCTGAGCATCTTTTTTAGCTGCAGGAGATGGGGTCAGCCCCGGAGGCAGATCCTGGTCCTTCTCATTTTCACACAAAGCCCACCTTGGGCGTGCATCTGTAGTGTCAGACCCTCCGAATGTAGCGGCCTGACCCTGGGACACAGTCATTCCTGGGGAGAAGTCATTCCTGGAAAAGTGTCAAGGCCTGAGGCCTTCCATCCATCCAAGGAGCGGAAAGGGGGCCTCATGGTGGACAAGAAGCAGAGGGGCTGGCTCAGGATCTGGGACCCGAGGGAAGGGCTGTCAACCCAGCTGACCTGCAGGGCTGGGGCCCGGGGAGAGGAGCTGGGTCCCAGAGGGCAGCCCGTTGGTGGGGACAGCATGAGCCTACAGTGAATGTAGCACACGTGTGTTTGTGCACACACAGCCCAGCCCACCGTGACACGCCTAGGCACACACATGACGTGCACAGAGGTGGAAGAGCCGCCGTGTAACAGAGCACTACCAGATCATGACGGGGCCGTGGAGGCAGGGATGGGGTGGGGCAGACTGCGCCATCTTGAGAACCCATGGGGCAGGCAAAGCCGAAAGCCAGAGGACTAGCCAACCACGCCAAGCTCTGCTTACCGGCAGCCCCACTCTAATCCTGCCACGTGAGGCCCCGCAGTCTCTGCATAAGACCTTAGAGACTGCACAGGGGTGGGGGGGGGGGGCACACCCAGTGGACAGAGCAGGGAGGCGGCAGAGCATGGTGAGCCTCAGGGGCGCGCGGGCCACGGTTAAGGAGCCCTGGTTCCAGGACCTAAGGGGCAGAAACTTTCTAGCCCAGCTGGCCATCTCAATGGGCTGCGGCTGAAGGACAGGTGCTGCCTCATGTCCCTTGGGTTTGGGGGCCAGTGGGTGGCTACAGAAACTTCAACCTGCTGGGGCGAGCTGAGAACCTGGGGTGTTGGGGCTGGGGCACCCCAAGCCGATCCCACTCAACTCCAGCCCTTGTGGTTTTGAGAGCATCTGTGTATATGTGTGTGTGTAAGTGTTACAGGGGTTTCTACCTCTGAGCTACACCCCTGCCCTGCTTTATTCTTTATTTTGAAACAGTCTAAATCGCCGAGGACTCACTACGATGCTTGGGCTGGCCTTGAACCTGCAATCCTCTTGTCTCAACCCCACACCCCAAGTATTGGGATTACAGGCATGTGCCAGCTAAGAGCGCCAATTTTAAAAATGAGAATGCCTGCTTAATAGTGTGTAGCTGTCTTATGGGTGGTTTCGAACCTCCCAGCATCTGTCACTCATACAGATGCAGGGGCGGCAGAGGACTGAGGGTTGTACCTGCCTAGGACACAGTCCAGTGGAGGAGTGGCTGGCTGGAGGGCCCTGGGGAAGGCAATCTGGGCCTGGGAACTGCCCGCCCACGGCCTACCTTGCCCCGTGACCCTCAGTGCTCAGAGTAGGAGCTACGTCCCGCTTGGCTGCTTCCAGGCGCTGAGCCCTGGCTTCAATCCCCCCCACCCCGCTCCGGCCATCCTATGGGGTGGCGGCCCGCGTGTCTCCTCCGGGCCATCGTGGTGGGGGCTGCGACAGCACCCCCTCACCTTGCTCGCAGTTCTTCCCGCCAAATCGAAGGGGACACGCACACAGGTAGGTGTTCCATCTGTTGACACAGGTGCCCCCGTTCTGGCACCAGATGCCATCACAAAAGTTCTTCTGCGCAGCGCAGCCTGGAAAAGAGCGCACAGGCCTCGGTGCGGGGAAGGCCAGAGGAGCCCTGGAGCCATGTGGGCGGAAGGAAAAGGGCCTGGCGCTCCCGGCCATGGTGAGAGCGTGGGGCTAGGTGGTGGGGCGCGCTCTGTCCACTCCCAGAGGCTCAGTCTTCAGGCCGCTGCAGCAGCTGGCCTGTCCATCCGGCGACACGCTCAAACCCCTGGGAGCGTGGCCCCGTTTGCCCAATGGTCAGCTCAGCAGCCATCCCCGCGCGGCCCAGGGACCGAGTGCAGCGCATCGATGAGCCCAGGCTCAGGGCTGCTCCCAGGAGCTGCCCGCGACCGGGAACAGGTTTCTAGGGGAAAGATGGCTCCCCAGGGACATGGCCGCGACCCTCCCCCCAAACACCCCCGGGCCCCACGCACCTGCCCTGGTCCCGTTGTTGGCGATGAATCCAGCCATGTCCACGTTCCTGCCATCGATGGACAGGTTTTGCATGCAGCCCACGAACTGCCGGTTCTGCACGGGGAAGTCTTCCGGCAGGTTGGGGACGCCGCCCAGTAGCAGCGGGCCTGTCAGATCCAGGGACCTGGGGGGCAGAGCCACCTCAGTGACAACAGGCGGTGACGGCAGCCAGGCCCGGCCTCAGCCTCTGCCCGGAAACGCCTAGCAACCAGGCAGGCGGATCCAGAGGCTGGCGACCATAGGTCAGAACAAAGGCGGCCCTGCTTCTGGGCCACCACGGACCCTCACAGCCCGCCGGTCCTCGGTTTCCTCGTGCCTGCATGGCTTCCTGACAAACCGGCTCTTCCCGGTTAACCGGTGAGCACGTGCTGAGCCGCGCCTGCCCTGGTAGGTCAGTGGCTGAGATGGTGAGAGACCTCAACGCCAAACGGGGACTCGACCTCCCCCGGCCGCTGAGGCCCCCCAGGAGAGAGAGGTAAGCAGCCAGAGCCCTGGCTCCACCCTGTCAGCTACACGGCCCAGGCAGAGCTCTAACCGCCAGCAGGCTTCCAAGAGCAGAACAGTCAGGTGGGGTTGGGTAAAGTGGTGGTTGATCACGCTGAGGGCGTATCAACCAGATCGCCGGGAGAGACAGGTGCCCAGTGTGACTGTCCAGGGCGTCCCAGCACGCCGCTCACGTGTACGTGGCCACGAGTCCACGACAAGTCCACTGGGTTATAGAAAGGTCAGAACGGGAGCCAGGCGTGGTGGCGCACGCTTTTAACCCCAGCACTCGGGAGGCTGAGACCTGAGGATCGCGGTTCGCGGACACCCTCAGCTACTAAATAAAGAATAAAAAACTGGGTAGGGGTTGTAGCTCGGAGGTCAAATGCCTCTGGGTTCCATCCCTAGACCCGCAAAAAAAAAAAAAAAAAAAAAAAAAAAAAAAAAAAAAAAAAAAAAAGAAGAAGAAGAAGAAGAAAGGAAAAAAAGAAAAGAAAGATCAGAATGGCCACACCAGGACTTCTTTGTCCCTGGTTAGAACGAGCATTAGGGAATCTCGGGCCAGCAAGGAGACATGGCCACCTCTGCCCAATGGAGTCTGGGAGGCCAGGACTGGACCTTGCTGGGACGATGTGATGCCACAGAGACGGAGCGGGGTGGCCGCTGGGTCAGCAAGCTGCTGTCACAGCTCTGGGCTGTCCTGGCCACTCTTCTGACAGGTACTGCTAAGGGGATTCATTCTAGAAGGTTCTAACACATCATGGGTGGGGAATCTGCTGCTGGGCTGGGTGGGGGCACCATGGGGCTGTCCTGGCCTTCCCAGGGGCCCGGGGGTGGGGGGAGTGCCCGGGCCCTCCTGAAAGGCTCACTTCTTGGAACCGCTCTGCGTGCCCTGGGCGGCGCAGCTGTAGTTCCCGACGTAGCTTCCGAAGTGCACGGCCACCGCAGTATCGCAGTCGTCCACGGTCACCACGGCCACCTTCTCTCCGGATGGCCCGTGGGGCAGGCCCAGGCGGCCGATGTTGGGCTGTGGGGAGAGAGACCGCAGAACACGTCAGCACGGCCTCCCTCGGCACCCTGGGTGGGACCCTGGGGCACAGCACCCTGAGGAGAGGAGGGGACATGGGGCTGCCCAGAGTTCACGTCCTCTCCAGAACCTCGGTGGCCTTATTGCAAATGGGGCTGCTAGAGTCAGGAGGCGCCCAAGGGGAGGTGGCCCAGGCCAAGATGACTGGTGTCTGTGTGAGAAGACAGGGACACAGAGAGAATGTCGGGTGACAAGCGGGGGAGGTCGGAGTGGCTGTGTGATGGCCAAGGACCGCCAGCCGCCACCCCACCGGCTGGGGAGAGGCAGGAAGGAGCCCCGCCCGCCGCCACCGAGCCTCCAGAAGCAGGTTCTGCCCACACCTCGGCCTGACTTCGCTCCCAGGTGGGGAGAAGGTCTAAGGGCTGCGCCCAGCTGGGCTCATCACTGTGGCCCCAGAACTGTACACACCGTCCACACCCCAGCGGGCTCCCATCCTGAGCCTCCTGGCTGGGCTGGCAACCCCGTCGGAGTCCCGGGGTGGGACACAGGACGCTGCTGAAGACAGCACGCGGCTCCCTGTCCAGGCCAGGAGCCCAGCCACGCCCCAGGTGCCCACAGTCCCTCTGATACTCTGCTTTCTTCACCACGCAACACCCTCCTCCCCTTAACTGGCCTGGAGTCGACCGCCCTGTGTCCCCACACCAAGCCTATCCGCCCCTGTCACGGCTCCCTGCCGTGGCTCCTGGAAGACGCTCCCTACTGCTATCCAGGGTTGTGCCCTCTTTCCCAGGGCGGCCCTCGCCAGTCTTGGGCCCCTCTCAGGACCCTGGGGATGGCCACCAGAGGTCCTCAGGCACCCTGCCTCAGGAGAAGGAGCGGCTACTTTGCACCCACCAGCCACAGAACAAGCGGGCAGCTAGGAGGCTGGGCCCTGCGCCTAGCAGCCGGGTCTCCTCCATCCTCTGCACACCTGACACCAAGGCCTGAATTCAATGGTGGCTACAGAGAGAACTGAGCTTGAAGGCAGAGCCACTAGGCCTCAGGCGCGGCACGGGACAAGCAGTGCTCCTTCCTCCCCCAGCCTTAAAAACGATGGGCCAAGCTGGGCACAGAGGCGCTGTCCATGGTCCAGCACCCAGGAGGCGGAGCTGGGAGGACCGCTGGGCCCAGGAGTTTGAGGCCAGCCTGGGCAACACAGCAAGGCCTTGTCTCCCAACCCGGGCCTTTGGTGGTGCGTGGTGGAGCACACCTGTGATCCCAGTACTTGGGAGGTTGAGACAGGGGCATCGCAAGTTCAAGGCCAGCCATAGCAACTTAGACTCTATGTCCAAATTAAAAAATAAAATAGGGTTGGGGGGTATAGCTCAGAAGTAAACCGTCCTGGGTTTAATCTCTGTTGCGTGGCACACACCTGCATGGCTGTGTGTGGACGCCCAGCTAAGCATTCTACTCTGCCTCGTCCAATCAGCTGACCTCAACAAGGCCCACCACTGTGCCTCCGTTTCTCTGTGTACGAGATAAGAACTGATGTCGGAACACCCGACCTCTCTGGGTTAGAGGGACTTTGAGGCTGATATCAACACAAGACACGGCAGCCTCTCCTCGGTAGATCCCAGGGAGGCTGCTCCCATGCCCGCTGCCCTCGCTCAGGGAGAATCTTTTAATCAGCAGATGAAATCACCAGGTCTGAGAAGCGACTTCCTTAGGGTTTTACCTTTGCATTAGGACAGAGCTAGTTGAGTATAAAAAATAACCTGTTTTCTTGCTCTGTAAACAGCGGGCTGCTCTGGAAACCTGTGGACGTGCCCATCAGGGATGCCTAAGTGTTAGGTCCCGTCCTGAAGGATGTGAGCTCCGTATTATCTCCACAGCATATAATTTGCATTTTTGGGGATGGGCGTGAGGCCTCGGGAGGAAGGACATAATTAGCGCCTACATGGGGAGGCTCTAGTGCACAAGCTGCTATTTACAAAACTGCAACTGGTCAGCAGCGCTAGGGATCGAGCACAAGCAACCAGGGAAAAGACTGGGGAGCCGGGCGTGGGGGCGCACTGCCATCCCAGCACTTGGGAGGCTGAGACAGGAGGAGCACAGGTTCAAGGCCAGCCTCGGCTACTTAGTGAGGCCCTCTGCAATGTAGTGAAACCCCGTTTCAAAATAAAGAATAACAAATAGGGCTAGGGGTGTAGCTGGGAGGTAGAATGCCCCTGGGTTCAATCCCCAGGACAAAGAAAGAAAGAGAGAGAAGAAGGAAGGGAGGAAGAACGGCAAGAGAGCCGAAAAGGGACCTGCACAAAAGCCGCCTCGTGCACACTCGCAGCGGCACTGCTCAGGGCTCCATGGAGCGGAAACAACCCACAAGCCCACCAACAGACGAATGGGGAGAGAAATTGTGGTCCAGCTGCAACACAATGAAATACCATTCAGCCGTGAAAAGGCGTGAGGAACCAACTGACGCCCGGCACCATGTGGGTGGACCCTGGGGCAGGGTAGAGCGAAAGGGACCGGACAAGGCCACGCACTGGACCCCACGCACCAGCGCTGGCCAGAGCGGACCTGTCCACAGAGCAGAGAGGCACGCCGTTGGTTGCCAGGGGCTGGGCGGGGGCAGGAGAGACTGCTAACAGCTTGGAGCACTCTTTGGGGGTGGTGAACAGAGTTCAAATCCAGAGGCGGGTGCTGGTGTAATGCAAACAGGGCTGCTTTACTCAGAGCCCGGAGGGTGAGCACCTACTCCCTCCACCTGCCGCCTGCCCTGCTCCCAGGACACCTCCTGGGGCGGGAAAGCACGGAGCCTCCGGCTTGCTCTTTCTGGCATCTGAGAACCGCGCAGGGCCACTGCGCCCCTCCACAGGGCCGGAGCAGGTTACGATGCACTAGCCGTCACTGGGTCCCCTCCGCGTTTCCCCTGCGTGCAGGCCCCTCTCTACTGGCTCTGACTCAGAGCTCCAAGCAGCCACGGGGAATTTTTGTGCACAAAAGCCCTTGGTGCTCCCAAAGTGCTCACGTTTCTGCAGCCTTTTAACGTGCTGCAGACAATTCTGCCTGAGAGCCTGTGGGGTACGGTTACAGCCCGGGAGGCTGCGGGGGACACCCAGGAAACCAGACACCGGGAGGGCGAGCCTGGGGACGAGAATGGATTCGCGCTCGGTGTCAGGGATGATTAACCGACGCTGCTATCAAAGCCTTCGCAGATGGCTGGATTCCTGGAATGTTCAGAAAGAGTCAAGCGCAGCACTGAGCGTTGACTGCACCGTCATTCCTCCAACACCGTGGGGTGACCGCGCCCTGGACGGGGCACCGGGGACGGGCTCTCCCAGAGGCCACCAGAGGGCGGGGGCTCAGTAGGCGGGTCCCAGGGAGAAGGTGCATCCTGACACACACCCCTCTCCACTCCCAAGGCCCCCACAGCAGGGCTCCGTTGGGGTGCATGTCCGAGGTGACCTCCCTGGGCCACGTGGGCCTGGGTGCCACCCCTGCCCACCACCCCCGCCCCTGGCACTCAGTCTGTGTGAAGGGAAGTTCTCCCTAAGGCCATAAGACTGGACGGGAGGAGCCTAGTGGCGGAGGCTAGAATTTCAGGCCGGTCCTGGGTTCTCCTTAAGGTCCTCCTGTGATCTCCCCACAGAACACAAGTCCCCACAGCACCACAGAATCCCAGGGCCAGTGACGGGGCCGCGAGTCCGGGCGAGATGAGTGGGCACCCACCTCAGGTCTGCTGCGCTCCGGTACCGCCATTACGGAAACTCAGTAAGCGTTTGGGGGCCCGAGAGCCACGCGGCTAGGCAGCTTCCGCACTGGGGTGAGGCTGCCCTGGCCTGTCCGGAATCCAGCACAGTTTGGGGTTTGAAGTTTTTTCATGAGAAAATAACTGAGAATAGTGCTGGCCCTGGAGGTGGGTGGCAGTCCCCAGGGCCACTCTGGCTGCGTCGGCCACCCACTGGCCGGGCCTGCACACAGCATGGACCACCTCACCCGCTTTCCTCAGTCAACCAGGTCAGCCGCCCGCGCTCAGGACCTCGCAAACTGAGCTATACTATACACGGCACGGCGGTGCACGCCCAGAATCCCCGCAACCCAGGAAGTTGGGGTAAGAGGATCGCGAGTTCAGGGCCAAGCTAGGCAACTCAGTGATGCCTACCTCAGTGGAAAAGCGGGTGGTGGCGTTGAAGCTTGGGTAAAGCGCTTGCCTGGCATATGTAAAGCCCGGCGCTCAGTACTAAGCACACAAAGTACGCTATAGTTATTTCTCTTGAATTTCACAAAAAACAAGAGTCCAGGCTAGGCGTGGTGGCGCACGCTTGTTATCCTAGTACTTGGAAGGCTGGGACAGGAGGATCCCAGGATCGCGGTCAGCCTCAGCTACTTAGAGAGGCCCTGTTGCAACTTAGTGAGACCCTGTTTTCAAATGAAGACTAAAAAATAGGGCTGAGGGTGTAGCTCGGAGGTAGAATGCCCCTGGGTTCAATCCTCAGTTCCACAGAAAAACAAACAAACAAAACAACAACAACAAAAAAAAAAAAAACAAGAGCCCAGCCCTTTCTGGAGCTCCTCCCATAAGACGGGGCAGTGTGTATCTTGGGAAGGTACTGCCGCCCCTGGAGGCTGTGTTCAGTTCTGCACGGGAAAGGGTCCCGAGGACGTCTCTCAAGTGAGGCAGACCTCCAACTCAGGCTGTGGGGGTCCCTAGTACCATGGCAGAAAGTGACCCCTGCCCCCAGTACTGGGCACTGAGCCCAGGGCATTCTACCTCCGAGCTACATTCTCAGCCTACTTTATCACTTTTTAAAAAAAATTGGAAAAAGGATCTCACTAGCTGAGAGCCTCACTAAGTTGCAGAGGCTGACCTTGAACCTGCAGTCCTCCTGTCGCAGCCTCCCAAGTACTGGGATTACAGGTGTGCGCCACCACGCCGGGCTGCAGAAAGGGATTTAAGGGCAGGTCAAGTGACGTGCGGGACTGACTTTCAGAGAAAGCAGCAATATCTGGGAGGCGGAGACAGGAGGTCGCAGGTTCGAAGACAGCCTCAGCAAGTAGTGAGACGCAGCAGCCTAGCAAGACTGTTTCAAAAATAAAAGAAAATAGGCGGGCGTGGTGGGCACGCTTGCAATCCCCGCGCTTGGGAGGCGGAGACAGGAGGATTGCGCAGGTTCGGAGCCAGCCTCACTGGCTTAAGAGACCCTGTTTCCAAATAAAAAATATAAAATAGGTCTGGGAGTGTAGCCCAGAGATAGAAGGGCTTCCAGGAACCCCAGTACCACCAAAAAAAAAAAAATAGGGGTGGGGTACGTGTAGCTTGGAGGTAGAATGTCTCTGGGTTCAATCTCCAGTAACACACACACACACACACACACACACACACACACACACACTGTATTTATTATTATTATTATTATTATTATTATTATTATTATTATTATTATTATTATTTTGTACTGGGGTTTGTAGCACCCAGAGGCATTCTTCCTCAAAGCTACACCCTCACTCCCTTTACTTATTTATTTACTTACTTATTTTGTGGCACTAGGGATTGAACCCCAGGACATTCTACCTCTGAGCAGCCCTATTTTATTGTTTGTTTTGGAACAGGGACTCACTAAGTTGCTAAGAGTTTTGCAACAGTTGCCTGAGTCTGGCCTTGAACCTCCAATCCTCCTGCCTCAGCCTCCCGATTAGGATTAGGGGCATGTGCCACCGTGCCTGGCTAGCATGGCATAGTTATACATGTAAAATTAAAATCTATGGTGTACAGACATGATCCAAGAGAGGATTTTTTAAGTCTTTTGTGTTGGTTACCTGATATACTGACCGTTACCTACAAAGGGTTGTTTTCCTGTTTGTTTCTGGTGAAAAAAATCTCTGTTAACTTCCCCGTCGAGGGGGGGGCTTCTGCTTTGTGATTTTTGAACAGTGCTCCAGTTGTGTAACACTGAGGGCTTTACCAGGAGTGTGGTATACAGAAGAAGTCATCACATCCTAAAAACGAACTATAAAAACTTTTATTTGTTCAGCACAAGCACTTGTCGGATCTGTTTGTCAGGAGAGAGGTTATCTATGGGCCTGAGGATAAGGTCTGATAATTGACTGAACGGTGTTGCTTATGATGAAAACATGCGGAGGCAAAACTTAGATCTGGGGTTTTATTTTTTTTTTATTTATTTATTTTTTTTGGTGGTACTGGGGTTCCTGGAAGCCCTTCTTCCTCCGGGCTACACTCCCAGACCTATTTTATATTTTTGAAACAGGGTCTCTTACGCCAGCGCGGCTGGCTTCGAACCTGCGCCATCCTCCTGTCTCCGCCTCCCAAGCGCGGGGATTACAAGCGTGCCCACCACGCCCGGCTAGATCTGGGGTTTTAAATCAAGTGAAAGTATAATTTAAATCTGAAGTTTTAAATATGGCCCCTCTTGTGGTGTCCCATATGTCTCCTTTCTACTTATTCTCCCCAACTCTTTTGGGGGTGTTAGGAATTGAACTCAAGGGTTTAATATGCCCCCAGCCCTTTTTATTTTTTATTTTGAAACAGGTTCTTGCTAAGTTGCTGAGGGTCTAGCTAAATTTCAGAGGCTGTTTTTTTGTTTTCTTTTCTTTTTCTTTTTTTTTTTTTTTTTGCGGGTCTGGGAATGGAACCCTGGGGCATTTGACCTCCGAGCCACACCCACACCCCCTACCCTATTTTTATTCTTTATTTTGAAACAGGGTCTTGTTAAGTTGCAGAGGGCCTCACTAAGTAGCTGAGGCTGTCCGCGAACCGCAATCCTCTGGTTTCGGCCTCCCAAATGCTGGGATTACAAGCGTGCGCCACCACGCCCAGCTTCAGAGGCTGTTCTTGACTCTGGAATCCTCCTGTCTCAGCCTCCCAAGTACTGGGATTCTAGGTATGTGCCACCATGCCTGGATTCCACCTATCCTTATGGAATTCTTCTAAGTGACCATGGTCCCACTGGGCCATCAGGCTGCTGGCCGACCACCGAGAGGGACCAGCTGAGTTATCCCTAGTTGAACAACAGCCCCGACTCCCTCCACAGAGCCCTGGCTGAGTGAGTGGCCAGTGCCCTGACTCCGTCACCTGCCAGCAACCCAGACAGGTAACACACTAATGCTAAGCCCAGGCACGCTCTTCTGAAAAGTGGTTCCCGGCAAAAATGCGAGCTCGGCTATCCCAGTGGGCACCAGGCAAGCTCAGAAATCAGAGCGAGCGCCATGGGTGAAAAGCAGGCATCCCTTTAGCACGGCCACACGCCCAGGAACACGCAACCTGCGAGGGCCGGGGGTCCCACAGTCACCCCGCTCACCTGTCATACAGATGCTCACCCTCACATGCACACACGCAGACACACGACTTTGTGCACGTGTAAGAGCTGCACATCCTCTAACACACTCTTTACAAAGCCCTGGCTGGCTCCTGTCAGGGCCTTGCAGGGCCCCGGCTGTCCTGAGTCTGGGCGGCCACAGAGAGACGCAAGCCCTTCCCTTGACCAGCTCTCTGAGCAGCACGCCCTCCCTCCTCTGCACACCACCGAACGGTGGCTCAGAGCCTGTGCAAGGGGGAGGCTGGCTTGGAGGGACAGAGGTGGCAAGGCCAGGGGAGAGGGAGTCGGGACCCGGGGGCACGAAGCATCCCTGAGTAGCACACGAGGGCCACTGGGTGCACCCGTGGAGGACAGGTGCTGGGGCCACGGCTCAGCCCCGCTCTGGCCCCCGCTGCCTCAGTTTCCCCACCTCTTCCTCTCAGCGCAGTGGGGGTCACATAGGGTAATGTATCCCGCACCAGGTGGGTGTCAGTCAATGGGTGGGTGTCGCCCCGGTGCTGGGGCAGCAGAGACCAGGACAGGGCGGCCTGGGGAGGGCAGCAGGGGCCAGCACACCGCCCCAGGAGTGCGTGCGAAGGGTGGGCCGGGAAGAGGAGACAGCCGCCGCCCGGCAGGCAGGAAGCTGCCCGGCCCTGGTGACTTTCCACAACAGGGTTATGGGACACAAGGGACCTGCCCGTTTCCATGGCAAGTGACTTTCTGCCAACTGACAGAAGGAAGGAAAACCGGGAGATATACCCCCACCCGCCACCCCCACCCCCCACCAGGCTGAGGGTGCCCCCCGGGCGGGCTCCACCGCGGGGCACACCGTCACCTCTCTCACGGCTCCCCAGCCACTTGAGGCCCCCTGGCTGGCTCTGGTTACCTGCCACGCTCACCTTCAAGGAAGCCATTTCGCATTCCAAGCGGAGATGAAGGATAAGGGTGGTTTCAGACACCATCCCAGGACCCACTGGGGGTCCGCGGAATGCGCCGGCATGGAGGCATGGACACTCGATAGTTACAGAACACCTGCCAGGCCCAGAGGGAGCGGCTGCCCGCGCAGGAAACATCCCAGGAAAGAAACACCAATTCACACTCCGCCTGGGGGCTCAGACCCGGACAACGGGCTTTCATGGTAACTAGACCCCTGGGGTCTATAAACACCAGGCTCCCTTCCTGGGCGCGGGGCTCCTGTGCAGAGGCGGCCAGCGTAAGGAGCCCACGTAGCTGTCTTCTTGGTCATAAAGGTTTTATGTACTTCCCAATGCTCAACGCACAGCTCGGGCGTTTAGTTTCTTCACCCTGTGTGCTCTGTAAATCTCACTTATAGAAACAGGAAATTCGTAAAAGAAAAATCACAATCGATTCCTACCCTGAGCCCTGGCTGGCTCTGCGCTCTTCGTAGCTCAGAAGGGCATAAACGGGCACAGAGCCGCCTCGGCTCGTGTCTGTCTTCCCACAGGTCCCCACCCTGTGCCCACACTCTGAGCAGAGGGGTCGCTGTCCTGTCCCCCAATCCCGGTGTCCACTCTTGCCTGGGGGCTGCCCAGCTCCCAAGCGCCATCCTCAGAGCTCTGAGAGGCAGGCCGGCCACAGGACTCAGATGGTAACACCGGCAAGTGTGGCAGGAGGGGACCTGAAAGGCCCTGGAGCTCGGGCGCAGGCCTTGGTGTGGCTGAGAATACCCCATGCACACAAACAGCCAGAGCCCCGCAGCCACCCTAACGCCCCGGACCTGTGAGCGAGGCCGTCCTAGAGCACGCCCCCAGCTGAACACTGGCCACGCCATGGCGTTACAAAGAGTAATGGGATAATGGATATCTGAGTTTTTGTTTTTGTTTTTTTTTCCCCCCGGTACTGAGGATTGAACCCAGAAGCATTCTGTCTCCAAGCTACATCCCTGGCCCTATTTTTTATTCTTTATTTTGTTTGTTTTTGTGGTACTGGGAATGGAACTCAGGGGCATTCACCTCCGAGCTACACCCCTGGTCCTATTTTTTATTTTATTCTTTATTTTGAAACAGGATTTCACTACACTGCTGACGACCTCACTAAGTTGCTGAGGCTGACTGTGAACCTGCAATCCTCCTGTCTCAGCCTCCCAAGTACAAGCGTGAGCCACCACGCCCGGCAATATCTGGTGTTTTGAGTCACCACGCCATGGGCAGAGTGTGATCTACTTTAAACAAGTTGGTAGGTATTATTTACAGGCGTGGTTTTTATTTTTTTGGAGAGAGTAGGGATACCCTTTGGAAAAACAGCATGTATACACTAGCATATTTTTGTTTATCTTTAAAGGTTCTTTTCATTAAATGTTTTATTTTGAAAGCAGGATATGAGGGCATATGCTTGTAACCTGGTACTTGGGAGGCTGAGACAGGAGGATCATAGGTTTGAGGTCAGCCTCAGCAACTTAGCAATGCCCTCAGCAACTTCGTGAAACCCTATTTCAAAATGAAAAATAAAATAGGGCTAGAGGTATAGCTCAGAGGTAAAATATCCTTGGGCTCAATTCCTAATAACACACACACACACAAAAAAAAATTTTTTTTGAGATCATTTAAATTGTACATTCAATTATATAAAGCAAAAGAGAGATTCTGTGCACCTCTACCTGGTTGGGATCTATGTATACATATATTTTGGAGTAGCTTTAAAAGTTCTTTTCATTGCCGGGCGTGGTGGCGCACGCTTGTAGTCCCAGCGCTTGGGAGGCTGAGACAGGAGGATCGCACAGGTTCGAAGCCAGCCTCAGCTACTTAGTGAGGCTCTCAGAAACTTAGTGAGACCCTGTTTCCGAATAAAATATAAAATAGGCCTGGGAGTACAGCCCGGAGGTAGAGAGCCCCTGGGTTCCACCCCTAGTGCCACCAAAAAAACAAAAAACAAAAACAAAAAAAATAAATAAAAGTCCTTTTCATTGAATGTTTTATTTTGAAAGCAGAGCACAGTAGCATAGCCCCAGTACTTGGGAGGCTGATCACAGGTTCAAGACCAGCCTCATCAACTTAGCGAGGCCCTCACAACTTCATGAGACCCTGTGAGACCCGACTTAGTGAGACCCAAGCCTGGATGTGCGCACTGGTACGGTCTGAGATGTTCCCTTGACACCAGGGCCCTGCAGTTCTTTTACAGCTGCACCCCCTTTCCTGCCAGCGCCAGCCTCACCCCCACACACTGCCCATACCTGCTCCAGCACGCCCCCTGCCCCCATGCGCCACGCTGTCCAAGTCAGGCGCACACCTCCGCAGCAGGCCAGGAGGCCGTCCTGGGAGCTCTGGCGGGCACAGCTGGCTCCAGGGGAGTCTCTCTGACCCCTGGCCAAGGCAGGCGGGAGCTGTTGTTTTCCCCAGGGTCCTATTAAATAGCCGCTCACTGATACGCGTGTCCTAACCCCTGCTGCTGTGGACCACGAGCAAGGCCAGGGTGTAGGTGTCACTCATCAGAGGGCGGTGAGATGCTTGTGAAGACCGGGGCTCAGCAGCGGCCGCCCTCCAACATCCTCCAGGGTACATCCCTCCAGGGAGGGCGGTGCCACAGACAGGGCACTGCTCCCTGATACTATGCACACCCCGGGGGCTGCAGGGTGACGGCGAGCAGCAGATACATAAGCCTGATGGCAGACCTGAGCTTCCAGTGCAAAGAAATAACTTCCAAAAGCTCAAAACCTTTTCCACCAGGCGCTGATGGCTGGAACAGCTAACCGTCTTTCACAAAGGATTCAGGAAAAGCGCAGGTCTGTCATGAGGCAGTGACCATAAATGCCCAAATCTCCCCAGGGGCTGGGCGGGGCTCGTCTAACAGACCCTCCTGGAACTGCGTTCAGCTCCTCACGCTCTTTGGTTCAGTGTCATCAAGCAGGAAGAGAAAGTAAACTGGCTTTGCCTGCTCCCTGCAGGGGAGGCACTGGAGGGGCTGCCTGCCTCTGGCTTCTAGGTGGCTGCAACCAGAGGGGAGCCAGCAAGAGGTTAGAGGAGAGGGGCGCCAGGAGGCCCCCACCCTCCCCAGGTGGCTTCTGTCACACCCCTCTCTCCGTGTGCCTCCAGGACCAAGGGTCACCACGACTCTGCTGGTGCTGCGGTCAACCAGGGGTCGGCACTGCCCTCACCCTGCCGGGCCCTCCTGCAAGTCCTGTTTGTGTGCTCCATCCGCCTCCCATGGGGACCGTGACCCATAATCCAGCCTGGTGGCTCGATGCCCCCACAAGCCCTGGCTCAGCGGAGGGGTGTCCCTGAAGCTTCCTACTCCGGGCAGACAAGGGCTTGGTGCAGGAGCCCACTCTGTGAGGCTACACCTGATGTGCCCTGGACGGAGCCCGAGCACCACAGGTGGAAACGTGGGCTCAGGGAAGGCAGGAGCGTCAGGGTGGGACGTGGCCACCATCAACCCGACCTTCTATTCCCTCCTGGCTGGAAGGCTAGTGGCTGAATTTCCAAACACATTTCATTACTAATCCAAAATAGACCCAGGCATGCTCAGGAAGAGCTGAAGCCTGGGGCGGGAGGGGTCTGTACCCTGAACCCTCAAAGCCAGAGCCTGGGCCCAGCCCTGAGCCCGCACAGCTGGATTCCCAGCGAGCTCTCCGCGTCACGGCTCACCAACGCCTCTTCCCTCAGCACCTCCTCCGTCCCTGCCTGTCCTCGTCCCCAGCGCCTTCCCTGGGAGTCTGAGGCCACCTGCCTCGGCTGCCAGCACAGGACCCACTAAGGCACTGGTGAGCATGGAGGCCCAGCAAGGACAGCAACCTGTCCTGGCAGATCCTTGGCGGAGCTGCCTTTGCTTATGGTGCCGGGGCATCCTGGCCTGGGCCCGGCGGCCCTTCTTCCTTCTCTCAGAGTGGCCCGACGCACAGCCTGACAGCCCCACCCGGGCCCCGCAGCCACAAAGAACATCCCTGCACCTGGGTTTGCAGAAGCCCCCAGCCCTGAGACGGACACGTAGAACCAACAGGCCCTGCCACGGGCAGGCAGAGGCGCGTAATCTCTGCTCCCTCGGCCCTGTTGTGTGGTCCGCCTCCACCACGGAATGGAGGCCTAGCGAAAACTGGCAGGATTCCTCCATAAAATAACCTCGGGCGAGAGGGGAAGGCGAGGCCAAGCCTAGTCCTGTGCTCGAGGTGGTGTTCTCGGAGCTGCTGAAAGGCCCTGGAACCGGAAGCGCGGCTTCCAGCAACCCACCTCCACCTGCTGCTCTTCTCAGAGCACTGGGCCCCTCTTTCCTGTGGAACATTCCAGGGGGCCTTCGGCAACGTGAGCCCAGCGCACTGTCTGGAACTACCTCAAAGATGCAGACAGCCGGAGGCCCCTTGCTAATGCCCTAGTGCTCAGAGAGGGCCAAAGCTGGTGGGCAGAGATGTGGAAGGTACTGCTTTGGGTTCCCGCTCAACGGCGGGAAGCCTGGTTGCTCCGGACATTGCCAGATGTTTCCAGAGGTGCTCTGATGGGAAGACCAACACCTACTCAACCTCCCTTACTCCACCACCACCCCAGCAGGAACTGGCAGCCTTAGATATGTGTTTCTGAGACAAGCAAGAGGGAAAACCCAAGCCGGGCATGGTGGTGCACGCCTGAATACCAGCATTTGGGAGGCTGTGACAGGAGGACGCAATTCAAAGATGGCCTCAGCAACTTAGTGAGACTTTGTTTCAAAATAAAGAATAAAAATAAAAAAATAAAAATAGGACTGGGATATAGCTGGGAGGTAGACTGTCCCTGGGTTCAACCTCTAGTACAGCCAAAAAAAAAAGGAAGGAAGGACACATGGGGGTCCTGGGGATACCAAAAAAGGATACCCCAAAAGAAGTGGGACCTGTTCTCCAGAGCAGCTGAATTGGATTGAGAATCCGAGACAGCTGCTGGGGAAGGCATGGACACGGATGGACGGATGGACGTATAGACGGATGGATGCCATGGGAAGAGCCAGACAGCGATTTGCAAATCACGGCCCAGGAGGGGAGACGGGAGGGAGCCACACAGGAGCTAGCTGCCTCCGCTGCTTCCCCCAGGGCCGCTGGGGGCTGCCACCCGGGGGGAAAGCAGGCAGCAGCCTTCACACTAGTAGTTAAGTGTTCCCAGAAGCCATTGGGGGTGCCACTCGTAAGACGGTCCCTCACACAGGACCACGAGGCCAGGGGACATGGGGCGTGGCCCCACCCCCACTCCTCAGTGACCCTGTTGGCATGAGAACTGTCCCGAGGGCCGAGGGGCCTGTGCTGGCCCAGACCCGGCTTCTGCCAACGCTCATCCTTCCTCAAAGTCACCAGCAAGCACCGAGTTCCCAGGACCCAGCGACCCTGGACCCCGGCCAGAGTCCTAGATGGCCGCAGAACCTGCATGGGGCCGGCCTGGCTGAGCGACAGGCGGCTCCACCACGGCTGGGAGACCTGGTAAGTAAGAGCGGTGGCCACCGTGCAGGTAACCACTTCTTGGAGCCCAACCGGGAGACAAAGGGACGTCCAGCACAGAGGTGAGAGGCAGGCCGGGCAGGCAGAGGTTAAGGATGGCACAGCGTCCGCAGGCCCTTTGCTAAGACGTGGACACCACCCCAGGGTGCCAAAGAATGCAGTGGATGGAAATTCAGAAAACACCCTCCATGGTCTAGTTCCTGCAGAGGAGGGAGCACCCTGGACCGCCGGCCCAGCCTAGCCCTGGTCCTGCATTAGCCATGGACACTGCGAATCATCAAGGGCCTGGGCAGCCTTGGGGGGCACAGCTTCCCAGGGAGGAGAAAGTGCTTGGCAAAATCACCGCCCAGGAAACCAAGGCTTTTTTGTTTGTTTGTTTGTTTGTTTGGGCACTAGAGATTGACCTCGGGCATTCTACCTCCAAGTTACACCCCCTATCATCTCTATTTTATTTGGAAACAGGATCCCATTTAGTTGTTAAAACTGACTTTACACCTGAGATCCTCTGTCTCAGCCTCCCAAGTACTGGGATTACAGGCCTGCGCCACCTCACCAGGCTCCAAACAAGGATTTTGGATGCAAAAAAGGGGTTTCCTATGCAAAAAAAAAAAAAAAAATTCCCTGACAGAAGCCTATAATCCCAGCTACTTGAGAGGCTGAGGCAGGAGGATTGCAAGTTCCCTGCCAACCTTTGCAAAGCTTAGCAAGACTCTATCTCAAAATAAAAATAAATAAATAAAAAGGGCTGGGATGTAGCTCAGTGGTACAGCACCCCTGGGTTCCATCCCCAATACCATACATACACAGGAAAGCACGTTTCCTTACAAGACAATAACTATAAGTTGACACACACTCCGGGGGCCCAGGCCTTCGGCACAGCCTTGGGAATGGTCCCCTCTCCAGCTACACCCAGGTGCCAGTGGACAGTTCGGGTTGAGTCTGAGCGGCCTGAAGTCTAGCCAATAACACTCCAGCGGTGGCAGCGACGATGAGCAGACCCTTTCTGGGTCCCCGCCCCAGCGCAGTGTACTTCTGCGCCCTGCCGAGCTCCCTGGGCTCCGAGGCCCTCCAGACGCGTATCATGTGCTATGTTTTCAAGTTTCAGAGCACAGGGGTCTCCAGATGGAGCATCTGCGGCGCCGTCGCGGCCCCGTGCCGGGGGACTGCGCGCCTTACCTTGTTGTAGTACTGCACCTGCACCGAGTGCCAGCGCCCGTCACTCACGCCTCCGGGGACCTGCGGCGCCACCGTGGTTGTGGTCTCACCTGCACACGGGAGGGAGAGCCAGAGAGACACAGGTGAGCGGGACCAACAACCGCAGACCTGGCTTGGAGGCTGCTGGAAAGGCTGCGTCTTTCAGAGGTGACGCATGAACTTCTCCTTCATCAAGGAAACTTCACGAGGCCTTCTGCCCACACCCTGGGACACAGGCTCTCCCAGGAAAAGAGAAACCCTGCGGCCCAGGGCCTGGGGCGCCGTCCTCGGCACACTGACTCAGCCACCCTGCCCGTCCGAACCTAGGCCCAGGTCATCCCTCCCAAGGCATCCGGCCCCCAGGCACATTTCCCAGGGCCCATTTCTACATTTTCTTTTTAGATTACAAAAGTATTCTTGTTCTTTTTTGTGTGTGTGTGACACTGAGGATGGAATCCAGGGGCCTTCTACCTCCGAGCTACACCCCCAGCCCTATTTTTTTATTCTTTATTTTGAAACAGGATCTCACTAAATTGCAAAGGCCTCACTAAGTAGCTAAGGCTGGCGGTGAACCTCGATCCTCCTGCCTCAGCCTCCCAAATGCTGGGATTACAAGCGTGCGCCACCACACCAGCTTTGGTCATGTTTTTTTTAATACAAAAAAGGCAAAACTGTGCCCAGAAGGAAAGCTTCTTCACTTAGTATGCAGCATGTGCTGTGGTGGGTGGGCAGAGCACCCTTCTCTCCAAACACCACACCGCAGACACCAAGCCCACACGGATCTCTGCCTCCTCCTGGGTCACTTGATGACAGCAGAGACGCTGCCCCGCATTTGCGAGGCCCTTTAGCCACCGGACAGCAGGCTGCTGTGCGGGCCTGGAGCGCGTCTCCTGCACATGGCGGTTGTGAGGTACTTAGGCCGTTATTCCCGAGAGGTCTCGCGTCCCCAGGGTCAGGGTGGTGCCAGGAGACTGCATTCTGTGAACCTCCTTGGGGGTTCTGAACACAGTCCTGGCTCAGCAGCAGCTGGGAAGGAGTTTCGCAGGCACAAAAAGATAAAGTGGAGAAGCACCTGGTCCCAGGGAAGGGAATGCCACTCCCAGGGACCTGGCCGGCTACGGCCACCTCTCCTGCCACAGTCAAGTGGTGTTGTGGGTGTCCCCAGTTCTTCATTCCACATGGAAACCAAGTCCCAACATTTAATATGACTGTAAATCAAAGCGCCAGGGCTCTAGGGTGGGAGCTCCTGTGAACTATCTTAGGGAACTTCCAGGTCAAGGAGGAACAGGCGTAATTCACCCTAAAAATCATCTGCTATAATTTGGATCTGAATGTTCCCCAGGCCCATGTGTTGAAGTCCTGGCCACAGCCACTGTGCTCTTGGGAGGTGGGGGAACCTTCAGGATGTGAGACCCAGCGGGAGGAAGTTGGGTCACTGGGGGTGTGCCCTTGAAGGGGATGATGGGCCCCCGGCCCCTCTTCTCTGCTTCCCGGCCCCCATGGGCTAAGCAGCTTCTTCCGCCACGTTCTCATGACACAGTGAGTTGCCTCCACACAGGCCCAAGAGCAACGGGCCAACCAACTCTGGACCGGAGCCTCTGAACCTGAGAGTATAAGCCCACCTTTCTTCTTTTTATGTTGTTTACCTCAGGTATTTTGCCATAGTAACAAAAAGCTGACTAACACATCATTTATGCCAGAAAAACACAGACAAGAATGGCTGAAATCCTTTTGGCTAAACGGCCAGGTCTAACAATCAGGATATTTCTTGTACAGCTTTGTCAGCCTTTTTAATCTACAAGGATGGAGATACAGCTCTGTGGCAGAGCACTTGCCTAGCATGTAGAAGGCCCTGGATTCAATCCCCAGCACCACACAAACAAAAAGAAATTCATCTGCAGAGGTGCCACACTTTAATGCTTTCCCAATCTGGGGAAGCAGGAGCCGTTCCGCAGCACGAGCCCTACCTGCTGAGAAGGTGAGCTGCACCTGCTCGTCCACGATCTCCAGGGCGATGAAGTCGTGCTTTTCATTGAAGCGGCCGTTGTAGAGCAGCAGGGCATTCCTCTCTTGGGTGGCAAACCTGCGGGGCAGTGGAAGCACGTCACACACAGACCCCGGGGCCCAGGGGCTGCTGCAGGTGACACGCTTCACCAAGGAGGACTCTGGGGCTGCAGCTCAGGGATGACCTGGCACCAGCACTCTGTCTTCATGCCGGAAGTTGATGGCCCGTGCCACCTGATTAGCAACCCAGAGCCATGGGGGAGTGCGGTGAGGATGACTCAAGAACCCATTTCTTGGGCACAATGATCCAGAAGTATCGACTTCCAGTGGTTTGGACAGAGAACCCAGGCAGCACATCTTTCACGACTGGAAACAGAGTCCGTGTATGCATGTAGGCGCCTGCTCCAACAGGTCCCTCCACCCCCGCCCCGCCACCACCCTCCAGTTACACTGGTGTCTTTGCATCCCAACACAGGTTGAAAGGACCCCAGGCCTTTGCACCTGCTGCCTCCCTGCCTGTTACAGTGTTCCCTGGATCTGCAGATCCCTCAGGGGGGGGTCAATCCAAATGTACTCCCCCTTACTGATATTTTTATGATACTGGGGATTGAACAGGGGCATTCTACATCCGAGGTACACCCCCAGCCCTATTTTTATTCATTATTTTGAAACAGGGTCTCATTGAGTTGCAAAGGGCCTCACTAAGTAGCTGAGGCTGCCCTTGAACCATGATCCTCCAGTCTCAGCCTCCCGAGTGCTGGGATTAGAAGTGTGCCCACCACGTCCGGCTGCCCTTACTGATTTTAGCTTCATTGCACCTCCCATCCCTCTCACTGGATCACATCACTCATTTCTAATATTATCCTGCTTGATTTTTATTTACAGAAAAGTCTGATCCTAAAGAGGGCGATCGACTCTCATTCTCTACTGCATCCCCGAGCCCCAAGAGGGTGCGGCCCGGCCCCGTGCTCAGTGAGGAGTGGCGAATAGAGTGGAGGGAGACGGGAACGCATGAACAAGTGCGAGGACATGAGCAGAGCCGTCCTAGGCATCCAAACAGCAAAAAGCCACCTGCTCCAACAAAACAGACCCATCTTCCCAGAAACCCCTTCCCACGGCGGCCTGGAGGAAGCCGGCTCCCAGCCCCCAGCGTCCCTGCAGGGCCTCAGGAACGCCACGCCTCCCCGCACCCCCATGTGGAGGAGCTGGCAACCCCTGCGCGAACTTGGGCCTGGCTGATGGCCGGCCGGATGCCCACCACCGGGGCCCACGGCGGAGGGCCTTTCCTCTGCCCGGCCCTGTTGATGGCGCCGCGGTAGGACGCTCTCAGAAGCAGCCTCCACCCCTTGCTTCAGCCCTTCCTCGAATTAGCAAAATCCACAGGTGCTGGCCACACCTTGAGTGCTGTCTTTTAATGTCAGCTAGAACCAAGGACAGGCACTAAAGTAATGGACACACATGCACACACACACACACACACATGCCTGTACATGCACACACGCGCACACGCGCACACACACAGACACCCCACGGGGCCTGGGTGTGGAGGACACCGGGAGGAGGGCTCCACAGTAAGATGAGGCCGTTTCTGACATTCGGCCCCAGCTCGCTCCCCAGGCTTCTCTTTGGACCAACAGGAGCTGGCACGGCGCTGGGCCTAGCGGCCCTGCCAGCCCATCCGCTCGAGAGGGAGAGGGAAAGAGGGGCCGCGGCCGAGGGGAAGGTGGGGACGAGGCCCGCAGATGCAGAAAGGCTGGATGACAGAAACCCAGGCTCCGAGACAAAGAACAGAGCACAGAGGCAAGAGGCTGCTGGGATGGGCCGCGGGGAGCCAGGCGCTTGGCAAACAACTGAGAAACCGAGAAGGGCCGGGAGCGGGGCCACCTGAGAGGAACGCGCCCACCAGCCCGCCCTGTCCAGGGGGATGAGAGGCCCTAAGTCTCCGGGCGTCCATCCCGCAGGCGCCCCGCAGCACCCGGACCGCGACTGCGCTGCGATGATTCTGAAAGGACTCCTAGACTTCGCTTCAGAGTCCGTCACACTGAAGGGTGGGGAAGGGTCCATCAGCTGTTGTCCCATTACAATTAACTTAGAAAAACTAAGCCCCCAGCAGTTGGCGTGGCCTGCCTTAGGAGGCGTTCATTACAGGTTTTTTTGTTGTTGTTGTTTTGTTTTTTTGGTTTTTTTTGCAGTACCAGGGATGGAACCCAGGGCATTGTACCTCTGAGCTACACTCCCAGCCCTGTTTTTAGCCTTTTTATTCTTTGAATTGGGGTCTCACTGAGTTGCGAAGGGCCTCACTAGGTAGCTGAGGCTGTCCGCGAACCGTGATCCTCCGGTCTCTGCTTCCCGATCACAAGTGTGCGCCACCACGCCCGCCTTACGCGTTGTTATTTGTTACCTGTTCTCTGTGTCAGGAGCCAACAGACTCCGCGGTCGGCTTCCGGCACGTGCCCGTGTGCACCCTCTGGCCATGCAAGGCCAGCAGGCTCCAGCGGGGACGCGCTCCTGCAGCTCCTGAGCCGAGTGGCCACTGAGGGCTGCCAGCCACACTAGGTGGCAGGCAGCCATCACTATTGTGTACCCAAGCCAAACGCTCCAAACCCAGACCTATCACACGCCACAGTCCACCTGCCGGGGAATATGGGGTTCTTGGATACAAGGGGTGCTCAGAAGCCCTGTGCTTTCATTCTCAAGCCATGCAGGACACAGCGTAGCCAGGAAGGCCTCCAACCCAGGCCCTCATTTGGAGGCCTGTGCCACAGGGCTGGCAAGCAGAATAATGATGTGGGACCCGGCCGTGCCCGGCCCAGCACGCCACCGTGCCCGGGCGTGGCCCCGCCACCTTGCAAAAAGGGGACAGGGTGGGGGCGACAGGAACAGCAGGTGCCCACGCTGCACGTCCGCGGCCGTCACACCAAGGCCCCAGCAGGAATCGGTGTTCTCCCACTTTGCCAGCGAGGCCTCTTCTCCACACTGAGGAGGTGAGCGCTGGCGGGGCTGCACCCCCGCTCTGGGCACAAGACCCCGGGAGAGACATCGCTCTGCCAGTCCTGGGCTCCTCAGTGCACCTGGAGGATGGAGGTGTCCCCGGAGGACAGGGCACACGGTGCTCCTGTGGGACAGGACAGTCCTCCTCCACCCTGGCACAAAACCAGACAGGAAACACACCCTTCTTTACTAACCCTTGAAAATGAAAATGGTGGAGTGTGTGTGTGTGTGTGTGCGTGCGTGTGTGTGTGTGTGTGTGTGTGGTCCTGGGGATGGAACCCAGGGGCATTCTACCTCCCAGCTACACTCCCGGCCCTATATTCTATTTTTAATCTTGAAACAGGGTCTCATAGAGTTGCAAAGGGCCTCACTAAGTAGCTGATCCTCCTGGATCCTCCTGTCTCAGCCTCCCAAATTCTGGGATTACAAACACACTTGGCTGGAAATGAGAGATTCTTAAACCTTAATTAACCCAGTACTTGGGAGGCTGAGATGGGAGAATATCAGGTTTGCGACCAGCCTCAGCGACTTGGGGAGGCCCTCAATGAAATAAAACAGGGCTGGGGCGTGTAGCTTGGATTCAGTCTCTAGTAACACACACACACACACACACACACACACACACACACACACACACACACTATCCCCCCATATATACACACACACTGGGGGTGTGGCTTGGATTCAGTCTCCAGTAACATACACACAGGCATGAACCCCACCCAAACTTAATTAAGTCTAAATTCCCAGGTGGGGGTATAAAAATAGTAGCTTAAAAACTTAAATTGACCTGTGGGCCCCCATCACGTCAAGGCCAAGTCGGGAGAGATGGGGGTGGAGCGGGAAGCCAGTGCTTAGCTACACCCGGGCCGCTCCGGAGCCTGCCGGCCCTGCACTCTGGCCTCTGGAGGCCAGCAGAGCCCGCGGCGCTGGGCGGGCGGCAGAGGGCCCCACCCCGGCACTCACGCGAGGCTGACGGTGAAGCGGAAGCGCTGGCGCAGGCCTCGGAAGGTCACGAAGGACTGGGGCGGGAAGCTCCGGGTGCTGACCTCGCAGTAGGGCCGCTGGTACTCGCCGGGGGGACACACGCAGTGGAAGCCGCCGATGAGCAGGTTCACGCAGGTGCCCCCGTTTTTGCACACGCCGTTGGCACAGCGGCCCGAGCGGGCATTCACTTGGCAGTGCTCCCCTGCAGAGTGGGCGAGAAACAGAGGTGAGAGGAGGCCGAGAGGGAGCCAGCTTCGTCCGGAGGGGAGGGACCCGGCTCAGGCTGTGAGGCCTGGCAGCTGGCACTCAGCCTCGGGAGCCCGCCACGCTGGCCTGGTCTACACAGGCTCCGCCTGGCTTGCAAAGCACAGCTTCCCTCTGCATCTTCACAGGGCAGAGACCAAGAAGGGCATGGTGGCACATGCCTTAACTCAGTGCATAGGAGGCTGAGAGACAGGAGGACGGCAGGTTCGAGGCCAGCCTCAGCAACTTAGTGAGGCCCTACACAACTTAGTGAGATCCTGTTTCCACATTAAAAGTAAAAAGGGTTTGGGGTGTCGCTCAGAAGTAGAACACCCCTGGGTTCAATCCCCAGTACCAAAAAGTAAGAAATAAAGAAGGAAGAAAAGAAGGGGTGAGAACATCCCCATCACGGGGTCCGCTCTTGTGGCCCCATTTAACCTTACTGACCTTTTTATAAAGTCTCCCCAGGGCCCCAGCCTGTGAATCTGGGTGTGACCGCATTTGTTCTATAGCCGACCCCGCACAAGACAACGGGGACAGAGAGGCGTGGATAGGACGGCACATTTCACTGTCAGTTTTTGTAAACAGAAAAGAAAGGAATCCAATTGAAACTGAGTACTGTGGTGGAGCCTGGACACCCTCCAGCATGGAGGCTCTGGAGGCCTGGTCGCTGAAGACTCTTCACTGAGCCCTGCACTCACTCTGACACCCTGTGACACCCCTCGGCCAGGAGCCACGTCGGGCAAAGCCGCTGTGTGTACCACAGCGGCCACACCAACAGCGGCTTGGGGGCAGGCATCGCTGACCTCCGCTCACCCAGCCCAGCATGCCCCTGTGTCCAGTTACGGCTCCCGCGAAGGCCCTGCACAGCCCAGCCAGCCCCTGCATCCAGGTGTGGCTCCTGGGAAGGCCCTGTACAGCCCAGCCTGCCCCTGCGTCCAGGTGTGGCTCCCAGGAAGGCCCTGCACAGCCCAGCCTGCCCCTGCGTCCAGGTGTGGCTCCCGGGAAGGCCCTGCACAGCCCAGCCTGCCCCTGCGTCCAGTTATGGCTCCCAGAAGGCCCTGCACAGCCCAGCCCGCCACTACGTCCAGGTGTGACTCCCGGGAAGGCCCTGCACAGCCCAGCCCGCCCCTGCGTCCAGGTGTGACTCCCAGAAGGCCCTGCACAGCCCAGCCTGCCCCTGGGTCCAGGTGTGACTCCCGGGAAGGCCTTGAACAGCCCAGCCCACCCCTGCGTCCAGGTGTGGCTCCCGGGAAGGCCCTGCACAGCCCAGCATGCCCCTGCGTCCAGTTATGGCTCCCAGGAAGGCCCTGCACAGCCCAGCCCACCCCTGGGTCCAGGTGTGACTCCCCAAAAGGCCCTGCACAGCCCGGCCTCCTCAGCTCTCCCAGCCAGGATCAGCCTGGAGCTGAGTCTCAACTAGGCTGCACCCCGGAGTGCTGTCCTGGGCGAGCCAAGGTCCATCTGCTCTGACCCCTCCGAAACCAAGCAGGTGTGCCTGGACGGCCTGCTGCTCAGTGTCACCATGGGGGGGTCACCGAACCAGACCCCACAGCGCAGGCACCAGGGCAGGACCAGGCTCAGGTCAAGGGGTGCTTCCCCCCCTCCCCTGCTCTGCAGGCAGGAGCCACCCCAGGAGAAATGGGCCAGCACTGCCCACCCCGCTCAGGGCTAAGGGAAGGGAAGAGACCCATGGACCAGCCCTAGACCCTCCTCTGGAGTTCTTTGACTTCTCCACCCACCGGCTCATTGCCAAGGCTCTGATCACCACAGCTGCCGGCCTGGCCACCCTGCAGGGGGTTCTGTGTGAACACGCTCACACACGTGTAACTCCCCCTGCAAACACTCCTAACTTCATACACCCATTCACAGCCTAACAGGCGTACACACTTACAGACACCCGCATCCACATGTAACCCCCGCACCCTCACACATGTGTGCATTCACACACTTCTGTGCATGCATACACCTGCTCACACCCAAGGTCTCACATGCACGTCCACACACCCACACGCTCACACCCTTGCTGACCCTCAGTCATACACATGCATCCTTGCACAAGCTACGCCACTTACACACGCAGACACACTCATGAATGCCCACCCCCTACACGCTCTCACACCTCCACGTGCACACTGCACGCTCCTGGCCTCCTCTCAGGAGCCTTTGTGAATTCCTGCAATTGATTTGATGTTTGTAGCTTAAGATAAACTCCCCCCCTTTACACACCGCAAGTGTTCTACCTAAAAACACGAGAGTGCTTGCTCTGCGGTGTTCTGGGGAAGCCTGCGGTAGCCAAGCACAGTGCTTTCTGGAAAAAAAGGCTACCCTGGGGGGAGAGCGGGATGAGGACAGAGGAAGGCCCGGCCGCCCTCCCACAGCTCCTCTGGCCAGGATCATGGGAGAGTCAAACTGGCCCAGGAACAGCAAGCCTGGCCCTGGCCTACCAGGCCCCGACGCCCTGTCCTGCCCGGGCCTTGCAATGTGGGTGCTGCGTCCCCCCTTGAGCACCGGGCTCCCCTCTGCAACCGCAGCCCAGGATCTCTAAGGATCCCACAGGAAGCAGGCGGCCAAGGGGGAGCCGTCCCTCCACGCTGCAGGACGGGCTGGGGCTCACGGCGGGCACTCCTGCTTACAGACCGGGCCCCCGAAGCGGGGACAACAGATGCTCCTTCTGGGGGCCAGGGAGAACGCTTCCTGCCCCTCCCAGCTTGGGGGGCCCAGTGCTCCCTGACCTGTGGCCATACCACGCCAGTCTCTGCTCCGTGCTAACATGGCCCCTTTCCTTGGAGTGCCAAGCCCCTCTCTCCTTTCTCTTACAAAGATACCGGACCTTGGATCTGGGGTCCATCTTAAGTCTGGATGATTTTATCTTGTGTCTGAACCTATCACAAGACCCTATTTCCAACCGAGGCCACATTTTAAGGTTCCCACAGACACCGATTTGGGGCTCTGACTTAATCCATCGTGACAGCCTTCTGAATTGTTCTAGGATTGCAGTGGTGACTGTGGACTCTGCAAACGCGGGGCCCATCCCAGGAGCGCGGCTTCCCGAGGGGTCTCCCAGGCTGCGGCTCCTCTGCCTGCGGGACGCATTCCTCCCGACTGTACTCCTCCCCTCCAGCCCACAGGAGCCGCAGCGCAGGGGCCCAGGCCAGCCTTCCACCTGCAGCTCCGACCTCCACAGCCCCTCTCCACTGGGCCCCAGCCGCCATCTACCATGAGTCCAGGGAGGCAGGCCTGGGGTCTGAGAGCCGCCCTGCCTCCCCACACCCCTTGCTCGCCCTTGACGCCCCCTACCATTTCCCTCACCCCACTGCACCTTCCTTTCTCCCCCACAGCATCCTGATCACCGACCCTGCATCTGCCCCACAGGACAGATGTGTGGAGCAGAAAGCTGGTCAGTCCCACTGGCTTAGAACCCCGCTGTTCCTGGGAGCCCCCACCCCACCCCAGCCTGGCCTCAAGAACAGGCCCAGACCCATCTGCAACATACCCGCCCGCCCTAGCCGACCTCACCACCTCCCTCTACCACGGCTGCCCAGATCCAGCCAGTGACCAAAGATGGCCCCATGGCACCCCCAGATGTCCAGTGTTATCCACAATGGAACCCAACAGCGTCCACCCTGAAGCTCTCTCTCCTGGTCTCTGTGTGTGCCTTCTGGGGCCCAAAGGCCACCCTGTGTCCTTCCCCATGCCTTTCCCGAGTGAAGCATGCACCTGTGGAAGCTTCGGGACCTCTTGAACAGGTCCTGCGTGCCAGGACACAGCACCCAGGGTCTCTCCTTTCTGGAAAGGACTCGTCCCAGATCCATGCGCCCCACTGCTCACGTGGCTGTTCAATTCTGTCCATCTCCCCAGGCCCTGTGGAGGAGCCCAGGTCCATAGCAAGCTCTGGGAAATGCTTGTGGGATGAAGTCATAAAATGCCTGGGCTTCCCCAGCTCTCAGGCAGTGATTAATGCTTGCCCTCAATCCATGAAGTCACAAAACCTAGATAACGCACGCACGTACTGGATTCAAACAGCAAGGAACCCACATTGATGTAATGAATTATATTGTTGTTATTTTGTGGTACTGAGCACTGAACCTGGGGGGGATATCTCTGAGCTACACTCCTAACCTTATTTCATTTTCTGTTTTGAAACAGAGTCTTATTAAGTTACTAAAGCTGTCCTCAAATCTGAGATCCTCTTGTCTCAGCTTCCCAAAGACTAGGATTATAGGTGTGTCCCACTGCTCCCAGTTATGAAAAATCAATTTTAAAGTTGAACATGGCCTTTTTATTTATTTATTTTTTGGTGGGTCTGAGGATGGAACCCAGGGGCATTCGACCTCCGAGCTATACCCCCTGCCCTATTTTTATTATTTAATTTGAGACAGGGTCTCACTAAGTTGCGGAGGGCCTCGCTAAGTAGCTGAGGGCTGGCTGCGAACAGTAATCCTCCAGTCTCAGCCTCCAGAATGCTGGGATTACAAGCGTGCCCCACCACGCCCGGCTAAACATGGCCATTTTACATAAGGCAGCATGACCTGTGAGCATCTGGGCTGCACGTGAACAGGTCAGCCTGGGGTGGGGCCCCATCTCAGGGTCCTGGTGCCTTCGTCCAGGCGGACTCCGGTCCCCAGGGGCAGGTCAGCCGCGATGCTCTGTGTAAGGACAGCCTCCCACGGCTGCTGCTCAGGCCGCCCCATGATCCACTAACACTTCTCCTTCAGTGTACCCTCTGAACAGCGGGGTGGGGTGGCGAGGGCCCCGCCAGCCCCGGGGGGCCCAATTCACAGCCTTTGCAAACACGCCCATACGGCCAACTTGGTAGTGGTGAGCGCAGAGCTGAGAAGGCCGCACCTGATGGTTTTCAATTCTGAAAATCATCTTATTTAGGAATATCATCTGAGTCAAACCGAGGAGCCCTGTTTTAAATGTTCTCACCCAACCCTTATTATAAAGGTTCTCGGGGCTGCAAGGTATCAAGATGTAGCCTCATCTTTCCTTCCCTAGGGTTTCCCATTCACAATAACCTTGGCACTGCTCCCCTGCCGTCTGGGCACTCCGCGTGGATTCAAATGCTGGCTGAGTCATTCTCAGCCTGGGAGCACGCCCCGCCTCCTTCCTACCTGCATCCCCAGGACAGCTGCCAGCTCCACCGCCCACGCCGAGGATAAGGTTCACGCGGGCAACCTGAGAGCTAACTCAATAATGAATGGGCACGCCACCCGGTCCTCTCACGGGGACACAGGCCTCGGCCTCTGGTCATGGCTGCAAATGCAAAGCCCCAAACAGAAATGTTGGGAAGGAAGGGTCTTGCAGGAAAACACTCGTAACGACAAAAGCCACAGCTCCCGGGACCACGCCCGCCCAGCCCCACAGCACCACCAACATCCCTGTCACCAGGCACCTGCTGCACACCAGGTTGGGAATGAGGGATGAGGGGACACTGGCACTGTCGGAACCACCAACCCCGGACCTAAGGGCTGCGGGGCCCCTAAAGAGGCCCAAGCCCACGGGGCCTAAGCAACTGGCTGGCCTGCAACAGGTAGGAGCTGGAAGGTGGGTGAGCACCCTGTGGGGACCGTGGGGGAGGAAGGAATGGCCTTAGCCTGTTTATGGAGGCACAGGCAGGGGCAGGGAGAGAGAGGCGGGGAGGGGGAGTCACATCACATCCAGAAGGAGGGAGGTGTGCTGTGAACCTGCAAGAACAGGCCTGGGAAATCACTCCTGGAGCGGCAGGCTAGGCCCAGCACAGAGTGGCCCAGTACAGATACCAGGGCAGCAAGGGGCCGGGACGCGCCCCAGGAGGGAAGGGAATGTAAACGTTTGCCAACCTAAGTTTTTAAGTAAATAAAAAGACAATTCCTTTCTCATCTGAGAAAGAGCTCAGGGCCTTGAACTAGAAAAACCAGAATTTCCAAAGGCAGCGAGAGAAAGACTTGGGCGTAAAAGAAACCTGGACGGCCAGGAGCTGAGGCAGAACTGAAGATCAACATGGAACGCAGAGGGAGGATGGAGGCAGCAGAGGAGCCAGAAGTCAGGTCGCTAAACACAAGCCTCAACCCAAGGGCAGCCTGGAGCCCACAGAGAGCACGGCCGCGGCCTGGAAGTCAGGACACGGCAAGGGACGGCCTGTCTGAACGAGGAGGACACAGCCAAGCACAGCTCGAGGCGGGTGCTCCGGGGAACACGCCATGAAAAGGGAGGTGTGCCCACCTCTGTCCATCCAGCCTTCCCCATGCCCACCATTCACTCCTTCATCAAACACCCAGCCCTCCTTCCATTCACTTACCCACCTACCATCCATCCATGTATCAGTCCAACCATCCTCCAGCCACCTGCCCAGACCATCCGTCTACCTACCCACCCACCCATTCACCCACCGTCCATCTCTCCACTCCCACCCACCATCTATCCTATCCATTGAATCCATCCAAATATCCATACAACCATCTCTCCTCTACCCATCCATCTACCCACCCATCCACCTGTCCATCCATCTACCCACCCACCAACCTGTCCATTTATCTACCCACCCACCCACCTGTCCATCCATCTACCCACCCACCCACCTGTCCATCCATCTACCCACCCACCCACCTGTTCATCCAACTATCTACCCACCCACCCACCTGTCCATCTATCTACTCACCCACCCACCTGTCCATCCATCTACTCACCCACCCACCTGTCCATCCAACTATCTACCCACCCACCCACCTGTCCATCCATCTACTCACCCACCCACCTGTCCATCCATCTACTCACCCACCCACCCACCTGTCCATCCATCTACTCACCCACCCACCCACCTGTCCATCCATCTACTCACCCACCCACCCACCTGTCCATCCATCTACCCACCCACCCACCTGTCCATCCATCTACTCACCCACCCACCCACCTGTCCATCCATCTACTCACCCACCCACCTGTCCATCCATCTACTCACCCACCCACCCACCTGTCCATCCATCTACCCACCCACCCACCTGTCCATCCATCTACCCACCCACCCACCTGTCCATCCATCTACTCACCCACCCACCTGTCCATCCATCTACCCACCCACCTGTCCATCCATCTACCCACCCACCTACCTGTCCATCCATCTACCCACCCACCCATATATCATCTACTCACAAATCTACTCATCTGTCCACCATCCATTCATCTACCCATCCTTCCATCTGCCTCTCACCTAACCATTCCTCCTTCCATCCACCCATCCCTCCATCCAACTACCCACCTAACCATTCAACTGTCCATCCAACCCTTTATCCATCTGCCTACCCACCTGACCATCCCTCCATCCATCCACTCACCCATCATTCAACCATACATCTAGCAAATGGCCCTGCGTGAGCACTGGCGTTACACGCATGAAAAAGGCAATCTGTACTTTTATGGAGTCCCTGACTAGGTAAAAATGTTAAATCTTCAGGAAAATTGAAACTATGTGTGAAGAAGTTGGGCAGAACACTAATGGGGGCGCTAAGAAGAAGTGTGGGTATTGAGGCAGGGGGAGGGGCCGGTCAGGCTCAGGCTCAGCCAGGGACACCCACCAGGGACCCACTGAGATCCCTGTAGGTGGGTGCAGATGCGGCTGCGTCCCAACCTGGGCTCTGCCCACCCCAGTGCACTCTAACCCAGCCAGAGAGAGCCGCCATCGCGCAGCAGGAGCACGCTCACGCACACCGACGCACACACATGGGTGACAGCTCTCACTGTGGGGCAGGCCAAGGTGGAGTCCCAGTCCACTCTCGTCCTGCTGCACTCCACGCCCGCGAGGCCCGCCCCACACAGGCCGCACAGCAAAGCCCCAGGCAGTGGCCTGGCCAAGGTCACAGAGAGCAGCCACGGTCCCCATGGCATGCAGCCCGGGACAGAAGCACGAACAACAGAGGCCCTCGCCACAGGCCCTTGGTGGAGCAGCAGACTGCAGGAGAGGATGTGCTGCTGCTGGCCCACTCTGCAAGGCAGGCTGACGCACAGACAGACGCACGGCCAGGAAGGGCCAGTGCTCAGGCCGCTGCCCTGTCCTCTGGCCATCACCAGGCTGCACCTTGAGCCAAGGAAATGCTGGGGCCACTCCACAGCGGAGCTCTATTCTGACTGGTCAGTGTGAGCCCCAGAAAAGCTCCCCACAAGGCAGGCCTCAACCAGTAGAGGAAGCCCAGAGAGGGTAATAACTTAGCTGGGTCACACCGCCTCCAGGATAGAGCGGCGGTGCACTCCCAAAGTGCACTGCGGGAAGTGAACTCACACGGCAGACCAAGGCATGGGCGCCCCTAACACCAAGCCTCTGGGGCGCTGCTACCAGGGACAGCGTCCTGAGCAAACTCTTGACCAGTGCCTCAGTTTCCCTGGCTGTAAATCCTGGCCTGGAGGCAGGGATTCCTGGCCTGCTTGCCTGGAGGCCAGGCGTGGAACCTAGGAGGCTGTGCTGGGCAGAGGGGCTCCTGCTGTTGAGGCCTGAGGCTGCTGCTAGCGCTCCTGCTCCCCTGCCCTCCGCAGGCTGCTGCCCCCTTACCCTGGCAAGCTTCCAGCTTTGTTTGGCTTGCTGGCCATGAGTCTCTCCCTGGACCCCGTCCCAGGCAGCCCAGGCCTCCCCACCTGGCAGCGTAATGAGGAAAGGCCTCCGGCAAGGGCCCCACACCTGGCCCGCACCCATGGAAGCCCCAAGCCCCGAGGCCAGGAGAGGCCAGCGGCTGCACTTGTCCTGGTTGGCCGCCTCGATGACTTCACCATCGCCTTTGAAGCCAATTCCCAGAAATCCAGACACACCCATATTTTAAAAATATAAATTAAAAAATGCATTCCAGTGGCAAAGAACCACGATTCCACCCACATGCTGTTTCTGACTCACAGAAGACACCTGCTCGGTTGGGGGGGGCTGCTGAACACCAGTGACGGGAGAGATTTTAACTCCCCTGGCACTCAACGCAGCGCCAAAGCTGACAGTTCTAGAACAAGGGCCCAGCTAACTCCAGCCTGGATTTCAATGGGGTCATCGCCCCCAGGAAAAGGCGCTGTCCCAACCTCCCTCGTGGGGTGGGGAGACCAGAAATGACCACTCTGTACTGAGCCCCAGGTGGCCCCAAAAGACAAGCCCACCTCCAGGTTCCTAGAGCCCGTGACGGAATCAGGTGCCCAAGATGAGAAAATCCTTTTTTATTTTTTTTTTTCAGTACTGGGGATTGAACCCAGGGGCATTCTGCCTCTGAGCTATACCCCCAACCTTTTTAAAATTTTGAAACAGGGTCTCATTAAGTTGCAGAGGACCTAAGTTGCTAAGGCTGGTCTCAAACCTGCAATCCTCCTGTCTCAGCCTCCCAAATACTAGTATTATAGGCACGTACCACCATGCACGCCTGGGGAGAAAGTCTTTATTACCCAGGTGGGCCCTGTGCAGCCACGTGGAACGTGGAGCTTTCTTAGGTTTAAATGAACGTTTTAAAAGAATCTTAAATGAGGGCTGTTGTTAAGGGTTCTACCAGAGAGACGATCAGTAGCACACTTCGTACAAAAAGCAGAATACCTGTGTACAGAGTGAGACCGACCGGCAGACAGACAGACAAGAGAGACAGGGAGAGAGCGACAGCTTCAGTGCACTGAGTCCCCAGGGTCTGCATGCGCAGGCAGGGCGGGGCCAGGCAGGCGGCAGCAGGTGGAAGCGCTGGGGCAGGAGGTGACATCGCAGTCTACGGATGGAATTTCCTGGTCACTGCCCAGGCTGGACCATGGCAGGAGGGGCAGGCCTGCTGCTGCTGAGCAGGAGAAGACCGGGGCAGGCACCAGCCAGGCAGCCTGGACGTTAGCAGTGAGTAAGCCCGACGTGCAACAGCAGCGGGTCCAGGCTTGGCAGGAATGCCCAGCAGCACCGCCATCACCCCCAAGAAAAGCAGCTTGGCACCCACGCTTCCAACTCCCTTCCCATGGTGGGCCGGCGGGAAAGACTGCTCCTTGGCACAGGGCCATGTGCAGAAAATGGAGCACAAACTACTAACCCATTGTTTAGAGTCAGGGCAGCAGCCAAACTGCCCCGCGTTAGCACAGCAAACGCTAGCAGAGAAGTCTCCCTCTCCCTGCCCAACAGCCAGCGGGCTGCAACAGAAACGGGGCTCTGGCTCAGGGCAGGACAGAGGGTGCTGTCAGCACCAGGGAAAGGATGCAGGAGGGGTGACCAGCAGCGGTGGGCTCTGGGGTGACCACTCAGACGCCTCTAGCCAGTCCTGATGGCCAGAACGCCACACCAGGGCCAGAAAAACAGCAAGAATAGCCAAGCCCGCCATGCGCAGAAGGAAGAGGCCTGCGCGCCCAGGCATCCCACCTGCAAGGGTTCACTGAGCACTGAGTGGGTGCCAGGGATGGGGAGGGGGCGTCCAAAGTCATGGTTGACAGATGGACCCCCAACACGCCCCCTTCCTCGTCCCTGAAGCCTGAGGAGGTGGGACCTCGCACTGCAGGAGGCACGTCTCCAAGAAGTGAAGCTGCCCTGGGTTCCTGGGTAGGCCAGGTTACCCGGGTTACCGAGCAGGCCAGAGCCAGCCCGAGGGTGCTGTGACAAGAGGAGGGAGAAGGTCAGGTCAGACACGTAAGGACGAAAGCAGAGGCTGCAGTGACGTGGGGAAGGGCCAGGAGCCCAGGATGCATGTGGCTCCAGAAGCCGGAAAAGAAAAGCCAGGCAGGACGGCGCACGTCTGTAATCCCAATCCCTGGGCAGCTAAAACAGGAAGGCTGCAGGCTCTCTGCCTGCACCAGCAATTTAGTGAACCCCTGTTTCAAAATTAAAACAGAAATAGGGCTGGGGGTGTATGTAGCCAGGAAGTAGAATGCTCCTGGGTTTGATAATTCCCATTAGAAAATAAAATAAAATAAAATAAGTGAAAAGAAATTCTCTAGAAGGAAGCAGCCCTACCGAGACATGTGCTCTCCAGAAGGGTAAATCCAGGAGGACAAATCTGTGCTGCTCAAGCCCTCACTGTTGGGATTCTATTGCAGCAGCTGGAAGCTTGAGGTGGGGAGACAGCACCTGCCAGGACCCGCCAGGCAGCTGCCTCTCCCGGGGCCCAGGGTAAAGACAGTGAGGGGTTCCCAGCGTGAGCTCAGGCCACCTCTGTGACCACAGTCACACCCTCTGCTGTAGACTCCTGGCGGGCTAGGTGGCCCCGGGGAACCCTCCCCTCTAGGTTTAGATCCTTCAGAGGAGAGAGCAGCTCGAGAACCTGCCTCCCAGCAGACACTCAACAAGCAAGCCGGCAAGAAGCCCCAAGAGCCCTAAGTGGGGTGATGGTAATCCCAGAGTGACACACGCAGTCCTCCTTCACACCTTGGACCTGGACCGTATTTGGAAATAGGTTACTGCAGGTGAGATCAAGTTAAGATGATGTCATAATGGACTCAGGAGGGGCCTGTTGTCCTTATGAGAAGAGAGGAATGTGGACAGAGGCAGGGAGAACGAACCAGGAAGACGCAGGCAGAGCCCGGATCACGCAGCCATACGCCAAGGACACCTGGAGCCCCCGGAAGCTCGGAGGCCCAGGGAGAGCCTCCCTGGGGGCCTGCACAGGACGTACCTTGCTGGTACTTTGATCCTAAATTTCTGGCTTCCAGATTGCAACACAAAAGGCTTCAGTTGTTTTAAGTAACCTAGCTGGTAGCACAGGTTGAATATCTCTTCTCCAAAATACTTGGGAACAGAGGTACTTAGGAGTTAGGGGTTTTTTTGGAATATTTTCACATACACAATGAGATATCCTTGGGGATGGGAGCCAAGCCTGACCATAAAATTCATTCACATTTCATGCATACCATTTACACACAGCCAAAAGGTAATCTTATACAGTATTTTTAATTCACTTGAATTTTGACCGAGAGGTCACGTGTAGAATTCCCCACTGTGATACCGACCCAAAGGCTTTGGATCTGGGATTTGGGAGGCTCAAACTGTATTTTGTAACGGCAGCCGCAGGAAGCCACAGGAGGATGTGGGCCAGCCTGACGCTCAATAACTGCATGGCTGTACCTGACACCCAGCCCAGGAAACTCATTCTGTTTAACCAAAGTCCCAGGTTTGGGAGAAATTTTTCATGGATGAGACTGGGAGTTCCTGGACAAATCTGTCTACACCGCAGTCCTGTGGTACATGACAGAGTGGAGTTAAAGTCACCCAGAAGAGCCACAGTACTCTAGAGAACCCAGATGTCACGACAAAGACTCTTTAGAAAGAGTCAAACAGAAAAGACCCGCAGGAAGAGAGAAAAACTTGAACCTCAAATATCTCAAATGTGCATTCTCCCAAGAAAGGATTCTGTGGCTGCCTTACCTGAGATGTTAATTACAGGCTGTGCAGTAATTTTCACTTTAAATGATAATTACCTCTTGAGGTTAAGGACCAGATTCAGCTTCACTCTGAGCGCTTTGCAGCGGGCTGAGGGTTACAGGCTGCAGTAAGCTCAGGCCTGGGCAGTCCGTGGTCAGTGGACATCACTCCACGGACGACAGCACAGCCCGGAACGCACGCGGCACTTTCAGTCCAACCTGAAGGGGCAGCGTTTTCAGCTTGGGGTCATTTCGTGTGTCAATGTATCACCTGGTATAGAAACACCAGGACCCTGATAAACCACCTCCAGACACAGCCAAGGGTTAGAAGGACGTCTATAATTACAACAGGATGGGAGAAAGGCTAGGATTTATTTTAAAACTTTTACCATGAGCAGACTGGTAGTTAGACATTTTTATCAACCATTTCTCTGGCCTTGAACCTACACAAAATGTCTGCTCTCTGGGAGGACTTCCAGGGGATCAGGGCCTTTAGAGGGAATAGTTGGGGGTCCTGCCATTGGGGGAGTTGTTCAAAACTCAAAGTCAGCACCACCCAGGACCCAGAGCACTGGTCTACACCAATTAGCTCCCCTCTGAGGAGCACCCAGCAGTGCTCAAAGCCCAGCTGATGCAGTGCCGATGCCTGCCCGGGGACAGCGGCCGGCTCTCTCAGAAGCCATGTGAACCCCAGTGGCAGGGATTTGCTGAAACACGCTCTGAATGCAGACAAGCGGATCCAGGGTCCTAAAATCAAGGGTCAAGTTCATTCTTGAGCTCCTAACAAAGACCGGGACCATGAGGACCTGGGGCACAAGGTCACCTTTACCCAGACTCAGGCAAAGGCCCAGGTCAGGCTGCCCTCTGGCCAAGCTGAGTTTGAGAGGCCCAGCCCCTCCCTGTGGTGACATCAAAGGCGGCACTCCGGACCACATCCATGGAGTGCAATCACCTGCACCCAGGTCCCCTCCGGTGGAGAAAGCGGTGGGAAGAGAAACTGCCATGGGCTGCTAAATGAGGGCCCGGCCTGGTCGCCGCACACCTGCAGTGCAGGGAAGGACCCAGGAGGCAGGCAGGGGTCCTTCTCCCAGCTTGAAGCCAAAAGCAACAGAGACGCCCCTGTCCCTGACCACAGCGCAAGGTGAATGGCGGATCCAAGGCCCTGCCCCGGCACGCACAGGGAACAGGACTGTTCTCCGCAACCCCCCCACACACACACTCCTGTGGACACAGACCCTGGGGGCGCTGGCTGTGTGGCAGCCAAGGGAGGTGACTGCCCTCGAGTGCTGCAGCCCACAGGTGGGTGACTGGACTTTTTTTCCCCCTAGTATTCTAGAGACTGGGCCCCGGGGCATTTTTTACTATTATTTTTCATTTTCACAAAGGGTCATGCTAAGTCATCGAGGGTCTCACAACGTTGCTGAGGCTGGCCTTGAACCTGTGGGCCCCTTCTATCTCAGTTTCCTAAACCCTGGCTTTCTAGGTGTACACCACTGCACCAGCTGCATCTAGACTTTGAACCAGAGCGCCAGCCATCCTGGGTAGGCTTGTACCCGGCCCAGAGGGGACCCAGTGCCCATTTTTAGCAGCACTTAGTAAGGGTTCACAGGGCAGGAAAGACAGAAGGAAACCCAGTAGATGACAGTGATCCTCGTGCAGTGGACAGAAGAAACAGCAGGGCAGACAAAATCACTAGGACTTTGGGGACAGATTAAACATGGGGGTCAGCACAACGGGGCAAAAAGACCCAGGATCGGAGCTGGGAGCATATGCTGGAGACGCCCACTGTACACCCAGATGAGGACGCAGAAGAGGCAGACACGGGAGGCCGGAGCTGGGGAGGTCAGTCTCCCCGGGGCAGCTAGCACGAGATACCTGATCCTGTCCCAGTTATTTGCCCTGGTGTTGGAACAGCTGTCACTGCACAGTCCCCACCACTGGGGTTGTCACAGACACGTGGAGAGGCTGAAGTGCAGCCAGGGTGCCAGGTGCCCTCGGCTACCATCAGTCTTACCAGTAAGGGGCGAGCAATCACACTTGTGTGGAGGGGGAAGGATGGACCCAGAAGGAGAAGTAGGATCCAAACCAGGTCCTGAGGCTGGCTCCCGGGGCCAATCAGACGCGTTCCTACTAAACTCCTGGGCGGTGTTTAAGAGTAAGCGAAGCCCTGCCCCCACCCTCCCAGCACAAGCCATCCGCGCTAACTGCCCATCACACTCCACCTCTGAGCACTGGTGGCCAGCAGCAAAGGTGCTTTTACAAAACACAAATAAATGAAGAAAGAAAAAATAGCAAGTAAACAGGTAAACCCAGACACTCGCTTCAGAGAGCTCAGGGGCTGGCGCGCTCACACGCAGAAGCCAGGGCAGCGGCATGGGCAGCGGGCCCGGCGCAGGGGCTCTCTGGGCCGATGCTGCGGGCAGCGCCCTGTGCTGTGTAGGCTGCCAAGCTGCGTCCCCAGCCTCCACCTGCTGGCACCTCCCCGGGCTCTGACATCGAAACGGCTTCATTGACGGCCAATGACTTCATTGACGGCCAATGGCGCTGTCTGATGTCCCCAGGGGCAAGGTCACCCCAGCCAAGAGCTTTGGGGCAGAATGCTCTCATGACCAGTTCCTCAGTTTCTCCTCTTAGAGAAGGGGGCCATGGAGCACACATGAGAATTGCATGAGAAAATACATATAGAATCATCTAGAATGGTAACCAGCATGACACGTTCAATAAACTCTAGTCGTTGTTGCCCCCAGGGACACGGGCAGGGAGACAGACTCCCACACCAAGGAAAGCAGGATAAGCAAGGCGCACGGGAGGCTTCAAGGGGGCGCGGGGATTGCATCCGAGGAGGTGGAAAAACCTTCTAGAACCTTCCTATGCAGAGGATAGGTGAGGCAGAGAGGGGCACATGATGGACAAGTGGACAGGAGGGAGTGTCTGTCTGTCTTTCTTTTTTTCTTTCTTTAATCTTCCTTTCTTTCCCAGGCTTAAAGAACCTACCTTCCTTCCTTCCTTCCTTCCTAGCTGTACTGGGAACTGAACCCAGGGGCATTTACCTCTGAGCTACAACCCCAGTCCTATTTTATCTGGTTTTTTTTTTTTTTTTTTTTTTTGGTGGTACTGGGGTTCTTGGAAGTCCTTATACCTTCGGGTTATACTCCCAGACCTATTTTATTTTTGGAAGCATGGTCTCTTAAGCCAGCGCGGCTGGCTTCGAACCTGCGCGATCCTCCTGCCTCCGCCTCCCAAGCTCGGGGATTACATGCGTGCACCACCACGCCTGGCATATCTGTTATTATTTTAAACAGGGTCTTGCTAGGTTCAGGGCCTCTCTAAATTGCTGAGGCTGACCTTGAACTTGTAATCATTCTGTCTCAGCCTCCTAAGTGTCAGATTACAGGCGTGTGCTACCCTGCCAGATCCTACAAACTTCCCTTTCAGGAAGGCCACTTCTGAGAGCAGAAAGAACTTTGAATGGGGCCGGGTGTGGTGACACACACTTATAATCCCAGCATTCAGGAGGCTGAGATAGGAGGACTGTAGTTCATGGACAGCCTCAGCTACTTAGCAAGGCTCACTGAACTCAGTGAGACCCAGTTTCAAGAATAAAAAGACTAAAAAAAAAAAAAAAAAAATAGGCTGGGATGTACCTCAGAGGTAGAATGCCCCTGGGTTCCATCTCCAGTACCACAAAAAACAACAAGAAAACAAAAAAAACTCTGAATGGGGACCAAGCTCCTTAAAGAATTTAACAAAAACCCAAACTAGTGTTTATAAAAACAAAAGACTGCCGGTGTAATCACCACCGCGCTTTGGAGGCGGAGACAGGAGGACCGCGCAGGTTCGAGACCCTGTTTCCAAATAAAAATATAAAAAATAGGTCTGGGAGTGTAGCCCGGAAGTAGAAGGGTTTCCAGGTACTCCAGTACCACCCAAAAAAAAAAAAAAAAAAAAAAGACGACTGAGGCTGAGAAGAGAGAAACAAGCCCTCGTTTGCACTCGTTGTTCTGGAACACCGGCGGGAGATGTGGGGAGACTTCACTATACATCTAAAAGGCCCTCACCTTTGGTTCTGGTCCTTGTTCCTTTCAAGAGTGGGACAGTTGCTAACTCCAGCCACCATCCCAGCACACCAGAGTTTGATCTGCAGGGATACACCGTGAAGGGGCCAGCAGCCCTCTTACCCCTGCAAGGACCAGGGCTCCCATGTGCCCTGGGGCAGGGGACGTCCCTAAGGCCGAGATGGATTCCAAAGTGCAGAAAGACTGTCAGGTGCATTTTCTCCAGTATCAAATTCAGGGAGCTTTTCCGCAAATGAATTACAGCCTTCCCCTCTGTGGCTCCTGGGGTCTCCTGTCCTGCAACACAGGAAGCCAGAGGTTTCCAGCGCCCCTGGGCCGATTCCAGCCCCACAGCCGCGAGGCCTGGGGCTCGGCTTACCAGCAAGCAGGTAATGAAAGGCAGGGCTGACAGAATGGCTTTCATCATGAATACTAGAGAGCAATTACCTCTGCGCAGAAAACCCAGCCGTCAAAGGAGGAGTGGGAGCAAGGGAGGAAGAGGACCAGGCAGAATCATCAGGCTTAATTAGTCTTATCTCAGGGGAAATACGGATGAAGTTTTCAGGACCCAAAGAGCTCCTGCCCATCGCTGCGTCTCGGTGGGTCTTATTGGCGATGACAGACTTGGCTGTTTCTTGGTCATTATTCTTCTAAAAAATGACTCTCAGGATGAAAAGGAAACCTGAGAATTTCTGAAGCCAACTGACTCCCCCCAGTGGGCCAGCCTGCCTCTGGAGAGATCTGGGGGTCCACGGGTCCCTCGTGGCCTCGGCTCAACCGCCCTGTTGCAGCCCCGAGCTCTCTATATCCTGCCTGTCTCCAACAGGCCATCCCAGGAGGCCTGGTCTCAACCCCGAGTTCTGTGCCCTCCTGCGGAAGGGGGGTGCTGGCCGGGTCACCTCAACCAACGAGAGCCGTGTGCATATTTAACCTGGGCCACCCCCCATGGGCCAGCCAGGTCTGACTGCACACTGGCATACAGCAAGCGCTCAGTAGGTGTGTGGTACCAATGACCACATACCAGCCGATTCCCGGAGGCCCCAGTGCTGTCCCCAGCAGTTGGTGAAGCACCCCATCTGGGCCATGAGGCAGGAGGGGTGGGCGATCGGAGCGTGGCTGGTACAGCCCACCTGGCACTTCCCATACGGCAGAGATGCCAGAGCAAAACCACAAGTGGGAAAGGACAGAGGGGTGCCGCTGCCCGAGCCCCCCAGTCCAGAGCAGGGAGAGGAGCCCCGTGGCTCAGGGGTGGCTGCCAGGGGAGGGGTCTCCTGAACCTTTGCCTTCTTTCCTGCTCTTTGGAGAGCTGGAAATTGAGGATCATCACTCGGCACGACAGGAGAAGAGGGTCTGGGTCCTGCTGGCTGCCAGCCACGGCCGGGCTGGGGTGCTCAGAACACAGGAAGAGCAATCCGAGCCCCCGCTCCCGCCCCACACTGCAGATAATAACCAACCTGGGAACAGACAAAGTCGGCTCAGCCCGTCTCGCCAGGCTGCCGGCGGTCCACGGCGGCCTCCCTCCTCTCCTGACACACAGAACCTCGGGCAGGTATCCTTGCTCTGTGCTTCCGACTCTGGTTTACTCTCTTCCTGCTCCATGAGCACCTGCTAATCCCTCCAGCTCTTCTCCTAAGCTCCATGCACCTGAACTATGTGCTGGATAAAACTCCCTCTCTAGCAGGGAGCAATTTCTCAGGTGTTTATACCAAACTGGTGAATCATGGGCACAGCCGATAGGAGCTCAAAGCTGTCTGGTATAAATCAATTAGGCTCTGTCCCGCCTAATCCCCAGGGAGCGCTCCCAAAAGACAGACTACCCACCAACAGGAACACCGCAAACTCATTTTTCAAATGGGTCGTGGTTTTATGGAATGGGCGATCAAAGACCAGGGCAAGATTTGTAGCCCAGAAGTGGAGAGCATGCTTTTGTACCGCTCTCGGGCTGGCTCTTCATGTTTAAAAAGAGCCGTTGGCAGTATTCAAAATAATTTATCTTTGTGATTAGTCAGGACGTGTTGGAGTAAGCGTATCTTCAGAGGCGGGAAAGTGAGTCATTTTCCAGAGTGACACACGGCATGAAAGCAACGGGCTTCATCTCTCGGAACAGAAATGATTAATGGCGCAGGACTTCTACCCCGTCCCAGTTCGCCCTAGCCAACTCAGCTCGCCTTTCTTTTTCTTTTTCTTTTTTTGGCACTGGACACTGAACCCGGGATCGTTCTATCTCCAAGCTACATCTCCAGCCCTATTTTATTTTGAAACACAGTCTTGCTGAGTTGCTGAAGCTGGCTTCAAACCTGCAATTCTCCTGTCTCAGTCTCCTAAGTACTGGGATCACAGGCATGCATCACTGCCCCTATATTACAGTGCTTGTGTTTTAAAACCACTTAGAAGCAGCGCTGAGAAGCCCTCAGTTATCTTAGGCGGGTCTGCGGCCTCTCCTCCCATTCTCCTTGAAGTGGTGACTTGAGTCTCACAGGGTAGGTGAATGAGACCGCAGAGCCTGGCAGGAAGTGGCCATCCCCTGTGCCCAGCAGCTGAGCCACGTGTCACTTCTGAGACCATCTCAAGGTGCACGGAGCCAACACCTGGGCCCAGCACCCACCCTTATGTATTTATTTTGGAGGAGAGATGGGTACTGGAAATTGAACTCAGGAGTGTTCTATTTCTGAGCCACACCTCCAGAACAATTTTTTTTTTTTAATTTGGAATCTCACAAAGTTGCTGGGAGCCTCATTAAGTTGCTGTCCTCGAACCTGCGATCCTTCCATCACGGCCTCCCAAGTACAGCTGTACACCACCACGCCCAGCTAGCATCTATCCTTGGACCACATCCCCCAAGAGGGGAGGAAGCGGACAGAAGAAGTCACAGAAACCCCCTTCCCAGCTCCGCAGCTGGAGACAGTGTTCCAAGGGAAGACGGGCCCCACGAGCCCCACACCTACCGGTGAAGTCTTCAAAGCACTCGCAGGTGTAGCCGCCCTCGCGGCTCCGGCAGCGGCCGTTGGCGCCACAGGGGCTGGAGTAGCAGAGGTCGATCTCCGTCTCACAGTAGTCGCCGGTGAAGCCGGGCGGGCAGCGGCAGCGCAGGCCGTTGACCGGGTGGATGGGCCGGAAGAGCACGGTGCTGGAGCTGACAAAGGGCGCGGAGCTGTCGAAGCGCAGCACCGACACGCACTTCATGTAGTTCTCGCAGGGCTCCCGCAGGCAGATGTTGTCGTCGAACGGCAGCACGCGCTGGGCGGAGATGGTGGCCAGCAGCGTCCGGTTGAGGTAGATCTGCTCCTGCAGGTCCTCCGAGGGGAAGAACCGGCCGCGACCGCCGCCGGGCAATAGCGCCGAGAAGGTAACGTTGAGGATATTGGAGCTGACGTCCGTGTCATTCTGGATGTTGAAGACGAAGACGTCGTCCTTGGTGGTGGACAGCACCGTGGCCACCCCCTCCACGAAGAGGGCCAGCAGCGGGGACAGGAACTTCTCCTGGGACATGTTCTCCAGGCGCACGGTGATGCTGTTGGTCAGCATGTCTTCCGTGATGATGGTGACCCGCAGGGTACACAGGGCCGTGACACTGTGGATGCCATCTGTGGGCAGGAGGAGAGACGGGGTCACTTGATGCCTATGGGAGTCGGGTCCTGCTGGCCCCACCTTGGCAGTGGCCTGGATGCACTCAGCAAAGCAGAAGCCACTGGGCAGCCCCGCTCCCCATTCCCTCCCCTGACCTCCTACTTCCCAGCCACTGCTGCCCACGCCTCCTAAGCCTAGCCCCTGCACGTCCTCTCCTGCTCAGAAGCCATCAGTGCCCCCAGCCCACAGAGCCGGGCATGCAGGACCACCAGGTTCAGCTCCTGGCCACCCAGCCTCCCTGGGGTTTCGGCACCTCACTTCAGCCACAAGAGCAGAGTTCTGCTCTGTTCCACCCAGGCACCAGGACACTCACCCCACCCCAATCTCCCCTCTGCCCAGCACATCTTCCCATATCGTCCCCAGCCCAGCCTAAACCCCAAAATGTCCAGCAGGCCTCACAGTGCTGCCAGGGGAACGGACCCCCAGGGGTGACGTGCTGATGGCTGGACTTCCCTCGGCCGTAAGCTATTCACCTAGCAATGTGTGATTCACGCTACTGTAAAAAGGTACCCGAGATGACACTGTAGCGTGGCCAGCTCAAGTAAACAAGTCATAGGGAGAAGTTCTCAGGGTTCTGGATATTTTTTGGGGGGGAGGTGTTGAACCCAGGGCATTCTACCCCAAGCCCTATTTATTATTATTATTATTATTATTATTATTATTTATTATATTTTTAAACAAGGTCTCACTAATTTGCTGAAAGTCTTCCTAGATTGCTGAGGCTGCCCTTGAACATGCCATCCTCCTATCTCAACCTCCCAAGTACTGGGATTATAGGCATGTGCCATGGTGCCCACAGGTTCTCAAGATTCTGAGATCAAAAAAGAAGATTCTGGCTTAAAGTGGAGCATAATACTGGTTTCAAGCCCAGGAGCAGAGGAGAGAGATGTGCAAGGAACTAGCTGTAGGGGTCCCTGGGAAGGCCATGCTGACTGGTCACTCCTGGACACAGGGCAGCAGAAGGGAGCACTGCCCAGTTAGCCTGCACCTGCCTCCCAGGCCCTGGCTCAGACCTGAGAAAAACCTGCAATGTTTGCGTCCTTCTGGGCACAGCCTGCATCCTGAAGACCCGGGAATTTTCCTCTACCTTATCCCAACCCCACAGGGTGCCCTGCCTGTGGCTCTGACCTCAGAGCCTCCACCCCAATTTTCAAGCAGGCAAAGACCCTCTCTGGTCCCCCTTGGAGCCTCTGACCCTGGCAGAAGCCAGCCAGGGAACTGGAGAGGGACAGAGCCCCTCCCTCTTGTTTCTGGGACCTGTGAGAAAGTCCTGGAATCATGAAGAAGATGATGTCAAATGACAAGACCCAGAGGCCTTCTTGCGACTCTTCCCCTAGCACATCCCACCAAGGCACGGCAGCACATGCACAAGGAGCCCTGGAAGCAGCAAGAGTGATGGGTGGAAGCCTGAGACTGCGCTTCCGGGCACCTGGGGCTACAGCCATTCCTAGAAGGGACCTCATGTCAATAGCCTATAACACCATGAAGGAATTTCGCACTGCTCTACAGTCACAACTGCACCAGGTACTTTGATGATCACAGCAAACCTAAGATTCCACAACAAGCAATATAATGACCCCCTTCTATTTTCTTGGTACTGGGGATTGACCCCAGGGGCATTCTACCTATGAGCTACACCTTAACCCTTTTTATTTTTATTTGTAAACAGGGTCTCACTAAGTTGCTGAGGCTGGCCTTGAACCTGTGATCCTCTTGTCTTGGGCTTGCCAAGTACAGGTGTGCACCACCATACCCAGCTCATCATTCTCACATATTACAGGTGGGAAAAACTGAGATGCAGAGAAGAAATATTGCACATCCAAAGACACACCCTCTTTTGGGGGAAGCCCAGCTTTTACCTCAATAACCACACAGGTCATGTGGACAGTCCCAAGCCACAATGAGCATGACCCTCACAGTTCCATTTAGTCCTTGAGGGAAAAGTATGCAAGGCTAAATGTAGAAAATGAAAGTGATGTGTGTGCAGCCACAGGGCAGGAGGGCACCTCTACCCAGCACAAGCCCCAGACGGGCAAGGCTACAAGACTCTCAGCCCTGTCTACAACCTCCAAGCGCTCCAGGGAGGGGAGCCCACAGCCTGGAGGACACCCACAGCTCAGAATGCAGGGCTGGTGGCCACAGTGAGGAACAAGGACACGTGAGCGTAGAAGGAAGTCATGGGGCAGGAAGGACAGTGTGTGAAGACCTCACGAGCGTCTGCTCCTCCGCTCCCGGCCTGTGGCCAACTCCCCATCCATCCAGAGGTGGCGTCCATCTCAGCCCCAGTCAGCTTCATCTTACAGAACGTGGCACAAGAGATTTCTGGGCTCCCAGTCCAAGCAGCAAGAGGGATGGGAGGTTCTCCCTCCTTGCTGTGGTGCTCAAAGGCCACACTGGGAAGGCCATGCTGGGAGGCGGGGCTGGGGAGGCCATGATGAGGCCATGCTGGGGAGAACAGGAGCTCTGGTCCAGAGCCCCAGCCCACAGAGGCCCAGACGCAGGCCATCCAGGGTCCTGCAACTGCAGCCACCCCAGAGGAGGGCCCACACCTCACAAAGCAGAAGTAAGACACCCACGGGCGTGACCCACGCTGTGGGCAGGTAACACGGTGAGTCTCTGAAGCCCCTGCATTCTGGCTTTTTATTTTTTTGCAGCCCCAGATAATCAAGCAGAGATAAACATTTGACCTAAGAGAACCATCGGCACAAAAACTTATATTAGGACATTGAATTCCACTCTCCATCATCTGAAACATCAGCAGAGGCTGGAGGTCTCTAGACAATGCTTAGGACCAGAAGTATTTTGATTTTCAGATGTTTTGGGGTTTGGAAATATTTATATGTATCTAATGAGATATCTTGAGAATGGGCCCAAGGCTAAATATGAGATTAATTCATGTGTCATAGCCAAGATTTTTAGTATATCTGTGTGTTGCTATGACTCCTCACATAAGCTCAGGGGCAGGATTTTCAACTCGTAGCACCATGCTGATACTCAAAAGTTTCAGATTTGGGAGTATTTTGGATTTCAGATTAGGAATGTTCAGCTTGTAGGTCACGAGGGACTAAACCGTGCCCCCCAAACTTCAGATGCTGAAGTCCTAACCCCAGTGTGGTGGATTTATTTTATTTTTATTTTTTTTTATTTTTGGTGGTACTGGGAGTGGAACCCAGCAGCTTTTCTACCTCCTGGAAACAGGGTCTCACTAAGTTGCTGAGAGCCGCACTAAGTAGCTGAGGCTGTGCGATCCTCCTGTCTCAGCCTCCCAAGCGCTGGGATTACAAGCGTGCGCCACCACACCCGGCCCAGTGTGGTGGATTTAGAAACAAGAGGTGAGATGGGATTGGGAGAGGGGGATTTGCATCCTTAAGAGAAGAGACCTCAGAGAGAATGGTCTCCCCCTCTCCCAAGGAGGACACAGCGAGAGTCCAAAGCCCACTCAGCAGAACCTGGCTGTGCCGGCATCTAGCCTCATCCTTGGTCCAGCCTTCCAGCCCCCAGAGCTGTGAGAACAGGAATACCCCGCAGACACAGTCCATGGTTCTTATGGTGGCCCTGGATGGTCAATATACACTAATGCAATTTATTGATCTACTTATTTATACTGGGGATTGAACTCAGGGGCATTCTGCCTCCAAGCTATACACCCAGTCAAATTCTACTCTATTCTATTCTTTTGAAACAAGGTCTCATTAGGTTGCTGAGTCTCACCATTTGCTGAAGTAATCCTTGATCTTTTATTATTATTATTATTATTATTATTATTATTATTACAGTACCGGGGATGGAACGCAGGCACATTCTACCTCTGAGCTACACCTCCAGCCCTATTTCTTATTCTTTATTTTGAAACAGGTCTCAATGAATTGTGAAGGGCCTCACTAAGTAGCTGAGGCTGTCCTTGAACAGTAATCCTCCAGTCTTAGCCTCCTGAATCCTGGGATTACAAGCGTTTGCCACCACGCCTGACTATAATCCTCGATCTTGCGATCCACCTATCTCAGCCTCTCAATTACTGGGAGTATAGGCATGCACCACTATGCTCAGCTTAATTTATTGTTATTATTTTTTCTTTTGTTGTACAGGGAATTGAACCCAGAGGCATTCTACCTGTCTGAGCTACATTCAAAGGACTATTTTATTTATTTATTTATTTGTTTGTTTGTTTGTTTGTTTGTTTATTTTTGCAGTACTGGGGATGGACTCCAGGGATATTATAACTCTGAGCTACACCCCGAGCCCTATTTTTTTTCTTTGAAACAGGGTCTCTCTGAGTTGCAAAGGGCCCAAGTAGCCGAGGCTGGCCTCAACCACGATTCTCCTGCTTCAACCTCCCAAATGCTGGATTACAAACATGCGCCACCACGCCCAGCTCATTTTTTATTTCAAAACAGGGTCTCTCACTAAATTGCTGGGGCTGGGGAATTACAACAAAACTGGGATCCCGGGATTACAGACAAGCGCCACCACGCCTGGCTTCATTAATGCAATTTAAGTAAGTTTGCATGGTAAGCCACATGGTAAACAACCTTAAAATAAGTTAACATGTTTGCCTTATGCAATGCTCATAAATTAATTTTATATGCCATATTCCTCCGTTTACATGTTCTTTTGCCAAACATAAATTTTAAAACTTGATTACCCTAAGTTTAAGCAATTGTCCTTCTGGAAGCCTAAACACACATACACTAAGAGTGTGGAAATTACCCAAACACCCATCACCTCGGAAATGGTTTAGCAAATAACAGTCGGGCACACAAAGGAGCCTGGGCTGCAGATAAATGAGTCTGAGGGAGGCCAAGGCGGGAGGCCAGCAGTGTGCGGTAACGCGGGTAACTTAGTGAGACCCTGTTTCAAAATTTAAAAAAAAAGGGGGGCTGGGGGTGTAGCTCAGAGGTAGCATGCCCCTGGGTTCCATCCCCAGTACCTTAAAAAAAAAAAAGGAAAAAAGGAAAGAAATTAGTCTGAAATATGTACAAATAAAATAAACATTAAAATAATGTGAACGTATCATCCCATTTGGTGAGGGGGAAGCCGTATTCATGCACACACAGCTGTGTGTATGTACAAAACTTTCTTAAGAACGCAGTGAACCCCCTGCAAGCAGCCGATTCTAGGAGGTAGAAGAACTTGGGTGGCAGAGAAAAAAGCATCTTCTATCTTATTGCTCATTTTGTGATGCTTGAATTTTTCACAAGCATGTACTATTCCTCTGTCTGTCTGTCTGTCTGTCTCTCATACTAGGGATTGAACCCAGAGTCTCACACATGCTAGGAGAGTGCTCTAGCAACGCTCTCCATCCCCAAAACACAAAACACTCAGAGAAGGGTCTCACTAAGCTCCAGGCTGGCCTTGAACTTGTGACCCCCGTCTCTGTCTTCAGAATCGCTGGGATTACAGGTCTGTGCCACTGCACCCAGCGTCTGTTCTGGTTTCTAGAAATAGAGTGCTTTTCTGCAACAAGAGGAAAAAAGCAAAAATCTCAAGCAAACCCCAATTTTAGCACCCCGTGGGGTCCTTCTGCCTACCTGGAGGCTTCTGAGAGAGGTGCTTCTCTCAGACACCAAGCCTGAGCCCCAGGGGCCTCCTGCCCAGCGCACTCACCCCACGCCCTGCTGTCCTTCATCCCCACCTGCCTAACACCAGCCATCCTCCAGGTTGAACCCGGCAACACCTCCTCCAGGAAGCCTGGGAATTGGCCAAGTCCCAGGAACAGCCGCTTCCTTCCCCCGTGTCCCTGCACCCAGCCCAGTGTGTGCCCCGCAGAGGCCCTCAGCACACATCTACCCAGGGAGAGGGTCTGGGCCTGCTCCTGGGCCCTGCTATCGGTATCCCAAGACTCGTGAGGCCCTTGGTTTCTCAGTGGGCACAGATGTCCTGAGGCTCGGGTGACACCTGCCGCTACAGGAGGCCATGGTTGGTCCTCACCGTCTCCTCTCTCCCTCCTCAGCCCCCACGTCTCCCTCGCCCTCTCTCTGGAGTGTCTGACCTCCAGGAAGTGGCGGCCTCTGGGGCCCTGCAGAGACACAGGAGGCAAAGGTTCCTCCTGAGAAGCAGCCCCTCCTCTCCACACCTCCCCCCTCCAGGCCAGGTGACTCCTGGCGACACATGAACGTGTCCACATAACAATCCGAGCTCCCAGGCTGGCCAGCGCCCAGCTCCCTGCTCTCCCGCAGAGCAACAAAACTTCTACTGGAGTCGTTTTCACCCCCACCTCCATCTTGTCCCCTTCCCGGTTCCCCTAAAGCAGCCCCAGTCTGGCCTGCAGCCCAGCACAGTCACAATGACTACCTGGTGCCCAAGGTCAGGGCCCAGGTCGCTGATCAGCCACGCTTGACCACTCAAATCTGTTCCCAGCTTCCAAGACCCTCACTCACCTGGCTGCTCCAATGAGACACTGCATCCCCTCCTCCCCTGGACCCTGATGTCCCCACGAGGCTTCACCGGTCATCTGTCTCTGCCTGGTGACCCCATGGGGCCCCAGGTCCTAAAACAAAGGCTTCCAACCTTGTGTTTCCAACCCCACCCTCTGCCTGAACTCCAGACACAACAAACAGCTCATACCTGGAAGCTGTCACAGACACATCGACCTGCAGTGCCCTTGGGGGTCAGAGTGCACCCCAAGCCCGCACGGCCCTGGTCTCAGCCAGCTCTGGGGAAGACATCCCGGGACTTCTGTTGGTGCTTTTCTCACTGTCTCAACATCCGAACCATCAGCAAACCCAGGTCACAGCTCCAAAGAGACTCGACCACACCACTCATGGGAGCTCAAAGACGGGGGCAACCAGAGTGTCCCCTGCTGGAGAAATGGATTAGAATACACGACCTTGGCTGGACATGGTAGGACATGCTTGTAATCCCGGCATTTGAGAGGCCGAGATAGGAGGATCTCGACTCACAGACAGCCTCTGCTACTTAGCGAGCCCTTCACAAGTCAATGAGATCCTGTTTCAAAAAAATAAAAAGACTAAAAAATAGGGCTGGGGGTATAGCTCAGAGGTAGAATGTCCCTGGGTTCCATCCCCAGACTGCCAAAAAAATAAAAAAATAAAAAAAAAGGAAAAGGAAAAAAAAAACACACGGAGCTGCAGTGTCACAAACCAAACTTGAGAGGCTGACCAGAGGCCCTAAGGTTCGAGACCAGCCTCTGCAACTTAGTGAGACCCTATTTCTCAACAGGGCCCCGCCCTCTGCACATCCCTACCCTTGCCGCAGGTGTCATGCTGTGGGCTGTCCCTGCCCTGCCTGCCCTCAGGGCTGCTGCTGGATAAACTCTCATGGGGGCCGAGGGCCGGCAGTGGAGGCTCCCACGCCGCTCTTCCACCCCATCCCTGACAGGTGCACAAACATCAAGAGACTCCATTTTTCCACAGAGCTGGTTTTTTTTTTTTTTTTTTTGGTAGCGGTTTGACTTTTATTTTGCAAAGGCCCATTACAATAACACAGGTAGGGTACTGTTTGCTTTCTGGTGGGAACTGTTCTTTTATCCTAAACCACACATGGATTTGTTAGTTCTGGCCCAGGATGCACAGGCCACACTGGCTCGGCTAGAAGCCCGGGCTGTCTCGGGTGCACTGGGCTCTCCAGCCGCAGGGGTGGCTGGGGCTCCGGCACTCGGTCCTGTGGGTCGCCCAGGAAGGCAGAGCACGGCAGGGGCAGGACACCCCACAACCAGGAGCCGCAACCCAGGGATGTGTACCTGCCCTTGGGCACGAAGCAGGATGCGGCCATCAGCACTGAATGTCAGCAAGCGTTATCACTCTGGTAAACACAGCCCGCACCTTCTGTGACCCCGGAGCTAATGTTTTTCAGGAGCGTGGACTGTCTAGATGCCCAGGGGCTGGGAGATTTGCTGTAGGCATGCGGGTTGGACATGTGAACCAACCTGAAACCTCACCAGCCTTAGGACAGGAACCAAATGCCATCGACAGGCTGTCCCCGAGCCACCCCCGATCAAACAGAATGGCCACAACCCCGAGGCTAACGGAGGCGGTCTAGATAACAGGAACTCGGGAGGAAAAACAGTGCTCTTGCACACAAAACAAAAAAACCACTTGCACTGGGTCCGGAACACTCTCGGCACTGTGTTCTCAGTGCTGATGGTGGCTCTGTCACAAGGATTGTTTTAAATAAACCCTCCACTTTCGGACAGATGTACGTAAAAATTGGGAAGAGAGTAAGCGGTTCTGATGGGGAATGTGCAGGTATTGGGAAATGGCTTTGGTACTAATTTCAAAACGTATTGGAAAATAGCTTTGGTGCAGTGCAGGCACTCGGGCAGGGAGGGGAGGCAGCTGTTACCCTCCAGAGTTCCAGGCACCAAAAGTGAGTAACAATAACACAAAAGAGTTGTAGCCCAGGGCCTTTGTATTTTAAAGACAATTTTACATGATAAATAACTTACGGCAGATAGGCTAAAACTCCCCAAGAATGGGGAAGATGGTGGCAGATAAGCTAAAACTCCCCAAGAATGGGGAAGATGGTACAGGCCTTCCTCAAAGGAGACAGATACCATGGGACCCCTGATTTGATAAAGGCTTGGGCCTATATCTACAAGAAGTCTTGGTCAAGCAGGGTGTAAGATAAGTAAATCCTCATAATCATATCAAAAGACTTGGACTGCAGAAAATGGGTGGATCCATACCTATGTCAGGTCAGGAAGACTATTGGTTAAGCGGGCCGGGCGTGGTGGCGCACGCTTGTAATCCCCGTGCTTGGGAGGCAGAGACAAGAGGATGGCGCAGGTTCGAAGCCAGCCACGCTGGCTTAAGAGACCTTGTTTCCAAATAAAATATATATATATATATATATATATATATATATATATATATATATATATATATATATATATATAAAAGGTCTGGGAGTGTAGCCCAGAGGTAGAAGGGCTTCCAGGAACCCCAGTACCACCACCACCACTAATAATAATAATAATAATAATAATAATAATAAATCTTTATAAAAATTGCCTTATATTCAAAACCTCAGTGTCTTACATTCAAGGCACTCCACTACATCTATCTCTCTGACATAGTGCATTAATAATTTGTCCTTTTCTCCCTACCTTTGTAATAATAAAATTGCTTCCGCTTGCAGCACAGTTCCGGCTATTCTTTTCTAAAGTGGCTAAGAACAAGAACCCGCAGCTCCATCTCACACTGTTAGAAGCTCCCCAAGACCAACTTTGGCTCCTCCAGGGCCAAGGGGGCTGAACATGGCTGTCCGGGTTACAAAGGCCCAGCCCACGGCAGTGATGGACAGGTGAGAGGGAGGAGGTGGCGGAGCGGATGGGAGGTCAGGCGGGCTTCTGTCACACAGCCAGGCCGCTGGAGGAGCTGCCCCAAATACCGCAGTCTAGGGGAACCCTCCGCTCTCTGATCACCAACACCCATGAGATCCTGTGATCAGAGCAGCTCCTACAGTGGCTGCAGCCATGTCCAAAGGGTGCCTGCACTGGCAGCAGACTTGAGACAAAGGCTGTGCCCTGACCCTGGTCCGTCCCTTGCCAGGCGGGAGGGCCGCAGCAGCTCCCAAAGCCAGGTGACTCTGAAGTGGCTGTCTGCCTTTATCTCTGTGGCCTTGTTTCTTTGAAGCCAGACTGAGGCCAGACTGAGGCCAGACGACAGGTGTGACATTTGGCTCCTGCTCCCCGAGGGCGTCTGGTGTCTCTCTTTTCAGGGAAACAGGCTGAGTCTGGAGCCTGCGCATCAGAGGGACAGGTGCAGAGAGCTTTCGGGATGGGGGGGCGCATAGCTAGCGAGGGCCTGCCTCTCCTGCCGACCCAGCCAACTAGAGTCCTGCACACAAGGTGAGGACGCAGTACTCAGGCCGGCCTAGGCAAGACGTGCTCACTACACGCCTGCCCGGCCTGCCGCGCCAGAGGGGCAGCGCAGCTCTGCAAGGGCCGAAGTGTGGACCACCATCCCTCCTCCTCATCCAGGCTCCGGTGAGTAGCAAGGAGGGTCCCCACGGCAGCCATGCACCCTGAGCTTCTCCTCATTGGGGTTTTTTTTTTTTTCTTTCTTTCAGTACTGGGGATGGAACCCAGGGGCATTCTACCTCTGAACTACACCCTCCCTCAGCTCTACTTTTTTATTCTTTATTTTGAAACAGAGTCTGAGTTGCAAAGGGACTCATTAAATAGTTGAGGCTGTCTGTAAACCATGATCCTCCTGTCTCAGCCTCCCAAATGCTGGAATGACAAGCATGGCTGCCACGCTCCGCTCTCCTCATTTGGAACCCAAGTCCACACTACATATATACACATATGTACATATGCATATATGTACACACACACACACACACACACACACACACACATAGCACTTTGGTGGTACTAGACATTGAACCCAGAGGCATGCTATCTCTGAACTAGACCTCGACCCCTATTTTTTTTTTTTAAACAAGACCTTGCTAGGTCACGGAGAGCCTCACTACATAGCTGAGGCTGTCACTGAGCCTTCGATCCTCCTGTCTCAGCCTCCCAAGCACTAGGATTAAAGGCGTGCGCCACCACAGCTAGCTTTACATGAATATATTTTGGGGAGTAGCGAGGATCAACCCAGAGGCATTCTGCCTCTGGGTCTTAACGCCAGCTCATTTTATTTTTATTTTTATTTTGAAACAGGGTCTCACTAAGTTGCTGAGGCTGGCCTCCAACCTGCAATTCTCTCTCAGCCTCCCAAATATCGGGATTACAGGCAAGCGCCATAGTGCCCGACTTCACACCCTGTCTCCCACTGGTCCACCGGATCTTGGGACGGCCCAAGCACTGGGACCCAGGCAGCCGCATCAGCCCTGCCACCCAGGACCTGGTCCAGGCCCCAAACCCAGCGCCTTCTGTCTCCCACACTCATCCGTGCTCAGCCCTGACTCCTGTCCTCTTCTGGGGGCAGTGATACTCCCCAAGGAAATTCTCCCCCTATGATATGGACTCCCCACCCTGAGGACTGTTCAGGCCACTCTTTTATTTACCTAAAATCACTTTAGTCCTGATCCCCCATCCCTTCTCCACCTGTGACCATCTTTGTAGCTGCCCCTAACCCCACGGAGGCAGCCAGGGATCCATGGGGGCTACCAGCATGTCTGCGCTGGGAGCTTCCTCCACTGGACCACCTCTCCGATGCTGCAGCTGCCCTGGCAAAGCCACCTGCTAGATGCTAGACACCTGCCTGCTGTGGCCTTCTAGAGCCATCGGTACTTACAATCTACTCTGTACCAGCTCCCCTGTGCTTGTCCAAACCTCAACCCTCTCACTTAAGTGTGAAAACGAACACCCAATACATAGAAACCTCACCTGGAGCACCCCCACCGCTGGCTCTGAGATAACAAATGACACCCACCCTGCAGGTGACAGGAGACTCCTGAACCCAGGACAGCTGCCTGGCCAAGGCTGCCCCACTCCTGAGAATCTTTGTGGCAGCCCTAGACTGAGCCCTCCAGCACCAGCTGCCCCGAACCGAGTGTCCTAGGCTCCATGACACAGCCCCCAGGCACAGAGACTCTTCAGGAGACAAAACTGCCCCATCAGCCCAGAGCAACAGGCGCACCTGCTCCTGCATCCCCAGCCTGCTACCACGGGGCCTCCTGCCACAACCGCGGCACAGGAGCCCACAGGCAAGAACTGAGCACACCACAAGCCCCTGCTGTGGCACAGAGCCCCACACACGCTGCAACAGGGACTTGAGAGCGACTTGCGGAAAGCGGATGGCCACCTGTCACCCTGAGCTCCACCAGGTACCTGTACTTCCCACAGGGCCCCGACGGTCACACGCATTCCCCACAGATCTCTACCAGTCACCCACGCTCTTCACAGGGCCCCGACGGTCACTCACTTTCTGCACAGAGCTTCCAAGTCACCCACACTCTGCACAAAGCTGTGCAAGTCACCCACATTCTGCACAGGGCTCCACCAGTTACCCACATTCTGGAGAGGGCCACGGAAGCCCAGCAGGGAGTCTGAGTGCCGGGAGGGACTTCGAGGAACCTTAAGATGAGGTGCCCAGGGATTTCCAGGATCTGGCCCCAGGCTCAGGAGCAAATCACCCTCATCCCGACCCCCTGCTCCCTCCTGAGGTACACGGGTCGGCTGTTCCTGGGTGCAAGCCTTACCTGGCCCATCTGTGGGGGGCTGGTATAGGGCACCAGCCCCGTCTGTAGCACAGGGGAAAACACGTTAACACGAAGCCCACAGCACCTGGAAGACGCGTCCTGCTACCACCTCTATTAGCACCTCAACATCAAATCATTAAGACTTCCTACCTGTGATGTCCACAGTCCCGAGAAGCCCGGTGGGAAAGAACAAATCCAACCCAGAAGCCGGGCTGCAGGGGCCCCGGGAATGGCCTGTGAACTGCTGGGAACAGTGAGCCCCTCCTACCACAGCTGAATGAAAATGGCCAGGCAGGCACGTGAGTGTGTAAGGAATGAGCACTGTCACGCGCCTCCTAAGAACTACTCCAGGTAGCGTGGAGCATCCGTAATCCCAGTACGTGGAGGCTGAGACACGAGGATTGCAGGGTCAAGGACAACCTCAGCCATTTAAAGAGACTCTCAACAACCCGGTGAGACCTTGTTTCAAAATAAAAAATAAGCCGGGCTGGGGGTATAACTTGGAGGTAGAACATCCCCAGGTTCCAACCCTAGTACCAAAACAAAACAGAAAACTGCTAGAGCCTTCAATACACATAATCATTCAGGCGGCGGTGTGGCTCTGTGGTGGAGTGTTTGTCCAGCATGCCTGAGGCCCTGGCTTTGACACTATCACCACCAAAAAAAAAAAAAAAAAAAAAATCTACGATTACTCTGGATAGATATAAAATGTCCCCTAAAGAGCGCATTGATTAGTATTAGGAGCTGATTTAACGGAGTCGTGGGGGTTGTAATCCCAGCGGTGGTAAATTCATTATAATACATTTATCTGGATGGAGACCAATGCCAGTGGAGTGTGTTTTCTGGGGATGTGGCCTTGGAGATCGTATGTAGGGTCCCCCACCTCTCGCTCGCTTCTGGCCCCCATGACGTGAAGAGCGCAGAGCCCGTGCTCTCCCCCCCCCTCTCCGCCTCCCACCACCATGCTCTGAGATCCGTGGTCCCGGCCTCACATGGACTGAACCTGAAACCACAAGAAAATAAGTATCTTTTCCTCTAAGTTCCATGATCAGTCTTTTAGATTATAGCTGCCAGAATGCTGACTGGAACAGCAATCATTCATATAAAATATGCCACTTTACCTCACTGCATCGCTCTGTTTCCAAGACTTATTTACCTTATTTCCTTCCTCCCTTCCAACTGTAAAGTTCTAGAAGTGACAAGGATTTATTCTCTCACCAGCCATGGGGGAGGTTGTGGAGAAGCAACATCCCCTGTCAGTACCAGATGAGTCAAGAAGGTCACTTTCTAGAAAGTTCTCAACTTCTGGTAGCAGAAGAAACCTTAAAAAGGAAGTCCTGACATCTGCTACCATGAGAATGGACCTTGAAGATGTCGGGCTCAATGAATGAGCCCGACACAGAAGGACAACCCTTGCCAGTCCACGTCATGAGGTGCCCTTCCTTCGCTCTCCCTTCCCTCCATCCTTCCCGCCTTTGCCTGTTTCCTTCCTTCTTGGAATTGAACCCAGGGACATTCTACCTCTGAGCCACACCATCAGCCCTTTCTACTTTTTTTCCAAACATGGTCTCACTAAGTTCCTGAGAGTCCTGCTACGTTGCTGAGTCTGGCCTTGAACCTGTGATCCTCCTGTCTCCGCCTCTCAGGAGCAGGGATTACAGGCATGCACCATCATGCCTGGCTTGTATGAAGTTTCTAGAGGAGTCAGAGACAAAAAGTCAGGCAGGGGCTGCCAGGGACTGGGGAGAGGAGTTAGTGTTTAATAGGAACAGCGTCCTTTTACGAGACGACAGGGCAGAGAGTTGAGCGGACGGTAGCCCTGGATGCAGTGTGGATGTGGTTAATGCCCCCACCTGTCCAAGTAACGATGGCTGAAGTGGCTGGGCGTGGTGGCGCACGCTTGTAATCCCAGCTCTTAGGAGGCTGAGACAGGAGGATCGCACAGGTTCGAAGCCAGCCTCAGCTACTTACTGAGGCTCTCAGCAACTTAGTGAGACCCTGTTTCCAAATAAAATATAAAACAGGTCTGGGAGTATAGCCCGGAGTTAGAAAGCCCCTGGGTTCCACCCCCAGTACCACACACACACGCACAAAAAAAGGTTGAAGTGGCAAGTTTTCTGTCACATAAAGGCCACAAGTAAAAAAAAAAAAAAAGAAAAGAAATGAAGCGAACATCCCTGAAGCCTCCTCCCCTTGCCTCCCACCCCCACGCCGCCGACAGTAAAGTCGCGCCATCTTTAAGAACATCGATTCAGAAACATCCTCTCCTGACTTCCTGTGTAAAGCGCAGGTCCTGCCCCAAGGCGGAAGTTACGAATTGAGTTCAGGACTCACACCATCAACGATTCCGTGAGGAACATCGCCTGTCATGGCTGTGCTTCACAGAACCTTCCAGAAGCCTGAAATCACAATAGGGGCCCTACCCCACTGTGGCCGGCCCAAAAGAGGCTGCAGAAGGTTTGGGCTAAGACAGAAAGCAAGTGTAATCTTGTCAAGAGAAAGAACTTTCATTTAAGAGATAAGTGTTGGCCAGACGTGGTGGTGCATGCCTGTAATCCCAGCACTTGGGAGGCGGAGACAGGAAGATCTTAGGTTAGAGGCCAGGAGTTCAGTAACTTAGTGAGAGCCTGTTTCAAAATAAAAAGGACAGGGGGTATAGCTCGGAGGTAGAATGACCCTCAGTTCAATCCTCATTATCATAAAAATAAATAAATAAAATAATGGAGTTAAGTGATGATTTCTGGTTCCTCAAAAGCTAAAACGCATCTGGGTGTGATGGCGCACGCCTGTCGTCCCAGTACTTGGGAGGCGGAGACAGGAGGATTGCAGGTTTGAGATCAGCGTGTGGTAAGTAGTGAGACCCTACTTCAAAATGAAACAGGACCAGGAGTATAACTTAGAGGAAGAACATCCCTGGGTTCAATCCCCAGTTCCACAAAGAAAAAAGGAAAATTAAATAAAAACTTGAATGTAGAATGAACATGTCCCAGAATTCCACTCCCACGTGCAATTTAAAGGAACTGAAAATGCGCGCACACAAAAACTTGTACACAAATGCTCACAGCAATATTACTCATGAGGGCCCCAAAGCAGAAACCCAAATACCCACTAACAGAGGAAGGCTAGGCCCATCCGGACGATGGGTGTCTTCGCCCATAACTGTATTTGCCTATAAAAAGGGATCGAAGCGCTGGCCCGTGCCAGTGTGGAGGAGACAAAGAGATCCCCACGGAAGAAGCCACGCACAAGGGGCCTCGGTCCAAAGTGTGCAGAAGAGGCAGATTCAGAGGCACAGGGGATGGGTGGGGGTGACCAGCGCCTTCGCCTCCCCCGTTTCTAGGTGATAAGAATGTTGTAGAACTGGTCAGAGGGGTGGTGATTGCACAACACTGAGACTGTGCTACACACGACCCAGTCATTCACTCTGTGTGTGTGTGTGTGTGTGTGTGTGTGTGTGTGTGTGTATGCGTGCTGGGAATTGGACCCAGGGGCGTTTTACCTCTAAGCTACACCCCAACCCCCACCTTTAAAAAAAAAAAAAACAGGGTCTTGCTAAGTTGCTGAGGATGTCTTTGAACCTGGGATCCTCTGTCTCGGCCTCCCAGGTGTTAGGACTACAGGTGTGCGCAGCCGCCGCACCCGGCTGAATCCTTCACTTGAGATTTATCTTCAGTGAATCGTATCTCCATTTTTTTTAGAAGGAAAAAAAGGACTGCGGCTCAGTAGGCATGTTTTATTTCAGCGTGAGATTATTCAATAGGATAAAGACCACTTTAAAAGGTATTTGAAGAATGACGTCCTTAAACCCAGCTGGGGAAGGAAGTCTCGGGAGATAAACTGTCGTGGGAGGCAAAGCCGCCTTCTACTTCACAAAGAGCCGGGGAGTGCCTTCGAACCTCTGAGGTACCAAACCCATTCCCCACGAAGACGTCGAGTTACCAGCTCAGGTACAGCCCAAACCACCGCAGTCTGTTTATATAATAAACTAAACATTGTGCAAGGAGCCATTCCACCTGTGGGTCTGAGCGCCACAGAGAAGACACGCCAGCTGCCCGGCTTCCAACCCGCTCACACCCAGCGCTGCGTCTGGAACCTTCTGCCGTCCCTTTGCGGTTTGATTTTAAGAACTCTTGAACAATAAGTAGAATTCATTTGGGGAACAGGAATCCAAAGTCTGATTGCACTGTGCGCCTCGCTGAGGGGCGTCAATTGATAAACAAGTCCACAACACAGCTGTCTGAGGACCACAGAGAGAGAGCCGTAGCTGAAGGGTCTTGGTTTCCCAGCAGGGTCTCTCCACAGCATTGGGACATTGGGGCTGGGTAACTGAGCGGGACGTTGGTTCCCCCCAGGGCCTCCGCAACATCTCTGGCCTCTATCCACCAGATGCCAAGGACCCCAACAACCAAAAAATATCTTCAGACATTGACCCTGGCTGCTGGGGGCAGAACTGTGCCCAGCGGACAACCCTGTCCTCAGAAACAACACACAGCAGGACGCAGTGGCTCACACCTGTAATCCCAGTACTTGGGAGCCTGCGACCAGAGGACTGCAGGTTGGAGACCAGCCCCAGCAATTTAGTAAGACTCGGCAACCCAGAGAGGCCCTGTTTCAAAATAAAAAACTAGGATAGGAGTGTAGCTTAGAGAAAGAATGCCCCTGAGTTCGAGCCTCAGCTTAAAAAAAAAAAAAAGAAAAGAAAGAAAGAAAGAGAAAAAAATAAAGGAAGATTCTGGATTCTTCTAGCCTGAGGCTGTTGGTGGGTACCTGGAGCCTGTGCACAGCTGGGCTCGGGGGGGTCCTGGCTCAGCACCCCGGCTGCTGTGGGCCAGCCCAGGACCTCCCGGCAGCACTGTCTGGAGCTTCCTTCTGCCCACTGAGCCCCAAATGTGGCGCTGGCTGGGCCTGCGGGGAGCCTGTCCAGCCTCCCTCCTCCCTTCCAAAGCCACAAAGCCCACCACTCTGCCCTGTCCCAGGAACAGAGCCAAGTTCCCCAAGGCAAAGATTAAACAACAATACAGGTTTGAGAGAACAGGCAAGCGCCTCCTTCTCCAAGATGACGCCATTCAACGTGACAATGTGGCCCGGAGCACCTGCCAAGAGAGGGCCATATGCTCCCCAGCCCGGCCAGCCGCCATCAGCCCAAAGGGAGATGAACCGCAAAGACGAGGGCTTTTAACACACACACCAACCCAGCCGGGCCCTGCAGGCCTCGGGCTGAGGCCCCTCAGAGTGCTGAGGGGCTCCGTGTCCCCTGCTTCTCAGGAGCCAGATGGTACGCGCTGGGCTCCTTGCCCAGCCACAGACAGGCTGAGGATCCTCTGCAGGAAACCCCTGGGCCCAGGCGGTTGTGGAATCCAGAATCCTTGGCCTTTGGAAGAGTGGATGGGGACACATGTCTCCAGATCCGGTGATAAAGCCCAGAGTCACCTTTCTGCAGCCACCCGAGAGGATGCCAGGCCGAGAATGGAGGCCACCAGCGCTCTCCTTTGGTCTGGGTCATGTTCTGCTGCCGAAGGAATTTTCGCAAAACTCCCTTTGGTTGCAGAGCGTGTGGATTGGGGAATAACAGCTCTTCGGGGTGGCCGTGGACAGCACGCTCTGCGTGCTCTTGGGAGCTAACCCCACAGGCCAGAGTCAAGACAAGGAGCCAAGGAAAATAACGCAGGAGAGGGAGCGGCACACCGACGGCCGGGGACAGGAGGTCCTGCACACGTGCCCTTCTCCCCCAAGTCACACACGTGTGTTATAGTATCTCATGTATTTGGATTATTTCAAAACAATGATAAATTCTTTAAATGCACTAGAGGGTGGAACGGAAGATGACGGGTGGGAAGAAGGCAGCAGGGTCAAGGTTTCTGGCTTGAATGGGGGATACTGTTCCTGGAGATGGGAAACTCGGGAAGGAGGCGGGTGGTCCACCTGTGTGGGTGAACGGGAGGGGTTTTGCTATAGCTTAAAAAAGTGGCCACCGACGCTTGGACAGCCTCCCACCAACAGGTGAGGCCCCTGCATCCTCTTCCCTTCCAATCTAGGTGGGCTTGGGGAGGCCACCAAGACAGGAGGGCCAGCACGTCGCCTTGCGACTCCCAAGGCTGGGATCCCGCTGGGCTCTCTGGGGGTGCTCCCCCTGGGAACCCGGCAGCCAGGCTGGAACAGCCCGGGTGCACAGAGGGGCCACTCAGGAGCTGCAGTCCAGACCAGGCTCCAAACATGAGCCAAGCATGCTCTAGACCGGGGGCTTGTCTGGACATTTCTATAAGGGACCCAACAGAAAAGAATGCTTGGCCACAGGGTCCAAGCAGCGTGTTGAGCCAACTGTGAATGGAGTGGCCATGTGTCAATAAAACATTACTTAGGGAGGCTAAGACAGGAGGATCATGGGTTCAAGGCCAGTCTCAATGACTTAGCAAGGCCCGCAGCAACTCAGTGAGCATCTATTTCAAAATAAAAAAGGCCGGGCGCAGTGGGCACGCTTGTCATCCCCGCGCTCGGGAGGCGGAGACAGGAGGATCGCGCAGGTTCGAAGCCAGCCGCGCGCGCTGGCTTAGGAGACCCTGTTTCCATATAAAAATGTAAAAATAGGTCTGGGAGTGTAGCCCGGAGGTAGAAGGGCTTCCAGGAACCCCAGTACCACCAATAAATAATAAATAAATAAGGACGTGAGGTGTGGCTCAGAGGTAGAATTCCCCTGTGTTTAACCCCCCAGTATCAAACATCACTTAGGAAAACGAGGCAGCCAGATTTTACCCATGGGCCAGAGCTACCAACTTCTGTTCTAGATGCTTCTGCCACGAGCCATTCCAGCTTGCCTGCCATTCAAGTCATGTATCTGAAGCCTCAAAGGCTGCACAGCAGACACAGGTGTGTCACGCTGTCGTGGGCGTGGCTGTTACTCAGCGAGCGCGGACTGGGACAAGCTGTTTGAAGCGCGGGGGCATGGGCTTCTGGGTCATTTGTCTGCGCACAGAGCCTGATCCGGGCAAAGGCTGAGGTCCAGTCAGGTAGGAGCCCAGGGCTGTGGGGTGGGCAAGACCCCTCAGGGAGAGGGAAGAGACAAGACATTGGCACCACGGAGCCTCGGCATGGAAGGGCGGGGAGGCACGAGCTGCCCAGAACCAGACAGCCAAGGGGTGCAAGGCAGAGAAGAGGGTGCTTCAGGAGCCAGGGCGGTCACCTGGGAACCCCAAGACACCAGGCGGTGCGGAGCAGCAGCCACCGGATCTGCTCACAAGCGCCTCCCCGGGGGCAGGGCGGTCCCACTCTGCCACCCACTTCCTGTACGGCCTTGGGCAAACCACGCAAGGTCTCCGTGCCTCAGTTTCCCCAACAGTAAACCAAGGTGCTTGGTTTCCTGCCTCCTTGAGTCCTGGGAGGCTCGCGAGAGCCCCTGGGGCATTGTCTTGGCCTATTAGTGCTTCTGCCCCCAGCGGGGCAGACGAGATTCCGCCACCACAGGGATGAAGGCCCCAGTGAGGCTCAGGGACCGCGCCAGGACACACAACCATCGGGGATGCAGTTCTCACCCTCCGATGGCGCAGTGAGGCCTGGCGGCCTCCATGTGTCTGTTGGCTGTCCTCCTGAAACACTTTTCCCAGAGCACAGGCCTCCGGATGACAGGGAGTTGGGAGGCTTTCTGCTGCGATTTTGACCTCTGTAAGAGCAAAGTTGTGACCACAGAGGTGACGGCCCGTCCATCCGCAGGTGAGGGAGTACAACTGCCATGACACACAACTCTGCGTGTCCCAGGTCCCCAGACCCTATCCGGGGGATAGAGACGGGACTAAGGAGGGGACAGGGTGGCCACACAGCCCATTAGCCCTGGCTGCTCAGCCCCCAGGGGACAAGGACAGTCCTCCAGCCCGGCCCTGCCCAGCTCATGGCAGCCGCTGGCCCTCCTTCTGTGTCAGGAGGAACAGCCGACGGGGACATGAGGGGCTCTCCTCAGGGACCCTGATGTCTCCCTACCTAGGGGCACTTGACATTCTTCCAGAATGATTGCATTGAGACCTCTTTAAATGCAAACATTACTCAGAGGCTGAGGTCAGCCGTGACCCAGTGGTGGGACGAGGTCTGAGACGCTGGGGTGTGAGCCTGGCCGTGCCCCCACCCAGGTGCTGGGGAGACCGAGCGGCGACCGGGTGAACACCTGCCCAGCCCCTCCGTCCTGGGGCTGACTCCTCGGCCTCGTTTCTCCCAGGGAGCCGGCCCTCCAGGCTGGTGAGGACCACACAGGAGGTCCTGGGGAGCAGATCAAATATTGGCCCAGGCGTCGACTAATTTGTAACTTGCGTCACTACCGCTCAGCACAGAAGAGCGGGGATTCTTTTTCTAGTTAAATATTTGCTAAGAAAATTCCAGTCCTAAATTTTAAGAGCCTGATTTAGCGTGACGTTAGGAGAGTAAGACACAAGCCTGTTTGAGATGATTAACTAGAGACTCCCGGGAAGGAAAAGAGAAAAGATGACAGCGCCCCACCGCCAACAAAATGCAAATTTTAGCATCCTTTCTTTTGTCTTTTCGGGGCTAAAATGGCTTTTTCCGTGGCTGAGCATTCTACCTCTTTCACTCCTTCTTCCCCACCTCCAGACAGTGGGATTCGTTCCCAGTATCCACAGATGGGAATAAAAACCTTCCCTGCCTCACGCTGGTCCCTCTACCCACCATCCTTCATGTCACGTGGGCCCCGTGAGCCCCAGGCTCCGCGACCCGGGCTTTCCTCAGCCCGCTCTCTTCTCCTGAACCGTCCTGTGCTGCGGTGCTGAGCAGAGGCACTCCGCCCTCCGTGTGGAGCAGGAGCTGCCCAAGCTGGTCAGCAGCTCGGCCTGGCTCCTTATCCAGGAGAATTGCAAGCCAGGAGAAAACAATCTGGCAGCTGACATGTCCCCTTACACAGCTCACTGCCTAAGTGGCGCTAAGCCATGTCTCAAAGAGGGGGCGCCCCCACCAGCCTCCCTTCCCTGTGCACCTGGACGGGCAAGTTTCACGTGGCAACGCCCGCCTGCAGCGGGACCGTCTGCACGGCCCCGCGATGGTCCGCTTGGTGGCCGCCAGCACCCACTCCACAGGGGCGCAGAGGGGCCCTTGCCGCTCCCGGGAGGGGGTTCCTTCTGCTCAGCGATTCTGCAGGTCTCCTTTCGCTGTAACATCGGTGCCGGCCCATGCTCCTCGGTTCCTGATGCGCTCCAAGGCCCCGGGTGGGATTTAGAGCTGCCCACAGGGGGCTCCACACAGCACAGTCCCTGGGCTGCATCCTGGCCCACGCTGCGCCCTCCTGCCAGCCCATCCCCTGCCCGCCACCTGGCTCAAGGAGACCTGGGCACTGTACACACCTTTGCTGGGCACCTGCGAGAGGCCAGCGTGTCCCCCGCCCTCCCGCCTCCTAATGCCACTCACACCCACACCCGAGGGCTTCCGGAGGTCCCCAGGAGACACCGGCTCCAAATGGTTCCCGTGGCGCCTAAAGCCCGGTCTGAACAGATGGGAGAGGTTAATCTAATATCAAATATCCTGTGACTGAGTGATCAAGGGGTGACTTAACAGTAACAAACTGGATTTCCCCCTCAGAGCACCCCAAGGGTCCTCAAAAGGTCGCAGGGTTCTCCCAGTAATTACCGCCGCTGCCCACATGCATGATTCAGCCATAAATAAAAATTATTTGGTGTAAAGTCTCTTTAAAGATTCTAATCTGCAGCCTAAACTCAAAGAAACTCTAATTAGAAGTGTCGTCACTCATTAATTCAACAAATATCTGCAGCCCTCTGTGTGCCAGGCTCAGCTCTTGGGTGCCAAGAGGGAAAACCACCGTCTTGCCCTCGAGGGGTATGCAGCCTGGCGGGCGACAGACAGGACAGTTACAGGGCGCAAGTGCTGGGAGGGTGGGGCCAGGCTGGGGGAGGGGCGCGGGGAGGGTGTCCGGAGCACAGATGGGCTGGAGGGAGGGGTGTCAGATGAAGGGGGTATCCAAGCTGGGGGAGGGGCGTCCAGGGGACGGGTAAGGTGTGGGGGAGGGGTGTCCAGGGTGCAGGGGGCTGTGGGTGTGGGGAGGGCATCAGGAGGGGTGTCCAGGCTAGGGAAGGGGTGTGCGGGGCAGGGTCCAAGGGAGGGGTAAGGTACGAGGAAGGGGTGTCTAGGATGTCAGATCGGGGGATCATGGGGAGGGTTATACAGAGTGTCAGATCTGGGGGATCGTGGAGGAGTGGTATCCGGGATGAGTGGGCTGTGGGAGACTAGTTCCAGCGTGCTGATGGGGGGTGGCATGTCCTTGGTTTCAGCTAGTGGCAGCACAGGCGAGGGGCATCAAAGGTGGGGCTGCTTCTAGGTGCAGACAGAGCTGTGGTCAGCACCCGCTGGGGCTGGAAATCCACCCTGCCGTTTTCTGATCCTCTGGACATTTGGAGCCCATGGCTTGTGCAGTTTGACACAGGCTGGCGTGGTGCTGCTGGGCGGAGGATGGCACAGGTGTGCACACAGCACGTGGTGTGCGTGGGCATGAATGTGCTCACGCCCGTGTGCACACACACGTGTATGAGCGATTTTCTGAGATGGCGGCTTGGAGCAACAGGCTCTGGATGCAGCACAGGCCTGGAGACCACACAGCCCCTCACGGTCCACTCAAGGGACACAGAAGAGCCTGACCCCGACTTCCCAGGGGAAACTCCCCGGAAACAGCATTTTCTGCAAAATCAGCAGGTGTTTAGCAGAACAGAAACAGGACCCCAGAGTGGGGTACACCCAGCTCTGAGAGGGGGTGGGCCAGCCCGGACTGTGGTTACCCGTCTCTCCTCTCTCTCACCTCAGACTCAAGGACAATGAAGGATAGCCAGCCTGGCCCTGTGGAAGCCAGCCCCTCCCAGGACCTCCACTTCCTCCTCTGCGGTGGGAACCCACCTGCGTGCCCCCCACCCAGGGCTGCAGGCCAGGAGCGGCTTCCTGAGCGGCACGAGCTGGTCCACCCAGTGCATCTCCCCAGGCAGAAGCCAGTCTCAGACGCAGGGGCCCTGCATCCTAGTTTCTATCTCACAGACAGAGAAAGGGATGTCCCAGGACCTGGAGGAGGCAGTAGCTGAGCCGTGGGGGAAGCCAGGGCTCCTAGGAGCCCCATCTAGGGCCTCCAGCCAAAGGCTGCTGTTCTCAAAGTCGTGCTACAATGACAAACAGAGAAGACTGTGCATTCTAAGGCCATAGTTACTATACTCAAAAAGGCACCTTCCCAACGTGACCCGGGAGGGAGATACACTGAACGCAGCTGACGGCGAAGGGCCTCCACGCTGCAGTGTGCACACACAGGAAGGAGAGGCACTGTAAAGACAGAAAGGCCTGCAAAACTGGGCCTGCAGCCCCTGCACCGGCCTGTCCTCAGGCACAGAAGGGGTTTCTGGCAGCATGGCCATGCCTAAGAGCAGCCCAAGACCCAGGTGCTCCAGAGGGTCCAGAGGCAAGCCTCACTGTCCCTGCGTCACAGAGCAGGCTTCTGAGCGTCCAGAGGGGACGTGCCCAGGCCACCTGGCTCACTAATGAGGAGCTGAATGCAAACCCAGGACTCCAGGCCCTGGGACCAACCACACCCCATGGCCCCTTGCGCAAAGGATTCTCCCAGTAAGCTCAGCGCACTAGAGTCAGGACACACACTCAGCACAAAGGAGGCATCAGGCGAAACTCAGGCCCTGCATTCCCTCCAAAGTGCCCCGCCTGGACAGCGGAGGCCTTCTGAACCCATCACTCTTTCCTGTGTGAGGCCTGTGTGTCAGAGGGCACGGCAGCATCCCGTGGCTCCACCCACTAGGGGCCAACAGCAGCACCTCCCCATAGTGTGACAACCAGAACATCCCAGGAGCATGTCCGGGGGGGGGGGAGGGGCACCCCCATCTGGGAACCACTATGCTAAAAAAAACCCTGCCAGGAAGTAACTTTTAACAGCACTTGAGAGGCGGAGACAGGAGGATCCAGGTTCACAGCCAGCCGCAGCTACTTAGTGAGGCCCTCTGCAACTCAGTGAGACCCTGTTTCAAAATAAAGAATAAAAAGTAGGGCTGGGGGTGTAGCTTGGAGGTAGAATGTCCCTGGGTTCTATCCCCAGTACTGCAAAAAAGAAAAAAGAAGAAGAAGGAGGGGGAGGAGGAGGGGGAGGAGGAGAGCAGGAGGAGGAGGAGGAGGAGGAGGAGGAGAGCAGGAGGAGGAGGAGAGCAGGAGGAGGAGGAGGAGGAGGAGGAGAGAAGAAAAGAGTAAGTTTTAAAAGTTTTTCGTATAGACTAACCAAAAGGAAAAAAAAAAAAATCAAAAGTCACTGTATTCTCTTTAATATTTGCAGGTGAGCAATGTCTCTCTAGGCTTTGCTCTATTTACCAGCACCTGGCAGGTGCCCAGTAAGGGGCGAGGAAAGGTTGCATTAAAACGCACGTCAGTGTTATAGTGCAGGCCTGTAATCCTGGTACTTGGGAGGCTAAAATAGGAGGATTGCTAGTTTTCAGCCAACCTCAGAGGCAAAGCCCTTAGCAACTTAGACCCTGTTTCAAAATAAAAAAATAAAATAGAAGCTGGGCATGGCAGCGCACGCTTGTAATCCCAGCATTCGGGAGGCTGAGACTGGAGAATCACAGCTCACAGACAGCCTCAGCTACTTAGTGAGGCCCTCTGCAACTCAGTGAGACCCTGTTTCAAAATAAAGAATTTTTAAAAAAAAGGGCTGGGGGTGTAGTTTGGAGGTAAAATGTCTGTGGATTCAATCCCCAGCATCACCAAAATAAATAGATTACTTAATTAATTAATTAAAATAGAGCTGGAGGTGTAGCTCCAAGGTAGAATACCACTGGGTTCAATCCTTAATACCACACACACACAAAATAAAACACGCGCGGGAGAAACCACTGTCATGACAACAGGATGACACCTTGCAAGTAGAAGACACCCCTGGTCAGGTGCTGTGACCAATGGCGGCCCTTGCCACTCCAGGGCCTCCCGGGGGCCAGGCAGACCAGGGTTCAGGCCCCTGCTCCCAGGAATGAAGCCGATCTCCACGCTCACACATTAGCTTCATTTCAAAACACAAGTTCCACTTCTCATTAGAAAAGTCTGCTTGAAAGCGAGTCGGCCCCTGGAGTTCTTAGCGACACGTTTGTGCCGTATTTACATAAATTCACAATGGAGAGCGTACGGACGGTTCACGCGGCGATGCAGCCCGGCTTCAACTTCCAGCTCGACATCTTCTTGGCCCCGCTCCAGCCGTGCGCACAAATTACCTCTTTCTTTCTCCTTTCCATGAAAATGTACCCCTTTGTCTTAAAAACCAGTAGCTAGCCTTGCTTGGACTTGGAGGTACTTTCCTCCGGATCAGAAATGTGCACTTGGAAACCGGACAAAGGATTAAACGGCAGACAAAAAGGGCATGAAAAACATTTAAAACTTCTTTGGGGAGAACAGACATCTGCAGGAGAAGAAACCAGCCCAGCTCCCTCTCTTTCGTATGGGTACGGTCCTCACCTCCTCCTGGCTGGGTGTATCGCTCATATGCAGGGAAAAGGAAACGCTGGCGACTCCTCTGACTTGTTAGGTACCAGTGTGATCAACTGGCAGAGGCTGGTTGGTCATCTCCTGGCATCTGGGTGCCCAGCTATAGCCACCACTTGAGACCCTGACGGTGGGGCTGGCTCGCTGTGGCTCTGGGCAGCTCCACTGAGCTCTCACAGAGACAAGACCATGTAGACCCCATGCCAGCTGGTGCAAACCCGGGGCTCACACCCTGCATCAGTTAAGCCCCAGGTGACTCATGTTTTCAGGCACGTCTCAGATATAAGACAGCAGCAGGGAGCAGCCCCCATCCGCTGCGCTCACTGTGGCCTTTTCGTGGGGGTGACGTCCAACTCAGAGTAGTGTTGACACCCCTCCAGGGTAGGTACGTGGTGCTGCTGGGAGGTTGTTTTATCCATGGGGTCTCAGCTAAAAAAGATAAAATGCATCTCCAATCACAAAGCGAGTGTCTGAGCGGACAACCTGCGGCAGGCGCTCCTTTGACAGGACGGGGTCAGGAGAGGCAAACCTGGCGCAGAAGCACATCTCAGCCAAGTCACCAAGCGGAGGCAGAGGCCATGCCTTGCTTGTTGCCATGGCGACCCCAGAGGCAGCGTGGCTGCAGTTCTCAAGGTACACCAGCCCCGCAGCGAGGGCCGGTGGAGAGAGGCTCCAGCAACTGCGGTTGGCAGCTGGGATACCGTAAGACGACTGCTGCGGTACGATTCTTCACATCCAACTCCCAACTGTGGAAAACACGCCACGGTGCGTCGTGCTGCCTGCGAGTGTTTTCTGGGACTGCAGTGACTGGTTCTGGCATTCTTTGCAAATCCTTCCTGCCTGTGTTAGGAGCAGAAAGGATCTACTGGGCTAGAAAAGCAGGCAGGTCGAGGCTAACAGGCTGTCAACAGAAGTAACTCACAGATAACCGCATTCAACAGTGCAGACAGAGCCCATCATAAACAGGCTGTAAACTCTGGGGCTCAGACCACATTCCCCATGGCAACCACAAGATCAATTGATGGTTAGGTACACCCATCACTAAGCCATAGCATGTTTCTGTGAGGGGTGTGTGTGTGGAGGGTGGTACACGGAGAGCTCATGTGCCCTGAGATCACTATAGAAAGAAATAAGGAGCCCCGTGTGGTGGCGCACGCTTGTAATCCCAGTGCTTGGGAGGCTGACACAGGAGGACCGCGCAGGTTCTTGGCCAGCCTCAGCTACTTAGCGAGGCTCTCAGCAACTTAGTGAGACCCTGTTTCAAAAGGAAGAATAAAAACAGGGCTGGAGGTGTAGCTCAGAGGTAGAATGCCCCTGGGTTCAATCTCCAGTGTCACAAAAAAAGAAAGAAAATAGAAAAAGCCAAAGGCCAGATACCGAGCACCTGTCCAGAGCCCAGAGCCAGTGCAGACCCCAGGTCACTAGTACCTGTGGCAGAACCCAACTTAACTCTCTAGAGGAAGACAACAGCATCCTAGGCCTCCTGTTATTCCTAAAATTATGAAAATACAATGTCTAGTACATAAAAAAAAAAACAGGCACACAAAGAGACAACTGAAATGTCACCCAGACAGCAGGAAACAACCGCAGAGGAGTGACAAAACACAGGCACAAGAACCGCTGCCTCGGTGGTCGACGCGGCCAGAGGCGGCCGACAGCTTCTCTAGAGAGCAGGCCACATAGACAGAACAAGAAGCGCAGGAGACCACCCACAGGGAATTCTACAGTGGAACACAGAATAATAAGCTAAAAACCAGGTGTGTTATTTCATCCTTTCCGATATTTCTCTTTTCACTGGCATGGCGGCACACACCTGTAATCCTAGTACTTGGGAAGCCGTAACAGGAGGATCGCAGGTTCACAGCCAGCCTCAGCGACTTCGCGAGGCCCTTCTCAACTTGGCGAGACCCTTGTTTGTCTGTTTTGAAATAGGGTCTCACTAAGTTGCAGAGGGCCTCACTAAGCAGCTGAGGCTGGCTGCAAACCTGCAATCTTCTTGTCTCGGCTTCCTAAGTATTAGGATTATAAGTGTGCACTGCCAGGCCTGGCAAGACTGCTTTAAAATTTAAAAAAAAAAAAAAATTAACAACATAGGGCTAGGGAGTTAGCTTGGAGGCAGAATGTCCCTGAGTTCAATCTCCAGTACGTAAATAAATATCTTTTTCCTTCATTGGCTAAGATTACTAATACAATGCCGTGGACCTAGGAGTCAATAAAAGTCTGGCAAGTACTAGAAGCCAAATGAGTTCCACCTGAGTAGTGAGTAACGTCAATCTCACAAGCTGCCATAGTGAGCTAGCTTCAGCCCCACCACTGCCGGGGCAAGGGTCAGCCCCTGGACTTCCTGTCGGGAAACCCTTATCCTGAGGGGGCGGGAAACGCCGGACCACAAAATCGGAGAGATGAAATAACCAAAAGGAAGGAGTAAAACCTCCATTACTTGGAATCGGTACGGCAGTTTTCCTCAAAGTCCATTGGGAGGTTAGTTTAATTGAAGAGCTTGATACGGAGACTGGGTACAAAATCAGCACAGCATCAGCGTCGCCAGGTATGGTAGTGCAGCCTGTGATCCCACTACTTGGAAGCTGAGACGGAAGGGTCACAGGTTCGAGGCCAGCCCCAGCAAGTGAAGGAAGATCCTGTTTCAAAATAAAATAAAAACTAAAAACACGGCCAGGCGTGGTGGCGCACACTTGTAATCCCTGCCCTCGGGAGGCTGAGACAGGAGGATCACGCAGGTTCGAAGCCAGCCTCAGCTATTTAGTGAGGCTCTCAGCAACTTAGTGAGACCCTGTTTCCAAATTAAAAATATATATAAAATAGGTCTGGGAGAGCTGGCTGTGGTGGCGCATGCTTATAATCCCCGCACTTGGGAGGCAGAGACAGGAGGATCACGCAGTTTCGAAGCCAGCCACATGCGCTGGCTTAGGAGACCCTGTTTCCAAATAAAAATGTAAAAAAAAAATAGGTCTGGGAGTGTAGCCCGGAGGTAGAAGGGCTTCCAGGAACCCCAATACCACCAAAAATAATAATAATAATAATAATAATAATAATAATAATAATAGGTCTGGCGTATAGCCCAAAGTTGTAGAAAGCCCCTGGGTTCCACGCCTAATACCACCAAAAAAAAAAAAAAAACACCTAAAAACGGCTGGGCTGTAGTTCAGAGATAGAATGCCCCTGAGTTCAATCCCCAGTAACACACACACACACACACACACACACACACACACACACACACACTCAATGCTTTTTTAACAAGATTAAAAATGATTTTTTTTATTTTTTGTGGTTATAGGGATTGAACCCAGGAACATTCTTCTAAACACACTCCAAACCCTATTTTATTTTTTTATTTTGAAACCAGGTCTCGCTAAGTTGCTGAGGCTGGCCTCAAACCTGCCATCCTGCTGTCTCCAACTCCCAAGTACTGGGATTCCAGGTGTACCTCTGCACCAGATCTCCTCCCTTCTCTTAAAAGGACTTGCCATTGGATTTAGGGTCCACCCTAATCCAGGATGACCTCATCTCTGCACCTTGAGCTTTAATATATTTGCAAAGACCTTTTTTCCAAATAAAGTCACATTTACAGGTTCTGGATAGACATCATCTTTTTTTGGGGGGGCACTATTCAACCCACGACTAAAGTAACCTGTAGAGCCAGGCGCAGTGACACACCCTGTCATCTTAGTACCTGGGAGGCTGAGACAAGAGAACCACAGGTTGGAGGCAGCCTCGTTCATTTGATGAACAACTCAGTGAGACCCTGTTTCAAAAAAAAAAAAAAAAAAAACAGGGCTAAGGGTGCAGCTCAGAGGCAAAATGCCCCTGGTTTTAATCCCCAGTACAAAAACAAAACAAAACACATAAACACAATGTCATTCCCATGTGGATTCCTACAGGATTTTCTCTTTTAATTCAATAGATCTTTATAATGTATTTATTAAGCTAACACAGAAATCAGCAGCCGTAAGAATAACCAGGAGAACCGTGAGAAACAACGCCAGGAAGAAACGTACTCCACTGACTTTCAGAATGTGCTGGAATGGAAAGTCATTCAGATAGTGCGGATAAGAACAGACAGCAGGAGGGTGCGGAGAGGCCGCGACTGCGGCTGTGGAATGCGGTGTGAGATAAACGGGACTCTTAAGTCAAAGATACTGAAATACCGAAATCCCATCACCTGGGAGGCTATGACAGGAGGATCGTGGTTGGTTCAAGGTCAGCAACTTAAGACCCTGTTTCAAAATAAAAAGGGCTGGGAGTGTAGCTCAGAAGTAGAGTAGTAGAGTGTCCCTGGGTTCAAACCCTAGTACCAAACAAAATACACACACACACCAATAAATAAATGGGAAACTAAACCTTCACATATTAGCCCACATTACTCAATAAATTAAAGAGAATCCCATAATGGAGAGATAAACCTCTAAAAACACTAAGACATGAGAGTTTGATGCTCTGGGTTCGGGAATACTAACCCCCAAACTAAAAGGAATCCGCACTAATACTGGGTGAACGCTGGGCGTGGTGGCACACGCCTGTAATCCCAGTACTTGGGAGGCTGAAACAGGAGGATCGCAGGTTTGTGGCCAGCCTCAGCAACTCAGCGAGGCCCCCACAACTTGGCGAGACCTTGTTTCCAAATAAAAAATAAGTCTGGGGGTGTAGCTCAAAAGTAGAATGCCCCCTGAGTTCAATCCCTGGTACCACAATAAATAAGATAAATACATAAATAAATAAACCCAGCCGCCATCGCAGGGTCTTGGTGTTGTCACCTACTGTGGAGGCTGCTTGCCTGCATGTTCCTGGACCATTCCCAGCATTCTCTGCTTTCCCATCTGAGAATCCCAAATGCCAGGTACTGACTCAGGCCGGGCTCCCTCTGGATTCTTTTTTGGTGGTACTGGGGTTCCTGGAAACCCTTCTAGCTCAGGGTTACACTCCCAGACCTATTTTATATATTTTTTATTTGGAAACAGGGTCTCTTAAGCCAGCGCGGCTGGCTTCGAACCTGCGCAATCCTCCTGTCTCCGCCTCCCAAGCGCGGGGATCACAAGTGTGCGCCACCACGCCTGGCGATCCCTCTGGATTCTTCCAACTTATATGGTCTGAACTCCCCCCAACAAATGCCTGCAAATTCCGGTCCCCACATCGTGCCTCCCCCTCTGAACGCACCAGGCCCCGCGGTGACCCCAGCGCCCGGTGGCCTCCCTCCAGCACCCTGGGCCCGCCTCTCCACCCCAGGGCGCCTCCCCACCAGCCCAGCACACGGGCTCATGCCTTCCAGTGGGAAAGCGGGACCCACAGGAAGGCCAGCACCCCGCAGGACCCGGTGCTCGTCCTCCAGTGCGCTAACCAGGCCCTTTCATGGGAGGCTGCTGACAGCCCCTTCCCCCAAGGCCCCAGATTACATTTACAGCGGTGGCGGTAACCATGGAAACCAGCAGCCCCTCCCGGGCTGGGGATGGTTGATGGGTAACCAGGGGGACAATGCCAGTGGCAGGGCTTATTCAAATGACTGGACTGGCTGAATGGGGGCCGGGCACAAAGGCCACTGGCAAGAAACCGGCAGGCTGCAGGCGCATCCAAGGGGCGTAAATGACACCCATAACCTGTCACAAAAGAACAGAGGCGCGCTGGCCCCTGCGGCCCACACCTGCGCTTGCATCTCCCGTGGAGTCACAGCACGGCTCAGCAGGCCTTCGCTTGTCTGCCATTTTTCTTAAAATGCGTTTATTTATTTACTTATATGCTTAGAATTGAAAATTGAACCCAGGGGCATTCTACCTCCAAGCTATACCCCCACCAGACTTTTTTCTCTTTTCACTAAGTTGCTGAGGCTGGCCTCAAACCTGCGTTCTCCTCTCTCAGCCTCTCAAGTACTGGGATTACAGGCGTGCACCACCACGCCTGTCCTTAAAATGTGCATTATAACAATTACTTGGTCTGGGGGACTCGTGAACCTTCGCCTAGTCTCTAAACGGAACTCATGAGCACGTCCTGCAGCCCTGGCTCAGGGACCAGAGTGGCTGGCCACTTACTAAGTTACGTCCCGTTTGTCACCTGGAGGGTGCATCGGCAGAGCCCCCAGGGGCACACCTGGCGGGCGCTGCTCGGGGAGAGCCGGGAACCAGACCCCGGTTCCTGTCCCATTCTAAAAGTCCTATTAAGACCCGCCCCCATAATGGAACTAAAATGTTGCTTTTCAAGATGGAATGTCACAAAGCACTTTGCTATCTGGACATCCCAGATGAGAAGCAACGAAATACACGCTGCACAAACACGGAGGCCGACACGCACAGAGAAACTTCCGAATGTTTTCCACCCTCTGGCACCGTGATGGACGTCCTTTACTTGAAGGGCAAAGGAAGATCGGGAGGCGGTGAGGAGGAAGGCCTGCGTGGCCACGGCGACGTGTGACTCCCCTTATTCTGAAGGCACAGAGGGAGAGAGAACGGTACGATCTCGCGAGAGCACCCCACAGAAAACGGGACTTTACGGAGAAATCAGTGATAGAAATCACAAGCGGCCAGCTCTGACCGCCATGCCTATCGAACACCTGTGGGATAGGTCCATCGCCCTTCCGTCACATGATGATGTAAGGTGCCCGCAGGCTGAGCGACAAGCCCGGAGTCGCCAGGCAAGCGACACCCAACCCTGCTGCCATATCCCCATGACCTCTCTCTCTCTCTCTCTCTCTCTTTTTCTCTCAGTAGGTACTGGTGATTGGACATTCTACCTCTCAGGTACCTAGAGCTACACCCTCAGCCCTATATTATTTTTTATTTTGAAACAGAGTCTCGCCAAGTTGCTGAGGCTGACGTCGAACCTGCGATCTTCCTTTCTCAGTCTCCCAAGTACTGGGATTACAGGTATGCAGTTACACTGTGCCTGGGCCTCTGCCTTCCCCCCGCCTCTTATTTATTTATTTATTTATTTATTTATTTATTTATTGGTGGTACGGATTGAACTGTGTACATTCTACTTCTGAGCTATACTCCAACCCCTTTTTTAATTCGTTGTTATGAGACAAGGTTTCACTACGTTGCTGAGGCAGGCCTCAAACCTGTGGTCCTCCTGTCTCGGCCTTCCAAGTGGTCTCATTCCAGGTGTGCATCACCGTGCCTTGAATCTTAACTTTGAATATGGAACTGACTGGGCCCAAATCAGGAACAAGATGCTCTTAAGGAGCTAAGAAGGAACTCAGGTCGAGTGCCCCTTATCTAGAATCCTGAAACGCTCCAGTATCCAAACCTCATTAACTGCTATGCCGGTGTTAGAAAAGTTTTAATTTGGGAGAGTTTTGATTCAGAGATTTTCAGATTTGGGGTGTTCAACCAGTAATGTATATGCAAATATTTCAAAATCTGACAAACTCCCAGGTCTGAAACACTGCGATCCGGGCACTTTTGGCAAAGGATGCCCTGGCTGTAAGGGGAGAACTGACTACACCGGGCAGCGGCTCCTGGCGGGGACCTGCAGCCCAGGGCGCTCCGAGCGGGAGGGTCCGCTCCCAAGGCCCCTCTGGAGCACACCCTGCCCGCCCGCCCTGGAGGCGTCACCACGCAGCGGGGTGGGGGTCCTTCCTGGTGGTAAAGTGGCCTTGGATGGGTGAGTCTCAGCTGAGCAGTACCATGCGGGTGCGGGCAGGACCTGAGACCCCAGCAGGCTCTGAGCCCGCACCCCGAGAACGGCGACACGTAGGAGTCAACCTGCCGCTGCTGCTGAGGAAACTGGCACTGTGTGCTGCCCGGCCAGCCAGGGGACAGCTGGAGCCCGAGCTCAGCATCCGCCACGCTCTCCTGACAGATTCCCACGACCACAGGACAGCAGTCCTGAATGCCGGGCCGCCCGGCGGGGAGTCAGCCTGTGGCTCCTCTGCCCTCTGTCCCTCGAGGTGCAGAAGGGAGGCGTCCGACAGCCATCCTGCTCCCAGGACCGCCGGAGCCTACTGAGACCTGCCGGAGAACGGAATTAACCGTGAGCTAACGGACCGCATCGGCCCCAACAAGGAGCCAGCGACCAGAGGCTGACCTGGTGTTTCTCATGACCATTGATTCAGGGAGGGTGGGGGGAGACCGGGCATTAAACCCAGAGGCATTCTGTCTCTGAGCTACACCCTCATCTCTTTTTTTTTTTTTTCCAATACTGGAGATGGAATCCAGAAGATTCTACCTCCGAGCTACACCCCCAGCCCTATTTTTAGTCTTTATTTTGAAACAGGGTCTCACTGAGTTGCAAAGGGTCTAAGTAGTAGCTGAGGCTGGCTGCAAACCCTGATGCTCCTGTCTCCTGTCTCAGCCTCCCAAATGCTAGGATTACAAGCGTGCACCACCACGCCCGGCTCGCCCTCATCCCTTTTTTATTTATTTATTTTTTAAGTTACTGAACACCTGAGTTGCTGAGGCTGTCCTCGAACCTTCGATCCTCCTATCTCAGCCTCTCAAGCATATGCTGCGGTACCTGGCGCAACTGTTTATTCTTTCATTTAACCCTCTGAGGACAGAACTACTGTCCTGTTTTGTATTTATTTATTTATTGGTAGTATTGGGAATTGTGGATTAAACCCAGGGACATCCCTCCAAGCCACCCCCAAGCCCTTTTTGTTTTGAAACAGGGTCTTGCTAGATTGCTGAGTCTCCCGAAATTGCTGACACACTGATCTGCAGCCTGCTGTCCTCCTGTCTCAGCCTCCCAAGTATTGGGATTAAAGGTATGTGCTACCACACCCAGCTTATCCCTACTTTATTTATTAATATTTCTGTGGCGCTAGGGGTAAAAACACCACTGAGCTACACCATCAGACCTCCAGTCTCCTTCTTTTCTTTCTTTCTCTCTCTCTCTTTTTTTTATTTTGGTACTAGGTATTGAACCCAGGGTTATTATACCTCTGAGTTATGCCCTATGGTGTTTTGCTTTGTGTGTGTGTGTGTGTGTGTGTGTGTGTGTGTGTGTGTGTGTGTGTAATACTGGGAGTTAAATCCAGGGGCATTCTATCTCTGAGCTACAGCCCTTATTTCATTTTTTATTTGAAAACAGGGTCTCACTAGATTGCTGAGGCTGGTCTCGAACCAGTGATCCTCTTGTCTCAGCCTCCCAAATCCTGGGATTACAGACATAACCCCACACCTGGCTACCTCTAGCCCTTTTTAATATTTACTTTGACACAGGACCTCCCTAAATTGCTGAGGCCTTGAACTGCAATCTTCTGTCTCAGCCTCCCAACTGGCTGGGATTCTAGGCATGTGCCGCCGCGTCTGGCTGCCGTCCCTATCTTAAAGAGTACAACTAAGAACTCAAAATAAAGCAAGGTCACACAGACAAGGAAAAATAAAAAACACTGGCTTCCCACGACAAAAATCACCGAAGACTTACACAGCAAGAAGACCATCAAGGTAAAGGAGAAATACGCCACACACACACAAACACACACACACACACACACACACACACACACACACACACGCCACAAGTCAAACAACCCTAATACATAAGGAGAAATGTAAGTCCATAAGAAATAAGCAATCTGACTGCAAAAGTAGACTGCCAGTTCACAGAAAGCGCAGAAACAGCCGAGAAGCAACAAAGGCGGCCGCTGTCCTTAAAGAGACACACGCAAGCCAAAACCGGAAGACACGCCAGGCGTGGTGCTGCACACCCGTGAGCCCAGTACGGGGCATACTGAGGTAGGAGGATCACAGGTTCGAGGCCAGCCTGGGCAACTCAGCAAGACCATGTCTCAAAATAAAAAAAAATAAAATAAAAGAAGGTGTAGCTCAGTGGCAGGGTGCCCCTGAATTTGATTCCCAGTGCCACACCACAAACAAAAAATTTTAATAAAAAGAAATGAGAAATAAACCGACAGTACGGGGTGCTGGCTGGATACACGGCATTACATCCATGCAGTGGAAAACAGAACCCGGATGAAGGAGAACAAGGCAAGTCTTCCTCTGCTGCGACGGCAAGTCCTCGACGCCACGTTTCCAGAAAGCAAGTTGCGCCTGGAAGCAGTTGGGAAAACAAGGATCGGCCCCGTGTGTGCACACCCGTGGGAAAGTGCAGGGAGGACCAGGCGGGCTCAATCTCGGCTTCATGCACTCCTGGAATTTTTACAAGGTTGCCCTATCCTTTTGATTAATAAATACAAGCTCCTTAAGAGTTATTTGTGGGCCGGGCATAGTGGTACACTCTTGTAATCTCAGCATTTGGCAGGTGGAGTCCGGAGGATCGCGGTTCGCGGACAGCCTCAGCTACTGAGCGAGGCCCTTCACAACTCAGCGAGACCCTGTTTCAAAAACAAAAAGACTAAAAACTAGGACTGGGGGGGGGGGTGTATCTCAGATGTAGAATGCCCTTGGATTCTATCACCAGCACCGCAAAAAAAAAAAAAAAAAAAAAAAGATTTAATTTCCGTGTGTGTGTGTGTGTGTGTGTGTGTGTGTGTGTGTGTAGTTAGCACTGGAGATCAAACCCAGGGGTGTCCTACCTGAGTTACATCCCCAGTCCTATTTTATTTTTTAATTTGAAACAGGGTCTCCCTGAATTAAAGAGGCTGGCCGTGAACCTGCTACCCTATCTCAGCCTCCCAAGGACTGGGATTACATGCATACATCACTGCACCCAGATTTAAGGATTTTTTTTAAATAAAGTAAGTTATAAAAGGGTGCAGCAGCGCACATCTGTGATTTATACTTGGGAGGCTTAGACAGGAGAATCACAGGTTTGCAACCAGACTCAGCAACTTGGCAAGGCCCTCCACAACTTAGTGAGACCCTGTTTCCAAAGAAAAAAAATTGCGGCCAGGCGTGGTAATGCACTCTCATAACCCCAGTACTTGGGAGACTGAGGCCGGAGGATCACAGGTTCATGGCCAGCCTCGACTACTTAGTGAGACCCTCTGCAACTTAGTGAGACCCTGTTTCAAAATAAAATAAGGATACCAGGTGTGGGGGCACATGCTTGTAATCCCAGTACTTGGGAGGCTAAGACAAGAGGATTACACAGGTTAGAAGCCAGCCTCGGCTACTTAGTGAGACCTTGTTTCCCAATAAAATATAAAATAGGTCTGGAAGTGTAGCCCGGAGTTAGAAAGTCCCTGGGTTCCATCCCCAGTACCACAAAAACTAAAATTAAATTAAAATTATAATTAAAAAATAAATAAAATAGGGCTGGGGGTGTATCTCAGAGGTGGAATGCCCCTGGGTTCCATCCCCAGTAAAACAATAAATAAATAAATAAATAATAAATAAATAAATAAATAAATAAATAAATTCCCAGTATTTAGAAGGCTGAGGCAGGAGGATCACAGGTTCACAGCCAGCCTCAGCAACTTGGGCTTTCCACAACTTAGTAAGACCCTGTTTCAAAATAAAAAGAATAAAACAGGGCTGGAGGTAGAGCTTAGAGGTAGGATGGTCCTGGGTTTCATTCCCAGGACCATGAGTCAATAAGATAAGATAGGGCTCGGGGTCGAGCTTGGAAACAGAATAACCTCCGGGCTTCATCCCCAATACCCCAATAAAAAAAATTAATTAAATAAGCTAGGTATGGTGGCTCACACCTGTCATCCCTGTACTCCAGAAGCTGAGACAGGAGGCTTGCAGGTTCACAGCCAGCCTCAGCAGCAGGGCCCTCTGCAACTTTGTGAGATCCTATTTCAAGATAAAACATTTAAAAAATAGGGCTGGGTGTAGCTCAGAGGTCGAATGCCCCTGGGTTCAATCCCCAGTACCACAAAAAGTAAAAATAAAAGTGAATAAATAAAATAAGCCTATTCTGCCCAGTCTTGCCTTCCCCACAAAAGGCATCACTGACCACTGGTGGGTTCTGGAAGGTTCTGCCCAACACTTCCAAGCATGGCGCCCGCGTGGCGTGGTGCTGGTGAGCCGCAGCCCTGCCGGCCCCAGCGGGGGTCTCCGGTCCTCACTCTCTGATGCCCTCACGTCCCTCCGCACCCTCAGCCCAGGCCCCTCTGCTCATCAGAGGCCAAGTGTCCAGCCGACCACTCAGGTGGCCCCTGCCGCTCCCCGAGTCCCAGCACTGGAATCCTCGCCATTTCCAAGACCATCTCTTCAGGGGATGCTTCTGGAACACCCACAATGAAGTTCTGGAGCAGGTTCTAGAAGCACAGGTGGTGAGACGGGCTGCAAGGGGGCCACAGGTCTCTAGGGCACCACCCACCTCCAGGAAGACACTGCGCCTCTCAGGGGAGACGCCAAGGGGGACGGCGGCCACAGGGAGGGCGCTCACCCTGCCGCTGGGAGCCCCTGTGCACACGGGGTGTACTTTCTTTCCATGCACATAAAAAGCACCAACAGAGTCACAGCAGCTTGGGGCACCCAGGAGCCAGAGAGGCCACAGGTGCGGGGCACAGCCCTCCTCGCCCATTCTAGGGCCCGCTGAAGACTGGGGGAGACCACCAGCTGCCAAAGGCCAGTCCCCAGCGCCCCTTCAGCAGGTAAACATGTCCTCCCCCGCACAGCCAGGCGGGAGCCCTACAATCGGAACCCAACCTCGAGGAGCGGGAGGTTCAGCGGCACCAACGCCTCTCGTGGGCCCTCCTGGGACATGCCCCGGGAACCCCAACACACCGCTCCCAAGTCAGGCCCAACTGTCTGCCCACCCACCCCCAGCTCCAGCCCCAGCCCCAGAAAGAAGCCATCTGGTCTCCATGGTTGTCCTGGGAGGTCGTGGACCTGCAAGTGGCAGCAGGGCGCTGGGGACGCGCAGGGTCAGCAGCCGGCTCCTGCCTGGACGGCTTCCAGGCTCAAAGGAAGTGGCTTTGAAAGCTCAAAAGGCTTTCAAAACGCCCATGTGTGGCTCAAAGCTCAAAGGACAGGCCACCCTGCAGCAGGAGGGGCCCTGAGCCCGGGCGCCTGGCCCAGGAGGAATCCCTGGCCATACCTCCTGTGGCTCCTAGAGCCGGGCCTTGCCCACAGCCTCGCTTACCCTCACAGCATCCCCTGTACAGACTCCTGCGCCACGCAGGAGTCCCGTCCAGTCTCTGTCCAGACACCCACCTGCAGGTGGCCCACGGGCATGTACGGAGGTGACAGTCCTGACCCCAGGAAGCCTTCCCAGCACCCCTGACCAGGACCCTCTCTTGCCTGGCGTGGCCTTCACCTCTGGCCACAGTGGCAGGCTGGCCGGGGCACTGACCATCCTGCTGGGCAGAAGCTTCCGGCAAGCCTGCTCTTGGACACTGTGTGGGGAGCAGGTGCTCATGGGCTCTGTCAGGAGAAGCTAAGAGGGAGGGGAGGGCCACCAGGCGGCCCACTCTCTGCACCGTCTGCTCCCTGCGGCCTGCCCTCCTGCCCTCCTGCAAGAGCCCTTTTGTGTATGACAATTCCCACCAGCCCAACCTCTCCCTGCTCCAGGACCTCACCTACTTGCTAAATTCCAGCTGCCCCAGTGGCCCCTTCCAACTGGCCTCCCTCCCTCTTTCTCTCAGTGTGGAGACTTCCCTGGATCTGGGACAGAGATGACCGAGGGGATGCTGGGCTCAGCAGTCAGCTAGCTGTGCCCGTTCTTGCCGCAAACACTGTCACCTCCCTATTTTGGCCCTGGTGGGAAAACACAGGGCTCAGACTTCTCAATTTTAAAGGTGTTACCATGTGAAACGGCCTCTGAATGTCAGAATGTCTCCTTCCTTGTCAACAAAATCCCCAGCGCCTATGCTGGGTAAAGCCCTGGGTGGAGCCGGGTGCAGTGGCGCACGCTTGTAATCCCAGTACTCGAGAGGCTGAGACAGGAGGATCCAGGTTCGCAGCCAGCCTCAGCTACTTAGTGAGGCCCTCCACAACTTAGTGGGACCCTGTTTCAAAAATAAAGAATAAAAAAATAGGGCTGAGGAGGTGAAATGCCCCTGGGTTCAATCCCCCGTACCACAAAAACAAATAAAAAATAAAGGGCTGGGTGGATGCAGACACTTTGTGGTCCCCATGACCAAGTCCTAGAAGGGGACAGAGCCAGCCAGAGTCACAGATGCCATGGACTGGGTGTATAGACTCGTGACCCCCGTGCCCAGGCACCCTTAAGGTGGGTCTCATCACACCCTCTTGTGGAGGAGAGGGGGCTGGAGAGGCAGGTGGCAGGTACCCCAAAACACATGGGCTCCCCTTGCCCAAGATCCACAGGCCTCAGCCCTCTCTGGCCCCACTGATCACTCGGCTCTCACAGTGTGACAAGCCTCAGTCACTCCCACTGGCCAGGGACCCTCTTGCTGGGACCCTTGGAGATCTCCCCGGGGCCTCCTGGGTGCTAGGGTCTCTGCCAAGAATGGTGGCAGCCTACCCCCCAGGCAGCCATCACCATGGGGTGGGGGTTGGGGTTCCAGGGGCATCTGGTAAAGTCAGAGGAGTTCTGGGTTCTCACTGCTAGGCGGCAGGCGCCGACAGAGGCGGGGATGCTGTCAATATCCTGAGGTGCCCAGGACGGCCCGCCACAGAGAACAACCCGGCTGAGGGGGACCCTGCTCCAGGAGGACACAGGAATGTGGGTAGTGGGATGAGGGGTGTCTATGAGCTCCCAAGAAGGGAAGCCAGGAGGAGGGGGCTGGCCGGGGGTCAGGCAGGGAGAATATAATTAGGTCTTTTCCAGCAAAGGAACAGCTTGACCTAGGCTCCGCTTTGTAGAACTGCCATTGTATAACCTCCTGTGTGCTTGTATTTTTGTAAACAGCATTTCCTGGAAACTGAATGCCAGCTCCTCCCCGGGCATCCCCTTCAGCCAATGGCGTAAAGATTGTGAGGCCAAGCTTCCACCAATAGGAGCACAGCACAGGAGCGCCACGCTGACAATAAAACCAGCAGTTTTCCTCCAGGTTCACCTGGCCTACCTAACCTGACTGGTGCAGGATCCCTTTTTGCAAAAACTCGCCTTGCTGAGCCACTTTCGAATATGTGTCCTTTCTTCGTGTATGTGTTGCCGAGGCAAGTACTGCGTCTTTTCTTTGAACACCATGGAAGTGTGTCCATTACTGAATATGTTGGGACCCACCCATCCAGGGACCCAGCAAGCCCTGTCCTCCACTCGGCCCGACACGCACTCCTGGAGCTGAGCAGACAGAGCTGGGGTTCCCTGCCTCCTTGGGCACGCCCGACTTCCCGTCTAGCATAGTTGAGGGCCTCACAGCCCTGGGCGTGAGCTGGGGAGCAGAGGGGACCCCGTACTCCCACTGTGGAGACAGAGACAGTACCAGGGGAGGTGGACGCAGAAAATGCAGAGGCAGAGCGCTGTCTCTAAAACTAGCGAGCAGGGCTTGCTCTGAATCCTCTGCATCCAGAGGACGGGGAGAGCCCACACGGCACCCTCGGAGTCCATCTCTGGCCCATCGAGGTGACCTCAGAAAGCCGAGGTCTTCCAGGGTGGATGAATGATTTGTGTGGTTTTCTGAAGTGAGGCACCTAGGCTCCAGCACGTCGGGAAAGGATATTTTCAGCTGCTGGACTCATGGCAGCCCCTTTCCAGGGAGGTAATTAAAGTGAGCCCTACACACAACAGTCCTTCAGGGCCCCATTGTCCCAGGACAAAGGGCCGGCTCTTCAATGTGAGGCCCCAGTGGCGTCTCCAATGAGCGCACAGGCCCGTTGCTATGACGACCCCTGCACCCTCCTGCCAGGGCCTGGAGGACAGAGTTTCAGACCCGCAGAGAAGGGGCCACACTGCCACCCTGGAGGACTGGGAGGGGGCCAGCGGCTGCAGACACGTGTCCTGTGAATGTCCAGAGCCCAGAAGAATTGCCACTTAGCACAGACCACAGGCCGATGGCGGGAGCGGGTGGGGGCTCCCCGCTTGTTTCTCCTGTTGCCAGAGCTTTTAGAAGGTGAGCACCCTTATCTTTGTAAATAGAGCACACACCAAACTATTTTGATTCTGAAAAGCAACTCCAGGCACCCACAATCAAGCTCTAAAAATGAAAAAATACAATGTGTCTGCTTTCTTCATCTTGTCTCCACTTGTTTCCAGATGTTTTCCCCAAGGTGGACGCTGAAGAGGGAAGGAAAGATGCAATACGGGGAACACAGGCACCTGGAGCCCACGGGTGCTCCCGTGACCGAAGGGCAGACCAGCCGCATCCTGTGGGTCCCACACCGGCCGGCTGCTCCCAGAAGCCCGGAGTTGCTGCTACGCCTGCTCACCCCAAGGCTCTCAAATCCCACCAGTGAGGGGAAGCATCCGGCTCCCCCAAACAGCACAGCACGAGCACACCTCCTTCCGCCCTGTCCGCAGTGCAAGGGCAACTCTGCTGTCTGTCTGGGGCACACTGTCCTTTACTCATTTTTACCTTGACCTCGGGCCCGGTGCCCAGTGTAGAAAGCTGTGAGATCCAGGACCTGAGACTCGGGGCACTGGGGCCAGGGCTCCGCTGTGCCACAACCCGCTGGGGCCACAGGTGTGATGCCCCCAGGTGATGGGCAAGGGCGCGGAGGGTCCTGGCCGGGAGCTCCGGGCGTGGGCAGCCCGAGGCTTGCTCTTTTCCTGCTGACATGCGCCAGTGGTCCTGAGAGCAGCTCTTGGTAATTAGACACAATTACCCACCTCTCTGCTCACTGCTCAGCCCTGCGAGCCACACAGGGCCGTCCCTGCCCGGGCTACAGAGCCACCTGAATTCCCCACCTCCGGAGTCAGCTCTTCAACTCTGTCAGGAGCCCCGGCATCCTGCTCCTGTCTCCCGGGGAGATAGGCAAGGCACCGGAAGTCATGCAAGTCCTGGGTCCCCTGAAATGACAGGAGCCCCGCCCCCGCCCAGGGCCCCTGCTGCCAGGAGCTCAGGTGTGATAACACGGCCACCAAGGTACAGGGCACGCTCTGCCCGGTGTCTGCCACCCGCACAGTGCGTGGTGTCGAGTGTCTGGCATCCCAATAATCTAGACTGGGAGCAGAGGCCCCTGAGGCTGGGGCCACCACCACAGCTGCTCCCCAAGGCACACCGCAGGGGCCAAGGCGCCTGGGGACAGGGTCACCCGGGGTCAGCACTGCAGCGCGCACCCAGGAGGCACTGGAGGAAGGCATCGTCTAACAGCTGACTTTAGTCCTCTAAACAGCAGACACCAGGAGAGGATGGGCATCCATGATCACTTCTAACAAAAATAATCCATACACGGGGCATAATGGTACACAATTGTAATCCCGGCACCCAGGAGGCTGAGACAGGACCCAGGAGGCTGAGACAGGAGGACCGCAGGTCCAATGACGGCTTCAGCAAGTAATAGGACTCTCAGCAACCTAGTGAGACCCTGCTTAGAAGTTAAAAATAAAGCCAGGTGTGGAGGTGCACACCTGGAATCCTAGTACTAGGGAGGCTAAGACTGCAGGATCAGAGGTTCAAAGCCAGCCACAGCAACTCAGTGAGGCTCGCATCAACTCATTGAGACTCTGTTTTCAAACAAACAAACAAACAAACAAACATAAATAAATAAATAAATAAATAAATAAGGCTGGAAGCCAGGTTTGGTGGTGTACGCTTGTAATCCCAGCACTTGGGAAGCTGAGACAGGAGGATTGAGCGGTATAAGGTTTGCAAGTTCTACAGACACGCGAGATCATCCATGCAGGTGCCATAAGTCTTTTATTAGTCCAGCCCACTTGTCCCAGGCAGCTCCCTCCCCACCCCCGTGTCGCGGGTGCGGGTTGGGGGGGAAGTGTGTGGAAGAGAGCCTTCCACGAGTGCAGGAATCTCTCTGTCTCGCAAGCTTCTTCTTCTTCTGGATCGCTCCGTCCCCCTTTTTATCAAAGGGGAGTGGCTTTCCGTGGGAAAATCCTGGACCTTGGAGGGTAAGGAGGCGGGTCTCCCTGCCTTCTGGCTTCCAGCCCCGCCCCTGCCCCGTATGAGGGGGGAGGGTCCAGAACCTAACAAGCAGGTTTGAAGCCAGCCTCAGCTACTTAGTGACACTCTCAGCAACTTAGTGAGACCCTATTTCCAAATAAAATATTAAAAATAGGTCTGGGAGTGTAGCCCAGGGATAGAAAGCCCCTGGGTTCCGTCCCCAGTAACACACACACACACACACACACACACACACACACACACACACACTTAGGACTGGAGGTCTAGCTAAGGAGATAGAATTATCCTGGGTTCAATCCTCAGCACCACGATAGATAGATAGATAGATAGATAGATAGATAGATAGATAGATAAAATAGGGCTGCTGATGCAGCTCAGAGGTAGAACATCCCTGGGTTCAGTCCTCAGTACCACATACAAAAATTGTGTAAATGTGCAGGGAGATTAAAACTCCAGGTTGAAAAGCAGCCCCCAGGTGGTACCCTGAGTTTCCAGGCTGCTAGACCAGCCCGCAAGCCTGTGCACACTGGTGTCACTGGTGGTGAACTGCCACCCCTCGGGCCAATGCTACAATATTTCTACGGTCATTTTTAGAAGCAAAGACGTGTCCTAATTCGCCTTCAGCCTGTGCCCTGAAAAGGGGGGCCTGACCCCATGGGGCATACACCGGGCCAGCCGTCCCTCACCTGTGCGGAGGGCATCCTGCTCAATTCTGCTGCTGTCCGACTGGAAGCCACGGGCCGTTACTGATGCGCTCTGAGGATAACGACCTGCTGATATCTGCCCCAGCGCCTTGCTCTTCTGGCCACATTTCTCCTGCCTCCAAGCCCCAGTGGGGACAAGTCCCTGGTTGGAATCGCCTCTGACCTGAGCCAGAGGAGGGAGGGGAGGCCAGGGCTCCTCCAGCAGCTTCTTGTCTCACCCCCACTGCAGCCTGTGTGACCCTGAAGTCCTGGGGGTCACGTGTAAGCAGGACCCCGATGGTCCAGCCACTGGAGGCCCGGGGAGGCCCAAGCCATCCTCTCTGGTTGAGAGCCTGATGTTGGGGAAGGAGTATCTGGGAGCCTGAGAACCCTCAACAGCATCTGCATCCTCACTGGACCCCCACAATGGTACAACTAGCCCCTTCCTCGCCAGACTGACTCTGCAGCCCCTCTAAACCAAAGATAGCCAGCCCCATGGGAGACGCCCCTCCCCCACCCTGGGCACTTGGCCCACCGCTCAGCTGTGTAGCTACAGGGACAGTCCTGAGGAACCACCAGCCTGTCCCACCCCTAGTCAGACACTCAAGCACAAGTCACTGAAAGAAAAGCCCCTCCCCCAGGGATGCTGCCTGCACCCCAGCCTGGCGTGAACATGCAGACCTGCTCCAGGCCACGACCCCAGGCTCTACGCCTGCCCACCAAGGTGGCTCTGTCTTAGACACCCGCCCTCCTGGGGTGGAGAACTTGGGCCAGCCCCTTCTGGAGGCTGCACCCCATAGCTGGGGTCTGGAACTGTACCCAGCAGCTGGGGCCTGGGCTGACCACCCCTCAGGGCAGCAGCAGGAAGAGCCCAAAGTCACACTCCTAGCACAAAGGACAGGCGGAAGAGCCGATGTCACCTGCTGGTCAGCCCTCCTGCCAAAGTAGAACCCTGGCCCCTGTGCACCAGCTCCAGCCCCAACTTATCAGTGCCCCAAGGCCCGCGGGCCCCACCTGGGTCCTCGTGGGGTTGGTTGGCCGGGCCAAAACAGTGGGGACCACAGGCTAAGGTTATTTTCCAGGGCCAGCTGGCAGCAGACACTCCCAAGCCAGGTGTCTCACTAAGATAAGAGGGTGGCTCACCTTAAACACGCTCAGTTAAAGCCTTTAAACAGGAAACAAAGCAGCATGCAGACCACGGCACTCTGATGGGGGCGGGGAGGCCCGAGCCCAGCATAGTGGTCAAGGGTGCAAGTCGGGGCTGGCACAGATAGGCATCTGGGAGCCAGGACCAGGGCTCGGGCCTCCGCCTACACAGCCCTCAGAGCTGGGGGTGCCAGGCACAGACCTAGCCAGGCTTCCCAAGTCCTGTGCAGGCCGCCAGCGGGCAGGTACCTGAGTGCGCAAGTATCAAGCTCCTGACAGCCAGCACCGGACGGCCCGCCCCTGCGACGGCACCAACTCCGAGGGCTTCTAAAGAGGGTTGCACTGCTCCCCGGGGTGGCTGGACAGGTATAGATATGTAACAGTGCAGAGTTGTCACTGTGCTTTCTGTTTATTCTCTCAAAGAAAGGAGGTTTTGGGAGAGGATGCTGGGTAAATTGTGGGGGGGTACTAGGGATGGAACCCAGGGGCATTCTACCTCTGAGCTACACTCCCAGCCCTATTTTTTATTCTTTATTTTGAAACAGGGTCTCATTGAGTTGCCAAGGGCCTCACTAAGTAGCTGAGGCTCTCTGCGAACCTGGACCCTCCTGTCTCAGCCTCCCAATGCTGAATGAAAAGCGTGCCCACCACGCTGGCTTTTATTTATTTGTTTTTAGGAAGCAGTAAAGTCAAATAAGTTTGGGAACCTCTGACCACGCAGCCATTCTGCAGGTTCCTGACACTGACCAGGAATGAAAAACCTTCTAAATGTCCGTACTCTCTGTTCTAATACCAAGAACATGCCTAAGAAGGAAGAACAGAAAACCAGACCATCTGAGACTAGGAATCCCAGCAAGAGCTAAGTCAGTCTCAGCACAACCACACGGAGAGGTGCTGGCCATGCACAGTCACTGGACCACCTGTGATGGACTTACGTAAAAGAGCCACACCATAAGCTGGTGTGGTGGCACACACTCGTAATCTCAGTACTTGGGAGGCTGAGACAGGAGGGTCACAGGTTCAAAACCAGCCTCAGCAACTTACGAAGGCTCTCTGCAACTTAGAAAGCTTTAAAATACAAGCATAAAATAGGGTTGGCAGTGTAACTCAGTGGTAGAAGTTCCCTGGGTTCCATCCCCAGTACCACACACAAAAAAAGGGTCAAGTCATAAAACAGTTTATCCAAGGTAATATGACTGAAAACACACCCCCATATGAATACGGACACAGAAAAAAAAATCGGCTACGATACACCACATTCGTAATTATCATTCCTGGGTGTTAAGATTACAGGTCTGCCTTCTTATCTTGTCAGGTTAATTGTAGGAAAGTTAGTAAATATGTTATTACAAGATGCCAGATACGTCTCCACGCTCAGCCCTGCTCGGCCGTCGGTGCTCCTCTCTGCAGAGTGGGAGGCTGGAACCTGGACACTTTATCTCCTGTGCTTCATCCTGACCTTCAGGTTCCAACCAGGTCGTTGCAGTGGGAGCTTGATGCTTGGAGGAAGGATGATGCCACTGCCGCTGCGGTGGCTTCAGGACAGCACTGGAAACAGGCTTTAGGGCCAGTGAGGAGGTGGGCCACAGGGCTCTGGCAGATGTAGGCCCTGGAGGTGGGGAGAGGCATCAGGGACCGAAATCTGTTGTGCCTCAGCTGTTTCCCTACATTAATCTCCTTTCTGCATGAAACACCTAGCATGGCCTCTGTTTTCCCAACAGAACACTGACAGTGAATAAAATGAGCTCTTCCAAAAAGCAGAGGAGCGTCCAGAACACCTGGGTGAAGGGGATCTTCCTGTATCAAGCAAAGCACGAAGACACACACCCCTCCTGGGCAGCACACCTGCCTGATCCCAGCAACCCTCGAGAGCACAGGCGTGATAGGGCAGGTAAGGCCCAGCTCCAGGAGGGGGAAGGTGCCGGGGTCCCAGAAGCACACCTTAAGATGGGCTGCCGGAAGCGATGGGAGGGAAAGGTGAGGCAGGATGCCCACAAACCACGCAAGAGGCGGCAGGGACAGGACTTGAGCCCAGAGGTCCATTCTACAGCAAATGTGGCTCAGGGGGCTGGAGGAGCCCCAGGTGCAGAGACTTCCACACTGGGCCAGGCTCCACAGCAATGGACCGCCACTCCAGGGGGGAGAGGGGGGCTGGGACAGAAGACCAGGCAGGGGCAGAGAGAAGATTAAAGGCCTGAGGCCCAGGAACACCTGCTGCACCCGAGTGGGTGGGAGCGGGGGCCGGAGGAGGGTACAGGGCCAGACACCTTGGGCTCGGACCTAGGCTCAGACCATAGGCCCGAGGGCTCAGGCAGGGTCCAGGGTGGCCGTATGGAGGTGCCACAGAGAGAGACAGTCAGGGCTGGGGTTTGTCCAGAATGTTCCTTTCAGCACTCAGAAGCCCCTCAGTCCAGGCAAGCTGGTGACTCTGTGGTCTGGGGCGGGGGAGGCCGGGTAGTTCATTCTGTCGCTCCTGGGTCCCTCACAGGCAGGGTCTGGACCCTGGGCTGCAGCCTGCCCCAAGTGTCTCAAACACAGTGCAGTCTTTGGGGATTTTTGTTTGGGTTTTGGTACTGGGGAAGGAACCCCAGAGTATTCTACCTCTGAGCTACACCCCCGGCCCTATTAAAGTTTTTATTTTGAGTCTGTGTGTGTGTGTGTGTGTGTGTGTGTGTGTGTGTATGTGTGTTTTGCTGGGGATCAAAACCAGGGGTGTTCTTCCTCTGAACTATAACCCCCAGACCTATTTTATATTTTGTTTTGAAGCAGAATCTCATTAAGTTGCTGAGGCCGGCCTTGAACCTGTGATCCTCCTGTGTCAGCCTCCCCAAGTACTGAGATGACGTGCATGTGCCCCCATGCTTGCCTATCAGAACCTTCAATCATGGCCTCCCTTCCTGAGTGCTCTCGACGCCACTGAAGTGGACGCTCTCAAATAGCCGAGAGGTGCGGCTAGAGCTCAGCAGACCGCACTTTAAAACACAACCACAAGCCGAGGGTGGTGGCACACACTTGTAATCCCAGCATTTGGGAGGCTGAGACAGGAGGATCGCTGTTCCAGGACAATCTCAGCTACCTAGGGAGGCCCTTTGCAACTCAGTAAGAGCCTGTTTCAAAATAAGGAATAAAAAAAAACAGGGCTGGGGGTGTAGCTTGGAGATAGAATGCCTCTAAGTTCCATTCCCCATACTGCAAAAAAAAAAAAAAATAGGCTGGGGGTGTAGCTTGGAGCTGGAATGCCCCTGAGTTCCAGTGTGGAAAAAAAAAAATCTCTGGACTCGCACTCAGAGGTGTGACAGGAAGCTGCGACAGCTGTTGCACCCCTGCAGGTGAGGGTCAGCAGGACAGGTGGCCGGACAGGGCTGACCCCCTCATAACAGCTTCCCAACACCCTGCAGCTGGTCCACTCAGGCTCACCCACCGAAGTCCACGTGAGGCCCCATCACAGCTGACTCGATTGTGAGGTGCCCTTTTGTTTTTTCAAGCAGGTTAAAAGGGACAGACGAGCAGGGCATTGTGGGCACGCTTGTCATCCCAGCATCCGGGAGGCTGAGACCGGAGGATCACAGTTCAGGGACAGCCTCAGCTACTTAGTGAGGCCCTGTTTCAAAATAAAGAATAAAAAAGAGGGCAGGGGGTGTAGTTCAGAGGTCAAATGCCCTTAGGTTCCATCCCCAAACCCGCAAAAAAAAAAAAAAAAAAAGGGGACAGACAGAGCCAGGCGGCACACGCTTGTCATCCCCACGCTTGGGAGGCTGAGACAGGAGGATCACACTGTTTCGAAGCCAACCTCAGCTACTTAGTGAGGCTCTCAGCAACTTAGCGAGACCCTGTTTCCAAATAAAATATAAAATAGGTCTGGGAGTATAGCCCGGAGGTAGAAAGTCCCTGGGTTCCACTCCCAGTATCACCAAAAACAAACAAACAAAAAAAAGGGACGGACAGACCCAGAAAGCTGAGCTCAACCATGTCAGACATTGAAGACAGAGAGACCCGCTGGTGGCGGCCTAGGAGAGGAATCCAGGGCGTCCTGGCATCTGGCAAGGCGGGCTTTCACCCCAAGGATGGCCGCACACAGGGATGAAAGCACTGCCCAGCCCCACCGCCTCAGCTCCCCCAGATACAGAGAGCTACCAGATATGTCTGGTTCCTAAGGGTACCTGGCAAAATCTTCACATGGTTCATGTTTGCTTCTGGCTCAAAAGAATACCAGGTGGATGAAGAACCAAAAAATAAATTGGGGGAAAATAGAATTCCTGCTGCAAACCTAACGGAGGTCCCAAACCATCCCAGGACCCGGGTGTCCCAATCCTAGAGCCACCAGCTTCCTGCTACACGGCCTCCATGGCCTGGTCCTCCCCCCCCTTAAAAACGGGACTCCATCAAGCCCCGCCACTTCCTCTTTAACACAGGCAGCGTCCTGGAGACAGAACCAGAACTGCACACCTCGGCTTCTCGCCTGCAGACACGCCAAGCACGCCATAACTCAGCGCGCTGGACTTCCTGCCCGTACACACACAGCCCTGACCCCTGCCGCCACGTGCCGGGCACAGGAAGCTGCTCAGAACAATAAACCTGAGAATTTTCCATTCTCTCTTCCTTGAAGGTAGGGGCCCTTTCAATTATGCAGGAGCATTTCCCTTAGGATTGGAGAGGAGATCCCCACAGCTGTGTGGTCCCTTAGCTTCGAGACACAGGGGAGAGGGCGCACTGTTGTTGAGTCGGATATAAAATGTCCTCAGTGGTGTTTGGGCTGATGTCACTGAGTCCTGAGGGTTGGAATCCCAGCAGTGGGCAAACCCATCCTAATGGATTCGCCTGGGCGGTACCAGGAGGCCGGCAGGGTGTGGCTGGAGGTGGTCTCTGGGGGTGCAGCCTTGGGGGTTATATAAAGGGCTCCTCCTGCTCACGCAGGCGCTTACTCTCTCCCCCTTCCGACCTCCATGATGTGAGAAGCGCAGCTCCTGTGCTCGCCCTCTCTCCATCCCCGACCGCCATGTCCTGAGATCTGCGGTCCCGGCCTCACATGGACTGAGCTCAAAACCTTAAGAAAAGAAATCTTCCTTCCTCTGAGTTATGTGGTCGGGTATTTAGATTCTGGCCACAAGAATACTGACAGATACAACTGCTGCCTAAAACCTGCCTGACACACCTCGCTCCCTCTCTGTTGCCACAAGCTGCACCGTCCTCTCCCTAGAGACAACATGGCCCCAGCATCCGATCATTTCATAAGTTATTTACGGAGTGGGGAGCCTGTGGGGCACAATCGACAGAGACCTCACCCTACGTCACACTCCATCTATTCAGGACAAACTGTCCCTGGCATCAGTGACATCCTAACCAGGGAGACAGTGCCGCTGTCTCAGGTGTCCAGGGCTTTGCTGAGAATAGGCTCGGCGTGTGGTCCAGACGTTCCTCTTCCTGCATCCGGACACTGCCTCTCCATCTTCATCTTCTGAGATGTCGAGCCAAATTGCTTACATGTATCACAATGCCAATAAAAACATGCCTGAACCAGCAAGCACACCCAGCATCTTAGAACCCAAATCTAGGTCTCTGAGGGAGGGAGCCGGGGACAGCAACCCCCTGCAGAGAGAGAGGCCCAATCTGCGGATCCTCCTTGCTGGCCACCATTGCTTTCTCCCCACGAGGTGGATCCCCAACTTGCCTCTCTTCCTGGGCTGGGCTGTGAGCACTTGGGACACCCAGGGGCCCCAGGACCCTGCCCCTAAGATGAGAAGTCCAAGGTGCTGCAGACAACTCAGGGACACCTGGCCTACACAGCTACCTCCATATGGTCTCTCTCCAGGGTGTGTGTGATGTGTGGTATGACCCTTTTTTTTGCCTATTTTTCTTTTTGTGTGTGCATGTGGTACTAGGTATTGAACCCAGGGGTTCTAACTCCAACTTATACCTGCAGCCCTGTTTTATTTTTATTTTGAGGTAGAGTCTCACTAAGTTGCTGAGGCTGACCTGGAACCTGCAATCCCCATCTCAGCATCCCGAGGACTGGGATTACAGGCATGCACCACCTGCCTCGGCTCTCTGCCCAGTTTTGAGTCGGGCTGTTTTCTTGTTGGGTTGTACAAGTTCCCTGTATACTCTATATATTAATCCCTTACCAGATACACGATTTATAAGTGGTTCAAAACAGTTTTAAAATGAGATAATTTCTCAGCACCTGTAATGTACATGGGAGAGAAGAGAGTTTCCCAAATCACAGCCCTCCCCTGCTGCACTTGGGCTTTTCCAATCCTTGACCCAGAAAAGGCCAGGAGCTGGGGAGGGGGGAGGGTCCAGGAAGATGACCATCCCCAAGCACCAGGCAACGGGCAGGGGGCAGTGAGGAGGGGCAACTCAGGCCTCCAAGGTGCCTGGATACCTGCGACCACCCTGCACCCAGGGTCACAAAGATGGCAGCCGTGTGTGAGGGGTTCCGTTTCTGACACAGCTTCATGCTGATGGTGAGATCGACTCACCGGTCACAGTTACTGCCTTCCAAGAGTTCTTATCTCCCAATGTTAACACAGCACATGCGTTTATTTGACTTGGTTGCTGTTTGTTTACCTTAGAGTGTCATTTAGATTAGATATGAAAGAAGCCCTGGAACTGTTAAAAAAAGGAAAAAAGATACAGACTGAGCATGAAAACAGACAATTAAAAAGGAAAATGTGGATGGACAGATGGGTGGATGGATGGACGGACGGACGGACGGACGGACGGACGGATGGACGGGTGGATGGATGGGTTGGTGGGTGGGTGGGTGGGTGGATGGATGGATGGACGGGTGGACGGATGGACGGGTGGACGGATGGGTGGGTGGATGGACGGACGGACGGACGGACGGACGGGTGGATGGATGGGTTGGTGGGTGGGTGGGTGGATGGATGGATGGACGGGTGGACGGATGGACGGGTGGACGGATGGGTGGGTGGGTGGGTGGGTGGACGGGTGGATAGATGGATGGGTGGGTGGATGGATGGATGGATGGATGGACAGATGGACGGATGAATGGATGGACGTACAGATGGATGGATGGATGAATGGGTGGATGGATAGATGGGTGGGTGGGTGAGTGGGCGGGTGGATGGGGAGGGCAAAGGGCGGCTCCCTGTTGGTGGGATCTGGGCTCTCCTCTTGGCACAGGCTCCTGGCATGGTGTCTGCCTCCCTTGCCCCCAGGAGCCTTGCTGACCCTGGATGCCACCCCACTTGGAGGCCCTCTGCTCCCTGCACCAGGGGCCGCCTGCCAGGACCCCCTTATCCAGTGTGTGCCCCTCCCCCCCGCAGTATGGCAGCAGCCCTCCACAACCAGCGGGGATCAGGCTTGCTGAGCATGGGGCTTCAAGCCCTTCTGCTCCCAGGGATGCAGCCACCCACACTGAGTTCCCACGCCCAGAACACCAAGCCTGTGTCCCCGGGCCTCGGGCTGTGGCAGCAGCCTCGCCACTGGTGGGCAGTGGAGGCCAAAGGCGGCAGTGGGCACTGTGGTTACAGAACTCAGCCCCCAGGCCTGGACCTGGCTCTGTGAGCCTTCCAACTCGCTTTGCCTGTGCAACGGCTTCTGTGAGCTGATGCAGGGTGACCCCAAGCAGGTTCCGCCCCACATGCTGCCTGGCTCCACAGCAGCCTCCCCACCGCAGCCCTCCCAGGGCCCCCGCTGACCACCTGACCACGGGGGCCACAGGGACGGAGGTGGGGGTGCAGAGGCTGGGCAGGGCGGGTTCCCAGGAGGCAGGAAGTCACGCCATGCTGGGCAGGGGTGAGCTGGAGGGCAGAGAGAGGAGAAGGCAAAGGCGGCAGCCAGGCAAGCGTGCAGAAGACAGCCTGGCCCACGCTGGGGGCGCGCCTCAGGTGGCTGCAGAGGAAAAGCCAGGCAAGAAGCCGGGCGTGGTGGGCACGCTTGTAATCCCAGCATTCGGGAGGCTAAGACAGGAGGATCACAGTTCACGGACAGCCTCAGCTATTTAGTGAGACCCTCTGCAACTCAGGGAGACCATGTTTCAAAAAATAAAAAAGACTAAAAATAGGGCTGGGGGTGTAGCTCAGAGGTAGAATGCCCCTAGGCTCCATCCCCAGTACCGTAAGAAAAAAAAAAGCAAGACAAGCAGACTTAGCAGAGAACACCCAGAACACCCATCACCTGACCCACTGCCTTGCTGTCTCAGTAGGGGGAGAAACAGGCAGGGAGAAGTGGAGGGGGTTTGGACACAGGGTCTCAGGTCATAAGGGCCCAGTCCTTAACCACGCAGGGGCCAGCCACCTACACACCTCTGACAATCTGAGAGCAATCCACTGTGTCCTGTCCACCTTCAGCTGGACCACACACACCCCCAAGCTAACACAACACCCAGGGCCCAGCCTCCTTCAAACTGAGCCATCCAGCCGGGCCTGGTGGCACACGCTTGTAATCCCAGCATTCAGGAGGCTGAGACAAGAGGATCAGGTTCACAGACAGCCTCAGCTACTTAGTGAGGCCCTTTGCAACTCAGTGAGACACTGTTTCAAAATAAAGAATAAAAATAGGGCTGGGGGTGTAGCTCGGAGGTAGAATGCCCCTGGGTTCCATCCCCAGCCAGCAAAAAAAAAAAAAAAAAGCCATCCCGGCCCCTACCCCAGCCTCTTGGCCTCGGCCTCCCAGGTCAATAAGGTGACTGCACCAAGATCCCCTCTGCCTAGGGGACCGTCCTGATAGCTAGGCCCCTGCTGAGCACTAAGAGGCCCTCAGGACAGCCAGCCCTGCTGCCCTGGCATGCTGAGGGCCAGGTGGGGGTGGAGACAGACAGACACAGAGAAAGAGGGACCTGGGCAGTGACGCCAGCGGCCCCATCACACTGCCCCATGGCACCCCAGCCCCCATGCCAGCGTACCTCGGGCTGTGCCTCCACTAACCCTCACAGCACACCCACAGAGGGTGCCCATTAGCCCAGCTCCACTAGGGAACCTAAGGCTCAGAGATGCAGCCCTCAAGGCCAGGATGGGGAAGAAAGCAAAAAGCAGGAGCCACACACCATGCCCAAGCACCTGCTCCCTGTCCCAGGCCGGGGGGGCAGTGACAAAGGCCATCCTGTCCCCCTCCCAGGAAGCCCTCACATACCACACACAGACTGGGGGTGAAGTGATCCGATGGGGATGGGGGAGGGAAGATACACAGCTACATCCCAGGCAACTACATCCCCAGCCAGAGGGGGCTCAGGAACAACCCCAACACCCCAACAGAGCAGCCCCTTGGCTGTCAGGAAACCAGGCCCCAAATCCAGAGGCAGAAACAGGGGGCGGAGGCCAGGCGCGGCGCCTCGTCACCCTCCAACGCTTGAGGTCTCCGTGGATGACCCGCAGCTGCAGCCTCTCTCGGAACTCCATTTCCTGGTTGGAAAAATGCAGCTATCATCACCTGGTGGAAAAACTGTGGGAGCCAAGGCTCACCTGGTCACCGCAAGTTCACGCTTGTTAGCGGCACCCCAGGAGGAAGCCACTTCCAGAGAGCCTGTGCCCCCCAGGGCAGCACAGCACCTGTCCCAACGGCCCCCAGCCGTGGACCGCCACACACCGCGCGCTGACATCCTGACGTCCGTCCACCCACAGACGAACGCCGTGGACTCCGTACAGGCCAGGGGGGCGCCCCTGTCCTTAGAAGGCAAACCTGTAGCATGGCGTACAATCTCAGGCCCCGAAGGCCCCCAGGCTTCAAGGTCCCTGCGTGCCCCAGCACGCTCCCCACTACCACCGGAGGGTTAGAACAGTGCATTGGGGTGGCTGGGGAGTATGCTTTCCTACAGAGCCTGCCTGTAAAGGAGACGAGAGAGAGAGAGAGAGAGAGAGAGAGAGAGAGAGAGAGAGAGAGAGAGAGAGATGGGGCCGGGGAGCATGCAAACAGCAGCCCTGGTCTCTTCCAGGACTCCGGAGTAACTATGGTAAAGGCCTAGTGTGGGCTCTTCCCAGCTTCGGAACGTCCCATCCAGAAGGCGAGCTGATCACCGAGGCACCTGTGGGTTCTAGCCTGAAGCAAACGACGGGGACCCAGCTGCGGAGTTCCCCTGGAGGCCCACCCCGTCCCTGAGGCCCTCGCCCCAGCACAGGGGTTGGGGGCACCTCTGTGAGTGCCCCCTGGCTCCTTACTAGAATAATCCACAAATATTTGCTGAGCAGCTACCGTGAGCCAGCCCAGGCCTCACGGGGAAGGCAGGGGCCCTCATTCTCCATGAAGGAACAGCCCCTAACCCAAGTCTGTGCCTCGAACCTTAGAGCTGGGACCCCAAACCTTTCCAAAACGGAAGGTCAGAGAAGGCTGAGTTTAAAAGGGCCACTTACACTAGGCATGGTGGCACATGCCTGTAATCCCAGGATTTGGGAGGCTGAGACAGGAGGATGCAGGTTCAAGGCCAGCCTCCCCTCTCCCTTAGTGAGGCCCTCAGCAATTTAGCAAGACCTTGTTTCAAATAAAAAAAATAATAAAAAAATAGAGCTGGGATATAGCTCAGAGGTAGAACACCCTGGCTTCAATCCCTAGTACCGCCACCAAAAGAGGGGGCGCCATTTGCCACATCCAACTCCCAACATGCAGGAATCTGATTCTGGGCATCGACAGGACCTGTGTTTGGGATACAGGACCAAGAAAAAACTTAGAAAACTATTTTCCCCCAAGGCTGTGAGCTGAAAAGATCGTGCCAAACCTAAGAGAGTTTTCCACACGCTCTGCCCCGCAAGATTAAATCTACCTCTGTTTGAGTTTAAGTGCTGGCAGAAACGAAGGCCCGTGGCACCCGGCCACACACCACGCCCAGCAGAGACGCTGCTGCCAGGGCCCCACCTTCCACCCAGCCCGGTCGGTCCCCACGGGTGCTGCTACCGGGTATCACACGGACAGGATTTGAGTCAGCTCAAACCCAACCAGGCTCTGCGACGAGGCAGCAGGGCCTGGACAGCCTTCTAGAGCCACCAAAGGCCGGGCATGGGTGCATGCATGTAATTCCAGTGCTTGGGAGCCATGACAGGAGGGTCGTAGGTTCAAGGTCAGCCTCAGCAACTTATTGAGACCCTCAGCCACTTAGTCAGAACCTGTTTCAAAATAAAAAGACCTGGGGACAGCCAGGGATGGGGGCTCACGCTTGTTAATCCCAGCATTTGGGAGGCTGAGACAGGAGGATCACAGGTTCACAGACAGCCTCAGCTACTTAGGGCTTAGGGCTGGGGGTGTCACTCAGAGGTAGAATGGCCTGGGTTCTGGGTTCCATCCTCAGTACAGAAAAAAAAAAAAAAAAGACTGGGGTTGTAACTCAAAGGTAGAATACCCCTGGGTTCAATTCCCAGTACCCCAAAACAAAAACAAAAACAGCCGGGCGTAGTGGTGCACCCTTGTCATCACGCTTGTAATCCCCGCGCTTGGGAGGCGGAGACAGGAGGATCGCACAGGTTCAAAGCCAGCCGCGCTGGCTTAAGAGACCCTGTTTCCAAAAATAGAAAAGTATAAAATAGGTCTGGGAGTGTAGCCTGGAGGTAGAAGGGCTTCCAGGAACCCCCAGTACCACCAAAAAACAAAACAAAACAAAACAAACAAACAACTCCACATCACAAAACAAATACAAAAACAAAACTCAAAACAGGGCTAAGGGTATAGCTCAGAGGTTGAATGCCCCTGGGTTCAATCCCCAGTACAAAAATAAATAAACTCACCAAGAACACAGGCTGCTTCCCGGTGTGACGTGAAAGTCCCTCCTGCCCGGCTCCAGCCCTGGGCCGAGAGGTCCTTCCCACACTCCCGCCTGCCTGCCGTTTGACCTGGTGTTGGGGAGGGCACCTGGCCCTGGTGCGTCCAGGTCCCCCAGCAGCCCCACCCAGCCTCCCAGGCCCTGCTCCTCGGCCTCTGACCCTCCAGCTCCCAGGACTTGACAAGAAGCAGCAGCTGTCCCGGGCACCATCTGTATAGAGCTGGGCCACAGCCACCCCAGCTCCCAGTGACCCCGAAAGGTGATGGACAGGTGTCACCCTGGAGAGACAGGACGGCAGGATGCCTGCACATGCTCACCTGAGACCTCGGTGCAACTTCAGCTCGGCCTCAGCCTTGTCTCTGGGCCGTGAGACACCCCACACTCTTCCCGCTAGCTCCTTCTGCTCCGGCTCTCACAGGGGCACCAAGGACTCGCCCTGGGCTGGCCCGTCACATCTCTGTCCTGGGCTCCCTGATGCCAGCCACAGGCAGCCCGTTTCGGGACCCCACAGCCCAGGGCCTTCCCTCCCGCTGTCACACAGGCCCACGGAGGCCACGGCTCCTCCAGGGTGGGCCGCGGCCCAGCCTAACTGCCCACATCCCCTGCTGCACGGCACTGCTGACTCCCAAGCTGGTGGCCTGTGCCCGCCCCTGGTCTGCTCAGCTCTGAGATAGCAGTGACGCCAGTACTGTCCACATCATGGGCGACAGAGGGAGAATTAAATGCACCCAGACTGCCGGGCGTGGTGGCGCACGCTGGTAATCCCGGCGCTTGGGAGGCGGAGACAGGAGGATCGTGCAGGTTCAAAGCCAGCTGCACTGGCTTAAGAGACCCTGTTTCCACATAAAAAAGTATAAAAACAGGCACTGGGAGTGTAGCCCAGAGGTAGAAGGGTTTCCAGGAACCCCAGTAAGACCAAAAAATAAAACCGTACCCGGGTAGAGCCTGCGGGGTTCCCAGCACACGGAGCACATCATCGCCACCACATCCGACCACCTGACCTAGGGAATGCTCTGCCCACCTGCGTCCCGTGGTCTTCCCCCGAGGACCAGGCCCGGCCGCCCCTTTCCTTCCACGCTCTGTTCTCACGGCCCAGAGACCAGCCGACCACTGACCGCAGCTCAGATGAGGGTGCCCAAACCTCTCAGCAGGGCCTGCGGAACCCTCCATGGTGAGCCCTCTCCAGACCCGAGGGTCCCACCACCCTGGCCTCCCCTCAACCACACACTCCGCACAGCCACACTGGTCAAGACAGTCCCCGCCCCTCCCCTGCCCCTGAACTTGACTCCGTGTTCATTACTGCCTCTCTCCACCGATGCCCAGGAGGTCACAGGCCACAGTGGCTCTCAAGGGCTCGTGCACAGTAGGTGCTCAATAAATTAATAACCTAGCACTGTAACCCCAGTACTTGGGAGGAGGATCGAGGGTTCCTGCAGGTAAAGCTCAAGGCAGAATGGCCCTGGGTTCAAGTCCTAGTAACACACATGGACGCGTGCGTGGGATGGAACCCAGGGCCATTCTACCTCCAAGCGACACCCCCAGCCCTATATTTTATTATTTATTTTGAAACAGGGCCTCACTAAGTAGCTGAGGCTGTCTGAGAACCACGATCTTCCAGTCTCAGCCTCCCAAATGCTGGGATTACAAGCGTGGGCTACCTCGCCCAGCTACTCCTCAGCTTCTTAAGGTCTGAACAAGCAGTTCTCCAGGGTTATCAGAGGGCTTGCAGTTAACTAGTTGCCCAAAGTGTCCAACTCGTCCGGGAAGCTTTCTGTTCCTGGGGAAATTCAGTTCCGCCCCTGAAGAACTGAAGCCGGCTCTGGCCTTTGCTGACTGGGTTTCAGGGAAACATAACACCCGCATCCAGGTGACGCCCGGTACAGCAGCCAGTCCGGCTTCCTTGTGCCCAAGCTTCTATTTAAAGTCACCACAAGATCCTGCATTTGACTAGGCAAATACCTGTTTAAATTTTATCAGGCTTACACGACTGCATACCCCCTATTTCCCTCTAAAGTCAACCCTGAAAAGGTTACTCAATCTCACTGTTTTGCTGAGTCCCAGTATTTTCGGACACGTTTGAATGACTCATCAGCCAATCATTTGCACCCTACAAATGCTCCTTTTCCCACGTCCTTGGGCCCAACACACGCGAGAGGAGGGGCCTTCCCAGCAGCTGCCAAGTGTCTTGATTCACAGCTTAGGCCCTGCACCCACAGGCACGCACATGTTCCAGGTGGACTGAAACATCAAGGTTCCTGAAAGACTAACGTCTGCGAAGCATTCCCGGGCTGTCCCATTGGGTCATTACCCACCCCTGCTTTGAAAAGTACAAAGAGGTTTCTCCAACGTTTCTAAGGAAAAGTCCCATCCCAGAACTGAAAATCTCATTCAAACACTATCATGGATTGGGAGGCCGGGATAGGGGGATCATAGGTTTGTGGCCAGCCTCAGCTACTCAGAGAGCCCTCCACGACTTGGTGAGACCCTGTTTCAAAATAAAGAATATAAAAATAGGGCTGGGGTTGTAGCTCGGAGGTAGAATTTTCCTGGGTTCCATTCCCAGTACCACAAACAACAACAACAACAACAACAACAACAACAATAAAATAAAATGAACATCTTAGCTGGGTAGGGTGGCCCATGCCTGTAATGCCAGTACTTGGGAGGCTGAGATAAGAGAATTGCAGGTTCGAGGACAGCCTCAGCAATATAGCAAGACTTTTGGCAACCTAGTGAGCCCCTGTTTCAAAACAAAACAAAAATAAATAAATAAAAAGGGCTGGGGTGTTGCTCAGAGGTAGAATTCCCCTGGGTTCGATCTCCAGTACCAAAAACATTAATTTATTAATTAACTAATGAAATAAACATCATTATGGCTTCATGGCATTCAAAAGTGACAGCAATTTGGGTTTTACTATATCCACAGACTTCAAACATTCTTCACAAAGCGTTTTGTCCTCCAGGGGCTACAAAACCATCAATACTATGGGCTCCCGGTGGACCTCACTAGGCAAGCCAGGCCGCCCCAGGTGCCGCCCCAGGCGCGGCGTCCAGCCGGCTCCTGGGCTGGACCTGGCTGAGCGGCCTTTCCCTTTCGCACAGCACCTCCAGGGCAGTAATAGCGCATCAAAGGCTTTAGGGTACGGCTGTAAAGCTGCGGAGCCAATTACACTCCATTGAAAACAGCTTCTACTTGAATCAACAGCCTTCCCACGCCGTTCCTCAATAAAACCCCAGTCCACCTCCAGTGGACTCCCCTGGGCTTGGCTTGGCTTTGAGTGCACACGGGGCTCTGCGCATGGACCTGCAGGTCTTAGCGTCCACGTGAGTTGCTTCTGGGGGGCAGCCATGGAGTCGGTGGTCTGAGGGGCACGCAATATCCAAATAAGGACGTCATGCGGGGCTCTGAGCTGGCCCTGGATTATCCACCCTCGAAACTCATTCCCCTCAACTTCCCCTTAAGTGAGAAGGGGGTGCGGAGGGCTGGTTGTTCCATCCCTATCAGGTGCCCCTGCTCACTGGCTGCGCGGGCCTGAGAGTTACTTAACACCTCCGCCCCTCCGGTTCTTCACCTGTAAACCTCCAGTTAAGAGGAACAAGGAGCCGGGCGGGCGCGGTGGCGCACGCTTGTCATCCCAGCATTCGGGAGGCTGGGACAGGAGGATGGTGGTTCACGGACAGCCTCAGCTACTTAGTGAGGCCCTTTGCAACTCAGTGAGAGCCTGTTTCAAAATGAAAGAATAAAAAATAGGGCTGGGGGTGTAGCTCAGAGGTAGAATGCCCCTGGGCTCCATCCCCAGTACCATACAAAGAAAAAGAAGAAGGGACAGTTGGCGCACAAGAGCTCAGAGAGCTGCTCATAGTTCAGAGACCAGCCAAAGGCCAGCATTAGCCCACAGAGGGGTCCACGCAGGCGGCCTGATTTGCACAAGAGTGTGTCAGCCGGTGACCCACACCTAGCCGTCCTCAGCAGTGGCCCAGGCTGTGGCCTCCAGGCGAGACAGCCTTTGGTAACTAGTCTCCTAGGACGGGGTCCATGCGGATGCTGCCACCCACTCAGGCAGTACTCCACACCCAGAAGCCTCAGACACCCGAATGCCCCTGCCCCCCACGTGCACCTGCTCCCACTAAGGCTCTGTATCCCCGGGAAAATCTAAACCTACTCTTTTGCCAAGTTTTGACTCAGGCCTGCTTCCCCACTCAGCTCTATCTAGCAGACAAAGAGTATGTATAAGGGGGAAAAGACCCCTAACTCTGGTTCACAAGGTCCCCAAGCCCCAGCGCCATCTGCTCTACCGTTTCCCAGCCTCAACAGTGAGCAATCACTAACGCGTGGACGAGGCTGCCGCGTCACTTCAATACCGAGCCTGTAAGACCCAGCTCCTACGAGGCCCAGAGCCTACAACTGGGTCCTGAACCGGTCGCTGCCCAGCCCTCAGTGTGGACAAATCACAGCCAAGGGAAAAACTACTCCAACTGTTGACTTTCCAATTCTCCTCCTCTGCAACATTGTATCCCAGGTAGTTATCACCTCAGGACTCCTGGAAACAGACTTAGCCCACAGAAGTCCTTGGGGGCAGTATTTCAGTGTCATAAATAAGACCGCCAGCAGGCACCAGCTGACCACACCCCCAGGCAGATGGACAGACAGACCACCTGGAGAGCTACCGGGGGTTCCTTAGTTGTCCCCAACCCTGCCCGATCCTTCTGTCTCCTTGGAGTCTCCCCATCCTCACACCCGCTGCTGTCCCTGTCGCCAGCACCCAGGCCAGCCCTGGGGTGGGTGCAGGGGTCTGCAGCGAGGGGGTCCACCCCTTGCTGCCAAGCCTCTGGCGGCCAAGATCTTCCTCCCTGCTGCTGCCGCGGCCCCAAAGCGAGCAGGCAAGCTCCGTTCTCACAGTTGGGCGGCCCCTGAAGTAACTCCCAAATTACAAGCCCACATCCAGGAGCTAGAGCCAAGATCAAACAGGGCTATGCTTTTCAAAGAGCTACCCAGAGACAGCACACACGAGCCGATTGTTATTATTATCCAGAGACAGGAAAGCCAGACCAAGGGACACCAGCCCCATTACGGGGTGACTCAGGAACCAGCCGGCAATTTCCAACGGTCCCACCCAGGAACTAATTGGCACATGGAGTGGGCAGTGACCTTTGATCCTTGAAGACAACTGTGTGCATGCAGCAGGTGACCCAAGAACACCACCGAGCAAACCAGACGACCCGGATAAGTCCTGAGGCCAGGTTTTACCGGGCGCGACTCGGGGAAACGCACCAGAAAGGCCCTCACTTGAACCTGAAGACGCCCGGGCCTGCTCCCTGCAAAACTGCTGAGGGCAGCGGCACAGGGCCGCGCCCCCTGCTTGGCCTGGGTGGGGGACACGCCCCCAACACGCAGCCAGGGGCAGCAAACGCCCGAGGAGTCGCCTGGGTCCTGCCCGAACGCGCCCCAGCATGCCCGGCGGGGGCCCTTGGCCGCCCTGCAGCTCCTCCCTCCCCAGGCCGCTCACTCACCAGAAACAGACACCTCCATGAGCGCCTCCAGCGGCCGGTTGTTGTCTAGGTCCCGGCTGAGCTGCAGCTCCCCCGTGGAGGGGTCCAGCAGCAGCAGGCGCAGCTCGTTGCCCTGCAGGAAGGTGTAGTTGAGGCTGTCGGACAGGTCGGGGTCGTGGGCCGGGATGCGGCCGATCACACCGCTGGGGAAACTATTGGACTTGTTGGTGACGTAGTTGTTGAAAAGGATCTGGAAGTCGGGCAGCTCGGGAGGGTTGTCGTTCTGGTCCAGGAGGTGGATGTGCACGGTGGCCCGGCTCACCAGCGGCGCCGACGTGGCCTGCACCACCAGCACGTAGTCCCGCCGGACCTCAAAGTCCAGCTCCGCCAGGGCTCGCAGGTCCCCGCTGAGCAGGTCCAGCTGGAAGACCTCCGGCACGTTGCCTTCGACGATCTGATACATGATCTGCGCGTTGGGGCCCTCGTCGGGGTCGCTGGCCCGAATCCTCGCCACCACCGACCCCACGGGGCTGTTCTCCTCGACATACAGTTCCAGCTCGTCCTTCTCAAACACGGGGGGGTTGTCGTTAATGTCCAAGACGGTCACCTGGATCTCCACCGAGGCGCTGAGGGGCGCCGGGCTGCCCCGGTCCACAGCCAGGGCCCGAAGGTTGTACAGGGCCACGTTCTCGCGGTCCAGCCGGCGCTGGGTGCGGATCACGCCAGAGGTGGGCTCGATGTAGAAGTCCCCGTACCCATCGTCCCCACCCTGGAAGGTGTACAGCAGGCGGCCGTTGGGGCCCGAGTCCCGGTCGGTGGCCGAGACCTGGAGGACGCTGGTGGACGGGGGCGCGTCCTCGAAGACGGAGCCCTGGTAGAAATCTCGCAGAAACCTGGGCGCGTTGTCGTTGACGTCCAAGACGAGGATCTCCAGGGAGGTGGTATCCGACTTCTGAGGGATGCCGTTGTCCCTGGCCGTGATGGCCAGAGTGTAGGCGGCCTGGTCCTCATAGTCCAGCTCCGTCATGGTGTAGATGGTGCCGGAGTCGGGGTCAAGGCGGAACTGCGGCACCGGGTCCTCCAACACGTAGGTGATGCGGGCGTTTTCGCCCGTGTCCTCGTCGGTGGCGCTGATGGTGGCGACGGAGGTGCCCACGGGCCGGTCCTCGCTGACACTCACCGTGTAGTGGGAGCTCTGGAAGACCGGCCGGTGGGTGTTGGCGTCCGTGACGTTGATGAACACCTGCGCGGTGTGCGAGCGCGTGCCGTCGGAGGCGGTCACCGCCAGCACGTACTGCCGCTCCTGCTTGTAGTCGAGCGGCAGCGCCAGGGTGATGAGGCCGCCGCCGCTCTGGCTGCTGAGCGCGAAGCGGTTGCGCGTGTTGCCCCCGGTGAGCTGGTAGGTGATCACGCTGTTGGCGTCGCGGTCGCGCGCCCGCAGGGTCAGCACGCTGCTCCCCACGGCCGCGTCCTCGTTCAGGCGCAGCTCGTAGGCGGGCTGCGTGAACACCGGGTCGTTGTCGTTGACGTCCAGCACGGTGATGGACACGCTGGCCGAGGAGCTCATGGGCGGCGAGCCGTGGTCCACCGCCTCCACGCCGAAGCTGTAGCGCTCCACCTCCTCGCGGTCCAGCTCCGCGCACACCGTGATCCAGCCCGAGCTGTTGTGGATCTGGAAGGGGAAGTCGGGCGTGGAGGCGGGGTCCTCGGCCGCGCCGGCCGTGTCCACCAGGCGGTAGCGCAGACGCGCGTTCTCGCCGGAGTCTGCGTCCACCGCCTGAATGTGCAGCACCGAGTGGCCCAGGGGCGCGTTCTCCAGCACCGCGGCCTGGAAGGGGCTGCTCACGAAGATGGGCCCGTTGTCGTTCACGTCCAGCACCTGCACGGAGACCAGCCCCGAGGAATTGATGAGCGGGGGCCGGCCGCCGTCCTGCGCCTTGATGCGCAGCGTGTACTCCCGGATGGCCTCGAAGTCCAGCGGGTTGATGACGTCCAGGCGGCCGCTCAGCGAGTGCAGGTAGAACTGCCCCTTGAGGTTCCCGCTGACGATGCTGTACTGGATGGCCGCGTTCTGGCCCTGGTCGCGGTCGGTGGCCTGCACGCGCAGCACCGCCGTGTTGACCGCCACGTCCTCGGGCACCCGCACCACGTACCGCTTCTCGCTGAACTGCGGGTAGTTGTCGTTCTCGTCCTCCACCGCGATGTGCACGGTGGCCGTGGCGCTGAGCGGCCCGGGGTTGCGGCCCTGGTCGTTGGCCTCCACCAGCAGCTGGTACTCGGCCGCCTCCTCGCGGTCCAGCGCCGCCCGCGTGCGCACCACGCCCGAGCGCGCGTCGATCTCGAACACGCCGCCCGCGCCCCGCAGCAGGCGGTAGCGCAGGTCGGCGTTGGACGGCGCGTCGCCGTCGGTGGCGCGGATGGTCAGCACCTCGGCGCCCACCTCCAGGTTCTCGCGCACGCGCTCGCGGTACTCGGACTGCTCGAACGCCGGGCTGTGGTCGTTGGTGTCGCTGACCGTGACGGTGAGGTAGGTGGCGGCCGAGCGGCGCGGCGCGGCGCGGTCCACGGCGCTGACCTTGAGCACGTGCGTGTCCTTGGCCTCGCGGTCCAGCGCGCGGGCCGTGCGCACCGCGCCGGTGGCCGGGTCGATGGCGAAGAAGCCGCGGGAGCGCTCGTCGAACAGCGCCTCCATCTGGTAGGTCAGGCGGCCCGGCCCGCCCGCGCCGGGGTCGTGCGCGCGCAGCTCGATGACCGCGGTGCCCGCGGGCTCGTTCTCGGGCACGGACACCTGGTAGCTGGGCAGCGGGAACTGCGGGGCGGCGCCGCCGCTGCCCGCGCCCCGCCGGGCCCTCCGCGCGGCCGCCGCCGCCGGCGCCAGGTCCGCCCGCACGGCCACCCGCACGGCCACCCGCACGGCGCGGGGCGCTCTCCGCGGGGCGCACGGCGGGCGCGGGCGGCGGGGCGCGGGGCGGGCCAGGCTCAGCGCCGTCGGGGCGCCGCGGGCGGCCGGGCGGACCTGCGGCGGCGGCCGGCGCCCCCCCGGGCGCGCGCAGCCCCCCGGCCCCGCGCCCGGCCCGCGCCCCCCGCGGCTCACGTCCGCGGCGTCGGGCCAGCCGCGCCCGAGGGCCCCGAGGGCCAGGCCGCCGGCCCCGCCGGGCACGCGCAGCTCCCGGGCGGCCGCTCGCGGCCCGAGCCCCGGCAGCGCGGCGGCGGCGGCCAGGAGCACCAGCGCGGGCAGCACGGGCGGCGGCGGCGAGCGCGCCATGGCCCCGAGCCCCAGCCCGAGCCGGGCGCCGCGGCACAGTCCATGCGCCCCGCGCGGCCCCGCATGCGCCCCGCGCCCCGCACCCCCGGGGGCGCCGGCGGGGGCGCCGGGGGCCGCGCGCCCGGCCTCCCCCGCAGCTTCCACTTCGAGGGCACTTTGCGAAAGTTTGTGAAGTCGGTTTCAAGATGGCTCCTCCGGCGTCCCGGGAGGGCGCCGCGCATCCACCTGCGGCGGCGGCGGCGGCTCCCGAGGCTCCAGGTGGCCGGCGCGGGCTGTGCGGCGGGCGTGGGAGCCGCCGGGCGGGCGGGCGGGCGGGGGCCGCGCAGGGAGCGGCGGGGCGGGGCGGGGCGCTCGGCCCGCGCCCCCTCCGCCGCGCCCCCTCCGCCGCGCCCGCCCCGCCCCCGGCCCCGCCCCGCCCCGGCCCGCCCCGCCCCGGCCCGGCGGCTCATTGTTCGGCCCCGGGGGGAGCCGCCGGAGGTGCGCGCCGGGATGATCGCTATGGAGACGCGGGCCCCCCCGGCCTCCCCGGGGGGCGGGGCCGGGCGGCCGGCGGGGGGTGGCTCCGCTCCCGCGGGGCCCAGCGCGCCCGAGCCTCGCACCCTGCTGGGCCGGCCCGACCCGAGCCGCCGAGCCCGCCACCCCGGCGCGGACCCCGACGGAGACGCCCCGCGCTCCCGATTCGGAGTTGCGGCCCGGGGGCTGGGGACCAGTGAGGCCGAAATGCGTGACCCGACACAGAGCTCCCTTCACCGCAAGACCAAATGCACACCTAGCCGAAATCAGCCCCACTTAGTCGGAAGGCAGCATGTAAAGGGAAAATAATAGTAACACCCTGGTTGACTTTCTGGATTTGGAAGGGCCAGCCAAGGCGAGCTGGTTTGGTGCGGGGACCGGGAATCCGGTCGGTCCCCAGGAGCTACTGGCTGCTCCAGAGTGCGGACCCTGGAGGTGACTGGAGCGGACCGCCACCTGGCGAGGTGGGGTTGAACTGGGCGACAGCCCCCCACCCAGGGAGATCTTAGATCTTTCAGGCTGGAGACACACAAGCCCACCCTCCCGCAGGAACGTCGGGGAGGAGAGCCTTACACCTAAGAGACATCCCTGCCCCAGACTCCTGGGCAAGGGCTGTGGGGGGGGGGGTAATACTTTGCAGAACTTCTCCCCCACCCCCGCCGGGTTTTGTAACATCCCCCCTCCTGTGAGGCACTGGGACTGTGCTCCCCCCTGTACTGTGGAAGCCGACCCCCCCCCACCTCCCAGTGGTATTGGGGGCCTGGAGAAGGCCCCTCCTGGGCCCAGGCTGAGCAGTGGGGACGGAAGGACCCCTGGGAAGGCCTTGAATTCTCCAGCAGAGCCTGGGCTTCCTGGCCAGGGAGGAGCTAGGGCCGCAGGTCCTAGCTGAAGCCAGAAGGAAGGGCCCCTTTGGTCTCAGGCGGCCCCTTTAGTGTGGCATACATTATATATTAGGCGCTGTCTTAACCTAAAAGACAGAGTCCCTTTGGAAGCTTTTAATTCTGGGAGTTTCCACTGGCAAGTCCCCTTTGGGAAATGGGGGTAGGACAGAGTGAGGAGGAGAAAGGCCTGGTCCTAAATGTGACAGGCCCCGGCACTCCCAGCCTGCATGCACTTGGACTCCCCTGGGCAGGGCCTGAAACTAGAAGTCCAGGAAGCAAAAGGCAGGGCAGGGGCCCCAGGATGCAGGGGACCCAGGAGAGGGGTTGCTGGAGAACCCCAGGGAGCTTTGCGATAGGGCTTTAAATAGGGTGGGTTGGGTTTAAATAAACAGCTCGAGTGCAGCGGTGGATTCGGGTGTGGACATGCTTTCCTTGGAAGCAGACACCTGCACACAGCAGGGTACCCACGGGGACTGCCCTGCTTCCTGGTCCCAGGCGGCAGGCAGGGAACCCGGGGGTAACCTCACTAACAGGGTGTCTGCGAAGGCCCCCAAGGCAGAAGGTGATTCCTTCACCCACAGCCATGAGCAAGCCCAAGCCCCCGTGGGGTCAGGCCCAAGCCCCTGTGGGGTCAAGCCCAAACCCCCGTGGGGTCTGGCCGCTTAGAAGATGAACCGGAGGCCGAAGGTGGGTGGGCGTGGGCTCAGGGGGCTGGGCCAGGACGGACACGCCTGCACCTGCAGGCCATGGACTCCGCAGACCTCACAATCTGAACTAAACCCACCTGCTTCACACTCTCCCCCGGCACGTGTGCTGGAGTCCACGGTTTTAAAGGAAGGCAGGAGGAGCGAACAGAAAGACAGGCTGCGAGCAGGCAGGGTGGCGCGCACCTGTCAACCCAGTACTTGGGAGGCTGAGACGGGAGGATCGCAGATTCGTGGCCAGCCTCAGCTACTAGGCAAGACCCTCGGCTCCTTAGGGAGACTGTTTCAAAATAAGATATATAAAAGGGCTGGGAATGTAGCTTAGAGGTGGAATGTTGCTGGGTTCAATCCCCAGTACCAAAATATAAATTAATTAATTAATTTTAAAAAGGGTCGGGGGTATAGCTCAGAGGTAGAATGGCCCTTGGTTCAGTCCCCAGTAACCGGCCCCTGCACGCACGTGCTATCGTTGTCCTCTTCCGGGAGAGTCGGGGACTGCTCAGGGGTCTGTGCTGGACGTCGATCTGTCCGCCCCGGTGCTCACAGGACACGCGGAGGCTCTGTGAAGAGCGGGGAGATGCTGGGCAAGCCGTGGCCCCCGCAGCCACCCCGCTGTCTCCCCTGTGGTGGCTCCAAGCAGGATCCCTCCGCCCTCCCCACAAGCCCACCTTCTCTGAGCACCCAGGACCACATCAGGGTGGGGAGGGCGGGCTTGCAACAGCCCAGGCGCCTGAGACCGGCCCATTAGGGAGGTGCTGGAGTCGCACCTGCCGACTCCCCAGCTCAGAGGTCTGGAAGTTTGTCTGTACCCCCACTCCAGGTGTTGATCATGGACTTGAAGGCTTGAAAAAGTAGAGACAGGCTTTAAAAACAAAGAGAGGGGGCACAAGCTACGGGTTTCTAGTGTTACATATACGCTCACAATGCTTTTTGCCAGAGGCTTGAACCAGAGCCCACGTGAACTGTGGCATCTGTCCGCACTCAGTACATCCCCAGGCCAGTTTTTTTTTTTTTTTTTTTTTTTTTTTTTGGTGGTACTGGGGTTCCTGGAAGCCCTTCTACCTCTGGGCTACACTCCCAGACCTATTTTTTATATTTTTATTTGGAAACAGGGTCTCTTAAGCCAGCGCGGCTGACTTCGAACCTGCGCGATCCTCCTGTCTCCGCCTCCCAAGCGCGGGGATTACAGGCGTGCGCCACCACGCCCGGCGCCAGGCCAGTTTTTAAACGGCAAGGAGCCCCAAGGAACCACCCAGCAGGGCGCGTCCCGGCGGGGCTCCACTCTGCCCTTCCTGTGGCATTGAGAGGAGGACCTCAGGGAACAGATCTGGGTCTTCCCAGCACCCCCACATTTTATGGGGTTCAACTCATGGAAAATCACAAAGGTTGAAACATGGAATACAAACCAAGGCTCGAATTAATTGGGATGTTAATAGAGGAGAGGGAGGAAGGGGGTTTAGATCCTGACCAAGCCTGTCTTGCGCACCTCAGCGCAGCCCTGAGAGCCCAGGGGAGGCTTAGGACGGAAGCTAAAGCATCTACCTGGTAGAAAGGCGCCCAGACTCGTCCACATTCAAAGGCTGCAATTGAGCCGGGCGTGGTGGCGCCGACTTGTGAGCCCAGCACTCGGGAGGCCGAGACAGGAGGATCCCACAGGCTGAAGCTACTGAGTGAGGCCCTTGCAACTGGCGAGACCCTGTTTCAAAATAAAAAGAATAGCCAGCCGTGGTGGCGCACGCTTGCAATCCCCACACTTGGGAGGCTGAGACAGGAGGATCGCGCAGGTTCGAAGCCCCAGCTACTGAGTGAGGCTCTCAGCAACTTAGTGAGACCCCGTTTCCAAATAAAGTATAAAATAGATCTGGGAGTGTAGTCCAGAGGTAGAAAAGCCCGTGGGTTCCACTCCCAGTACCACCAATAAATAAATAAATAAATAAATAAATAAATAAATAAATACAAAGAATAAAAAATAGGGCTGGGGGTATAACCTGAAGGTAGAATGCCCCTGGGTTCCACCCACAGTAGCACACACACACACACACACACACAAAACCTGAGGGTGCCTGCCCCACACACACACATAAAAAATTTAAAAACCTGCGGGTGCCTGGGCCTCCCTGGGCTGACTTGCTCAGGTCCCCTGAGGTGCACCTGCCCCTCCTGCACCAGCACCCAGAATGCCTTAGCTCCAGGTGGGTTCTGGAAAGCTCTGGGCCAGTGGCTGATGTCCACAGGGAACTTGATGAACCTGGCAGTGCCAGGTTCATGCCCAGAGCTGCCCTTGCGTCTCTGTGGGCAGCCTGGTGGGGAGGGGGGAGAAGGTGCCCCGGCACCCCCACATACCCACTGGCCCCGCCCTCCTCTCTGCACCCAGCACCCACAGGTCAGCCAGGCAGGCCCACCCGGCCCAGCTTGGGCTGCACTGGCCTCTAGTGGCTGAGCCCAGTCTATGCCCCAGCCTGGGCCACCCAGAGGGGACTCTAGCAGAGACAGAGGCCTGCGGCCTGGGCTTGGTGGCCACGGCACTGACAGCACCCCGCCTGGCCAGCTCACAGCCCGCAGGCCCTGAGCAGTGACACCTGGCCATGCTGTCCACTGCTCCTGAGACTGCTGAGCTCCTGCCTGCAGGGTGAGGGCGCCCAGCTCCCCTAGGGACACCCAGGCTGGGCGCGTTCAGCACAGGAGCGGTCTGGTCACCAGCCCCCCTCACCCTGGGAAGGAGAATGAAGGGTTGAATCCCACACCAGCACCTGGAGGGCTTGGCTGCTGCTTCGGGGGACAGTGGCTGAGTGGCCAGGGGCCCCCAAGGGCTGAGGAAGGGCATCAAGTGTGGTGCTGGGAGGGGATTGCCTGGAGCAGCTAGAAGATGGCCAGGTTGCCTTGTCTCTGTCTCTATCGCTGTTGCTGTTGTAATTGCAACTTCTGAGCTACACTCCGAGCCCTTTTCATTTTTTATTTTTATTTTTAAAAAGAGCCTCACTAAGTTGCTGAGGCTGGTCTCGAAAATGCGATCCTCCTACTGTCTCAGCCTCCCAGGATCATGCCGGACTCCGTTATTATTATCGCCTCCACTCTCCTGCCGTCACGAAACCAACACGAAAGGAAGGACTCCTGTCTTGATTATTTTCTCCTTTATGTATCTTCTTCCCTTTTTGTAAAGAGAGATGCTTCTTGCATACTGTGATATTTGCCCTTCTTAAAGTAAACACCTTGGGCTTTTTTTTTTTTAGGGTATTCACAAAGTTATGCAGAGATCACTAATTCCAGAACATTTTCGTCATCCCAAAAAGAAAGCCTGAAGTCATCTCCTGGCCCTCCGCCCTGACCCCTCGGCCGCCAGAAGCCACTGAGCCGCAGGACTGTCCCCGCTGCCTGGACCCTGACACTCAGCACCCACGGTCCATCTACGGAAGAGCTCGTGGCTTCCTCCTTCCTTCTTCAAGGCTGAGGAATGTTCTAGGCTATAGATGCACCCCAGTTTATTTATCTAGACATCAGTCAACAGATTGGGGTTTACTCTACTTTTTTTGATTATTCTGAATAGCCTCCCTTCCTTTTGAATGGGGAAAAATGTCACCAAACACTCTCTCTCTCTCTCTCTCTCTCTCTCTCTCTCTCTCTCTCTCTCTCTCTCTCTCTCTTGGTGGTACTGGGGTTCCTGGAAGCCCTTCTACCTCCGGGCTATACTCCCAGACCTATTTTACATTTTATTTGGAAACAGGGTCTCTTAAGCCAGCATAGCTGGCTTTGAACCTGCTCGATCCTCCTGTCTCCGCCTCCCAAGCGTGGGGATTGCAAGCGTGCACCACCACGCCTGGCTCTTTTCATGTTTTGACACTGTAGCTGTAGCCACACTGCCTTCTGTCACTTGCAGGGAACTTTTTTTCTTCTGGGGATTGAACTTGGGGGTGTTCTACATCTGAGCTACACTCCAGCCCTGTTTTCTTTTATTTTTTGTTGTTCTGGGGATGGAACCCAGGGGCATTCGACCTCCAAGCTATACCCCCAGCCCTATTTTTTATTTTTATTTTGAAACAGGGTCTCACTGAGTTGCAAGGGGCCTCACTGAGTAGCTGAGGCTGTCTGCGAACCGGTATCCTCCTGTCTCAGCCTCCCAAATGCTGGGATTACAAGCGTGCGCTACCACACCCAGCTTCTGTTTTATTTTTTGAAACAGGGTCTCGCTAAATTACCACACACCGGCCTTGAGCCTGCAGTCCTCCTGTCTGAGCCTCCCAGGTCCCGGGATTGCCGGCGTGTGGCACTGTGCTCACAGGCTCCTGGCTTAGGGACTTCCCTTAGGCCTTTCTGGGCACAGGGGAGCACTAGAGTTGCCCCAGGCAGGCTGGCGGAGCGAGGTGGAGGGGCCAGCGGCCTCTGCTTTCCTGCCTGACCCCCCAGCACTGCCGGCCATCTCCGGACGCTCTGGAGGCCGGGGGGCTGCCCACCCCAGCAGCCCCAGCGGCAGGCCTGCCTCCCTGGCCCTGGGCCACGTCCCACCTGGAATGGGAGGCAGGGGGCCGAGGTGCAGAGACCTCAGCACCATCCACACCTGGCCTGCGCCTCCTTCAGGCACGCATTCCTCCTTCCTCCTTCCTCCTTTCATTCTAATACGATGGTGAACCTGGACAACACCCATGTCTTCATGGAGAGGTTTTTCTCTTGGAAGAATGTAGACAGTAGATATACGGAAATGCACAGTGTCAGGGACGGTAACAGAGAGTACAGGAGGAGAGTGGTTGGAGGGCTTTGGGAATCTGGAAAGGCCTTTCCCCAGGGCAAAGGCCGAAGTGCAGAATGTTGGGGAACCACAATCCAGGGAGCAGGAGAAACTGCAAGTGCAAAGGCCCTGCGGCAGGAGACGTGTGTGGCTGTGTTTGCAGCCAGGGTAGGTGCAGAAGGCTGTGTGGGGTCCTGGGGGCCATGGCCAGCCCTCTTCCTCTGTGCATCTCGGGGAAGGCGAGGGGGAGCCAAGAGCAGAGCACAGTGCCCAGACTACATCCAAACCAGCACCTCGCTGACGGGAGCTGGATGGAGGCCGGGACGGGGCAGCTCAGGCCTCCCTGTGGGACCTGTGGAGCCATGGGGCCTGGAGAAGTGGTCACACTGGAGGGTTGGGAGCAATCAGTGGGACTTGCTCATGGAGTGGAAATGAAGGAGGGAAAAAGGAGTAGATGGCAAGGCCCCCGAGGCCTCCAGGCCACCCGTGGGAGGTGTGCCCTCCTCCCGCCTCCCAGCCATCCACACCGGGCCGCCATGCGAGGCCTTGCCAGCTGCTTCAGATCAAAGGCCGGCTGGCGCTGGGGAGGGAGACCCACTGTGTGCAGCCCCCCAGGGGGCTGCTGGGCCCGCTGGAGGTGCAAAGGCCCCAGGGTCCAGGGAGCCCCCGCCGCGTCCCTTCTGCACATCCACGCAGGTCCCCTCCTTGTGGATTTTCACCTCGCAAAACTTTCCTTGGGGGGAACAGAGTAATCGTGAGCAGGAAGAATTATCTTAGCGACTCTGCAGAGGTAAAGGGGACCCAGGTGAGGTATAAATAGCACCCAGAACCTTTTTTTTTTTTTTTTTTTTGGTACCGAGGCTGGAACCCAGTGGCATCTACACTCCCAGCCTTTATTTATTTATTTATTTATTTATTTACTTATTTATTTAATTAATTTATTTATTTTTAGAAACTGGGTCTTATTAGGTTACTAAAAGCCTCACTAAGTTGCTGAGGCCATCCTCAAACCTGTGATCCTCCTGTCTCAGCCTCCCAAGTACTGGGATTACAGGCGTGCACCAGCACGACCGGCTTGTGATATGTTCTTTAAAGATAGAAATTTCTAGCTGGGTGCGGTGGCAAATGCCTGTCATCTCAGTACTTAAGAGGTGGGAGGTTCGCGGGCTCAAGGCCAACACTTGGTAACCTAGAGAGACCCATTTCACAATAAAAAATAAGAAAGGGCTGGGTGGGGGTATCGCTCAGTGGAAGAATGCCCCTGAATTCAATTCCCCAGTATCACAAAATAAATAAATAAAAGTTTGAAAGACAAAGCACTAGGGCCATAAAGTTTGGGGGCCAATCACTCCCGGCCCCTCCACCTCCTCCTCTTGAGTCCTCCTCCCAGCACCTTGGGGTGCAGGGTGTGCACACACCTGTGAAGGCCCCGGCTTGTGGCTGGAAAATCCCGGCTGCTCCCGCCACTGTTGTTGTGATGCCCACCCCGCCCCAGCCCTGGCCACTCTCCCAGCACTGAGCCAGAGCCCAGCCGCCCAGCACGGACAGGTGGGAACAGAGCACAGGCCTCCCAGCTCTGGTCACCCAGAGGTAGCAGGGGACCTTCAGGATGCTGGGGCAGTAGCCGGATGTGGTGGCGCACGCTTGTAATCCCAGCATTCGGGAGGCTGAGACAGGAGAATCACGGTTCGCCGACAGCCTCAGCTACTCAGTGAGGTCCTTTGCAACTCAGTGAGACCCTGTTTCAAAAAAAGAATAAAAAACAGGGCTGGGGGTGTAGCTCGGAGGTAGAATGCCCCTGGGAGTTTCATCTCCAGTACCGCAAAAAAAAAAAAAAAAAAAAAAAAGTCCCAAGTCCAATAGGCAAGGCTTGACCCTAAGCCCGAAGATAATGGCCACCTCTGTGCTCACCCCAGGGCCCGGGGACGGGAGTCCCTCCAACAGGGAATCGCATGGAGGCTTTGGCTATCTGCTGCTGTCAGGGAAAGGAGGGGAAGGGACCCACCATTTGAGACCTGGGTGGCTTCCGGGCAAGAGGTGCCAGCTGCAAGGGCACCAACACTGAAGGGCCGCTGGTTGCCCATCTCCCGAGGGCAGAGGCCCGCTAAGGAAGCTTGGTTTTCAGGTGGACTCTGGGTGTCAGCGCAGGGTGCTGGTGAACGCTAGCCTGAGGTTGCGCAGCGTGTGGGGCACTGCCTCGGCCCCCGCGGCAAGGGAGCCCCAGGCCCACCAGCTCTGCTGGCAGAGGGGCCCTGGCGCTGGGCGCGAGCCGATGAGTCACGGCCAGCTGGAATGTGCCGAGCGTGCTGAGATCTGCCGCTCCTCGGAGGAGCTCAGCCCCTGCCCTGATCAAAAGGGAGAAGATGGATGAGACGCTGTAAATAGGCCTGAGCCCCTGGGCTGGCCCCGGGGTGCACGCTCGGCGCCCACAAAGCCAACACACTTCGATCCGGGGTGACAGGGCGGCGTGCCGCCACCTGCTTTGAGGGGCCGTTGGGGGCCTGGGGAGCTATTGGCAGAGCGCTTGGTGCCTGCAAGTTCCAACTTCTGCTGAAATTGGCTAATTGGTGTCTTCTCCAGATTCAAGGCACATGGGCTTCTCTGCCCATAAAATCTGCCCGCTCACTGTGCCCACAGAGAGGCGGACGGTGCTCACCTCTCCAACTTCTGCGCGTCTCTGCAGAACTGGCAGAGGCGCCTGCTGGAGCCCTGGACAGTGATCGGGAGCCTGGTGGCAAGCCGGGCAAGCCCCTTCCCCTCTCTGGGCCTCGGTCTCCCCCTGTGAGACGCGATGCCCTCGCGCCATGTCTGGTGTGATGATGACCCACACGCTCAGCGCCCAACACCATAGACGGTCATCTCCCCGTCCTGGGGGCAGAGGTCGGCGGCGGGTCTCGGCGCACAGGCTAAAGTCAAGTGTGGGCAGCACCACACTTTTTATGGGGGTGTTGGGGGTCCCTTTCTCTTGTCTTTCCCAGTTCTCGGGGCCGCCTGCACTCCCTGGCTTGTGTCCTCTTCCTCCATCTTCCCTGCACCGCACCTCTCTGAAGCTGGCTGCCTGACCCCTCTTCCACTTTGAAGGGTCCTTCTGATCACACGGGGCCAGCCGGACAGTTCAGCGTGACCCCTATCTTAAGGTCAGCTGCTTAGCGATCTCCCAGCATGCCCAATTCCCTTGCCTGGGGAACATGCCTGGGTTCTGGGGGGCAGATGGTAGACTCCACCAGGGGGCGCTACTCTGCCTGCCGGTGGGGCAGCTGTCCACTGAGAAGCGGGGCTGTGCAGGGCGGGCCTGTGCTGTCATTCCAAGCAGGTGCATGGGCTCATCGGCAGCCACACTTGGCCAGTCCTTGGGGGGGACAGGGCCTTTGTTCTTGAGTGGAGGCTGGGAGCATTCCCAAGGCTGGCCCCCCAGGGATGCCACTGTGACCCCCAGACTTTACTTCTTCAGAGATGCTTCCTGCAGCCAAGATCGGGTGGAGGCGTGCTGAGCTGCGATGGAGAATTGGCTGGGCTCCGAGTCCCAGCTCTGTACCCTCGCCGTGTCCAAGGAGTGGGTGCAAGGCTTAGCAGCCCAGCTCCCACCTGGCAGGGGAGGTGGCAGCCCCCAGGCCGGCCCTCACTGAGAGCCCACCTGTGGCAGGTTGGGAGCCCCAGCCAATGGAAAGGCGCTCAGAGAGGCCCAGTGGCTTGCAGTGGTCACACGGCAGGCGCTGACCCCAAGCCCCTCCCCGAGACTTTGCAACCCCCCCAGTGGCGGCATCCACAGCCCGCCCGCGGGCTCTGTGTGCACAGTCTCTGCGTTGGTCAGTTAGCATGCCTCTGGCCAGTGGTTTCAACTCTGGCTTCCTGTAGAAAGGTGGAGACCTTCTAGGGAGCCAGGACAGCTGAACCCCACCCCACTGAAGAATGTCCTTTGTGAAGGCCCAGCTGAGGTGAACTGAGGGGACCAGCCGAGAGGTGCCACCCTGGGATGGATCCCACCCACTGGCTCCGAGACACAAGACCACACCCCGCAACCCCTCCCGCAGCCTGTCCCCCCTCTGAACCTTCTTGTATCGGAGACTCACGATTAATAGGTGAGCTTTTCAGGGGACAGTCTAAGCCCAAGTCATAACAGGCATCCAGCCAAGGCCCTCAGAAGGGGCTGCCGCTGGCTTACAGAGCCAGTGGGCCCTAAAGCTGCCTGCCTCAGGGGAGCCCCGGGAAGCGTGGTGTCTACTTCAGAGGGTGGAACACTCGGTAACAGAAATAATTTCCCTTGAGAATTTGCAACCATGGCCTGTCTCTCTCCAGCGCCGAAGTTAATTTATGCCATGCTCAGAGACAGGGAAATCTCAGCTTGAGAAACTAAATGAGAATGGTCCAGATTAGAAGCATCCCTTTATAACAACAGAAGCAAAGAGAAACCTCTTCTGGAGGATGGCTAAGCTCCCCAGAGAAGCTGACGGCACCCTCTCCTTCTGCACTCAGGACAGTGGCGCCAGCCAGGTTCATTCCTCATGCTTCTGGGCTGGACGTGGGGCCCGGGCAGGTCAACCACAGCGTGAGGCCCAGTTCCAAAGCTTGGCTTGAAGCTGCTGGGCAGAAAGCATCTCTGCCTCTGGCTGTTTGGCCAGCGGGGGGAGTGCTGCCTTGGAGCTGCCGTGTGCCCCGCCTGGAACCAACCCAGCCTGCCGGACGCCCTGGGCTCAGCAGTTACGTGAGCTAATACAGTTTCTTTTCTGCTTAGGCTAGTCCAAGATGGTTTTTCTGACACTTGTACTTCTCACTCCACCCAGGAAATAATTGGGAGGCCCCAGGCTGCAGATGCCACAGGAAGACCTGGCCACCCAGGGTCGGAGGCTCTGGAGAAGGAAGCAGCTGGGCCGACCTCCTGTCTGGGTCACGGTGCTGGGGAGGAGGGCGTGTCGGGCTTGCCGGGGAGGGCGTTGGCTGCCCTCCCGGGAGCCGACTGGCCCGCTGCCTCCTGGCACGACCTCTGCCCAGGCAGGCCCTGTGCCCAGGCCAGCTTGCCCTAGGCATGAAGAGGCTAGAGGCGGAGGGGGAAATATCTGAGACCCCCCAGGGCCTGGCCTCTTGGTCAGGTTGGTGTCAGGGCTGTCGCTGGCGTGTATAGAGAGAGGAGCCGTGTTGAGGTCCTCAGGCTACACCTGTCCTGGCCCCTCCTGGCTAACGCCACGGACACCCCTTGGTGACGCCTGGCAGATGTGCCCGCAGGTCCTATGGGCCAAGAGGGCTCGAGGACACACTCTCAGCTCTACAGGAAAGTTACCCGAGGTCCTGGGTCCCCGCCACCGTGGCCATAGTCAGCCGGCGAGAAGCTGTCCTCACAGAGCGGGGCCTGGAGGGGCAGCTGGCTTCCCTGACCCACCCCTCTGACCTGTGATTTGTGCAAAGGTGGCGTGTGGCCCCAGGTCTGGCTGGTGAGACGCAGCGGAGGTCAGCGGGGTCCCCAGAGGCTCCTCGGGGCTGGGCAGGCAGTGGGGACAGCACCTCTCCTGATGGGCCAGGTGTCACACAAGGGCGGCACAGAAGCCCAACTGTATGACCACAGTCAGCACGGCAGCCTTGATTCCACACAGACAAGGAAACGGAGGTGTGGGGTGGCTCTCTCTCCCTGGTGGGTGGGGGGCGGAGGAGACTCAGACTGGGGTTAGGATCCTGTGTCTGTGTTCCTATAACAGTGTTGTGCAGCCTCAAGGGCCCTTGGGGGAGGGCACTGTTCCCATTACAGAGGCCCAGCACCCCGTGGCCACTTCCCCAGACTCCCTGGCTGCCTCTCAGCTTCTCTGGCCTCTTGGTGGCCACAGGGCCTTTGCATAGGCTCTTCTTTTGCTTGGAACACCCTTCTCACAAGACTGATGGTCTGTGAGGGTCTCCACGCAGACGCCCCCTCCCTGAGGGGCCACTGTGGCTGGGCCAGGGCGAGGTTTCCCTGGATGTGTTTTATACCCAAGGGGTCTGACCCACATGCCAGTCAGTACTGCCTGGTCGGTTACCATGAGGAAACACCACAGGCTGGTTGCCTATGCAACAGAGATTTCTGTCTTCACAGTTCTGAAAATGGCTGGAGTCCAAGATGGCTGAGTCCCCAGTGTGGGCTTGGGTTGCAGGCAGCGGACCCCTAGCCATGTCCCCAGTGTGTGTGGGCAGGGAGGGAGAGAGGGTGCCTCCCTTCACACAAGGCCACTATCCCATCCTGAGGGCCCCAACATTTAGTCTCTAGTGCTTTCTCAAAAAGCAATAAAAATCCAGGCGTGGTGGCGCACGCTTGTAATCCCAGCATTCGGGAGGCTGAGACAGGAGGATCGTGGTTTGCAGACAGCCTCAGCAACTTAGTGAGGCTCTCAGCAATTTAGCAAGACCCTATTTAAAAACAAAAACCAAAAAAGGCTGGGATGTATCTCAAAGGTAGAGCTCCCCTGGTTCAGTCCTCAGTACCAAAGAAAATTGTTGTTGTTTTTTTTAATTTAAAAAGGCATAGGCCGGGCGTGGTGGCGCACGCTTGTAATCCCTGCGCTTGGGAGGCTGACACAGGAGGATCGCACGGGTTTGAAGCCAGCCTCAGCTACTTAGTGAGGCTTTCAGCAACTTAGCGAGACCGTTTCCAAATAAAATATATAAAAGGTCTGGGAGTATAGCCCGGAGGTAGAAAGCCTCTGGTTTCCACCCCTAGTACCACCAAAAAAAAAAATAATAATAATAATAAAATAAAATAAAAAAATAAAGGCATATAATTCATACACTTCAGGATGGATTTTTGTTTTGTTTTGGTACTGAGTATTGAACCCAGGGGCATTCTACCTCCAAGCTACATCCCCAGGCCTATTTTTTTTAATTCTTTATTTTGAAACAGGATCTCATTAAGTTGTGGGGGCTTCACTGAGTAGCTGAGGCTGTCCACAAACCTGCGTTCCTCCTGTCTCAGCCTCCCAAGTACTGGGACTACAAGTGTGCACCACCATGCCTGGCTAGGATGGATGTTATTCTAAAACTAATGAAGAGAATGTAATAGCCCACTGGTGAGGATGAGAAGTTGGACTTCCCAGGAATTGCTTGTGGATTGCAAATGGTACGCCCACTGTGGGAACCTAGCAGCTCCTCAAAATGTAGGTGCCATAGGACCCAGCGGGGTGTGTGTGTGTGTGTGTGTGTGTGTGTGTGTGTGTGTGTACTAGGAATTGAGGCCAGGGGAATTTGATCTCTAAGCTATACCCCCAGTCTCATTTTATTTTTGTTTTTGAACCAGGGTCTTGCTAGTTGATGAGACTCCGACTTGCTGAGGCGGTCCACAAACCGGCCATCCTCCTGTCTCCGCCTGCCTGACCCAGCAGTTTAGAAAGTTAAAAGAATTAACTTTTGGAACTAAAACAGATTTTTTTGTGTGGTGCCAGGGATTGAACCCAAGGGCTTTGTATCTCCAAGCTATACCCTCAGCCCAATTTTTTAATTTTTGTTTTTAGACAGGCTCTCACTAAGTTGCTGAGGGCCTCACTAAGTAGCTGAGTGGCTGAGGCTGTCCTTGAACCAGCGATCCTCCAGTCTCAACCTCTCAAGTATGGGGGTTACAAGCATACGCCACCACGCCCAGCTAAAACAGGTATTTATATACCAGAGTCATAGCAGCATTAGTCACAATATCCAAAAGGTGGAACCTACCCGGGTGTCCATCCACAGAAGAACAAAAGGTGGTCCATCCATACAATGCAATAGCATCCCGCCATGGAAAAGAAGGAAGCGCTGACAGGTGCCACAGTGTGGGTGAGCTGTGAAGCCGGTCACAAGAAGACGAGGACCGTAAGCTTCCACTCCCTGGGTAGTCAGCCTCAGGGTGCTGGGTGAGGCTGGGGAGGAGGACGGGAGGCTGGTGTTTATGGGTGGAGTTTCAGCTTTGCCAGATGCATCGAGTTTGGGAGATGGACGGTGCGATCCCAGAACAGCACGGTGAGTGTTCTTACTGTCTCCTAAGTGGGGAAGAAGGCGCGTCTAACGTTATGTGTATTTTACCACAATATGCAAACATGTGAGTAAATCTAAGTAAATATTGGCTGTATAAAGTAATAAAGTTCATTTCTCGTGGTGTTTTATTGATAGATACGTACATTTAGCTGGCAGCAGTGGTGCGCGCCTGTAGTCCCTGCACTTGGGAGGCTGAGACAGGGGGATCGCAGGCTTAACAGCCTCAGCTACTTAGTGAGACCCTGTTCCACAATAAAAAGAGCTGGGGTGTAGCTAGGGGTAGACAGCCCCTGGGTTCAGTCCCCAGGACCACACGCAAAAGGTTTTTAACAGGCAGACGTCACGGTTCTGAGACTCTCCTGAGGGTGCAGCATGGGGGAGGTGGCCATGGAGACCGCTGACGAGCTCACTCCAGCCAGGTGGTCAAGGTCATCCGAGGTGGCAGGTAGCATAGGCAGGAAGGGTGAGAAGGGCCCCAGGTCTCCCAGTCTTCCTCCCGAAGCCCCACGGCCTCAGACTGACCCTGAGAACATGGAGGAACATGAAAAGGACATCTAGAGCCTTCTAGAAAACATGAACAGGACATCTAGAGCCTTCAAAAGAACATGGGAGAGGACATCTAGAGCCTTCTAGAAGAACATGAACAGGACATCTAGAGCCTTCTAGAGGAACATGAAGAGGACATCTAGAGCCTTCTAGAGGAACATGAAGGGGGCATCTAGAGCCTTCTAGAGGAACATGAAGGGGGCATCTAGAGCCTTCTAGAAGAATATGAAGAGGACATCTAGAGCCTTCTAGAGGAACATGAGGAGGACATCTAGAGCCTTCTAGAGGAACATGAGGAGGACAATCTAGAGTCTTCAGAAGAATATGGAAAGCCAAGCACGGTGGTGCACACTTGTAATCCCAGCATTCAGGAGGCTGAGACTGGAGGACCACGGTTCGTGGACAGCCTCAGCTACTTAGTGAGGCCCTTTGCAACTCAGTGAGACCCTGTTTCAAAATAAAGAATAAAAATAGGGCAGGGGGTATAGTTCAGAGGTAGAGTGCCCCTGGGTTCCATCCCCACACCTGAAAAAAAAAAAAAAAGAAGAAGAAGAACATGGAAGAAGATATCTAGAGCCTTCTAGAAGAACACAAGAGACAACACCGAGTGTCCTGCCCAGCGTGCCTCAAAACCATCGAGGTCACGAAAGTCAAGGAGCCTGAGAGATTCTGAAGACACCACTCAATGTCATGCCAGACGCCGGGTAGGATCCTGGGACAGAAAAAGTATACGAGATAGAGCTGGGCATGGTGGTCCACGCCTGCAGCCCCAGCAACCTCAGAGGCAGAGGGAGGAGGATAGAAAATCTGAGGCCTTGGCAAATTAGTGGCAAGCCTGGGAAACCTAGCGAGACTCCCCTCCTCCATCTCAAAATAAAAAACAAGGAAGGCTGGGGGCGTGGCTCAGTGGCAGAGCACCCCAGGGTTCAATCACTAATACTGCAAAATAAATAAATAATAGAAATAATTAATTGAGCATGGTGGCACATGTCTATAGTCCCAATACCTGAGAGGCTGAGATAGGAGGATCACAGCTTTGAGGCTGGTTTCAGTGATCGAATGAGGCTCTGTTTCAAAATAAAAAATAAAATAATAAAAAGGGCTGAGTGATAGCTCTGAAATAGAATGCTCTGGGTTCAATTCCCAGTGCCTCCCCCAAACTGACATTTTCTTCTTTGTGTGTGTACAGGGGAGTGAGCCTAGGTACGTTCTACCTCTGAGCTACATTCCAGCACTATTATTACTATCATTAGTAGTAGTAGTAGTCGTCGTCGTGGTCTTCATAGTTTGGTGTGGTAGGGATGGAACCCAGGGGCATTCTACCTCCAAGCTACAACCCCAGCCCTATTTTTTATTCCTTATTTTGAATCAGAGTTGCAAAGGGCCTCACTAAGTAGCTGAGGCTGTGTATGAACCAGGATCCTCCTGTCTCAGCCTCCCAAATACTGGGATTACAGCATACGCCACCACGCCCAGCTACTCAATTAATTAATTAAATTAGAGATCATCAAATTATCTCTAATCTAAATTTAATTTAATTTAGAGATGGAGTCTTGCTAAATTGTTGAGCCTGGCCTTGAACTTTTGATCCTCCTGCTTCGGCCTCCTGAGTATCTGGGATTACAGGCGTGCGCCACCATGCCTGGCCATTTCTGGAATTATTTTCTTCTTGTATTTCTAATTCTACACTGAGCTCTTAAACTCCCCAATTTTCTTTTTCTCCAATCACTTGATTAATGAGGTCCTCTAGGACTGAATCCTGCTTCTTCTCATGAGTTCCACCGTTTTCCTGGTGTCCTCCTGCGCACCCTGGACCGGGCCCTGGCTTCCTTCTGGCGCGTGTCCGCCGTCGCTGGCTGTGCTGCTGTCCCCAGGAGACGCAGGCCACGCGTGGCCACTGACTTTCAGCTAGATAACCAAAGCGCAATAGCAAAATCAGTGTCTTTGTCACCAACCATGTTTTTTTCTTTCTGTCTTTCTGTGGCACTGGGGATTGAACCCAGAGGCATTCTACTATCAAGCTATACCCCAGTCTGATTTTATTTCTTATCTGGAAACAGAGTCTTGCTAGGTTGATGAGAATCTCACTACTTGCTAGGCCGATCCTCTTGTCTCAGCCTCCCAGGTTACAGGTGTGCACCACCATCCTGGCCCATAGTTTTATTCTTTTTGTGGCATTGGGGATTGAACCCAGGGGTGTTCTACCTCTGAGCTATGCCCCAGTCTTTTTTATTTTTTTATTTTTATTTTGAAACAGGGTCTTTTTAAGTTGCTGAGGGCCTCACTAAGCTTCTGAGGCTAGCTTCAAACCTGTGATCCTCCTGTCTTAGCCTCCTAAGTACTGAATTACAGGTGTTCCCCACGGCGCTCCTCCTCCTCGGACAGGGTCTCACTCTGGCCCAGGCTGACCTCTAACTACTCTTGGCCCCACACCTTTAGTGTTGCCCCGACCTCCCAAGGAGCTGGGGCCACGGGGGCCTGCCGCCACTCCTGGCCCCTTTCTCTAGGCCTCTCCTGGGCCCCACCCTCGGGACCGCACCTAACCCAGGTCATCCCAGAGGCCCCACCGCCAACACCACAGAGCCTGCTCATACCTCACATCCGGGCTTGAATTTCAACAGGGCTTCTGTGAGGACATTCAAATGGTAGCACCCCAACACTGGCCCCGGCCTGCCTCGGTGGCCCCATGCCCCACCCGCCCTCTGGAGGCCTGACGCTGGGCTGGGCTCCCATGGCCCCAGGTGGGAGCAGGGCCAGGGCCAGGGCCAGGCAGGGCTCCTTGTTGTCATAGCGACTCCTGGACATCCGCTCTTGTGTGGGGACACCCCCCCACACACACACCTCTGGCTCCCATGAGCCCTCTCCTCCTCACCCTTGTCCAGGAGGGGTGGGGGGCTTTCCAAATCACAGAGCACCCCGGGGTCTGCTGGAGCCCCTCCGCTAGCCACCCAGCCACCACACCCACCGCATGTGGACCTTGGATGCTGGGGCTGCCACCCTGCCTCTGCCCTCCCTCCTCAAGGGGCCCTGCCTGACGGCTCCCAGACCCCAGGCCGGCCTCCGAGCTCCCCATCCCCACTGACCTCGCAGGTCAAGAACTCGAAGGTCTCTGTGGGCCAGATCTGATGAGGCCCCTCTGCATGGCCGCAGAGTGGGCAAGGGCAGCAGGAAGGACGGAGCTGACTACCATTCAGTAAAGTGAGGAAACAGGCTCAGGCGCAGGGACTTGCCAAGGTCGCCCGGCCTGATAGACCAGAGCTTAGACTGAACCCCGGCCAGCAGTCCGTCCCCAAGGGGACCAAGGAGGAAGACCCTGCCCAGGTGGCCTCAAATGGTGCCCGCCCTGGCAGGCTGTTGGGCAAGGCCAGTGGGCAGGGACGGGTGGGCTCGGGGGCTGGCCCGGGTGTGGCCGAGGCCCTGCGCTGCGCTGCCACCTGCGGCCACGAGGTGGCGCGTTTATCCGGCTCAGAGGCAGAACCCCATCCCAGGCCCGCTCTCTGCCGCCTCCCTGGGCCCTGTTGAAGCCCTGCAGAGGAGGGACCTGCGGGGTGCAACCTCTGGGGGCCACAGGGGAAGGGCCTGCCGCATCTCACACTGAGCCCCTCTGCCAGACAGGCCAGCCCGGCCCCATCTCGACATTTATATATTTACTTTTTGTACTAGAGACTGCGCTCAGGGACATTCTACCTCTGACCTACATCCTCAGCCCTTTTTATTTCTTATTTCGAAACAGGGTCTCACTACATTGCTGAAGCTGGTCTTGAGCAACGATTTGAGCTGTACCCCCAGGCTGATTTTATTTATTATTTGGAAACAGGGTCTTCCTAAGTTGATGAGAATCCCATTACTTGCTGAGGCTGTCCTTGAACCTGTGAGCCTCCTGTCTCAGCCTCCCAGGCTCTGGGATTACAGGCGTGCGCCACCACGTCCACCTGGCGCCAACTGATATTTCTGAGATGCTGGCGCAGCCTGGGACCAGGTATGCCCTGCAGTTGTGTTTCAGGCTTTCCTGAAGAGCAGCTGTTAGGTCTGGGGGACTCTTACCCCAGGGAATTTTTAAGTCAAGAAAAGAGGTGAACGAGGTTTCTGGGTTTTTCTGGCTACTCTCTGGTCCTGCTTTTTTTTTTTTTTTTTTTTTTTTTAAACTTTTGCAGTACTGGGGATAGAACCCAGGGGCATTCTACCTCTGAGCTACACCTCCATCCCTTATTTATTCTTTATTGTGAAACAGGGTCTCACTAAGTTGCCAAGGGCCTCACTAAGCAGCTGAGGCTGGCCGAGAACCGTGATCCTCCTGTCTCAGCCTCCCAAATGCTGGGATTACAAGTGTGCCCACCACACCCAGCTCTGGTCGTGCCTACCACATGCTGAGGGCACAGAGCACTGAACTATCAGACTGCAGAGCTAGACACAGGCCCAGGGTCCCTGGTCCTCCTGGAGGTCTTGCATCCTGACTCCTCGCAGAAACCGTGACCAAGACATGGTCCCAGCCAGGGGAGGGCATCACTGCACCTTACAGATGTGGAGACTGAGGCCCTGAGCACTGAGCGGGGTCTCCAGGACACTCAGCCACCACCAGTCGGCCGAGTTTTGCTGACTCGAGAGGGGAAGGGCGTGACAGGGCGGCCCCGGCCTTCCCTGGGCAGGGCCTCAGGGTGCGCGAGGCTGGGGCAGCCCTCACAACAGCCAGGGCGGCAGAGAAAGCGGCACACACCTGTCACCCCAGCGACCTGGGGGGGGGGCTGAAGCAGGAGGATTGAAAGTTTGAGGCTATCCTCAGCAACTTAGTGGGACCAGGTCTCAAAGTAAAAAGTGAAGCTGGGCATGGTGGCACATGTCTGTAATTCCAGTACTTGGGAGGCTGAGGCAGGAGGATCGCAGATTAAAAGCCAGACTCAGCGAGACTTTACCTCAAAATAGAAAATGAAGCCGGGTGTGGTGGTGCACACTTGCAATCCCAGCATTTGAGAGTCTGAGACAGGAGGATGCGGTTTGCATTCGCCTCGGCTACTACTTAGCGAGGTCCTTTGCAACTCAGTGAGCTCCTGTTTCAAAATAAAGACTAAAATATAGGCCTGGGGTGTAGCTTGGAAATCGAATGTCCCTGGGTTGCACCCCCAGTACTGCAAATAAATAAACAAATGAATAATAAAAATAAAAATAAACCCCGGGCGTGGTGGCACACGCTTGTAATCCCCGCGCTTGGGAGGTGGAGACAGGAGGATCATGCAGGTTCGTAGTCAGCCGCGCTAGCTTAGGAGACCCTGTTTCCAAATAAATAAAAAATATAAAATTGGTCTGGGAGTTTAGCCCGGAGATAGAAGGGTTTCCAGGAACCCCACTGCCATAATAATAATAATAATAATAATAATAATAATAATGTAAAAATAAAATAAAATAAATAAATAAATAAAATAGGGTTGGAAGCATAGCTCAGAGATAGAATACCCCCTGGGTTCAATCCCCAGTACCAAAACCTAAAGTGGGGAGGGCGTCAGTGCCTGGGGATGTAGCCCAGTGGCAGAGCACTCAATCCCTAGTACTAAAAAGAATGCCGTGGGCCAGCAGCTGGCAGGGAGCGCAGGTCCGGGGAGATCCCCAAGGGCAAGGCTAGGGCTAGGGTCCAGCCATGAGTCCGGTGCCCAAATTCAAAGGATGAGTAGCTGCTGGGAGTGAGCACAGGGGAGGGACTGAAAGAGGCTCCGGTCAGGGCCAAAGTAAACAAGGAGGCCTCGTGGCCACGGACTCTGGCCGGGAGAGGCTTGCGGCCAGGCTGGCTCTTCTGGGGTGGCCTGGGCGGGGCAGGGTGTCCCCTGGGGAGCCCAGTGCCTGGAGCCGGTGGAAGCGGGAGGGCGCTTGGGGCCCGGGCCACAGGCTGGACAAAAGTCTGGAGGGGACGGGCTGGCACCACACGGTCAGGAGGCCCTGCCGCCGGCTGAGCTTCCAGAGGGACGGAGAATGTGCGGGATGAGGGAAGGCCAGCAGAGAGGGTTCCTGCAGACCCAGGGGCTGAAAGAACGCAAAGGTGATTCTTTAATGATTCTGGGGATCTGAGCCCACGGCGGGGCTCAGCGGGCTAATGCCAGAGTCAGCAGGACCGGCTCCTTCAGAAGTTCCAGGGAAGAGCACACTCCTGAGCTGCCGGACTTGAGAGGCGCCTGCGCTCTCTGGCTGCGGCCAGGCCTCCCTCCTGAAGCCCCGCAGCAGAGAAGCATCTCCAACTCTCTTTCCCGCCCACCTGGCTGGTCCTACCACCACAGCTGGTGCCCGCCTGCCTCTTGTGATTGCGCTGGGATCCCCCGGCTAATTCAGATCGTCTCTATCTCAAGGCCCTTAATTTTTTTTTTTTTTTTTTTTTTTTTGGTGGTATTGGGGATGGAACCCAGGGGCCTTCTACCTCCAGGCTACACTCCCAGACCTATTATATATAATTTGGAAACAGAGTCTCTTAAGCCAGAGGAGGCTGGCTTCGAACCTGCGCGATCCTCCTGTCTCAGCCTCCCAAGCACGGGGGATTACAAGCGTGCGCCACCACGCCCGGCTCAAAGCTCTTAATTTCATCACACCAGCCAGGTCTCTCTTGCCAGGTGAGGTCACATGCTCACAGGCTCCGGGCTGCAGGGCGCGGACATCTCGGGGGGCCAGTTCTGTCTGAAATGCTGTGTTCTAAAAAGAAGCAGAAGGCAGGCAGGAGCGAGGGACAGGAGTGATTTTCTTTTTCTTTTTCTTTTTCTTTTTTTTTTAATTTGTGGTGACGGGAATTGCGCTCACAGGTGCTCTACCACCGAGTGACACCCCAACTGTATGTATTTACTTATTTATTTACAGAACTGGGAATTGAACTCAGGAGCATTTACCTTTGAGCTATACTCTCAATCCTGTTTATTTATTTATGGAACTGAGTACTGAACCCAGGGCATGGGTCTCCTGTCTACACACCCAGCCTTTTTATGCTTTGAAAGTCTCTGAGGCTGGCTTCTCACCTGCAATCTTCCTGTCTCTGCCTCCCAAGAACTGGGATGACAGATGTGCGCCGCCATGCCCCCCGGCTTGGCCTTCTTTCTTTACCCTATCTACCCAGAGGTGCGGAGGTCTGGGGACTACTTTAACTTAGACTGGGCCCCGGAGTCACCCGTCACCTCGCAGAGCCTGGGCTCACCCTTCTCTGTGTGCCTTGGGCTTCCTGCACACCGGCTTCCCAGGGAGCAGGTCCCAGCTCAGAGGATTAAGGGAGTGCCTCCTTCCTCCTGAGCCTGGGCAGGGACAGGGTGCCAGGGCTGCCTGGCACTGATGAGCGAGGGCGAGGCCAGCTCTGTGCCCTGCCTGCTTCCAGCCAGGGCTGGGTCAGCTATCTCAGCAGAGCTCAGAGGGGCCTCACCTCCAGCCTGCCTGCCCTAGGCACCGTCTCTAGCACCAGCCCTTCCTCTTCTCCCCTAATCAGGTTGAAAATAGAAACCACCATCGTTTCCCTGGGCTGATTGGTGCCAGGTGCTGCCCTCTCCTGGGACAAGGTGACGTAGGAAAGGCCCGGAATCCAGGGCTGGCTGGCCAGAGCCTGGAGTCCTGCCCGCCTCTCCTGGGTGACCTGGGCAGCTGCCTGAACCCTCTGTGCCCATGGGGCTTAGTGCGTATGGAGAGACAGCTCCAACACAGTGTGCTGAGGTCAGTTAACAAACCTTCCTGGGGCACCTGTGAGTGCCAGGTGGGGCCTGAGGAATGAGCTTGGTGGGGCGGGGTGCCGCATGCGGGTCTCCCGAGCAGGAGGAATAGCAGGTGTGCAGCCAGCCTCCTCAAGCCTGGGTTCAAGCCCCAGTACCAAGTGGGGGGGGGGAGGAAGGAGGAGCTGGGACTTGAACCCAGGTCAGCCTGACCCTTGCGTGCCCGTGCTGCTCACTGACTTATTTATTTATTTATTTGCTGGTACTGGGGTTCCTGGAAACCCTTCTACCTCCGGGCTACACTCCCAGACCTATATATATATATATATATATATATATATATATTTAATTTAGAAACAGGGTCTCTTAAGCCAGAGAGGCTGGCTTCGAACCTGCATTATCCTCCTGTCTCCGTCTCCCAAGCACGGGGATTACAGGCGTGCGCCACCACGCCCGGCATCTCTGAGTTATTTCTACTTGCTAGCATTTGGCCACCAACACCCTCTATTTCATTTGTCTCTCAGGGTTCCTCTGGGGTCGTGTCTTGCCCCCAGCCCCCCTTGGAGCTCTGAGGCAGGCCCCAGGGACCTGAGGGCCCCGCTGGCTGGGGTGTGAGCAGGCTCCAGCCGCCAGCTGCCCACACTTGGCAGTGCCCACCCAGTGCAGCTCAGCCGGGGAGGCCTCGCCGGTCGCGAGCCGTGTGGCCCTTGGTGTCACAGCGCTCCGGGTCCTGGCCTCCGCGTGCTCGGGCGCAAACACAGAGACTTAGCTCTACCCGCTATGGAGTCCAGAAGGCAGATGAAGGTGTGGGCGCAGCAGCGCCTCTGAGCTCTCTGCTCTGAGTGTAGCTGGCCGCCCCCTTCCTCGGGCAACTGGTCCTCTGTGGCTTTCCCTTTCTTTTCTTTCTTCTTTCTTTCTTTCTTCCTTTTCTTTCTTTCTTTTTTTGCAGTACTGGGGATGGAACCCAGAGACATTGTACCTCTGAGCTATACCCTCCAGCCCTCCTCCCCCCATTTTTTTAGTCTTTTTATTTTTGAAACAGGGTCTCACTGTGTTGCAAGGGCCTCACTAAGTAGCTGAGGCTGTCTGCGAACCACAATCCTCTGGTCTCAGTATCCCAAAGGCTGGGATTACAAGCGTGCACCACCACACTCGGCTTTCTAGTCTCCCTTTCTTACAAGGACACCAGTCCTATTAGATCAGGGCCCAACCATATGACCTCATTTAAATTAGCTGAGTAAAGACCCTGACTCAAATATAGCCACATTCTTTACTGTGGATTGAACACAGGGGTGTTCTACCTCTGAGCTACATGCCTGGCCCTTTTTATTTTGAAACAGGGTCTTGCTAGGCCACTGAGGGTCTCACTAATTTGCCAAGGCTGGTCTCCAACCTGCAAGCTTGTTTCAGCCTCCCAAGTACTGGGATTACAAGTGTGTGCCACCAATGCCCAGCAACTATAGTCACCAGTTCTGAGGTCCTGGGGTTGGGGCTCCAGCGGGTGGATTTGGGGGGTGCAGTGTGAGTGAGGTCACGGGATGGCGGTGAGGGTGGTAGATGCTTGTAACACGGAGTTCCACCAATTTTGCACCCCGCTCCCCATCGCCATAGAGTGGACACCCACGGGATGTTCGAGGGTGGCCCAGGCGTCCTGCTCCCTCTTCATCCCAGGCATATGCAGAGAGCATTCCGGGACGCCCGCTGTGTTGTGCTGGGGTGGAAAGCCCAGGTGGTCCACTGGTACTGCGGCCGTGGTGACTGTGACGGTGCCTCCGGCCCTGGCCGGCTGCTGTGGCAGCTCAGGCTAGGCACGGGGCCATGCAGGGCCAAGGAGAAGCTTCCATATCTGCGTTAGGGCTGCGGCCAGGGGGTTCTCTCCCTAAGATGGGGAGCTGAGGGCGGAGCGTCTGTCTCCCGGGGTGATGTGGGGAGGCAGGGATATTTCAGTGGCCTGGCCTGATAACTCAGCTCCCCGAGCAAACAGGTTGCCCTGGGTTTCTGTAGTAGGTACACACATGGGCCCTGATAGTTACACAGAGCCAGGGTCCTGAGGTGCTGGGGGAATGTCTAAGTCCATTCTATGTTGCTGTAACAGAATGCCCAAGGCTCAGTCGTTTATAAAGAAGGGAAATTTAAGATGAGTGTGGTGGTGCATGCCTAATCCCACGGCTAGGAAGGCTGAGGCAGGAGGATTGAAAGTTTGAGGCCAGCTTTGGCAACTTAGTGAGATTCTGCCTTAAAATAAAATCAATAAAGGACTAGGAGGCCGGGCGTGCGGCGCATGCTTGTAATCCCCACGCTTGGGAGGCTGAGACAGGATCGCACAGGTTCAAAGCCAGCCTCAGCTGGCTCTCAGCAACTCAGTGAGACCCTGTTTCCAAATAAAATATAAAATAGGTCTGGGAGTATAGCCCGGAGGTAGGAAGCCCCTGGGTTCAACCCCAATACCACCACCAAAAAAAAAAAAAAAAGGGCTGGGAATATAGCTCAGGGGTAGAGTACACCTAGGTTCAATTTCAAGTACTGCAAAAAATAAATAACATAATAAAAATAAAATTAAAAAGGAACAGAGATTTAGCTGAGCCCAGTGGCACATGCCTGTAATCCCAGCAACTCAGGAGGCTCAGGCAGGAAGATGGCAAGTTCAAGGCCAGTTTAGGCAATTTAGTGAGACTCTCAAAATAAATAAACTGGAGCTGGGGCTGGGCGTGGTGGTGCACACCTGTAATCCCAGTACTTGGAAGGCTGAGACAGGAGGATCACAGGTTTGAGGACAGCCTCAGCAAGTAGTGAGAATGCCATCAACCTAGAGAGACCCTGTTTCAAAATAAAATAAAAAATAGGGCTGGAGGTGTGGCTTGGAGGTAGACTGCTTCATGGGTTTGATCCCCAGCACCACATTAAAAAAAAAAAAAGAGAGAGAGAGAGAGGTGGGTATGGAGGTGCACACCTGTAATCCCATTACTTGGGAGACAGAGACAGGAGGATTGCAGAGAAGCCAGCCTCAGTAACTTTCAAAATATAAAAAGGCTGGGAGTGTAGACTGGAGATTGAAAGCCAGCCTCAGAAACTTTAACAGCCTGAACAACTGTTCAAAATAAAAAAACAAAGAGGGCTGGGGATGAAATTCAGAGGTAGACTGTCCCTGAGTTCGGTCTCCTGTACCAAAATAATAATAGAGCCGGGCGTGGTGGTGCACGCTTGCAATCCCAGTGCTTGGGAGGCAGAGAGAGGAGGATTGCAGGTTTGGGGCCAGCTTCAACTACTTAGTGAGGCCCTCGGCAACTTAGTGACACTGTTTAAAAATAAAGAGTAAAAAATAGGGCTGGGGGGTGTAGCTCAGAGATACAATGTCCCTGGGTTCCATCCTCAGTACCGCAAAAAACAAAACTGTAGGCCTGGTGTTGGGGCACGAGGAGGCGGGTGCACATGGGGAGAAGGCGGGGTGCACATGGGGACCCCTGGGATCTCTGGCTGCACGGGAGACGTTTCTGGCCAGGCCGGCCAACATGGGGGGCTTCATGGGGCGGGCAGGCTGGGTAGTGAGAAGAGGGGAGGTACCCCTGGGAGGATATGGCAGAGCGATGACCTGGAGACAGGAAAGCCGAGCTTGTGTTTGGGAAAAACACTGTCCTGTTTCCCTGGAGGATGAAGATAAGGCAGGAAAGGGCAGTTAGGAGGAGCCCGAGGTGGGGCAGCAAGGCCTGGTGCTGGGCAGGGACGCCAGGCCAGTGGTGACTCAGCCGCGATTCGGGCCAGGGCTGGAGCCCTCCGCCCCAAGACAGCCCGCAAGCAGCTCCCACCGCCCCGCCCGCGGCCACACCGGGGGCCACGGCGCAGACCCATGCTGGGCGCGAGCACACCTTGCTCCTGTCCTGCAGACAGAAAACGGAGATTGAGAGGCGCACGCTCCTGCGGGACCCTGACCCAGGCCCAAAGGTGGCGGAAAGGGCGGAGACACTGCAGGACCCCAGGGAGCTATTAGGGTGCCGGGGCTGGGGGGGGGGCTTGACAGAGCAGGTGTGTGTGTTTGTGGGGGTGTCCAGTTCTGGATCCATCCGGTCAGAGGTGACCGCAGGACTCCCGCCGTCAGTGGTCAGCACCCCGCCCGGGCTGGAGAAGCCCAGGGCAGACAGGAAGGGCTGGGCAGGCAGAAGGCCCAGGAGGCAGGCAACAGCTAGCCTTCAGTCCCCGGTGCCCGCCACTCCAAACCCAGCAGCGCTCCTCGGGGTCAGACCTGGAGAGGAAGTTCACAGCGGGGCCCAGAACCTGGGCGCGGGCTGGGGGTCCCCTCGCTGGCCCAGGAGCCCCCGGAAGCTGGAGGGCCCGGACGCCAAGGTGCAGGGGCAAGGTCCTTCTGGAGGGCCCAGCTCCGAGGGCCGGTGGCTTGGAGAGGTACGGCCCGGCCACCGGGGGTCAGTGCCCGCAGGCCTCCGGGTCCTGTCCCGGGGGAGGGGGCAGGGGCCGTCGCCGCGTCCGCACCCCAGGCCGGTGACCGCGGCGTGCGCGCTCGGGCCGTGTCCGCGCCGCGCGTGCGCGTGGGTGCGGGCGGCGGGCACCCACGTGGGCCACCCAAACAAAGGCGGCGCCGCGTGACCGGCGGGCGCGCCCCCGCGGGGCGGGGCGGGGCGGGGCGGCGGCTGCGCACGGCCGGGAGCGCGCGCGACCCGCGCCGCCGCCTGCGCGCTCGTGCCCGGACCGCGGGGCCGCCTCCTCCCGGCTCCCGGGCGGGCGGCAGGTGCACACGGGGCGCCGCGGCGCGTGGATGCGAGCTGGCCCCGACGTCCGCGCAGGGTAAGCGGCGCGGGCCCCCGCGACCTCGACACGCCGCGGCTCCGCGCCCCTGGCCGCGGCCGCGACCCTCCGCCGGGCCCCGCGCGCGCCCGGCGCGCACGCCCCCGGCGCGCGGCCCCGACCGGGATCGGGCGCGCGCCCGCCCCCCTCCCCGCGCGCCCCGGGCACCGGCGTTGGCCGGCCGGGGGCCTGGCCGCGAGGACGCCCCTCGGGGCGCGGGGCCGAGCATGGGAGGGGTCACCGGGCTGGGGGTGACCGAGGCTGGGACACGGGGCAGCGTAGGAAGGGGCTCAGGGGGCGAATGTCACCCTCCTGACCCGCTCAGGGGGACAGGCCTGGAGGAAGGTTCCCGAGGCCCATGTGACACCAGGAATGACCCTGCCAGAAGTTGTGGGCACGTCCACCCTCCCTGCACCCCTTCCCGCCCTGTCTCCTTTTCCTTTGTTTGGGCACTGGGTCATGGGCCTCTGCTGGGGCCACTTGGCACCCCAGCTGTGGCCTAGGCCCCTGTGGCAGACCAGCCAGAAGGTGGGGTTCAGTGGGCAGCCTGAAGCCTGAGGTCCCCACCTGGGCAGAGCCGGACCGGCGTTCCTGCCCGCCAGAGGACTGACAGTCGGAGGCTGGCCCGGGGCCTCAGCATGGCCCTGGGGAGGCCAGCCCAGCCTACATTTTGCAGAGGTAGGGGAGATCCAGTTTTGGGGAGACTTCCTTGTTAAGGATGGGTTTCCTTTCTTGCCTTCCTGTGCAGCTTGGGGAGGAAATTCACAGTTCTGAGCCTCTTCCCGGTACCAAAGCGGGGCTCCTGAGTCCCAGTGCTGGGGCTCTCCTAGGCCTGGGCCTGGCGGGTGGGTCAGAGTCCGGCTCATTGGGTCAGAAGCGGGGGCAGTTGGAGACGAGCCTCCCCCGTGCACTGGACTGTGACCTTGGGCGTTTGAGCCTCCCTGACTTGATTTCCTCCCTGTCGACGGGGAGGGGCAGATAAGAGGATGAAGAGGGACTTTGCCACGACGTGTGGCCGGGCATGGTCACTCCCTGGCTTGGGCCGGGCTGGGAAGGCCGGTAGTGTCCTTTGCCCCAGGTGGGGTGACCGGCCTGCGGAACTCAGTGGAGAATCTTCTGTGTCCTGGGCCATTTGGGGACATGCAGTGTGGCCCCGTGAGTGTGTGCTAGTTGTGGTCCGTGCCCCTTGCTGGGCTGAAACCTCATCTCAGAGTCGGGACCCACCAAGGGCCCTGAGCCTGCTCCTTCCTCCTTCTGAAGTCCCCTCTGGAGACCTCCTGTTGACCTCCTGGGGCGCTCTGTGACCCCAGGGAAGAGACCTCGATCACCCGCACCCCAAGCCTGGACAGTGCTGGGCTTCTGAAGGGTTCAGGTCTGTGCCTGTGACTGGAGTCATGTGCCGAGGGTCTCAGTTGTGGGCCTCCATGCCCTGCTTTGCCTGCCTTTCCTCCTGCACCCCCGCTGACATGGGGAGTGTGGCCGTCCCTGCCTGCCCCTCTGATGTCTTCTGCTCGCATGCTAAAGAGACTTTTCCTGGAAACAGGAGTCTCAGAGTCGGAGCCGTTTCCCCACAGGCTGGGCGCCTGTGGATCCTGCGCCTCCTACGAGGCGGGTCAGGGTCCCCCCAGGAGGACTCAGTGGCCTCTCTCCACCCCCCTCAGTGCCTCTCTTTATCTGTAGAGCCTGGCATGGGCGCCAGGAGACAGCTCCGTTGCCAGCACTGGCGCCAGCTCCCGTGGCCTCCGGAGGCCTCTATCGCTGGTCCTCACCTTCAACATCTAGTGGGGGAGAGGTGACAGCCCCTGAACTCCCACTTTGGCTGGACCAGGGAGTAGCATAGTGTCTGCGGAAGGGTAGAGACAGTGTTTCTAGAGTCAGCGAGACAGTGTTGCCAGCGAGGCCCTGTGGGAGCAGCCGCCCAGCAGGGGAAAGATGCTCCTGAAACACCAGCCCTGACCTGGCCACATCTGCCCGGTGACCCACAGGCCCAAGGGCTTGAAGCCCCCGCGTCAGTGGTCCTGGCTGTCTGGGTGCCTGTCCCCTCCCGGGGACAGTAGGAGGCCCCTTCCAGCTCCTGCACCCTGTGGTTTGGGTGTTTCCTACCGGAGCCAGGCCTTCTGAGCTTGGTACAGGAATGGGGTGCCCATCCTGGAGCGGCGTGGCTCTCCAGAGTCTCCTTTCTGGGGGCTGCCCTCTCTTGGGGAGCTGGACGGTTTTTCCGCACGGGGTCCTCAGGCCTCTTGTCTCTGGTGTTTGGCATCTCTGTGCTGGGATGCGGGGTTCCTTTCTAGTGGACATGGCGGGAGCACCTGTTAGTGGGAGGGAGACACGGGCGACGGGGTGCTGTCTCCTTCACAAGGCCGTGGCCAGTCCTGCTAGCCGTCTAGGGAACCGTTTCTGTGCGTGTCGCTGCCCGGCGGCAGCTGCTGACAGCATCAGGAGGTGGGGCTGAGTGTCTGTGTGCTGAAGGAAATTAATAATGAATGGCGGGAGATAAGCCGTGGGCCGTACGAAGTGATGGCAGGCAGGATGCGGGCGCTTCTCTTTCTCTGGCCCAGGGACCGGCATCTCAATTTGGCGGCTCACACCGGGCTGCACAAGCCATTGGTCTGGGCGCCCTGAGCGGGGCTGGGGGCGCGTCGGCACCACAGTGGTTCAGAGCTGTGTCTGCCTTGGCTTTTTGCTGGCGGACCAGTGGCACCCTTGCTAAGTCTTTGTTCTGGGAAGAACCTTAAAGACACTGCTTGCAGAGAGGGTGAAAGTCAAGTTTTCCATGGCCAAGTGCCTGCCGGCCAGCATGGGAGAAAGCCTGGCATCCTGCCGGTGACCACCCTTTAGTGAGTGCAGGGTTCAGGACACAACCCAGCCCAGGTGAGTGGACCCAGGGCAGCAGCCTTCGCCTGCTGGAGCCCGGCTGGTGGAGAGATGTAATCAGTTTCCTTGAGTGCTGAAAGGCAGGGTACCTTACCTCTTGTTTTTAATGTAGTACTGAGGATTCAGACTAGGAACGGGCTACTTCTCAGCTACACTCAGATGCCTACCTCTGGGCTACACTGTGCTCTTTGGATTTTTTTTATTTTTTATTTTTATTTTTTGCGGGTCTGGAGATGGAACCCAGGAGATTCGACCTCCGAGCTACACCCCCTGCCCTATTTCTTATTCTTTATTTTGAAACAGGGTCTCACTGAGTTGCTGAGGGTCTCAGTAAATTGCAGAGGCTGGCCTTTGATCTTCTCGTCTCAGCCTCCCAAGGACTAGGCTTACAGGTGTACCTGCTCTGACGTCTTGTAGGTAGACCTGGAGGAAGAGGACGAGGGTTTCCCTAATTGGACAACACTGCTCTTTTCCCTGGGTGTCTGTGTGTGGCTTGGACAGAAGGCCTGGGTAGAGCCTTTCGGCTGTAACTCACCTCTGATGCTTGCCACCTACAGGCCATTGTTAAGATTATTTGGCATTTGAGTTACAACCAGAGTTGTGATTATACTTAAGCCCTGTGATTAGAGTCCCCTGTGGTTACACAGGAAGACAGGAAATATTGGCCTATCAAAGAAATTAATAATAGGAATAGAAATTCCTCTGTCTACGCACCAGGCGCTGGGCAGAGTGCTTTACATGCATTGCCTTGCCAAGTCCTTGCAACTCCCCTAGTTTCCAGATAGGGAAACCAAGGCACAGGCAGGAGGGGCAGCCCGCCCAAGTGCCAGTCAGTGCCATAGCAGAGCTACATAAATCAAGAAAGGCACAACGCGACAGCTCTCTTTGCGGTCAGGCAAGATGTGGCAGCGCCCCTCACCCAGGCCTCTGGCCTTCTAGCACTTTCTCTGATTGCTCTTCACAATAGCTGGGGGTGAGCCGAGGGGCCCTCCTCCTCACAGGCGAGGTGCCCCTGCGGCTCAGCTTGGTGTGGGCAGACCTGAGTTTGAACTCACAGCTGTGGGTGGTATTGCCACTGTCTGACGCTAGACCAATTGCCGTCACCCCCAAAAGAGACCTTTAGCTGGGGTTCCCCGCTGCCGCTTACCTGGCCCCCAGCCGCAGCCCAGTGGCCATCTGCAAAGTTGCCTGACCTGGACGGTTCACATAAGTGGAGTCACGCTGTGTGTGGCCTTTGGGTTTGTTTTCCCTGCTTAGGGCGGACACTGCAGTTGTAACGAGAGTCATCCCCCCCCCCCTCTTCCTTCTCCTCTTTCTTTCTTGTGGTACTGGGGCTGGAACCCAGGGGCATTCTTCCTCCAAGTACACCCTTAGCCTTATTTTTATTGTTTGTTTTGAAATAGGGTTTTGCTACATTGCAAGGCCAGCAGCCTTGAACCCATGATCCTCTTATTTCTGCCTCCCAAGATTAGAGGCGTGCACCACCACACCTGGTTCTAGAATTCTGCGAATGCGGCTCCTCCTGTGCTCTGAGGCCCTGGACCACACTCTCTGGCACCTGCCTGCCCCAGGTCTGAGAGCCTCAAGCCTCAGAGCGTCTGTGTTTACCTTGTGCCCGGCACAGTTGCACATGTCCAACTTGGCTCCTCTGGGAAGCCCACCCAGCTGCCCCACGGCTGCAGCCCCTTGGCCCCAGTTGGGGTTCATCTCCCTGTTGGTGACCAGATGGGGGCGGGGCCTGCCTGGACTTGCCGGGGACAGGAAGGGGCTCAGAGCAGGGGCTGCCCCTTGGCCAGCCCTCCCACACATCACCTGTCCCTGGTCTGCTGGCCCTCTGCGGCCTTGGGACCTCAAGGCCCGCCCCCGAGCAGGCTGCTGGGGCCTCCGGGGCTGCTCTGGGGGTGTGAGCCTGAAGCCCACGGCCCTGCACTGGTGCATCTGGGGTTTGTTTAGACTGGACTGCATTGTTAAGAACCATATTAGATTTATGGAAGAATTGCGGAGAAACACAGTTTCCATAGCGCCCTGACCCCTACACTCACAGTTTGTTGTATTGACGTTTTACATGAGTGTGGCTTGTTTGTTACAACTCCTGAGCCAGTATTGATCCGTTATTATTAACAAAGCCCATAGTTTATTCAGACTTCTGAAGTTTACCGAAAGTACCTTTTCTGTCCAGGCCCCATAGAACATTTATTTTATTATTATTATTTTTATTTATTTATTTATTTATTTTTTGCGGTACTGGGGGTGGAACCCAGGGGCATTCTACCTTTGAATTACACCCCCAGCCCTATTTTTATTCTTTATTTGGAAACAGGATCTCACTGAGTTGCAAAGGGTCTCACTAAGTAGCTGAGGCTGGCTGCGAACCTGTGATCCTCCCATCTCAGCCTCCCAGATGCTGGGATGACAAGCGTGCACCACCACGCCCGGCTCACATACAGCATTTAGTTGTCACATCTCCTTAGCTTTCTCTTGGCTGTGACAGGTCTCAGACTTTACTTTTTTAAATTAAAAAAAAATTTTTTTTTTTTGCAGTACTAGGGATGGAACCCAGGGATGCTCTGCCATTGAGCTACACTCTTGGCCCTTTTTATTTTTTTATTTTAAAATTCGAGCCAAGGTCTCCCTAAATTGCCCAGGCTGGCCTTGAAACTGTGATCTCCTACCTCAGCCTCCCAGGTCGCTGGGGGACAGCGTGCACTGCTGCCCCTGGCGGTCTTACCTTACCTTTGATGAGCCTCAAAAGTCAGGGGAGCATGGGGTGTCTCAGAGGACCCCCACCCTGGAACTCGTCTGTTCGATCAGTTGGAATACCTCGATTGTGATCTGGAGGTTTTCTCAGGGTTAGTCTAAGGTGACAGGGCTGGGGAGACCACAGGAGGAGACGGCGCCTCCCATCCCACTCTCGATGGCGCCCGCCGTCCCTGTGACCCCGCGGCCCCCGGTGCCCCGGCCCGGGTGTTACTGTAAGCAGCGTGACTGTCTCCTTTGGTCACCGTAAGCGGCCTCAGTTAGGGGTGAAGAGTGCTGTCTCCTCCAGGGCTGACCCGCTACCGTAGGTGGGATTTGTTTCTTCTCTCCCGTTTCAGTCTTCAGCCGTCGACTGACATCAGGATCAGTACAGGGACAGTTTATCCGGTGGGTTACAGTACGATGCCACCTTATTTATTTTGCTGCGCGATTCTTCGTCCCTGGCCGCCGGTCGCTTATGCCCTCCCCGTGGCCGCCCCAGCTCTGCCCTTCAAGACGCCCCCGGCTCCTGTCCGAGGTTCGGCCCCTTCTCCTGCAGCCCAGGCTCCCTTTACTGGAGACTCCTACCAGAAGCCCGGGTCTGGGTTAGGGGTCTGCTCCTTGCTGGTAGTGCAGGGAAACGCGTCTGTGAACACTGACCCGTGCACGTGCACACTTGTACGTGACTACGACTGCTTCTACGTGCGACCCTCCGCACCTGCGGTACAGGACACCTGAGTTCCCAGGGTGACCAGCTCCTGTCCGGTCAGCACACGGATCCTTCTTGTCCCCTCCCTTGCTGGCCAACACATTTTCGTCCCATAGCCGCCCGTTTGCTACTTGTTCACTGCTGCCGTCATCCCGCGGTGGGTCATAATTGTTACGGTGTACCCTGGGGAAGCTGCCGTGGCGACTGGGCTGCAGTGGGCATGCGTGGTCCCCTTGTCTTCTGCCCCAGGCTCCAGGCACCTGTGAAGACAGACGGGAGGGGCTGCGGCTCTCCGTGACGGGAGGGAGCGGGACCAGGAGGCTGTAGCAGAGACTTCCCTGCTGTGCTCAGCCAGCCTGGCTTGGATGGGCATAGACCCTTTGAAACGCCGGCTGACTTTGAACGCCTCCCCTCGGGACGCTTCGGGGCTCAGAGCCTCTCTCTGATCCCGGCGGGGTCTGTCTCCTCTCTGCCTCTGAACTTGCCATCTCTGCAAGGGACAGCCTTTGAAAGGCTTCTCAGAGTGCCGATGCACACCTACCTGCCTTCCCGGGAAGGGCGCGCACGCCCAGGATGTTTTTGGAGGTTGTGTGGGAAAAGCCCTGGTGGTCACGCCATCTCCCTCCCGGGCCTGTGTGGTCCTAGGCAGCTGGGCTGCTGCTGGGGAAGGGGTGCAGAGGGGGCTTGGAGCAGAGGTCCTTCTGCCAGGAATTGTGCCACCAGAGGTGGAGCTGGGGAGGTGGGGGCCTGGGGGCCTGAGTCCCTGGTGGAGCCGTGAGCTCCGAGAGCAGGGCCAGGTCGGTGTGGTTGGCTGCTGGTGGATGTTTTGGAAGAAAGGAGCAGTCACCTGAGCGGGCTGGGAGGGCGCCAGATGGCCCTTCTCCTCCGTGCTGCTGCTTGTGGAGAGGAAGCGGGGTTGGGCCGCAGAGCTCGCCACAGGCCGCGCCAGTGCCTGGACACCCGTTTGCTGGTGTCTGGGGCCAGCCCGGTGGGCAGGCACTGCGGGAGGTACAGGCAGGCGTGGGAGGGCGAGTTTCGCAGGCGGTGGGTGTTTGGGGCTTGGGAGCCTACCTGTTTCCCGTTGCTGGGTCAACTTCTGCCGTGGAGGAGAGGGCTCCTGGACACTCGGGGCCACACCTGCTGTGCGTTCCGTGGCCCTGACCCCTCTGTCTTGTCAGGGTTTTTGGGGACCTGCTCCGTGCCTGGACTGCACAGTGCTCAGTGTCTGTGCTGCCCCAGGGAGCCCATGGTGGACTGGAGACCAGGCCAGGGGGAAGGTAGGGAGAGGCCAGGCTACGGTATGGGAGGCCCCGACCTGGTGAGGGCAGGAAGGGCTTCTGGGGGCCGGAGGGAGGGACTGAGGCTGGCAGGGAGGCACAGGCGCCCCCTTCGAAGACTCAGGTCCCGTGCGACTCTATTTCAAGATTAAAAATGAAAGAGCAATCCGGTGTAGCTTAGCGGTAGAATGCCCCTGGGTTCCATCCCCAGCACCACAACAACAAACACACTAGAACAAAATCCAGCCAGGCATGGTGGCGCACGCTTGGAAGCCCAGCATTCTGGGGGCGGACATTGGAGGAGCACAGCTCGTGGACAGCCTCAGCTACTTAGGGAGGCCCTCTGCAACTCAGCGAGACCCTGTTTCAAAAATAATAGCCAGCCAGGCATGGTGGCGCATGCTTGTAATCCCTGCACTTGGGAGGTGGAGACAGGAGGATTGCGCAGGTTCGAAGCCAGCCTCGCTGGTTTAAGAGACCCTGTTTCCAAATAAAATATAAAAATAGGTCTGGGAGTGTATCCTGGAGGCAGAAGGGTTCCATCTCCAGTACCAAAAAAAAAAAAAAGAAAAGAAGAAAAAATCAGGGCTGCAGGCTGGGGGTGTAGCTCAGAGGTGGAATGGCCCTGGGTTCCACCCGAGTGCTGCAAAAACAAAAACAACAACAACAAAATTCACACAAACCTTCAGTATCATGGAAGAGCTGGCCGCAGGAGCCCCGCACAGCCCGCACCCCCCTGCCCCGCGGAGCTGCCCCCCCAGCAGCAGAGGGTGACGAGGGGTGTGTGAATCATTTCACAAGGCTTCTGTTCCACAAGTGCAGCCCTGAGGTTTGTGTGGGTGCGGGGCTGGGGCCCAACGGCCCAGCGTAGGACTTGCCTGTTGGCCCGGGGCCTCTGGATGTGCCTGCTGTCCCGCCCTGGCTCCAAGGATTGAGCGGGGTGCTCAGGGGTCCACAGAGGAGAGCAGGGAAGGCACATGTGGCTCCTCTCTGGGCTTCCAGGGATGAGGTAGGTAGGTATAGTGAGGGTCCCTAGTGGCTTGCCACAGGACTCTGTCCTGGCCCGGAGGAGCATGCAGTGGGCAAGCTTACTAGCTTCTGGATCAGGAAGAAAGATGACATTTCGTTCAAAGCCACTGCAGAAGAATGCAGGGGGGAGGGAGATTGTGAATCACTGTAGAGAAGACCATTGATCGGAAAGTTCAGATGGTGTGAGCCTCATGCCTCTGCGGGGGTGGCAGAGAAGAGAGAGGGGGTGGGGCCAGGGTGGAGGGAGCCGCCCAGAGAGTGGACTGCGTTACTGGTCCTGGGCCAGCCTGCCCGAGGCGGACCGCGAGGCGGGCCACGCGTGGGCCTTCTCTGCCTGCCCCGGAGGGTTTTGTGGAGAGGAAGTAAGCCCTGAGTCAGGCCTGAGCCACAGTCCCTGGTCGCTGGGGTGGAGCCCAGAGAGGACGACACCCAGAGACGGGGCTCTGGGACTGTCTGGGGGCCACGCCCAGCCTGCCAGAGCCTCCCTCTCCCCATGGGATTGGGCGCGATGGGAGTGGGTGGCGCTAGACAGAAGCCCGGGTCAGGAGGGGCCGGCCTGGGGCACCGTCTAGCGGTCCAGCCGTCCGAGCATCCTTTTCCAAGCTGCACACTAGGACTGTGAGTGCCAGGTAGGCCGGGCCTGGGGATCAGCCCTGATGGCCCCCACCTGCGGCCAGTTTGGGTGCCGGGGATGGGGGCCAGGGCAGGGAGTCCTGTGAGCACCCAGCATCACACCTGCACTGCGTGGGTGAGGCCGACAGGGCTCAGGTCCTGGGTCCCCAGCTGGCTACTGCCCATGGGTTTGATGTCTTAGGGCTGGGCAGGCTTGCAGGCAGCGCCCCGAGGGCGAACGCGGGGCCCCAGGCTTCCTCTGGGCTAGCATGCACCTAGGGGCGGGGGGGGGGGGCACCCTCTTCTCATTGATGTCTGTGGGTGGGGTGGGATGAGCCAGGCTGTTATAGAGGCAAGAAAAAGGGAACTGGCCTCTGGCCAACCACTCTCCAAGCTTTTAAGAGGCCCGGCGCTGATCTGTAGCCACTCAGCCAGCTGCTGCAGCTCCAGAGTTGGACATCTTGGGGGGGGGTGCCCCTTCTCCCACCCCGGAGCCTGGGCTCTTGTGACTTGGGCCAGGCCTTGGCGCTGACAGGCATGGGGAAAGGTCATGAGTGCTGAATTGGGAGGGCAGAGTCCAGCGAGGCCCTGTCCAGGCCGCAGCCAAAGCCGGTCAGTCCCAGGTCGTGTTGTCCTGTGGGGCCTGGGCTGGTGACAGTGGTCCCAGGGGATGTCCCGTGTACAGTGCCCACCCTGTCGAGCTGTCGTGCTGAGCAGAGGCCGGGCCTGCAGCTTTGTGCAGTCAGTGCTGTTCAGAGGTGGCTCTCGGGGGCTGCAGGGTAGCAGGACCCTGCTTTGCCCCGGGGAGGGGCCCTTGGAGAGCCCTGGATGTCTGTCAGGGTCTCTGTGGTAGGGGGCTGGGCTGGTTGGGGACAGAGGGCTGCTGAGGCTGGGCCAGGAGGGGTCAGTGGGTGGTCCTGTTACCTGAGCACCTGCTAGGGCGCCAAGGCACGTATGGGGCTGGCTGCCATCTCGTCAGTACAACGGAAGTGGCCATGTGGTCCGCACGTTGTAGATGAGGAAGTGGACTTCTGGGAGGCCCCAGCTCAGCTCCCTGCAGGGCCCTCTGGTTTGCTTGATGGATTTCAAAAGGTCTGCGCTAGCCGGGTGTGACGGCACATACCTGTGATCCCAGGGTCGCAGGTTCCAGGCCAGACTCAACAACTTAGTGAGGCCGTCAGGCTTGCCTTGGGATCCTCAACTGGGACCCTCCCCAGGACACCTGCCAGCACCTGGTGCATGGTGTGTAGATGGGGAGACCCCGTCGTCTCATTAGGTTCCTTGGTGCTGGTGAAACTTGTTGCAGGTGAAATGTGCATGGTGTTGAAGAGATAGAAAGGAAATAGGCAGATAGGGAAAAGGCCTTGGTAGAAAAAAGTTAATTTCCTGAGTTTCCTGAGGGGTGACAAATGCCTGAAACTCCAAAGGCTCAGAGATAAGGCCAGAGCTTCACAAAGCCATCTGTTTACTAATCAACAAACCCAGGAGCCAGCACAGAGCAAGTGGACACTCCTACTGAGTGAAAGGAGACCCTTCGAAGGACTTGCAAATGCCCTATGCAAATTCTCCTTGGAGTCCCAAAAGTCACCCTAACCATAAACGGACTTGCAAGCGGTCAGGCTTTGGCTAGGCTTTGGCCAGTCAGATGGCAAAGGGGGACTTTCCTGCTCGGGACCCCCTCCCCCTTTGGGGAGCTGTTCTCTCTCTCACAGGTCGTGTTGGCCCTGAGAGAAGGCAGAGTGCATCTGAGGGCATGTGGCTTGGGCGACTCTCGAGTAATGACCTGAAGGCCTTTGCTGGACATCATGGCTGGCCAGGCCCCTAGGGGTGACCTGTACCTCTTTTCTGGCAAATCACATGGACTCTGGGAGAAAGTAGTTTGCAACTGATGGGCACTTGGCTCGGGTGACACTCAGGTAGTGACCCTGAAGGCAGATCGCATGGACTCCGGAAGAAAGCACCCTGCACCTGAAGGCAATTCGGCTTGGGCTACTGTCATGTATTGTCCTGAAGGCAGCTGCTGGACCCAGAGTTCCAGCCCCTTTGGGGGTGTTCAGCCACCCTTGCCCCATTCCCTGCTGCTTCCAATAAACCTTTTACTCCCCTTCCTGAGGTCTGCGGGCTTTCTCTCACCGTAGACAAGAACTCACCGGGTTTTCTCTCAAGAAGCCCCGTTTCAGTGTGTGCATGGGAGAAGTAATTCCCCCACCACTACCACACAAACAGACAAACAGGAAAACCGTGGATTCTTGTCCTAAGCTAAGAATAAGTATTCATCGCTTGGACAGCTGCTGAAGATTTAAAGTTTATTAAAAAGGTAGAAATACAGAGATAGTTACAGCCCTGTGCGCGGGGGCAATTCGAATGAAAATGCCCTAGAACTCCAGTTTACTAAGTGTTTTATACCGACCAAGTCCGGCAGGTCCTTTCATCTGGAGATAATGCTACCCCTTATCTCCACTCTGCTTCTGCCATCTCTGCAGCCTGATTTGGGGCAGGAGCGGGGAGCAGTCCTGTCTGCAAACACAGGCCTCTACCTTTTGTCTTATGCCCCAAAATGTGTGAAATTGTAAAGAAACCTTCTTTCCTGGCTCCAGCCTTCTTTCCTTTAAAATGTAAATTACAAGTCCCCTTCTTCCTGCTAGCTAGCCCTGGCTTTCTTAGTAAAGAAGGTATATTTCTTAAAATTGGAAATCTTTCCCAATACTGATACATTAATACATTTTAAAACCTCTTCCCAATACTAGTACAAAACTGGCTCAGACAGAGGACTGTGCCTCGCCTAGGAGACACAGCATGATTCTGAAGCCCAGTACCCGTCCCGCCGCCGAGCTGGCTGAACCCTGGGTGGGCAGGCCGGCCTGGGCTCGAGGCCCCCAGTCTACAGCCGCCTCTAGGGGATGTGCTTCTTGCCCCTGCTCCTTCCTGCTGTGCTGGCCCTGGGTACACAGGTGGCCCTGTGCCTGGTTCTTCCCGGTGAGGGAGAACTTGGTGGCTCTCCACGCGCGGTCTCCTGCATCCTCCAGAACTGTAGGACACTTGGCTTTGGGCAGAGAAGGTGCGGGGCGCGTTGAGGATTCTGCTAACCCTCGTCCTGCGTGTGTGACCCGGGCCTGCGCTTTCTGTCCCTCCCTGCGGCGGCCTCACTCTGCTGGCTTGAGAGGAGGAGGCTGGCAGGAGCCACGTGAGAGCCGGCAGCCCCTGGAGAGGGGCCAGCGGGCGGGCGGGGCGGGCCTGCGGATTCAGAGTTGGAGCCCTGGGGCAGCAGGAGAGGCCGATTCCCTCCCCGCCGGTGTCCCTGGCTCTTAGTGACAGGATCCAGTGTGGGACCCTGATGTCTCATCAGTGAGTGGCTTAAAAAAACTGCCACTACAACAGATTCATAAAATTAGTTTTACTCATTTATTTTGTAGCGCTGGAATCCAGGGGCATTCTACCTCTGAGGTACACCTTCAACCCTATTCTATTCCTTTATTTTGAAACAGAGTTTTGAAAGATATTGGCGCGTTCCCCTGGTGCACAGAGACACGCGGAGATCCATTATAAATAATATGGATGCCTTTATTCCTGGGAAGTCGGCCTCCAGCCCCCGAGTGCCCGCGGGGGCTGGTGGGGGAGGGTACATCTCTCTGTCTCTCTGTGGGCTTCTCTCGGAACTCCGAACTGGCTTCTTCCTGACCGGGAGGCGTGGTCCCCTCTGGGAGTCACCGGGCTCCGCCTCCTAGCTTCTGGCCCTGCCCCCTGTGGGGCAGGGGCAGCTCGAACCTTTCAGGTTTCACTTAAGTTGCTGACACCCTCACTAAGTTGTTGAGGCTGGCTGTGAAACTGTGTTCCTCCTGTGTTAGCCTCCCAAGTACTGGGATTACAAGTATGCACTACCAAGCCCAGCTTATTTTTTATTTTAATTAATTATTTAGGTAATTAGTTAATTAATTTGTAGTACTGGGGATGGAACCCAGGGGCATTCTACCTCCAAGCTATACCCCCAGTTGTATTTTTTAATTTTGGAACAGGGTATTACCGAATTGCAAACGGCCTCACTAGGAAGCTGAGGCTGTCTGTGAACCACGATCCTCCTCCCTCAGCCTCCTAAATGCTGGGATCACAAGCGTGCACCACCACGCCTGACTTTATTTTTTATTTTGAAACAGGGTCACATTAAGTTGCACAGGACCTCGTGAAGTTGCTGAGGCTGGTAGCAAACCCGCGATCCCTCTGTTTCAGCCTCCCAAGTACCAGGATTACAAGTGTGTACTTCCATGCCTGGATAGAGAATTGGGTTTATTAGGCCCCAAATTTACCACAGTTGAAAGAGGGGTGCTGATGGATCTTTTGGGGTGTGGGTGCTTCCCAAAGGCCTGCCCCCGCCTCTGCAGTTAGCTAGGGATACTCAGAAAGTCTGAGGTGGAGCCAGGCGTGGTGGGCACACTCGTAATCTCAGCATTCAGCAGGCTGAGACAGGAGGATCATGGTTCAAAGACAGCCTCAACTACTTAGTGAGGCCCTTTGCAACTCAGTGAGACCCTGTTTCAAAATAAAGAAAAAATAGGGCTGGGGCTGTAGTTTGGAGGTAGAATGCCCGTGGGTTCCAACCCCAGTAATGCCAAAAGAAAAATAATAATAAAGAAATACAAATAAGCAAAGCCTGAGGTGCCATTGCTGGGACATTAGGGCCACCCGTCCTGTGGATTGACGTGGCTGCCCCTCTGTCCCATGGCTTCAGGCTCCCTGAGGGAGGGCCTCCGCCGGTCCGGTGTCCCCTGCACTTGGGGAAGGCCTGGCGCAGACGTTGAGGGCCCATGCGTGTCTGAGGAGAGCTGGCTGGTGCCCGCCAGGACCTGTCCCCGGCCGCCTCAGCGGGCTCACAACAGGTGGGTGCAGCTTCTGCTGAATGAGGCCCGCGCCCACTGCCGCCACCCCACTGACTTAATTGACAAATAAGTGTTGTCTTTTTAAGTTAGGCGAGTGTATATTTTGTAATCATTGACTTCTTAATTGTGGGATTAAAAATAGCTGAGTGAGTGGCCTGCGCTGATTCACAGGGAGAAGGCCCTCCTGCGCCCTGCGGCTTGCTCACGCCCGGGCCGGGCTTCCTTCTGTTTCTCTGCGAAGCCGGGGAAGCGCACACCGTCCCTCCGCACCGGCCCAGGCAGATTTCCATACGCAGGGTCTCCGGGGTTCCCGGCTGGCAGTGCTGGGACTGGCCCTGGACTTGGCTTGAGGACACCCTGGCCTTAGGCAGGCACCTGGGCCGACCCGGCGCTTCCAGGAGGACCGACTGGCCAGAGGTGCTGGCGTCCTGCCTGTGGCCGGCTCTTCTACCCAAAGAGGTTGGCTCTGCCGTGTTGAATGTGAAGAATTTTAGCAACAGAAGGAGCCTGTTATGACCTATTTATAAAGTATTTCGGAGTCATATGAATATCTTGTCCTAAATTCTATATAATTAGAAGATAGAAACTCCGCACTGCGATTATTTCTGTTCACCAACATAACCTAAATTAGAATGATCTCCGTAGTAGGGTTTTGAAAAGAAAGCATTTGAACCAAAACATGAAAGGAATTGATTTTATTTCCCCTGCTCGCAAATGCTTGGGCACAAGGCGATCGCCGGAGTCGCGTGGAACCCTTGTTAACGCTGTGGCTGGACTCGCGGGCTTTCCTCTTCCCTGGTAGTAGAAAGAGATCTGCGGAGATGTTGGAGACTTGGGCTCTGGAGGCTGGGGAGCTGGAGTCTCCCTGCCTGGTTCTGTCTTCCAGATTTCAGGCTGAGTAGGAGTTTGCTTGCCTGCTTTCAATCCTTATATCAAGATAGGGTTCAGAGCTACTCAAGGGACCCCTGCTCTTGGCTACTTACCGAGTGCTTATTTATTTATTTTATTTATTTTTGATCCTAGGGGTTGAACCCAGGGGCCTTCTCTCAGCTTCAGCCTAGCCCTTGCATTTTTAAAATTTTATATATATATTTATTTATGTATGTATGCTGGGGGAAATTGAACCCAGGGGGCTTTCTACCCGTACTGAGCTATACCCTTGGCCCTTTTTATTTTTTAACTTTTAAATTTATTTATTATTGTTATGGTGGTACTGGGGATGGATCCAGGGGTGTTGCATCTCAGAGTTACACCCCCAGCCCTACTTTATTCTTTTATTTTGAAACAGGGTCTCACTAAGTTACAGAGGGCCTTGCTAAATTGCCGACGCTGGCCACAAACCTATGATCCTCCTGTCTCAGCCTCCCAAATACTAGGATTACGGGCACTACCATGCCTGGCTTAGTTTTTATTTTGACACAGGGTCTTACTAAGCTGCTGAAGCTGTCCTTGAACCTGTGACCCCTCTGTCTGAACTTCATTACCAGAGTGCGCTACCATGCTCTGGCTAATTTTAAGTTTTGTTGTTGCTGTTGTTGTTATGCTGGGGATGGAACCCAGGGCCATTCTACCTCCAAGCTACACCCCAGCCCTATTTTTTATTCTTTATTTTGAAACAGGGTTTCACTAAGTTGCAGAGGGCCTCACTAAGTACCAGAGGCTGGCTGCCAACCATGATCCTCCTGTTTCCACCTCCTGAATGCTGGGATTACAAGCTGCGCCACCACGCCTGGCTAATTTTAAGCTTTGAAACCCGGCCCTGAAAGTGTTCTTGCAGCCCTCTTGCCTGCAGGCCCCTGGGGCGAGCCCACGCTGCGTCGAGTGCGGGGAGAGCGATGCCGGCTCAGCCTTTCCTTCCCCTTTGCGAGTTTAGACCTCAGGTGAGCAGAATGGGTCACGACATACTGCCCTCCCTGGGCAGGGTGGCCTTCTTTTTTCTGTTCATTGAGTTATTGTGGGCACCCAGCGCTTACCCTTAGACCGAGAGCTAGAGCTTAGATGTTTCCTACCACAGCCTGGGTGCTCCAGGGTCCTTGCACCCCAGGATTCTGCCCCCCACGTCCCGGGTTCCCATTTCCTCCCTCCATGGGCCCACTTCTCTCTGGCCTGAGCCATGCTCTCACCATCCGAGCCCGTCCAAGGAGCCCGACACCTGCTCCATCCTGCACCACTGGCAGGAGTCTGACCAGCCAGGGCACAGGTGGGAGGGAGAGAACGTCAAGACGGTGCAGGCAAGAAAGCACACAGGTGGAGGGGCTGGGCGTGCTCAGGGCAGCTTGGGTGGGAGGCGCAGGGAGAGAAGCCAGGGCCAGAGGGCCGGGGCGAGAAAGGCTCCCAGGCACAGCTGGTCTGGGTAGAGGAAGGGGCATCCTCGAGGGTGGGAGGGGACCTCGGGGGGCAACCCCAGGCCAGACCAAGGTTTCAGAAGTGTCAGTTATAAGCCGGGCGTGGTGGCTCATGCTTGTCATCCCAGCATTTGGGAGGCTGAGACAGGAGGATCACTGTTCGTGGTCAGCCTCAGCTACTTAGTGAGGCCCTTTGTAACTCAGTGAGACCGTTTCAAAATAAAAAATAAAAAATAGGGCTGGGGGTATAGCTTGGATGTAGAATGCCCCTGGGTTCCATCCCCAGTACTGAAAAAAAAAAAAAAAAAAAAGAAGTGTCATGTGTAGATGTTCAGGAGAAAAAGTCGGCCCTGGTGGGGAACAGGAGGCCTGGGCTGGAGGTGGAGGCTGTGGCTGGCCGGGTCCCTTTCAAGAGGCAGATCCTGGATCCTGGGAGTGCAGGGGAGGTTGGGACCGTGAAGACACGGGTGTGGGTGCAGCCTGGAGCTGGGCCGCCCCTGTGCCTCGTCTCTGCAGCAGCATCGGGGTTTGTGCCCTCGGGCAGGACCTGGCTTATTTCTGCAGCTTTGGGTGAAGTGTGAAGTGATGCAATATTTCCCGCACTCAGCTTCTGCATGGCAACGAGCGAGGTGGGGGTTCATGCCTGCCCTGGATACGGCTGCAGACCAAGCCCAGAAACATACCCCCTTGTACCTGGGTACCTGGAGGCGAGCGAGGGGCAGGCGCGTGCAAGGGGCCTTCCTGGCAGTGCCAGGGCAGTCTCAGAGACCAACTGAGAGACAGAAACTTGAGCCCCATGGGAGGACCGGTCGCTTCTTGCTGGTCTCAGCGCCCAGGGGCGGGCCAGGAGGTGATCTGGGGACACTGGCCGCCGGGGTGGGATTTTTACGTGGGTGCTTTTGGAGGTAGATGGAGGTAGATGTCTATTCCCACTGCAGTTTCTTGGGCATTGGTTCTCCCTTCTTACCCTTGGGCCGCTAGTCTGGTAGCCCAGCCAGCCACGCATCCGATAGAGTGTGGTGACGTCCTGAGGTTCTGGACCCAGCAGTTACGGGGGGGGGGTTCCTAGGGGGGCACTCTGAGTTCCCAGAGGATACGGGTCGCCTGCAGGTGGCTCAGCTGCCTGGGGTCGACCCTGGACACAGCCTGGGAAGCCCCTTGCGGCCTCCCCTGCGGCCTGTTGGGACCGAGACGCTAATGTTTAAGGGACTGCAAAGCCCTCACCCACAGGCAGGTGGGTGCCACGGCACAGGCGCAGGGCTGGCCTCTGCCCCAGGGCCCCGGTTAGTGTCCAGCTGGTCCTCTAGGTCCCTGGCCGTAAGCCCAGCTCCATTTCTCTCCTGCCCTCAGTGCCCTTCTGGCTCATCCAGGGAGGCTGAGGAGGTGGCCTCCAGCAAGGGTGGCTGAGGGTAAATGCCCTGCCCTCGGGTGAGAGTGCCGGCCAGACCCGGCACACTTCTCTGTAAGTGTTGGCCCAGCGTGTTGGTGAAACGGGGTTTCTTGAGAAGAAACACGGCGTTTCCTTACTGGCAGACCGCAGGAAGGGAAGTAAAAGGTTTATTGGAAGCAACAGGGAATAGGAAAAAGTGGCCGAACACCCCAAGGGCTATCGGGGCTCTGGTGTCCAGCCGCTGCCTTCAGGTCACTACCCGAGTGTAGCCCGGGCCAAGTGCCTTCAGTTGCAAGCTGCTTTCTCCCAGAGTCCACGCGATCTGCCAGAAAGGAAGAGCAGGTCACCCCTAGGGGCCCTGGTCGGCCTTGATGTCCAGCAGAGGCCTTCAGGTCACTACCCGAGTGTAGCCCCGGCCAAGTGCCTTCAATTGCACCCCACCTTCTCTCAAAACTAACGCAACCTGTGAGAGAGAAAAGCTCCCCAACAGGGAGGGGGTCTCAGAGTGGGTAACCGTCCTGATGACTGGTCTAGGGGTTTATATATCTCTGCATGTCCTCTGTTACTTGGAGTCTGGGGGGCAGTTCTTAAAATCTGCATAGGGTATTTGCATGTCGTTTGAGGGTCTCCTTTCAGTAGTGGTGTCAGGCTTGCTCCAGTGATGTCTCCTGGGTTTGTTGATTAGTAAACAGATGGTTTTGTGAAGATTTGGTCATTCTTATCTCTGAACCTTGGAAGGGCTGATCTCTTTTAGGAGCCTTGGAAGTTAATTAGTATTCCTCTCCCCTCAGGAAATTAAGTTTTTCTACCCTCTTCCCTATCTGCCTGCTTCCTTTCTACTTCCTCATTGGGAGGGGCACTCTATGGACTCGGCGTTAGAATCAATCACCTGTCATAGGTTCAGATCGCTGCCTTGTGGGGGAGGTCAGAGGCCGCCCACTGTGCAGCGGGACCAGGGCACACATGGGCTGGCTGGGGGGACTCTGGCCACCGCGCTGGTAGCTGGCCCTGTGGGGCCTGGAGTCTCCTCTGCTTTAATGGCATTCATGAGGCGGAGCACCCTCAGTGGTTTCCACAGGTGTGTGTGTGTGTGTGCTGGGATGACTGTGACCCCAGGCCCTTCCTAGAGTCTGGCCCTGTGGTACAGGTTGTGGGATGTCAGCATCCCCATCCCTGTCCCCAGTGTGGGCGGAGGCCAGTGCCTCCAGGGCTTCCGGGTGTGCCTGGCCCGGGCTTTGGGTCTTCCTTTCCTGGGGTGTGGGGAGCAGGGGGCGGGACATTGTCTCCTTCGGGAATGCGGAGGTGAGGCGGCTTCTCTGGGAGCTCAGGAGCTCAGGGAGGGCGGCTGCAGCTGCAGGAGGCTTGGAGCCACCCCCTCAGCCTAGGCTGTCAACCTGTCAGTCTGGTTGTACCAGGTCCTGCTGGGAGGCCACGCCAGGCCCTCGGGCTCTGCTCTGGGCCCCTGGGCCGGAAGAGGAGGCTCTGTGGCTGAGAGCAGGTCGGAGAGGCAGGTGCCTTGTGGCTGGGGCAGTGGAGCAGCCCCGCGCCCACCCAGCCCCCCTGTAGTTCTGGCGGGAGATGGGCCAGGAGCAGGGCTGCCTAAAGAGAGCTTGTTGGCTCCAGTGTTCAGGAGGTTGGGTTTTCCGAAGGAGATGATCTGAAGCCCAGAGGCCCACGTGCGCGAGGAGATGTGGTGAGTCGGATCCCAGATGTGAAGGCGCCCCTTCACACGCTCTGCTGTCTCGAGTGTTTTGCTGGCGAGGTTTTACTTAGCCCAGAAACAAGTGCAGTTTTATTTGCAAGTCTCGGGGGCAAGTGTGGAGGCGCCATGGGCTTTGTTACGCACTCTTGTCGGCATAGAGAGCTCGCTCTGGAATGCTGCGGGATGGAGCATAATCTGGAATTTTTTCCTCTCCCTCCCTTCTTTCCTTCTTTTCTCCCTCTCTTTGTACTTAGGATTGAACCGAGAGGCACTCTACCTCTGAGCTATACCCCCAGCCCTTTTAATTAATTAATTAATTAATTTATTTATTTATTTTTGCGGTACTGGGAATCGAGCCCAGGGCATTCTACCTCAGAGCTACACTCCCAGCCCTATTTTATTCTTTATTTTGAAACAGGGTCTCACTACGTTGCGGAGGGCCTCCCTAACGTGCCGAGGCTGCCCGTGAACCTATGATCCTCCCGTCTCAGCCTCGCAGGTCCTGGGATGAGGATGGTACGCCACCATGCCCGGCTGTATTTTTTATTTTGAAGACAGGGTCTCGCTCAGTTACTACCCTCTGGCCTGGACCCTGTAATCCATCCTCCTGTCTCAGCCTCCCGAGCGCTGAGATTGTAGGTGTGCACCCCGCACCGGGTTTGGTTTTACGTGTTTGTCAGTGGCTGCTCGTTTTTGGCGAGGCTTTGATGAGATCTCTGGTGAGACATTATTTGGGTCTCTTCTGCAGTTCCCCTGAGTGGGATCAGGGGTTATAGGGCCCGGAGGGAGGAGGGAGGGAGCTGTCAGCACCCTGGTGCTTGTGCCCAGACTCTGAGCGTGGAAGGCAGAGACCATGGTCCAGGAGGTTCCTGGCCTGGAGCCTCCCCCTTCTCTCCCGCCACCCCTCCCCACTTCTCTCCTTTTGTAGATGGGACCGCAGGTCGCTGGTTTGATTTGCTATGATTTGCTGGCTGTGGGATCCTGGCTCATTGCTGGGTCTGGTCGTGGGTTGGGTGCGTGGGGGTCTGTGGGGCAGAAGCCCCTTCCCAAGGCAGTAGTAGCGTTTCACCAGGGGGCAGGGTGGAGGGTGAGAGCCCTGTGGAGAGACAGGGCCTGGGCGGCTCTGGGCTCCTGGGGCAGGGGCAGGTGTACCTGATATGGAAACAGGAGTGTCACTGAGAGCCAGAGAGCCAAGGAGGGTGCGGGCCGGGGCCCGAGTGGCCTTGTCCAGATGCTGCCCTTAGCCAGCTACAGGTCCAGTTTTAGGCTGAAACTGAAGAGAGGGGAACAGAGAGTCTGGAGACACGAGCCAAGGAGGGGTGTGTGTATGTAGGCCAACACTGGAGACGGACAGCCACCTCACAGGGCCTGTGGAGGGGCCAGGGTGCAGGCTTGGCCCTGGGCTGTGGTGCCCACCGACCCAGGGCTTTGCAGCCCCTGGAGGAGGCCGGGGTGCTGGGCAGCTTCCAGGGGACCGTCCGCACAGAGGCGGAGATTGAGTGTGGAGCCAGATCAGGAAGCCTGTGCGAATCCTCGCACCCAGGGGGCTCTGGGAGCCTTGTCAGCCGACGGGCGGGTGGGGCTGCGGTCGCACTGCTTGCGTGCTGGCGGAGCCATGTGCCCGAGGTGGCACCTAGATGGCTCTTGGTATTCCCGGCCTCGAGCCAACATTTCACGGGTGCATACTCTTGGGCAGTAACTTTTTTGGGGGGCATTCTGAGGATTGAAACCTGAGGGCTTTACTATTGCGCTACACTCCCCAAATAATTTTTTTTTTTTTTTTTTTGGTACTGGAGATGGAACCCAGGGACATGCTATCTCCAAGCTACATCCCCAGCCCTATTTTTTAATTCTTTATTTTGAAACAGTCTCACTGAGTTGCAAAGGGCCTCACTAAAGTAGCTGAGGCTGTCTGTGAACCGTGATCCTCCTGTCTCAGCCTCCTGAATGCTGGGATTACAAGCATGCACCACCATTCCCAGCCCCAAATAATTTTTTTTTATGGTACTGGGGGTGGAACCCAGGGGCTTTTCTACCTCCAGGCTATATTCCAGACTTATTTTATACTTTATTTGGAAACAGGGTCTCACTAAGTTGCTGAGCGCCTCACTAAGTAGCTGAGGCTGGCTTCGAACCTGCACAATCCTCCTATCTCAGCCTCCCAAGCACTGGGATTACAAGCATGCACCACCGTGCCCAGCTTCAAATAAATTTTTTAAAAAATTTTATTTTTTAAGAGACAAGGCCTCACTAAGTTGCCCAGGTTGGCCTGGAAACTATGATTCTCCTGCCTCAGCCTCCCAGGTACTAGAAATTACAGGTGTGTGCTATCGTACCCAGTTGGATATTAACTTTTTTAAAAAGATATGAAAATTACCTTGTGCAGAATCACTATCAACCTGCATTGAATGTGTGACCTCAGTTCTCTGCAATGAAGCTCAGTGCTGCTGGGAAGGTGGAGATTGTTTCCAAAGTCAGCCCCATGGAGCACAAGGCCCCACGCCCTCTGGGGCTCTGCCACGGGATGCTGGGCGGGGAACCACAGACAGGCCACCTGTGTGCACGCACCAGGCTGCAGAGATGGGGATGGAGCAGCTGCGTGCAAGGAGGCGGGTGGATCTGTGCGAGCACACACAGGTGTGAGAGGCCAGGTGCGTGTGAGCCTGTTGGGGTGCCAAAGATGTTGGGATGAGTTCTCGGCTCAGGAACTCGGGGTCTGCAGGGTCCTTGGCTAACGTGATGGAAAAGAACTTCAGCACATGACAGTTAGAGACATAGAGGTTTATTGGGGAAAAGGGGAGGAAATACACATTCAAGAGAGAATGCGGGCCCCTCAAGATGAGGAAGGCATTTTGGGGAGTTCAGGGCTCTCTTCTTATAGGGGACTTACTGAGGGGTGGGCTAGAGAAGGTCTTTGGGGATGAGCTCAGTCCAGTGGTCCCAAGGCGGTTTATGGTGGGCAGGTGGTCTGGCAGCCTTAGGGTGGATGAGCTCAGTCCAGTCGTCCCAGGTGCTTCCTGATGGTCTGTGGTCTGCTCAGCCTTAGGGTGGATGATCTTGGGTTGACTGGGGTCTTCATTAGTTGATTGACGGATAAGCTGGGATATCCTAAATCATAGGTTTTCTCAGAAATATTGTAAACTCTAGGATCTACAGGTTTCCCAAGAATTTATGGTAGAGTCAGGCTTGGGAAAGAGAACTGGTTTGTGGACTAGAGGCAGAAGCTCTTCAGCTCCAGGTTCTTAAAGTTATATATTTTTTTTAACTTTTCCTTCCTGTCTGTCTCCTTTCTCCCTACTTATTCCTTCTATCCTACATCAAGCCGACGCCTTCCATAGACAGAGATTCCCGCACTCTGGGAGTCCGGAGGGCTGGGAGGCTGGAGTGGGAGGCAGGTGGGGCACTATAAACAGCAGGGTTGGGGGTCAGTGTGTTTGGGTATAAAAGCCCAGGCTGGAGACAGAGGCAGCCACCTCACTGAGGGCCCTGTGGAGAGGCCAGGGTGCAGGCTTGGCCTCGGGCTTGCGGTTTGCTGAAGTAGGCGATGGGGCAGGCCCTTGAGGGCCTAGGGTTAGGGTTGGGCAGGGCACTGACTCGGTCAGGAGTGGGAAGCCTCCCTTTCTGGGCTCCAGCTCTGGCCTGAACGTGAGGGTGGGGTCAGGTGGGGGGGTGGGGACTACCTCAGTCTCTGGTCACCATGCGTGTGAGGTTTGTGGTGTCCTGGCAGCGGGGAGGCCTGGAGTGCCTCGTGAGAGCAGGCTGCTGGCTTGTCTTGCTGTGTTCTCAGTTTTCTTGTCTGTGATGGGCATGGTGGTATCTTCCATGTGCTGGAGGCGTGAGGCCCCACACAGTATCCGCCATCCTCAGCCACCTTCATTCAGGGGGTGGGCTCCAGCCCCTTTACTCCTTTGTTTTCCAAATTGGCCACACCTGTGCTGGCCCTAGGCCGGGCCCACCTTTCCTAGTGCCTGGGCCCTCAGGCCCCTGCCTCCCTAGCTCAGCCTCCTATGAGCACTATGGTCCCTGGGCTCAGGTGCCGGCCACTCCTGAGCCATGCCTCACCTGATTCTTTTTTTTGTGTGTGTGGTACTGGGGATGGAACCCAGGGGCATTCTACCTCAGAGCTACACTCCCAGCCCTATTTTTTATTCTTTGTTTTGAAACAGTGTCTCACTGAGTTGCAAAGGGCCTCACTAAGTAGCTGAGGCTGGCCAAGAACCTGTGATCCTCCAGTCTCAGCCTACAGGTACAGGGTTTATAAGCCTGGGCCACCATTGCCTGGCTCTGATTCTTCTTCTAACACCAACAGAGAGTGTGCTGGGCTGTGGAGTCCCTAAGAGGAGCCCTGGGTTGTTTCTGTGGTTCCCTGGTGCTGGGCACAGGAGCAGACCAGGCCATGTGGGTGAGGTGCAGACAGACCCTACCAACCAAATACTGTAGAGGTGGGTCAGGGCTGGGGCGGGCTGTGGTCTGGAGAAGGGGTGCCCACTTGCCCCTTGGACAGTGGCCGGTATGCTTGCCTCCCTCTGTCCCCCGGCCCCCCAGCACCTGTGTCAGCGTGGGTGGTGGCAGGAGATCACAGGCGGCTTGGCCAGGGGCTGCCCTGAGGGCCCAGGGCCCACCTGCCCTGCCTCAGAACTACTGGCAGGCCAGCAGCTCTCAGGCTTCGTGGTCTCCTCTTGGCCCCTTGACAGCTTTGGGTGGCAGAGAACTGTTTGAAGAATGTGACCTATAAAACCATTACAGGTCAACATAAGCATTTTTATTTGAAAAGTCACTATTTAAATAAAATATTAAGTGAGACAGGTATCTCTTCTCGTAAGGGTCTTACCTAGTGGATTTCAACAAGTAAGCCCAAGGACTAGCAAAGGGCATTAGAAATATGGAAGTTTATTTATTTTGATACGGGGATGGAACCCAGGAGCACTCTGCCTCTGAGCAACACCCCCTGCCCTATTTTTTATTCTTTATTTTGAAACAGGGTCTCACTGAGTGCAGAGGGCCTCGCTCAGTAGCTGAGGCTGTCCGTGAACCGCGATCCTCCTGTGTCAGCCTCCCGAGTGCTGGGATGACGAGCGTGCCCACCACGCCCGGCTTTGGAAGTTTAAGTTAGGGAAAGATAGAAGACAAAAATAGCACCTCCTCACCCCGGAGGAGGGGTCCCTGAAAGATAGTAACCATGGAAACCCTTGGGAGGTGGGCTTTTAAACCTTCTTGAGGTTCTCCATCTGCTCTTTGCTGGTTGGTCAGAATTGGGTTTGGGGGAACCAATGTCTTTTACACAACTTCAGTCCTTAATTTGAATTGTATCTTGCGGGACGGTGGGCCCTGGTCCATTTGGCGCCCGCCGGTCTCTAGGTCCTGCTCACTTCCCCACCTCACAGGAGGCCATGCAGAGGGCCACCGGGAACCCTCCTGTTCCCGAGTCCTCTGCCCTGTCTCCAGAGCCAGCTGTGGTGGCGCACACCTGTAATCCCAGTTCTTGGGAGGCTGAGACAGGAGAATCGCAGTTTTGAAGCCAGCCTCAGCAATGTGGTGAGGCTCTCAGTACTGTAGCAAGACTGTTTCTAAGTAAAAATGAAACAGGGCTGAGGTTGTAGCTTGGAGGTAGAATGCCCCTGGGTTCCATCCCCAGTGCCACCACCACCCCAAAATCAAGATTGTCCTCCAGGCCACTTCCCAGGTGAGACTGGACAGCCCCTGCCCCCCTGCTGCTCTGTTAGGAGAACTGCTGCTCCCTGCAGTTCAACTGGCATTGCTGTCCTCTGAGGTGGGTGCCGAGTCTCCGCTGCGGTCTTTATCAGTGTGAGGCACAGTAATCCTGAGTGATGGGCGTTGAACTCCGTCCCTCCAAGTTATTCTTCACCCTTGACTACTGGGGAAGCCTTCTCTTTGAAGGAAATTGCTTTTACTCTTTGTTTATTTGGTACTGGAGATTGAACCCAGGGGCTTTCTATCCCCGAGCTACACCCCCAGCCTTTTTTTGTTTATTCATTTATTTGTGGTACCTGTGATGGAACCCAGGGCATTCTACCTCCAATTTATCCTTTATTTTGAACTAGGGTCTCACTAAGCTGTGGAGGGCCTCACTAAGTAGATGAGGTTGACTGCAAACCTGCGATCCTCCTGCTTCAGCCTCCTGAGTACTGGGATTTACAAGTGTGTGCCACAATGCCCAGCTCTTGTACTTTATATTATTATTATTATTATTATCATTATTATTATTATTATTATTATTATTATTATTATTTTGGTGGTACTGGGGTTCTTGGCAGCCCTTCCACCTCTGGGCTACACTCCCAGACCTACTTTATATATATATTTTTTATTTGGAAACAGGGTCTCTTAAGCCAGCATGGCTGGCTCCGAACCTGCGCAATCCTCCTGTCTCCGCCTCCCAAGCATAGGGATTACAAGCGTGCCCAACGCGCCCGGCCTGTACTTTATTTTTGGAACAGGGTTTTGCTAAGTTGCTCAGGTCCTCACTAAGTTGCTCAACCTGGCCTCAAACCTGCAATCCTAGCCAGGTGTGGTGGCGCACGCTTGTAATCACAGTACTTGGAAGGCTAGGACAGGAAGATCACAGGTTTGCGGTCAGCCTCAGCAACTTAATGAGGCCCTGTTTCAAAAATAAAAAGAATAAAATAAAGCCGGGCATGGGGGTGCACGCTTGTAATCCCAGCATTCGGGAGGCTGAGACTGGAGAATTGCAGTTCAAGGACAGCCTTAGCTACTTAGTGAGGCCCTCTGCAACTCAGTGAGTTCCTGTTTCAAAATAAAGAAAAAAAAAAAAAAAAAAAAAAAAGGCCGGGCATGGTGGTGCAAGCTTGTAATCCCTGTGCTTGGGAGGTGGAGACAGGAGTATTGTGCTGGTTCGGAGCCAACCTCGCTGGCTTAAGAGAGACCCTGTTTCCAAATTAAAAAAAAAAAAATAGGTCTGGGAGTGTAGTCTGGAAGTAGAAGGGTTTCCAGGAACCCCAGTACCACCAAAAAAAAAAAAAAAAAAAATAGCTTGGAGGGAGAATGCCCCTGGGTTCCATCCCCAGACCCGCAAAATAAATAATAAATAAATAAATAAATAAATAAAATAGGGCTGGGGTATAGCTTGGAGATAGAATGCCCTTGGATTCCATCCCCCATACCACAAAAACAATAACAAAAATCCCTGCGATCCTCCCAGGCACTGAACTGACAAGTGTGTGTCACCATGCCCGGCAGGAAGCTGTGTTTAACATGACCCGTCTTTCATCATGTCAAGTCTCTCTGGGAAAGACCTCCCCATCCCAAGTTTGCTAACACTTTCCCCGCCGCCCCCTTTGCTGCTTGAATGTTCACTTTCATTTTTCTCTGTTCAAACCTTGGCACCATTTTGAATTTCTTTTGTCGAGGTGTGTCCACAGCTTCACAGATTATCCACATTATTATCTTTCTCTAGGTAGCTCTCTGGTTGGCCCAGAATCAGTTTGTTGACTTAACAACAGACCTCTGATTTAAAATGCCCTTGAAGCCTGCAGAGACCCGGGGCCCTGGGTATCACTGGCACTGGGGGCTGCCACCAGGGCATGGGCGGGAGGTCGACCTGGAGGGTTTTCTAACTTTTATTTTTGTGGTGGTGGGTGTTGAACCCAGAGGCATTCTACCTCTAAGCTATGCCTCCAGCCTTTTTTTCCCCCTATCTTTTGAAACAGGGTCTCCCTCGGTTGTGAAGTCTTGCTAATTTGCCGAGGCTGGTCTTGAACCTGAAATCATCCTGTCTCAGCTTCCTAAGAACTGGGATAACAGGCATGCATAACCATGCCTGGCTGACTTTTATTTTTTATATATGTATTCTTTTTGTGGCACCGGGGTTTAACCCAAGGGCACTCGACTTCTGGGCTATGCCCCCAACCTAAAGCCAGGTGTGGTGGCACGCATTTGTAATCTCAGTACTTGGGAGACTCAGAAGGATCATAGGCTCACAGCTGGCCTCAGCTACTGCCGGAGCCAGCCGGCAAGAGTACGGGTTCTGAAGAGAGGCGTAAGGATGAAGAATTTTTAATTCTAACGTGGGGGAGCCGCCAGCCTACTGTCTCTACTGGCCGACCCCTGTTTCTGGGTCGATATTTCCTACGGGTCGACGACTACGCCTGGGTCAGCATTCTCTATCGCGCCGACGCTCCTGTCCGACGCAGCTTCTGGGTCAATCTCGTCTTTATTGTGCCGACGCTGGGTCTGTTTTTCCAGAGGTATTTATACACAACTACAAGTCAATCAACATTCTCATGTTATCACCACCAGAATACAATAAAGACCAATACAAAACACATACATTACAGGTAGGTTAATCAGTCCCTCGTGCCATCACCACCTGATCTTCTCCCCAAACCTTGTTGACTCTGGGCGAAGGACAGTCAGCTGAGTCAGAGACACCAATCGAGGGGAAAGCCTTAATGGCTCCCCACAAGCTGCTTAGTGAGGCCCTCTACAACTTAGTAAGACTCTGTTTCAAAATAAAGAATAAAAAATAGAGCTGGGGGTGTCGCTCAGAGGTAGAATGTCCCTATTTATCTATCCCTGAGTCCAATCCCCAGTACTGCAAGAAAAAAAAATACCCCAATCAATTTTATTATTTTTATTTCTTTTTTTCTTTTTTTGTGGTGCTGGGGATTGAACCCAGGGGCATTCTACCTCCGAGCCACACCCCCCAGCCTGATTTTTTATTCTTTATTTTTCAAACAGGGTCTCATTGAGTTGCAAAGGGCCTCACTTAGTAGCTGAGGGTGGCTGGGAACCTGGATCCTCCTGTCTCAGCCTCCCAAGTACTGGGGTTACAAGTGTGCGCCACCACGCCCGGCTTATTATTTTTATTCCTGAAACAGAAGCTCACTAAGTTGCTAAGGGCCTTTTTAAATTTCTAAGGCTGGCCTTGAACCTGTGATCCTCCTGTCTTGGCCTCCCAAGTACTGGGATTACAGGCCTTCACCACCACACTGGCCGCTTTTGCTTTTAAATGTGTCTCAGTGTTGCAGCAGCAGCAGCATTGATGGAGGAGGCAGAGTGCCCAGCCCGGTCCAGGCTGCCACCCAGGACCCCTTGTTGCCACCTGTCTTAAACATGAAGTGATTTTTTTTTCCAATACTGGGGATGAACCCAGGGGCATTCTACCTCTGAGCTACACCCCAGCCCTATTTTTATTCTTTATTTTGAAACAGGATCCCACTGAGTTGCAAAGGACCTCACTAAGTAGCTGAGGCTGCCTGCGAACCGCAATCCTCCTGTCAGTCTCCTGAATGCTGGGATGACAAGCGTGTGCCACCACACCCAGCACAAAAAATATATTATGACGGCCTGGGTTTGGCTTGTAAATACCCAGGACCTGGTTGTGTCTGAGCACCTGGCAGGCTCGTGGGAGCCCCAGGCTGCAGCTTGGCCACGTTAAAAAGACTCGAAGTTATCAATCGGAAAGGAGATGGCTTTGAGGTTCTCAAAGGCTTTGCACCTGCCGGGCTGTGTGAGGTCGGGGGCTTACTTAAGTTCTGGACTTGCCCGGGGATCAGGAACTTCTCTGAAGTCCAGCTAACACACCTGTTCTGATGCCAGGCTGTGCCCTGGCCCAGTGACACTGCACACCCTCATGGTCACCAGCCTTCTGGCCCGTTGGCTCCAGTGGTCCCGTGAGACCTGGAGATGCCTGTGCGGGGTGTGGGAAGCCTTCAGGGACAATGGGTTGGGCTCTCTCGGTGGCAGCACTGGGTCAGTCTCCCCGGGGCTGGCCGACCATCACAATGTATCACGTGCCTGGGGCTGGCACACCATCCGTGTCAGGTGGACTTCAGACATGGTCCCCATGTGAATGGAACACCTAAGCGAACCCCGTTCCTTGTCTGGTTCTGCCTGGGCTGGTGCTGGGTTCCTGGGGTTGATGTGGAGGCCGCTGGCATCCTGGCTGCTCTTGGGTATAGACGGGGCTGGCGGCTGTCCACAGCTGGCTGTCCTCCCAGCACCTTCGCAGGTCACAACCTCCCTGGTGGCTCCTTTACGGTGGGAAGAGAAGTCCCAGTGCATAGCCCAGGTGGAACAGAGGGTGCATGGGCACATAGGCAATCCCTTCCCATGGCGCCTGTCTCTAGGTGCCTGGGCTCCCTTGGACCATGCCAGGCTCTGCCCCCTACTTCCTTTCCTACCTCTGAGCTCTACCCCCTGTCCTTCCTTCTTGTCTGTCTGTCTGTCTAACATGGTGTTGGGGATTAAACCAAGGGGCATTCTACTTCCAAGCTACCCCCTCTTCCACCCAAGCATTACCTTATTTTTTATTTGGAAACAGGGGCTCCCTAAGTTGCTGAGGCTGACTCCAAAACTACAGTCCTCTTGTCTCAGCCTCTCAAGGGATTGCAAGTGTGGGCTACCATGCCGGGCTATTTTTTATTTGAAACAGTCTCACTAAGTTGTGGAGGGCCTCACTAAATTGCTGAGGCTGTCCTCAAACCTGCCATCCTCGTGTCTCAGCTTCCCAAATACTGGGACTACAGGCGTGCGACATCACGCCCGTCTCCTGCCCCTTTCTTTAAGAGGACCTGACGGGCGGGTGGTGAGGCCCAGGTCAGGTACACACGTATGATGATGCTCTGAGGGACACAGAGAATTGGACCTCAGTGCTTCTGGAGGCGCCGAGGTTCTTCTTCCTGGCCTGCCAGAGCCTGTTATGTGGTTAGTAAGATTATGTGAGTTTTAATCTTCAAGGCCAAAGATAGAGGGTCCCCTGTAGCCCAGGGCCAGGCCCTGCCCTGGCCACCTGCTTCCACCTGCTCCTGTAAACATCTCGTGGCTCACGGCTGTGCCCCTTGGCGGCGGCAGGTCCGGGCACTCCCTGCACGGAGGCCTGCCCACACCGTAGATGCGCTGCCTGCCTCTCTCCCTCCTGCCCGCCCGCCGGCCTGCGGAGCCCTACTGGGAGCCACTGCCCACGCCTCAGTGGCTGCAGCCTGCGAAGTCCCAGAGCAGGGCCTACTTTCAGATGGCTGCAGCCGGTTCTGCCTTCTGCCATCAGGAGCCCGGCAAGGGTGGCGGCGGCGGCGGGGAGAGGGGGAATCCGCTGTCTCATTGGCTGTGTCTTTCCAAGTGCTGGTTGCCCAGAGGGATGGATAGAGTTGGAAGAGGAATGCTCCTGTGAGGAGGGGATTCTCCTCTGGGTTTTCTGTGGCCCTGCGTAATTGCTTTGTTTTGTTAAAGAACATGGGGTGGTCATTCTGCCAGGCTCCCCGCTCAGTCTCCCAGGCCGAGGTGGTCCTGAGGGGAGGTTGGAGTGCGCCAGGGTCAGTATGCTTCTGCGGTGACATGCCTCTCCTGCCCTGCCTCCCGAGCCTCAGTTTCCCTTGCCTTCCGGTTGGCTTGGTGGTGGCTCCTCCTGCAGCAAGGACAGAGTGCGACCTGGTGGGGGATTCGGGTGCTTGCGGGGACTTGCTTCGTGTCCCTGGAGAAGAGCTTGTTGGGTGGAAAGCGTCCTCGGCTGGTGGATGGGAGAGCTGGCCGTGACTTCCTGGCTAGAGCCTGGCTGCAGATCTGGGCCGTGTCCCCAGCATGGCAGGAGGGTTTCTCTCCTGTTATCTGGCAATGTGGGGCACGTGGGAGCCTGGGGGACGTGAGGGCACTGGCTGGGGTCCCCAGCATGCTCTGTAGCAGGCGCCGTGGGCCCCTCCTCCTGGGGCTCCCTCTTGGGGCCCACATGCTGTGAGCCTGGACCGAGCCTGGGTTGCCCAGAGCAGGGGGCCTCAGGTGGGCACAGCGGACACCCACACCTGGTACCAGTTTTCTCCACTTAAAGACCAGGAAACAGGCCCAGGGCGGGTTGCGCCCCACTGGGGCGTCTGGCCTAGAGAACTCTCACTCCCAACCCCTCGGGGCGGGTTGGGGGTCAGCGGCAGGGCAGGTGTGTCCAGAGCAGGGATGCCGAGTGGTGGAGGGCCGAGCGTGCTGGGCCTCCCCTGAGACAGCCTCCTGCTGCTCAGGCCTGCAGTCTGAGCCTGTCTCCTTTGGGTGTCGGGGTCCTTGCTCCTCAGTCCTCCCCCTGCCCGCGGGCCCTCCCTGTCCCCTGGCCGGGCCTGCGGCGGCTCCTCATGGCGGGATCTGGAGTGCTCTCAGCCTCGCGTCTGTCTCCTTGTGCTTTGGGATGGTGATACACCTGGAGTGACCAGTGTATCTGCCGGTCACTGTCTGGGGAGCGGGTCTGTGTCTTTGCTCTTGTCACGATGCTGGCCAGGTGCGTGGCTGGGCTTTTCTGGCACCTTCTCATGTCACCCTCTAACAGCTCTCTGAGTAGTAACCCCATCGCACCCTCTGTACCACGGAGCCCGGGCGGGGGGCAGGTCAGGTCACACAGCCGAGGTCCCCGGGCGGGGGCTGTGGATCTGGCGCCCGGTGCGTGAGAGGGCTCACGTGCAGCCTCCCACGGCCTTCGCCATTGGTCCTTAGTGCTGCAGGGACAGAGGCCACCTAGAGAGTCAGGTGCACCTGGTAGAGGAGCACCCGGCAGGGTGCGCTGACTGGCGGTGGGAGCGACCCGGCCGGGGGCAGGTGGTGCTCAGCACAGTGGGAGGAACAGGTTCCGGGGGTCTCGGGGTCCCTTTGGGCTCTGGGACCTCACTTGAGTTTAGCTCTGGGCCCGTTTTCCACATCTGCCCCAGGAGCCTGCCGGGAGGAGGCAGAAGGTAGGAGGCGCGGGTGTGCTGAGCCATGCTCCCTTGGTGGCCTGATGGCTGGAGCAGATGGCTGGAGGGCTCCTGAGGGCGCCTTGCAGGAGTTGCCCGAGCTCTCTCCAGGATTCCCGGGGCTGGCTGTCAATGGGAATCAAAGATATAAACTTAAGAGGAGATAAGATCGAGGGGTAGTAAGTGCCAAGTCATTTCCCTGACATTGCACCTCGCTTGGGAATGTTAGGGGTGTGTTCTGGAGGCTGTCTGGGGTGTTGGCGTCTGTGAGGGGCGTGGACCGTGCAGTGCTGACCCTTGGCCTTGGCTGGAGCATTCACAGGAATGGGAATCGCTAAGGATAGGGCCTTACCTCACATGGAGGGGCCAGGTGGATGCCATCAGCCTAGCAGGACCTAGGCGGGCTGTGGGGAGGACGCCTCTGGGCATGAGCCTTGCTGGGATGACAGTGGTCTGGCCGGGAGGACTAGGCCACCTCGGGCCCTGCACTCTCAGATCTAGACAGGCCCGGGGAGAGAGGGACGGCCAGCTGGGAGCGCGCGCTCCTTCAGGTCCTCTGTCTGTCCCTCAGGGGCAGTTCGGGGTGCACACTGTGGTGTAGGGTGGGGGCACCGGGGTGTGTGGCTCCTCTGTTCACCCCCCAGAGCCTCGGCTCCGCTGGCTGCTGCATCCTCACGCCCAGTCGAATTCTCCGGTTGGCCCTCCTTCTGGGAGTCTTACTGAGACTCCCCCGGCCTTTCTGACCTCGAGGTTTAGGGCCGTCTTCCTGTGAAGACCAAGACTCAGCAGTGGCTGGGCAGTGGGGCCTTGCTCAGCACCTGGGCCCCCACCCCCTACAATGTGGGAAGTAGACCAGGGAGCTGGGGGGGGGGAGGGCTGGGGGCCTAGGGGGCGGATCCAGGACTCAGAAGCAGCTTTGGCTCAGCTCAGTGTGAGTACCCGAGGCCAGCCAGCCTTTGGGTGTTACTCAACCCTGACTTGGGAAGGGAAATAAAGCCCTTTGTGGTTTCTGAGTCCAGAGTTCCCACACACTGCCGCCTTTGTGTGTCCGGAAGCCATGCAGCAGTCTCCAGTGCCGCGGGCTGCCGCGCTCCTGGCCGGGGCAGGCTGGACTCGGGCCTGCTAATGGGGCGAGGCTGGGCGCCGGAGCTGGGGGGAGCCTGACGGGCTTCACCCTCTCCCTCCTGTTCTGGCCCACAGAAGAGCGGCCTCAAGGCCCCAGGCAGCAGGCACCCACTTCCTGTGCCTTTGGTGTGGAGCCGGCCCTCAGGCATCTGGGTACCCAGTCCTTAAAGCGCACCCTGGAATAGCCACTGTCCAGGAGGGTACTAAGCTCCTCGCTTCCAGGAAGAGGTATGGCGTGTGTGTGTGTGTGTGTGTATGTGTGTAGAGAGAGAGACAGACAGACAGACACACAGACACGCAGAGACAGAGGAAAGCAAGCAGGTAGACAGATGCCGGGGACCCCGCAGCGCGTGCTCAGAGCAGGTGCCTCCTCCGAGGTCAGTGGGTCCCTGGCGCCCCGCTCTACAAGAGGCACCTCGGTCCCCAGAGAAAGGCACGCCGCCTTCCAGAAGGCCGATTGTTGGGCCTGACTCGGGTGCAGCCCCTGGAGGAGTCCACTCTGGGCGAGCGGAGGCCACTCCAGCCCTGGGGGACACGGGGCTGCACGTTTGGGGGCTGCCCCGAGGCGTGGCACAGCCGAGCAGGAGGGCTCTGGGTTTGGGGCCGGGGGACAGAGCCCTGGTGGGTAGCTAAGTGTGCGTTCAGTCCAGACGGTGGCAGGGTGGACACTCGCCGCCTTTGTTCTTGTTCCTGGTGCGGCCGCCTCATCTGCTGGCTGAAGTTGACTGGGGAAGCTGGCTCTGGCCTCAGAGAATCCCGGACAGAAGAGCTGAGTGGCCGTGCACGCAGCTCATCCTCGGCTGTCCAGCCAGCGCCTTGCCCAGGTGTGTGGCCGCTCGGCCCCGTGGCCTCCCAGCAGCAGGACTGGCAGGCATATCCAGAGCCATAGTGCTGCGCTTGCCCTGCTTGTTCTGTTCTCTGTTCTAAATTAAAGCTGTAGGAAAGGCGGTTAGCAGAGGCTGGGTGGGGAGTCAGTGTTTTCCGAGTCAGAGTTTCAGTTTGACAAGACCTCTAGAGTACCCTGGAGATGGCTGTACAACGCTCGATGTTGTTAAGATCTCGAAGGAACCGGGCGTGGTGGCGCACGCTTGGGAGGTGAGCCAGGAGGATCGCGCAGGTCCGGAGCCAGCCTCCGCTGGCTTAAGAGACCCTGTTTCCAAATTTAAAAAAATATAAAATAGGTCTGGGAGTGTAGCCTGGAGGTAGAAGGCCCCTGGATTCCATCCCCAGTACCACCAAACAACAACAACAACAAAAAAAGCCATCCTCAAATGATACCCTTAGAAGTGATTAAGTTGGCAGGTTTATGTTAATGTGTTTTAGCATAATAAAGTAATTTGTTTATAAGGAGCAGTGGCACAGCACTTGCCTAGCATGCTGAGGCCCTGGGTTCCACCTCCGGTGCCCTGGGAGCGCGGCTGGGGTGTTAGGGGAGCATCCAGAGCGCCGGACAGCGAATCGCTAAAAACCAGCGTCCTGCACGGGTCCTCAGTTACCCTGGGTCTCTTCACGCTGGCTTGCAGAACATTTCCACAGGGGTGCGGCATCTGTAATCGCGCGTCCTGTGAGGGCCGCGGTGGCTGGCCCTGCACGTCAGGAGGACAGTGGGGGACGCGGGCCTGGTAGTTTTCCATCGCAAACCCGAGGAGCGTTCCCGTGCACGAGCTGCCCTGTATGCCTTGGGTTGGACCCAGGGTTGCACCCTGGGGTGGCCTGTGGCTCACGGCCTCTGCGTTCAGGGATCAAGGCGGCCTGTCCCATCAGGGAGCTTGGCTTTCACACAGGTCAGGAGGCAGTCTTGTAATTTTTCCCAACTTATTCAAGCTTTCTTGTAATAATACGTCAGTCTTTTGTATATCATGCCAGCTACTCTTGATCCCGATTCACTGTTTTTTGTTTTGTTTTGTGGTACTGGGGATGGGAGCCAGGGGCATTCTACCTCTCAGTGACACCCCAGCCCTATTTTTTATTCTTTATTTTGAAACAGGGTCTCACTGAGTTGCAAAGGGCTTCAAGTAGCAGAGGCTGTCCGTGAACCGCGATCCTCCTGTCTCAGCCTCTGGAATGCCTGTGTATTCTTTTTTGTTGTTGTTTTTTTCAGAACTGGGGATTGAACTCAGGGACATTCTACCGCCGAGCTATACCCCAGCCCTATTTTTTATTCTTTCTTTTTCTTCTTCTTATTAATTATTTTTGTGGTGCTGGCAGTTGAACCCAGGGGCATTCTACCTCTGAGCTACACCCCCAGCCCTATTATTTATTTATTTATTTATTTATTTATTTATTTATTTAATTTTGTGGTACTGGGGATGGAACCCATGGGCATTCTATCTCAGAGCTACACTCCCAGCCCTATTTTTTTTTTTTTTTGAAACAGGGTCTCACTAAGTTGAGGAGGCCTCACTAAGTAGCTGAGGCTGGCCGCAAACTCTGATCCTCCTTTCTCAGCCTCCCAGGTTTTGGGATTACAAGTGTTCGCCACCACACCTGGCTTTCTACTTTATTTTGAAGTGGGGTCTCTCTAAGTTGCAGAGGGCTTCACCAAGTAGCTGAGACTGAGACTGGCCATGGAACTGCAATCCTCCTGTCTCAGCCTCCCAGGTACCCAAGTACTGGGATTACAAGTGTGCACCACCATGCTTGGCTCCTTTTTTTTTTTTTTTAAACAAGGGGGCTGAAACAGGTGGTGCTGAGGCTATTCTCAAACTTGTGGTCTTTCTGTCTCAGCCTCCCAAGTGTCGAGATTACAGTCATACGCCACCATGTCTGGCTTACTTTTACATTTTAACAAATGGAAATTTTTGTTCTTTAATTTGTAACACTCATGCAGTTAGACTTATTTACTTTGTGATTTTATTTTTCAGCCTTTTAATATAGACCATTATCTCTTCTCTAGGGATTTGCTAAGTATGAAGTTCTCTGGTTTTGGGGGTTGGTATGTTTTTGAATTTACTGTTTGTTGAGTCCCTCTGGAATCTGCAGTTCCTGTCCATAATATTTTTTCACATGGCCGGCCTGGGCCCCACCTTCTCAGCAGTGGCGGGCGATGCCGGGGCGTGGAGGAGTCTGGGGTGTGCAGGCGTGGCCAGGCGTCTCCCCCTTTGAGGGCGTCAGTGCTGCTGCCCCAGACAGGAAGCTCTTCCCCCCTGCTTGCTTCACAGAGTCCCTCTCTCCTTGCGTGGAAACCGCCCCGTGGTTGGCTGGGCCCGGGCCAGGGTCAGGCCCTCAGGATGTCCCATCTCACGTTCCCAGAGCACGTTTGCCTTGTCAGGATCATTTCTGCTTCAGAAGTGAAGCCTTGGCTCTGAAGGGCGGTGAGTGGCAGTGCGGGTGGGGGTGCCCCCGGGGAACCAGGCCTCTTGCAGAAGTCGGGGTTAGGGCCTGTGGGAAGGGCAGCTGGCATGCCCTGGCCACAGCCTTGGCCCTGGAGCTCTGTGACCAGGACTAGGGTTGGAGCGGCGTGGGGGGTCCTCCCTGCCTGGCCGGCTTCTGTTGTGGGCCTGCTGGGGAGGGCGCTGGACACTGGGGAGGAACAGGCGTGCCCCTCACCCCTGGGAGTTTGGAGTCGCTCGGCTTTGCTGGCTCAGTCGGGACAGGAGTGTGGGGAGTGGGCACCTCAGAGCACCTGAATCCCTCAGTGCACACGTGTGAACTTACACGGGTCCTTCACACAGCATCGTGCGACGCACACGGGGTCTCTGCCTTGGGCTAGAGAGGAAGGCAGAGCAGAGATGGGGAAGCAGGGCCCCCATCCGGTTCCTGAAGGAGGGCTTCTGGGCTGGACTTGAGAAAGGAGGGTTTAGGCAGACAGAATCGTGGGCGAGGTCCTGGGGTGGCGTAGAGGGTGGAGGGGGACCTAGGCCGGGTCCTGTGCAGCCCAGCAGGGACTCCGCTGAGATTCGCGGGCCTTGGCCGCTGTCCCAGGCAGCGCAGCGGCCGTCTGTCTACCACATTCTCCATGGTTTGTGAGAAGATTGGATGGGCACCTGCCCTCCCCATGCCAGGATCCACATTCCTCTCTTGTCCTCAGTCTGGGGGCTCCTGGGTAGCCAGGAGCTGGGTTTCCTCATGCCTTAAGGAGGTCAGACGGGCTCAGCAGCTGGGCAGGTGGCGAGGGTGGGTGACTGGGAGGGGCCTGTGCGCGGGACCGTGCGGGTGAGCGGGAAGTGACCTGTCCCTCCTCTTCTAGGGAGCCCGCCCGTCATGTCCAGGTGAGGCAGAGGTGCTCGGTGCTGAACATGCTCAGGAGGCTGGACAGAATCAGGTTCAGAGGTCACAAGAGAGAGGACTTCCTCGATCTGGCGGAGTCTCCAAATGCCTCGGACACCGAGTGCGGCGACGAGATTCCCCTGAAGATACCTCGGACCTCGCCTCGGGACAGTGAGGAGCTCAGAGACCCCGTGAGTACGCCGACCCCGAGTGTCCTCCGTGTCCCTCGCCGTGGCAGACCCCTGCCCGGCCCCTCTGGCTGGAGATGGGGCGGGGCCTGGCCCCGCTGTGTGCCCGGCAGGCCTCATCCCGGCGGCTGGTTTCTGTACCCAGGTTTCTGCATTTCTCATGGGTTTTCTGGGGGGCCCGGCAAACCTGTGCACAGGTGAGATAGAGACCCAGCCTCGCCCCGGAGCAACTAGGGCAGGGCAGAGCCTTCCGGAATCCGGCCGCATCCGGCCGCGTCTGGCTGGCTGTTCCAGAGAGTGTCACGACCTGGGCCACTGGCCGAGCCGTCATCGCCATGCAGCCGTGGGCAGCTCCGCATGGGGCCAGTACTCATCTGGGCACCTCAGGGCGGCCTGCGACTTGGTGGTGCTCCGCGGTGTGGACGGGCAGAGTCGCCGAGGCAGCCTCGTGGCCTCTCCTCTGGGCGGCTCCTCACTGCTATCCCAGCGCTGGCCGGGGCGGCACTGCCCCTAGGTGTGCACACCAGGTGTAGGGCCGCGTTCTTCCTTCCAGCCCTGAACCTCATTTTCTTCCTAGAAGTGGCTCACACTCATGGCCTTTCTATTCCAACCTCAGCCCCAATTTTATTTACTTATTTATTTATTTTTACTTATTTATTTACTTATTTATATATTTATTATTACTTTATATATTTATTATATATATTTATATATATAATATATTATATATATTTATAATATATTTATATATAAATATATATATAAATTATTATTATATAATTTTATATATATAATATATATAAATATATAAATATATAAATATATAATATTATATATATAAATATATATAAATATATATAATATATAATATATAATATATATTAATATAATATATATATATAAATATATATAAATATATATATAAATATATAAATATATAAATATATAAATATATAAATATATAATATTATATATTTATATATAAATTATTTATATATATAATATATTTATATATAAATATATTTATAATATATTTATATATTTATTATTTATTTACTTATTTATTTATATTTATATATATTTACTTATTTATTTATTTTTATTTACTTATTTATTTTTTTTGTTTAAACAGGGTCTGGCTAGGTTGCTGAGGCTGACTTCAACCCTGTAATCCTCCTGTCACAGCCTCTGAGGCTCTGGGATCACAGGCGTGCGGCACCAGGCCTAGCGTGGCTGCCTGTATTATTAATGTATCATCACAGGATGGTGACTGCATTGCTCTGGGCAGAAATTAATAATCCATGGCGCTGTCTCCTGACAGCCTGGCGGCCCGCCCTGCACTGCCTTCCTGCGTACAGGGCTCAACGCTCAAAGCCCAGGGCTGGTCCTGTAGCTTTTAGCCTAAGACAGGGCCGCCACCTGGCTTGTTCCTTTTTTCGAGGAATGCCATAGAGCAAAAGGGGCTTGTCTTGGCACAAGAGCCATCTTCTCTGGCACTGGTGTGGGAGGGCCAAGGGTCCCGGGTCTGGGAGGGTAGGCTTTGAGTCGAGTGGGCTTTGGGTATTTTAGGAACAAGAATCTGCACCCTCCCTCTGTGGCTCTGAGCTCAGTGGGAGGGTGACAGGAGCCCCACACAGAGCCGACCACTGGGCTGCTGTTCTGGTTCCTGCTGTGTCCATCTAGCCATGGCTGCATGACAGCCACCTTGCCAGGTGTAGCCCAAGTAGATGCCAGAACTGGGCCTGGGCCCCAGCCTGGCACAGGTGGGCAGTGCATGGGAGAGGTGGCGGTGCAGGGTCTCCAGGACCAGCCACAGGTTGGAGCATCCCTCAGCCCCTCCCCGACCTCAAGGCTGTGGCTGGGACCCAGTCCTGTGGTTCCCTCCTGCCAGGTTGTCACGTAGACCATGGCACAACTGTGGACACTCGGTGCCCAGGCCCAGCGTGGCTCCCCGTGACGTCTGACCAGCCCAGGCGGCCGAGGGACTCGGCAGGGTCTCTGCATGTGACCACTGGCTCTGCTGGGCCAGGGCTCCAGGAAAGCCCTACAGGTGTGACCAACGTGCAGGGGAAGCCTTGTGGTCTGGGTAGGGGCAGCTCAGCTGGGAACTGCGCCCCCAGACCACGCTCTGCCCAGCGCCACGCTCTGCCAGGCCAGGTTTCTGTGGCCATGGTGGGGAACATTGGTCCAGCTCTGGGGCTCCGGGTGGGTGAAGGAGCAGGAGAGTGGATGAGTGTGAATCCTGGGACAGGCTTTGTGTCCTGCCTTCAGATGGCTCTACGCACCAAGGCCATTACAGAGAGGGGTTCTGCCCCTGGGGAATGCTGAGGGTCCCAGGGGAGGGTGCCCTGGTGATGGGTGAGTTGGAGGGTCAGGCGGATGGTGCTGGTACAGGAATTGTTAAGCGCAGCGGGAGGTAGGGATACAGGACCGTGGGGTCTGGATTTGGGGGTGCTGGGGAGCCCCTGAGGGGGAGGTCGTCGTTGGAGTAGCTGCTTTAAAGCAGTCAATTGGGGAGTACAGAGAACATGGCTCCTCGGGGGGCAGGGGAGTGACCCCACTGCTGGGTGGGGTCGCAGGAAGGGCAGGCTGTGGTCTGGGCAGGATGTGGCCTGGGGTGGCAGGTTGACTTGGGAGGGGACTTGGCACCTTGGGCCATAGCTGAGGGAGGGGGGCACATGCAGAAGAGACTTGGGCCAGGTCAGAACCTGGGGCTGGCCTCCCCTTCCTTGTCCCAGTGGAGGCTAGAGAGGGAACCCCCGCAGGAGCTTGTCTGCTGGGCATCATTGGAAATCCTCTGGGCTCAGCCTGAAGAGAAACAGGCCGGGGCGGGCACTATGTGGGAGCCAGCTCACTGACTCTGACTGTAGGGGGACTGGGACAAGGACTTTGGCCTTTAACCTGAGCCTCAGTGCTGTGTGTGTGTGTGTGTGTGTGTGTGTGTGTGTGTGTGTTGCTGGGGATGGAACCCAGGGCCTCGCACATGCTAGACAAGCACTCTACCACCAAGTTAAACCCCCAGCCCTTTTTATTTTTTATTTTTGAGAAGAATCTTGCTAATTTGCTGAGGATAGCCTCCAACTTGCAACCCTCCTGCCTCAGCCTCCCAAGTAGCTGGGATTATAGGTATACGGCACCACGCCAGCCCTGTCCTCAGTCCTGAAAGGGGATGGCAGTAGGGTCTACCTTCTGGACCTGCTTTTGAGAGTTTGATGAGGTTATTATACAAAGTGCTTGGCTGGCATCTTGCCCGTTGTTAGCGTTCCTGTAGTGTTATTATTAATGGCTGTGAAACACTGATCCAGAACTGACCAGTTTCCGGCCCCCTTGGCGGAGCCTCATTGCTGGGGCTCCCGAGGCCCTGGGTGGAGCACACAGTGGGTGTTCTGCTGTGGTCAGGCTCACCTTCCATTGCCCTTCCTCGGAGGGAACAGCAGCTTCCTCCTCCACACGGCTTCCTGGAGATGCTGGGAGCCCAGGCCTGAGCAAGGAGGCCTCAGTGGGTGCACTGGTGCTGAACACGCCGGGCAGAGCTAACTTCTTGGGCTGCCTCCCCTCTGCTCTGAGCCCAGCACGTGGCCACCCATGCCCTTGGAGGCCCACTGGTTTGAGGGGAGAAGGCAGAGGCGCTGGTCTTTCTTGCCCTCAGCCTCTTGGATTTCACCCTGCCTGGGCTGAGGTGCTAGGACAGGGCGGAACCATCAGACCTGGTTTCCCGGGCCACCCTGTGGGCCAGGGGCCAGGGCCGACTGTTTCCACTACCTGACTTCCGGCACTCCCTGCTCCTAGAGGGATAAGGCGTGCATCGGGAATGTAAGGGGAGTCTGGCCTCTGTGCCAATCCGTAGCCCAGGCAGTTCCTTTTGGGGGGCATTATCCTCATTTGATAGATGAGGAAACGGAGGCCCTGGGGGATCATTATAGCCGACATTATGCTGCAGGTTTTATGCTGAGCCAGGCTGGACCTGGAGACAAGGGTCCATGGGCCCCAGCTTAACTGCCAGGCACAGGGAGTCTCCTGGGCTCTTCTTCCTGCATCCTGTGCTCAGGGACCCCCGTCCCAGCCCCCTCTCTGCCCCAATGCCTGTGTCTTATGCCTCCTAGCCACAGGCCCGTGGTGTTTTGATTGGGGGCACTGGGACGTTTCCTGTGGGAGCAGAGCTGTTTTGAGGGCGATTCTCTCTCCTGCCCCTGGGGAGCTCCGCGGCTAGGGAAGGCAGGCTTGGGATGAGGACCATGGACGTGCCTCCTGGCTTTGGCCCTGAGGACCAGCTGGCTGCCCTCACCTCCTCCCTCTCTCCGGGATGGATGCGGCTGGTGGGGCTGAGGGGTCAGGCTCCTGGGGGTTTTCGATTCTCGCTCACGGAGTCCTCGTGTCAGATAATTGGTGACAATTCCCTAAGGTCCACGGTCTCCCGGGCGGGGGCGCTGTGTGTCCTGAGCAGGCCGCTGGCCTGGGTCACCTCAGCCACCTGCTTGCGGAGAGGCCTCAGCAGAAGTGGCGGCAGGCAGGCCTGCAGCGCCCAGTGTGGTGCGGAGCATCGTAGAGTCGGTGAAGCACACAGGTGTTCTCTTGCAGGGGGCCGCCGTGGGGGCGGGGGAGACCGTAGGGTGGCAGCGCCCGGGAGGCGGGGAGCGAGGTCCTGCGCTGCCTGGCCTGCGGGATCACATTTCAATTCAACATTTATGGCCTCCCTGCTGGGGGCAGGGTAGCTAGGTATGACTTAAGTGCAAGGAGAGTGGGGCGAAACTTCCAGAAGATAACATAGGGAGCATTGCAGGGAGGGGAGGTGGAGAGAAGGATTGGGGGTGCATGACCTGGAACCTCACTGGGAGAGCAGGGGTGTGCCTGCCTGCTCAGGGTGGGGGAGAAAGGGGCAAAAGCAGGAGCCAGTGCCCGCCAGGCTGACTGGCCAGGTACCCGGAGCTGCCCGGGGCATATTAGAAGTGGGCAGGTCACGTGTAGCCCAAAGTTTATTTGGAGGAATAGAAGATTTCTCTGTAACAGAAAGTGTGCTAGGCTCTCAGCACACTTGAACTAAAGAAGAGTGTGCACGAACCCTCACTCTTCATGTGTGACTGGCACCCCTCCTGTCCTTCCCGGCCTCTCCCCCTCCCCCCCCCCCAGGGCCTTGGACCACCTGGAGCAGACGCCAGGCATTTGGTCACGCATCCTCCTTTAGTGCGCCAGGGGCTAATGGATGAGGGCTGACACAGCTGGCTGTGGTGCAGGGCAGGCTGTGGGTTCTGCACACACCCTGCACGTGTGCCTGTGACAGGCGGGGACACTGCGCGCAGGCCGCTGCCCGCTCGGGGCTCTGCGAGCTTGCCTGCAGCTGGCTGTCAGAGCCACCTGGAGATGGGGGCTCAGACTCTGATGCCCACCCGTGGTTCCGAGTCAGCACCCGCCCCGCCACCCCCCACTGCATCATGGCTCTGCTGCCTCCAGCTCTGCTGAGGTGTAGACCAAAGTCCGTTGCTGCGTCCACTGGAGAGCAGCTGGGCTCTTATGTCCTCCAGGGGCTCTTGTAAGGCTCTGTCCTCCAGACAGTGCTTTGGGGGACCCTTTTGGGCTCCTAGCACCTTGGCTCTGCCAGCCCCTCTAACAGGTACCCTATGTGTGGTCCTTACCTGGGAGCATCCGTGCAGGGCTTGGCCCCACAGGGCCCTTGGGTGGGGTTTCAGATGGAATTGCCCTGCCTCCCACCTCCACATGCCGCCCCTGTCCCTGGGGCTCAGGCCATGCTAGCTAGCCAGTGCAGAGGCCTTCCAGGGCCGCTGGCTCCTGCCAGCCCCGTCTTCCTGGGCTGTGGCCTCCAGGCAGGTAACAGATGTGCAGGGCATGTGCACCCCAGTCTTCCTGGCACCCTGTCTGGCATGCACCTTGTGGAACCATCACTCAGCCCTGGGGGAGGTCTGGGGACCGGGCGGGGATGTTAGGCGCCGTCACTGGCAGGGCAAGCCTGTGCCGTTTCTTGCTGGGTCAGCAGCGGGCTTGGCTGTGGCGGGTGACATGTGAGTGTCCCACGTGGGCTCTCTCCTTTCCCTCTGTCAGCACGGTGCCCAGCCCCCAGGTTCCTGGCAGCAGCAGCAGGCCTTTAGCTGGGGCCTGACCTGGGCACTGGGACAGCGCAGTGGAGCCGGCAGGACAAGGCTCCTGGTTTGGGGTCTGCGCAGCCTGGCTCCCCGGCTCACTGTGCCTGGACCCCTCTGTGTTCCGATGTCCTCGGCGTGGAGTGGCCAAGCACTCGGACCCAGCTCCCATCGTGAGGGTGATGTCGCACTCCGACGGCACTGGACAGTTCCAGGGCTTCTTGTCCCTGCAGCCCGAGTCAGCGTGTGGCCACTGGGTGTCTTGACGCCTCTCCTTGAGTCCTAAGTTTTCCCTAAAGCTGATCTCATTTGGCTCCGAGGGCGTCCACGTGCTCTGAGAGGCCGGGTGCCCGTGCGGGCCTCGTGACGGGCCTGTGTTTTCCTGTTCGTGGATTTAGCAGGTGTGTTGGGGCTGTGGACCACACTGGTGGCACGAGATGCAGCTTCCTCTCAGCTCCTGGCTTTTCTCTTCCAGGCTGGCCCGGGGACCCTCATCATGGCCTCAGGGGTTCAGGACTTCAACCGGACAGAGTTTGATCGGCTGAACGAGATCAAGGGTCACCTGGAAATTGCCTTACTGGAAAAGCACTTCCTACGTGAGTACCAGGGGCCTCTGAGGGATGGGCCACTGCAGGGCGTAGGGCGGAGCTGGGGATGCTCTTGCTGAGGACTGTGGGTTGGGAGTGGGGCAGGGGAGGCCCGCGGTCTTTGGGCCGGAAGTCTCTAGCGGCTCTCTGCCTCCTGGGTCTGCGTCTCCCACCAGCTGCTCTGCGTGGCAGGCGGGTGGGGAATAGTCTCATGGGGGAGAAAAAACGTGCTGTGAAAATTTGGCTTATTTTAGTGAAATGGTGCACTTCTAATGGTTAACCCAGAATTTTTCAGAGCTTTGTGAAGGAACCTGACATTTCTGCCAGGTGTGGTGGTGTGTACCCATAATCCCACTACTTGGGAGGCTGAGACAGAAGGATCATAGGTTTGAGGACAACCTCAGCAAGTCATGAGAGAGACCCGTTTTCCAAAAATAAATAAATAAATAAAATCTAGGGGTATAGCTCAGAGGTAGAATGCCACTGAATTTCATCCCCAGCTACCCCCCAAAAACAAAAGTAAAGAAAAATAAAAATCTCTGTGTGCTTCAGTTTGCACGTGGAGGAGCCCCCCCTGGCTGTAGTGAGAACAGAGGGATTGTTCTCGAAAGGCCGCGGGATCCTTGCCGCACACCCACCGACGTTCACCTCTAACCCTCTCCCCCGCCATGGGCTCCCGTTTATAGGAGAGGGAATAGGTGTGGGGGGCCAGAGTCGCCCACCCACTGGGTGAGCCCTCTGAGGGGTGGGGGTCTCAGGCAGGCAGCGCAGCCTCAAAGCCCGTGAAGGCGACCCCGCGGGGACATGGCGTTTCCACAGTGGGCGCACAGCTGTTAGGAAGAACGTACTCGAAGAAGCAGCTTCCGCACACATGGCCCAGAGCTGGCCACTGAGCTGCGCGGAGCGAGGCCTGGGGGTGGGGCCTGAGACGATGGGCAGCGCTGGACCAAGGGCGGGGGCTGGAGTGCCGCCAGGCTCTGGACCGAGCGGCTGGCACCTTTGCTCCCTCCGGAGGGGCTGTGGCTCTGGCTTCTGTCCTCAGTTGCCTGCACCGACAGTGCCCTGCAGGCTGGGCTGGGGCCTCTTCCCCCATGGTTTCCCTCTTCTTCGTGGACCAGGTTCCCATGGGATGCAAACTGTCCTTTTAGTGATGATGTAGGTCTTCCAAAGGAACCTGTGGTGTCCCAGGGCGGAGAATCAAGCTTTCACTTATGAAGTCTGTGGTTCCCGTCGGGTGGGCCCAGGAGGGCTGAGCGTCAGTCCCGTGAGCGGGAGGGGGCGGCCGGGCACTCTCTCCCGGCTCCTTTGCGCTCCTGCGGGCTCACAGGTGTCTCCGCACCTGGTGCTCAAGGTGCGTAGCACACTGAGCTCTGCGGGGCCCCTGGCTGTGAGTAGTAGTGACCCTCTGTGCTCATGTGTGGCAGTAGTTAACTCTGTGTGTGGCCACAGTTAGCCATGTATTCATGTGTGTGTGTGAGAGACAGTAGTGTCTATATATGTGTGTGCACACGGATGATCGTAGTTAACCGTGTGCGTGCAGGTGGTAAATCATGGTGGCCGTTAACAGTGTGTGTATATTTGGTGGTAGCTGTGTGTGTGTTTGGCGATGCCTTGTTTGTGCATGCGTGTGTGGTGTCTGTACAGTGTTAATGTGTGTGTGCGAGCTCCTGTCTGTCCACAGGCCAGCAGCTGCCAGGGGCCCTAGGGAAGGCAGGAGCGTCCCAAGGACGGCTCTGGTGACCGAGGCCGCGACGTGGAGAGCCCCCGTCTCCCCGAGTCTCTGAGCCAGCTTGGGTGGGAGTGGCTGGTGGTCAGCCCCCTGTTGCCGTCCTGGGGACCTTGGCCAGCCCTACCCACTTTGTCCTGGGTGGCTGCAGTGAGGAGTGGCTGGCACTGACCAGGGCCTGCTGGGCGCAGGTTGATCAGGCGGGTCCCCAATCCAGCCAGCCGTCACGGGAGACAGACCTTTGGTGTGGAGCCTCGTGAAGGCACCTTGTGTAATCAGGGCAGTTGAGTGTTGGTGCTTTCAGGGGCTCGGCGACCCCGCAGAGCATGTGTTCCAGAGAAGATCGCAGGGCCCGCGGAGGGCAGCGAGGCCTCTGGGAGAGGGGGCTGGGCTGCAGGAGGGCTGAGGGCTGCCCGTCAGTCCCGCGCTCACTTCAAGGCAGGGCAGAGTGAAGCTGGGGGATGGAGAGAGGGCCGTGGGGATGCTTCCCTGGGGCGTATGGGGTCCGCAAGGAAACATGCTAACGAGGCTGCCCCATCACCAGACGTCGTTGCTGCGTCCTGGGACCACACTCGGGATCTGTTTTCACTGTTGCCTAAGGAATGAACCGTCTTCCTCTTAGTGATTCTGAGGTGGGAGTGTGGAGTTTAGCCTTGACAGTCATGGGTGGCAATTATGGGCAGTGTGTGTGTGTGTGTGTGTGTGTGTGTGTGTTGTATGTGTATAATATTGGATTCAACCCAGGGGCATTCTATCTCCAAGCTACACCCCCCATTCCTATTTATTTATTTATTTACTTATTTATTTTGCAGTACTGGGGATGGAACCCAGGGGCATTGTACCTCTGAGCTACACCCCTAGCCCTATTTTTTAGTCTTTTTCTTTTTCAAACAGGGTCTCACTGAATTGCAAAGGGCCTCGCTACATAGCTGAGGCTGTCCGCGAACTGCGATCCTCCGGTCTCAGCCTCCCGAATGCTGAGATTACAAGCGTGCGCCACCACGCCTGGCCTGTTTTGTTTATTGATTTATTTATTGACACCTAGGATCTCTTAGGTTGCCGAGAGCCCCACTGCTTGCTGAGGCTGTCCTTGAACCTGTGACCCTCTTCTCTCAGCCTCACAAGTACTGGGATTACAGGCATGGCCCACCACGCCTGGCCGCAGGACTTTTAAACTACGGAAAATTTCATATGCATCTGGATCTAGAGGAGAGAGTTTGGTGAGCTCCTGCAGATACCCACCCTCCACTTTGAAGGGAGCTGGTTCCCAGCCAGGCCGGCTTGCTCTGCTCTCCCTCCCGGGACTCAGGAGGAATCCCAGCTTCTTTTCCTTTCATCTCTCAGTGTTTTACTAGGGAGCTCAAGGTGTTGTAAAGACGAAGGCCTTGAGCCCATTATTTCCACCAGAACAACAGCTTTTCTTGGATTTCACCGATACACAGCGTAAGCTCAGGCTCCCTGGCTACGAGGCTCGCAGATATGTGGCAGCTCTGAAGGGCCGCGCAGACCGTGAGGTCTGGGTGTTCATGCTGCTCCGGGGGTCCTCTCTCTGTCGCTCTCTGTGCCCTGGGTGGACAGGTCACCGCTGGCTGGATTCTCCCCTCTGGTCTCTGCAGACGGGGTCTCTGTGGACTTCACACGCGGCTGGGCAGCCGCCCCCCTGCTCTCCTTCATCCTCCTCCGCAGGGATGGGTTTGGTCCCTGCCAGGAAGGACCCCTTTGCCGGTGATGGTGTGCTGCTGGGTGCTGCCTGAGGGGGGCGCTCCGGGGCCGGGCCCTGCATGGTCGTTGCTGACAGCTCTCTTTTCTCTAGAGGTGGCAGGACTGTCACCTTCCGCTCCGCCCTTCTTTCACCATCCAGGACCCAACATGTTTCTGCAAACAAGCTCGTTGCGAAGATTCGGCTGCCCAGGGAATGCTTGCTTGAATTCCCCCCTATTATCCAGTTTTAATAGGATGAGTTGAAAGCCGAGCATGGTGGTGCCTGTATTCCTAGTACGTGGACTTCGAGACAGGAGGATGGCAAGTTGAAGGCCAGCCCCAGCAACTTAGAGAGGCCCTGTCTCAAAATAAAATATAGCCGGGCGTAGTGGCGCACGCTTGTCATCCCAGCACTCGGGAGGCTGAGACAGGAGGATCTGGGTTGGTGGCCAGCCTGAGCTGCTTAGTGAGGCCCTTTGCAACTCAGTGAGACCCTGTGTCAAAATAAAGAATAAAACAAGGACTGGGGGTGTAGCTCAGAGGTTCCATCCCCAGTACCACAAAAAAAAAATCATTAAAAAAGAATGAAAATTAATTAAGCATTCAATTTAATACTATAGAAGAAACCAACATGATGAAATTAGGGAAAAGTAAAAAAGGAATAAAGGTAATATGTATTAGAAAAACAAAATTATAATGTATATTATATATATGGTATATACATAATATGTATATATGTATATATGCATATACATAATGTATTATGTATACATGCATATATAATGTATATATTATGGATATATATGTAATGCATATATGCTATGTATATATACACATTATATAGTTATATATATACATATTACATTATATTATGTATATGCATATGTAAAATGTATATACATAATATATACACTTTACATGTGTATATATATATAATATATACACATATATGTACATTATATACATATATATATATATGGCTGAAGGTGTATATCAGTAGTAGAGTGCCCCTGGGTTCATCCCCAGTAATATTAACACACACACACACACACACACACACACACACACACACGGGTTGAATCCTCTGTGCAAGGCAGTGAGGGTGTTGAGCCCTCGTGGGCTTTGTGATGTCATCACAAGATCGTGGACATACGCACATTTCGCATGTTTTAACCATGTGACTTGCCTGTGGGACCCACACTTCTGCCTCTCACTGTGGGAGCCTCTGTCAGTTGGTCTGAGTCCTCACGTTGTGACAAGGTTCTCCAGGTTCACGACAAACATTCCCTGCCCCAGTCCTAGAATTAGCCATTTTTTGAAACAGCCTGGTTCCTTTTGGTGGGAGCAGGTTCCAGGACCTTCACTGCAGCCATTGGTCCTCCTGTCTTGGCCTTTTCAGTGGACGTGGCCAGGGCATCGTGGGTCCATGCAGGTTTTCTGCTGGGGCTCACATCGGGGCTCCTGAGAATGACACCAGCATTGCTTATTGGTTTTATCCCACAATAATCTGCACACGTCTCAGGAGGAAATACCAAGCCTGCTTCGCCACCGCGGGATTGCTCAGCACGCTTTGTGATTACTTCGGGGCTTCTGTTCTCAGGGGATGTCCCCTGGAGAGGTAGGAATTGCTGCATTCGAGTGACCTCATCATGGCTGACAGCAAGTCCGTGTCCAGCTGGGTTAGCACGCTTCTCTTTGCTTTAGGGTTTTAGAGATGGCCTTTATTTTCATTAACTTTTTATTTTGACACAATACCAGTAAAGTTACAAAAATAGTAAAGATATAAACATGGTGAAGTAATTCCTGTATGTTTTTCATCCATTTATTCCTCAAAGGTTAACATTTTACCAGTTATCTCTGTCTGTCCATCTACTTCAATACCCATCCGCCCGTCCATATACGTATATGTACATGCATACACTCATTCATTCCTCTACCCACTCCTTCATCCATCCATCCATCCATCCAACCATCCATCCATCCATTTATCCATCTGTTCATCCACTCATCCACCACCCATTTTCTCCTACTCACCCACCTACCTGCCCATCCATCTCTCCGTCTTCCTACTCATCTACCCACCCACCCATCCATCCATTCACCCACTCCACAATCCACCCAATCCCTCCCTCCTTCCCTCCCTCCCTCCATCTCTCCATTCATCCATCCATCCATCCATCCCTGCACCCATTCATTCCTGCACTCACCCATGCACCCATCCACCCATGCACCCAGTCATCCATTCATCCATTCCTGCACTGACCACTCACCCGTCCACCCATCCCTGCACCCACTCACCCATGCGTACCTCTGCTGTCCATCTATGTGTTGTTTTCCTGAGCGTCCGAGCTTCCTTATCATCACTTGTACACACAGTCTTCCTGTGTTCTCAACACTCTAAACCCTCCACTCCTACTCATTCATCCATCTGTCTTTCCACCTACTCACTCATCCACCCACCCATCCACCCAGGGATATTCTTTGGCCCTGGGACAGCTATCAAAACCAGGGAATTGACATCAGTATAATGCTATTGCTTAGAGTAAGACCTAACTCTAACTGCGCTCTTGGTCTGGTAGCGTCCTGTTTAGGAAGAGAAAGCTCGCCCATGCTGCGTCGGGCTCCCGTGTCCTGTTCTCCGGCTCCTCTCCCTGACAGTAGCTCAGGCTCTCTCTGTTGCTGATGTCGGTGTCTGTGAAGAGCGCACGCGGGCCAGTGCTTTTGCAGCGTGTCCTCGGGAGCGTTTGTCCACTGGTGCCTCGTGGAGAGACGTAGGTTGCGCTGCTTTGCTCAGAGTGTGGCGTGCTGGGGTGTCCGTGGTGCGTCTCCTCAGGGTACGTGATGCCATCGCAGCCCATTACATGTGGCATCAAGAGCTCTTTAAAAATTAAAATTAAATTTTTATTTTTTTTTTTTTTTGGTGGTACTGGGGTTCCTGGAAGCCCGTCTACCTCCAGGCTACACTCCCAGACCTATTTTATTTTTGGAAACAGGGTCTCCTAAGCCAGCGCGGCTGGCTTCGAACCTGCGCGATCCTCCTGTCTCTGCCTCCCAAGCGCGGGGATTACAAGCGTGCGCCACCATGCCCGGCTAAAATTAAATTTTTAATAGCTTTCTGAAATTGTTTACAGTCTCCCAGTTCTTTGGGAGACCGAGGCAGGAGAATCATTTGTATAATATTGGAATTCAAGGCCAGCCTGGCCAACACAGCGAGACCCCATCTCAGAAATACGTTAATTAATTGAACGTAATTGTTTTCATGGTTCCAAAGTCAAGGTGTGCTCAGAGAACTTGAGTTTCTCTCCCTGCACCCCACGCCTACTCCCTCCCTTCCCCTATGGATACTGGTTTTTAAATATTTTATACTTACTCCTTTCACTGATTTTTAAATAGAAGCAAACATGTGTTTGTTCTTCCCTTCCCCTTGGTTAAATGCCAGCGCAGTCACAGTTCCACTCTGTCTTGGCAGTCCCTTGACAGTGCTACCTACAGATAGTCCCTGGTCTCCTTTCTACCTGGGTCTATGGTGTGGTTCTGTGTGCCTTAACCCGCCTGGCCCTGTTGATGGGCTCTTATATTGTCTCCAGAATATATATTATATTATATTATTATATTATGTTATATATATATTTGGTACTGGGGATTCAACCCAGGGGCATTCTACCTCTGAGCTACCCTACAGCCCTATCTTATTTTTTATTTTTAAACATGGTCTCACTAAGTTACGGTACACTGGCCTCAAACCTAGGATCCTATTGTCTTGGCCTCCCAAGTTCTGGGATTACAGGCGTGTGCCGCCATCGCCATGCCATCTTCCCACCCTTTGCTGTTATAGTTCCAGGCGGTTCTTTCCAGGCTGTCCGTGCCTTTGGAATATAAGCGGGCCTTATCCCCCCTCCCAAGCATGATGTAAGTGAACTGTGAGTGCAGGTTAACTGCAGAAAGGGCCCTGGAGGCGGGGCTTGCTCAGCAGAGCCTGCATCGTCGGTGCAGCGTGGCTTCCGTCAGTACCCCAGGAGGATGCAGTGTGGAAGCGAGGGTATTGTGTAATCTCGGGCTCCACGGAGATGTCTGGCTGTCGATAGCCGTGCTGTGTGCTGGTCCATTTGTTAAGAGCATACGTAAACGCACAGCTCGTGGTCAGCCGGCCGGGCGGCTCTGGCGGCGCGTTGCTCCTGGGCTCCGGCTTCTCTACAGGTGGGGTTTCTTGGTCTCTGCTGGCTCCGGCTCCGGCTCTGGGAAGCGCGCGGCAGAAGGTGCGCACACAGTCTCTACTCAAAAGCAACTTGCGGTGGAAGTGGATTTTACGGGTAGCGCCCTGGGGGCCCTGGGGACCTGTGGCTCCTGATGGATAGAGGTTCCTTCTTGTGGGCGTGGATGGCTGCAGGTCACTCCCTGAAGAGGCTTGAGGAGGCTCCTGTAGGGTGCTGTGCCCTGTCCGCACCTTTGGCACACATGTGGGTCCCAGTGGGTGTGGGAACACATGACTCTGAGGGGTGCTTTTGCTCCGAATCCCCTGATGCTGCTGGAAGACTCCCTTCTGTCCTCCTGCGCTGAGGTCAGAGTGGCCCCTCATCCTGCGGGAGGGCTTCTCGAAGGCAGGCAGGCCGGCAGCCTTCATGGGCATGAAGAGCCTTCTCTGAATGCAGAGACAAGGCAGGGGGCCTGGGGCCAGGGGAGTCGGGTGGCTGACCTGGGTGATTCGAAGTAAGGAAGATCTCCTAACCGTCAGCCTTCTGAAAACGGAAGGGTCTAGGGAGGAGCTGCCAGCTGCTAGACGTGGCCAGCAGACAAGCGCAGCCACTGGCCCCCGCTGACTAGTTATCTCTGGGCCTGCCGCAGACCTGCGTCTGCAGATACCACACCGGGGGTCTGGCCCCTCTTGTTATCTGCCTCTCCTGTTAATTCGGTGGTGTTGAGCTGAAAAGATAACCCTCGGGGACAAGGCCTGGGCGGATCTAGTTCTGTCCTCCAGAGAGCTGTGTAGTAGGACAGGAAATGAGAACAGACTGGGTATGCAGAGGAAGGCAGGTAACTGATCTGGTATCCAGCTTCTGTAGAATTTTCTAGAAAAAAAGATGAAATTGGCCTCAGAGAAAATTGAAAGTCTAGCCTGCTGGGCTTAGAATTTCCTATTTGTACAGCTGGGAATGTAGCTCAGTGGTGGAGTGCTTGCCTGGCATGTGTGAGGCCCTGGGCTCCGCTCAGCACTGTACGGAGAGAAGGCCACGTTCCTGGGTCACTTCTGTTGTCCAGTGGAGACCTGCGCTTTAATCCTTTACTGCGGACATTTGGCCCTGATATTCCTTGTTGCCTAGGCAGGAGATCTTTGAGACCAGCTGACTCATGTGCTGAGCTCCCAAAGCTCACACTTTGGAGAAGGAACCCCTGAATTCTGTTGCTCCCGGAGTATCAGGGTGAGGGTGAAGTCAGGGAGAGGCTGTGCACGCCTGCAACTGTGCGGATGGCTTCAGGCCCTGCGGCCCGGCACTGTCAGCCAGTGGCTGCTTTTGGTGATGACGTAGTCAAAATCCTTGGGAAATGTTGACTGGGAGCCACGCCCATCCCTGGGACCTTGCCGGTCAGCTCTGTGGTCTTTCCCACGGAGCTCATCCCTAGCTCTCAGGCCATGCGAGGGTGGGATGTGACGTCCACTCCCAGGTGACAGGTCCTTTGTAGGCAGGGGACAGAGAAGCTGGCCAGCAGCCGCCCATCCCCTGTCCCTGTCTAAACCCTCATCTGTGGGCAAGGCTACCCTGGCAGAGACGGCTGTTCGTTGTTACCATGGGGAGTGCCAGGCAGCACGTGGTGTGTCCTGCTGTTCTGGCTCTGTGGGCCACCCTGTTTGTCCACAGTCATCTCCCCCACCGACTGGACTCGTGGGAGGGTGGGGAGAGCTGCCGCCAGGGCTGCCCAGGGCCTGGCAGCTGCGGATGCTCAGTGCCTGTACAGGTGCACCTGTGCATGGGCGGATGGGGGATAGATGGCGGGCGGGGGCAGTGAGTAGCCGAGTGACTGGACGCATTGGTGGACGGGTAGATGATGCGTGGGGGAGGAAGTAGGGCTCTTCACCCAGCAGCCCGCCCTCCGCACATCCTCAGGGACCACCAAGCTCCTCCCAGAGCCCCCGCCCTCCGGCCACAGCCTGCTCTGCTCTCGTCATGTCTGTGGTGCCAGGCAGTTTCCTCTGTGCCCCTTTGCTCCCGGTATGCCCAGGGCCTCAGGGCCTAACCTCAGCTGGAGGCGGGGGATGTCCCTGCCCTCCCCAGCCCACACTGACAGGAAGGAGTGTTAGGCAGAGAGCCTGTTGCCGTGGGAAAGGACTCGGGCTCGAGGGCCTGGCTGCGGGGTGCGGAGCGCTTGGGTGGAAGGAGAGGCATCATGGGTGGGGCAGAGCACATGCTTTGAACACACACACACACACACACACACACACACACACACACACACCTCCCAGCTCAGTACTGGGCTAAGGCCCCACGTCCAGCCCACGAGTGTTAGCGGCAGCATGCTGTCTCACGCTTTCAGCGTGGCCTTTCAGGTCACGATCCATTCCTGAAAATGAGCCATTCTGGGTGAAGGCCCTGCCTGGGCTCCTATTTCATGTTTTGTTTTATTTGTTTGTTTATTTATTTATTTTTGTGGGTCTGGAGATGGAACCCAGGGGAGTTTGACCTCCAAGCTATAACCCCCTGCCCTATTTTTTATTTATTTTATTTATTTATTTTTTTTGGTGGTACTGGGGATGGAACCCTTCTACCTCCGGTCTACACTCACAGGCCTATTTTATATTTTATTTGGAAACAGGGTTTCTTAAGCCAGCAAGGCTGGCTTTGAACCTGTGTGATCCTCCTGTATCTGCCTCCCAAGTGCAGGGATTACAAGCGTGCGCCACCATGCCCGGCTTATTCTTTATTTTTGAAACAGGGTTTCACTAAGTTGTGGAGGGCCTCACTAAGTAGCTGAGGCTGTCCGTGAACCACGATCCTCCAGTCTCAGCCTCCTGAATGCTGGGATTATAAGTATGCGCCACCACGCCTGGCTTATTTTTTTTTTAACTTGGAAAATAATCTCAATGCACTCCGTGTCTACCCTAACCCTATAATTGGTTTCCCAAAGCATGGCGATAAGCCAAAGTTAGCCGCCGCCTGTCCTGTTGGAACGCAGATGCTGCAAACCTGGCCACTGCCTGGTTCCCGAGCAGCGTGGTGTCCACGGTCTGTTCATGGTTCTGGAAATGTTACCTCTGTGGGGATCAGTAAACACTGTGGCTGAAAGTGAGTATCCGGAGAAAATGTGGACAGAAGTCACCAGTGAGCCCCAGGTGTTTTCTTTGGTGAGCTGTTGTCCTCAAGCAGAGCGGGTCACTCTCAGTAAGAAGGGATAGCGGTGGCTGTGTCCTTCCTGCAGGCTGAGCGCAGGTGTGCTGAGCCCAGGGGTCGCTGGTACCTGTGCATCGGGGCCTGGGGACATTTCCTCTGTGCCTCTCTGCTCCCTGGCCTCAGAGCCTGGGGGCCTGGGCTCACCTGGCTGGAGGTGGGGGCAGCCCTGCTACCCCAGCCCGCGCTGAGCAGGTATTTAGCAAAGAGCCCGTTGTCCTCTAGAAAGGCCCGAGATGCGTGGGGGTGGAGGTGGTGGTTGGGTCAGCAGTTCGGCTGAGGGTCCAGGTGGGAGGTGTAGGGCCCAGGTGCTCCAGGTGTGCAGGCCCCGGCCAGGGCCAGCTTCCTGTTTCTGAGCTTGCGCTCCTGGCTGGGTGGAGTTTTATTTAAGGATTAACACTTGATTTTTATTTCTGGCTGAGGCTGGGCCTGTTGGATTGTGTGCCAAGAGGACTCCTGCTCTACAGCTCTACTTTTGCACGTTTAAAAATAGCCAAGAAGCTGTTTTCCTTCCTCCCACGACCGTCCCTGTGGGCTGGGTGTCGTGGAGGCCAGGGCGTGGGTTGAGCCCTGGCCTAGCGCTCCTGGGTCTGTGGCAGGCATGGGCTGCAGGGCCTCCTCTGCCTCCCCTTGAGTCAGGATACTGTGGGATGGAGGGGCCCCTACATCCCCCGCCCCGTCTCTGGTCATCTGTCCTCCTCCGCCCAGGCCCCCGGGAGGCCTGGAGCCTGGCAGAGTGGTGGGCGGGCACCCAGCTGTGCGGGGCTGCATTTAGCCTCCCCCAGCTACACGCTCCTTCAGTGTGGTGTGGACTGCAGTGCTACTCTGGCATTTCTACTGATTGTGGGGCTCCGGGTCTGTCATGCATTCTGCTACATCCCTTTGGAAGCAGGGGCCTGTGATGTCCATAAATAAAGGGGTCCCCGAGAGCACCTTCCAGGGCTTCGCCTCGCTGGCTTAGACCCCGCTTGGAGACCCCTGTGGGCGTGTGGGGGTGGGGCTCGCAGACCCTCCCATGGGCCCCTTCCCATCACCCTGTCCTGATGCCCTGACTGTTCCCCTCGTGCCATCTGGGGCTGTCCTGCTTCCCTCTGGGATCACCTAGCTCAGTCTCCTATAATCTAGTGAGTAGATTGCTGTTTTGTTTCCGTGGGTGTTAGGCTGGGCAGAAGCCCGCTGCAGAAATTCCTGGATTATGACATTAATTTTCCTTTCGGGGTGCATCCACACCACACTTAGAAGGCCTCCTGCGGGCTCCGTGGCCACGCCCGCTGCCTATAACCAGCTCAGCTGAATGAACCCTCAGAATCCGTCATGCCAGCACTGGCCCTGGGAGTGCACTGGGCTGGGCACCGGGCTGGGCGGTCTGTAGCCTGAGATGGCTGCATGTCCGGCCCGGCAGAACTCTGGCTTCCTGGTGTAAAGTGCTGTATGTGACCCCAGGTCCCATCTGTGACACAGCTGCCGGCAGGTGTGGCGTTACACCCACCCGAGTGGCTTCTTTGCACGACCAACCGGTCCTGTGGGAGGGCAGGGTGAGACATGGCAGCCTGGAGGCGGCTCCCAGCCTCTCTGCCCTAGCTCGGCACATGGCCTGCTCCAGAACTGTCCTCTTCCTGGCGCTTTGGGCCCGGGGGTTTGGAGAAGCTTCCTGTGTACGTTGTTCATCAGAGCTGCCTCCGTGGGGCCCTGGGGCATCCCACTGCAGCTGGAAGTGGGGGGGTGGGTGTCGGGAAGGGGCCGGCCTGTGCCCCTGAACCCCAGCAGGGTCAGGCAACAGCTAGAGGCCTCCTTCTCTGTGACCCTCAGAATGCCCGCAGTTGAGGCAGGAATGTCTGCGGTGGGGCAGGCGAGGGAGAGAGCCATCTCCTCCTGGCTGCTGGGGACTCTCCTGGCCTGGCCTGCCCTGCGGTCTCAGGCCAGGGTGGAGCAAAATCATGGCTCCCAAGCGTCCAGTCCTAATCCCCAGAGCCTGGATGTGACCTTTCATGGCAAGAGGTGTGAATAAGTTACCGACCCTAGATTAGACGGTCCAGGATTACCCCGGGCTCAAAGTAGTCCCAGGGGCCTTCGAAAAAGAAAGGAAGGTTGGAGGAGAGGTCGATGGAGTCAGAGTTCAGCGATGCCATCGCGGCCGGGCTTCTCCAGGAACACAGGAGCTGGGAGACACCGGGAAGGGGTTCCTCGGAAAGCCCAGTGAGACTCGCTTGGGGCTCCTGCTACAACAGGACTGGAAGAGAAAACTGGTCAGAAGCCAGTGTATTGTGATAATGTTTCTACAACAGCCACGGGAAACGGGGTTATTCTAAGGGCTCCACCACCTCACACCCCACTCTGAGGGAAGCCCCGGCCAAGGCAGCGGGGAGCCCGGTGTCCACAGCAGGCGGGCTGTCGGGGTCAGGCTGTGAACATTGAGGTTGGAGGAGCCCTGAGCCGGGGACCCACGAGCCCAGGGCTGCAACCACAGCCACCAACGTGCAGGACCTGGTCCGGGGCCCCAGAGAGGCCGGCGGGAACTGCCCACAGGGCCATGTGGCTGGAGGGTGGCCCTTCTGTCCCCAGAGGACTCAGTCCTGTCAGAGGCCGGCTGAGCCAGGGCTCTCTGAACGGCCAGCTCAGCACTTCCCACTTGGCAGGAAACCTTGTTTCTTCTCTTACTCAGGCGGGAGGAGGAAGGACCGCTGATGGGTATTTGTGCCGCTTTTGTCCTGTGGGAGGACGGGCGGCTGAGCACTACGCTGCATTTGACCTGAATGTGTCACCGCGGGCGGGAGGCTGGCCCGCAGCGCCTAGCCGCTGGGCTCTTCAGCGTTTCAGCCTACTCGGGGGGCACCTGGCCTTGTGGGAGCCATTTGCTCAGAGAGAGTGGGAGGGAGGGAGCTAGTTAGCTCACTGGAAAGGACAGAGGGCCAGGAATCCCAGCTGGTTTTGTGTACTTAGCTCTCTCACTGGGAAAGGGCGGAAGCCTTCCTGGGACGCAGCAGCGGGCAGCGCACAGGCTGATGTTGCAGGCTGGGTCAGAGGAGGGGTGTCTGCAAGGCTGGGGGCAGTCTGAGGGGTGCAGTCCGAGCCGGTGCTGGGGACCTGCGGGGGAGGGAGAAGGGCAGCCTGGGGCGGACACTGCTGGTTTCTGTCTACACACTGTGCAGGGCTGAGGGCCATTTGTCAGGGAGGTGCAGATTAAGGGGACCCTGACCTCCTTCTTCTCTGAGCCCCCAGAATTCACCTGCTCATCCAGTGAGCCTTCATTGAGCTCCTGCTGTATGCCAGGCTGCAGGCAGGGCCAGGTGGTTCCTGGCTTGTGAGTGTGCCTTCTGCCCGTCCAGGAAGGGGCTGGTGTCCACATCTGTTCTCAAAGCCCGTCCCGGCCACGGTGGCTCAGGCTTTGGCATTCTGTCCTCTGGGGGAACCTGGTACGCACTGACCACATGGCTTAATGACGAGGAAGGAGCAGCCCGTGAGGAAGTGTGGCTTCCGTCTCCAGGCCAGGAGGAGCCACGCGTGCCCACAGCAGCGGAGAGGTGCTGTTTGGGCTGGTTTGACCTTCAGGCCTGCTGGGATCGGAGGACATGCTGGGGGGCATGTGGGTGTTGGAGATTCAGAGGGGCAGATGGGAAAGAACTGGAACTCAGGCGCCTCCTGGGCCCGCGCACCCTGCCTGGGAGCAAGGCCGGCAGTGTGAAGTATCTCTCCTGTTCTCCTGCGGGAGGGGGCGCCATCACAGATGGAGAAGATCTGAGCCCGCCTAAGCCTGCTTGTTAGCCGTGCCCCCGCAGCTGCTCTGAGCAGGCGTATCCAGGCAAGCCTTCACCTTCGGGGAGGAAGGCGCTCCCAGGGGTCTCTGCGAAGGCTGGTTGGGCGGCTGTCCACCTGCTCATCCTGCGAGCCGCACTTGAGCTGCCGTGTGCCAGGCCGCAGGAGGGCCAGGTGGCTGAGAACCAGCTCCTGTGGAGGAACCTGGAGGGTGGTGCCATCGTAGGTGGGCAGAGGATCTGCAGTGCAGGGAGGCCCAGGCTGTCCTGGCACCTGACGAGTGGCCTTCTTAGGGAAGGAGCCGGGCGGTAGGGTTTCTCCCCGTGTCGGGGACACAGGTCCACAGCCAGGCAGGACTTGTGTGTGGGCCTGCCCACCTGCTTGCTGTTGCTCTCCGTCCGCCTGGATGTCTTCTCTGGGCAGGGTATGTCCCCTCTGCTCATGGCAGTGGCCCGGTACTTTGATGGAACCTGGCATGTAACTAATATTTCCCAGTGAAGGTGTGTGTGAATGAACCAGGAGGAGCTGGGCTGGAGACGGCCTCGTGGGCGTCACGGCCCAGGTTAGCAGGGGAAGGGATGGGCGCAGGTGCCGGGGGACACTAGGGTTGCGGGCTGACCACCGAGTATCCAAGCCTCCCTCTACCTCTATTGGAACCTCTCAGCAGGTGTTGTAACACCGTGGACAGGACCCTAAGGGCCCGTGAGTCCTCGGGGCCAGAGCAGTGTCCCCAGGGACCTGAGTATAAGGTGTCCTAGTGTGCTTGGTGTCCAGGTACCCGGCAGTGTAGGTAGCCAGGGCCTCTGTGGCTCCTCCAGTGTGTTCTCTCTTGTCCAGGGCATGGCCAGCCAAGCGCACACATCTCTTGGGTCCAGGTATCTTCCGTGGTGTTGGGCGTGTCACGTGAGCACTTGCCGAGCTGTCCCCTGCCCCCGTCTCTTGAGTTTAGTCAGTGGAGCTGGGTGGACATCACCCCGGGGTTGCTCCAGAGAGTTGAGGGTATGGGGCCCCTACGCCCTCACCCGGGCCATTTCCTGCTGCATCTTCAAGCCCAGGAGGCCAGAGCCTCTACCCAGGAAGCTCTGGGAGTGCTTGGCAGTGGGCTCCGAGCCGTCGTCTGGGCACAGTGCTTGCCAGCCATGTGTCCCACCACTTCCTTCGTCTACACCTCTGTCATGCCCAGATCACTGTCCCCTGACTCAGTAGGTGCATGATCCTGCGGGCAAGGTCTCAGAATCCAGGCGCCCCCTGAGCCAGCCCGGAGGCTGCGCCCACAGGTGCTGGGAGGATGCTGGGCCTCAGGTGTGCAGCGAGAAGCCGGGCTGTTGCTGAGAGGTCTGAGCTTCCTGCACCTCCGCTACCACCAGAGAGCCCTTGCGGGGCTCTTTGTCACCCCTGGGGCCATGACAGTGGGTGCCTGTGTGGGAGACAGGACTAACCTGAAGGTTCTCCAGGAGCGTGCAGCAGGTGTGGACGTGACCACTGAGCCATCGGGCCCTGCCCTGCATGAGGCTGCAGGCAGGTCTTGCAAGGACCGGGAATGCTGCCCTGGCCCCGGGGCTGTCCCAGGGCCCAGGAGCCTCTTCTCAAGCAGCTGTGAGAGTCTGGCTCTTAGGTGTCGACTTCCAGGAGCTGCGAGTGCCTGGCCCGCGTCCTTGGAGTTCTCCTCTTCATTTCCTTATGATTAGAGCTGCGAGCTCCTCCTTCTATCTCTTTCCCAAATGAGCTAGGTGAGGTGGCGCACACTTGTCATCTCAGTACTTGGGAGGCTGAGACAGGAGGATCGCAGGTTTGTGGCCAACCTCAGCTACTTAGGCCCTCGCAACTTAGTGAGGCCCTGTTTTGAAATAAAGGATGAAAACTAGGGCTGGGGTGTAGCGCAGAGGCAGATGCCCCTGGGTTCGAGTATCAAAGGTCACTGTTAGCTGTCCTCTTCCTCCTAGCACCTCTCTTTATCCACCCTCTCCCTGTCCCATTCCATTTCCGGCTTACTTTGGAGCACACCCTCTCAGGGGTCTTCAGGAGCACCAGGCCCCAAATAGTTCTCAGGATCCCCTGTGCCAGGTGGTTGGAGTGGTCACTCCCCCTCCAGCCTAGGGCCTGAGCGCCCTGGGTGCCCCTGCCCCGTGCACAGATCCTGAGTGCACTGATGGCTGGAGAAATGCCCCCCGTGGTCTGTTGCCTCTTCCCGTCCTCACCGTAGCTCCACGCCAGGTCTGACCCCACTGGTAGAGGAGCCCTGGTTCACAGTCGCTCCTTGGATGTGCGCTCTGGAGGAGGGGCCGGCGTGACAGATGGCAGATGGGCCTGGGGTATATCTCTCTAGCTGAGTGTCCCACGGACTTGGTCGCATCAGGCACTCAGGCCTGTGGCGGAATCGGAGCCCTCTGCTGTTTCTGAGTTGGGCAATCTTACCTCAGGATCTCTGAATCGGAGGAGCAGAGTGGGTGTGAGCCTGGGTCACCTCGTTGCTCTCTCCCCCACAGAGGAGGAGCTCCGGAAGCTGCGAGAAGAAACCAACGCAGAGATGCTGCGGCAGGAGCTGGACCGGGAGCGGCAGCGGCGGATCGAGCTGGAGCAGAAGGTGCAGGAAGTGCTGAAGACCAGGTAGTACCTGCACTGGTCTGCTTTCTGTTACTATAATGGAAGGCCTGAGGTCAGGTGCTTAAAAAGAAAAGAGGTTTATGTGGCTCCCAGTTTTAGAGGCTAAAGGAAGTGGCGCTGGTATCAACTCCGCTCTGGCAAGGGCCTCATAATAATGACATCATGGTGGGAGTAAGAACGGGGGGAGAGATCACACCATAGGGTAGGACGTCAGAAAGGCCGCCGGTGGCCACACTTGTTCTTTTATAACAATTTGGGATTTCAGGAGAGCTACTTTAATCCCTCTGTAACACCCCAGCCAGTGCCACCCTGTGGACCAAGCCTTCAGCCTTGCCCCCTTAGGAGACAGACCTCACCCAGACCACAGCAGGTATCCTCAGTGGCCAGGGTCTCGCCCGGAGCCCCTGCTCAGACCCCCAGCCCTGTCAGCAATAGCCACCACCTCCCCAGCTGGAGCCAGCGCCGCTCAGGAGCACCACTCGCGCTCTTGGGGGGCCTGGGGTGCAGTGCAGGCACCCGAGCGTGGACATCGGAGAGTTGAGGCTAGCAGGGTGCTCTTCCACCTCCCGGGCCTCGACCAGCAGGGTCAGGCAGAGTAGGGCTAAGAGACCATTGGGGTGGGGCCTTCAGGGACCCCGGAGCTGCGCGCCCCAGCCAGGGGCAGGTCCTGCCCCTTGACTTGCCCTTCCTGCTAAGTGAAACCATGTTTGCTGCCCCTCCAGGGGCTGCTGCTGCCCCCAGATCTTTTGCCACTGCCTCTGTGGCCCCAGCCGGGGTCCTGGGCACCCCACTGTGTGCGGCCACACCAGCGCTCGCCTGCCGTGGCCATGCCTCATCCCAGCCATACTCTTGTGAGATGATAGTGCCCTCCAGCTTCTTTATCCCCAGTCATGGTCCCTGAGCAGGGTTGACCTGGCACTTCAGGCCACTTCCCTGACCCCCACCTCGGCCCACCTCCCAGGCCGTCAGCAGGAAGCAGGCCATTCGAGAGCCAGTGCGCGCCTGTCCTGACGGACCGCGGGCTCCCACACCCTCGGCGGCATCAGGGGTCAGTGGGTGGAGTGAGCGGCCCTGCTCTGGTGGTGGCCGGACGCCAGCCTCCTCCGGGGTCTCCCTGGCTATCAGCTCTGAGAAGCTGCTGTAGTGAGGAAGGTGCACTTGTTTTACGGCCCCGCCCATTCCTGGGTCGCAGCTGTCAATCAGGTGGCCCTACCTCCCATACCTGGGCCTCCCACAGTGGGGCCTGGGGAGGAGGACCCTCTCCTCTCTCTCCCTGGCTCCAGGAGGGTGGCTCTGTAGACCAGACAGGCACACACAGGCCTCAGCCAGCATTCTCCCGGCCTTGACCTTCTGTGAGGACCTGTGGAAATTCAAGGATTGAGTTACAGCAGCCAGTCAGAGGCAGGCAGGACCTGTGCTGAGAGATGTGGGGACGTGGTTCCAGGCGCCTGGCCTGGCATGGGGGTGTATTCTCACCAGCCAAGGCGCTGTTGCCCTGGAGCCCCTGCCCCCACCCTCCCACCAGCCCCACTCTGGGGTCTGGTCCTCACCACACACATGAGATGGTGAGTTTGCCCTTGGTGGTAAGTGTGCCCGGCCCTGGCTCAGTTCTGATGAGGCAGGAGCACCTTGGTGGACAGTAAAGGAACACCCAGGAAGTGGAAGCTCAGGGTCCCTCGAGCATCAAGGCCCCTGCTTTACATGGGGTAGGAGTGGAGGTCCTCCTGGGAGCCAGAGGGAGGAGCAGGCTCCAGAGCAGCGGGCTCCTCTGTCTATATCCCAGTGGGGCAGGTCCGTGGTCTATTAGGGCCCCCCTTATCCAGGGAGGGGGAGCCCGTGGAGGGGCCCTCCCCATGTGCAGTGCCCACTCACATTCTGTACATGCGGGGCACACACGGACACACACACCATACGCAGTGTACCACGTATGCTCACGTCACACCCTGAGGCTCAGGCACACTGCAGGGCCAGTGCATGATAATTCTGTTCATACAAACCTCTGTATTAGTTTTTAAGAGAATGCCAGGAAGCTGGGCGCGGTGGCGCAAGCCTGTGATCCCAGTAACCGGGAGGTTGAGACAGGAGGATCACATGTTTGAGACAAGCCTCAGCAACTCAGACAAGCCTCAGCAACTCAGTGAGACCCTCTTTCTGAGAAAAAAGAAGAAGAAGAAGAAGAAGAAGAAGGGGAGGTTAGGGTATGGCTCAGAGGCAGAACACCCCTGTGCTCCATCCCCAGTGCCACCGATTAAAAGGAAAGACAGAGCGAGCCCGGAAGTCACCTGCCTGCTAGTAGGTTCCAGGCTCCCCTGGCTCCGTGGCCAAAGCCATCTGGAAACGGCCAGTCAGGGGTCCGTCTCTGCCCACAGCCCTGCCCTGCATCTTCTCAGGGACTTCTCTCCTCTGTCAGCCCTGGCTCCCTGCTCCAGAGCAGCCTAGCTTGTGAAGGCTTGGAGGCCCTGCGGCTCACCGCAGCAGAAGCGGTCCTGGTGACATGCGCCCACCCAGGCCGGGTCAGGGCAGAGCGCACAGCTCCGGCCCAGCCTCCCACCCTTGACCCCGCTTAGGTCTGGCCTCGGGTAATTGCCGATCAGGAACCCTTAGACTTCAGTGTTGGGCTGTTCAGTCACCTGCCTCTCCAGACCCGCTCAATCGCTGAATGGCACCGGCCGATTTTGAAGACTCAGGAGAGATACTGCAGTCTATCTTCCCGTTACACAGGGTCCCACGGTGTTAACCTAGCGCTGAGGATGCCCTGCCCGTGTCTGGGGGGGCCGCTGGCCGGGATGCGCAGGGGAGACTATTCTGACACAGTGCGCCTGCCCTCTGCCTGCCTTTTGGTTTGTAAAGGGCGCGTTGCCAGGCAGCGCCGTGGCCAGCCTGCGTCTGGTGCCACACAGTCACGAGCACTTAGTGCACGCAGGCCTGGGCTCGCAGGAGCAGAGCCTGCCTGTCTCCTGGACACCGCCCGTCTCCCACCATCTTCCCCAATGGTGGATTGCAGTGTGCTTTGAGCAAATGCCGGTTTCTCTCAGTACTGGCCTCAGCACCCCGCCCAGGACGCCTTGCTGACCTCGCTGACCTCGCAGACACCCTGCCCAGGCCCTTGGTGGCTTAGGCCGTGGTGTCCATCTGGCCTCTGGCCTCGGGGTGCACACCTGAAGCTGGGCTTTAGCCACAGCCAGGTTTTTCAAGCTCCCTGGTAGAACTGCTTCTTCAGGGAGCATCCTGGCCCCCCGGCCAGGAGCAGAAGGACACCCAGCTGGGCCCAGGGCATGCAGGTAACTCCAGTCCCAGGGGACACCCCTTTTAGTAGCTAAGGTGTTAACAGCCGTTTGGGTAGTCCCAGCCTGGCCGTGGGGCTGGCCTCCCATGACCATGGGTCCCCTCTGGGGAGCCCACCTCTACCTTGGCCTGCCCCTCTGGGCCCTGCCCTGTGCGGGAGCCCGGGTTGTCCTCTGCTGTCCCCTTGCAGGACCAAACGCTTACAGATGACCAGGACAGGCCGTAAGCCGAGGACCTGGCTGGGTCATGGTGTTGGTGGTGTGTAACGGTGCAACTTAGAGCAAAACCACCTCTCCTCATCACCAAGGGTGAGAGGCACATGGGCTGCGGGCCCCTCTGCACCCCCACACCCTGGCCACGTTTCCCCAGGAGACGGGCACTTGGTACACCTGTAGCCCAGGCCGGGATGAGGTGGGTGGGGCTAGCTGGAGAACCAGGGCAGGGACGCTCCCGAGGGACAGGCTGGAGCCGGAGGTCAGATAAGGGCTGGGATCCACAGGGGACAGGGACTCCGGGGAGGGCAGAGCCGGAGGGAGCCGAGGCCCAGGCACAGGGTGCTCGGGATGTGCTGGGCTGGGGACAGGAAGCCAAGCAGGTGGCTCGCACTGCCCGGCGGGGGGGGGGGGACCTGGCACAGACAGCGGGGCCCCAGGTGGTGCTCAGCAAATAGGTATATGTTGCTAAGTGTCTTTGTTAAGCAGAGTTGTTTATTCTGAGCTTAATGATGAAAGAAACAACCGCTTCAAAAATCAGTGGAAAAGAAGCTGGGCGTGGTGGCGCACACTTGTAATCCCAGCATTTGGGAGGCTGAGACCGGAGGATCACGGTTCGTGGACAGCCTCAGTGAGGCCCTCTGCAACTTAGTGAGACTCTGTTTCAAGATAAAGAATAAAAAATAGGGCTGGGGGTGTAGCTCGAAGGTCAAATGCCCCTGGGTTCCATCCCCAAACCTGCAAAAATAAATAAATAAAAATAAATTTAAAAAAATCAGTGGAAAAGAAAAGCATTGTATATTTGTGAGATACTACCTATGTGGTTACTTAAAAACAGCGCAGGTGCCCTGGGGATACCTGGATACCACGGCCACTGACCTCAGAGCTGCTGGTTTCAGCCCCACCCCGCAGTTCAGTTGTTCACGTGCGCTGCCGGCACCGCGTTCCCACTAACGCACCTTTCACCTCCTCTCCCCTTAAGAACCGAGGAGCAGACGGCGCAGGCGCAGCAGCCACCGAAAGGGCAGAGCCAGGCCAGCCTCGGAGCAGGTGGGTCCTGCGCGGGTTCTGTTCCCTGTGCCCCACCCACGATCTGGACTCTCCTCCCACCAGAACCGGGTTAGCGTCTCACAGCCAACCAGTCATCACGGGGAACTCTGGTCATCGGCCAGACCGTGACCTGAATCCGTCAGGGACACCGTGTGCTGTTAGCCGGGCCCCGCCGGAAGGCCACAGGGCGCATGCTGGAGACGCTGCATTGACCTGGTGGCCTGCTCCCTGTGGCTGGTCCTTCAAAGACAGGACTGAGTGCGAGCAGAGGGGTCTGTGGTGGGATCCCCCACTGCCTCCATAAGGGGCAAAGCCCTTACCCTGCCTCCCCGCCCCTGGCCTCCTGTTGTCTGTCTTTTGTTTTTTGGTACTGGGGGTAGAACCCAGGAGTGTTTTATTACCAAGCTACACCCCACCCCTATTGTATTTCTTTTTGTGTTTGTGTGTGTGGTGCTGGGGGTTGAACCCAGGGGACATTCTACTTCCGAGCTACACCCCAAGCCCTATTTTTATTCTTTAATTTGAAACAGGGTCTCACTAAATTGTGGAAGGCCTTACTAAGTAGCTGAGGCTGACTGCCAACTGCAATCCTCCTGACTCAGCTCCCAGGTACTAGGATTACAAGTGCGTGCCACCACGCCCGGCTCCTCTGGTAGTTCTTATTTTGAAACAGGGTCTTACTAAGTTGTGGGAGCGCCTCATTAGACTGCTGAGACTGGAGGCAAACCTGCCTCCTGTCCCAGCCTCCCAAGTACTGAGATTACAAACGTGCACCACCACGCCCGGCTTGTTGCTTTAGGTTTTTTTTGTTTTGTTTATTTTTTGTTTATTTTTTGCCGTACTGGGAATGGAACCCAGGGGCATTCTACCTCCAAGCTACACCCCCAGCCCTATTTTTTATTCTTTTTTTTTGAAACAGGGCTCACTGAGTTGCAAAGGGCCTCACTAAGTAGCTGAGGATGTCTGTGAACCACGATCCTCCTGTCTCAGCCTCCCGAATGCTGGGATTACAAGCGTGCCCACCACGCCCGGCTTGTTTCTTTAGTTTTTAATTGACCTGTAATATTCTTGCCTGTTTATGGCACCACAGGCCCATGGCTCCCTGTCCCTTGAAGCCTAGCAGGACAGCGCCCTCTGCAGGTGACCCACCGCATGCTTTCGGAGGTTCAGCTTGGTTTGCAGCCCTGTGCTCACGTGGGGCAGCTTCTCGCTGGTGTTCTAGTGTGAGCCGCTTCCCAAGGTCTTGCCGTTGGTGGACAGAGAGTAGACCATGTGTACTGATCACCATGAGCTCACCCCAGCCTGGCTCCCAGGACACCCCCAGGAACCCCAGTGTTCCCTGGCTGGCCCTGAAGATCCATGGGGTCTAGTTGCGCATCTATGGTGCTCAACCCACCCAGCCTCCTCCCAGAAGTGCCAGAGAGAGGTGGGGAGAGACAGAGCCCCTGCGTGGCGGTGTCCCAGCCAGAGCCGCCGTGCATCCTGTGTCTTGGTTGGTGCCTCACTGTCCCCAAAGAACTGAGCCCACCAGGTCCCTCTGGCTGGACCCCTCCGTGTCCTGCCCCTCAGGAAGCCCCATCCCTCCGAGCATTTCTTTTGCCCAGCTGCGTCCTGCTGAGGCCTGCCCCAAATCCCAGGACCAATCCCAGAACGGGCCATGCGGCCGCCACCCTACCCCCCGGCCTCTGCCCCTTCCCACAGACCGACGCAGCCAGGGGCTGTCCTCCCGCATGCACAAGTGGTTCTACGAGAGGTTTGGGGAGTATGTGGAGGACTTCCGCTTTCAGCCCGAGGAGAACACCGTGGAGACGGAGGAGCCCCTCAGCGCTCGCAGGTAGGGCCCTCGCCCGTCTTCCTGGGGTGCGTGTATCCTGGCAGGCACTTGCAGGGCCAAGTTGGGCCTGAGCCGCATCGTGTCCGTGCTGGTCTGGCTCGTGCTTTGTGACCAGTGTTGCATCATGGTGGTGTGTGCAGGCCCAGTGCCTGCTGCCCGGGCCTCCCTCCCTGGTCCGGCTGGCTGGGCCATGTGCGGGGTCGGTGCACCTCGGCTCCCCTCCCCAGGCACTGCTGCAGGGCCTGGGGTCTGAGAAGCAGATCTGTGTGGGCCCTGTGCCCAAGGGGGAGGCGGCAGGAGGTGAGGGGCTGGTTCCTGACTTAGAAGCCTGGTCCTGCATGCGTGCGGGGAGGCCGCGTCGCCATGTGCGACCACTCGGGAGCCGAGAGTGCGGGCACTCGGGTGGCGGGGAGTGAGCCTGGCCCTGTCTCTCCTCTCCCAGGTTGACGGAGAACATGAGACGGCTGAGTGAGTGCTGCCTCGCGGCGGGCGGCGCCAGGGAGGGGAGCTGCTCTGCGGTGTGAGCCGCGCTGAGCTTCCCCCTGGAAAGATGGCTTTCAGGGAGGGACGTGGCCGGCCGTGTTTGGGGGCTGACAGAGCGTGGACCAGCTCTGGCAGCCAGCATCCTGGGGCCCTGGGAATGCGAGTGGCAGGCCTCCCATCTTGGCCCCTTCCCTTTCTCCTGCCCTGGAAGGGGCAAATGGCATCCCCCCTGGGACCACAGCCAGCACCGGGAGGACCCGACCAGGGCTGAGAGCCGGCCAGTGCTGCGCTGACTGTCGGCTCTGTCCCCAGAGCGCGGCGCCAAGCCTGTCACTAACTTTGTGAAGAACCTCTCTGCCTTATCCGACTGGTACTCCGTCTACACCTCCGCCATCGCCTTCACGGTGAGTGGCTCCTGGCGGCACAAGCAGGGTGTGTCCGCCGGCCTTCACTGGGCGGCCCCTGGGTGCAGAGCCCCAGGTAGCACCTCGTAGGCCCAGGGTGTGCTCAGCCTGTCTCTCCGTCTGTGAAGTGGGCAGGTAGAGGGGCCACAGGGTCAGATCAGAAGCTGGCCCAGGGCCGGCCTGCATGGCCCCCCAACGGGACACAGTCACTGCTGTCCCTACGTGGCACGTCCTCACAGCGGTGTCCAGGAAGGGGCTTTGGCGGGCCCACCGTCTGGCTTACCAGATCGACTGGGTGGGTTGGATGGGGCCGCCAGATATCAGCTACTGGGGCCTGGCAGCCTGTGCACAGAGCATCTGGTCCTGGGGCCAAGCAGGTTCCTCACTAGTATGTGGGCACAGGAACCCAGCCTGGCTTCTGGGACACCAGTCCTTGGGAGAGAGAGAGGCGGATATCAGGCTATGGAGGCTCTAGACGCCCTCCCTGGAATTGTCCCGAGGCCACCTCCCAACCCATGTCTGTCTGGGCATTTGGCTCTCTGCAGGAGCCCATGACCTGGCAGGGTGTGAGGGTGCCAGTCAGCGTGAGGAGGATGCACCCCCTACTCACCTGCCAGGGCAGCAGGCCAGAGGGGTGATCTGGAAACCACTCAGGTAGCCAGAGGGCGCCGTCCTGCCCAGTGGCCCATCTCCGGGGAGATCTCCCGGGTGGCCTCAGCCTGGGAGGGTCCTGAGGACGCCGTGGCCTTTGGGCAGGCCCCTGGGAGGACTCACTGTCCACCTGTGGGGAGGCACCGCCCTGCTCCAGGACCCGAGGCCCCTTCCCCCGCCGCCTCCTGGACAATCAGCTCTGTGGGCCTCCCGGCTGAGAGGTGCCCTCTGCCCACCTGCACCTTGCTCAGAGACGTGCCCTCCTTCATGCCCCCCAGCCTCTACCTGAACGTGGTAGAGTCTGTCTCCTGCCCTCTCTGAGCATCTGGGGTGTGCTTTCCACCAGGGCTCGCCTCCCCGTTGGCCCTGCTGTGTCTGGGGCACGGGGGCTTGGTGGGAGCGGCTGGGCCCTGTTTGGGTCGCTGCCCTCGTCTTATCCCTGCTGGCCCGGCAGCTGCTTGCTCAGGACATGGAGCCCCTGGTGTGGGCAGTGGGCAGCCTTGTCCGGGATGCCCGTCCTGCATGCCCTGGCCCCTGGGGTTGGGAGCCTCGGGGGTCTGGGGGCGCGAGCTCGTCCTGAGCCCCTGCCCGCCGTCTCCCGCAGGTGTACATGAACGCCGTGTGGCACGGCTGGGCCGTCCCCATGTTCCTGTTTCTAGCAATTCTGAGGCTGTCCCTCAATTACCTCATTGCCAGGTAGGTGGCCGGCCGGCCCAGCTGGTGTCCGGAGGAGGGCCCTCTGATAGGCCCCAGTGCCCCGGCAGGATGGCCGCCCCTCCCCCAGGCTGCTGGCCTTACCATGGGTGGTTCCAAATCCCCATGTCTCTCTGGGAAGGTCGCTGCTGGGCTCTTTGTCCTCCTGCTGGCAGGGAGGCTCCCCCAAGCCCCTGGAGTCCGGACAAGAAAGTGCTGGCGAGGGGCTGGAACTCAGAGCAGGCTGGAGCAGGGCGTGCGGGTTTCCCGCCAGCCTGGGAGCGCCACTGAGAGTGAGCCCCGCCTCCTGGCACCCTCGTCCCCTGTCTGAGCTCCCCTTTCCTTAAAGGCCTTTGGGAGGCTAGCACCCTGGGGCGAACCCTTGTCCCCCTGCTCCAGGTGAGGCTTGACCTGTGGCTGCCAGGAGTGAGGCTGAGTTAGCTGGCTGGAGAGAGGAAGACCAGAGCCCCAGTGCCAGCCTTCGCTCAGCCCTTCCTGGCTTCTCCATCCTCTTCTATGAAGACTTTTGTTAATTCATTTGAAAATAAAACATTGGCATCCTCTTGATGGCCGGGTGCAGTGGTGCCCACCTGTCATCCCAGTACTTGGGAGGCTGAGTCAGGAGGATGGAAGGTTTGAGGCCAGCCTCAGCAACTTAGCACGACCTTGTTTCTAAATGAAAAATAAGTAAAAAGGGCTGGGAGTGTAGCTCAGAGGCAGAATGCCCCTGGGTCCCATCCTCAGCACCAAAAATAAACCAATAAATCTTGACGGAGCCATCAGCCCGTGAGGTGTGCAGGGCCACTCCGGCAGTTCTGGGCCTGCCTCTGCCATTGCGTAGATGGCCTCTCTCCTGCTGGCCATTTTAAAGGACAGCGGCCTCGGAGGCGAGCAGCCGAGGGGACTGTGCTGAAGGCAGGCCAGGCCCCCGCCCCTTCCAGCTAGGAGCCGCACTTTGAGGCTGACCCCTGGCACCATTTGCTGGTGGCACTGTTGAAGCAGGTGGTTTCTGTTTGCCAGGGGCTGGAGGATACAGTGGAGCATCGTGCCGGAAGTGTCTGAAGCCGTGGTGAGTCCTGGCGCGCAAAGGGGCCCTCTGTCTCTGCACGACTCAGCCTCAACTGCACGGGGCCGTCCCAAGACAAGTCCCGCCCAGCTGAGCCCCCGGGGCCGCCCTCTCTGGCCCCAGCTGGGCTGAGCTCAGCTGTGGGAGCGTGAGTCCCCCTGCCCATCTGTCCTTGCTGAGCCTTCCCAACTAGGGGGTGACGCAGGTGGCCAGGGAACAGACCAGCAGCCATGTCCTGCCCAGGACCCTGGGACCACATGGGCCACCGCCTGCTTTGTAAAGGGACACTGATGCCCGGCCAACCAGCTCATTGCCCCCTGTGGCGGCGGCTTCTGTGGTACAGTGGAGTTGCCGTGGCCAGCCACCAGCCTGCAAAGCCCGAGATATATCTACAGGAGCCTCCCTAGAGGGCGATGTGGGCCAGCGGGCAGCACCCGGGGGTGGTGGGGGAGCCCGTATCTGAGCACTGGCCCAGAGGGGTCCCGGGGGCATCTTGGGGGGCACGTGGGACCACCTTCCGGAATGAATGGGGATAGGTGTAAACTTGGACAAGCCAAAAGAGGCTCCCCATCTGCCTGGGCCTCAGTTTCCCTGCCTGTCAGGGGAAGACTCACACTATTGACATGAGGGAATTGGGCCTTAGCTCCACCCCTGGGGGCTGCTGTGCTCGCCCACCCTTTGGACCAGGGAGGGGGCTGGGGCAGGAGGGGGGCCTTCCCCAGCAGCAGCAGGGTGCCCTCCTCTCTCTGGGTCCTCTCTGGCTGTGCAGGGACAGCGAAGTGACCCGCAGGCCCAGGGGCTTCCTGCCTGCTGTTTGTCAGTGGTTGTTTCAAACTTTTAAGTCTCAGTGGAAAATTCTCTCCTCTTTGGCTAAAGGAGCCTCCGAAGGAAGATCTGACGGTGTCTGAGAAGTTCCAGCTGGTGCTGGACGTGGCCCAGAAAGCCCAGGTACCACCGGGGCGCAGCCAGGGCTGAGGGCGGACGGGCCAAGCCCAGGCTGGCTGCCTGCCATCCGCCGACTACAGCCAGCCTGCCCGTTCTTAAAGAGCTCTTCCCAGCCCGCCGAAGGGATGCGGCCTTGTGTGGCGGGAAGCGCCTAGTGGCAGGGGTCACGTTCCCAGGAATATAGGTCAGCCGGTGCTATAAACATGGCCATCTCTTCTTTGACCAAGCCCCCTCTTGGAGTGGCCGGGCGAGCAGGACTCAGGGCCCCTGTGGCCATGGGGCCATAGGACTGGGCATCTCTGGGGTCCTCTGGGCATCTTAGTGTCACGAGGGCCTGCAGCCGCCCATCACTGCTTCTCCTTTCTCTAGAATCTCTTTGGCAAGATGGCTGACATCTTGGAGAAGATCAGGAAGTAAGTCTCCAGCAACCCCACCCTCACCCCGTGCAGCGCCCCCACGCCGGCCTGACCCGACTCTCTTACAGCTTGTTCATGTGGGTCCAGCCCGAGATCACACAGAAGCTGTACATCGCGCTGTGGGCCGTCTTCCTGGCCTCCTGCTTCTTCCCCTACCGCCTGGTGGGGCTCAGCCTGGGTAAGGAAAAGCCGGGCCCGGCCCGAGATCAGGGTGTGCCCCAAGCCGGGCGCGGAGTGCTTGGGATGCTGGCAGGAGGCTGGCAGGTCTGAGCCCAGCCGGTGGTAACTTCACGAGACTCTGAGGACGAACACCTGCTGCCAGGCTGGGCGCGGCGGCACACACCTGTAATCTTAGTACTCGGGAGACTGAGACAGAAAGATCGCAGGTTCAGCCGTAGCAGCTTAGTGAGACCCTGCTTCCAAAAAAAATAAAATAGAGCAGGGGGGTTAGCTTAGAGGTAGAATGCCCCTGGCTTCAATCTCCAGCAACACGCACGTGTACGTGCATACCATTCCAGCACCAAAGCCCCAAACAAACCCCCCCCCCAAAACAGCCTCTGCCTCCTTCCCTCCAGAAGCGAGGCCAACCTTGTTGTTTAGTAAATTGGAGAGACGTAAAGCCCCGGTGAAATCTAGGGCCATGGCAATCGTCTCTCCAATCAAGCGGGTGCTCTGCTTCTGAGAGGCGCCTGCTCCCTGCCATATGGAAGGGCTGGCTGTGGCCTGGGTTTCCTGAGCACAGGTGGCCGGTGGCCCAGTGCCAGATCCTCAGGGTGACACTGAGCGGGGCCAGCCCTGATCAGGTGCAGAGGCCAGGAGCAGCCGAGGAATCTCATGCCATGGTGTCAGGCCACGGCCACAGGCACCTAAACCATCCGATCCTTTCCCGTGTTGGCTGCCGGTGAGGGGACGCGGGGCTGCGGGGCAGTGGCCGCTCCCTGGCAGGCACGGAGCTGCCCGCTTCCGCCTGCCCTCCCCTCTGCCTTTCTTTCCTTCGCTATCAGTGATGGAGTGTGCTGTGGTCACGCAGGAGCGAGCCCCTAGGGACCTTGTCCTTGCAGGGCGGTGGGCATCTCCTAAGCCTGGGCCGGGTGCTTTGTGTTAGCCGTAAGAGCAAAGATGGGGTGAGGGACACCCTTCATGCTGGAGCCGGGAGGTTAGACCTCATCCCTGACAGCTGGGAGGCCGCGCCTGGAAAGCAGCCTGTGGCCCAAAGCGGCAGCACATGCCTGTGATCCTGGTACTTGGGAGGCTGAGACAGGAAGAACACAGATTAGAGGCCAGCCTCAGCATCTCAGTGAGACCCTTTTACAAAATAATAAATAAATTAGGGCCGAGGGTGTAGCTTGGAGGTAGACCAACCCTGAGTTCCATGCCCAGTACCACGGGGGGCGCCGTGCTGTAAGCAGTCACGCGGGGCCAACACGGCAGCCCTGACCTTCCTGCTCTGAGTGGTCAGCAGGAGGGAAGCCCCAAGGGGACGTGGCGTCTGGGTCATTCTGGCAGCAGCAGCCTGGGAAGCTCCATGGGGGCTCTGCAGGATGCAGCCAGCCCCAGGTGGCGCCCGGATGGGGACGAGGCTCACTACCCAGCATGCTCTGTGGCCAATTCGTCACTTTGCGTACTTTTCCCCATAGCTCTTGTCATGACCTGTGGTGGCCAGGGATGTTTATTAACTTATTAATGTCAGCTCCACTGACTGTAGCCTGGGCAGGTGGGGGTGTGGCCCGTGGTGGGAGAGACCTGGTCAGGCAGTAGGGGGCCTTGGGTCCCAGTGGCCGGAACCCTTGTAGAAGGCAGAGGCACTTAGTAGCCGGTGGATGGGTGGGGGAGGAAGGGACCTGGGTGCTGAGGACTCGCCCTGGACTGCTGTGTAGGTGATGGTGCCCGCACCCGGTGTGAACGTGAACACAGGATTGTGGGCTGGGGAGATGTGAGGAGTGTGGCCGCCTGACAGCCCTGCCTGGGATTTCAGGCCATGGCACAGATGAATGTCCTGGACATTGAGGCCAGGGAGGGACATGAGGCAGACTCTTAGCTCTGGGGGCACCTGGCCGCCCTGGCTCTGGGGGCGGGGGTGACAGGAGAGGTCCTGGGGCGACCTGCAGGGGAGGTGGGGTGGGGTGTGACCAGCGTCTGTGCTGTGGGCATGGAGCATGGGCCTAGCTGGAGCTGGTGAATAAGCCTTGGGGAGTTTGGCTGTGGGGGTCCCTGAGGTCCCAGGTGTCCTGGACCCCCAGCCTGGAGTCTCCACGGGGCAGGGAGGGAGACGGCTGCATCCAGTCCCTTGGGGGAGGCCACGCTCAGATCAGGAAGTGCAGAGGCGGAGGCCGAGGTCCTGAGGCTACCTAGGGGAAGAGTCTTGTGGGCCCCTCACTCACCTCCGCCTCAGGAGGCTGTTTCCTTTCCTTCCACCCTGCAGACCCCGGGCCCTGCCCCCTGTGGGCCTCAGGGTGCTCCCAGCCTGGAATCCCAGCCTGGGGCCAGCACAGGGCCTGTCCACAGTGAGCGGGGTGTCACAGTGCTGGCCCACTGTGAACAGGGGTTGAGATTGGCGGCCACACTGCCAGGGGCTTCAGTCATGACCAGCGGCCTCTCCTGCTCGGTGGGTTTGGGGCGGTGTCCTGGCCCTCCACTGCCCTTTCTCGGAGCTCTGGGGGGCAGGTGCTGGGCCATCGTCCTGAGTAGATAGGCCCAGCGCAGAGTTCCGGGCTGAAACGGACCCTGTCCTCCCCAGGGCTCTACGCCGGCATCAAGTTTTTCCTCATCGACTTCATCTTCAAACGCTGCCCGAGGCTTCGAGCCAAGTACGACACACCGTATGTTGCCTGGCGGAACCTCCCCACAGACCCCCAGCTCAAGGAGCGGGCCAGCGCTGCCGTGTCACGCAGGGTGAGCCCACGGGAGGCGCACGGGCTCCACCCGCCTTGCCCTGCTCGGAAGCTGGTGCTTCTCAGATCTCATGGGCCCCTGAGACACGCAGCTGAAGGTGTTGCGAGGCCCTAGGCTCCTGCGGCCCCGCAGTCCCTTCCTTCTGTTGGGGGCAGCAGCCCAGAGAGCCTCAGGAACCCTCCCTCTTGTCCCGGGTGGGGGAGTTGGCCATGCCTGCCGAAGCCAGGGGCCTGGGTCAAAGGACCCCTGGTGAACACCCACGGGTGCATCGTGGCCCCAGGACTCGGGCTGGAGGATCTGCAGGGCTGGTGGGCTCCTCCGGGTCCCTTGGGCGTGTGTGGGGGTCTGGCTCAGCAGGTCTCCCCAGGATGTCTCGGGGGTGTCCCGTAGATCACTTGGAGCATGGGATCTAAAGAGGTGGTTCTGTGGCCCCTTGACGTTGCTCTCAGTGGGAGCGAAGCTCTGGGTTGTGTGTCCGGGATGACTGGGAACCTGATGGCTCTGGTCCCGCAGGCAGAGCTCACTGTAGGGCGCAGGGGCAGGCGCAAGCCCTTCGGGATGGGATGAGGACCATCTCCCTGGGGTATTTGGGATAGGGGCTTTCCTGGGGCTCAAGACTACCTGTCATCAGCCGCTCAGGAGTGTCAGGGAGCAAGGATGTGGCAGGGGTACTGGGATGGAGGCCAGCCCCATGTCCCACTGGCCCTGTGTCTGTGCTTAGCCTGCTGTGTTATGGCCTCGTTTTCTTTTGTGGCGGTCACATGTGTGTCTGTCATCTTCTTTCTGGCCAGCTGTCGGGGCATGACAAGGTACGGTGTCCGTGTGCCCTGGCTGCTGTGGCCTGGTGCTGTTTCGTTGCTGTGTCGTGACTGGTTTTCTCACGTTGCTGGTGCTGGGTGTGTTCTAACTGTTTCAGTGCAGAGCACAGGCAGCCTGGTCCTTGGCTTTAGTGCCAGGGTGCAGGCTGAGCCCCAGAGCCGTGGGCTGGGAAGGTTGTGGGTGTTATGGGGGTGCTCCACCCAGCCAAGGAGGAATCCAGCACAGCCTGTTACTGCGGGGCCACCTTTGCACTCTAGCTTGCAGGAGTGGGTGGAGCCTCTCAGCTGGTCAGAGTTGGAGCCAGGTGTGGGCAGGGAGGCCTGCATGCACCCTCTGGTCACCAGTGGGGCCAGCTACCTCTCCCCAGCGCCTGACCAGGGCCCTGTGTGCTCTTGACAGCTGCAGACGACCTCTTCACGGAGCTACGTCTCCAGCACACCTACTGGTCTGAGTAGAGAGGAAGATGCCAGTCGCTTCCACAGCACCAAGAAGGGCAACTTCCACGAAATCTTTAACTTGACCGAAAACGAGCGCCCGCTGGCTGGTATGTGTGCAGGGTCCATGACCCAGCCAGGCCCAGGTGCAGACGGGAGGCCGGGCGAGGGCTCAGCCTATGCAGAAGGGGTAACTCGCCCGGGACAGGCTGACGGAGCATGCGGAGATCACCCTGCTTCCGTGGGCGGGAGGCAGTGCCAGAGTCGGGTCTCACGGGGAGGCCCAGGCACCAGGAGGAGGGCACGCCGTGCTCTGCGGAGAGGCAGGCTCTCTGCACCTGCTTAACAGCAGAAATCGAGGGCGCCTGCCCCGAGGTAGGAGAGAGACCCGGGGAGTGGGCATGGCTCTGCCCCCATCAGTGCAGGCACGCAGGGTACTGGCCTGAAGCCCGTGCCCCAGGCCGGGCACGTCCTGGCACTGTGGCCTGTCTGTGAACGAGAGCTGTCTAGTAACGGGCACCTCAGGGGCCCGGGTGTCTGGTAGACCTTCCAGAAAGGAGCTCCTGTAAAGCTCTTGACCTGTGCGGCGCTGCGTGTGGCCCTCCCTTCCCAGGGTCTGGCATGCTAAGCTGCGGTTTGGTTTATTTTCTGGCCCGGTCAGCCTGGGCGCTTGCGCAGTAAACCTGTGTGTTCACGTGCAAGACAGAAACCTTTCCCAGACACCGAGAGGCCACCGCGCTCCTGGCCGTCCACCCTCCTCTCTGCGGGATGTGGTTTTTGTTGTTGATTTTGCTTTTGTGGTGCTGAGGATGGAACCCGGCACCTCTACGTGCTAGGCAAGTGCCTCCACCCGCGCTGAGCTCCTGATGGTCCCCGCGGACGCGGGCGTGTCTGAGAAGTCAGCGTTAGTGGGCGCCAGCATCTGATCAAAGGGACAGTCTCCAGCGGGAGAAAATCTCAGGCCAATCTCTCCCCACTAGTGTGTGAAAATGGCTGGCGCTGCTGCCTGATCAACAGAGACCGGAAGATGCCCACGGACTACATCAGGAACGGGGTTCTGTATGTGACGGAGAAGTGAGTAGGGCCACAGGCCATGCGTTTTCCTAGAGCGGCTGGAGGGCTGGAGGGACCTCCAGCTGTGACTGCAGAGGGAGGAGGTGCAGGAGGGCCCCTGGCTGGGCTCAGCGGGCAGCTTGTCCAGAGCTCTGGGTGCCAGCCCCCTTCTGGTTTTAGGAATACAAGATCTCTCCCGCTCTGTTCTACCTGCTGCGTGTGCTCCCAGGGATAGGAAGTGCCTCCAGGCTTAAACCCCAGGGCCAGCACTGTCCTCCAGGCCCCTGGGAGCCGTCTCGTCAGGATGTTCTTGCCGGGGCGAGATGTTCAGAGGGGCGAGGGGCAGAGTCTCCCGGGAAGGGGCGTGTGCAGTGAGCTGCTGGAGCCCAGGCCCAGGTCCTCCTTGTGGTCTGTGTGGCACATAGAAGCCCAGAGATGCTCTGGCCTCTTCTCTGCTGGCCCAGACGGCACGGAGGCTGGTCCCCACCACTGTTTACCCCAGGTGAGGGAGGCGGGGGTGCGGTCTACTGTCCGCCTGATGGAGCCCCGCGGCCACCTGTCCCCCACACCACAGCAGCGGCCAAGGCCCTGAGCTCCCTCTCCAGCCCCCTCAGAAGGACGAGGCACGGAGACCCCTGGCCTCCGGGAATCCTGCGGGAGTGGCGTCTTAGGGTCAGCGCAGAGCTTGGGTTCCAGTTTCCCGCAGGTGCTGTTTGGTGGAGAGGGGTGCCGCTGGCGGCCCCGCTCCGGCCGGGTGTAGACGGCTTCTGCCATTCCTCCCCGTCTAGTTACTTGTGCTTCGAAAGCTCGAAGTCTGGCTCTTCGAAGAGAAACAAGGTCATCAAGCTGGTGGACATCACGGACATTCAGAAGGTGGGCCTGTGCCGCGTCCCCGCGTCTGGCTCTTGTCCCCTTCTGGATTTCGGGATAGAGGATCTCGAAAGCCATCAGGCTGGTGGGGGTCATTGGGAAGGGCTGCTGTCCAGAGACTTGCCCAGACGCCGCTACCGGGGTTCCAGCTCACCTTCCAGAAGTCTCCGCACAGGGCCTGTCACCTCCATCAGGGTATCCACCCACCTTGGGCCATCCCAGCTCATCCTCGGCCGGCTGCCCCAGGTCCCCAAGGGTTGGCTTCGTCCCAAGAAAGGGGTCCCCAAGCCTCTTGTAGCCAGTGTCCCGCCATCTCTGAGACCCCACCCCACACGTGCCGGCCTTAAGGTGGCCCCGTAGACAGCCGTGTCCACTGAGGGAGTGTCTTTGCTCCTTTGCGGGTCAGCCTGCGTGGGCACAGCTGGATGTGGGCACAGGTGTGTGCAGTGCCCTAGGGACAAGGCTCAGGGAACAGAGGACAGGTGCCCTCAGCTGGGGTCTGGGGCCCACCTGCTTCTTCCTAGGCCCAGCAGTCTGCGGCAGGGTTGGCATGTAGGCTCTCGTGGTCACTCCCTCTCAAGAGGACAGGTGTGTAGTCAGTTGAGTGACAAGAAGCCGAGTGCCCGCAGTCTACCCCAGGCATCTGCCAACAGATTTCCCTCCCGGTGCCAGGCCCTGCCCTGTGAGTGAGCCTGGTGCCCGTTCTCCTGTGCGCGGTCCTTAGGGAGCCGCCTTCCCTGGGTCCTGTCTGCTGGCCCCTGGCTTCCCAGTCACGGAGTGAGCAGGGGCTCACAGGTCCTCTGGCGGCTGGGGAGACCAGGCCCTGTGGGCGTGGTGAGAATACCCTGTCCTCAGGAGCGCCATGGTGATGGCCCTGCTGTTGTCCTTTCAGTACAAGGTCCTGTCTGTCCTCCCGGGCTCCGGCATGGGGATTGCCGTATCAACACCATCGACCCAGAAAGTAAGTGCCGGGCAGTGGGGTGAGTGTCAATGCTACGTGAGCCCCCCGGGAAGCTCAGAGCCCAGGCCAGCTGAGGCTTCAGTTTGGGGCAGAGCCCTGCCCCCCGCCCCCCAAGCAGCAGGAAGCTGCTGTCCTGTCGAGTTTGGGTCAGGTGGCCTGGGCCCTGGGGGTTGTGGGGTCACAGGACACAGGGGGGTAAGGCACAGAGGAGAGTCAGGTGGTGCTAGAGCCTGCAGCCCGTTCTCTACCTCCTGGAAGTAGGAGCCTTTGGGTGGGAAGGCTCTTCTGCTCGCCGCCCTGGCCTGGGGTGTCGGCCCTGGCCTGGCAGCACTCACTGAGGCGTTTTTTCCACCAGCCGCTGGTGTTTGGTGCCATGGTGCACAGGGATGAGGCCTTCGAGACCATTTTCAGCCAATATGTGAAAATCACGTCCGCAGCGGCCTCTGGTGGTGACAGCTAGTATCGACTCCGATGCCACTGGACTCTTAAGGACTTGACGGGACAGATTGGACGTCCTCTGCTCTTTTGCAATAACCCCTCAATCCGTGGCTCCTGCCGTGTGGTCCACGTTCCGCAGACCCCTCCTGCGAGGGGAGGGGCTCCCAGGACGGGGCTGGGCTGCCCCGAGGGCACGTGGGGCACCCGGTGGACGCCTGTGGACACGGAGCAGAAGATCCTTGGGGTCTGTCTGAGGGACACCCCAGGACACGCGCCGCCTCGACCCACCACACACAGCCCCTCGTCCTCCATCCTGGCCTGGAGAGGCTTGGCCTTGGCCACCCCGAGAGGCTCTGGTGGCCCCGTGCCCCAGTCTCTGGAGGCGAGATGCTTCCCAACCAAAGCCATGGCTAAGCTTCCTGGGGCCCTCGCCTGCGGGGTTAGTGAAGGTCAGCGAGGGGCAGATGGAGGCCTCGCCGCGACCACCAGGGGGCAGTGGCCGTCACTCCATCTTTAGTGAGCCAGGCTTGGCGGGGGCGGGGCACGGCTGCTGTAAAGTCGGTAGGAAAGAGCTTGGCCCAGGCGTGTTCAGGGCACCTCTTGTCTCGCCAGCCGCCGTGTCCACTGGCCCTGCCACCTACCTGTCCATCTCATCTCGGCCGTGGCTGGCAACCAGCCCGGTACAGAATGGCGCTGAGGTGAAAGCACATCTTTTTTAACACTTTGCTCTTGGGGAAAGCCCAGGAGGACGTCGGGAGTCTTCACGGAGCTCAGAGCCTTGGCTACTTGCTCTCAGGTGAAGGTCACGGTCTGGCAGGCAGGCGGCCTCCAGGCTGCAGGCACAGGGGTCAGAGGGGTGGAGCCGGCGCAGCTGGCGCTTCCTGACCCACGGAAGCCGGACCAAGATGTCCTGCACCGCTCATGGGCTGTCAGGGTGTCTCAGGAGGGCTCTGTGTGCTGGGGTCGCCGCACCCCGGTATCTGACAGTATTCTTCTTTCCTTGTGTGCCCCGCGAGTGCTAAGCTGGGCACAGACCTCCCAGTGCCACCCAGGGCAGCCCATGTGGCTTTGATGAAAGGCCGGAGCGAGGGCTTGCAGGCTCGGCTTATCCCGGGACACCGTGTCTGGTTTGGAAGGGAGAGAATGCGGGACCTCCAAAGGGTGCGCCTGCCTCCCGTCTGCAGCCCCAGTGGGCGACTCCGGCCCCTTCAGCTCATCCTGAGTCCTCCCGGGTGTCACTGAGATTGTTGTTTTTTGAAGAAACAGAAGATTATATTTTTTACAGAGAGCAAGCTGTTTTTCTTATTTTTGTATCATTTTTCAGATGTAATTTTTACCTTTGCTCTGATCCTCATTTGCTGGATTGGGTGTGAGACCCGGTAGCATGGGCTGGTGACCCCCCCTCGCAGAGGCTACAGGACCACACGCTGGTGCAGGTGCCAGGTGCGCCAACCAGCCAGATCAAGCACACACACCCCGGGGTGCAGGCCCCAGGCCTAGGAAGCGTCTCCTCCATGACCCCGGAGCTTTCCAGTGTATGGGGAGAGATGGGGCAGCCGAGCCCCAAGGTGCCCACGGGGAGCGGGTGGCCCTGCTGCCCAGGGCTGGCTGTGGGGCGAGGCCCACGGGGACGGTGCCCTCTCTTGGGGAGGCTGGCCCCAGGCACGGTGAGGAGCGGGGCTCCTTTGGCAGTGAGTGGTTGGGTTCGAGTCCCTTTTACAAAGAAGGGGAGATGAGGACTGACCACATGCCGTGTGGCCACTGTGGCGCAGGGAGAGAGCGTGCTTTTTACTTGAGTGTGTAAACCTGGGCAGATATTTAATTTCTGTGACTAATCACTGAACTAGAATGAATGTTAAATTTTGTACGTCCAAAGCTTGAGTCTATTTTGGATCTGTACATAATTGTTACTGGTGTAACTTTTGTTCTACAAAAGGATTGTACTGTATGGAGAACCGATAAAAACAAATCCCTGTCACATTTTTTAAGAAAACCTTGTTTAAAGAAAAAGTCTTGTATAAATTATAATTTTTATTTAAATAAACCTCAGATGCTTTGTGCTAAGGCTCAGGGCCTCTGCTTCCTTGGCAGGCACGTGGCTGTGGGCGGCCTCCCGGGCTGCAGAGCTGTGGGGTGGGGCCACCTGGGTGGAGGGGGCTTCATGGTGAGGTAGTGCCCCGTGGCGAGTCCTGCTGGGCCGGGGAGGCGGCCCCCAGTCCCAGACGAAGACGGAGGCCGGATAGCAAGGGGGCAGCTGACGGGAAGAAGAGCTGAGGCTGGCTCTGGGTGGGAAGGAGGTGCGATCAGGCAGTGCCCTGGGGCTGGGGTGCAGGTCCTGAGCAGAAGGGTCCCTGGTGATATTATGTCTTAGTTGACCTTGACACAGATACCACAGATACCAGCCAAGGCAGGACACAGGAACCCACCTGGCTGGGGTGTGTGTGTGTGTGTGTGTGTGTGTGTGTGTGAGAGAGAGAGAGAGAGAGAGAGAGAGAGAGAGAGAGAGAGAGAGAGAGACAGACAGACAGACAGACAGACAGACAGACAGACAGACACTGGGGATTGAACCCAGGGGATTCTACAACACTGAGCTACACCATCAGCCCTATTTTATTTTTTATTTTTATTTATTTATTTTTGTAGTACTGGGGATGGATCCCAGGGGCATTCTACCTCTGAGCTGCACCCCCAGCCCAATTTTTTGTTCTTTATTTTTAAATAAGATCTCACTGAGTTGCAAAGGGCCTCAGTAAGTAGCTGAAGCTGTCTGCAAACCGCGATCCTCCCATCTCAGCCTCCCGAATGCTGGGATTACAAACATGTGCCACCACGCCTGGCTTATTTTTTATTTTGAAACAGGGTCTCACTAAGTTGCTGAGGGTGTCGCCAAGTTGCTGAGGCTGGCCTTGTACCTGCAATCCTCCTGTCTCAGCCTCCCATGTACTGGGATTGGGTGTGAGCTGTCACCCGGCTCCCTCTGACTTCTCAAACCACTGGAGTGAAGCAAAGGCCGTGGGGGCACACTGCTGGTGCTTGGCCTCCCGTGCCAGGCAACATGAGCTCCAGGAGGCAGAGGCCTGCCCAGCTCCCCCAGGAAGGGGGTGGGAGCCCGGTGGGATCCTGAGGCATGTGGCCACAGAAGGCTGGACATTCTGCACCATCCATTCTGTCCCTCCACCCAGCTACCAGCCCGCCTGCCCTTCCTTACATCTATCCACGTGTCCACCGAGGGCACTGTCCTGGGTGCTGGGATAGAGGAGACGGCACAGGGCTCCCTGGGAGCCTGCAAACGCCCTCGGCCCTCCCTCCGCAGCACACTCTTGCTGCGTCTCCTCACCAGTCCCGCCCACACCCACACTCTCCCGTACCTCTTTCCAGCGCATCCTTCGCCCTGGCTTTGACCCCACCAGCCCACACTACCATCTGCTGGGCTGCATAGCTGGCCCCACGCCCAATCGTGCCTGGCCTGATTCTCAGACAACACAGCCCCCTCAGCTGGCTCCTGAAGGCCGGGTGGCGCGAGGGGAGGCAGGGCCCAGGCTGTGATGGCACAGGCCCCTGGACCTGGGCGTGAAGGGGCCAGGCAGGTCTCGGGGGGCTTGGAGTTCTGACTCGCCTGACTAGCACAGTCGTGCAGGCTGGAGATCCGCCCCCAGCGGAGGCAGCAAGTCACAGAGCGACGCAGCGCCTTTCCTTCAGATACGCAGCAAAGCTACAGACAACCACGCACCATGGGGATCGCAGCCCTGGCACACACAGGGGCGGTGCCACCCTCCGGTGTCCAGGTGCAGCGACCGCAACGGGAGGCAGGGCACGGAGGTCGGGGCGCCCCGGCCCCGGTTCCAGGCCTTGCTCTGGTTCTTGGCTTAGGCGCAGCTGTATCGCTTACTCATGGAAAATACTCTGCTTTGAAAAAAAAAGAAAAAAATGCCAAATTCTGCCCAAAGTATCTTTATTTTTGTCTTCTCAAACATCAGATCACATATGCCATTTTTCTAATCTTGAAACCAGCAAGATCAGAAAGAAAACGAAGCATCTTCTCCACCAGTGTTGCCCGGTTCCAGGAGGCTGTGTTACAGAGTGAAGCCACGCGTGTCCCCGGGCAGCAGCCCCCGCCTGGCCCCACTCCCAATCAGAATAAGTAAGAGCAGGTTATAGCGCGTGGCTGTCGCCTGTTTTGCACCAATGAGCCACAGAGGAGGTTAAAACACAGACTAGCCCAGCCCTACCATCACTTGTATTTCTCTCTTAACACCCTTCATCACGGGCCGGGGTCCCCTCATCTACGAAGCCCCATGGGAACCGGAACCTGTCCTGTCAAGAGTCAGAGACCGCCTCCATCCTGTGCATAGGTACTAAGGGACTTTCGGGGTGTCGGACGTGGCACCTGCCTCGGCGCCAAGGCTGGGATTTTGACGTGTCCTGTGACTGGTCAGTACCACAAGACATCTGCCCAGGTCAGTTTTTGCAAGGTTCATGGGGTTCTGGGGAGGACAGGGTGCGGGACACATTTATCATGGTGAACAGTCTTCAGATCTCTGGAGAACCTTGTGAAATGGCTCCAGGACCAGGGCCGCAGGGCCTCCTCGGAACGCCCCATCCGAGCCTCTCTGGAGCAGCCCGAGTGCGCGAAAGTGGGTGTCATGCCAGGTGGGACTCCCGGGAGCCCCCTGGGCCACCCAGCTGCTGGGCACGGGGCGGGGCAGGGGAGGGCACTGCCTTACAAAGACGTAGACCTCTGGTTTCTTCCCAACCCGGAAGAGGCATTAATAGAAACAGCAGGGTCTGTTTCCTCTTTCTACCCAGAATTTTCACTCGGCCATCAACGATTCCATCTGTACAACCGTCATGGATAACAAGGTCCATTAAAGAAGCCACCCTGAAGCTGCCCTGTAGCAGGGGTGTCGAATGATGAGACAGGAGATTTCATATACACTTCAACGTATAAGTCGATGCAAAGAATTCCAGAAATAGATGCTTCCTGTTGAACACCACGGCCGGCAGGCGCGCGCGAGCTCCAGCCCTACACGAAGCCCCACGGGTGTCGGTGGGGCCGCCTCCCAGTCGGCAGTTAGTTGCATTTCCTGGTATTTCAAAGAAAGCGACTTCACATACATCTTATTAAACACATCATGCTGCGAGGAGACAGACTAAGGACACTGCACGGTTGAGGGGCCCAGGGCAGGCGCCTGTGGGAGGTCCGCCTGCCGGGGCCGGTACAGGAAGCGGGGACCAACGCTGAAGATGCCGCTCGGCCCTTGTGGCGGACAAGACGACACTTTCACTAAACACATAGGGGTTGGTCAAAGATGAGGACGAGTCTGGCCCAGGAGATAAGACCTCGGGGCTTGCACTGAAGTAATCCCGCTGGGCCTAGGGACAGCCCCACCACCCCGCCTGTGGGCTGGGGTCCGAAGTCACAGGATTCCCAGAGTGAACTTTGTACCCACTGAATGCCAGCTGCTTTCTGCCCCCCTCCCAAGACCAGCCGTGTCGACCACTTGGTGAAATAAAACCTCGGTATTTTGCATTCTCAGCCATTAAGTTCCAGTTCCAAAGCCCACCACCTGCTCCGCCCTCTCCTGCCGGATTGTCTCAAACGCTGTGGTGTGCGCTCCCACGGAGCTGCTGTGGGTCAGCTGCCACGCTCCGTGCCTTCCCGTGGGTGCCGTGGTCTCGCTCCCACCCGCCACTTCAAGCAGGTCTACGCTGCAGGACAGTGGCTCTGCACGGCAAGGGTCACATAGCAATCGTCATAAGCGCTCAGAAACGAAGACAGATGTAAAATGGAGGTAAAAGGAATCATCTACTTTCCAAAACCTGGTCATGGACAATCCCAGAAAAAGTCTTGCTTAGCAGATCCGAGGGACCCGGAGGGCACCCCGTGTCTGCTGCTCTGACCTGATTCCTGGAAAGCACTCGTATTATAATGTCCCTGAAGTTACTGCAGTCGAGCCACCGACCGGCTGTTTCTAACTCTGCGCTGCTGACCTTGTGAAAACCTAAGCAGCCAGTGCCCCAAAGCGCAAGCGCCACCTGCTGAGACTAAGTTATGTGAAGGGCAGCTCGGTTCCCAGACGACTAAAATGCCAGCAGGTGCACACAAAGGTGTGGACAAAAGGTATGTTTTTTCCAAAATCAAGATTTAACTATCAAAAATAAATTTCTAAATTTAAATGTATATATCAACATAATTGGTCTGTAGTCATTTTCTTAAATAACGGTCACACTTCCTAAGCACAAGCTGGGCAGCACGGACGTCTTCTCAGCTGCACGTGTCTTGCTTAGGATTCTCTTCGATTCCTCGTGCAAAGAGTTGAACCAGCTGGCAGTGGACCCTGCGGAACAAAACGGTCACACTTAAAGTCCACGTGTGTCCCCCACTTATGGCTGACGCTGGCCCTGGCTCTGGCCGGAGTGGAGCTCATTGTCCAGGGTGGGGTCAGATGCCCTCATCAGCTGGCAGGGCCGAGCTCTGCCGCTTCAGGCACGAGCATGGCGGCTCACAGCCGCTCTACACGGATATTTTGTAGAGATGCTGGTGGCCAGGTGGGAAGGCCAGGGTGTCAGCAGACGCGATTCTACAACACCCCATCCACCGACCTCGGCGTCCTCCTCTGCACAAGCTCCTGGGTCCCAGGGAATCAGCACAGAGCAGCTCCACACGTGTCAAGACGCCTGGTCAAGAAAGGCCGGTGGCCTCATACCAGCTAGAGCGCGGAGGAGAGGAGCAGGTCGGGGTCCCGTGTCCCAGGCCAGCGCCACCTTCCTACCCGCAACAGCCCTGCTGGTCCTGTTTGTGGGTGACGGCACAGCTCTTTAGATGTGTTTTAGTGACCAGAGGCGTGCTGTCCAGACACAGTAACATCAGGAAAGATAGGACGGGCCGAGAAGGCTTTTCCCAACTGTGAAAGGCTACTTAATAAACACAAGCAGTATTTAAAACAATCCCATTTCCCGGATGTGTAAAGCGAGTGGACAGAAGGCAACCCTGTGCGTCCGGCTGGCCGCCTGGGCAGTTTCCTGGGACCTCTGCAGGCCCCTGTCCTCAGGCCGGAGCTGGGTGACCACCACCACAGGTACTGAAGAAAAGGGGCATTTGGATCTGGACTCAGGGAGGGCTAGCTGTCCTCTCTGCGTCCCGTGTTATGCGCCAGCAATGAAAGCCCGTGATCCTCACGCTGCGGCAGCCTCGCTGCTAGTGGCCAAGAGTCACAAGGTGGGCGGAGAGGTGTCCACCTGAAACCTCAGGGCACACTGGCACCATCTGCCAGGCAGGGGGCGCCAGGCTCCACTGGCCCACTTGGTTACAAAGGAGCCAGCCTCCTTAAAGAAGATTAGCATCTTGAAAGACTCGTGCATACGGTAAGAATTCTCCTGAAATGTCAGTCCCCCATCTCATAACATTTGCACACACACTCTTAATCTAATAGTCTTCAAGACCAACTCGCTTTTACTATCTTTTTGAAGTATGTATGCCCTGGGGGTTGAACTGCCGCATTCTATCTGAGCTATACCCCGGGTACTTTTTATTTTTATTTTGAAATAGAATCTCACTTAAGTTACCAGACACTGGCTTTGAACCTGCAATCCTCTTGTCTTGGCCTCCCAAGCACTGGAATTACAAGCTTGTGCCCTGCATCTGGCTTGTCATGTAATACTTTTAATTCAAGTATAGGTTTCCAGAAGAGTGGGGGTGGCGTCAGCCCCAGCGGCCGAGGCTTGTCAGCTCGTCCCTGGGGTCACTAGCTCTGAGCACCAGGTCAGACCGGGGGCTTGAGCAACAGAGACTGGAAGCTGCTCTCCTCAGCTCTGAGGGCGGCTGGGCAGGGAGGCCCCGTGGGGCCATCTCTCTGGTGGTGTCCCTGCCCGGCCACCCAGGCTCCTGGGGCCGCAGGCTGCGTGGGCCCTTGTTCCTACCAATCCCAGGGCAGCTGCTCCTCCTGCACCAGGCACCCCCCCCCCGTGGCTGCTGGGCGTGGCCTCTGAGGCTAAATGTCTCCTGGTGGATTCCAGGGCCACTGCCCACGGAGGCTGACTCATTTGTTTTTTAATTATTTACAGAAGAGAGAGACCAGAGGGGCCTTCAAAACCCGAGAAGTGTCGGCAAGATGCGCTGTCTCCAGGCCACCCCTCTACTCTGCAGACAGCGGCAGCCCGCCGGACATCTGGCATACAGAAAGGAATGCGTGTTTGTGCCTCTGGTACAGACCCTGGGCGCTCCCGGTGGCACGCCTGGGGGCCGGTGCTCGGGGCGGGCATGGGTGGGCAGGTGACGGCCTCGGCTCACCTGACCTCGACGCCAGGGCTGTGCAGAACCTCCCCGTCGCAGTTCCAGGAGCTCCTGGAGGCCGCGTAGCAGCACGCAGGGCTCTGGCTGCAGATCTGGCCGAACCGCTGCTTCCCGCCCTGCAGATCGCAGTCCTCCTCCAGGCTCCTCGGCGTGAACTGGAACTTCTTGACGCGATGCACGTCGACAAAAGTGAAGTCAAACTAAGGAGGGAGCGAGAGGGGAGCAGTGCTGTGCGCTGGTCCTTGTGGCACGGGGATGGAGCCCAGGGCCGGCGGCATGCCCCCACTGAGTCTCATCCCAGCCCGCCGCGGCATTGCTGCCGTCACCCCGGGCAGCGGAGCACTGAGTCAGGCCTCTGGCTCTGGGAGCCTGCGGTCCTCGGCCATCAGCTCTGAGCCACCCACTGCAGAGGCGCAAGATGGACACGCCCTCCCGGGCACCCTGACACGGTCTGTAACACTGCCAGAGTCACAGCCCGTCCGTGAGACCAGCGCTCTCTGCAGAGCTGTGGCAGTTAACTAGTCGAGCCTTGAAGAATCTTCTCTTTGCTGTCTAACAAGCTCTATTTACTTATTTTGGTACTGGGGACTAATTTATTTTGGTACCCAGGATTATTCTCCAAACTGCTCCCCAGCCCTTTTTATTTTGAATCGAGGTCTCACTAAGTTGCAGAGGCTGGCTTGGAACCTGCGATCCTCCCGTCTCAGTCTCCCGAGTACTGGGATTACAGACATGCACTATGCCTGGTTTAACAAGCACTACTTAAAAAGGCACACACAAGGCCGGGCGTGGTGGCGCCCACTTGTAATCCCTGCGCTTGGGAGGCGGAGACAGGAGGATCGCACAGGTTCGAAGCCAGCCACGCGCGCTGGCTTAGGAGACCCTGTTTCCAAATAAAAATGTAAAAATAGGTCTGGGAGTGTAGCCCAGAGGTAGAAGGGCTTCCAGGAACCCCAGTACCACAAAAAAAAAAAAAAAAGGGTAAAAAGCCACACACAAATGTGACTGGACCAGACCTTAAAGACAATTTAAGTAAAATTCCAAAATTTTAGTAAAATCAGAAGCCAGGAACCAAAATGATTAGACCCAGGTCTACACTGTGCAGACCACGGAGATGCCAGTGGCCAGGCTGGGCCTGGCCGAGGGTCAGAACAGAGCCACTCCTGGAGCCTGCGGACTTCAACTGACCAGAAACTCCCTTTCACTCTGCACGGATGTTAAGCAGGTGGTTACAGAGACATTCAGAATTCTTTAGTTTCTGTGCTCAAATAATTACATTTGCTGGGGGTCCTGGGGATTGGGCCCAAGGGGTTCCACCTCTGAACCATCTCCAGTTTTATTTTTATTTTTATTTTGAAATAGGGTCTTGCTAGATTGAGAGTTTCACTACTTGCTGAGGCTGTCCTCGAACCTGCGTTCCTCCTGTCTCAGCCTCCCAAGTACTGGGATTATAGTATGTGTCACCACCATGCCTGGATCCCCCCCTTTTTTGAAACAGGGTGTCACTAAGTTACTGAACAGTGGCCCTGAACCTATGATCCTCCTGTCTCAGCCTCCCAAGTACTGGAATTAGCGTGTGTGTGTGTGTGTGTGTGTGTGCGCGCGCGCACACATGTGCGCTACAGAAAATTGAACCCAGGGGCATTGTATCTTCGAGCTGTACCCCCAGCCCTTTTTAAAATTTTTTGTTTTGAAATAATGTCTTGCTAGGTTACTGAAAGTCTCACTAAATTGCTTAGGCCAGCCTTGAACCTGCTATCCTCCTGTTTCAGCTTCCCACATACTGAGATTACAAGTATGCACCACCACACCTAACAATTACTTTTATTATTTACTTAGTGGTACTGGGGTTAAGTGTGCGGCATTCTCCCTCCAAGCTACACACCCAACCCTTTTTAATTTTTTGTTTTCAGATAGGGTCTCGCCGAGTCTCACTCTATCGCTGAGGCCGCCTCAAACCTACAGTTCTGACTTGGCCGCCCAAGTATTGGGATTACAGGCATGCAGCACCATGCCCAGCTTAATTACATTTTTAAATAAATTTATACAAGGTGTAACTGTGATGAGGAGTTTAAAATTGGTGAAATGCGAACCAAAATAGCTATCCTTCCTTTGAATTAGACCTGGGGCACCTACAGTGCGTAAATCAGGACCACCCAAATACAAGTTCCCTGCAGCAGAGACCACAGGCCAGCAGCCCGCCACTCACCTGGTCACACTGGTTGGTGTGCCTGACCAGGAACCTCAGGAAGTTGAACCTGGAGCACTTCCGGATCAGGATGAGGTCGGAAGACCCGTCCCCAAGGTGGGCCGACGGGGAGAGGCCCCAGGGGCTCCGGGGACAAGCGCAGGACATGTTTGTGGCGTTGATGGCCAGGAACTTCCCACAGACGACCTGCCACTCCTCCGCCTCCTCTAGAGGAGAAAGAACAACAGGCAGACATGAGACAGCAGCCGGCGCAGGGCGGTGTCCCGCGGAGATGCGCGCCACATCCACGCTCCCTGCGGCCGCCCTGAGACCAGACGCTGCACCGTGCTCCACGCCGCGGTGCTCCACGCCGACGTCACTTCCTGAAAGCTGACAGGTGCAGTGCTCCTCGCAGGTGACTTTATTTATTTATTTATTTATTTTTTGCAGTACTGGGGATGGAACCCAGGGACATTCTACCTCCGAGCTATACTCCCAGCCCTATTTTTTATTCTTTATTTTGAAACAGGGTCTCACTAAGTTGCAGAGGGCCCCACTAAGTAGCTGAGGCTGTCTGCGAACACCGATCCTCCTGTCTCAGCCTCCCGAATGCTGGGATTGCAAGCGTGCGCCACTGCGCCCGGCTACAGGTGACCTTAGACAGGGCTTTACAAGGTGGGTCACAACCTCGGCCTGGGCCAGACCTGGCCTTTGTATGGTGTTATGAGTGATACCATAATAAAGGCTTATTAACCTGGTTTGCAGTAAGTTTGATTGTCAGTGGGCCTTTGATTGACAGTGTTCTGTTAAGTATTTTAAGCATAAGTAGTTTGAGTAACAGTAAATTTGATAAGTAGTGTACTTTTAATTGATAGCATGCTGTGAAATATTAAAGCAAAGTTGTAAGCAAATATTATGGGATGGCTGTAAACAATATGATGTCAGTGTAAGTGACCAACCGGAAGAAAGAAAGCAACCCACTAGCCAATCAGAAGAAAGTAAACAATCCAGCCATGACTACGTGGAAAAACTATTTAAGGAAGGGCCGGAGCTGGGTGTGATGGCGCATGCTTGTAATCCCAGTACTTGGAAGACTAAGACAGGAGGATCGCAGGTTTGAGGCCAGCCCCGGCTACTTAGTGTGGCCCTCTGCAACTTAGATTTTATTTCAAAATAAAAAATAAAGCTGGGGATGGTGGTGCATGCTTGTAAGGATCGAGGTTCGCAGACAGCCTCAGCTACTTGGTGAGGTCCTTTGCAACTCAGTGAGACCCTGTTTCAAAATAAAGAATAAAAAATAGGGCTGGGAATGTAGCTCAGTGGTAGAATGCCCCTGGGTTCCATCTCCCATATCACAAAATAAAGAATAAATAATAGGGCTTGGGGTGTAGCTCAGAGGTAGAATGCCCCTGGGTTCCATCCCCAGATCTGCAAAAACAAACAACAATAAAAAATAGAGCAAGAAGGGCCCAAGACCAGCAAAACACGAGTGGCACAAGCGACTGCCACGGGGCCATGACCACGCTCAGTCTGTGAGCTGTCACCAACAGGGTAAGCCTGTCGTGACCGCTGATCATCCGGCACAAGGGCCCCTGTTTCTGCGGGGAGAAGATAAGCCCCTGTGGCTTGTCTCTCAGACCTGGAGCTAGGGACACAGGGTTGTGGGTGACTCAGCTCTGGCAAGCCCTGTCACCCAATGGGGTAAGCCTGTCATGACTGCTGACTGTGTGAGAAGGCACGCCCCTCCAGCCTCTAGACTAGGGGCTCCGCTCACTCCGCTCACGGGCCGGAGCAGGATGACCAGGCCATGGTCGACAGCTGGAACCTCCCGCTTCACAGGGTGGACTTTCGATTTGGACTCTGAAAGGATCGTGGGTGACGTGTGTGAATGGGAACTTAAAGTCTGTGTGCGATGGATGAAGTATGTGTTGACCACCGTCCGCCTGGGGCGGACTTGAACATCGTGCGGTGACCAGCCCTTTGCTTCATAGTTAATCAGCTGGCTTTGTGGGGAGACACAGGTCACGTGTGTTCCTTGTCTTGTAACATGGAACTCACGTGACCCCTGGCCTGTGAGCTGAGAGTGGTTTCCACGTTTTTAAGTGGCTGGAAAAAACCCCACCAAAATAATAATAGCCCTTTGTGATATGTGAAAATGCCAGGCAGCTCAGATCTCGAAGTCCACAGATAGTACTCTGGTGGCGGCAGGACCTGTCGCCCGGGGCAGCTGTCCCTGCAGGGCAGATCTGAGCGGCTGTGGAAGCCCGTGTGTGGGTGCAGCCCAGGCAGAACACTTGCTGACCCTGTCTTCTGCAGTGTGTGCGGTGGGGCAGCGTGGCTGGGCGTCAGGGTAGCAGCCGAGGTGGGCGGCAGGCATATGCCATTCCGCAAACGTCTCGGTTCCCCAAAGCCTGCTAAATAGCTACCACGTGCTGCTGCCCAAAGCTGGAGAACACAGATGCGCAGTGCAACCCGGAACAGAGAGCGGAGAGGTGGACAGAGAGAAGAGGCAGCGTGCTGCAAGACGGCCCAAACCAACGCGCGCGCACGCAAAAACGCCGCGGGATTACCAGCGTCCTGGGAGCCCGGGGGTGCCTTCCTCTGCTCCTCCTCCAGCCGCAGCTTGCTCTGCCTGCACGCGGAGCACCTGGCAGACAAGAAAGGGTCGCCTGTGCTTTACCAAAGGGCCGCACTTGGCCCAGGGGAAAGTACTTAAACCCTTCTCACAGGGTCAACGTCAGCTTCAAAGGAGTAACTACCATGTTTCTCCAGCCCACTTGTTGGACTGACACCTATTAATATACAAACATAACAAGCCAGGACACTTAGGCTGTGTGTAGACTGCGAGCAGAGCGGGCGCCGGGGCGGGGGGGGGATGGTGGGGTGCGTCCCCTCCCACCAGCGGGTTCCGGGGCGAAGGCTCACTGAGGCTCAGCAGCCAGACAGACAGCGGTGTTTGGTCCAGTCATAACCAGCAAGTAACTCAGAACATTTAACTGAGAACCGCGTCACTGGCCTAGAACGTATTTTTGGTCTGGGGGCTGCGGGAGTCACACATCACCGAGTGGGCCGAGTGGGAATCTCGCTGGCCAGTGACTGGGTTTAGCAATGACCAAGCAGTCAGGCTGTGTGGCCCGAGATGCCTCACCTAGGGACATGACTTGGGGTTCGTGTCCACCACTGTCACCGCGCACACCATTGTGATGGGACACTATGGTGCATGCATAGAAGTCTATAAAAAGCGTTCTTAGGAAGGGCAGGACTGCGGGTGTCCTCAGAGTGGCACACCACTGCAGGCCTCAGGCCAGCCTCAGGCCAGCCTCCGGGGGTCAGGGACAGGCACTCCGCTGTCACGAATGTTCTCCAAGTCAGGACTTACCGGTCTGTTTTAACCTGGTCAGACAGCACTGATTTATGGGGGCCTTGGGCGACAGGGCTGGGCTGCTTGGTAATTTGTGCACAGACGACAGAGTGTGAAGGCCGAGTCGATGTGCCACACTTGGGGACTGGGCCTGGGTTCTTCCGGCTGCGTGAGCCTCGCACCCCCCCCCCCCCGGGCCCTCTTCCTGGAGCTGCCTGGCCTGCCAGGGCCCCCGGGCCCTCTTCCTGGAGCTGCCTGGCCTGCCAGGGCCCCCGGGCCGATGAGAGCTTGCTGCAGGCTGCCCTGCCTCTCTGAGGGGCTGGGGGACGTGGCCAGGGCTGTCTTAACCACGAGCTCCCACCCTGCAGCAGGGGCTGGGCCGGGCGTGGGGCAAGCCCACTCGTGTCCAGCAGGCCTTCCCCACGCGGGGCCCACATACGTAGAGCTACCCTGTAAGTGGCTTCTCTGGCCCCTTCCTGCTGGGGGGAAGGGGAACCCCAACAGGGGCAGACAGTGAGGACGTGAGCTTCACTGCAGCGCCAGTGGGACCCGAGTCCTCCCGGGGCCAGGGATACCGCTGCCATGCACGGGGCCACGATGGAGGCATAGGAGGGCTCTCCTCACAGCCTCACCCTACAGCCCTGCGCTCCCTGCAGAAGCCCAGCATCTTCTGTCTACGTGTGGAGACACTGTACCCACCTCAAGACAGGAGCGCCAGCCCCCAGCCCCGCTCCAGCCCACACCAGGAGTGCACTCACCCTGCCCGGCAGGGCTTCCCATCCCGCGGCGACCCCACCACATGCTGCGCTGGCAGGAAAGACACTGTGCCTTCGTAGTAGTGATGTGACAGGAAGGTCTTCACGCCTGGGCACAACACAGCCAAGAGAACGCCCCGGTCACTGCCTGGCCCTGCTGTCACCACGGCTGCAGAGCTGGCCTGGAGGGGAGGGCGCTGCCGCGAGGGGCAGGAATGCCACTACACTCCCCGCGCCTGCAGGGCTCCGCCCTCCCCACACTGCCTCAGGTCCAGAGCCTCCCCGCCCTGCAGCGATGCCAGTGGCTGGGCTGTGGTGGGCCACGGGGGCAGCCTTCAATGCCGTCCATCAGCGACTGACCCCGGTGGCCTCAGCAATGGGACCCTCGTGTCCCGAGGCTCAGGGTCCCTGACTCCTCTCACCGCCCTGCCTGGTGCGTGTGGCTTGGCCCCTGCCAGGTGCGTGTGGCTTGGCCCCTGCCAGAGTCAACCCTGACACTCACCACAGCCGGGAGGGCTGAGGACCGAGGCCCGGACAGCGCTGCCTTGGGGCCTCTACAGCAGATACTGCGGGCCGGCTCCTTCACCGCGAAAGCTCTCACCGCCGTGACAACTGTGCTCAGAGTGACGGTAAGTAAGTCTGTCCTTCCTTCCTTCCGTCCAGTTGAGCCCAGGGCTCATTCTACCTCTGAGCTACATCTGTAGCATATTTTTTCTTTTATCTTGAAATGGGCTCGCTAGGTTGCCGAGGCCAGTCGGGGCCTGTGATCTTCCAGTCCTAGCCTCCAAGCACTGTGACCACAAGTGTGCACCACCATGCCTGGCCACCCCTTCTTTTCATTTTGAAACAAGGTCTTGCTAAGTTGCTAAGGCTGGCCTCAAACCTGTGATCCTCCTGTCTCGGCCTACTAAGTGCCGGGATTACAGGAGTATACCACCATATCCAGCTTAAACTATTTTTTTTCCTACTAAAACTTTCACTGCAACTGTCCAAGAGGGCTGGGTACCAGGTGAGAAAATGGGCTGATTTCTGGGACCGCCATCGATCTATGTACTGTGTCTCAGTGGAGTCTACCAAGCTCACCCAGGCTTGAACAGGCTTTGGGCTCCGACAATCCAAGCCCAAGTCTAGGCCTCTCCAGCTCCTGGCTTAGGAGGCCAGCCCCTTGGCCTCCTGTCTGTACACACGGGGCGCCGGCTTTGATGGGCGCTTTGCGAAGCAGATCAGCCCAGGCCTGCAGAGCAGTCAGCCTAGACTGGCGTGAGCCGCCTGCCTCCGCGCGGCCTGGGTACCTGAGAAGTCGTATCTGACGAGCCCCATCCACCGCTTGTTCTCACTGTCCCGGATTAGGTCCCCGTAGAAGCCGTAGCCCAGCAGGGACACCGAGTACCGCAGCAGCGTGCCGTGGTGGTGCACCGAAGACACGTCCATGGACAGCGAGTCCCCTGCAGAGGGAGCGCGGCGGGGCTGTCTGGGCATAACATTCTGTGGCTCTGGGTAGGCCACAGCCCACTGTGCAGAGACGTGGAATGGGGGAGGGCCATCAGGAAGGTGCCTGCGGAGCTGTCGGAGCTCCCATGGCCCTGACTTCACTCAGGGCTGGGGTAGGTTCTGGGTATATGTGATCTCACAGGTGAATCACTCCCAAACCTCGCTGAGGAGTCACAAAAAGAGGATAGGGGAGATAACCAGCCACGGCTCACAGGGCCACGGCTCACAGGGCCACGGCTCACAGGGCCACGGCTCACAGGGCCACGGCTAACAAACAGGGCCACGGCTCACAGGGCCACGGCTCACAGGGCCACGGCTCACAGGGCCACGGCTCACAGGGCCATGGCCACCCGCAATCACAACACCATGAAGATCGCAGCTGCTTCCTGCCCTTGTGGAGAACAGGCGCCCAGGGAACCCTTAGAGCCTGCACAAAAGATGAGGTTGCTGTGGAAAGGTGGGGCCCTCGGGGGAAATAATGGGCGAGGGGCTGGGGGGCCACACGAGCACCCTGCAAGGCTGCTGAGCTGAGCTCAGACAGGACGCAGTGAGACGGGACCTGGACCAGTGTGGAACGCCCACCGCGGCAGCCTCGCCGTCGCAGCGCCTGCATCCCTGGCCCTGCCCGGCAGGGTGTGGCGTGATGGGTTTAGATTTCCAGATGCCCCCTTGGCCTGGCTGGGGAAGGAGGACTGGGGCACGGGGGAGGGAGAGGCAGCCTGGACACAGCACAAGGGAGGGCGAGTGGCTGTGAGCTGCCCCAGGGCTGGCTGGAAACTCACCCACGATGATGTGCAGGGCGGACGTCTCCGCGTCGTTGGTGCCCACGGTGGAGTAGCACACGCAGTCCGTGGACCCTGCGAAGGGGAGGGGAGGGCCCTGGCGTCACTACAGTGGTGAAACTGTGACCGCTGATACCTTTTTTGCCACGGCCCAGGAGTAAGTACAGAGGAACAGATGATAGAACCGGAACACCGAGGCTGACCTCGCAGTATCCGCAGTGCGCCCCGCACGTGGCAGAGCCTGCTCCACCGCCCTCGGGGAGCCCCCTCCCTCGCCGCCTCTGTGCTGCCCAGCGCTCAAGAGCAAAGCAAGGTCAGCTGTGATCACAGGTCACGGAGGAAGGAGTTCCGCACCGAGATGCCCTTCTGGACAACAGTGCTGTGTTTCAAGGACGTGCAGGTTGCCCAGATCCACGGGAGCGCGGCCGCCGGCTGCACCTGCTCCAGCCCCAGGACTGCGCGCCCGCGTGTGACCAGCAGCCACGCCCTCCATGGCCCCGTGGGGTGGCCCTGGAGAGGGCACTGTGTGCAGAGGTGGGGCCAACGTGGTGGGATCAAAACTGCCTGCCACGGCGCCACGCCAGCCAGTGGCACGCGCCCCGCCCCGAGGTGCTGCCGGCCTCTGTCCCCCTTGCTCCAAGTGCATCCTCCCGCAGTTGCTGGTCCTGGTCCTGGTCCCGCCCCAGACTCTGCGACTCTCTGGGGCTGCACAGTGTGGACATTTCGTGTGTGTGGGCGTGCGGTACTGGGAATGCAGCCAGGGGCACTCTATCCCCGAGCGACACTCCCAGCCTGATATTATTCTTTATTTTGAAACAAGGTCTCATGAAGTTGTGGAAGGCTTCCCTAAGTACCCGAGGCTGGCCACGAGCTTGCGATTCTCCTGTCTCGGCCTCCCAAGTACTGGGATTACGAGCATGCGCCACCATGCCCGGCCAATGTGGGCATTTAACAGAGTGCCGTCTGCTTGAGACGCCCCAGTCTAGATTTCCCTGCTGTCCAGAGCACACCATGTTGAAAAGGAAAAGACAAAATCCTGCCTTGGGTGAGAGGTATCTACCTGAGACCAGAGCCAGCAAGAAAGCAGGTGCACCTCCCACCCAAGAAGGGGGACTAAGCACCCAGAGGAGGTTTACAAACGCAGGAAATGCAAGCAAACACACCTGGGCAGGCCGTGAAGCCCAAGGAATACAAATAAGGATGGTAAGCAGATAGCACCTATCAGATGCCTCCAGCCTGGATATTAGTTACGCATTGAGGGCCTCCCGCGGGGAGGGCGCCTGGCCACTCCCCACCCTGCGTGATCCAGATGGACGTGGAATGAGGAGCTTCCTAGAAAGACAGATACTCCTTCTGCCCCTGCCCGCCCAGCTGCCAGTTCCTTCGGATCAGCTAGAAGACTCCCCTTCCAGAATAGCGCCCTACTCCAGGGCTATACCAGCTAGCAGAGACGCCCACTGTGACTGCTGGGCTCCTGGGGGAGGAGACGGGCTCCCTACACCCCTCCACGCACACGCACACACGGGAGGAACGCCATATATAGTGATACAATCACAGCGTACATAAAGGAGTGAACCTGAAGGAAACACCAGGAGTGACATTCCCTGAGAAGCAGCCGCAGCACAGGAGAATGTGCACCGCCGGGCGGCAAGCCCCAGGGTGGACAGCGCCTGCGCTCCTACCTGCAGGAATGATTCCAATCCGCAGGCTGCTGGGGACCAGCGCCGCTCTGGGGTGGTTCTGGTCGATGCCCGCCTTCTGCTGCGTCCTCCCGACCAGACCGTGCAGCACCTCGCTGAACATGCCGTCGCCGCCGACGCAGACGATGCTGCGGGGAAGACGTGCACATCAGGCGGCGCACACAAGCGCTCGGCCCCGCCAGGCGCCTGGGAACGTGGCTCCTGAAACGTCCCTAAGCAAAAAGGTCGTGCCTCCACGCCAGCCCGCCGAGACTGCGTCTACCCAGGGCAGGAGTCGTGGCAAACACGGCCTTCCCTCAGGGGGTCTGGAATGTTGGTGGCTGCCAGCCAGAGAAGGCCTATGTGACCCACGCCAAGCCCTAGGTCGGGCGCAGGGTGTGACTCAGTGGCAAAGCCCTGGCTCAGTTTCCAGCACAGAAAACAGAAGGAAGAAAGGAAGGAAGGAAGGAAGGAAGGAAGGGAGGAAGGAAGGAAGGAGAGAGAAGAAAAAGAAAATATGGAAGAGAAGGAAGGAGAGAATGAACCCGACCTACGAGCTCCGAGGCTCAAGGTGCCGGCCAGAAGCAGCGGCCTGGTTGCTGGGCTCCTGCTGCTGGCGGAGGGTGGCTCTGGTGGCCATCGGGGGAGAGCACACGGGAGCCTGCAGGTGGTGCCCTTTACTGGTCTGGCCAGGCAGCCTTGCTGTGCATGGTGACGGGCCCCAGCTGAGAGGACGGCTCTGGCCCCAGGAGCGGCCTGCTGGTGGTCTCGAGGACTTAGAGAATGGGACAGAGGGGACCAAATACGTGTTGGGCGAGTTAGGCCCACGGAAAACATCGGAGAGGAGGTGGCAGCGTGAGGGGTGTGCATGCAGGGGAGGACTGCCGCGTCCCTGTGTCTCGGGGAAGGCAGAGCATGTGCCATAGCCCTGGGGCAGGTCCAGAACTCCTGCAGGGGAGGCAGGAGACTGAGCCAGAGCTGAGAGCAGGGGCGGGGTGGGGTGGGAAGAGAGCATGGTGAGGGAGGAGCACACTGACAGGGGGCCAGAGGGGCCCCTCAGCTCTGGGGCAGCAGCGTGGAGGTGTAGAACAGTCTCCAGGGCCGGGGTCTGTGCCACCAGCCGCCTCGTGAGGTGTGCACCCTAAGGTGTGCCCGCAATGGGAAGCCCTTGGCCACCTGTGCCCAGCTGTGGTTTCAAGGACAGGGACTGTGCCTTGGATCTTTGAAAGCGCCTGCCATGCCGGCAGAGGGTCACAGGTCACCTAGGCTCCGGAGGCGAGCTTCCAGACACAGACAGCCGAGCACGTGGTGAGGCTGGGTAAAGTGAAGCAGCTGAGACAGTCAGTGACCACCTCGCCCTTCCCCCACGGGCGTGGACCTGAAGTCCTGGGGAGGCGTGTGCGGGCACTCCCTGCGTGTGGAGAGGGTGACGCTGCGGCCTGGCGGGCAGGCAAGGGCGACTCGTGCGCGTGCTGGGCCCGAGGCCGCTCGGCCGTCCTGCCCTGGGCACCCGCGCAGTGCCGGGGTGGCAGGCGCTCAGCAGGACTCGTGGAATGAATGACGATGTTTAAAGATTCGAATTTCAACCTGTAACATGCTGTCCATAAGATGCTACAAGGAACGGAGCAACGTGCCCGGCTTCTGGGGAGTAATTAAACTCCAGACGGAGGATGGACCCCTGAGGACGGACAACGGCTTAGGGAGAGAGGGGCAGAAAGGAGAGTTTCCATTTGCAGCCACTGTCAAAAACGCCGCCGACAAAACTAGAGGACAGTTAGAAAGCTAGGAGAAATACTTGCAAAAATGTGACGGTAGGTATGAATTGCACAAAGGAACAAAGAACTAAAATTATCCAGCCAGCAGAAGGCAATGGCCCGAGGACAGAAAAATCAACTAAGAGAAGAAAATCAGCCAATAAGCCTAAGTCTTGAAGTAGTAAAGATTCTCACATATCAAATTGGCAGAGAATGTCTGTAGTGACCATGCCAAGCGTGTTTGACAAGGAGAGTGGATAACATGCCATAGCAAAGGATGGGATTGCCGGGTGGGGAAGCTCAGCGGCTCAGCACGTGCTCAGCACGCAGGGAGCCCTAGGTTCAAACCCCAGCAACAAGGGGAAAATTTCATTTCTAGGAATATATCTTGAAAAAATATATATGCATGCAGAGAGATCTGATCTCTAAAGACATAGGAACTGTTCACAATATCAAATGAGGATCCAGAACTATAAAAACGGTGCCGCCACACCTCTAGTAACAACATACTCGGTCGGTGGACTCCTATATCTACACAGAACTATATAAAGAAGTGCCTGTGTTTTTGTGTTTGTGTGTTTGTTTGTTTGTTTGTTTGCTTGCTTGTTGTACTGGGGATTGAACCCAGAGACAACCCTCTGAGCTCCACTCTAGCCCTATTTTATTTTTTATTTTGAAACAAGTTGCTGGGGCTAGCCTCGAACCTGCAATCCTCCTGCTCAGCCCCCAAAGTACTTGATTACAGGTATGCAACACCAAGCTTGGCTTAGACAGAAGTGTTTGAGAGACTGAAAAAAAAACTATCAAAGAGTGGTTATCACCCAGTAGAGGAAGAATGTGGGCCTACCTGCCTCGACTTTTCTTGACTCTCTATAAGAAGCGTGTTTACTTATAATTAGGAAAACAATCAGAAATCTAATAGAGCCCTGCAGATCTAGCTCTGACTTTGCGATCTTCCTCGAGGGGAGAGAATGTTTACTCACCCGTCGTATTTGTCGATGTCGATCTCGTACAAAGCCTCCCTGGCTTGGTTGGCGTGTTCAGTCACTGCGGGGAGACAGCATCACATCAAACAGTTCACATTCACATCTGCAAAGCCGCACTGATAAAAGGCAAATGAGCGGTTCTTCCACGGGGCCCAGCCGGCCTTGGCAGACCCGCAGGGAGCCACTCAGCGCGAAGGACCTCAGATGAGCACGCCCCTCTCCAGTACCTCCCTCTGGGCGAGACCTGGCATTCTAGCCAGAGTTGTCAACTTTGAATTTCTTTGAAAGCAAATGCTATACCTTGTCTCTCATACTTTTTTCTTATTATGCAGGTTGTTTAATTGCAGAATATACCAAAACTTAGAAAGAAAAGAATGTTGGTCCCTGGTTTCTGTAGACAATGTAAAAGATAAAATCTCTCCGCAGAGTCTACTGCATGCATGGCTTCGTGCCTCTGTTTTCCCACTATCACTTTGTTATTAAGAATTCTTTGCAACCAGGCCTGGTGGCGCACGCTTGTCATCCCAGTACTTGGAGGCTGAGACAGGAGGATCGCAGGTTCGCGGCCAGCCTCAGCTCCTTAGTGAGGCCCTCTGCAACTCAGTGAGACCCTGAAAGAATAAGAAATAGGGCTGGGGGTTCAATCTCTAGTACCACAAAAATAAATACATTAAAATTAAAAATAGGGCTAGGGATGTAGCTTGGAGGTGGGTACCCCTGACTTCAATTCCTAGTACCACAGAAACAAAACAACAGCAAAACAAAAACAAGCAAAGCTGCCTGGGGGAGCTGGTTCTGGAAATCAGCCTGTGCCTCTTTTCTTGCCAGGATTTTCTGTCAGTGGTCTTTGTCCTTTTATCCAGTGAGTGGGTTTTTTTTTTTTGGTACTTTACACACTAAGGCTTGGCTAGAAATGATGACGTTATTTATTTTGTATTCCTCCAGTGACTCCCCAGGAGCACCCCCCAGGGATCCGGCTGGCCCTCGCACTCACCTACGATCTCCGTGGTGATGGCGGCCAGCGAGAAGAGCGGGGCCACTTTCCTCTCGTACACCCGCTTGCCTTGGCCCTTCCCTCCGAAGGGGTTGATGAACACCAGCAAGTGCTTCGGTCGAGACGCTAGAACAACAGCCTGGTGTAAATCACAGCGCACACGCAGCCCAGCACTGCTGTGCGCCCCGGGCCGCCACCAAGCCACAACTCAAATTCTGCTCAGGATTATCTGGCAAAAAGTATTTTAAAATCTTAAGAAACAAAGATACTGAGTTCCCCACGCAGTGAAAGGAAAGTGACCGTGAAATGCATGTGCCGGTGTAAGGGGGCTCCGGGAGCCCGGTGCCGGCGCCCGCCTCCCTCCCTGCCTCCCTGGAGGCTCGGCCTCCCCCAGCTCACGTGAGCAAGCATGTCAACAGAGGAGAAGAATGGGCGAGGTGTACAGGAAGAAGCGTGGGGAGAGAGACGGGCAGCGACAGAAGGGAGGGTCTGGTGCAGGGACGGCAGGGAGGGAGGGACGGGGCTGCAGACAGAGTCCCGGCTCGGCCCCTGTCGAGGCCCAGCTGAACACCTCTGCCTGGGGTTCCCAGGACGTCTCTGTTTTCTTATGATAACTTTCACATTTCTGTTCTGGTCAGTTTGAGTAGATTCTAAGAAAAAGAAAAAAAGAAAGAGAAAGAAGGAAGAAAGAGAGAGGAAGGAAGGAAGGAAGGAAGAGAAAGAAAGGGTTAACAAAAATAACAAGAATGTATACACCCATGAGAATTGAAAGTGGACGTCCACACCAAAACCTGGACCCAAACGCCCCACGGCGCCACTGATGACAGGCAAAGGGGAGAACGCCCCGGGACCACCGACAGGTGCGTGGACAACGGGACAGGGCCGCCACACAGGGAGCACCCTTCAGGGACAGCGGGAGCAGACCCCAGAGCAACACAAGCAAGGGCGAGAAACATCTCCTGCAGGACGAAGCCTCTATCGCGGGACTCTGTGTGCAGAAAGCTCTAGAACAGGCAAAACACCACCACGATGACCTGACAGCCGCGCCACCAACCAGGACTGACCGTGGGGACCGCCGGGCGGTGGTCTTGGCAGGATTGGCTTACACAGGTGTGCATGTTTCAAAACTCAGTGGTTTAAGGCTGGGGATGTAGCTCAGTGGAGAAAGCACACAGAGCGCCAGGCGTGGTGGCGCACGCTTGTAATCCCCGCGCTTGGGAGGCAGAGACAGGAGGATTGTGCAGGTTCAAAGCCAGCCTCTCTGGCTTAAGAGACTCTGTTTCCAAATAAAAATATAAAAATAGGTCTGGGAGTGTAGCCCGGAGGTAGAAGGGCTTCCAGGAACCCCAGTACCACACACACACACAAATATTTTTTTTAATTTTAAAGAAAGAATTACAAAAAGGGCAGGGGGTATAGCTCAGAGGTAGAATACCCCTGGGTTCCATCCCCAGACTTGCAAAAAAAAAAAAGTCATAATAAAAAAATTGGAAGAAATAGTATAATAGAAAAGTCAACAAGACCAAAAGTTAGTTATTTGAGAAGTATCTTAAAATTGATAAATCTCTATTAAAACTGATAAAAGGGGAGAAAATATGTTACCAATCTCAGGAATGAAAAGGGGGCACCACTCTAGAATCTACAAATGTTACAAAGAAAATCAAAGGATTAATACAGTAGTGCTGGTAAATTTATCAATTTTCTACAAAATGGGCACATTTCTCAACACACAAACACATGCACACACACACACACACACACACACACACACACACTACCAAAAAGTCAGAAGAAACAGAAAATCTGAATTATTGCCTCATAGTTAATAACAAAACTGCAACCACTAATAAAACCCTTCCAGCAAGGCTTGGTGGCACACGCCTACAACCCCAGTCCTTGGAAGGTTGAGATAGGAGGATTGCAGGTTTGAGGCCAGCCTTAGCAAGACCTTATTTCAAGACTAGAAAAAAGTGAGGGAGGGACCTGGGAGTTTAGCTTAGAGATTGAACCCTTAAGCTCAATCTCCAGTACCAAAATAATAATAATAATAATAATAATAATAATAATAATAAATAATGTCCTTCCCATCAAGGAATCCCTGACTTCAAGTACTCAAGTAGTTCACACCATTGAATTCCTCCAGATATTTGTGGACAAATGGCCCTGATATTACGCAAACTCTTCCAGAGAGCAGGTAATGAAGAAAGACCTCTGAACACTTTGTACGTGGTCACTGTGATCTAGACAGCAACGCTGGACACCACAGAAAAGGAAGAGACAGCCCTGTCTCCCCAGAAGCTCAGTGCCAACACCCTGAATGCAACCTCAGGAGGCCTCACTCTGGTGACCGGCAGAGGGGTCAACCTCACAACCAAGGGCGCAGAGGGTTAACAGTGGGAACGCACCCGAACTCAGCACACTAACAGAAAACTCCCACGCCCATCTCAATAAATGCAGAACATGCACTCAAATGGCTCAAGACCATTCGTGACTTAAAAAAGCAAAACTCTCGGATAATCAGGATTAGAAGGGAATTTCCTTCATCTGATTTTAAAAACTGAAGAAACACCCTTAATGGTGCAGAACTGAGAACCGCCCCCCCCCCCCGGGTCAGGACCCAGACAAGCGTGCTCCGTCCCCCGCCCTGGGCCGACTTGGGCAAGCACTAAGAAAAAGAAGAACGGAAACAGAACTGCTATGACTCATGGCTGCTGTGACTGTCCTTGACGGGAACCCAGAAGATCAGCCAGCTATTAGATTTAGCAAGATCTTAGGATGCTGGGGCATCACGGAATGCTACTAAATCTCTACCCGCAAGCAACGAGAAACTCAACACCAGCACAGAGAGGCACAGACAGTCCTTCCCATAAACGACACGCCACTTTTCCACTTACAGACCATAAGCCTGACAGCTCCTCTTGCTGTATACAAATATCAACACCAAAAGGATTGTGGATCCAAACATGAAAGGTCAACAATACAATATGGAAAAGAAGCCGGGCGTGGTGGCGCACGCTTGTAATCCCCGCGCTTGGGAGGCTGAGACAGGAGGATCGCGCAGGTTCGAAGCCAGCCTCAGCTACTTAGGCTCTCAGCAACTTAGTGAGACCCTGTTTCCAAATAAAATATAAAGCAGGTCTGGAAGTATAGCTCAGAGGTACTCAAAAGCCCCTAGGTTCCGCCCTTAGTACCACAAAAAAAGCATTTTTAAAAAGAAAATACGAAAATATCTTCATGACCTTAGTCAAGGATATCTAAGTAGGACCAATCTAACCACAATTTAAAAAAACAGAAAAAGTAAAAGATAAATTGCCAGGCGCAATGGTGTATGGCTGTAATCCCAATAACATGGGAGGCTGAGACAAGAAGATTGCAGGTTCAAGGCCAGCCTCAGCAACTTAGCATGGCTCTGTTTCAAAATTAAAAAAAAAAAAAAGTGCTGAGGGTTTAGCTCAGAAGTGGAATGCCCCTAAGTTTAATCTCCAATGCCAAAAAATTAAAAAGATTCCTTGAACTATATACTAAGATCAAGAATGTCAGTTCATCAAAAGGCACTAACACCGGAGGGGAAGGCCAGATACAGAATGGGAAAGACACCTCATTCGTCCATCACATCAGATCACACGTGAAGACGTTCCACCTGTCACTCAGACAGACAACCAAACAGGAAATGGATGAGAGACTTGATCTGAACCCCCGACTGACGATGTCCGTCTGGCCCAGAAACAGACGGGTGGACTTCCCAACTTCGCTGACCACTGGGGAAATGCAGTCTAAGACCACAGGCAAGGGGACAGACCCCTTCCACACCGGCGAAAGTGGGAACGGTGTGGTGACGAGGTGGCGGGGCCCGGGGTGACTACTGAGGTTCAACATGCGCACGCTGTACGACCCAGCGATTCCACCCCTGGGCTGAACCCAAGAGAAGTGCCAAGTACAGGCCAGCGTGTCCTGGGACGCTGGCATGAGAGGATTCATGAGAGCCACGGGGCGCTCTCCATGTGACCGTCCACCGAGGAATAAACGAAGGAAGGAATAAACATTTATAAAACTGGGCCAGGCTGTCACTCAGAGGCAGAATGCCCTGGGTTCAATCCCCAGCACCAGTAAGCAAGTTGTGAAACGGAGCCATCACGCCCGCCGCCCCTCATGCCACCCAGCTGCCCCCACCGCGTGAGCCTGCACACGTACTCAGTTTCGCCAGCAGCTCCCGCAGGGTCTGCAGCCACAGGCAACACAGCTGCTCGTCCGTGCTCCAGAAGGTCACCTGCGCCCACTTCCAGCGGTGGTGCCGGGCTCGCCTCACACAGTGAACTGCTCGGAAAGCGACGTTCGTCAGGGGCTCGCACAGGCTCCCACAGAGCGACCCCGGAGCCCTCTGGCGTCTAACTAGTCAGTGACTTTCAATGTACATTAAAAAAGGAGCAATTTCTCAGATCCTTTAAGCCATATAAAGAAAGAAAGTGAGAAGATCGTCAATAGCCAGAACATGAACTGAAAGTAGATCCTGAAGGGAAGGTGGTCAGGAGATTGTGTAAGGAGGACCCCACCCTGAGCTTGTTAAACACAGGGCGGGAGTCCCCTCCCCTGCAACCTGCCCTGAGCTGGAGGAGAGCACAGGAGAAGACGCTGACGCTCCGTCACCTGTGAACGCGAACGGCTTCTCCATCTTCTGCCATCGGCCGCTGGCGGAGTGCTTCCCAGGGGCATCTGCCTCCTCCACGGTGATGATCTCAGACACGGGCACTGAGCTGGCATCTGCAAAGACCCATCCTCAGGTCAGACTGTGCAGCAGAGTCCACACAAGGAAGACACCCCGCTCCAGACTGCTAGGAGATTCTGCCTTCATGTTCTCATTAGAAATACCAAAATGGGGAATGGATCCACCGTATGATCTGGCCATACCACTACAGGGCATCTCTCCAAATGGGATGAAACCAGACAACTACAGTAATATACGCAGACCCATGTCCATAGCAGCACAATTCACAATGCCCAAACTATGGGACCAACCTAGGTGTTGGTCAGCAGATGAATGGATTACAAGATTATGGGAAATACAAACAATGAAATTCTACTCCACAATAAAAAATTACATCATTTGCAAGAAAATGGAAGGACCTGGAGAACGTGGTGTTAAGTGAGGTTAGCCAATCACAGAGAGTGAAGGGTCATATGTTTTCTTGAACATGTGCAGGATACGGAGTAAGTGGGATACAGGAGAGACTCCAGATGGTGAGAGAAACCTCAGGGGAGCCAGGGAGGAGACCTAAGGGGAGGGAGGAGGAAGACTGAGGTTCATGAATAGAAACACTACCATAGACTATGTGTATACATGAGCTGGGTACGCCATACTGGGAGGAAAATGGGGAGAGGGTGGATCAAGAGCGTGTGCATGTCTGACTTTATCAACGTGACTCACATTATGACGCAAGGCTGTCATAATGCACCAGTGAAGGCACAAAGCGAGACACAAAAGAAATCCCCCAACAGAGAGGAAGGTGAGGTGCCATGTGGTAGCTCAGAGCTAAATAACTGCGGGCGTGTTACCAGACAGCGGGCGGTTTAGATGACTGTCCCCAAACGCAGGCCGCGACTTCCCGGGTCGATCACTCTACCTTCCAGCAGTGGATGCTGACTGCTCTGGGCTGGCCGCTGTGCCACATTTGAAGAAATGGCTCCAAAACCCCAGTAGGGAGGGGACACATAACTGGACGAGGCCACCAGGCCACCAAGCACGCAGGTGGGAGTCAGGGCCCAACTTGGAAAGGCTGGGGGCCAGAGAGGATGCAAGAGGAGGGAGACCTGGGTGGCCCTGGGGGTGGCAGCGTGGACACTGTCTAACACCAAGGCCCAGGAAGAGCCAGACCAACCCAAGCCCACACAGGCATGCTGTGGTTATGGGACTGAACATCAAAAGAGAGTCCCGAGCTGGGAGCACAGCCGCAGGAGTCGGCAGGTTGGGACAGAAGCCACGGGCCTGAAGGAACACGCCCAGGAGGGCCCAGAAGATTGAGGACAGCAGGGCCCTTTGAACAGGCTAGTATTCCAAAGCTTCTCATGAATCACTGTTGGGATTTACCATGTATTTTTATACAGAAGAACAGTATACTTTGTGGTTGGCTTCCTAGGTTGGCTATAAAACCTGAAATAGAGCTAAGACTGCATCTCTGCAAGAACTAAATGAAAATCATCTGTTGCTGGAGCGTTTGTAGCCATTGTCCGTCGCGTTTAAAGCTGCTGCCTATGCAATTCAAGCATAAGGACCCGGGGAGGGTCCAGGCGGGGTCCACACTCCTGAGGCTGACGGCAGGGCCCTCGCTTCCCCTGGGTGGTGGGTCGGGTCAGGGGGAGTCCAGGCTGGAAGGACAGCCTCTTAGGTGTCCAGCAGAGCCTGCGCACAGCACCCTGGGCCTCTAGCCTTCTCAACTGTCTCAAAATGCCATTTCCACTCTCTTGTTATTCTCCTCTCTCCCTCTGTGGGAGAGGGACGCCCAGGACAGACCTCTGGGGCTCCTGACTCCCACCCACCCGACAGGCCTCCCCACCCCCAGGGGGCTCTCAAACCTGCTTCTCATCTCCCACCACTCACTTTCCCGACAGTCCCCATTTCTGGACGGCTGGCAGCATCTTCATGGAGCCCCTCCAAACCCTGCATCCTGGTGACCGTGCACCCAAACCCTGCACCCCTGTGACCCTGCGCTCAAACTCTTTGACCTCATCTGACCTCTTACCATCCCACAAGACTAGGAGCCAATGGGAGACATCTGTGTGTCGCAAGCACAGGGCCAGGCTCAGGCAGGTGTTCAGTGATGGGACAGGAGCCACAGGTTAACTATCGGCCTAACTGTACTGTGATCTCTCAGACCCCTGAGAGCAGACTTCAGGACCTCCCAGGACCTCTCATTTTGACTATGGTTCTTGATAAGAACAGTGACACCGCCTGTAATCCCAGCACTCTGAAGGCCGACACAGAGGGATCAAGGCCAGCCTCAGGAACTTAGTGAGACCATGTTTCAAAATAAAAAGGGCTGGAAGTATAGCCTGGGTGTAGAAAGCCCCCAGGGTTCAATTCCCAGTATGAAAAAGAAAAAAGAAGAGAAATATGCAACAGGGGTTCTAAACACCCACGTACAATCGTTGGATTGTGCAAGGTTCTCAATATCCAAACAATTGACTGATCTAAGACACTGCAAGAGATAAAAACAAGGCATGTATTATGCCATGAGATAGCTAAACGTTACGAGTGACTCAAGGAGAGCTGAGTAAGAGTCTACCATTGAACGACTCCTAGTCCTGTCGATCCAGACTGACAGGCTCCAAAAACCAGGGAAGAAAGTAGCCTATTAAGTAGCCGCCCGCCAGGCTGGCCAAGCCCGAAGGCTGAGCCTCTCGGCACGGACGGTGTGGAGCTCGGGAGCCTCTGGGTCCACCAGCTGCCGCAGCGCGAGCCGCCACTGCCTCCTCCGCCTCTCTCACCACGTTTGCCTCTAGCACCGCGGCCCTGCCTCTCCTTCCGTGGGCCTCCCACTGCTCCCGTCCCTGCAGATCCACCCTGGGTGCCGGCTCCCGGGCTTGTGCCCCAGGACGCACCCGCCTGTGCGTGGGCCAGTGACCACGCAGGACACAAATCTGAATGGTTGGCATCGCCACTCTGCCCGGTCTGCCTGTGGCTTTGCCTGCAGCCCTCAGGACCCAGCTCAGACCCTTCCCCACGGCCTCCGCCTGTCCCCTCCTGGGCACTGCAGTGCCCAGCGCAGGCTGCCGCAAGCCCCGGAGGTCACATACCAGACCTGGGGACAGCATCACTGATCCTGACTCCCCTAAGCTCCTGCCATCCTGCGGGAAGGCCCAAGGGGCTCAAGGGCCAGCCCCCACCCAACATGATTATAGCACCCACACTGCCCAGACCCGCTCTGGGCAGAGCTGTGTGTCTCTGAGGCCCCTTACACCAGGGCTGGCCGGCACCGAGTCCAGCCCAGGCCCCCTGTGAGCGCCGAGCCCGTGCAGGCGTGCAGGCTGGCCAGGGTCCTTGTCCCCTAGACCAGAAAACCGACGCTCAGGAGTCTTCTTTCTTGTTTGAAGGAATGTTCTTATAAATAAAACATCAAGGCAGGTCATTTTATGGGGTTGTGCATATTTCATAAAGCCGTGCTTTGAACAGTCTTCATTTCTTTTTGGAGCCCGGCTCACAGGAGCCGGAGCAGCATCTGACCCTGACTGTCCCTGGACAGGGCACAGCCCTCGGGCTTCGAACCTGCGTGATCCTCCTGTCTCCGCCTCCAAGCGCGGGAATTACAAGCGTGCGCCACCACGCCCGGCTTCACTTTTTTTTTTTTTTTAATGTCCTCATTTAAGAGTCATTCCTCAAAATGGACTGAAAATCTGTAAGCAAATTTTGGCTGAAAGTTTTGACACTTTTTTTTTTTTTTTTACATTTTTGCTGACAATAGATGAATCCTGACTCTCCCATCCCTGTCCAACCAGACTGAATCCTGCTAGCCTGAGGCTGAGCCAAATGGCCATCACGCTCCAGGAAGGCAATGACCCTGTGCCCAGGGAGCTGACCACTGCGCTCAAACCACGCTCTCATTTGCCTGCGCTCTCTGTACACCCGCCGCCGAGGTCTTTGCAGCCACCGGGGCAGCGTGTGGGAGGCGCAGCTGAGAGGTTCCAGCATCTGCTATTTGAATTGTGTTGTTTGTTTTTTGGTGTTTGTCATGACCTGGCTCACAGGTGAAAGCGGTTTATGGAAGTTCCTGGACACACAGGACAGTCGTGGGTTTCCCGTGAGCCTCGGGGGCATGTCTGTCAGCAATACAGGTGCATGGCGTGTAAACACTCACCTAGCAGGCCCGAGGTCCGGGGCTGGGCGTGCTGCTCTGGGAGGCCCTGGAGGCCTCGGGCCTCTCGGGAACGTGCTACCAGAACGTCAACAGAGGCACGGTCAAGGCTACAGCTGCTGCCCGTGGCTCTCCACAGATGGGCGCTTGGGTGTGAGTGGGGTAGCGGGGACAGGGCGGGAGGGCTGGCCCCACCATGCCCGCTAGCGGGGCTCCCGTGCTGCGCAGAGGCCGAGCTTTATGTCGTGTAGAACAGGTGATAGTGTGTTGCAGGCACCTGGACCTCCACACACCCGACTTGCACAGGTTCCCAGCAACAAGGGGCGCCCCAGAGGAGGGATGCAGAGAAATCCCAAGGGCTGCATCAGCTTCCCTAATTAAACACACTCCCAGCAACACGCCCCTCCACATGTGCTATCTGAACCTGACCACCGTCAAAATTGCAGGTGAGCGTTTACCTCGGAAAAGTCAGGCAAAAACGTCACGGGCCACCAGCCAGGCAAGGCGGCGCACGCTTGTTGTCATCCCCGCGCTTCGGAGGCTGAGACAGGAGGATCGTGCAGGTTCGAAGCCAGCCTCAGGTACTTAGTGAGGCCCTCGGCAACTTAGTGAGACCCTGTTTCCAAATAAAATATAAAATAGGTCTGGGAGTGTAGCCCAGAGGTAGAAAGCCCCTGAGTTCCATCACCAGTAACACACACACACACACACACACACACACACACACTAAAATCTAAAACCATCACGGGCCACAGCTGCCACTGGGAACGGACAGGTAATCGCACAGGTAACACCTCACTTGGGGGCTGAGGTACGGTTCAGTAGCAGGGCACTTGCCTAGCACGCTCGAGGCCCTGGGTTTGCTCCCCAAACAAAACACCCGCTGTATCTTCCCTGCCTTGCTTGTGCCCCCGGCACAGCCCGCCCATTCCATGGGCCAGGAGAGAAAGGCCAGAACCCACATCACGCGACAGTACGGCCTCCCAGCTGCTTCTCCAGATGCGACACTATAGCCCCAGGTCCAGCTGGGTGCAAACTTGGCGTCCCTCAAGACAAGACTGGCCTCCGGTGACTCTACCCCAAGGGTTACAAGTGGCTTTTGTAATGTCCCCAGGTGCAGGGTGGCCTTGCTGAGGTCGCCAGCTCCTGGTCGTGTGTGGCAGGGGAGCGGAGCAGGGCCGGTGGTGTTCCTGTGTGCTCCACGCGCCGGGGTCAGATCCATCTTCACACAGCGATCTACTGTGCGGCCACAGGCTCCAGCGCAGACAACAACAGGCTAAGCTGGCCGCAAGGAGCGTCACCTGGCGCAGGGGCTTGGACAGGTGGCGGCTGTGGCTGCGATGGGTAGGAGGGGCAGCCCCTCGGCAGGCAGAGCAGGGGCCCTGGCTCTGGTGGTTTGCAGAGCGCACGTGCGCCACAGCCCTGCCCGAGCACCTGACGCTGTGAGCTGCGGTCACCGGGGGAGCCGGGCAGAGCTGAGTGTGGCTGCAAGGCCTCTGGACAGCACGGCCCTGCGCGCTGGTGACCTGCGAGGCCTCTGCTTCTGACCCAGCCACGCTGGTCACCACCACATCCGACACAGCGGGGGCCAGCTCTACAGAGAGCCCGCACAGGGGTGGGGGGCCCGGCCTCAGTGGCGGGGCCGGCACTTAAAACCAATAAGGTGGGACATGGTGGCGCACGCTTGTCATCTCAGCACTTGGGAGGCTGAGACAGGAGGATCGCGCAGGTTCAAAGCCAGCCTCAGCTACTTAGTGAGGCTCTCAGCAACTTAGTGAGACCCTGTTTCCAAATAAAATATAAAATAAGTCTGGGATGTAGCCCAGAGATAGAAGGTCCCTGGGTTCCAAACCCAGTACTGAAAAAAAAAAAAAAATCAAAACAACAAAAAAAACACTGCAGTAAGAATCCAGAACAGGAAAGGGCCCTAAGAACTGGCCTCAAAGGAAGGAAGAACTTGCGTTTCCGTTGAGAACAAAGGGCACTGTGTGAACAATTGCATTAACACAGCCGGCTTCCAATCTCTCCAAGTGTGTGTGTCTTCCAGCACACGTGTTGTAAATCCTAAAAATGAACAAACAGGCCCTGCGGGGAATCCTGAGGTCCTGCACTCACCTCCCACTGCCGCCAGGGAGACGATGGGAAGGACAGGGAGGCAACACGCAGCACTGCATGAGCACCTACTGTATGCCCACCAGCACTGCGTAAGCGCCTACTGCATGCCCAGAGGCACTGCGTAAGCACCTGCTGTATGCCCACACACTGCCCTAGATGCCCGGTCTCAGGCTCCCGGCCCAACCTCAGCTGGTTTTCCCTCCCTGGTGGGCGCAGTGCCTGTGCTGAATGTTAAGCACCTAAGACAAGAAGGTGGAGCCGGGATCTGCTGTCTGGAGTCCCGTCAAAGCACCAGAAGGGGGTGGCAGGCAGCATCGGGCTCCGCAGCGAGGCCACGAGACCCTGAAGGCTCTGCCCTCCCAAAGGCCAGCAGCCACACTCTGTGCGTGGGTACCACGCACTCTGTGCGTGGGTACGGACCCATGGCGATATTCTCCAAGTGTGGATCTGCACATAAAATCTGGTTTTAAAATGTTGGCTCTAATTTTAAAAGGGAAAGAAAAAAACTCACTGAGCAAGTCAAAGAAATCTCCGTGACCCTAATTTAGTCCAAGGGCCGGATCCCCAGTCCCCGGCGAGGCTGACCTGCGGTCACTCTGACTGTGGACAGCAGACAGAATCTCAGCACCTGACCACGGTTCCCCGTCCAGTCTGATGAGAAGAGCTTACAATGAAATCAGACTCCATCCACTCGACAGCAGCTCCCACTGATGGCCCCGGTCACCCAGGGCTCTGCGGCTGCAGCCAGCAGGGGTGCCCGTGCAGGAGAGGGGTGGCAAGACCACCGGCTCACCAGTGGGCGACACTAGTGCTTCCCGAAGGCAACTGGCTCTAATTCACAGTCTAGCTGCTGCTGCTGCTGCTAATGATGATGATGATGATGGTTTTTTTTTTTTTTTCTGATACTGGGGATGGAGCTCAGGCATTCTACTTCTGAGCTACATCCCCAGCCCTATTTTTTTCCTTTTTTTTTTTTTTTTTGGTGGTACTGGGGTTTCTGGAAGCCTGTCTACCTCCGGGCTACACTCCCAGACCTATTTTATATTTTTGAAACAGGGTCTCTTACACCAGTGCGGCTGGCTTCAAACCTGTGCGATCCTCCTGTCTCCGCCTCCCAAGCGCAGGGATTACAAGCGTGTGCCACCACGCCCGGCACCCAGCCCTATTTTTTAATCTTCATTTTGAAACAGGGTCTCACTGAGTTGCAAAGGGCCTCACTACATAGCTGAGGCTGTCCGTGAACCACGATCCTCCTGTCTCAGCCTCCCAAATGCTGGGATTACAAGCATGCGCCACCGCGCCCGCTCCCCAATCCTTTTTTTAATTTTTGCTTTTAGACAGGATCTTGCTAAGTTGCTGCGTCCCACTAAGTAGCTGAGGCTGTGCTCGAGCCTGATCCTCCTGTCTCAGCCTCCCAAGTGCTGGGTTTACAGGCGTGCGCCACCACGTTTGCCTGGCTTATCGTATAGTTTTATAACGTGATTTTTACCTGTGACCATTTCTTCTCAATAGTTTATTTATGTATTTTGAAACCAGGGGATGAACCCTGGGTGTTCTCTACCACTGAGCTACACACCAGCCCTTTTTATTATTTTTGAGACAGGGTCTTACTAAGTTGCCCAGGCTGGCCTTGAACTTGTAATACTCCGGTCTCAGCCTCCCGACTTGCTGGGATTACTGGTGCACACTACTGCCCCCAGCTCAGTGGTTTAGTTTAATAATGAAACTGCAAGTATATCCCAGCAGGCCTCCAAAGTTCACGACGCGCCCACGAGGAACCTGCCGTTATGATTGGCTGGGACTCTACCCAATGAAGTTCCATCTCCACCCCAGACTGAACACCATCAGCAACCACCTGTCTCTTCTTATTCCAGAGCCATGTCTGGAGCAGTGTCATACCCCATGGACACTCCCTCCCCACCAATCTTGACTTGGACACTGCCTGGGATGGCGGTCTGCCACCCTGCGCCCAGGCAGGGCCTGTTTCTCCACCCGGCACTGTGGGGTCTGGCCAGAGGACCTTTCCCGGCAGCCTGTGCCTGAGCATCCTCAGCCCCCACCTGCCCTCCACACCCTCCACACCCGCTCCAAGGCCAAGTTCACAGCCCATCTGTTCTCATTCTGGCCCCAACTGTTAACACTTGTTGTTCAACAGAGCATTAAACTGGAAGTTGGGAGCAAAAGCCCAGCTCTGGCATTGCGTGGCTGTGCAGCCTTGGGCCAATTACGGGCACTCCTCTGGGCCTCAGCAACTTTTTCTGCAAAATGGGGACACATGAAACACTGGGTGTGGTGGTGCATGCTTGTAATCCCAGCATTCAGGAGGCTGAGACAGGAGGATCGTGGTTCGCGTACAGCCTCCGCTACTTGGTGAGGCCCTTTGCAACTCAGTGACATCCTGTTTCAAAAATAAAAAAGACTAAAAACAATCGGGTTGGGGGTGCAGCTCGGAGGTAGAATCACCTGGGAACACATGAGAATCAAAGGGGCAGCCATCCCAGCCAGCTGCTGCCTGCTCCCAGGACTCCCTGCAGTGCACCCAGGAGCCCCACCCCCTCTCCAGAGGAACTTCAGGGGAGGGATGGACAGGACACAGACTCAGGAACCGCAGTCTGGACCCCAAATCCTAACCAGGAACTTCTGCAGCAGCAGGGCTCCGGCCCTCTTCCTCTCACGATCCACCCCGCAGGCTTCCTGGTGGCCTGGATGAAGTAAGCCCAGTACTCCTCTGCCGCTGACTAGGACTCAGAGCTCTGGGCAAGACCAAAAAAGGCAACTGGAGGTCAGTGTCCAGCGTCAGCAGGCGCTAGCCAGGGGGCGCCCTGGGAGAGGGGCGTGCGGTGCGTCCTGAGCCCGTTCCCTCTCTCCCCCTCTCCAGCTCTGGCCCCAGGGCAGCCTGAGCTATGGGTGTACACGGTGAGGAGCAGGCTTCACCGCAGGGCAGCGGGGCTCTGGCTCACCCGGCTACCCACGGGCGGAGCAGCCAAGGTCCACCCGCCCCCTACGTCCAGCCTCCCTGTGGCCATCGTAGGGACCAAGCCCCAGAAGCTGGCCCAGGTGGCCCGCCTCCCTCGCCACGGGAGACGGACTTGCCGTCTGTGCCAACCAGGCTGAGCCTCTGCTTTGAAGAAAGGAAATGCTCCCGAGGGTTTCACAGGACTGAGTTTCAACGCATCTGCCAAATGTCCAGGATCCGGCCCAGAACTAATCAACGCACCAGTGCCGGGAAGCACTGAGCTTCTCCCGGAGCAGACGGTCAACAAACAGAGGCGGAGCCTGGGATGACCCTGATGCTACCAGATGAAAACTGCGTGGTGTCTCGGCCCCTGTGCCCATGGACCATCCCAGGGTGGGTGGGCAAGCACTCTCAGGAGAGAAATGGGAGGACCTGGTGGAGGATTCGGGCCCGAGTGTCTGAACATCACCAGGTGGGCTTGGCAGCAGAATGATGCAGGAAAGAGAGCCGGCGATGTTGAAACTAGGTCAACAGGAAAAAATCTATTCTGAATAACAGAGGAAATGTTTTCATGCGCAGAGACCGTCGGCTTCTGAGACAGACTCGATGTGTTTTCCCTGGCTCCTCCTCTAAGCAAAATGCTGGGCATTAAAGGAGAAATAAACCCAAGATGCCTGTGAGTTTCTGGGAAGATGGCAGCTGCCAGGCCTGGAGCCTGGGCGTGTCTCCTGGGCTTCCTTTTGCATCGTAGGTTTCGGATTTGGAAATGAAGAAGGCGCAGCCCAAATGCCCGAGTGCCAACTCGAACGCCAACAAAAGCCTGCACTCTCCTGCCAGCCAAGGGCCGAGGGAGGGGCAGCCTCGCAGGACAGAAAGCTTCAGGGGAAGGCTGTGCTGGATCCCGCCTGTCCAGCCCTGGGCGCCTGCGAGCCTCTCCCCTCCCTGGAGGACCCTCCATCCTGGTTCCATAATGGCTGGACTGATTTACATCCTTACCAATAACGTGCACAAGTCAGCCAACCTGTCAAACCAGCGGGCAGGTGCAGGGTGCGCATCCCGGGAGGAGGGGAGTCCACCAGCGGCAGGAGCACGGGGTGGGCTGTCAGGACGCAACGTATACTTGGGGTGCTTCCCAGACTCCCAATCCAATAACCTAGGGTTCTACCATCGAAGGCGAACTCTAAGGGGGTTAAACCATGAGCCCTGCTTCTGAAACCAGAGAGGCCTGAGAGAGCCCTCCGGAACCCGCCACTGCACCCGACCAGTCATTTGTTTGTTGGCTTGAAAATCACCAATTGTAGAGCCGGGCGTGGTGGCACACGCTTGTAATCCCAGCATCGGGGAGGCTGAGACAGGAGGATAGGGGTTCGCGGACAGCCTCAGCTACTTAGTGAAGCCTTCTGCAACTCAGTGAGACCCTGTTTCAAAGTAAATAATAAAAAATAGGGCAGGGGGTGTAGCTCGGAGGTCAAATGCCTCTGGGTTCCATCCCCAGACCCACAAAAAAATAAAAAAAAATAAAAAGACTGGAAAATAGGGCTGAGGGTGTAGCTCAGAGGTACAATGCCCTTGGGTTCCATCCCCGGTACCACAAAACACACACACACACACACACACACACACACACACACACACCCATGGAAATTAGAGCAGTTGCCCCCGAAGGACCACACATCTTCTTAATGCAGCCTCAATGGGTGACAGCTCAGAATCCAAGGCCAGGTGAAGGAGTCCACCCACCAAGCAGTATTACTTAATAGCCACAAAGAAGGGACCACTGACTGACGTATGATGGATCTCAAAAACACTGAGAAAGCAAGCAGCCAGGCAGAGCCCTGCCGCACGCTGCATCTGTGGGAAGGCGGGCAGGCACGGCGGGGCAGATCTGATCTGTCTACCACCCGGAACGTTCCGGGTGTGGCCACTGTTCCCTCTCTAGGGCTGGGGAATGCTTCCATAGGTGCACAGGTATCAAAACTCCTTAAACGATGCTCCTAAGCCAGGCGTGGTGGCGCACGCTTGTAATCCCAGTACTTGAAGGATTGCAGGTTCAAAGCCAGCCTCAGCAACTTGTGAGGCCCTTCACAATTTACTGAGACTGTTTCAAAATAAAGAATAAAACAGGGCTGAGGATGCAGCTCAGAGGTGGACTGCATCTGGATTCAATCCCCAGTAACACAAAAAGCAACAAACAAACAAAGCTCCTAAAGTAAGGGGATTTATTGCATGCAAATCTGACTTTAATAAAGTTGTTGTTGTTATTGTTGTGTGTGTGTGTGTGTGTGTGTGTGTGTGTGCATTACTGAAGAGTGAACCCAGGAGTGTTCTACTTCTGAGCTACACCTCTAGCCCCATTTTAATTTCTTTTACTTTCAAACAAGGTTTCACTAAATTGCTGAAGCTGCCTTAAACCTGCTATCCCCCATGTCAGCATCCCAAGTGCTGGGATTACAGGCACGCACCACCACACTCAGCTGAAGTTGCCCTTTATCGTTTTTCTTTTATTTCTTTCTTTCTTTCTTTTGTTTTTCTTTTTTTCTTTTTTGGTACTGGGGACCAAACTCAGAGGTGCTTTATCGCTAAGCTATACCACTAGTCCTACTTATGTATGTATGTATCTTTATTTTGAAACAGGATCTCCCAAGTTGCTGAGGCTAGCCTTGTACCTGTGATCTTCCTGGGTTTGCCTCCTAAAAACTGGGATTACAGGCATGCACCACCATACTTGACTAAAGGGTTTTTTTTTGTTTGTTTGTTTGTTTTTATTTATTTATTTTTTTGGTGGTGGTACTGGGGTTCCTGTAAACCCTTCTACCTCTGGGCTACACTCCCAGACCTATTTTTTAATATCTTTTTTTATTTGGAAACAGGGTCTCCTAAGCCAGCAAGTCTGGCTTCAAACCTGCGCAATCCTCCTGTCTCCGCATCCCAAGTGCTGAGATTACAAGCGTGCGCCACCACACCCGGCTTAAAGTTGCTCTTTAAAAATCATTTTTAAGCTGACGTGGTGGCGCACGCTTGTAATCCCAGCACTTGAAAGTGGAGACAGGAGGATGGCAGGTTGGAGCAAGTAGTAACATTCATCAGCATAGTGAGATCCTGTGTCAAAAATAAAAATGAAATAGGACTTGGGGTGTAGCTCAGAGGTACAATGCCCCTGAGTTCAATTCCTAGTACCAAAAAAAAAAAAATCATTTTTTAGCCAGGCTTGGTGGTTTGTGCCTGTGGTCTCAGCTACTGAGGAGGATGAGGCAGGAGAATCTCAAGTTCAAGGTTAGCCTGGTTAATTTAATCTCAACCCTCTCTTGAAATAAAATGAAAAAATGGGCTGGGGATGTAGCTCAGTGGTAGGGTACCGCTGGGTTCGATCCCTAGGACCGGGGATGGGAAAAACCAAGACAGCAGCCTTTGGGCACCCAGGAAGGGGCCGGCGGAAGGCAGGAAAGGGTCTTCCCGCAAAGATGGAGCCTGGACAGCGTCCCCACACCACCCCAGAGTACACCAACATGCCCGCTCTCCCTGCCCCAACTCTAAAAGGACAAATGCAGTTTATGTAAGTGTATTTCTCTGCAGTCGGGAGGCTCAGCCCAGAGAGCACTCTGGTCTGTTTCAAGTTCAACCAGCCACCCACCTTGAGCAGCCGCCTCCTGCCTGGGCTTCCTGTTTTCAGTCAGCCCTACTTCCCACCAGGCTGCGGCCTCAGCGGCACGGGCTGGGTCAGCTTCCTCCTGCACCCCCACCCCGATGGCCCAGAGGCTCTGCGCCCTCAGTATCCAGTCCTCATCTGGCCAGTTTCCCAGCATGGTGGGCCCCAGGGATATGCGCCTGGCTTCAGAGCCCCATGCCCTGCCATGCACCCCGGACCCGGGAGCAAGCAGCCCACAGCATTGGGTTGTCATGTCTGAACATAGGAGAAAATGAAACACAAGTGACCGGTGGCCATTGGCACGGCGCAGCGGCCCCTCCTGGCCTGCCTGTCCCTGGGCCCCGAGGACTGCCCCCCTCCCAGATGCTCTAGCAGCCTGTGTTTGCACAATCCTTCCCCTCCCACGGATCTGACCCAAATAATCCAGGTGTGTCCAGATGGGGGCTGGAGGTGCCGCCCACGAGCATTAATTAGATGTTTTGGCACCTGTAATTCCAATGCTTGGGAGGCTGAGATCAATGGTAAAGTTCAAGGAGGCTCACACGTTCAAGGTCAGCCTGGGAGATGGGTGAGACTGTCCCCGAATACAAAGGACTGGAGAAGCGGCTCGGAGGACCCCGGGTTCAATCCCTAGTACCATAAATAAATAACCTGTGAATCCGCTCAGCCTGCCCTACCGACCTCAAGCATAAACTATTCTAACTTGGGTCTGATTCTTTTGGGGGCTGTGAAGTTACAAAAACCAAAACCAACTGAGATGATGAGTTGTATTTATGCTCTTCATACCCACAGTTGCCCAAGCCGGACAGTCCTCGGGAGGGAGGGAGCAGGCACCCCTTCGGCCAGGGGCCCCAGTCCTCTCCGGGAGGAGCCACTCTCTCGGTACACCAGTTGGGCAGCTCCAAATGACCCTCTAACAAACGTACTTGCCTGCTTCGTGGGAGTCAAGCAAGAGCCATTCTAGTACAGAAGATGGGCGGGAGTGCAGGCCGGGCCAGCCAAAACACACAGGCCAAAAGTGGATACCCTGCCACACCAAGCCCAGCATTTGGGAACTAGAAACCATAATAGTGGGTGGCAGACTATGCCACCACTGATAACAGGCAGTGAGCTACTTCCCCTCCACCCTCCATCCCACGAGGGCGGGGCCTGCTGTGCCCATGTCGCCTCTCAGCCCCTGGAGGCTGGACGGGGTGGCGGGGTGGCTGCAGCTGTGGGAGCTGGGCCCATGAGCCACGTACCCTGCTGGGCCCAGGCTCACACACCAAGCTCAGCCTCTTCCTGCCTCCCCATGAGACCCACGCGTCTGGAATGACACGGAACAGAGGCACTGCGGCTTACACACGAACCCCCCCCCCCTTCCTCATCCTAAGGAAAGCACTTTTGCTTTGTGCCCCAGGCTGGACATCAGTAGCCGTAGAGAAAAACAGAGAAGTGGGCCCTGGGAGATGGTGCCAGGAGGCTACCTGGTGACAACAGGCCAGTCGCAGTCACTCAGCCCCAGGCAGGATCTCGGAAGGCCATGCTGCTGGTGAGCCCAAGGCCCCAAACCAGGTGTTGGTCCAGGTGTTGGTCCCATGGGTGGCCTCAGCCCAGCCACGTTCAGCTCAGGCCCCAGTGTCTCAGCCTGGACTCCCCATGGGGCCTCCGAAGGCATCCTGGGCCGGGCTGCAGCTCAGAGGCAGAGCACTGGCCTGGCATGCCAGAGGCCTTGCGTACAAACCCCAGACCTTAAAACCAAATGAGTAAAAGACATCCCAAACTCAAAGAAGTCAGAGAATCCTGACCTCACCACTCCCACCCCCAATCACAGGTATTCTTTTTTTACAATTTCTTTTATTGGTGCATTATATTCATACATCATATCGGGGTAAAGAACTTGTGTGCACATACATGTACACATCACTGATTTAACCCCTACCCAATTCCCACCCCATTCCCTCCCCGTCCCTCCCTCCCTTGCTTGGCTTAGTGGTTAACTTTGATATGTTTAAGTACTAAGCCCCTGCTTCTGTAACCCCAGGACTCGGGAGGCTGAGCAGGAGGATCACGAGTTTGAGGTCAGTCTCAGCAACTAGGTGAGACCCTGTTTCAAAATTTAAAAAATAAATAAAAATAAAAAACAAGGGCTGGAGATGTAGCTCAGAGGTTCGGGAGTAAAATGCTCCTGGGATCAATCCCCAGTGCCAAAGGGGAAAAAAAAACCCAAAAAACAAAAAATCCCTGCTTCATCTGCCAGGGCTCCCTCTCCAGTGCCCACAGTCAAGCTCTCCACACCCAACCCAGCCACGGGCATCCCATCACCTTGGCCCCCAGGGGACGGCCTCCCAGGCCAGCCTGTTCCTCCTCTCTGGCCTCCCTAGAAGGCCACGGGATCTTTTGAAAAAGTTGAATTGCATGCCATCCTACCGGGCTCCTGTCCCACTCACAGTAAGGCCTATGAGGCTTCGGGAGGCAGCCCCGGGACCCACCTGCCTGTGCCCATCACCTGGCTCCTGCCACACGGGCCTCCCGGTGTCTCGGCACCTGTTTCGCCTGCAGGGATCTCTCCCCGATGTGCGGAGCACCCACTCTCTCCAGACTCTATTCAAATGCATGCACTTGAGACTGCTGGACCAGCCTGTACCAGACAGGGACCGCCCCACCTGGCTGAAGCCCGCGCAGCTGCTCTCCCAGGGCTCCATCAGTCGCGCCTGTCCATCTGTGTTCCTTTCTCTCCTTGAGTGGAGCGTGCTCCACTGAGCAGGGGCTTTCCATCACATGCACTGAACCAGGCCTCCTACCCTGCCTGGCCCATCCCCAGCAGGCACTCCATGTAACCTTGCTGGAGCTGGGGGATCGCTCAGTGGCCAGCAGCACGGTGCCCTAGGTCCCAACCCCAGAACAAAAAACTGAACTTGCAAACGAGGGACTGCTCAAAACTGAACACCACACTCGCCAGCCCTGGGTTTCCTCTGCCTTGAACATCCCAGCCTCTGTCCAAACTCTCTGTAATCCTGCTCTCCTGCCCAGGATCAAATGACACCTTCTCTCTAAGGCCTCTGCCAAGTCAAGCCATCCACCCCCAGACCGCTCTGCAGAGGAGACGGCTCTGCAGAAGCGCCTCAGCAAGGGCGCCTGGGTGTCCTCGCCGCCCGCCGCCCCGCCGCTGCCCTCCAGGAAGGGGTGTGTCTTTTGCATATTCATCTAGATTGGGGTCCTCCAAATCCCCAGGTCCTGGGGAGGACGGTGGCCAGCCGGTTGCCCTCAAACTCCTCACGCCCCCCAACCAGAGATGGGGTCCCAAGAGCAGCTCGGGAGCCCTTATTCAACGTCTCAGTGCAGGAAGTTCCCCTGTGCCAAGGTGCCTGACTTTGAGAGCCCTGCTAAACAGAAGCATCCATCTGGGGGGTTACAGGGAGAGGGAGGGGCCTGGTGTCCCTGGGGACACATCCCTAGCAAACCCAGTCTAATGCCCGCTTGGCACAGGCCACAGCTCCCAGAGGCGGGCCCTCAACACCCCCTCTGGCCTGTCCGCGGGGGAGGGGGCTGCGGCGCCGCCTTGCCGTCCCCCAGGCACCTCCTGGGGGCCTTGTCACCCTGTCCCTGTGCCCCCCGCGCCCGGACGTTTCCCTGCCAGCTGCCTCGGTCCCGGGCGTCCACATCCTCGCGGCCCCCGCCCTCCCCATCCCGGCCCCTCGGCTGTCTCCCCTTTGCTTCCCAGCTCAGCCCGGCCGGCACGGCCCGCTCCGGTGGCAGGCAGGCCGGGGGACGGCGCTGGCCGCGGACCCCGGAGGGGACACTCACCCGCGCCGGGCGCGTCGGGCCCGGGCCCCCGGCTCCGCCACCAGCGCAGCACGGCCCGCGCGGGCTCCAGGCTCACGGCGCAGCGCTGCTGCTTCACCCAGAGCACCGAGCGCAGCGGCTCCGCCGCCCCCATGGCCCCGGCGCCCGCGATCGGCGGGCGGGGGGCGCGCGGACGCCGGCGACACCGTTAGCGGCCCGGCCTCGGCCGCGGCGGGAGGCGGGAGCGGAGGCCTGCGTCACCCCGTACGCACGGCGGGGCCGGGGGCCAGGCCGGGAGGGGGCCGGGGGCGGGGCCGGGGCGGAGCCAGGTGGGGGCCTGGGCGGATGGCGGGAGGGGCGGGGGAGGGGACCGGGGGGAGGGGCGGGCCCCAGCTGGCCGGCCCTGGTCCGGCGGGGCCGCGGCGGGAGCTCTCGGGTCAGCTGGGGCCGCCGGAGCTCCCGAGGCCGGGCAGGAGGGCCGCGAGGAGGCGAGGTCGGAGCGGAGGTGCGCGGGCGCCCGAGCACACACGGCCTGACCTTGGGCGTCAGCGGCTCTGGGCTCCCCGGCTCCTTTCGGCTGGGGGTGGGGGGGGCCTGCAGGTTGGCCAGGCTTGCTGGAGAAGGGCCTCTTTCTACCCTAAGGGTAGCTGGGCCTGAGGACCAGGAGACAGGGGAGGGGACCGAGCTTCAGACAGCCAACCCGCCCCTCCGAGCAGTCCCAAGGAGCCAGAGCTGCAGAACTTGTGTGCTTTGTGAGGTTTTGCCCAGACACTCCTCACCCGGCTAGCTCAGCGTCTCCTCTGCACGGAGCCCCCACCCCCAGCCCCAAATGGGACCGCCAGCACTGCAAGGAGAGACTCAGCCCTGCTCTCTGGGCATGTGTGCCCCCTCAGTGCCAACCCGATGCCCTTGCTGGGTCCGCGGTGTCCAGCACAGTCCCAGCACACAGAAAGCACTTTAGTGTGGGTTAAGGACTCCATCCCTAACTTGCCAACGAAGAGCCATCAGCTCAGAGATGCAGTTCAAGTCAGGCACAGCAGGGCCTGGCTCCAGGGCTGACCCTTCCCCCGGGGTCTCCCTGTGGCTGCAGCCGGAGGTGGGGCAGGCAGGTCAACAGGGCCTGGCGCTGCACCTGGCACCGGGTGGTACCTGCACAGGTCTGATCCTGCTGGCTCCCCGTGCGTGACGTCCCCGGGCAGGAGCAGCTATGAGTCATGGCTCCCAGAGCCCGGCCCTCACTTAGGCCAGTGGCAGCCAAGGCTCCGGGACAGTCCTGTGGCTTCAGAAGGGCCCAGAGTCCTGGCCTTCCCAGTGTGGTGGGCAGCAGCAAGCCCGCCCTGTCTGTCCCCCGCTCCCCACAGCTTCTGCCCTGAGCTTGGGAAATGGGATATGAAAATTCTTTGGAACCTTGAGTTGGCTTGAGGTGGGTGCTGATGCCAGCGCTGTTGCATGTGAGTGGGTTGCCAGGCCAGGGCAGAGGGGCAGGGGCCTGCAACCCTGCCTCCCTGCGGGGGACCTCTTCCTCTGTCTGTCTGGCCCAGATCGTCTGCGTCTCCCAGTGTATTCATTGCCCTGGGACGCCACACCTCAGCCATCATATCTTGATGGATGGGTCCCCGGCCCTCAAGAAGCACCATTCAGGGTGACGGAGGCGGAATCACAAAACAGGAGTGGGCCCCATGAGGGAGCCAGACCTCCTCCACCCAGTGGACTCAGCCCAGGGCCGGGCCCAGGGTCCCCAGTGGACGCCTGAGCTGCAGAACTGTGTCCCTACGTTCACATGCTGGAGGCCTACGCGATCACTCGGAGACTGGGCCTTGAAGGAGGAAACTCAGGGAAGCCATCAAAGTGGACCGGAATCCAGTCTGCCTGGTGTCCTTAGAGGAAGAGGGGGAAATTTGAACACACAAGGAGAGGACCTGGGTACACAGGAGGACAGCCATAGGCGTTAATCAAAGCGTGACTACCTGCAAACTTCGGGAGCCACCCACCCTGCGGCACCTTGGTCTTGGACTTCCATCCTCAGCGAACTGGGACGGTGAAGTGTGGATGTCAGCCGTTTAAGCTGCCGGCCTGCCAGGGTGCAGTGGCCTCCCGCGCGGGCACCTGTCAGGACAGGCTGGGAGGGCCTGGCGGGGCACTCCGCCTCTGCCCAGGGGAGGGGCCGCCTGATGCGGAATGCACCTCCTGCGGTTGAGGGGGCGGGCTGGACGGGGCGAGGCCCTGTGTGGGGGCCTTGGGCTGTGGCTGCCCACCACACTGAGAGAACAAGGAAGGGGGCTTTGCCCAGAGCCGCTGCCAGGCCTCTGCGGTGCCACTCGGGAGCCAGCAGTGAAGACGACTGGCAGAGCAGCCAGCAGGGCCTTTGAAACGCCCCCCCCCCGGACCAGGTCGCCCAGGAGGCTGTCACTGCTGGCTCCCACGATGGCCTCCCAGCCACCTGGCTTTTCTCTTCCGGGTCAGGCACACTTTTCTCGTGCTGACCACCATGCTTTTCCCACGTGTCTGCCTGGAGACCCTGCTCACCTCCTTCAACACCCAACCCCACCCCCAGCCCCACGGGCGGTCCCCAGCCACCCAGGGCACCGCCATCGCCTGCCTCCCCGTGGCACAATGGATGCCCTCGCTTGGCAGGGATCAGAGGCACTCTGAGCCGCCTGGTAGGCCAGTGGCATGGGCTCAGTCCAGCAGCCCGGAGCCATCGTGGACATCCCGCTCAGCCCTGGCCTGCACCTCTGCCCCCAGTGTTCAGGTCCTGTCTAGGCCCACACATGGCCACCTAACGTTCACTGAAGTGACACCATGGGCCATCCAGGCCAGAGGCCCACGCAGCCACCAGCACCAGGTCCTGGCACCGTGCTTGCGATGGCCTCTGACCTCCTCTGGCCCTCCTTTCCCGAGCCCCTGAGCTGCCTTGTTGACTTGGAGGGTCCCTCCTGCTCATCTTCCCAGAGCTTCCTCCCCGCTGAAGTCAGCAGAAACCAAGACGCAGCCCCAGCTCCCACACGCTGGCTGCCGGGCACGCGCGTGGCCCTCTGCCCTCCGCCCCGGAGGAGAAGCCTCCAAGCACTGCCCGTCAAAGCCAACCGCCTGGCAGAAATGTCCTGAGCCCAAAGAGGCCCAATTGTTGGGACAGTAAACTGATAACATGCAGAGTGTGCGGCCCTAGGTTGCCACGTGACCCAGACAAGAAAAGCCAGAAGCCGGCCTTGCTTACCCCAGCCTACAGATGGACAGACTGAGACACCCAAAGAAACTGACCTGCACAGTTACACGGAAAGGACATTCCATGGGTGGGCATTCCGGGCTCTCCTGCCCCAGGCCGCAGGGGTGCCTGGCCCCGGGAGAGTCGGAAGCGAGGACAGTAGATGCCGCGGGCTCTAGCTGGTGCCCTGGGCAGACACTGCGGCCTGGGAGCTTGGGAGGCCAGTCCTTGCCCTCATGGGCACCCAGGGTAGTCCTGAACGAGGACCTCTGCAGGATGTCCTTCGGCAGGACAGGGCCCAAGCTGGACAGAAAGGCCAGCTGGGATCAGCACTGAGGTGGTGGCCAGGGACACCTGGGGGAGGAGGGCACCAGCTGCTGGAAATGATGCCCATTTCCAGTGCCAGGGTCCAGCCTTGGGCTGAACCCGTGCTCCCCAGACCCCAGAGCCCATCCTGGGCTCAGGCAGGATGCCTGCTGATGCGCCTAGCATTGGCTCGGGCGAGGGGTCTGAGGCCCTCCAGGTTCGGACTTGGGCCGGGGTTACCTGTGAACTGGGAGGGAATGGGGCTGTCAGATCAAAGCCCGGCCTCTTTCCCACCCTGCCAGCCTGTTAGCCACCTTTTGGACTCCTCTCCGGGTGGGGAACCCTTGAGAGCAGGCCAGGCTGCTGTCCCTGGCAGGAAAGAGGCCACCCAGCTCCAGGGCCTGAGGCTAGAGGAAGATGGACAGCTCTGTGGTCCACAGTATGGAGCTCCTGGAGGTGTCAGGGCAGCAGGGGCGGATGAAGGTGCTGGACGTATGGAGCAGAGTGAGCGCCCAACTCCCCCGGGGTTTTCAGCAAAGGGTCTGCTTTTATCGATGCAACATACGTAGCCTTAACAACTTAACAAGGCCCTGTTTCAAAATGAAAAGGGAGGGGCCAGGCATGGTGGCGCACACTTGTCATTCCAGCATTCGGGAGGGTCGTGGTTTGTGGACAGCCTCAGCTACTTAGTGAAGCCCTTCGCAACTCAGCGAGACCTTGTTTCACAAATAAAAGGACTAAAAACTAGGGCTGGGGGTGGAGCTTGGAGGTAAAATGCCCCTGGGTTCCATCCCAGGTACCAGAAAAATAAAAAGGGCAGGCTAGGGGTGTCGCTCAGAGGTAGAACGCCCCTGGGTTCCAGCCTCAGTACTAAACTGAGGATGGCAGAGTAGGGCTGGGGTGGGGCTTGGAGAAGCACCGCTTACCTGGAAGGAAACCCTGGGTTCAGTCATCACTGCAAGACAGACACGGAAAACAGGAGCAGCAGAAGCAGCAGAAGCACGGCAGGGATCCTGGCTGGAGTCGGAGGCCTGCGGCGAGTCCAGCTCGGCCTTAAGTAGAGCGCTGGTTTCGAGGTCCCAGCTCACTCATCTGCAAAGTGGGGGTGCCGGAGGGCCGTCTCTGAGGTGCTGCCAGCTCCGACTCTAAGGGTCCTGGGCGGAGCCTCGGCCCCAAGTCCACCGGGTTGTTTGGTTCTATGGTACCGAAGATCGAACCCAGAGCATTCTACCTCCGAGCTACACTCTCAGCCCTTCTTCTTTTTTTTTTTTTTTGAAACAAGGTCTCACTAAGTTGCTGAGAGTCTTGCTAAATTATTGAGGCCGGCCTCAAACGTGCAATCCTCCTGTCTCAGCCTCCTGAGTGCTGGGATCACAGGTGGGTGTTTTTGTCATATTGCGTAACTTCTCTGGGGGCATAGAAGGGCCGAGCCCCAAGGTATACAGAGCTCCCTGTCTCCCACCTAAATGTGTGTGGCGCTGGGGTGGAGCCCAGGGGCTTCTCTACCTCCAGGCTATGCTACCAGACTTAATTTTATACTTTATTTGGAAACAGGGTCTCACTAAGTAGCCGAGGCAGGCTTTGAGCATGTCTCAGCCTCCTAAGCTCTGGGATTACAAGTGTGTGTCACCACACCCGGCTTGTCTCCGGCCTAAATTCTTGCAGGAAGAAAATCCCCACTCCTTCATTCATCCTCTTCCTCTCCAGGGAAGGCAGCCGCCTGGGATGAGCCTGGTGTGTGTCACTGCGCCGGCCGTCCTGGTCCCCTGGCCAACAGCTGCGGGACCGACCTATGGCCGGGCTGGGGTTCCCGGTGAGCTATGTTGTCCGCGTTGCCTGACAGGAAACCCTCTGCCGCACGTGGCTGTCGGGAAGGGGGGCAGCTGTCCAGTCTCCTGGAGGGCATGCTGAGGCCAGGGCCAAGGTGTCTGGGGCCGGTCTTGGCACGAGCAGAGCCGGCATGGAGTCCCGCTCTTAGTACTCTCTCAGTCCTACCCCTGGCACGGGGGCGGGGGTGCGCCCTCATCCCAGATTTCCTATTTGTTGCCTCATTTGATCTGTAGAAGGACCTATGACGTATGCAGGAGACAGTGGCCGTTACCCCGGTTACAGAGGGGGATGGGGAAGCCCAGGTCACATGGAGTGGGGGCCACCTGACCGCTGGCCAGCTCTGGCTGCACCTGGCACTTCCTCATTTATGGGGGGCGATGCGACATCTGTGACTCAGGGCAGCCAAGAGCTAAAAGAGGAGGAGGCGGGGGACAGCTCTGGGCACCGCGCAGGATATGGGTCAGCGGCTTCCCTGGGCAGCCGGCCAGCATCCAGAGCAGCGTGGTGCTGAGGACCCAGGGGCAGGGGTGCAGGCGGCTGGCATTTCCCTATGAACGGCACAAGGCGCAGACTCAGATGTCTTCTTGTTCTGGAGAAACTGTACCCAGTTCTTCTTTCCCAATCCCCTCCGTTCCCAAGTCCTCCCAGCCCACTGTCTGGGCGGCCCTGCCTGGGCCCTGGGTGAGATGGTTCAGCCCTTAGCAGCTCCTTCGGAGGAGAGGGGAATGGCCCAGCTCCCCAAAGACTCCACTGACCTGACCCAGGGAGTAGGAAGCTCATGGGGGGCTGGTACACTGGAGGGCACAAGCCCTGGAATTTGGGGGCTTCATGCTTTCAGGGCACAGTGGCTTCAGCAAGTGCAGACAGGGTGGCGGTGGCTCCCGGGCAGAGGGCACCAGGCACAGGTCTAAGGCACCCTGGAACGCGTTGAGGGCAGGAGCTGGAGAACTGGAGCAGGGAGCCACAGCTCGCAGAGGCCTGAGGACCGGAGCCGGGAGACCCTCCCGGCAGACCTGGGGCCACACTGGCTCTGGAGCGAGCCTGGCGTGACGGACACACACTTGCTTCCAGAGGCCAGTGGGCAGCACGGTGGGGAAGGGTCGCCGAGGGAGGCCAGCGGGAGTGGCGGGCCTTTCCTTGTCAGTGTAGCCCCTGCTGGGCCCGGGCCACGCGCCTGGTGGCTGGAGGTGGGCGCGTCAGGGTGGTCAGCCGCAGGGGGCACCAGGGGTCAGTGGCTGACAGGAAAGAACGAGGAAGTGGGCAGGCGGCGGGCGGGCGGCAGGTGCTGCCTCGGTCACGCACCCCTGACCTTGGCCCAGTGCCCGGGAGCCGGCCCTCCCTGCACTGTCCAGCTCTGCTAGTGGTGGGAACGCGCCTGGGACTGAGCACCCAGGACGGTCGGTAGCCGGGTTCTGGATTCAGCTGCCCGTGAGGGGCCCTCAGCTCCCCTCAGCGACCCTCTTCCTCCCTCCCTGTGTCCCACAGCCCCCTCCATCCTCCTGTGCTCTTTGGAAGGCTCTTGTGCATTGGGCAGGGCTGGCATTCCTGTTTCACAGATGGAGAGCGGAGGCCAGGGCCTGGCCTGGGCCACTTTCCCCAGCCTTTCCCAAGTCACGCTCTGGGTCAGGTATAGAGCGAGGTCGGGTCTTGGGTCTTCCCAGGGAGAGCTGCCTTGAATTCCCACGACCGTTTGGGAACCATGGGGCCCAGCTGGGGCGCGGAGCCCCTTCCTCTGCCGATGCCCCTCAGGACCTCTGCAGCCATCATCACAGGGGCCGGGCTCTGTCCTCTGGCAGTGGAGCGGAGGCCAGCCGGGAAGGGCTGGGAGGCCTCTATTTTGGGGCTGGGGTTCTATGGCTCTGTGCCACCCCGGGATGGGGGGATCCTAGCTCTATCCAGTTCACTTGGCAAATCCTGCAGTGACTGGCGGCATGGGAGAGAGGTTGTCAGTAGTTGGAAAGCCCAGTAGCCTGAATGACAGGAACAAGAATGGGAACAGCCGGATGTGGTGGCGCACGCTTGTCATCCCAGCACTCGGGAGGCTGAGACAGGAGGATCGTAGTTTGCGGACAGCTCAGCTACTTAGTGAGGCCCTCTGCAACTCAGTGAGACCCTGTTTCAAGGTAAAGAATAAAAAATAGGGCTGGGGGTGTATCTTGGAGGTGGAATGCCCCTGGGTTCCATTCCCAATACCCGGGGACAGACCCAGCCTGCTGCCTGGACTGGAAAGATGTGGGCCAAGAGCAGAGCGGGGTGTGCATGGCGCGTAGTGCTGGAGTCAGTGGGTTGAGCAGCCTGAATCAGGGTCCCCCTCAGAGGTCACCCCTCTGTCCACCACGGCGGGGCCCGCTGCTAGCCCTACTGCTCCACCTCCTCCACTCGTTGCCTGACATTCCAGTGAGTGTGTTTGGTCTGGACTCCCTGCGGCTGGACACAGACGTGGCCTCGGGCTGCTGGACAGTGGGTGAGGACCTGGGAGAATTTCCTGAGGCAGAGGAGACTCCCACCACCCGTCTGGGCTTCTCATCTCAAACACGGGCGCAAGCCGGCGTGGTGGTGCACCGTGGTGATCCCAGAACTTGGGAATCTGAGATGGGAGGATGTCCTTGGAAGCTTAGTGGGAGCCCCAGCAACCTTGAAACTTATATTGTTTCAAAATACAAAATAGGAGCCAGGTAAGGTGGCGCACGCTTGTGATCCCAGGGTTCCGGAGGCTGTGATTTGCAGACAGCCTCAGCTATTTAGTGAGGGCCTTTGCAACTCAGTGAGACCCTGTTTCAAAATAAGGAATACAAAAATAAGGCTTGGGGGGTGTAGCTGGGGGGGGGGAGAATGCTCCTGGGTTCTATTCCCAGCACTGCAAAAATAAATCAATCAATCAATAAATAATAAATAAATATTAAAACATAAGATAGGGGTGTAATCCTGAGGTAGAAGCCCTAATAACACAAAGAAGGAATGACAAAGAAAGAAAGAAAGAAAGAAAGAAAGAAAGAAAGAAAGAAAGAAAGAAAGAAAGAAAGACATGGATGCCATTTTTTTTGAGGTACTTTTTTTTTTGCCACACACTACGATCCTCCTGTTTTAGCCTCCCTAATGGTGGGATTGCAAGCATGCGCCACCACGCCCAGCTCAGGGACATCTTATGGACAGGTCCCACCCAAGCAGCCTCCAGCACCCTTCACTGCCCGCAGGTCTCTCAGGTGATGGCTGCAGGTGGCAGTCTTCTCTCTGTGCCACCTAGAGATGGCCAGGAGAATGGCAGGGCAGGGAGCCGGCTGGGCTGAGCCGGGCTGAGCTGGGGACCTCCCGAAAGTCCACAGGGATGAAGGGGGAGGGGGGTTCCCCTTGGAGGGCGCCTTCACAGAGAGGTGAGGACCACACCGGCCCAGGGGTGTGAGGGATGTGAAGAGAGGGGTGTGGAGAGCCAGGGGCGGGTGGCCACTGAGCCTGCCTTTAGGAGAGGTGCAGCCCATTGTCCCTGCCAGGGCTGTCCCCGGGGGCTCCCAGGACTGGCGCGGCCCTGCATCCCTCTGACCCTGGCCATGCCCGTCACCCTGTGTCCCTCCACCCTGCCTTCTGGTGGGCTGGCTCCTCCCCGACTCCTCATGCTCGCACCCCGCCTTGTCTGTGTCTACACCCTTCCGCTAGGTGAGGATGGGTTTCTGCCGTGATGGAGAAGCCACTGAAGGCAGCTGTGCCCTGGGCTTGGACCCTGGACTGGGGGAGGGGCTGCCTTTGGTTGGTGGGTACTGAGTGCCCTGCCTCTCACCAGCATCTCAGGGAGCCCTAGTTGTGGCTGGGTAGACAGATGCCACGAGTCACCTTGGCAGGAAGGTGACGCTGGGTGGCAGTGCAGACCCCAGGATCAGCCACGTACCTTGGGCCTGGCACTGAGGCCGCAGAGCTGGGGAGGAAAGATAGGTTTCTAGAATTTTACTTTTTTTTGTGTGCAGTACTGGGGATGAAATCCAAGGGCATTTCACCTCTGAGCTACACCCCCAGCCCTATTTTTTTTATTCTATTTTGAAACAGGGTCTCACTGGGTTGCAAATGGCCTTGCTAAGTAGCTGAGGCTGTCCTCGAACCTGTGATCCTCCTGTCTCAGCCTCCCAAATGCTGGAATTACGGCTGAATTTTACTTCTGTTTGGTTCACTGAGCATCATGATTTTGTAAAGGACGATTAACTCTAGCCAGGCACAGGCCTGTAATCCCAGGACGTGGAAGGCTCAAACAGAAGAGTCCCAGGTTTGAGGCCAGTGTGTAGTAACTTAGTGAGATCCTGTCTCAAAAATTAAAAGAAAGGGCTGGTGTGGTGGCACACACTTGTAATCCCAGCATTCGGGAGGCGGAGATTGGAGGATCCTGGTTTGCGGACAGCCTCAGCTACTTAGTGAGGCCCTCCGCAACTTAGTGAGACCCTGTTTCAAAATAAAGAATAAAAAGTAGGGCTGGGGTGTAGCTCAGAGGTCAAATGCCCCTGGGTTCCATCCCCAGACCTGCAAAAAATAAATAAATAAATAAATAAATAAATAGCCAGGTGTGGTGGTGCATGCTTGTAACCCCCGCGCTTGGGAGGTGGAGACAGGAGGATTGCTCAGGTTCGAAGCCAGCCTTGCTGGCTTAAGAGACCCTGTTTCCAAGTAAAAAATATAAAAGAGGTCTGGGTGTGTAGCCTGGAGGTAGAAGGGTTTCCAGGAACCCCAGTACTACAAAATAAATAAATAAATAAATAAATAAATAAATAAATAAATGACTAAAAAAATAGGGCTGGGCATGAAGATTGGAGGTAAAAAGCCCCTGGGTTTCATCCTCAGTAACACACACACACACACACACACACACACACACACACACACACACACATTAAAAAAGAAAAAAACATTTTAAAGGGGTTCTTTCTTTTGTCTCTTTGGAACCAGGGATCGACCCCAGAGCGCCACACCTGCAAAGCAGGCACTTTGCCACTGAGCTACATCCCAGCCCCAAGAAAAGAATGTTTTAAGAGCTGGGTATGTAGCTTAGTTGTAGAATGCTTCCTGGGTTCGATTCCCAGCATCAATAAACAGAAAAAAAAAAAAAAAGAAAAAAGAGCAGTGTCTCGGGGCCTCCCACTGCCCCTGGGGGGCCCGAGGGCAGGTCCTTGCTGTGCTGCCCGGGTGGGGCAGGCTGCGGAGTCAGAGCCAGCAGTGCCCCTGCACAGCCGCGAGCCGCAGCTCGCTCCTCCTGGACGTCCGCTGCCCTCCTCCACCCCACCAGTCACACCGGAGCTGCTGGCCGTGGGTCAGGAGCCTGACTTGTGGCCCCTGTGTGTCCTTCTCACCAAAGGGAGACTTTTTCAATTACTTAGCCTCTTGAAGACTCCACTTTCTCACCTTTTTTGTTGTTGTTTGTTTCTGTACTGGGGATGGAACCTAGGAGCATTCTACCTCTGAGCTACACCCCAGTCCTATTTCTTTAGTCTTTTTATTTTTTGAAACAGGGTCTCACTGAGCTGCGAAGGGTCTCACTAAGTAGCTGAGGCTGTCCACAAACCACAATCCTCTGGTCTCTGCCTACTGAACACTGGGATTATAAGCATGTACCATCATGCCTGGCTTCTCACCTTTATTTTTAAAAAAATGTTTGTGGGTCTGGGATCAGAGCCTGCCATGAGGCAAGGCCGTTTCCGGGGCCTCCGAGGCTGGGATCAGAGCCTGCGGAGGGGTTAGGCTGGTGCTGGGGCCAGCGAGGCTGGAATCAGAGCCTGCCGTGAGGCAAGGCCGGTTCTGGGGCCTCCAAGGCCGGGATCAGGCCAGGCTGGCACCAGGGCCTTCAGGAGTAGGATTGGAACTTGCAGTGTGGCATACACAGAGAAATATCACAGAAAATAAAAAAATCAGATGCTTTCCCTAATATGCAAAAACTAGGAAGAAATGGGTAATAGGAGGAGATCTAGTTGAAGAAAGGGCCCTATGGAGGAACAATTAAGGTGACCAATCAGAGGGGATGGGATGGGAGAAGATGGGATCTCTTTAAAGCACATGATGTACGTAAACAAATATATCAAAGTCAATCACTAAATCAAGCATGGGATTGAGGGAGGGGGAGGGAATGGGATGGGGATTGGATAAAGGCTAATTGGATGATGTGTGCTTGAATATCCTCACAAATCGTGTATTCCATTGTGATGTCTGACTACAATGCACCAATAAAAATATTTTTAAAAATGTTTGTGGTACTGGGGATGGAACCCAGTTTTTTTGTTTGTTTGTTTGTTTTACCTCTGGGCTATACTCCCAGACCTATTTTATATTTTATTTGGAAACAGGGTCTCACTAAATTGCTGAGAGCCTAAGTAGCTGAGGCTGGTTTCGAACCTGTGCGATCCTCCTGTCTCAGCCTCCCAAGTACTGGAGTTATAAGCCTGGGCCACCACTCTCCTCTCTTATTTTTTAATTTTGAAACAAGGTTTCACTGAGTTGTGAAGGGCCTCACCAAGTAGCTGAGGCTGTCTGCGAACCGCGATCCTCCTGTCTCAGCCTCCCAAATGCTGGGATTCCAAGCGTGCGCCACCATGCCCGGCTTTTATTCTTTATTTTGAAACAGGGTCTCACTATTGCTGAGGGGCTCATTAAGTAACTGAGGCTGGCCTCGAACCTGGATCCTCCTGTCTCAGCTTCCCAAGTACTGGAATTACAAGCATGCACCACCATGCCCAGTCCTGACATCATTCTTCAAAGTGTTCAAAGTATGAGTTTTAGTTTTTCCTGGATGCCACAGTAGTTGATTTTTTTTTTTTTGAAGGAAAGGAGATGACTATTTAAAGTTTTTTTGAGGGAATGTGTATGTGTGGTATTGGCAATTGAACTCAGGGGCATTCTACCTCTGGGCTATACCTCCATCCTTATTTTATTTTTTGTTTTGAAACAGGGTCTCACTCAGTTACAGGGGCTCTTGCCAAATATCTGAGGCTGGCCTTGAACCTGCAATCCCCCTCCTGTCTCAGCCTCTCAAGTCCTGGAATTACAGGTGTGTGCTACCACGCCCACCTAATGTTATTTTCATTTTAATTAAATTTAATAAAGAAAATCTCTTTGCTGCTAAGAAATCATTTCTTCTTCCCCCCTCTCCTTTGCGCGACATTTACAATATGGTAACAGAATGTGAGTGCAGATTTTCCAAAGCGTTTAATGTAAGGGGAAGGGAAAAACAAAAGTAAACATAGGTAAACACCTTCTGGCTGCTCCCCTCGGTGGGGAGGGGTTAGCCACGCTGCATCTGAAGGGCCGATTTGTCCTGCCTGGGCTCACAATCCCTCTCCTTCCTCCCGCCTTTCCTCCTCGTGTGTTGGATGGGGTGGGGGTTTCTGGAGTGTGCCATTCCCGACTTTGGCGCCAAGAGGAAGCACTTACCCATCTGTGCTGGTCCTAGGGCGGCAGCCAGCCTTCCTCCACTGGGCGGGGGAGCTGATCCAGGCAGGACGTCAGCCTTGAAAAGAGGACTTTGGCGCCCAGGAAAACAGCGGAGCCTTAAGTCCAGCCCAGGAGCGTGTTGTGTGGAGGGCCGTGTTTCGGGGGACAGAATGCATCGCTGCTCTTTTTCAGAGGCATGCTGAGCGACACGGGGTGTTCTGCGGGAACATTCTCACTTCTTGCCAGAGGGGAGCAAGATGACGGGGCTGGCGTGAGGGCAGGAGTTCAGCAGGAAAGAGATGCCGATGGCTAATGTAAAAAAAAAAAATGCTGCATAGAAATAAGCAGTTTACCTTAAGGGTCTCCTAACTTTCTTAATTTTCACAATGATTTTTTTTAACACAAGCCTCAATATGCGCATATTTATTTATAAATTATATGCATGCGCTTCTATCAGTCCAGGTACTCGATATTAGCAAAATCTTCTTTTCCTTCTTTAGTTAGGGAATGACTCTAAAAGTTCAGTACAGTTCTTTTTCCCCTCTGCTCAGTGACTTGCAGTGGTCTCTGGTGTATGCCATGGCCCGTGGTGAGCTTTGGCATGTAAGAAGAGAGAGGGCCGGGCGTGGTGGCGCAGGCTTGTAATCCTAGCATTTGGGAGGCTGAGAAAGGAGGATCCCGGTTCAAGGACAGATTCAGTTACTTAGGCTCTTTGCAACTCAGTGAGACCCTGTTTCTAAGTAAATAATAAAAAAATAGGGCTGGGGGTGTAGCTCGGAGGTAGAATGCCCCCTGGGTTCCATCTCTAGTACTGGAAGAAGAAGAAGAAGAAGAAGAAGAAGAAGAAGAAGAAGAAGAAGAAGAAGAAGAAGAAGAAGAAGAAGAAGAAGAAGAAGAAGAAGAAGAAGAAGAACAAGAAGAAGAAGAAGAACAAGAAGAAGAAGAAGAAGAAGAAGAAGAAGAAGAAGAAGAAGAAGAAGAAGAAGAAGAAGAACAAGAAGAAGAAGAAGAACAAGAAGAAGAAGAAGAACAAGAAGAGGAGGAGGAGGAGGAGGAGGAGGAGGAAGAAGTAGGAGGAGTAGGAGGAGAGGGGGTGTAGGGGTAGGAATATCTGGAGCTCAGGAACAACTGGATCCAGGGTCTTAAGGCTATTGCTAGCTTTTTTCTTTTTTTTTCTTCACCTGGTGTGTGTGTGTGTGTGTGTGTGTGTGTGTGTGTGTGTGTGTGTGTGTGTGTTACTGGGAATTGAACCCAGGGGCATTCTACCTCTGAGTTAAACCCCTACCCCTTTTTTTTTGGTGGTGGTACTGGGGTTCCTGGAAACCCTTCTACCTCTGGGCTATACTCCCAGACACCTGTTTTTTAGTTTTTTAATTTTTATTTATTTATTTTTGGTGGTACTGGGGGTGGAAGCCAGAGGCTTTCTACCTCTGAGCTATACTCCCAGACCTATTTTATATTTTATTTGGAAACAGGGTCTCACTTAGTTTGCTGAGAGCCTCACTAAGTAGCTGAGGCTGGCTTCGAACCTGTGTGATCCTCCTGTCTCAGCCTCCCAAGCGTGGGGATTACAAGCATGCACCACCATGCCCGGCACCGCTATCCTCTTTTAAAAATCTATTTTGAGCAAGGTGTGGTGGTGCCTGCTTGTAATTCCAGTTCTTGGGAGGCTGAGACAGGAGGATTGCAGGTTTGAGGACAGTCTCAGCAATTTAGTGAGGCCTTCCACAACTTAGACCTTTTTCTGTGTGTGCAGTACTGGGAATGGAACTCAGGGGCTTTATGCCTCTGGGTTACACTCCTAGATCTATTTTATATTTTATTTGGAAACAGCGTCTCGTTAAGTTGTTGAGCGCCTCACTAAGTAGCTGAGGCTGGCTTCAAACCAGCATGATCCTCCTGTCTCAGCCTCCCAAGTTTGTGCCACTATGCCTGGCTTGAGACCCTGTTTTGAATTAAAAACTAAAATAGGGATGAGGGTGTAGCTCAGAGGTAGAATTCCCCTGGGTTTCTTCTGCAGTGACACACACACACACACACACACACACACACACACACACCCCAATAAAAAAAAAAACCCAAACTGCCAGTTTTCCCCCCATGGTCCTTTGGTGTCCGGTGGACACTGAAGTTACTTTTTAGTGTTAATTTTGCCTTTCACTGGGTAGCAGCCACAATATTTGGCCAGCTTCTAGGGGGCATCCGTAGGAAGTCAAGTCTCCAAGCGACCTTGGACGACATAGCCCTTCTCTTCTTGCTTGCAATTCTTGGGCAGGATGTTCAGAGAATGCGACATCCAGAGATAAGGGGGAACTGTGCACAACAGCCCGGGCTTTGTCCTCGGTCCTTCGAGAACAGGACACCTCACAGTGCCTTGGCCCAGCGAGCCAGTGGCGTCTGGGCACACAGCTGCGAGTGGGAAGCTTTGGAGTCCTTCAGCTGCAGTGTGAGGGGGACCTCCTGTCGGGGCTCTTCTGAGCCTCGGGAGGCCAGTTCGACGTGTGTCCTCGGTGCGGGTGACTCCTGCTGCTGTCTGTAATAAAGATGCCCTGCCCGGCCCAGTGTTCTGCCTCACGGGTGAGCCCTAGGACTGTAGGTGTGACGGGCTGGTTCCTGTGGTGCGACCTGCGCGGAGCCCGTCAGAGACAAGAAGGCGTTCAGAGCTCTGACAACTGGGTTTGGGCACAGCCTTCTGCCAGACAGGAACACCAGCAGGGGTTGGCGGGGGTCCCAAGTCCTTCCCTGGGGCTGGGAAGCAGTGCACGGTGCTCCCCTCCTGGGGACTGATACCACTGCACCGTATTTCTGCTCATCGGCTCCACGCTGACCAAGGCCATGTGGCATTTTCTTAGGCCCTGGGACTGGCTCAGAGGTAGGCACAAATGCCCAGAGGCATAAGGAGGGACTCAGCATGGGAGGCTGAGACAAGCAGATCACAGGTTCGAGGCCACCTCAGCAATTGGGTGTGGCTCTTTTGAGGTGAAGGGGGCCATCCTGGGAGTAGCTGAACAGGGTCACCACGGAGTTGTCTTCTCCACACTCTGAGCTACCCTGGACTTTTTCATTTACATAAGCAAATAATCCCCTTCATTGTGTAAGCCAGTCTGAGTAGAACTTTGTCATTCCTGCTGTGAGCACATACTAATTTGTGTAGCATTTAATGCCAGCAGTTAGGATATTGCTAATGATGGACTCCAAAATACAGAAATGGCTGAAGGGAGCGGGGGTGGTGGTGGTGGTGAGGAGGACCATCTCTCCGGGTAGGGAGCGGAGGGTCTTTGCTGCATGTCGCAAGTCACTGGGATGGGCTAGATAATGGCCCCAACACGGCCACGTCCTCATCCTGAAGCTAAGGACCTTACCTTATAGCCCAAAGAGTTTGTAAACGAGATCAGGCTAAGAACCTGATTGTCTTAGGGACCTTGTAAGCGGGATCCAGGGACCCAGGAGGAGTCAGAAGAGAGACTGTGCCAGCAGCAGACACTGCGTGAGGCTCTTCCAAGACAGAGGAGGGGGCTGCAGGCCAAGGAATGCTGAGAGGCAGAGAGATAGAGAGAGAGAGGGGGGGGGAGAACTTCTGAGGGATCTGGACTTCATTTTAGCCCCATGAACCTGGTTTTGAATGTCTGACTTTCAGAACTGGGATGGCCCTCCAGTGATGGCCGAGCTGGGAAGGAAGGCTGGGCTTGTGTCTCTCCACACTGACCAGTGGTTGCGTGTGAGCTGTGTTGGGGCAAGGTGGCAACGTGGACCAAGACAGCTCCTGGGGAGAGGCTCTGCTGCACGTCTGCCCTGAAAGGGATCCCAGCACCCCTTCGCCAGGGCCCTGCAGCTTAGCCAACCGCTGCCTGTCTCCGCACTTCTTATGAAAGGGAAATCCATTTATTTGTTTAAACCACTGCTGGTCAAGTGTCCTCTTACATTGATTGTGGTACCAGGGTTTGGATGCAGGCTTTCTTTATCACTGAGCTACACCTCTAGTCCTTTTTATTTTGGACAGGGTCTCACTAAGTTGCCAAGGCTGGCCTTGAGCTTACGGGAAGGGGCTTCAGCATTCAGGCAGGTCCCCTTTCTGGAGGAGCCTACAAGAAGAAGGTTGGGGTCCTCCTGCAGCCACCACAGATCCTCAGCACCCTGAGGTCCTCCCGCAGCCACGGCAGATCCTCAGCACCCTGAGGTCTTCCCAAGCTACAGCAGATCCTCAGCATCCTGAGGTCCTCCTGGAGCCACCACAGATCCTTAGCACCCTGAGGTCCTCCCGCAGCCGCCGCAGAACCTCAGCACCCCTCAGGCTGCCCCAGTTGAGTCCTCTCCCTCCAGCTGGCACCTCTGCTGCTCCAAGTGGCTTAGCTGCCGGAGGGACTTGGATTCCCATCTCGGGCCTTCAGAACACTGGGGTGTCTCCTGCCTGACTCTGATGGTAGGTGAAGAATACAGCAGTCACACCCAGGCAGGACACGTGACCAGCGGCTCCCACAGATAAGCCCCTCCTTGGGAACCGCCCTCGGCCAAGGGGCACTGTCTCCCAGGACTACGTGCCTCCTCCCCGGGGGTAGTTAGCTGGCACCTGAGGTCAGTGTGTAGCAATGCAGGGCCCCACCGACCTGTCTCCATGTGGAGCATCTCTGGAAGGCCTGGTGCCTCAGCTGCAGCCCGTCACAGCTCAACTTTTTCCTGATAAACCAGCTGCATGCCAGCATCTGTCTCACCATCTGCTTCCTGTGGAATCCAACTTCGTCCTAAGTGTAGCCGCACTAGCTTTAGTGCTGATGTTCCTCATATTTTGTCCTGGTTGCAAGAGTTGCAGATCTGATCTTCCCTCCCCGACGCCTGGAATCCTCTCAGCGAACTGTTCATTCATTGTTAAGTGCAGAGCAAAAGCTCATAATTACATTTTAATCTATCATGAAACATTTAGGAAGTCGTAAGAAATAGAACAAGCACCTGAGTACATTCCATCCCCATTAGTAAAGAATAATTACACAACTGAACCTTCTGTGAACTCTTTACTGATCACTCTTCCCACCAACACCCAGAGGCAACTACTTGCTCGATTTAGCATTTTCATGTTTTTTAACAAATACTGGTAAACTAAGAAAGCAACAGTATCAACTGGTATCATGCCATATGCATTCATAATATTTTTCACTCAACACCATTTGTAAAAATCATTATAGCTGATGCATATAATTCTAATTTATTTTGTTACCATAGAGCCTAACCACTGTAGTCAATTCACCTGCAGATGATGTTTTGGTCGTACCCATTTCCTCCACCACTAGGAGCAAAGGTCCAATGAACACTCTTGTCTTCCCACATCTAGTCAAATTCTGCCAGGTACATACCCAGAGGACATTGCTGTGATGTCCTATATTTTTATCTACTAGAAATTTCTAAATGTTTTTTCTTCCCTTTGTCCTGTTGCATCTCCTCACTCACTAATTCCTTTATTTTGTGTGTGTGTGTGTGTGTGTGTGGTACTGAGAATTGAACCCAGACATTCTACCTCTGAGAATTCTACACCCCTAGCCCTAATTTATTTATTTATAAACAGGGTATCACTGAGTTGCAGAAGGCCTCTATAAGTTGCTGAGGTTGGCTGTGAACCTGTGATTCCCCTGTCTCGGCTTCCCAAGTATAGTGGAATCACTGATTTTTACATTAAGCCATATTGAGCTGGATAACCCCCAAGGAAAGGTTGCCTGTAGGGGATATCCTGAGCCTCTCTCTAGGGAGGTGTTGGGTTTTTAGTCAGGAAGAGATTTCTGGGACCATCCGGAGCTCTACTAGAAGATTCCAGAAGGGTTTTTGAGGCTGTATCAGGAATGAGACCTTATAAATCCTGTTTTATCAGATCTCTGAAAATTCTGAGGTTGTGTAGTTGCAGGATTCCAGAAGAGCTCCTAAAGCTATATAGCAAGGAAGCCCTGAGGGCCTAGTGGTCGTGTCTGGAAGGGGTCCCCAAGGATCTACTGAGATTCTCAAGTAGAGAAGATTCCTGGGTGTTTCTACAGCTACGGCAGACGGGGACCACTGAAGTGTTTCCGCAGTTGCTATCATTTAACAGCACTGCTGGAAGGCTGTAGATGCCGAGGCTGTGGCTGAGAATGGATGCGACATGGGCCCACCTGGCATTATCTTACAAGCTAAAAGTGGAGGTAGACAATAAAAATGTAGTCGGGTAGTGTTGCAGGGTGCATGGAAGGAGCTGTTAGAAGGCGCTCTTAGAGAGCAGGAATAAACTCAGGTGTAGCAGCATGGTGGCGCACGCTTGTCATCCCACCATTTGGGAGGCTGAGACCTGAGGACCGTGGTTCGTGGACAGCCTCAGCTACTTAGTGAGGCCCTCTGCAACTCAGTGAGACCCGGTTTCAAAAATAAAGAATAAAAAATAGGGCAGGGGGTATAGCTTGGCGGTCGAATGTCCCTGGGTTCCATCTGAATTGGAGAATATAACCAATCAAGCTGGGTAGTTTTGTGGCAGTGTGCTTACCCACCATGCTTGCGGCCTCAAAATAATGCAATCAGGTTTTTGTTTTATAAGAGCACAGCGTTTCAAAGAGAGTGTAAATGTTAAACTAAAGCTTCAGTCTGAAATGGCAGCCCTTGGTTTAAGGCCATACAATATGCAAACGACATACACAATTTCTAGTTTTCTGGTAGCAACAAAGCAGCATGAAAACAATTTTTTTTTCCAGGTCTGGGGATGGAACCCAGGGGCATCCAACCTCTGAGCTACATCCCCTGCCTATTTTTTATTCTTTATTTTGAAACCAGGTCTCACCGAGTTGCAGAGGGCCTCACTAAGTATCTGAGGCTGTCCGCGAACCGCGATCCTCCTGTCTCAGCCTCCCGAATGCTGGGATGACAAGCCACCACGCCCGGCTGAAAACAATTTTTAATAATATATCCTTTCTGATCTAAATATCACCCCAATATTCATCACGCGATGCATGTAGAAGTGGTTGACGTTTTCATACTAAGCTCTGGAGTCCTGTGTGCGTCTCACGAGCACATCTCAGTCCGGACGAGCCGAGTTTCAAGCGCGCCGAGCTCGACCCCGCGAATTCTTCCAGGCTGGGTGCGCGTTCGCCCTTGGGGTGAAGCTCATGCCCACCCGCGAGCTCCTCTCACCCCTCCGCGCCTCCCTCCAGCAGTGTCCATCTCACCGTGCGTAAATCCACCCTCTTAGTAGATATCTACCAATCCCCACTCAAGGCCGAGGGTGCGCCTTGCCCGCGGCGGCCCCTTCTTTCCAAGGCCGCCCGCCGCCGAGTCAGGACGGAGCCGGCTTCTGCCCGCCCTGGGCTCCTGGCGGGCGCTCGTCGGCGGACCAGAGCCGGCACCGAGCCGACGCCGCGAGGCAGGCAGAGCTCGAGGGCCCGAGGCTCCCCGGCCACGCCACCCGCGGGTCGCCCTTTAATGACGTCACGCGCCGCCCCGGCGGGGCGGGACTTCCGGGCTCGCGAGGCACAACTTCCGGAGGGAGGCGGAAGAGACTCTGAGCTGTAGCTCCCGAGTCCCAGGAGCGCCGAGGGGCTACTCGGGGCGCAGGAAAGGGCTGCTGGGGCGGGCCGGCCGCGTTCGGGGTGTCGGGGCTGCGGGTCTGAGGGATGAGGAGGGGCCATGGCCAGCGACGGGGCCAGGAAGCAGTTCTGGAAGCGCAGCAACAGCAAAGTCCCGGGCAGGTGGGTGTGACGGGAGGGCCGGGTCAGGGTCAGGGGGTCAGAGGTCAGGTGGCCGAGCCAGCCTGGTGGTCTGTGGGTGGAGTCTGGGTCAGCATAGGGGAGCCCAGGGCCTGAGGCGGGGAATCGGGGCTCGGAGGAGACCGCCGGGCTGTGTGAGGGGCTCGGGCGCGCTCGGGGGTCGGGGCGTGGGATCTGGCAGGTGACAGTGGCCGCCGGTAGGAGCCGGGCTTGCAAGGAAGAGGAGGAGGGGCTGCCGCCAGTTGCTTCCGAGCCTGGCAGGCTCTCTTCTGCGAAACTCCTGGCTCCCTAGGGAAGCTGACGGAACTGACCCGGGTCATGCCCTGGAGAGTTTGGTGGAGTCCGGAAACTGGCCGGGGCGAGCTCGCTCCCTCCGGGGAGGTCGGCTTCTGCAGGGTGTGGTGTTCGATCCACTTGGTTTGCCTCCTTGTCTCTCTGTGGGCTGCTGCTTCGGCCTTCAGCGAGGAAGAGGGTGGAAGTCCCCTGTGGATTTCCATGTTCCCACTTTTAGGCCTCAAAACCAACTTGTTTTTTATGAGCAGCAGGAAGCAAATTACATTTTTTAAAAGTTAAATACCTGGGTGCACACTTGAAGCCGTACAGTTTCAAAATCCTTTTCTGATTGGTGTGGCGCTGAGCCCCGTGAGGCCCTAGGGAAGGGGGAGAAGGCACATGGAAAATCCCCACAGTAAAGCCAGCCACTGGTGAGAACGGGTTAGAGACGAGCTCACTCAGATTTCAGGTTGGTTCTGTCCCAAAACGAAGTTCTGAAACGCTGAAAATTAAGAATTGCAGTCGTAAAATAACATAAGCAGAATCACTCATAAACACAATAAAACGGTTTGTGCTCCTCAGGTTCATAATGAACACTAGTGCATGTGTTAGAATCATAATGTCTGGAATTCACTTTGTCCAATTAGGAAAGTTTATTTTTCTAAGTGGTGTGGAGTTAGCAAGAGTGAGCTTCTGCCTGCTCAGGCTCAGGATAAAGGTGTCAACCAAGGTGGCCAGAGACCCTACTAACTCCACCAGGACTGAGCTGGTTGAACAATAAGCGCTTTTGTTAAAATCAGTGCCAGGGTCTGAGATCGGAAAACTCTGGGATGATTGCAGAGGGGAGGTCCTGGTGGTGATGGGGAAAGGCGCCAGTGGCAATGCAGCTTTTATGTATTGCTTTCAGGGCTCGAGGGTTTGGCTCCCCTTCAATCTAAACTCTGTTTCTAATGATTTCTTAAATGAGATGTTAGAGAACAGGAGCTGCTGTGTGGGGTTGGAACTGTGAATAAGCCTTTGAAGAGTAGGTCTCTGGGTAGTTTGTCCCTGTCCTGGCAGAGTACCCTACATAAATGTCCTTCCTCCATTCATGTCTGTCTGGAACCCGTGAATGTCCCTTTTTTGGAAATTGGGTCTTTGCATAAAGTGGTCAAGTTAAGATGAGGTTATACTGGACTTGAGTGGGCCCCAGTCCTAAGAAAGTCATAGGGAAGATGGCCCTGAGAAGATGGAAGCAGAGATGGGAACAGTGTGTGCACAAGGCGAGGAAATCCAGGGATTACTGCTAGCAGAAGCAGAGAAGGACCCTCCCTGGAAGCTTCTCAGAGGGCGTGGCCCTGCTGACACCTCCATTTCACACTTGAGAACCCAGAATAAGTTTCTGTTGTTTCAAGCTACTCCATTATGGCAGTTTGTTATGGCAGCTGCAGGATACTCATACTGTACCCAGGCTCTTCTTCAAGAGACTGCAGTACCAATGACAGCCATTCTTTTTCTTTGGATTCTGATGCTGTGCTGTGTGTTAGGCACTTTTGAGAGACGCTCCCAGGTTACAGGTGGAGAACTGCAGTGATGTCTCGGGAAGTGTTCGCTGTGAGTGAGAGGTAGGATGAAGGGAGAGGCACCAGGCCGCCAGAGGGGCCTGCTGGCTGCTGGACTGCCCTTCCATCCGTGGCCTTCCGGGGGCAGTGCTGCTCCTCGGGGCCGGCTGGGGCTCTCCCTGGAGGGGGACCTGCGCGCATTTCCCTCTCAGCAGATGGCCTTCTTGGGGTGTCGCTGCCCGCACCCCACGTCCTCCCCTGCACAAGCGCACGCCGGCAGCGCCGCCCCAGGCCCCGTGGCCTGGTCGGCTCTTTGAGTTCCTTCTCATTCTCTCTGTTTGGTGAACCTCAGAGAGCTGGACTCTGGGGGACCTTGTACAGCGCAGCCCTGAAGGACGGCCCAGTGGCTGCACACCAGCACTCGGCGTGTGCCAGGTCCTGTTCTCGGTGCCCACAGCGTCGAGTCTGCCATCTGTCATTGGCAAAACACACACCACACTTGCCGAGGCAGGCTTGGCTTGCCGCCCCGTGGTTGTTTCCCCCGGAATGCCATGTTGTGTGGCTGTGTGTAGACATTTTTTTTTTTTTTTTTTTTTGGCATTGGGAATGGAACCCAGGGACATTCTACCTCCGAGCTACACCCCCAGCCCTATTTTTTCTTCTTTATTTTGAAACAGGATCTCACTGAGTTGCAAAGGGCCTCACTGAGTAGCTGAGGCTGTCCGTGAACTGCGATCCTCTGGTCTCAGCCTCCTGAATGCTGGTGAGGAGATAGAGGAGAGGCCAGGGCTGTGCAGAGAGAGCCAGGTCTGCAGGGCACCTGACGGGTCTCCAGTTCCTTCCTAAGGGCCACAAGAGGCCCTGAAAGAGGACGGAGCGCAGGCCAAAGCTGGCAGCAGTAGGGGCTGCTGTAGTTCTTTGTGGGTGAGGGGTGGGCAGTGTGGGGTGGGTTCCTGAGGTTCCCAGAGGACCTGGCGTCTGGCTGTGGTGTGCTCCAGCCAGGAGACACGGTGGCCCCTGGGTCTGATGGCTGTTCTTGGAGGCGAGGAGATGGCGTTGCAAATCAGGGCCGTGGGAATGCTGGGGATCCATGTGCCAGTATGGCACCCAGGGAGCCCTGTGTGGGAGAGGGCGTGGAGCAGGCCGAGGCAGGGCCGGCGCTGTCTGGGCCCTGTGGGGCAGTGGACAGTGTGCCGTTGTCCGGGTTGGGGTCTGTGAAAGGGGTAGAGCTGACTCTCGCAGCAGGCCTGTCAATGGGGACTGAGAGCGAAGGGTCCTTTCCCTAGATGTGGTCAGAGGTCTGGAGGGCAGGAGGGCCAGGACTGGCTCGTGAGCAGAGCCTGCAGGTGTGCCTGCTATGGTGGCTATTGCAATGAGGGGGGAGCGAGGGTCAGCAGGGAGGAGCAGGGCAAGGGTGCCCGGTGCTGCTGGCCGCAGGTTGGCAGAACTGTCTGTGCCCCTGTGTGTGACAATTTCAGAGCACTTGCATTTCCTGATTCAGTTTCTAAATCTTATCATAAGCACACACTGGTTTTGCCCTGTGAGGGAAGGTTTATTGTAAGGATGCTATTTCCAAGGCCGGTGTAAGGGAAGTCCACGAAGCAGCCTTGTCTGTCTCAGTAATCGCCTGGCCGCGTGGGCTCTCGGCACTCCGGGCCACGAGGCGTGCCACGGGAGGCACAGTCCTGTCCCTGCCGTGGGGAGCTCATGGCCCGTGGGTGGCTGCGTGAGCACTGGGGTGCTACCACCGCGTGGGTGTTGTGGGTGTCAGTGGGGGACAGCCCCTGGAGGCCCATGGGGACACACCCTCCCGCAGGTGGCTCCCAGGTGGACATGATTCTTAGCCCATGCTGTGTAAGGGGGCAGTGGAGCAGTGTTCTGTTGTGATAATGACTTCTGGGTACATTTCCCCCAAAGCCCTGCAGTCTAGTTCCTTGGGAGGCTGCTTCTTCTGAGTGTATTTTGTAAGTCTGGGGAGCATCACTATGTGTTCGGAATGCGCCTAATGGTAAATTCAGTTGCTAGTTGAGTTCATAATTCAGAAAGTCACTCCTGGACCCAAAGGGGCGGCGCTTGGGGGCGAGAGGCTGCCGAGCCGTGCACTGAAGCTGACTGCGTGATTTGTCTGCTCACTTCATCGATCTGGAATATGGGGGGCGTTTAATCGCAGACGTGTACTGTAATTTTTCATTTGTTTGATGATGCTTTGCATGCTGCAGCTGGATTTATTTCTTCTCCGTCCTTTTTATTTTTTCACATTCTCTGCTGCTTTGCTCATCAACATTTTTACTCACTGCAACTTAACCTTTAATTAAAAAAAAAATAAAACCCCTCCCTGCTCTGTGCCACCAGTTTTGTTTGTGAAGCCAGCACGTCGGTGCAGGGCTGCCGGCCATGCCTCCTTCAATTGCTCCTTTTCTTGCTCCAGGGCCGCCTGGACCCTCAGGAATCGCCCCTGTGGGGCGCCGAGGCCGGGCTGTCTGTGGCCTGCCGCCACCCTCCTCACCGCTTGGGCGCTGCTGGTGCGCAGCCTCTGTTGTTGAGTGAGCCCAGCGAGGAGTGGTGTGTAGAAGAGTTGTGGCTTCATGGCGGAGGCCCGTGGTGGAGGCCCATGAAGTGTTTCCCAGCGGAGGCCAAGCTGGGGGACCCGGTCGCCCACCAGGAGATTCTCAGACGGTATTTGATTCTGTGGAGCTTTTTCTTTTCCTTAAACTTGCCTCTCTGTGATAACGGCGGCTCTGGACAGAGTCCTGGGATGGAACTGACCTGGAAGGCATCCGTCCCTCTCTTGCAGCCATTGCTCCTGCTGCAGTGTCCGCGGCCTGTCCTCAGTCTCTGCTGGATCCCTGCCCCGCCGTGCCGCGCCTTCCTTGGCGGTGGCACTTACAGTTTACAGTGAGTTTCCTTGGGCTGAGAAGGAGGCCCCCATGGACGGTTCCTCGGCCTCCTCCGGCTGCCCTCACTGGCCGCCCTCTGGTGCCTGGTCCCAGCCTGGATCGCTCCCCGTCGCCTGGACGTGCCTGTGGCCGCAGGGCTGGGCGCCTCTTCCTGCTGCCCTCTGGTGCCCGGTCCCGGCCTGGATCGCTCCCCATCGCCTGGACGTGCCTGTGGCCGCAGGGCTGGGCGCCTCTTCCTGCTGCCCTCTGGTGCCCGGTCCCGGCCTGGATCGCTCCCCGTCGCCTGGACGTGCCTGTGGCTGCAGGGCTGGGCGCCTCTTCCAGTTTCACTCATTTGGTCTCCCGTCTGGAGCCCGTCTTCCTGGCTGCGCGTTGCAATATCATGGGACGTGTACAAATTGGATCCAGAAAACACAGCTAATGGCCCCTGCTCCTGCCTGCTGCTAACAAATGAATCCTCTTAAATGTTCATTTTCTTAGTTTGAGGGATGCTACAGTTTCTGTCATTGTTGTGTGAAGTGTGCTGGGTTTTCTTGTTCTGCGATGCCAGCATGACAGATGGTGGCTGTTCAAGTTGGGGGGCTCAGTGAGTGCCTTCAGTGAGCTCAGGGCTTCCTGTGAGGCTGCCCTCTGCGCATCCAGCCCCACGGCCTCCTGAATGCCTGGGGCACAGTGGTGACGGAGGGGGGTCTTTCTTCCCTCCCATTTCTTCCATCCACCATCTATCCATACAAGTCATCCATTTAAAGTGTCTGTTTTTTTTTAGTATATTTTTTAGTATATTTTTTAGTATTTTTTTTAGCATATTCACAGGCATATGCAATCATTAATAGTCAATTTTAGGATAATTTCATCACCACAAAGAGAGAACCCTACACTTGTTGGGAGTCACTCCCCATTCCCTCTTTCCTGGGAACCACGAATCTACTCATCTCAATGGACTTACTTGGTCTGGACATTTCTTTTTCTTCTTCTTCTTTTTTTTTTTTTTTTTTTTTTTGTACTGGCGATTGGACTCAGAAACATTCTACCTCTTAGCTACACCCCACTCTTCTTTATTTTTTTTTTTTTTATTTTGAAACAGGGTCAAGCTAGGTGGCTGCAAGTCTCACTAAACTGCCAAGGCTGGTCTTGAACCTGCGATCCTCCCTAGTACTGGGATACAGGCATGCGCCACCACACCTAGCTTGCTCTGGACATTTCATCTACGTGGGGTCCTATAATGTGTGTCTGGCTTCTACTCAGCTAATATTTTAGGGTTCAGCCCTGCCACAGTATGTAGCAGGTGGATGCTCCTCCATCCTTTGGCGGAGTCAGGTCCTGATACGCACACTGCAGCTTGGTAAGAGCTCAGCTCAAAAGGGCATTTGCGAGCCCTGATCCACAGAGCCTCCCAGCGTCCCACCGCGCGCCCTGGAGCAGCGTGGCCTTCCTCATGATCACGGGGCCGGCTGGGAGTTGCAGCTGCCGCCGCCGCTGCTGCCGGGCTCCGAGGAAAGGTGTTCGTCGTGGCACATATTGTTAGCCTGGGAAGAGATACAAGTTGAGATTCGTGTATGCTTTCTGCCGCACATGGACGGCTTCTGCACCACTGTAAAGCTGAAAAGCTGTAAGTTGAAGCCTCACAGGATGGGGAGCGTCTGTACTTCACTTGTTTTTATGCCTTAATATTCCACCGCAGGGCGAGGCCACGTCGTGTGTGGCCTTGGCACCTTACTGAGGCCCTCAGCAACTCAGTGAGACCCTGTTTTGAAATAAGAAAAATAGGGCTGGGGGTGTAGTGGGAAGGTAGAATGCCTCTGAGTTCGATCCCCAGCACCACACACGCACACATGCACATACACGCGCGCGCACACACACAGGCACACTGGCGGATGTGTGGGCTGCTTCCATTCTTTGGCTGTTAGGAATCGTGGGTTAGGAGTCTTTTGTGTGGATGTATGTTTTCGTTTCTCCAGGACATGTACCTTGGCATGGAATCGCTGGGTCACATGTAAGTCCGTTGTGCCTGTTTTCCCCTCGCAGTGATGGCGCTTCTGGTTTCTCTGTGCCTCGCCGACACCTGCCTCATGGTTGGTAATTTCTGCCACCATCCTGGTGTGAAGCGGTATCTCGTGGTTTTGATTTGCATTTCTCTGGTGGTTACGGATGCTGAGCCTCCTTTCTGGCAGGTTTCTGTGTATGCTGTGAAATGCATAGAGGCTTGCACTTTGCAGACATGCGTCCTGGCTGGATCCTTCCTGCCTGACGCTCCTGGGTAGATGAGGTGGTGCTCCAGTGACCTGCCTGTCTCTGGGCCCCAGCATCTCACCATCACAGGGCGGGGCAATCTGGAAAAAAAAGTGGCAAACACCTTAGACATTCCAAAAACTATTCAAGTGGGGCCTGGTGACCCACGCCTGTCATCCCAGGACTTGGGAGGCGGAGACAAGTGGGTCGCAGGTTCAGAGGCAGCCGTGGCAACTTAGTGAGACCCTGTTCCGAAGTTAAAAAAAATAGGGCTGGGGGTGTAGCTTGAAGGTAGAATGCTCCTGGCTTCCATCCCCAGCACACACACACACACACACACACACACACACACACACACACACAGTACTATACCACACAGAGCACACATGCGTGTCTCCCAGTAGAACAAGGGAGCCGTGGCGCACGTACAGTTGAAGCTGCTGTATTCTCTCCTGGACCCAGTCCCTCCCTCACCCCAGGAATTCACCACACTGAATTTTGCTTTCATTCTCATGCATGTCGTAGGACTTTTTTCACTCCTGTATATATCCAAAAATATCCAAAAATATATCCAAAATATAGAATATATAAAACCCCCAAACTGAGCATTTTTCATTTAAAATTTTTGCCATTAAAGATTAACACTGTAAGTTGCGCATGGTGGCGCCTACCTTTAATTCCAGTACACGACCAACCTTGGCAATTAACAAGGCCCTGCTTGAAAATAAAAACTAAAATAGGTCTGCAGTGTAACTCAGAGGTTGAGTGCCCCTGGGCTCCGTCCTCAGCACCCCCCTCACACACACACGATCAGTGCTGCGCGCATGCAGGTTCCTTTCCGTGTTCTATATCCGTCAGTCCTGTGGCTCTAGCCCGTGTGCTGTGGTTAGTCTCCCATTCGTGTGCTGTGGTCAGTCTCCCATTCTACGCACACATTTTGGCTTGCTTTTGCTTCAGTTGATAATGGGCATCTGGATTGTTCTTAAAATTTGCTTATCTTTTTGTGCTGAAAACTTTATGGGAGGGTTTTACGTATCAGGAACTGGCATTATGTCATATGTATGTGCTGTGCGTGTGTGTGTGTGTGTGTGTGTGTGTGTGTGTGTGTTACTGGGGATTGAACCAAGAGCACTCTGCCTCCAAGCTCTACCCTCAGCCTTGAACTTTAATTTTGAAACAAGGTCTCCAGGTTGCCGAGTCTTGCTGCTGAGGCTGGCCTCGAACCTGCGATCCTCCTGTGTCAGCGTCCCAAGTACTGGCACAACAGGTGTGTGCCGCCATATCCTGCAGTGTGTCTGCTTTTTATACGTAATCACTAGGGCGCTCTTTAAAACTGGGTTGCTGCAGAGTTGGAAAGCAGTACAATATGTTTAAAAGTCTTGTAGTTGATGTACTTTTGGGAGAAAGACTTCATTATCTGAATGAGGTGGGTGGGTTAGTTGCCGCTTCTTTTCAAAGAGCTTTAGTTGAAGTCTGTTTTTCTTTTTAGCTCTGCAAGACCAAATAAAAATGCAATTTTAATAAGATAGAACGAGATTCCTTTTAGTCCCCACTTGAACTTTGTTGGAACGTTTTCTGCTCAGTAAACACCAGTGATTTGCCTCTGAAGAATTAACGACTTCCCGGCTGTGCGGGAAGGGAAGGCTTGAATGCTGACGCCGTTGCAGAGACTTGGCGAGAGCGACGGGCGGAGGGTGCGCTGCGAGCCGAGCTGCCTGCCGGCTTCGAGTGCCGTGAGTGTAGCAGAGAGCAGCAGCAGGATGAGGTGCTGAAGGAACACACTGGGAGTAGTTGTATATGCGTGGCAGGCCACTCCACGGCGCTCACCCCGCTGTCACGCGGCACGGACATTCTTGTTCTTTTCGGTTTTTTTTTTTTTTTTTTGGTGGTACTGGGGTTCCTGGAAGCCCTTCTACCTCCGGGCTACACTCCCAGACCCATTTTTACATTTTTATTTGGAAACAGGGTCTCTAAGCCAGCGTACGCGGCTGGCTTCGAACCTGCGCGATCCTCCTGTCTCTGCCTCCCAAGCGCGGGGATGACAAGCGTGCGCCACCACGCCCGGCGTTCATTTTTTTTTTTTGAACTGTTGTTGGGTTGGGGATGGAACTTGGCCTCAGGTGTGCAAAAACACACTCTTCCCCTGAGCGTCACCCCCTGCCCCGTGTTCTTATTTCATTTCCCGGTTGGGCTTTAGCAGCTTACTTGAGAGGCCGAGGCAGGAAGATCGCGAGGTCGAGGCCCGCCCGGCACCGTAGTGAGATCCTGAGCACCCTAGCAAGACTCTCTTTCAATATTAAAAAAAAAAAATTAAGAGGGCAGAGGGTATAGCTTGGAGGTGGAAGCAGCCCCTCGTACCACAAATAATGGCAACAGCAAGCCACAAGGCCCGGGCCTGCAGTTCAGTGGTAGAGTCTCCCCAGCACGTGTGAGGCCCTGGGTCCTATCCCTGGTACTTTAAAAATCAACACGTGCCGGGCCTGCGACTTACAAGCATGTGGCACATGCTTGTAATCTCAGCACTCGGGAGGCTGAGACAGAAGGATCACGGTTCGCGGACACCTCAGCTACTCAGTGAGGCCCTTTGCAACTCAGTGAGACCCTGTTTCAAAATAAAGAATAAAAAATTGGCAGGGGGTATAGCTTGGAGGTAGAACGCCCCTGGGTCCATCCCCAGACCCGCAAAACAAAAACAAAAACAAAAGAAAACAAACGGTACACACACACAAGAAACCTAGCAACTAGGAAGTATTGGAGCTGGAACTTGAACGTGGGCCTGTTGATTCTTAAAGCAAGGATCTTTCCACTTATGTCAGGGTAAAGGATTGACAGATCGTGCCTGACCTACACCGGCTCTATAACTTAATTTTACTTTTCACCTACTGCAAGTGTTTGATTCTGCTCGTGGATGCTGTGAGTCGGAAACTTAGGGCGCAGTGGGGCTGCCGGTCCCTGCTCCGTGCTGCTGCGCCTCGCTGGGAGGACCTGCAGGCCGGGGCTCACTCGGCTGGCGTTGTCAGCAGGGATGGGCTGACTTGTTGGTTCCTGGTTCCCGTAGGCACCTGTGGGCTCCTTGTGGCTGGTTGGGTTTCCTCACAGGACGTCTGTCGGCCCTGTTCTCCGTCAGAAGCCGGGAAGCCAGGTGGGAATTGTCCTGCCTTTTAAAAAGTCCCAGCATCTTCATCGAGGTTCCGCCAGAGCACAGCTCCCCCATTCAAACTCACCAACAGCAGCCACCCATTCTGAGCGTGTCATTCGGTGGTTTTTAGTGTATTCAAAGAGCTGTACAAATGTGACCACAATCTATTTTAGATTGTCACCTGAAATGAAGTCCCCACAACAATCAAAGCCAACCACTATACCAGCCCAGCCTTCCTCGCCGAGCCCTATCCAGCCGCACAGACCCACGTCTGTCTCTGTAGAGTGGCCTCTTCTAGCTATTTCTCAAAAGTAGAATTGTGTGTCTTTGTATGTTTTGCTTGGCTTCTTACCGTGTTTTCAGGATTCATGCTGTGTTAGATGTGCCAGTGCTTCTGTTTTACAAGCAGATGACACTTCATTGGCATTTGTGTCGCCTCTACCTTTTGTCTATTATGAATAATAAGGTGGTGAGCATTTCTGCACAATTTTTTCTATTAAGTTGTGGAGGCCCTCACTAAGTAGCTGAGGCTGTCCAAGAACCACAATCCTCTGGTCTCAGCCTCCCGAATGCTGGGATTACAAGCCTGTGCCACCACGCCCGATTATTTCTATACAGATTTTTGTGTGGCTATTTCTTTCATTTCTCATGGGTATATAATACTGGGTGTGGAATTACTGTGTTATAAGGAAACCGTATTCAGTTGTTCGAGGAACTACCAGACTGTTTTCTAAAGCAGTGGCACCATTTTTCATTCATAGCGGCCATGTACGAGGGTTCCACTTTCTCCACGTCCTCACCAACATGCCAGTGCCTGTCTTTTAGTTTTAGTCGTCTGGTGTGTATGAAGTGGTGTCTCAGGACAGTCTCATTTCCTTAATGATGCTGAATATCTTACATGCTTCTTGGCCATTATATGTCTTCTCTGGAGAAATGTGTATTTAAGTCCTTCATCTATTTTTTAAATTGGTTTTTAGTAGCCTTACAATTTTTTATATGTTCTAGATATAAATCCTTTATCAGGCACACGGTTTGCAAAGAATTTCTATTCCATGAGTTGGCTTTCCGCCTTCAGGATGGCCACCTCTGAAGCAAACCCAAGGTCACGAAGACTCACCCCTCTGCTTTCTACTAATTAAGGCTATGGTGTCAGGGTTCAGTATGGTTTCGGTTTGAATGCCACTGCTTGAGGAGATCCTTTCTGTGTACTGTGAGAGGCGGAGGTCAGCCTCGTGGTTTTGCTGTGGACACCTAGTTGTCTCAGCACGATTTATCGCAAGGACAGCTCTTTCCTCATCACTGTCTTACACCCTTGTCAAGAGACAGCGCACCGAAGTGTGAGGATTTATTTGTGGCTGCTCGGTTCTATTCTGCGTCTCTCTATTTCTTTCCAGGCTGGAGCTAGCGCCGTACCATCTTGATTGCTGAATATTTTAGTAAGGTTTGAAATCTGGAAGGGTGATGGCTTCCTCTTTGTTCTTTTTTAAGGTTGTCTTGGCTCTTCTTGGTCCCTTGAAATTTGTATGTGTTTCAGGATCAGCTTGTCGATTTTTGCAAAGAAGCCAGTTGGGATTTTGATAGAGATTTCATTGCATCCATATCGGGTTGGAGAAGTATGGACATCTTAGCAATATTCAGTCTTTTTTTTTTTGTGGTACTGGAGATTGAACCCAGAAGCATTCTACCTCCAAGTTATTCCCCAGCCCTCTTTCTTTTTCTTTTTCTTTTGAAACAGGGCCTTGCTAGGTTGATGAGAGTCTCACTACTTGCTGAGGTTGTACTCGAACCTGTGATCCTCCTGTCTCAGCCTCCCAAGTACTGAGGTTACAGGTGTGCATACCTTGACCTGCAGGGTCAAGGTCAGTCTTTGGATACGTGGTACGTGAGCACGGGATGTGTTGTTTCCATCTATTTTGGCCTTTAATTTCTTTTGGCATTGTTTTTAGTTCTCAAAATATCATTTTTGTACTGTTGCTAAATCTGTTCTTAAATATTTTATATTTTTGTTGCTGTCATAGTAGAATTTATTTTCTTCTTTCCTTTCTTCCTTTTTTTTGTCCTGGGGATTGCACCCAGGGGTCTTCTACCTCAAGCTATACCCCCAGCCCTATTTTATTTTTTATTTTGGGACAGGGTCTCACTAAGTTGCTTGGTTGGGCCTTGAACCTGTCCATGACCCTTCTTTCTTAGCTTCCCAAGTACTGACATAGGTGTGTGCCACTACACCCAGCTTGGGATTATTTTTATAATTTTATTTTTGGGTTTTTTATGTATACAGAAATGCAGTTGACTTTCATATATTGAGGTTTTATCCTGAAGTCTTGCTGAATGTCCTTTTTAGCCCTATTGGTTTTGAGGTAGGAGCCCCATGGGCTGGGGCTGGGGCTGGGGCTGGGTGAAGACGTCTTGGCCCTGGACCCACTGCATGGCTTCTTGCCTTTGGAGAGAGGACCTCTCAGGTTGCTCCTGCTGAGGAAGGTTGATGGAGGGAGTGCAGCCAGAGTCCAGTGGACAGCTTCCCAGGGCTCAGGATAATCGAGGAGGCCATGGTAGAATTTCCCGGGGCCATTATCCGATTGCCTCCCATCTGGAAGCTGATGATCATGTTAAGCAGACATAGGCCAAATAGCAAAACAGGCAGAACCAGGCAAAGGGGCCCAAAAGGGGAGGCCCCAGCCCAGATTCGTGACTTGAGAGATCGGAACAGGGTCGTAGCCTTCTTAGTCACTCTTAGCCCAGAGCCGGCGCCATCTCCGGGGCTGTCACAGGGGTTGCAGCCTTCCTAGTTCAGTAGTTTGGATGTCGTATTTGAGAGCGTTGAGATTTCCCTCGGCCCAGGATGAGCTGTTATTCCGGTGCTGTGTGTTTTACTGAGCAGGGCACAGGCGCCTCCCGCTCCCGCTCTTGGATCATGGGCACTGATGGTCTTGGCGCACTGGCGAGTGACAGAGGCCCTTGTTGGGCTTCGGTGGCCCTGCACTTGCTTCCCAGGGCTGGTGCGCTAAGCTGGTGAGTATGGCGTGCTCAAGGACTGGGATGCTAGCCAACCAGAAGAGGCCCCTGGCTATGGACCGTCCTGTTCTGGGCCTTTCTAGCGGGGGCGTCGTGGGCATGCTCTTCCCATCCCAACCTGACAAGTCGGTACTTAACCCTGCCACTGGTGTGTCATACTTGGCTCTGTGAAAGGTCTCTGTCACTGCTCTGATGACCATGAGGAAGCCGTGCTGACAGCCGTGTTCTGGCAGCCGGCCTCACCGCTGAGCGCCACGACTGGCCGTGGGTATCAGGTTCCTCCCTCCGCCTTGTTTGTGGTGCAGCCTTCAACTGTGCCAGGGTGTTATGACTGGGTTAGGGGCCTGGATGCCACTGCAAAAACTCACTTGCTGCAGAGTTCCCACTGCCCCTCTCAGGAACTTTGAAAAACCAACACAGTATTATTAATCAGGAATATTATAGCAATAAGGATTGTCCTTTACACACTCATGCAGCCAGTTGAGCAGGTGTCATCTCCGCACTGTTGGTAGACGGCTGGGATTTTTTTTCTGTTTTCAGCGAGACTGGGATTCCTCCTCTGTAGGAGAACAAGTGAAGCGCTCATCTACGTATTGGCGCACTGCGGCACTGGAGTGTGGAGATCGCTCAGCCAGAGCCCAGAGCTTGTCCAGAAAGATGGGACTTATCTCGAAATCCTGGGGCAGCACTGTTCACATTAACTGAGCGTTGTCCCAAGGGCTCCTCAAAAGCTCCGGTGTAGCCGGGCGTGGTGGCGCACGCTTGTAATCCCCGCGCTTGGGAGTCAGAGACAGGAGGATCGCGCAGGTTTGAAGCCAGCCGCGCGTGCGCTGGTTTAGGAGACCCTGTTTCCAAATAAAAATGTAAAAATAGGTCTGGGAGTGTAGCCCCGAGGTAGAAGGGCTTCCAGGAACCCCAGTACCACCAAAAAAAAAAAAAAAAAAAAGCTCCGGTGTACCAGGGCACAAAAGAACACATCATTGAAGTCCGGAGCAGAAAACCAGTGCCTGTCCTCGGGAATGTTTGCTAATGAAATAGAGGGATTTTGAACCATAGAATGTAGGGGCACGACAGCCTCATCCAGGAGGCACAGGTCTTGCACTCGTCTCCAAGATCCTTTGGGTCTTTGTGCACTAGGGATGGGGTATTGACAAGAGCTGTTGCGAGAAGTCAGTGGCTGCTGGTTTATGAGACTCCTGATAGATGGCATGGTGGTACATACCTGTTATCCCAGTACTTGGGAGGCTGAGACAGGAGGATCAGAGTTTCAAGGACAGCCGCAGCAAGTAGGGAGACTCAGCCACCTAGTGAGACCCTGTTTCAAAAACAAAAATAAAATTGGGCTGTGGGTATAGCCAGAGGCAGAATGCGCCTGGGTTCATGTGCACTTCCAAGATCCCCAATGAGGGGAGTAAGTCCTGGACTTGTGGTTTAAGAGGGTATTGTTTCAGCTGCTGGAAGCGGTTGGGCCTTTGGGGTGGATGGCCATGCTTGGCCTGCAGGGCTCGCCTTACCTTCAGTGGGTTTGGGCTGACCTCTGCTAGTGGTGGGCAGCATGCGAGCTTTGGATTGAAAAGTGTTTTTGTTTCAAGTTGGGAGAGAAGATCCCTGACCAGGCATGGCTTGGACACTTGGATATGACTAAAAACTAATTTGGTCAAATATTGCCCTCAGGAAGAACTCAGGGGAGGTGTGAAGTACCTGACCAGGGGCTCACCTGATGCCCCAGGGACAGCAGCTGACGGTTTAGACCTAGGGCTGTGGGAAGTGAAGATGGAGTGCGCAGCTCTGGTATCTAGTAAGAACTCCCCCACCTTACCTTTGACCCCAGGGTTACCCGAGGCTCCTGTCTGGTGAGGTCGGTGAGGGCGGAGTCATGGAGGCCCAGGGGACCCATCAACTGGAGGATTCTTGCTGGTCCCTCTGGGTGGAAGGTGTCGTTCTTGGGATCTAGGCCCCCAGGGCAGCGACTCTTCCTGGGGTCCCCGCTGCGGATAGGGCGGCTGCTCTCCCCTGAGACATGCCCTCTCAGTGCCCTGGCTGGCCGCAGTGGTCGCAGTCCCTAGTTCCTCAGGTCCCTGGGCTGAGGAACGGCCTCTCAATGCTGGCATCAGAGCATTTTTTTCCCCCCCTGCTTGGCTTCCCTCCTGTGGCCTCTTCCAGATCTCAATTATAAACAAAACACAAAACAAAACCAAACAAAAACCAAAGTAGCCAGTGTTAAGAGGGTGTCCAAGGTGCTGGCCCTGGCCTGTGGAGTTTTCAGCTGCTACTGGGGCAGCCTGTGTTCATAAGCTGACCCTTTGTGAGGGTCTGCCCTTCAGTGGCATGGGGGCTGCTGGGATAAGCTATTTTGTGGTTTCTCTTGAGCATTCTAGAAATGTCAGGGGTTTCTCCTTTTGTCTTCGGGCAATGGTGGAATGTTTGGAATAGTTGAAGTGTTTGGACTTGTCTAATCCAAGGCCTTCCTCTGCACAGGTATAGCAGTATGCTTATAACTCTTACCATCCTTTAGCCAGGCGTAGAGGTACACGCGTGTAATCCCAGGATTTGGGAGACTGAGACAGGAGGATTGCGGTTTGCAGACAGCCTCAGCTACTTAGTGAGGCCCTCTGCAACTTAGTGCGACCCTGTTTCAAATAAAGAAAAAAAATAGGTCAGGGGGTGTAGCTTGGAGGTAGAATGACTCTGGGTTCCATTCTTAGACACACCCCCCCAAATTTTTACCATCCTCTGAATTATAGTCCCACTTAGCGTCTTTTTAATTTTTATTTTTTTGTGGTACTGGGGATTGAGCCTCCAGCATTCTAGCTACACCGCCAGCCCAATTAAAAAAATAATTAAAAAAAAAGTTAGAAACAGGGTCTGACAAAGTTGTGGGAGGCCTTGTTAAATTGCTGAGGCTGGCCGCGAGCATGCGTGCCTCCTGCCTCAGCCTCCAAGTTCTGGGATTCCAGGTGTGCGCCACCGCCCGGCTCCCCTTGGGTCTGGCAGAGGAGCAGCCTCAGTGCCGTGGGGTACGTAGAGGAGCCGGTCACATAGGTGCTGGCTCCGTAAGCGATGGCATTGTCTGGGACAGCCCGCCCGCCTGCAGGAGACGGCGGAGTGCGGTGCAGAGTGACGCCGTGTGCCTGGAGCTCGCTCCGTATTCAGTGGAGCGTAAAGCGTGGGGGTTACGAGCGCCAAGTCGGGGTCAGCGCTGCCCGCCAGGAGGCGCGGGGTGGGGCAGGGCGCGGGGGATGGGTTCTGCAGTGGGCAGCGTCAGGATGTGGTGCGGCTGCTCCTCAGGACGCCCGTGAGTGTGTGACTTGGGCAGCTGCTCACGCTTTCTGGACCTCAGATGGCCATCTTTAAAATGGGAGTAATCCTGCCGGGCACGGTGGGCACGCTTGTCATCCCCGCGCTCGGGAGGCGGAGACAGGAGGATCGCGCAGGTTCCGAGCCAGCTACTGAGTGAGGCTCTCAGCAACTTAGTGAGACCCTGTTTCCAAAATAAAGTATAAAATAGGCCTGGGAGTACAGCCCGGAGGTAGAAAAGCCCCTGGGTTCCACCCCCAGTACCACACACATACACACACACACACACACACACACACACACACACACACGGGAGTAATCCTATCTGCCTCACTGTAGGCTAAAAGATTCAACATGTTAACTCTCTTCCTTCTTTCCTCCTCCCTCCCTCCCTCCCTCCCTTCCTTTTATTTTTAATAGTACTGGGATACTTTCCCTCCAAGCTACACCCCCAATCCCATTTTATTTTTTAGTTTGAAACAGGGTCTCACTAAGTTGTGGAGGGCCTCAGTAGCTGAGGCTGGCCACGAACCTATGATCCTCCTGTTTCAGCCTCCCAAGTACTGGGATTACAAGGAAGCGCCCCCATGCCCGGCTAACATGTTAAGAATTTAGAATAACTAAGTCTCTGTTAATGCCTGTTGTTTTTCTCGCTGTTTCATGGTTTGCAGTATTTCCGATTGAAAAGGAAACAGAAAAGGGGAACTCAGCCGGGCTCGGTGGTGCACACCTGTCAGTGGGGGCCGAGACAGGAGGATCGCTGGTTCGAGGCCAGCCTCAGCAACTCAGCAAGCAAGATCCTGTTTCAAAAAAGAGGAGAGGGGGCTTGGGTTGTAGCTCAGTGTTAGAATGCCCTCAGGCTCAAACCCTAATATCACACGCATGCACGTGTGCGCACACGCATGCACGCACGGTGGAACACGCACGCAGCGTTGGAGTGGCTGGCTGAGTGGCTGGGGCTGCCCGTCGGCTCCTCAGTAGGCCTCAGGCCTCTGCTCACAGCGTCCAGCCGGGGCCGGGCACCTGCTGGCCCAGCACTCCACCACCTAGCTCCGCCCAGCCCAGCCCGCCTGCCTGCTCTGGGAAGTCCTAGCCCTGGCTCTTCTCCCCGCCTCGCTCTGACACCTGCCATCCTAGCTCAAGTCGTCTACGAGAAGGCTCGGCTGTCCCCCCCCCCTTCCCCCCCTCCCCCCGCGTCGGCCGCACCGGGTATTTTCCAAATGTACGTGATGTCCATTACATAATTACAGTGTTTATGTAGGTATGTAAGCCCATAACAAAACCATTGTATTAGTTTCTTTTGATAATTCTGCAGTTGATTTTCAGGCAAAGTGGTGCCCGGTGAGAAGTCCCCGACGGGTATTTGCTCGCGGGTTTCAGTCCGACGTGTGAGAAGCCATCTGTGAGCCGAGGCTCCTGATGGCAGTGGCCCCAGCGGCCCTGGAGCCTGCCGCGGGCACCGGCCGGGCGGCGGCCCCGGGACTGGGCCCGCTCCCAGGCGGGCTTGTGCCCTGGCCGCCTGTGGCGGGGGAGTGGGCCCGCAGGGCGCCGTTCAGCGCTGTCCGCTGCTGGCCGGGTGTGGCGGCCCTTTGGGGCTGGAGCTGGCTCTTTTCCCGAGTCAGCAGCGGGGCCTTGGCGAGGCCGAGGACGAGCTAATTTGCTTTGTCTCCTTTTTCTTAGCATCCGGCTTGTGTACGGCGCCCAGCACCCCCCTTTCGATCCTCTGCTACACGGCACGTGAGTGGCGTTTCCCTGCCTGGCTCCGGCTCCGCTTTGAGGAAGGTGGAGGCGGTCTCCCCGTCCCTCCAGCTCCCTGACTTCCCGAGAGAGAGGAAAGGGGTCCCTCCTGGGAAACTGGATGAGGCGGTGGCTCCCTGTGAGACACCTGCAAAGCTCCTGGCGCGGTGGGGCAGGCGCGTGTGAAGTCTGCAGCCCACCGCGAGCTGAGTGCGGGGAGCTGGACCTCCAGCGGGCGGGCAGCCTGACTCCGGGCCTCTCATGGCCATGGGAGCCGAGGGCGTGGGGCTTGGTGTGGTACTGTGTGACCGCAGGACCATGTCTGTCTCACACGCCCTCTGGCACACTGTGGGGCTGACATTGTATGTTGGCATGTTTGGGGGAAATCTCCTTTAAAACATACTGTCTCCAGCTGGGAGTGGTGGTGCACACCTGTAATCCCAGTACTTGGGAGGCGGAGACAGGAGGATTGAAGGTTTGAGGCCAGCCTCAGCAACTTAGTGAGACCCTCTTTTCAGAATAAAAAATAAAGTAGGAGTATAGGTAAGAGGTAAAATGCCCCTGGGTTCAATCCTCAGTACTATCAAAAACAAAGCCAAGCCAGGTATGGTGGTCACGCTTGTAATCCCAGCACTTCGGAGGCTGAGACAGGATCGCAGGTTTGCGGCCAGCCTCAGCTACTTAGTGAGGCCCTGCGCAACTTAGAGACCCTCTTTCAAAATAAAGAATCAAAAATAGGGTTGGGGGTGCAGCTCGGATGTAGAATGCCCCTGAGTTCAATCCCTAGTACTGTAAAACAGAAAAACAAAAACAAAACAAAAAAGCAAACCAAACTAACCAACCAAAAGGACCCCACACTGTCTCTGGACCTCTGGACCGTACACGAGGCCGCTCCGCAGCCCTCCTCCCGCCCCAGCTCCTGGCTGCCGCCGTGGGAGCTTGCTGAGCGCGGGGGTGTGAGTGTGCTTGCAGGCTCTGGCCTTGAGTCTGGTGTGGGTCTGCGCACAGTGGCCTGGCAGCCCTGCGCGTCCTGCAGGTCCTGTGGGCTGGCCGAGGCCGCTGGCCTGGCCTCCCTCGAAACGCTCTTCCTCCTGGACTGACTTCTGCCCTTGGCCTGGGCTGCTTCTGACGCCTCCGAATGGGGTTAGCTTTCTCACGGCAGTGTCTTCTGGCCTGGGGCTCCTTTCGGGCTGACGTGGGGTGCGGCCCCGAGCCTCCGAGCATGCGCGGTAACCACCCTTCCTTCCCCGGCAGCTTGCCCAAGTCCACGCCGAAGCTGCCGCCCACGCCGGTGAAGGCCAAGAGGGGCAGCACCTTTCAGGAGTTTGAGAGCAACACCAGCGACGCCTGGGACGCGGGGGAGGACGACGACGAGCTCCTGGCCATGGCGGCGGAGAGCCTCAACACCGAGGTGGTCATGGAGACGGCCCACCGCGTCCTGCGCAACCACAGCCGGCAGCAGGCCCGGCCGGCGCCGCAGGAGCCGCCCGCGGCCGAGCAGGAGCCGAAGCCCGCGGCCGAGCTGCCCGCACTCCCCGGTGCCGACCTCCGCCTGGTGAAGTCAGCCAGCGAGAGCCACACGTCCTGTCCCGCAGGTAGGGGCGCGAGGAGGACGCCTGTGTGCCCCCGAGCGGCAGGAGCGGGAGGGCAGGGCCGGGCCACGTGCAGGACTCCTGGCCGGGCGCCCTCGGGGCTGCCGCAGCGGCAGGCGGGGCAGCAGGCCGGGTCCTAACTGCTGGTCCTGACCGCTTCCGGATGCTCTTCTGAGCTGAGTTCATCTGTCCTCCCAATGCGGTGGCCGGGCTGCGGCTCTCGGGCAGGTCTGCGAGAGGGCCACAGGGAAACACGGGGGCTTGAGGGGACCCCATCTTCCTCTGTGGGCCCTGCTGTGCCACGGGCTCTCAGGTACTCTCCCCAGGGTCATCCTGGGGGTAGGGCTTACAGGTGAGAAATCGGGGCGTCATAGCCGCAGGTCACCCCACTAGTAGATGCAGAACTGAGCTTCATGCCTGGCCTAGACTTCAAAAGCGCCTCTAGGAATTGGCCACTTTTTTTGTACTACTGGGGATGGAATCCAGGGGTCTTCTGCCTCCAGGCTACACCCTCAGGCCGGTTTTATTTTGAAGCAGGGTCTTGCTAAGTGGTGAGAACCTCACTCAGCTGCTGATGCTTTGAATCTGCGACCCTCCTGTCTCAGCCTCCAAGTACTGGGATTGCAAGCGTGACACCTGGCTGTAATGGATTTCTAAAATGTTACAAGTGTCTTTAGGACAGAGTGCTATGAATTATTTCATCTGATGGGTCTTTACATTGCTCTCTAACACATTTAAAAGTGTTTGAACTTACAAATGGAAATATAGTTATGACTTGCAGTTCCGGTGCCTCCCGAAGGGCACAGCTCCTGCCTCCTGCATGCGTACTCCTGGGCAGGATGCCCTGCACCCATGGCACACTCTTAGGGTTGGCAGCCCTGAACCCACCTGCTCCTGGGCTGTGCTGAGCTGATGTCGAAGCTCGGAGAGCCATGGAGGCAACTTCTGGGGAGCCTGGGGCCTCTGTGGCGTCTGCCATTGCTCTTCTGTACCCCAGATGCAGGGGCTCAAAGACCTGGTGGTCTCTGGGTGGGGTGTCCCGACCAGACGCAGCTCAGGCTGAGGGCCGTGGGGTGTCAGCTGGGCACGCCACCGTTTTACTGTTTCCATGGGACACTGCTGTTGCCTACCGTCAAGGTTCCCCCTGCCCCATCTTCTGGGGGCCAGCAGCGCCCTGTAGCCCCCTGCTGGGGAGTCAGTGGGCCCTTAGGGTCTTTTTGGACTCACGTTGATCCTCTCTAAGATCCAGGTGGTTCCAGCTGGGTGCCTTTAGTTGTGGGACGTGTCTGCCTCCAGGGCAGGAGGACCCCTCATCCATGTCACCAGGGGCCTGGGAGGAGGCTGGGAAGGGCCGGGCGGGTGTGGGAGGGCCCCTCACGGTCCCGTTCAGCGCTTCTCCTGTGGAACAGCACATGCGGCCGAAGCCCACCCTGTCCCGCTGGCTCCCAAGCCCTCTCCTCCCAGACCAGGGGTGGGAGGGATAGTCTCTGCCTGAACAGGAGTGGGGAGTGGGATCACAGGAGGAACCTCTGCCTCGGCTGAGCAGGCTTCTCTGGAAACTGAACTGGGCCAGATCCTGCCCAGAGGCTGTAGGCGCCTCGCTCCGGGCAGCCTGACGGCCACCGTGGGAAGAATTCCCGGTGCAGACAGAAGGCAAGGCTGGCGTGGAAGGCGGGCAGCCGGCCTCTGTGTGTCCACAGCTGCCACGAGTGGACAGCACGCACTGGCTCCGTGGACTCGTTCTTAGCTAAGTTTCCTGGAGTTTATCTTCTACTAGAGTTTATCTTTTACTAGGATTCTTAGGTTTTTAAAAATTATTTATTTATTTATTTGGTACCAGGGATGGAACCCAGGGGCATTGTACCTCCAAGCTACATCCCCTTGCCCTATTTTTTTTTTTTTTTTTTTTCGGGTCTGGGGATGGAACCCAGGGGCATTTGACCTCCGAGCTACAGCCCCTGCCCTAATTTTTATTATTTATTTTTTGAAACCGGGTCTCACTGAGTTGCAGAGGGCCTCACTAAGTAGCTGAGGCTGTCCACGAACCGCAATCCTCCGGGTCTCAGCCTCCCGAATGCTGGGATTACAAGCGTGCGCCACCACGCCCGGCTCCCTTGCCCTATTTTTTATTCTTTATTTTGAAACCAGGTCTCACTGAGTTGCGGAGGTCCTCACTAGGTAGCTGAGACTGTCCACTAACCGCAATCCTCTGGTCTCAGCCTCCCAAATGTTGGGATTACAAGCGTGCGCCACCATGCCCAGCTCCCAGCCCTATTTTTTAGTCTTTTTTCCTTCTTAAAACAGGGTGTCATTGAATTGCAAAGGGCCTCGCTAAGTAGCTGGGGCTGTTTGTGAACCACAATCCTCCAGTCTCTGCTTCCTGAAAGCTGTGATTACAAGCATGCGCACCACGCCCAGCGGATTCTCGGTTTTTGAAAAATGAGATTGTCCTCTGGGATTTAGTCCTAGGAGTCGGAGCCCCTACAGCCCCCGCCTGTGTCCCAGGCGGCTCTAGGGACCCGGGAGCCATTGGCTTTCCCTGGGCTGTCCCTGGTCGGGTTCCCAGATGTAACGTGCTATGCCACCTTCCCCCGGGGCCCCCATGGGCCAGTGGCCTTGGTGTGCGGCAGCTGGAGATGCCCGGGGCAGGGTGGACGAGGGCGCGCTTCTCATCTGCCTGCGTCTGTGGTTTCCTGGGGTGCTGGCCTTCCCAGCCTCCTCCAGGGCCATGGTGAGATGGATCTGGGAGGGTCAGGAGGCAGGAGGGTGGCACGTGCAGTGTTCAGAGACCCCAGGTGGGTGCTCCCAGGGCGTCCTGGTCGCTCGCACACTGTCCTCAGCACCTTTGCGGGTTCGACCTTCTCCTCAGCATTGCCTTGGGTGTTTCCCCTGGTGGCAGGTGTGACTGCCGCTGGCTCCTGGCTGCACGGGGCTTTTCTAGCTCTCCACTTCCTCCTACCTGGCATGTCGGCTTCATTGACGGAGGGCCGCCAGCCAGGCAGTGAGTTTCACAAATATCCCTTCCGTCTTCCTGTCAGGAGCCTGAGGCCCGATGGCTGGGTGATGGCTGGCAGGAGCGTCTCAGCCGTTCGTGGGTTGCAGCAGGGCGTGCGTGGGCCATCTGTGGCGCAGGAAGTGCAAGTGGCTGGGAGGCAGCAGGCACGCCCTTGCCCTCACCCTACTCTCTCTCCCCTTGCAGACAGTGCCAGTGACGCCATCCCCCTGCAGAGGTCCCAGTCACTCCCGCACTCCGCCACCGTCGCGTCCGATGCCAGCGCCCCTGGCGGCCCAGCGCTGAGCGAGAGGGAGGCCTCCCGGCTGGACAAGTTCAGACAGCTGCTCGCTGGCCCCAACACGGACCTCGGTGAGTCCCGCAGCCGGGTGGAGCCGCTGTTTCTGAAGGAGCCCGTGTCTCGCCCACGTGCCCACGCCCCGGCTAGTGACCTGGGGAAGGCCCCACGGCCCAGGCCTGGCCCTGCTTCAGCCGTTCTCTCCTATGTGCCCCATCCGGCCCTTCCCATGGCTGTCCTCAGGGCCTTCTCGGCTGGCCAGGCGGCCATGCTTGTTATTCTTCAGCTGTGGGCTGAAGACGGGGCTCGCAGGGTGACCACCCTCCTGACCTGCTACCTAGTGCCTTCCTTCCACGGGGCTGGGGTGTGGAGGGGACGGCAAGGCCCTGGTTGGGCCCACTGTGCGAGGACGGTCCCTGGCGAGGCTTCCTGGGAGCTGCGTGGAGGCCTCGGGACGTTTGCGATGCTCGGTGACCAGGCGTCCAGGCAGGCCCTTGCTCTCACGTCCCTCTCGGGCTTCCCACTTGAATCTCCGAGTTCTTGTTTGCACAGCTCCTGTTCGTTGAGTGCCACGGTTGCTAGGTGTGTGCTCGGTGCTGGGGCTCGTGGAGGATCAGGAGACATCCTTGGCCTACGGATCGCTCACGGTCCTGGGTGGTATCTTAGGGGCACTGAGCCCTGGAGAGCCGGGAGGTGCAATGCCCAGCTCGGCCAGGAGGTGGCGAATGGGGCCGTGCACTGGCTGCTCTGGGAGCTTGGGGGTTCAGCTTTCAGGCAGAATACAGTTCAGAGGATCCTGGCAGAAGCAGCTTGACCGAGGCTGGAGGAGGGTGGCTTTGGAAAGGCCTCAGAGCTCCCGAGACACAGCTCCAGTTCTGAGTCTGGTTCTCATGGTGGGTTTTTCCTTCTTAGATTTATTTATTTATTTATTTATTTATTTATTTATTTTTGTGGTACTAGGGGTGGAACCCAGGGGCTTTTCTACCTCCAGGCTATACTCCCAGACCTATTCTATACTTTATTTGGAAACAGGGTCTCACTAAGTTGCTGAGAGCCTCACTAAGTAGCTGCGGCTGGCTTCGAACCTGTGCAATCCTCCTGTCTCAGCCTCCCAAGCGCGGGGATTACAAGCGTGCGCTGCCTCGCCTGGCTTATTTATTTATTTTGAGCTAGCGCCGCATGCCTATGTTACGGCATTGCAAGGCCCAGGTGTGAGGGTGGATAACGAGCCCCTCCTGTCTGCAGCGCCACCCTCCCTCCCTTCTCACCATTGCAGAGGTCTCTCTCTTCCCCACGGCGTGTGCTCCAGTGCTTCCACACGCTGTATTTGGACGCGCTTTTATCCTTGCAGAGCAGTTGCAAGAGCAGCGCACGCGGCTCCCTTCTCTCTCTGCCCAGATCACTGATGTATGTGTTTCCCACCACCCTGCACGGGTCTCTTTATGTGTGTGTGTTTTCTGAGCCCTGTGTGGACCAGCTGGACAGATCTGTCCCTTTGCTCCGACCAGCTTTACTGTGTCTGATCTAGGAATGAAGACGTTCTCTCAAGGAGTCAAAGTGCAGTTTTTGTAACAAAGAAATTCAGTCTGACCCAGTGCTGTTTTAACAGTTCTGGTGTTAAGCCCATTCTCCACTCACATTTTGCCAGTTGTCCCGGTCGCGATCTGCGCCCCTCTCTCCGCAGTCCCGCATCCGGGCGGGATTGAGCCTTCGCCTCCGTCGCCGCGTCCCCGTCGTCTCTCCACCTGGACCGCTGGCTGCGCCTTCTCAATAGGTTTTTGAACTCGCCATTTCTGATGTGCGCAGCCAGTTATCTTGCAGAGCCCTCCATCTCTCCTGCTTCGTCGTCACGAGCTCTGGGCTAATTGCTCTTGGCAGGAGCGTCACGTAGGAGACGCGCTGCTCCTCTTGGTCACGGCAGGAGGCAGAGCTGTCAGTTTGTCCTGCCGTGGCCACACTAACTGGTCGCTGGTGGAGGGGGCGCCGCCCGCCCTTCACCCTGCAGGTACTCTTTCTTCTCCCCGAGGTACGTAAGAAGTACTGTGTAGCTGGGCACGGTGTGCACGCCTGCAGTCCTGGTCACCCAGAGACGAGGCAGGAGGCTTGCAAGTTTGAGGTCAGCCTGAGTAATTGAGTGAGACTGTTTCAAATGAAAAGTAAAAAGAACTGGGGATGTAGCTCAGTGGTAGAGGGTTCAGTTTCCAATACTGTAAAAAAAGAGATACTTTGGAGTATGTTATACAATATACTCTCTCTCTCACACACTAACACACACTCTCTCTCTCTCTCTCTCTCTCTCTCTCTCTCTATATATATATATATATATATATATATATATAGTATACTTATAAGATATATTTTCTTTTCCCACATGAATGGTAACACTGGTTTACACCTCACTTTTAATTATTATTGTTTTATTTTGGTACTGGAGATTGAACCCAGGGGCATTCTACCTTCCAGTTATACCCCCAGCCATGTTTTTATTTATTTTTTTTATTTTGAAACAGGTCTTGCTAGGTTCCTGAGAATCTCAGTACTTGCTGAGGCTGTCCTCTAGCCTATGACCCTCCTGTCTCAGCCTCCCAAGTACTGGGATTACAAGCGTGCACCACCACGCGCGGCTTACACCTCACTTTTAAAATTGAACTGTGTATTTTCCTATAACGGTCCATGGGGAACCAGTTATGGGGTATCCTATTATAATCCATTTTATGGATTGCCCCATAATTTATTTCACCAGTCCCCGACTGGCGGGCATGCTGGTTATTCCTAATTTTCTGTTAATATAAACAACGGGAGAACTTAGCTTCCGGATCTGCACCTCAGTGACGGCATCCTGGGAGCGGCTCTAGGTGTGGGTGGGAGTCAGGGCCGGACGTGGGGTAAGGATGGGTGGCCGGAAGTCCCATCCACCTGGATAGGAAGTAAAGGCGGGCTATACTGGAAGGGGCGTGGTCTTGTAGCTGCAGTGTGTATGTTAGGTGTTTTCTTTTCCAGCATACAGCAGACCTCAGCTGGATCAGGACGGCTCTGAGGCAGCCTGGGAGGCAGAAGCACAGGAGCCTGTGACAGTAGGTTCTGGCGTTCGGCTGCTGTGTGAGAGCTCGAGTGACCTTGGGAACTAGTGTCTGCGAGCCTCGGGGTCCTTGTGCATCTGAAAGACAGGACGGTAGCAGGACTGAGTTTGCAGAATAAATGGGGAGACACTTCTAAAGAGCTTAGGGCAAGCCGGGCGTGGTGGCGCACGCTTGGAATCCCAGCCTTCAGGAGCCTGAGACCGGAGGATCGCGGATCAGGGACAGACTCAGCCACTTAGCGAAGCCCTTTGCAACTCAGTGAGACCCTGTTTCAAAATAAAGAATAAAAAATTGGGCGGGGGGTGTAGCTTGGAGGTAGAACGCCCCTGGGTTCCATCACCAGTACTGAAAAAAAACAAAAAAGCTTAGGGCAGCGCCTAGCATATTATAAACACCCACAAATGTTATCGGTGTACATTGGCCTCTAACTTGATTCTTAGGAGCTGGATGAGTACAGCGCGGTCCCTTCAGTGACGGAGGGTGCGGAGGGCGTCACAGCATCTCCCGCTGTGTCTGGCAGTCACAAGCGCAGGCAGGGGTCAGGAGGCAGCTATAGGAAGAGCTGTGGCCGAGAGGAGTCCCGGGCCTGTCAGACTCTGAGCGCCAGCTAGAATTTTCTATGGAACTTTGTCATTGGAACAAGTTTTGGAAATTGAAATCACACAAATAAAGCTTTCAGGACTCGTGGGACGATGTGAAAATGTACGGGAAGGTCAAAGGTTAGCATGTAAACATCAAATTCTTTTCTTAGGTTGATGCATTTGTGATTTTTTCTTCCTTCAGAGTTCTATTTAAATATCAAAATCTGAAACCAAAAATGAAAGCTGTCAAAGTTAAACAGGTACTGGATCTGTTTTTAGTGGTGAAAGAAGACAGCCAGTCAGTTGTCTTCCTAAGGCTCTTAAGAGCGCTCTGAAGACGGTGGAATACATCATATCTCAAGTTACGTCAAAACTTAAGTGGCAAATATTTGCCGACATTGGAGAAGCAGATCGCGGACGTGTGAAGTGCTCGCAGAGATCGTCTACCTGCTAAATATCATCGTCCGGCCGGTGCTGCCGTCTCTGTTTAGCTTCTGCTCTGTTATGAGCCCAGGGATGAAAGTAGCAAATAGAACTTAACAGCTCATTCCCTCCTCGCGTTGACTCAATATTGACTCATACGAGGCTGCCTGCCTTGAAACCTGAGACGACGCTTGGAGGCGCTCCTGTCTACCACGCGTGTCTGGTGGACGGGAGTGGGACTTGGCAATATGCAAAACGCGCAGCTTCCTGCGGCCGCCCAGCGGCTCCACGCAGCACAGCCCTGGCGCTGGGGGGCGCCCAGATGGCAGGACAGAGGGTAGTGCCCTGCCCCTTGAGGGGTGGCAGACGCCCGTCGGCCCGTTCCCCGAGCGGGCATGCAGGTCTGGCTTTAGGATGGAGAGTGTGGTCCGGGAGAAGGAAGGCTTACTTACACAGGAATGGAGCTGTGCGCCCGCGGTGTTGCCACAAGAGGGCGCCCTGGGTGGCTGACCCGCAGGTGCGCTGGGCAGTTCTTGCTGTGAGTGCTGGCTGCGCCCTTAGCGCCTGGGGCCTGCCTCATCCAGGGACATCCAGGATCCCCTGGGGCGTCGCAGGGGAGGGAAGGCAGGCCTGCCTCGTGGGGCCCTTGTAGGAGAGGACTGCATCCTCTCTGCCGGTATTTATTGAGCTCGCTGTGTTTGTAGGCGATGGGACAAGGAGGGAGCCACTGGCCGGTCGCGCGGGGTCTCTCTGTTCTGGAAGTCATCAGAAGGCAGCGAGCACATGTGGAGAATGAACGATGCCCGGGGTGGATGGTGACGCTGGGCGCTGTGTTTGGGTGGGTGGTCAGCAGACGTCCTTTGGACTAGGGTGCTTTTAGGGTGAGGCCAGCACAAGGGAGGCACTGGAGGATGGGGAGGGCCCAGGGAGGGGGCCAGGTGCACAGGCCCCGTGGTGGTGGGTCTGTCTGTCTTGAGAAGTGGACACAGTTGCTTAACCCTGTCTGGGGAGGCGGGCACAGAGGCCAGGGCCTCAGAGCTGAGGGGCCGGGGGGGGGGGCTCTCCACTCTCCTCCGAGCACAGCGCGTGGCCTCATGGAGGGCTGCAGCCCAGACGGGTGAAGCTGTGGAGGAGGGCCACGAAGGCCCCAGCAGGGTGCGGCCAGTGCCCTGGACTGGCGGGCACTTTGGACAGCCCTGCAGGCACGGGGGGCAGGGGCAGGGAAGCCAGTGGCAGGTCAGCTGTGGGGAGGCGCCAGGGCCTGGCACAGGGTGGGCCCGATGGAACTGGGGGTTAAGTGATTGCACATGAAGCTGGAAGACTGGCAGAAGAAGGCCAGAGCAGAAGCACTTGGGGCTGCAAGGGTGGGGCAGTGGTGGGCACCAACCAGAGCCCACCCACAAAACATGGCCTTTTACTTGGAGACAAGTCTCGGCCTCCCTTGGCAGAGAGCCAGGGAGAGCAGAGCATCCAAAGGTCGGTGCCCTGCAGCCATGCTACGTCAGGCTGCCCGCCCGGCCCAGCCCAGCCCGGCCCAGCCCGGCCTGGCAGGGATGCCGGCCGCCTGCCTGCCCCTCGCTGCTGCTTCTAAGGGCACGCAGGGGCGGGCGGGCTTGGCCCCGGGCAGAGCTCCCAGTCGCTCTCGTTCTGGTTAGTGTAGACAGAGGGTTCTTTGTGTCCTTCAGAGGCCTGAGGAAGCCATTTTCTGCCCTGTGGGTTTTAGAGAGGGGGTGCCCTGGGCTTGGACCCCTCCTGTGAGCCGCTCTGCCTCCCGTGAGCTGCTCTGCCTCCTGGCTGCCAGCCAGCCAGCGCCCGTGTTGCCCTCTAGTGGCAGGCGCTGGTCGTGCAGCTGTGCTGTCCTGTCAGCCAGGCGCAGGGGTGCACACGTGTGTGCCTGTGCGTGTCCAGTGTGTGCTGAAAGGTGAGCACGTGACAGGGACAGAGGAAGCCGTGGCACACTCAGACGTGCCCTGGCATCTCAGCAGGGAGGAAGGCCACTTTGTAATGCGCAGACCCAGCCGAGGAACAGATCCGCGGGTCCTCTTCCAGCTGCGCCTCTGTGCATCCAGTGCCCGGGTGGGACGCCTTCCCCTCAGACCTCTCCTCTATCCCACCCGGCCCTCCCACAGCTCCAGTGCTGGCCCCCACCCTTTGTGTTACTGACCCAGTGGCTTAGTTAGCGTATCTGCGTCCTATTCCTGCCATAGGTGTGGACAGCTAGGAGTGGCCTTCCCTCACGGCGGCGCTGAGACGGGCGGTGGGCACCAGCGACTGGCAGGACTGCGGGCCGCGTGTCTTTGAGGGCCTGGTTTCCTCTCTGCTCTTGTGGTCCAGAAAAAGTATTTTGCCAGGCGTGGTGGCGCATGCTTGTAATCCTAGCATTTGGGAGGCTGAGACAGGAGGATTGTGGTTCGCGGTCAGCTTCAGCTACTTAGTGAGGCCCTTTGCAACTCAGTGAGACCCTGATTCAAATTAAAGAATAAAAAATAGGGGGAGGGGTGTAGCTTGGAGGTAGAATGCCCTGGGTTCCACTCCCAGTACTGCAAAAAAAAAAAACTTTAAGTAAAATGAAACTCTGTGTGTGTGTGTATGTGTGAGTGAGCTCCGTGTGTGTGAACTCTGTGTGTGCATGTGTGTGTGTGTGTGAACTCTGTGTGTGAGTGTGTGTGTGAGTGAGCTCTGTGTGTGTGAACTCTGTGTGTGTGCGTGTGTGTTACTAGGGATGAGACCCAGGGGCATTCTATCTCTGAGCTACACCCTCAGCCCTATTTTACTTTTTTATTTCTAAACAGGATCTCGCTAAGTTATGGTGTCTGGAACCCGCGCGTCCTCCTGTCTCCACCTCCCAAGCGCGGGGATCACAAGCGTGCACCACCACGCTCGGCCCGGCCAGTTACCTTTTAAAGTCCAGTACTTCTCAGAGTCGTCAAGTGGTGACCTGTCACCAGGTGGAGGCCATAGGCGTGGGGATGGCCTTCCAGACCAACCACGACCGGGCCCTGTCCCTCTGAGGCTCCGCTTCCTCCCTCCTCTCCTGGGGCACACTGCAGGTCCGCGCCGCAGGGCCTTTGCACTGGTTCCCTCAGCCCTGGATTTCTGTGTGGCTCGCTCCCTCTGGGTCTCTCGGACGTTGCCTCTTCTCCAGTCTCTCCTGGCCATGCCGCGTCCCCACTCTCCGAGCCCTGCCTCCTGCCCTCCTTGGTCCTTTCCTGTTTCTGTTGCAGAAGGGCAGGTCCTTGTCCTGAGCAGCGCCTGGCACGGAGCATACACGTGGAGGCTACGGAGGCTCTCGCCGTTGGGCATTCCTGCCTGTCCACACATCTCTCTCTCTTCTTCGGGGCATGCCTAGTCCTCTCTGTAGGGTCTTCTTTCCTTCTTTTACAGAAATTGCCAGTAATTAATTTACTGATGTCCAATGGCAGCTCAGCCGGCTGATTCTCCCTTTAGCAGGCCAGTGGCATGCTGCAGGCTCCTGGCTCCTGTGGGGTCTCCAGGACTCGCCGGCGTGAGTTTGCCCGCGGGCTCCTGCCTGCGAGGGAGCTGTCCTGGGTTCTTTTCGCCGCCTCATTTTCCCACTGTAGGTTTCTGATCATCACCAGGGGAATGTTATTGAGAGAGAAATGGAAAGGTAACGCAGCGCGTGCGTCTCTTTCCCGAGGGCCCATCCCCTCCTCCTCGGCTCTCTCCCATCTTTCCCGAGGGCCCATCCCCTCCTCCTCGGCTCTCTCCCATCTTTCTCGAGGGCCTATCCCCTCCTCCTCGGCTCTCTCCCAGCCTTCAGGCTCTGGAGGAGAGGCTGCTGGCCGTGGGTGTTCTGTCTACAGCGCGACCACCTGGGTTTGGGAGAGCCCCAGGTAGACCTGCCGGCTCCTGACTGCGTGGCCAGTGTCTTCTTCCTGGGTGCCGCTGCACTGCTAGACGTGGGTATTGAACTTGCTGGGGTAGCACTCAGCTTCAAAGAACCAAACTGAGCGTAATTTGGGGAAAGTCAAGTGTTTCACGTAACATCTAAAACAGAGCATATCTTTAGTGTAACAGGAAAGCTTTAAGGCTTGTTCGGATGACTTGTTTCTATTGAGTGATGAGTGTTAGTGTGCAATCTTAAAAGCAAATGTTAAAAAACTTTGTAAGTCTCCTGTGCGGTCTTAACAATCAAGCTCTTACACGCTCGTCTTTCTTCCCACACACACACTTTCCTTGGTAGATTAGGATATTAAGTGATCACTTGAGCAGTACGAGACTGCACTGTGGATTTTCTCTTTGAGGGAGAAGTGGGACGCTACGGAGGAGTCTCTGGAGCCCGTTGTTCCTTGCTCTGCAGCGTTTTGCGTTTGAAGCTCGGCTCCCATCGTTTTTGCCCGTAATAGAGTATTGAATTTGTGTGCAGCCACGCACACTGTGGACCAGGAGCTTCTTGCAGGCCGTGGCGGCGATCACTCGTCCTCGTGTCCCGGTGACCTGTGGCAGGCACATCATGGGTATTCCCAGGAGGTGCGTTGAGCTGATGGGGCCGCCAGCTGCCCGTCTCTCCGGCCCCGTAGCCGGATCATAGCTGCTGGCTCACTGGTTGATATGGGGTGCCTTGTGTGTGGGGGTCAGGGGGTGTGATTTGCTGTAGTAACAGAAAACCAGACTCCAGGGCTTTTAAACAAATAGGTTTTTTTTTTTTTTCCCCGTGAGTTGTTCGGAGGTAGGCAGCTGTTGGCTGGTGACATCATCAAGAGTCTACGTTCCAAGTCTCTTGGCTTCTCGTTCACGTCCCCGCAAGGTGAAGGTCTCCGTCTTGTGGGGACACAAAGGGCAGTTACCAGGGCCTGTGTCTTCTTAGCAGCCAGGCAGATTTTTAACCAGAGCTAAGTAGTGAACATGGCCTCTCTTGGCTACAAAGGGTGATGGCGCTGCTTGGTGCTGATGGTGATACTTTTAAGTTTTTACCCTGTGTCAAGTATTGTTCTAAGGGGTTCTATGTATTTCTTTCACCCTTATCAGGTTGGTATTGTTATCAGTCTGTTTTACTGTTAAAGAATATACAGGTGCCATGTGTGTGTGTGTGTGTGTGTGTGTGTGTGTGTGTGTGCGCTCACGCGCGGGCGCGTGTGTGTTGGGATTTCGACCCAGGGGCGCTCTACCTCTGAGTCCCTCCGTAGGTCCAAGTCCGCTCTGCAGTTTAACTTCCTGGATTACACCCAGTGGTGGTAGAAACTAAGTTTGATCCTACCCCTTGCATTTCTAGTTATTAGAAATCCTTTCCTATTTGATGATGGTGATGAGTTTTTGTGGAACTGGGGGTTGAACCTGGGAGCATTCTACCTCTGAGCTATGTCCCCAGCCCTGTTTTTTATTCCTAATTTTGAAACGGTCTCACTAGGTTGTGGAGGGCCTAAGTAGCTGAGGTTGGCCTCGAACCGCAGTCCTCCTGTCTTAGCCTCCCAAGCACTGTGCCTGGCTCCTCTTTGACTATTATAATCATCTGTGATTTAATTTTGCATCAGGTTTTAAAAATGAAATTTTTATGTTCTACTAAAACAAAATGAGCCGGGCGTGGTGGCGCACGCTTATAATCCCCGCGCTTGGGAGGCGGAGACAGGAGGATCACACAGGTTCGAAGCCAGCCTCAGCTACCTAGTGAGGCTCTCAGCAACTTAGTGAGACCCTGTTTCCAAATAAAATATAAAATAGGTCTGGGAGTGTAGCCCGGAAGTAGAAAGCCTCTGGGTTCCAGCCCCAGTACCAACACACACACACACACACACACACACACACACACACACAGGCGTGAGATTCAAAGAACCCTGGATTAAACAGAATGCCACCTTTTTCTTACTTTTATTGTGTGGGGTGCTATGGGCTCGGGTGCGGCTTTGATTTATTTTCTAGCCAGTTCTTGAAATACTAATCAAAATTCTGCGCGGCGGCTTCTTGTTGAAGGCCGATTCTGTATTCAAATTCTGAGGGAACAAGTTAGGTTGGCCTAAAGGCATAAAGACAGAATGCCATTTTTCTTAGAGTAAGATGGATCCTAAGAAGCAAGGCGGGTGCACTGGTGTGCTGGGCCCCGGGCGGGCGCCGCCTCCTGGCTGTTCCACACTTGCCATTTCCGTCTCGGCTCTGGAGGCTGGTGTGCAGCAGCAGGTGCCGGCCCATTCTCTGCTGCTGAGGACTCTCTCGGTGTGCAGACGCTGCTTCTTCTATCAGGTCAGAAAGCCAACCGCATGACCCCGCTGACACCTCGGTTTACTCTTTCTTTGATGTGAGTGGTGCTGGGGATGGAGCCAGGATCATTATACCTCTGAGCTACACCTCCGGCCCTATTTTATTTTTTTTTTTAATTTCAAAACAGAGTCTCAGTAAGTTGCTGAGGGTCTTGGTACGTCCTGGGGCTGGCCTCAAACCTTCGATCCTCCCATCTTAACCTTCCAAGTACTGGGAATATCGGCCTGCACCTCCATGCCTGGCCTCTCTCTGCATTCTCCAGTGGGTTAGGGCTTCATTATGTGAATTTTGTGAACCCAGTTTAGTGTATAGCAGCTGGGACATCTTTTGAAACTCATCCTTTAACACAAGATGTAATCCCTGTGTTTGCTTTAGGTTCTGTTTTTTCTTTTTTTTGTGGTACTGGGGGTGGAAGCCAGGGGCTTTTCTACCTCTGGGCTATACTCCCAGACCTGTTTTATAGTTTATTTGTTTATTTGTTTATTTAGTTTTATAGTTTATTTGTTTTATAGTTTATTAGCACTAAGTTGCTGAGGCTGGCTTCGAACCCGAGTGATCATCCGGTCTCAGCCTCCCAAGCGCTGTGTGCGCCACACGCCCGGCTTGTTTTAGGTCCTAAAAGTAGGAATGGCCGCATCATCGAAGAGCGAGAAGCTGTGACTTCCGTTTATCTGCCACCCTGACCGTAGCTTCTTGGGGACGGGGTGGTTGGGGAAGCCAGAGTGTGGGCTTGGGTGCTGACCACACAGGGGTCATACTTCTCCATTTACCACCGAGGGACCTGGGCAGTGTTTCTATTTTTATTTATTTTATTTTCTTTTATTTTTTGTGGTGCTGGGGATTGAAATCAAGGACATTTTTCCTCCGAGCTACATCCTCAGCCTGATTTTATTCTTTGTTTTGAAACAGGGTCTCACTAGGTTGCAGAGGGCCTAAGTAGCTGAGGCTGGCCGTGAACCGCGATCCTCCTGTCTCAGCCTCCCAGGTACTGGGATGACAAGCGCGCGCCCCATGCCCGGCTGTGTTCCTGTTTTTAAAATCTTCTTGGGTCTCAGTGTCATCTGGCAAACGGGGCGCCAACGCTCACCTGGCTGTGGCTTTGGAGGTGCGGGGAGCACTGCAGGGAGGGCTGGCCTGGCCCGCGGACCCGCGGCGGCTGCGCAGCGTCCCATCGTCTCCTCCTGACTCCGCGTCCTGTGTTTCCTGCAGAGGCTGGGGGACAGGGATGTGATTTGTCGCCCTTTTTGCCCCAGTTAATGGCAGGTCGTAAACCTTCCCCTCGCTGCCACTGTCTTCGTAATCGCCATTTTAGATAGCTGTGTAATGCTCTGAAAATGATCTTTACTTAAAATTGTTATAAAATTGTCTAAATCAACATTTAATTCATGTGATTAATCAAGACCTAGAAGTGCTTAACAGTATTCAGAATATGTAACATGAACTTCAGTAACAAAACGTTGTTCCTTGATGTTCTGGAGGAGAAAGACAGGAGGGAGAGGAGGAGGAGGAAGAAGAGGAGGGAGAAGGGAAGGGAGGAGGGATTCTCAGGACTTGATAGATTCTGGGGACTGGAAATGTTGATATTTATTTATCTTTGCTAATTTTTTAAATTGAAAAAGCCCAATTACAATATACAGGTAAGTAATTGAGATGGTCCCTGGGAGCTCGCACGGTGACCGGTCTGCTCTGCCCCACGCTCAGCAGCAGCCCTGCAGTCCTCTCCCTTGAGAAGTGCTCTGCATACATTTATGGAAAGGCATGTAGCTGTGTGTAAAGCCATTTTCACTCTTTCCCCATTTTCTTAAGAACTCCAGTGGAAACATATTAATGTTATGTGCCCTTTTCTCACTTAAACGAACAAACATTCATTCATACATATTTATGTAAATAAGCTGGGTATGGTGGCACAAACCTGTAATCCTAGTACTTGGGAGACTGAGACTGGAGGATCGCAGGCTTGTGGTCAGCCTCAGCAACTTAGCCAGGTCCCCTGCAACTGAGACCCTGTTTATTTTTTATTTTTTAAATTTTTTTTGGTGGTACTGGGGTTCCTGGAAACTCTTCTACCTCTGAGCTACACTCCCAGACACCTATTTTTAAAAATATTTTTATTTGGAAACAGGGTCTCTTAAGCCAGAGAGGCTGGCTTCGAACCTGCGTGATCCTCCTGTCTCCACCTCCTAAGCGTGGGGATTACAAGCGTGCGCCACCACGCCTGGCTGAGACCCTGTTTTTAAAAAAAAGATAAAAAAGGAAATGGGGCTGAGGGTGTAGCTCTGAGGCAGAATGCTCCTGGGATCAATCCCCAATATCCTGCATACGTTTATGCGTGTACCTGCATACGTATATGCGTGTACACGTACACACACACACACACACACACACACACACACACATACACACACACACACCCCCCTGAATTCAGAGGAGCCTGAAACTGGGCATGGTAGTGTACGCCTGTGATCCCGGTAGCTGGGAGACAGGAGGGTCCCAGGTTTGAGGCTAGCCTTCACCACTTGGCAAGACCGTGTTTCAAAATAAAAATGAAAGAGCTGGGGTTTGCAGAGCCAGGACGAGACAGGGTATCTCAGCGTAGATGTGCCCGCACCCTTCATTTTACTCACGCGTGTCATAACAGCACACAAATAACCAAATGTGGAGTAAAATAGTCTTTTCAGGTAACGGAAGTGGAATTCGGATGCCACACCACCGACCACTTTCACACCCCCGCCATGCCGAGCACCCAATCCTTGATGCAGAAGTGGCAGACGTCAAGCCGGGCGTGGTGGCACACGCTTATAATCCCAGCGCTTGGGAGGCTGGGACAGGAGGATCGCACAGGTTCGAGGCCAGCCTCAGCTACTTAATGAGACTTTCAGCAACTTAGTGAGACCCTGTTTCCAAATAAAGTATAAAATAGGTCTGGGAGTGTAGCCCGGAGGTAGAAAGCCTCTGGGTTCTACCCCTAGTACCACCAAAAAAAAAAAAAAAAAAAAAAAAAAAAAAAGAAGTGGCAGCAGACATCATTGGGAGGTTTTAAAAATAATAGTAATTACATAATTGGTGACTTTTGTTCTTACATATGGAAAAAGCACCCTTCCTGCACCTCTGGGTGCCGGTCCTCAGGTACCCATGGTTACATGCTCACAGCTAAGGATCCGGCTACAGCAGAGCTGCCTTTTCCCCCTCGGGTAGGTAAATGGGGCAGTAGAGAAGCCCACGACCTGGACCATGATGCCCAGGGCCCGGGCTCAGGGTAGTTTCTGAGCGGCAGGAGACGGCATGGCCCAGGTGGCTGCACGCTTTCCCCTGAGGTCAGCTGGTGGCTGAGCTTCTGAGAGCCGGCCCTGCCAGGGGTGCATTTCTGGCACACCTGTGCCAGCCTGGTGCCATCGTAGTCTAGCGAGCACTTGGCACCTTCCAGGGCGGTTGCTGCCCCGCACAGCTCACAGACGCACACCCTGTGGAGAAATGTCTGAGCAGGAATCAAAGCCACGCTCTCTGATGTGAACGCCCCGTGTTGGCCTCTCTGCCTGGCCGCCTCTGGCACTGGACATGGGACTGAGCAGGCAGAGTATACCAGTTCTGGGAGAGTTTGGAAAATATTGTTTTTAGAGTCAAAGTATTGTCCAGGGTCAGGGTCACGGATGTAGGACACTGTGAGTGAGTCCTTTCAGGACTCATTTTATTAGTAAAAGCCAGGTTGGGAGCAGCCACAGCCTGGTCTTCAGAGGGTACCTGAAGAATGGAGGGGGAGGCCGCCTGGCCCCGGTTGTGTGAGCAGGGTCCTCCCCGGGCCATCCCTGACTGCCATCCCCACGTCAGCGATGTGGACAGCGCTCTGACAGCAGGACGTGGTGACGTGGCTCCTGTGTTGGCTACACACTTAACAACCCTTCTCCACACCCCAAGCGTGAGCCCCCAGGAATCACATGACTTCTTTGGGGGGGAAGATCTCTGTGACATTGATAACACCCTTCATTTTCCTTGTCCTCCCTGCAGTATATCAGCTGCTTAGGAAGCGTGTGACATGGAGGAGGAGGCTGCCGCACCGGCGCCAGGCAAGGCGCCTCCTGGCTCCTCGGCCGCCCGGCCCTGGCGCTCGCGGACCCTCCCTCTCCCGCTGCTGCCGCCGAGGTGCCGCCCGGCCCGCCTCTTCTCTGGGCTTCTGTGCCACACTCTGTTAAGTCGAGGTTCTTGGATAAGCCCTGGCACATGGAGTGCGTGTGAGGTGTTGGCTGATGGATCGCGCCCTGTGGTTCGTGCATCTCCGGCAGTGGGCGCCTTGGGCTTTGTTTCGCCTGGCCTTGTCCTCCGTGACTCGGTGGCTGTCTCCTGTAGCTCGTAGCTGTGCCATGGCCCCGAGGGCCAGCTCTGGAGGAGGGAAGGCTGCATCTCAACTGTAACCACAGGGTGGCTGGGCTGTGGTGCCACCTGCAGCCCGCCCGGGTGGCTCTTGGTCGGGGAAGACAGCTGTTACAGGCCAGGCTGGGGTCAGCGTGGCCCAGGAGGGGACTCCTTACCCAGCACCCGACCCTGAGCTCCGGGGAGTGGGTGGACCGTAACCACCAGCTGCTCAGAGGGCTTGTTTTGGCCAGGCGTGGGCTCTGGGTGACATCTGAGAACACTCTGGAAAGGTGTGTGCCTGCCACCGGCTGGCCGGTCAGGAAGGCTGGTTGGGTGGGGAAGGGCTGTCAGGGACAGAGTTTGTGGTCATCTTCCCCAGAGAGTCCCCAGGACTGAGGCTGCGGGGCTCACCCTCATTGTTCGTCTCCTGCTGGGCAGTGCCGTGTGCTAGGCGTGCTGGGTGGAGCGCCTCTTCTCTTCTGGGTGGGGTCCAGTAGCTAGGATCGGGCGGGGCTGTCCCAGGTGGGCACTGGCCTAGTGGAGGGGGTGGGGGGAGTGCAGAGTGAGGAGGGGGAGCTCAGGAGCTCCTGAGCTAAGTGTGGAGGGTGGTGTGCGCAGCAGCACATGGCTAGAGATTCGTGGTGTGTGGACGGGGTCCCCGCCGCCCGGCTGGTGGAGCCCGCGCCCGAAGCCCGGTGTGAGCGAGCGGGTCTGGAGTCTGCTGCTCTGCAGGAGCGCGGGTCTGTGAAAAAGAGGTGTTGGGAAAAGCTGTGGTGTGGCGGGCAGTGGCCGGGAGGGCCGGCCGCCGGCCCAGGCTCTGGGTTCTGAGACAGCTGCGGCTCCGTGACCAAAGCACCGCGGATGGAGAGCCGGAGCCGAGACCCTGGGCCAGCCTCAGGCCCCTTGCCAGCCCCTGCCTCCGTTTCCTTGTCAGTAGAACCAAGGGTCGGGGCGGGTGGCTGCGACTGTGTTCTGTGGGTCGTTGGGAGCCGTGGATGTTTTGGACCAGGAGTGGGACGCTGAGGGGTTTTTGGGGAGGTTAATCGCGCTTCTGTTCTTTTGTGATACCCTGTTGCGGGGCTTGACATGGCAGCCTGTGGGTGGCACTTTGAAATCCACAGCAAGTGAATTAGCCGCGCTCTGAGCTGGAGCAGTTCGGAACTCCCTCGTGCCGGCTCTGGGCCTGGCAGAAGCTCGGCTCCTGCCGCCCTCCTCCTGCCCGCTCTCTCCCTGGCACCAGCCCTCTCCTCTCTGCACACCCCGTGGTCACAGCAGGCTCAGGGATAATGAGGCTGTTTGGAGCTGGCTGATAGTGGTGAATAGACGCGGGAATTGTCCATGAATCATGAGGCTCACACGCAGCCAAACGGGAAGCCGGCGTCTGAGCCGCGCAGGCTGGGCTTGCGCGCCTTTGTGTTTCGAGGCCGCGGGGCCGCTGGCCGGTAGCCTGCTGGGTGCTCTGCCACTGTCCCCAGGGCCGGCCACCTCACCTGGAACCGCCCCCTGCTGCCTTCTGAAGGTCTGCGTGTCTGGTCAGGTCCTCTGGGGCCCCTTGGAGATGCGTTCCCAGTGACTGTGGATGTGGGGAATTGGCAGAAAGCTCCCTGGGCTGCACCAAAAGGAATTTTCCTTAAAGGTGTGGCGAGCTAACTCCAACCACAGATGGCCTTCCTTCCTTCCTTCCTTCCTTCCTTCCTTTCTTTCTTTCTTTTTTGTGGTGCCAGGGATAGAACCCAGGGGAATTCTACCTCCGAGCTACAACCCCAGCCTGATTTATTCCTTATATTGAAACAGGCCCCCACTGAGTGGCAAAGGGCCTCACCAAGTAGCTGAGGCTGTCCGAGAACCGCGATCCTCCTGTCTCAGCCTCCTCCCAAGTGCTGGATGACAAGTGTGCGTCCCACGCCTGGCTCTGGAGGCCTTTCTGAATGCAGGGCGCTGGCTTTTGTTGCTTGTTCTTTTACGTTAATGACCTTCTAGATCAAACCATTAGGTGCTGCACCAAAGCACACTCTTTTCTGCAATTTTTTCATGGTTATTTCCTCCATAAAGTGTCTATTGCATTAGTTAGATATGAATTCCCCAGTGTGTGCCAATTCTATCAGGAGTCATTAAAACTTTTCAGTTTGCGCCTTCTGTGCTTGAAAACCCTGTCTCCATCACCTAAACCTAATACCTACTTAGCAAAGTCATTCTTTTAATCTTTAGTACGCAGCATTTAATTTACATTTTAGTGAGATTTTAAGTTTGCTTTGGCCACTAAGGCTGACATTCTTAAGAGAGAGAGAGAGAGAAATCTTATTTTTATTTTAACTTTTTCTCTCCTCCTTCATTGTCCTGGGGTTGGAAGAAAAACACTCCTTAGGAGTGAAAATTATTTCTGATTATTTCATTCCTGACAGTATGCGTTGAGCTAGGTACGGGGTCCAGAGCTTTTGCTGAAATAGGGAGGCAGGTGTGTCGCAGGTAGTTAGAGCAGGGCTGGGAAGGATGCGGTGCGAAAGCGCGAGGCTCTCGGAAGCGCCAATGCTGCGTGCTGTGGGGTGGGGTCCTGGCTGGCGGGGCCCGCGTGTCAGGACAGCTGGAGTGTGCTGGGCTTCCACCCAGACCTGACAGAGCGTCCGCCCTGACCCTGGTTGAGCTACCACTGTGCCCTGGGACTGGAGCAGGGTGTTGCAAGGAGGGGGTTAAGAAGTTAAGAACTTCCGTAACGAAAAGTAAGTTCTAAATGTGCAAGGATTGCTGGGAAGGCTGCATGTTTTGAGTGTCCGACTTCCTTTAGGAGGCAGAGACGGGTCCAGCCTGGGCCCTCGGGCCTCCAGCCACCCTCCTGCCTCAGCCTCCCAGTGGCTGAGACAGGCAGGCGCCACCACGCTCGGTTCACCGTGGCCCTTCTTAATTGACTTGAAATGATCACTGCTCAGTGTTTAAAATTTAACAAATACCGAGAGTCAGAATGAAAGCATAGCACCTAGCGTGCCCAGCGTTTGCGGCGCACCCAGCGGCCGTGGTTAGTATCTCACGTGCACCTTCCCAGTCGCCACTCACAACGTCTCCGGGAGGTGGAAAGTGCTCCAGTGCCCGGCAGAGGGAAACCAAGGCTCAGAGAAGCAGGAAGCGCGCCTGGGGCCACACGGCAGGGCTCGCAAAGCCAGGGTTCAGGCTCGGGTGTGGCCGAGGCTGCCCGCACGGCCCTGCCGGCCAGGCTGTGTCGCCCAGGGTTGGGAGGAGAGGCGGAGGCTGCTGTCAGCTTTCACCCAGCTGCGGGCGCTAACAGAGCTGCTCTTCTGTCTTTGGGAGGGCCTGCAGAGTGCGTGTAAATGTGTGTGCATGTGTGCATGCGGGCGTGTGTGCGCGTGCATGAGTGTGTCTTTTCCTACTCATGGGCACTTGAATCAAGCGGTGTATCTGACTGTGTGTGTGTCCATGTTGACTTCATATAACTTAACTTTGCCCGTGACACTCGTTTTCTTTGAAGGCGTGATTGTTCACGGCTTTGCGGTATTTCTTAAAATAGTCATTTTTGCATTGGCTCAAAGGTGAAACAGTCCCTTAGCTGTTCCGCTATTAATTTGGCCATGGAAGTGGCTGGCGGTTTTGTTTGTTTTTGTGTGGTGTGATGCTGCCCTGGGAGGCACGTCCCTGGAACGTGACGCTCGGAGTGTCCCTGCCTTTCCTGAGCATGAGCCCTTGAACGAGGACAGCGTTAAGCGGAGGCACATCCCGGTCACTGTGCTGTGTCCTGGCACTCCACCCCGCGGCTCCCCGATGCCCTGTGTGGTCTGATAGCGGCTGTTGACTTGGTGGCTCTTTGCCCTTCCGTTTCATCTGTATCCATGCTTTTGAACGGAAGTGCCCTGGGCACGCGGCAGTGTGTCTCCCCTCTGCTGCTGTCACTGATGCGGGCTTGCCAGCTTGCCGTGTGTGGTCGGCCAAGTGTTTCTTAAAAACACAGGATTTTCTGGTTCCTCGAGGTTGGCCAGTGGTTTTAACAAGATCGCACCCATTTCTTATTCTAATTATATATTTGTCCTTTCAGTAATTGGCTCAGCCATTTGCTTATTGACTTATTTGTTCATTTATTTAGGAAACGTTTCTCCAGCCTTCCCCAGGTGCTGGGTGCTGAGGACACAAAGATGTGCTTTCTAGGCTGCTTCCTGCCCTGGAGGAGCAGCTGGGCAAGAGGCAGGATCCTGGCTGTGGGGATGGAGAGGGAAGGAAGGGGCTGGTCACTTTCCAGGGGTTACCCTACAGCGGCCTGGGGATCTTGTGTGGGGCAGCTGCGGCCTGCAGGCATCTACCTGTGCGAGGGTGGGGCGGGCGGAGGCCCGCCCCACAACAGGGAGCCCTTCACACTTCATCCTGCAGGGGGCATCATCGCCCTTCTTACATGTCCTTAAAACCCATCCTCCTTTCTCTCCGGTAAAGGCCTGGATGTTTGGGCGGTCCCACCCGCCACGCTCCTTCTGTGCTCGCCGCCCTTTTTCAGTTTTGAAACTGTGTGCTAAGTTGCTGAGAGTGTTGCCAAGGTGAGGCTGGCCTCAAACCTACTTCCTCCTGTCTCAACCTCCCAAGTACTGGGATTACAGGTGTGTGCCCCGCCCCCTTTCCCCTGTGGTACCTCCCAGGCCCCCTTTTTTCATGGTGGGAGTCCCTGGGGACCCAGCTGGTCTCCCCCATTGCGCACAGCAGGCCAGCCTCTCCCAGGCTCCTCTGCGCCCTGTGAAGCCAAGGGGGACCAGGGGTGCAGCGGCCTCGCCAGGAGAGCGCATCCCTGTCCCTTGACACCAGCGGCTGGAGTTGGACATGCTGGAGGGAACTTTGCTCATGTGAATTGCTTCATATCTCCCTTACTAAAAGGGTGCACTGTGTCACTTAAATAAGTGTGCCCTCACTAGTAAACAAGTGATGTGAACAGATGTTTGTGGGGCGCTTTGTGTTTTCATGTCGGCTGTGAGGCATTTCGTGTTCTTCCCTAAGTCACCGGCGATCGTGGCTCTTCGCAGGATGAAGTATTCTTTCGCAGGCAGATGTTTAATGATGGTGTAGTGTAAGCCGGGCGCACGCGAGCCATTCCAGCATTCAGGAGGCTGAGACAGGAGGATCACGGTTCGCAGACAGCCTCAGCTACCTAGTGAGGTCCTTCTCAACTCAGTGAGACCCTGTTTCTAAATAAAGAATAAAAAATAGGGCTGGGGGTTTAGCTCAGAGGTAGAACGCCCCTGGGTTCCATCCTCAGTATAGCAAACAAACAAACACATACACACACACAAACGGCACAGCATCCCTGTGCTGGCACACAGGTTTGCCTGCCCCGCTGTCCCGCGATCGTGCCTTCCTGGATCTGCCCGAGCAGCCTGGTCCTCACATCTTTGCGCTCACTTCGGGTTATTTTCTTGGGATAATTCCTAGATGTAAAATTATTGCTTTGGAAGATAAGCCTTTTTTTTTTTTTTTTTGGTGGTGCTGGGGATGGGAACCCAGGGCATCCTATCTCTGAGTTACACCCCCAGCCCTATTTCTTTTTTGCAGTACTGGGGCATTGCACTTCTGAGCTAACCCCCAACCTTATTATTTATTCTTTTTTTTTTTTGGTGGTACTGGGGATGGAACCCAGGGGCCTTCTACCTAAGGGCTACACTCTCAGATCTATTGTATATTTTATTTGGAAACAGGGTCTCTTAAGCCAGCTGAGGCTGGCTTCGAACCTGCGCGATCCTCCTGTTTCAGCCTCCCAAGCACGGGGATTACAAGCGTGCGCCACCACGCCCGGCTTTTTATTCTTTATTTTGAAATAGGTCTCACTGAGCTGCAGGGGGCCTCACCAAGTAGCTGAGGCTGTCCGGGAACCGCGATGATCCTCCTGTCTCAGCCTCCCGAATCCTGGTATTACAAGCGTGCGCCACCACACCTGGCTCCAGCCCTTTTTTTATTCTTGGAACAAGGTCTCACTAAGTTGCAGAGGGCCTCACTAAGTAGCTGAGACTGTTTGTAAACTGTGATCCTCCTATTTTTAAGATGAGATGAAGTTTTCTTTCTTTTCTTTTCATGTGTTATGGGCCTGTGTTCCCGCTGGCAGTTTTCTGGGTTATCTTGGGGGTGCTGACAAGGCTGGTGCCTACCCCTCTGTGTCTCGTCTGTGTGTGTGCACGCGCGCGCGCGCGCGCATGTGTGTGTGTGTGTGTGTGTGTGTGTGTGTGTGTTACGTGGAGTGCAGCCTTGTCCTGCTGGCCAGCTGATGCAAGGCAGGTGGGGTGGAGCTCTGGGACACAGGAGCACCCGCAGGGCAAGCCCCTGGGTGACAGGGAGGCCCTGGAGCACACTGCCATGGCTGGCTGTGCCCACAAGACTCAAAGCTCTGTGATATAGCTCTCATGAGGACCCCTGGGAGTGGGGGTTATCACGCCCATCTTGCACAGGAGAACTGGGGTCCAGGGGGTTGGCCACAAGGCTCCCAAGAGGCAGGTTGGGACCCTGGCCGAGGGCCACGGGACCCTCCCTTTCAGCAGCACGCAGGTCTAGGGCAGTGTGGCCTGGCTCACCCCTGCTGCTAACCCCTTACTTCCCAAGCCGGGGGCCTCCTGTGAGTTTTCTGTGCTTCTGCGAAGCATTCCAGAAGCACCCGGAACCACACATTTGCATAAGTACTCAGGTTAATTCCTCTCAGCTGCCCTTTCTGCAGGAAAGAAGTGTTGGCCCAGGTCCTGGCTCTGCTGCCCTGAGCTTCTGCCTTTTGTAGGTTTCCTTTTTGGGACTGGGGCTAATGACACACCTTGCAGAGCCGCTGGGAAGTTTAAGTGAGATAAATGCTGTATCTTCTGCTTCTCAGATGCTGGAAACATGTAGCACTGGCCTGTTAAATCTGCTCATTGATTATAAAGTCTATACATTTTGATTAAAAAAAATTAACGTTGTAATGAGCACCACTTTGGAAGGCTTCTACGATAAGGCGTCTTGTGCGAGGAGCTCAGAGCCCGCTCAGCTCGTGGTTCCCAGGCTGGTCGATTTCTCTAACATGCTGGATGCGCTACAGGTTTATTAAAAATACCAAACCACCCCAAAATGAAATCCATCATTTCCGATTTGGAGTTCTCCTTCTGAGGGGTTTCCTTGCATCATTAGATGTGTGGGTCCACTTTCCTCGAGTTTCTCTCTCCTAAGTCCACACAGTGTGAGCAGTCTCTAAACCGGGAAGCTTCTGCACGGGTGCGTCCCATTGCTGTGGCCGCGTGGAGGAGGCAGAGGCTCCGGCCTCTGGGTTTCCCTCGGAGTCCACCCCTCACGAGGCTTCTGTGAGGCTGAGCTGGAGCCCGGAGCTGCTGGCCGCTCACTACCCTGGTCCTTCAGAGTTGGCACCAAGATGCCTGTGGTGCTGTGCCGGGTGCCTCTCGGCAGCCGTTGTCCCGGGCCACCCTTTACAGCTGGCAGGGAAGCCGCAGGACCCACGTCGCAGAGCTGCGCAGGGTGGAGAGGGGACCTGGGCCACCCCGTGTTTGCTGTCCAGGACAGTTCCTGGCTCACGGTTAGCACTCAGTTGTTGAATGAATAAATGAAAACGTAAATCCACTTTCAGCTTCCCTGGATTTTGAAAGACAGATTAGCCTGCTGTGGAATCTGTTTCTCTCCCTTTGCCAGAAAGCCATCAGCAGCGACTCTATCCTCCATCGGAGTGTAGAGTTGATTGACATGTTTCTTTGTGCCTGGAAAGCAAATTATGTTCAAGTGTTCCTCATGACCTATTTATAAGGTGCCCGGATCAGCAGCACGGTCTGCGTACAGTCTGTGGCCTGTGATGTTCCTGAGGCACGAGCGACCGTCCGGCAGGTGTGCCGGGGCGCCCAGGTCCCAGTGAGCTGCCCCCGCTCAGTCTGGCTTCTCACTTCAATGAGGCGGGACATTCGGAAACACTGCAGTGGCCGCTAGCACGCTGGTGTCCCGCCGAGATCTGGGGCGGGGAGGGCAGGCTGCGTCCTGAGCTTCACATCTGCGGGGCGTCTATGGGCTGCTCACCAGGATGGGGCCCTGAGCAGGGGCTCTCGTGTGGCCCTTGTCCTCTAAGTCGCTGTTTTCTTCAAATCTTGCAGTACTGGGGGTGGAACCCAGGGGCATTCTACCTCCGAGCTATACCCCAGCCCCATTTTTTATCCTTTATTTTGAAATGGGGTCTCACTGAGTTGCAAAGGACCTCACTAAGGTTGGCCGCAAACTGTGAGCCTCCTTTCTCAGCCTCCCAAATGCTGGGATTATAAGCGTGCAGCACCATGCCTGGCTCCCAGCCCTATTTTTATTCTTTACTTTGAAATAGGGTCTCACTGAGTTTCAAAGGGCCTCACTAAGTAGCTGAGGCTGGATTCTCCTGCCTCAGCCTCCCAAATGCTGGGATTATAAGCCTGCACCACCATTTCCAGCTTGTGTCCTGGTTTTAATAGCGTTCCTATTTTCTTTCTTTTGGTACTAGGAAATTGAACCCAGGGGCATTTTATCTCTGAGCTATGCCCCAGCACTCTTTTCAATTTTTTATTTCGAAACAGGCTCTCACTAATTTACCGGGAACCTTGCTAAGTTGCTGAGGCTCACCTCGAACCTGCAATCCTCCTGTCTCAGCCTCCCAAGTACTGGGATTATGGGCAAACATGGGGCCCGGCTGTGGTGTATCTGGGCCACTCAGAACAACTGTGCGTTCCAGCCAAACTGCGCTCCCCGCTCCCATGGCTGCCGATGGGTTCCACTCCTGCTGTCTCTGGCTCGGGCCACTTTGGGAGTTGCTGCCTGGCTGTGCAGCAGACCGTGCTCCTCCTCTTGCCCATCGTGCTTGGGAACTTTATCACCCCAGAAGCCTTTGGTAGGCTCCTCCTTGGGGTTCAGAGTAAAGGTGGGCGCCTTAGCCTGGGACAGGAGGTCAGACCTCTGGCCTCTGCCTTGGCCTGGCCTCCAACTGGGCCGTTCTCTGCCACTCGGCTTTGCTGTGGCCTGTGGGCTCACCTCTGCTGTTTAAACGAGCTATGCACACGTGCACACATGCACGCACACACACCGCTTGTGCGTGCACACCCTCAAGCACATTGCACACTTCCTACGTGCCAGGCTCTGTCCTGAGTACACCACACGTCTTATTTCTTATGTGAAGTAACCCCCCACTGTTTCAGATGAGGGGCTTGTAGGCGCTGGTATCAGCCGAGCCCCCAAGGCCATGTGCTCACGAGGTCACAGGGCTGGGGTTGGAGTCCAGCCAGTCTGACCTGGGCTGCCGTCCCTGCGTGGGGGTCTCCTGCCCTTCCTTGTGTCTGCCCCCGCCTCCCGGGCCCCCGCACTGCCCCCATGCCTCCTCTTCCTGGCTTTTATTTAATGAGTTTAATGTGATTCGGGTTCTTCATCTTGGCAGTTCATGTGTGTGGTCCTCTAGCAAATGGTTTCTCCGTTGCTTTCGGCGGCTCACGGGCCTGCATCTTACTGGCCTTTCACTCCACCGTCCATGGCACACGGTACGTAAGTACTTGCTTAGCCAACTGGGGAATTTGGGGGCTTCTTGAAACTAGGTGCCTCGGCTCTCCTGGGTGGCTGGTGAGTGAGAATTTGGTGGAGGACCTCGTGTTGTACCTCCTCCTTCCTGCGCTCTGTGAAGTCAGCTCTGCTTTGCTGCCGAGAGACAAAGCTCTGCTAAAGGGCTTGCTAGCACGGAGAGGGCGCATCCACTTAACATCGCTGCCAAATTAACACTGCATCTGGAAGGCCCGGGAAACGCCAAGTGGAGAGAATTTTACTGCATAATTTATGAAAGACGGGGTCATAAAATAAGCGTTCACAATGGCCTGTTTGCCCAAGGTAGGGAGTGATGGTGCCGCCGTCGGTCGTCGCGGTGGGGAGTGGCGTCCTGAGCCTCCCAGAGGTCTTCTGGCTCTGGTTCTTCAGGAGATTTTAAGATTATCTCCAGCCTCTTCTCCCCAGATTGGCGCTCTTCCTATCTGGGGACAGAGCTTTGAAGCTGACTGTTACGTGCAGGGATTTTATGAGAACTGAGTGTGTTGGTATTTCTTTCTTTCTTTTTTTTTTTTTGGTGGTACTGGGGTTCCTGGAAGCCGTTCTACCTCTGGGCTACACTCCCAGACCTATTTTTACATTTTTATTTGGAAACAGGGTCTCTTAAGCCAGCATGCGTGGCTGGCTTCGAACCTGCGCGATCCTCCTGTCTCTGCCTCCCAAGCGCGGGGATTACAAGCGTGCGCCACCACGCCCGGCGAGTGTGTTGGTATTTCTTCCTTTCGTGTGGGTGTGTGTGTGGTACTGGGCATTGAATTCAGGGGCACTCTGCCATGGAGCTACACCTCCTAACCCTTTTATTTTTTTATTTTCAGACAGAGTCTGAAATTGGCTAGGCTGTCCTTGAGCCTGCGGTCCTCCTGCCTCAGCCTCCCAAGTTGCTGGGACTGTAGGCGCACACCACCGCACCTGGCAGCTGTTGTTAGTTCTTTCTTTCTTTCTTTCTTTCTTTCTTTCTTTCTTTCTTTTCTCCCTTTCTTTCCCTTGCTCCCTTTCTTTCTTTCTTTCTTTCTTTCTTCCCGGGGATGAAACCCAGGGGCATTCTACTTCCAATCTATACCTTCAGCCCTATTTTTTATTCTTTATTTTGAAATAGGGTCTCACTGAGTTTCAGAGAGCTTCACTAAGTAGCTGAGGCTGTCTGTGAACTGCGATCCTCCTGTCACAGCCTCCCGAATGCTGGGATTACAAGTGTGCGCCACCACGCCCGGCTTGTGTTGGTGTTTCTAAACAATGGACATCTCTAAGAAAGAAAAGGACAGATTCAGTGGCAGCTCAGGCTGAGGCACGAGAGGAGCAGGGAGAGTAAGGCCATCTTCCAGTCCCTGGTGTTGCCAGTCAGCTGGAAGGACAGATGCCCAGCTGGCAACATGGAGGCAGGCGTGGCCAGGAGGGCCAGAGGCTGGCAGTTCTCAGTGGCTGGTGGCACAAGGGGCAGAAGGCTTGGTGCCGGTCCGGGCGTTGCTGGTGTCAGGGGCAGCTGCCCCAAAGCCAAGCATGTGTGCATGCAGGGCCAGGCGGCGGGCAGTGCCATGCGGAGGGCGGCCTCTGTGAAGGCCCTCGGTTGCCAGCTCTGAGGGTCGGCCCTTCCTGCCCATCACAAGTAGCATCCTGTGTCTACCCAGCTGCCTCCCTGGGCTCCCAGGTCTCTCGAGGCAGGGCCCTGTTCTCCCCGAGCGGCAGCTCACTCTGACAGCTCCCCTGCAGCCTGCTGGTCTTGGAGGGCTGGGGATCATGGACTCTGCGCCGCGGTGGGCTGCGAGATGGGCTGGCTCGGTGTGCCCTCTCATTCCGGTGCTCATCCAAAGGTTCCAGCTGAGGTCAGAGCAGGAGCCCAGGGGAGGCTCCCGGTGCCTCTGAGATGCAGTCTGTCGTCATCTCTTGTTCTCGTGGCCAGCTGCCGGCCCAGCCAAGCCCAGTGTGGACAACAGCCGGAGGCGTAATCCTTTTATAGTGAGGCGTGTCCTCGGGAGCAGTGGTTCAGCACCTCTCCAGGCATCTGTAACCGGGAAGTGATCATGTCTAGAAAGTTCCTTCTGGTGCAGGGAGAGGCCAGGCAGGGAGAGCCGAGGGGCATCCTGGGGATACGGTTCATCGGGTGTGGGCGGCCGTGGTGTGGGCGCCCCAGGGACAGCCCCGAGTCTGCTGTTGGGTTTGGCAACAGAGTGGGTGGCGTTGACCTCCTTGAGAAGAGGCCGTGAGGACAGGACCGAGGCGCTCAGGTAGGAGCCGGGTTCCTGCTGCCATGAGGCCTTTGATGACCAGTGCCTACCCCCGACACGGGGTGGGGCGGGAGAGCTGACTGTCCCAGGCTGCCCTGGGCCTCCCTGCTGAGGCAGCGTTCAGGGTGCACTCCCTTTGCCGCTCTTTTGTTGAGGTTGAGGGAGCCGAGGCCTGGAGAGGTCAAGAGACTTGCCCGAGGTCGTTGCAGAGGAGGCTGCCTGCAGTTGGACTTCCGGCATGGAGCCCCGAGCATGCGCGTCCCGCAGCGTGCCCCGCGCCCCCGCCTTCTCAGGCAGGACCACTCCTCCTGTCCTTGGGTTCAAGATCATATCTAGTATCTAATGAAATTTTATTTTATGCGGTTTTCCAAGGGAGTTCACACCCATGGTCTGATTGAAAAAGTAATTAGTATTCATATTAGCGCTTACCAAACAATTCCCTGATATTTGAGCGTCGACAGAGGACCAGAGCAGCACTGTGTCTGGTCTTTGATTTACAGCTCCTTGTGCCCAATGGGCTCTGCAGAAGGCTATAAGTGAAATTAAAACAAATGGAAACAGTGCACCTATAGACTGCTGCAGGAACCTCCAGTCACCTTTTAGGTGAAATCCCAATAAGATGCTATTTGGCAGTCCCCTTGAGAGCAGGGGCCGTCGGTCATGGCGGCATGGTCAGAGGGCAGGACGACTGGCCGATGCCGCTGGATCAGGTTGTTTGGAGTCAGCTATGTTGGAAGTGTCTTCTCTTTTTTTCTCTTATTATTTTGGTATCTTTTTAGGTGGGATAATGACTCTGTAAATGCCGTGATTCTTTTTGGAGCTTGTCAGCATTTCTGCGAGTCCTTTGCTTTTGGAGGCAAATCCTGGCCTTCATGTCCAGTGGAGGCCCAGAGAGAGGCTGGGCGTGGGCAGCTGTCCACTCTGATGCCACCCTGCCACCTTGGGGCTGCGAGTGCGCCCTGGCAGGGCCACCAGCAGCGCCACCAAGCCAGCAGGTCCAGAGAGGGCGCCGTGGGCTTCTGCACTCAGGGGCCACCTTGTCTGTCTGAGAACTCTTTTCTTATTCTCCGTTCTTATGGCCAATGGTGAAGGATAAAGGCTTCTAAAAATGTTGGGTATTTTGATAAAATTTTTTTTTTGTGGTGCTGGGGATGGGACCCAGGGGTGCTCTACATATCTCTACATATCTCCAGCCCTTTTGCTTTTTATTTTGAGGCAGGGTCTCCCTGCCTTTGCCTTGGCTGGCCTCCATCTTGGCACTCTCCTGTGTTAGCCCTGTGAGTCGCTGGGATTAAGGAAGGCAGGCCACCATGCCCGGCTTGGTAAAATATCTTAAAAAAAGATCGATTTAAGGAAAATGCCCTTGTTCTTATTCTCTGAGCTAGGTTACAGCTATTCTTCTGGTTTTTCGATGGCTGGCATTAACAAGTGGCTAAGGTCTTTGGAAAGCTGCTTTCTCACGGACGGACATTCACAGGAGCACTGTGAATGCTTCTTCCTTTCATTGGTTTCCATTAGGCTCTCTGGGCCACAAGGAAGAGGAAGGGATGGTGCGGGCACGCAGGGCAATGGTGCCCACCCTGGGGTAGGCTGGGATGCCTATGTAGGGTGAGTATGAGCGTCAGTGGGCCCCCGAGGAGAACACACACACACACACACACACACACACACACACGCGCGCGCGCGCGCGCGCATGCGTGCACATCTGAGATCCGGATGGACTAAGGAGGGGCTCAGAGGCTTGCCAGGTCAAGAGAGAGGGAGGGCGAGATCTCTTCTGATCAGGAACCCGAGGCTCAGCTGGGGCTGTGATTTGAAACTGTCAGGCTAATAGGAAAATCCTTACTGTCTTGTACATCTTAATGTCATGTGGGTAGTGAGTAAGCAGTCACTCATTTGCAGTGTGCAACAACACTAATGCAGCTCTTTAACTCAGTTGATTATACCTGTGGGAAGCTTACGTTGTTTGGACTGAAGGTTACAGCCCAGGCCTCGTTTAAAAGGTATTTGATTGTGGGCAGTAGGCTCACATCAGACAGACCAACCCTGGGAGGGAATTAGGATGGGTCACGACAACCGCTAGGCTGCCTTTGACCCCGTGAAGGCTGTTGAGGCCGGCCGCTAGATTCCAGCACAGAGTACCAGCCCATGTGCAGGCACAGGGGCATCTCGTGGAGTCCAGAGCACACCCCTACACGGGGCCCATGCCACCCCTGAGGGGTCAAACACTACCTGGCCTTGTCCCCAGGGACTCCATGACTTGTCGGGGTGGCAGGACTCGAACCAGCAGCTGGCAGAGGCTGTTTTAAGGGAGGAGGAGCACACCTAGCCGGCGCGACCAGGAGTGTTTTTCTAGGTGAAGGCGGTGCCTGGCAGAGCTCTGGCTTGAGTAGGCAGGGAGCCAGGGTGGGGACCATGTTCGGGAGAGACAGGAGGCAGAGGTGAAGGTGGCTGCAGAGACGAGTGCTCTTGCGTCTCTGGCGCTTGGGTCTGGGATGAAAGCACACCTCTGGCTGCCTGTGCCCGAGTGTGACCTAGACCAAGGCGCTGCCTCCATGGGTGGAGCGGCCATGGGCCAGGGTGCATGGACGTGCCAGCAGAGAGGGTTTGGCTCTCATCTCCCCTTTGTCCCTCTGCCAGTTTCCTTAAAATTATTTTAGTGGCATTTTATTACTTAAATTGGATATACAGCCTCTGTGTCCCTAGCCTCTGAAGTAGGCTCAGCCCCAGCCAAGGGGCGCAGGTGCAAAGCTCAAACCCCAATTAAAAGGAATGAATACAGAGTGCTGGGCTGCACAAAACAGGGGAGAGGCCCAGGGGGATAAGGAAATACCAGAATAATGGCACAGAGGGTAGAGTAATACCAGCCCACATCCCCCAACAGAAATGTCAATTTTGACTGACCCCCACAGATAAGAGTGTCTTTATGGGGGTGTGGGAGTCCAGGGAAGAGGTCTTGGCACCTGTTGTAAAAAGAATTGGTACATTGAAGAGGATGAGAGGAACAGTTTCACTGTGCCCATGATACCCTTCTCCTAAGGTGCCAAGAGAGGCGCCCTCAGCCTATACTTTGTGCCACCGGTGAGGGCGTGGATGTGGTGAGTTCCTGCTTCCCAGGCCTGTGGGTGCCGCCCAAGAGGCTCATTTCTTTCCCAGCCCACCTAGAATACTCAGTGAACCAGCACGGCTGGATACTCAGGTGGACAGCTAGGAGTGGGAAGAAGGGCAGGGCCTCGGAGTAGCTGCGGTTTCCAGTAACTGCCCGTGGGCTTTCCCAGGAGGCCGCACAGGAACCTCATGGGAGGCATTACTTACGGATGCCCCAGGCAGCGCATGTGGCCCTCGCCATCCCCTCAGGCAGTTCTCTGTACACTCGTCCCACCCTCTGCTGTCAGCACACGAGCCTCTACAGACCGAGCATGAGCACATAGAGCGGGAGAGATGGCTTAGTTAACCGTTAACACCTCAGCGCTGCCCTAGGGGAAACGAGTGGGAGCCCCCCAGACGCTGGGCGTGCTTTACAGGATGAGACAAGGCATACAGTCCTCAAACTTAACACCCAAGGAGGACAGGAAGAGTCTCCCTAACCCTAACCCTAATCCAGTGTCCATCTGCATAGATAAGTCGGAGAGACGTCCGCATCTCTAGCCAGGCTGACTGGTGAGAATCCTTCTTTCCCAAACTCAGTCAACGAAGACTGGGTTTTGGTGGCTGTTGTTTCAAATGCAGACACAACAATGCGAGACTTCACGGAAAAATATTAAAGACACGTGACCCAAGACACAGTAGTTTTCCTGTAATCTCAAAGAAACGGAGATCTACAAGTTTCCAGACAGATAATTCAAAGTAATTGTTTATGGAGGCTGGAGAAGCCACAGAGTTCATAGACAACTCAGCTAAAAGAAAAAAATAAACAAAATGGACATTATAACAAAAAAATAAAAAAATAAGGTAGGTCATATGAAATTATCTAGTCAGAGAAATATAAAGAATGAAGACAGCCTGTTGGGTTCGTGGGGCCTGTTAAGTGAGCCAAGATGTGCATCGTGTGAGTTTCAGAAGACAAGAGAGAAAGAAGCAGAAGGCTTATTTAAAGAACATTCACTCACTTTCAAAACTTTCAAAATCTGGCAAAAGAAATTGTTATCCAGACTCAAGAAGTCCATCGGATTCCAAGTGGGTTGAACTTAAGGAAATCTGCACCAAGGACCATAATTAAGCCATCAAAAGTCAAAGACATGAGGAAATGTTGAAAGCAGCAAGAAAAGGTGAACTTGTCACATACCAGGGAGCGCTGTAAGACTCATCCGCAGACATCCTCAACGGAAACCTCGTAGGCCAGAGCGAGTAGGATGATATATTCATGTGCTAGAGAAAGAAAGAAAAAATACCTGCTGTCCAAGAACACTGTGCCCTGGCAGAGCTGTCCTTCAGAGCTCAGGTGAGGTGCAGACTTTCCCAGACAGACCAAAGCAAAAGGAGTTCATCACCACGAGAGCTGCAGTAAAAGAAACGCTAACGTGAGGTCTTCAACTCGAAGTGAAAGGATGCTGATTGACAACGTGAAAACACATGAAGGTGTGATGTTCACTGGTAAGTGCACAGTCAAATTCATAAAACTCCAATACTGTTACGGTAGAGTGTTTAACTCAAGTATGACTCAAGTATAAAAGTTTAAACATAAAAATAATGAAAAATAATTTTAGCTATAATATTTTTATTTTTTTGGGTGGTACTGGGGTTCCTGGGAGCCCTTCTACCTCCGGGCTACACTCCCAGACCTATTATTATACTTTTTAATTTATTTTGAAACAGGGTCTCTTAAGCCAGCGCAGCTGGCTTTGAACCTACGTGATTCTCCTGTCTCCGCCTCCCAAGTGTGGGGATTACAAGCGGGCGCCACCACGCCCGGCTGTTATAATAACTTTTTAACAGATGCACAAGTAAAAGGATTTAAATTGTGATATTATCAGGAGCGTAAAATGTTCATGTCTAGCCATACATAGTAGCACACGTCTGTAATCCCAGTGCTTGGGAGCCTGAGACATAAGGATTGCGGATTTGAGACTAACTCGGCAATGTAGCAAGACTATCAGCAGCCTAGTGAGACCCTGTTTCAAAACAAAAAATAAAAAGGGCTCGGGGTTTAACTTGGAGGTAAAAGCCTCTGGGTTCAGTCCTGAGTAACACACACACACACACACACACACACACACACACACACACTTATGTGTATATGTGAGAAGTACAAGTGTAAAGTTTTTATGCACTTGAGGCTAAGTTGTGCTGCGGTTTGGATCTTGACTATTCCCCACAGGTTCTTTTGGTAAAAGGCTTGGTCCCGAGTCCATGGCTCTGTTGGCAGGTGTGGGACCCGGTGGGAGGTCTTTAGGTCACTGAAGGCTGGCCCTGAAGGAGATGTGAACCCAAAGGGCACTACTACCAAAAACTCAAATCACGGCCAAAGACAGCGAGAGGAGAAAAGGGACAGGGGAGCTGCAGAACAGGAAACGATGAACACCATGGCAGTAATGACTCCTCATCTGTGATTAACTGCTTTAAATGTAAGTGGCTTAAATTTGTCAAAGACACAGAGTGACTGATGCAAAAACTAGTTAACAGCACGCTATTTATAAGAGACCCACTTAACCTTAAGGACACACACAAGCTGAGGTGAAGGGTGGGAGCAAGTATTATGTGAAAATGGTAACAAAAGAAATCAGGGGTGCCATCCTTGTATCTGACAACCTGGACGGATAGCAGAAACATCACGAAGCAAACAAGGTCATCATATAACGACAGTTAATCTAAAAGGTGTGTTAATTATAAATCTATACCTAGCTAAATATATAAAAAATATATAAATATATATAAAATATATAAAAAGGGTTCCTAAATATATAATTCAAATCTACCTAGCTAAATATATAAAATTATAAAATATATAAAATATATAAAATATATAAAAAGGGTTCCTAAATATATAAATCAAATATTAACAGAACTTAAGAGAGACTAGAAATGTGATAATAATAAAGGACTTAAATATTTCAATTTCAATAATGGATCACTCACCTGAGCAGAAAATCAATAAGGAAATGGTGGTCTTGAATAGTACTATAGGACAAGTGGACGTAACAGCCACACAGGCTTTTCCATCTAGTAGTAGAATAGACATTCTTCTCAAGGGCATGGAACATTATCCAGGACAGGTCATAGGTTGGGCCACAAAAACAAGTGTTACCAAGAGGAGTGAAGTCAAGTGTCTTTTCTGACCACTTGTTGTAAGACTGCAAATCCATAGTAGGAGGAATATTCACAACTGGGTGAAAAGTAAATAGCACACTCTTGAACAACCATTGTGTTAAAGAAGAAATAAAAAATGGAAATTAAATTATTCTCAAGATAAATGAAATGGAAATACAACATACCGACACTTATGTAATACAGCCAAAGCTGTATTACATTATAATTGGCAAGTCCATAGTGACAAATGCCTACCTTAAGAAAAACAGTTGAAGCCAGGCGTGGTGCCGCGCGCTTATAATCCCAGCATTCGGGAGGTTGAGGCAGGAGAATCTCAGTTCACAGTCAACCTCAACCACTTAGTGAAGTCCCTTGCAACTCAGTGAGACCCTTTTTCAAAATAAAGAATAATTAAAAAAAAAAATAGAGCTGGGGGTGTAGCTCGGAGGTAGAATGCCCCTGAGTTTCATCCCCAGCACTGTAAAAAAAAAAAAAAAAGAAAGAAAGAAAGACAATTAATCTTAAATAAACAACCTAAGTTTACACTCAAGGAACTAGAAAATGAAAAACCAATTTAGTTCAGAGAACAGGAATAAGTTGCCGGGTGTGGTGGCACATGCTTGTAATCCCCGCGCTTGGGAGGCTCAGATAGGAGGATTGCACAGGTTCGAAGCCAGCCTCATCTGGCTTAAGAGACCCTGATTCCAATTAAATATGAAATAGGTCTGGGAGTGTAGCCTGGAGGTAGAAGGCCCCTGGGTTCCATCCTTAGTACCACCAAAAAAACAAAACAAAAAACCCCACAAAGAACAGAAATAAGTGAACCTTGAGAGCTTGTCTGGAGGTTCCAGCAGGGGGTGGTCCCTTGATTAAGATTAGTCTCCCATGCAGAGAAAGGTCATTCTCTCTGATGGTGCTTGCAGCTTGGGGAGGGACACACGTGGCGTGCTGAGGAGGAAGGGGACGCCACCCAGATAGCCAGACCAGCAATATCAACCCGAGCCGTCAATGGTGACAGATGTGGTAGCCAGATCTCCTTCACATCCAAGCAGAAATAAATGAAAGAGACTAGAAGCATAATAGAAACAGTAAATCAAACTAAGAGTTATTTTTGAAAAAGATAAATGAAATCAACAAATCACTAACTAGAGCAATCAAGAAAAAGAGACAGCTCAAATACAATTATAAATGAAGGAGGAGACATGGCCGCTCATACCCTACAAAGGACGACAAGACAGCACGATGAGCAGCTATACACCAACAAGTTGGAGAGCCTAGAAGAAATGGGTAGATTTCTAGAAATAAACAGCTTACCCAGATTAAGCTATGAAGAAACAGGAAAATGGAACCAACCACTAATGAGAAGGGAATTAAATCAGTAATCAAATACCTCCCAATGAAGAAGAGCCCAGGCGGTGATTTTTACCAAATATTTAAAGAAGAACTAATTATACTCCTTCTCAAATTCTTAAAAAAAAAAATTGAAGTGGAGGGAAATGCCATGTTCTGATAAAAAAAAGCCAGACAAATACACTGCAAGAGAAGAAAGTTACTGGACAACATCATAATCAACATAGGTGTGCAAATCTTTTTTTTTTTTTTTTTTGGTGGTACTGGGGATGGAACCCTTCTACCTTCGGGCTACACTCCCAGACCTATTTTATATTTTATTTGGAAACAGGGTCTCTTAAGCCAGCAAGGCTGGCTTTGAACTGGTACGATCCTCCTGTTTCAGCCTCCCAAGTGCAGGGATTACAAGTGTGCACCACCATGCTTGGCCTGGTGTGCAAATCTTCAACAGAATACTAGCAAAGTGAATTCCACAGCACAAGTGAAAGGATTGATGAGACCCGACGATCAAGAGGAATTCATCCATGGAATTCAAGGATGGTTCAACCTATGTACACACCATTGGCTGTGCTAAACCTCATTAGCAGACTGAAAGAGAAAAACCCTCTGACCATCGCAATAGATTCAGAAAAAGCATTTGACAAAATGCGATGCCTTTACATGATAAAAACTCAACAAATTTAGCTATAGAAAGAGTATACCTAAACAACACAAAGGCTACAAGTGACAGACCCTGCTAATGTTATGCCCAATAGTGAACAACTAAAAACTTTTTCTCTAAGATTAGGAACAAGACTAAGATGCCTATTTTCACTACTTTTACTCAACATTGTACTGAAAGCCCTAGCCACAACAATTAAAACAAGAAAAAGAAATATAAAGTGTCTAAATCAGAAAGGAACAAGTAAAATTGCTTCTGTTTGTAAGTGACATGGTCTCATATAGAGATAACCTTATAGACTTCTGTTGGTCAGCTTTCTATCACTGTGATGCAATACTTGAGACAGACAATTTAAGAAGAAAAAGATTCAGTCCGTAATCACTTGGCCATGTTGTGTTTGGGCCTGGGCTGAGGCAGCACATCTGGTGAGGAGTGCTTGGTGGAGAAAAGCTGCTCAGCTCGGGGTGGCCGGGAAGGTTCCTAGAGTCCCCTGCAAGGGCGAGGGCTGCCCCCAGCCACTTCACGCCCTTCCACTGGGTCCACCCCCTAAAAGTCCAGCTGCTCCCCCTCTTCCCTTTCACCTGTTTCCCACATGAAAAGATGCGGCAAGGGCCCTCATCAGACACTGACCTGCTGCCACTTCAGTCTTGGACGTCCAGCTTCCAGCTTGAGGGAAAAAGGTCTCTTCTACATGCCGCATGCTTATAATCCCAGTGCCTGGGCCAAGGCAGGAGGCTTGCAGATCTGAGGACAGCCCCAGCAACTTAGTGAGACCCTGTTTAAAAATTAAAAAAAAAATAATGGTTGGCAGTATATCTCAGAGGTTGAATACCCCAGGGTTCAATCCTAGTACCAAACAACAACCACCAACAAAGCCGGGCGTGGTGGCGCACGCTTGTAATCCCAGCATTCAGGAGGCTGAGACCTGAGGATTGCGGTTCGCGGACAGCCTCAGCTATTTAGTGAGGCCCTCTGCGACTCAGTGAGACCTGGTTTCAAAATAAAAAGAATAAAAAAACAGGGCAGGGGGTGTAGCCAGAGGTCGACTGCCCCTGGGTTTCATCCCCAGACCCCCCCCCACACAAAAAACTGACAGGTCTCCCCACTCCTAGGATTGAAGTGTTTCAAAATAAAATGTTAAAAATGAATGGCAAGTCTTGGACCCCACAGAGGCCTCGACCTCATGGCTGGTCAGACCCTTGCACTTGGTCCGGCAAGGCCCCACACCGTGGCGGTCCCCGTCACTCGAGGGCGCCAAGGGAAAGGAGTACGGGCACTTCACCTCTGAGTTGGTTGTTCAGCCTTTGCTGGGAAATGCAAAATTAGTGGTAATGCTTTAAATTGAGGAACAGTTTAAAGGTCATAGTGGAAACATCTATACTTATCACTTACAAATCTGCACTTGTTCTATATTAACTGGCTAAATTGCAGTGTGAAATATTATGATTAGGGTTACTGGGAATACTTAGATGCAATTTTTTCTAAGCTTCTTTTGAAGTAAAATTGACAAATAAAAATCACATGTATTTAAAGTATGAAATATGATGTTTTGGTAGTTACACATCATGAAATGACCCAAACGGTCATAGTAATTAACATACCCTGCTCTCAGTTACAATTCCTGAGCTCGTGTGAGCACGTGTGTGTGTGTGTGTGTGTGTGTGTGTGTGTGTGTGTGTGTGTGTGGAGTAAAAACACTTAAGATCCATTCTCTTAGCAAATTACAAGTATGCAACAGAATACTATTAATCATAGTCACCAGGTTGTATGTTAAAACTTCTGGAACGTATCCATCATATAATTGAAAGGTTGTACCCTTTGATCAATACCTCCTCAGCATGTTAGCTCCCACCCCCGGCAATCACCATGCTCTCTGTTTCTATGAGATGGACTTATTTAGATCCCACATATAAGCCAGAGAGTATCTGTCTCTTTATATCTGACTTAGTTCACTGATAATCTCCTCTAGGTTCATTCACACTGTGTTGTTGTTGTTGTTGTTGTTGTTGTTGTTGTTTTGTGAGGCTTGTGGGAGGATTGGGGTTTTTGGTTGGTTGGTTAGTTGGTTGGTTGGTTGGTTGATTGGTTGGTTTCTTTTGGTGGTTACTTTTTTGGCTGGGCGCGTAGGCCACCATGTGGAGCACACTGGGCTTTCTCCATCTGTCCCTCTTGAGCAGCCATCCATCTTTTTATTTTATTTTTTTTTTTGGCTGCATTTCAAAGTGTGATATACACATGAGTTCATCACTAAACACGTTAGTGTGCATATCATTAACTGGATCTGGTCTTCTGGGGAGGTAAAACTGGCCCCATGAAATGGACAGATGTGCGGTGTGCGGCTCAACTGGGCGAGTTTCAGTGCGCTCACGCCAGTGCCCTCAGGCTCCCGTCGCCCGTAGAGCGTCATCTGGACCGCGGGAGTTCTCGGGGGGCCTTTGGCCGTACACACACTGAGCAGCCGGGCCCAGCGGGCAGGCTTGGCGGGTGAGTGAGGGCTGGATATGGGTGGGTGCGCACCTTGAACAACACCTGTGTGCCTACAGCCATGTGGCGGGGACACAGGAAAGGGTCGGGTGGCGGGGCTGGGGTATGGGTCCACTGGGTCCTCTCTGCGTGGTCCCAGTGCCCGAGGCCTTTGGTAGAAATGCCTTTAGATCTTCATATTCAGTCAGGTGACTGCATTTCACAGTGTCCCTCCCCGATCCTAGTTCTGCGACTTGGAGCCGGTTGTTACTGTCTGAGTGTTAGTCTGCTCATTTGGAAATGGCCTGCTGTGGTCCCTCCTGCCCCTGCCAGCTGGGAGAGGGCTGGGATCCTTCACTCTGTTGTGCCTCAGCATCCCGAGCGCCAGCGCCTGAGCTCTCAGCGCAGCGCCCGCTCAGTGCTGCCCCTAGTGTGCGTAGCTCTGGTCGTGGTCACTGTTGCTTTTGTGTTTACAATAAGAACAGCCGCTCCCTAGTAGGGCTGAAGTGGCTGAGCACATATGTGACTGCCCCAGACTGTGCTGTCTACACTGGTCGGCCCAGCGTGCTGGGTGGTGGGCTGACTCCTGGCTGCAGTGCCGACCTGTCTCATACACACCCCTCTGCTGCCATTAAGCTGCTCAGGTGCTCCTGTGGGGTCTGCAGCCGCAACCCCACCCAGCCAGGGCAGAGCCTCTGCACCCACTGGTGGGCAGTGATGGCGGGGCACAGCTGAGCTGGCTGAGTCTGCGAGGTTTCACAGGCTGTGACCCGAATGTGGCGCTTGAGAGGATGGTGACAGGGCACGCTGGGTTGGGGACGGGCCTCCTCTGTCCTGCAAGCCTGGCCTCAGTGGTCTTGAAGGCCCCTTCCAGCTGCCAGAGCTCAACTCCAGGGCTGCACCAGCTCTGGGTTTGGAAAGACAGCAGCTGGGCCTGGGATGTGGCCCGCGCTCCAGGGCGCTGGCCCACGCGTGTGCATGGCCTGTGTCGCGAGTCATTCTGCTCAAGTAAGGACTATCTCTCATGTGTTGATTTTGTGCAGAAAAGGATCTGACAATGGGATATTGTGGTGTTTAATTAATTGTTTCTAGATACACACTCACTGTCTCCCATCTCAGCCAGTGAGATCCCAGCTTGCCCTGCGCTTTGCACTTGAGGACGTCTGTGCCCAGGCCCACGGTTGTCTCTGACGCGGGTTTCCGTCTTGTGCATGGATTCTGAATAAGCCTTTTGTTCCATTGAGAAGATTAAGGGCAGTATTTGGTTGGAAAAATTTTAATGAAGCACCTAACAGAGCTATTATTCATTTTTGAAACAAGTTGCTCTGGTTACCATAGTAATATTAAAGCTCTTATTAAATATATTTTTTTTCTTTCAGTCTTGAGTAAGTTTTTGTGAAATGCTGATGGGGGAGCTGCAGATCCATGGACCTGGCATCGGGAAAGAATTTTCTAGCTCTGTTGTGTTAAATCATTCAAGGAATTTATGTTATAGGAACATAAAGCTTATAAATCTAGTTTATCATATCTATCATTTAATTGTTCATGCAAGCCAGCTCTTCATGTAGCGATTTACAGTAATCTCAGTGAAATAACAGTTTTGTGTCACAGAATGAATAATGCATGCAAAGAAATTGTTGAGCTCCTTAAAGTCATTATGCTCAAAATATTAGGCTCTTTGATTTGAGAGTGATAGAATGATGCTCGTGGAGTCGTGGCAGGCTGGGGACCCGGAGCCGGGCACTCCCGTTTGCGTTGGGTCGCCTCTCTCAGGAAGGCGGTGGTGTCGAGGTATCCCCAGGAAGCCCTGCAGTGAGGGCAGCGAGGCCCCGGGCGCCGTGGGAGGGCCTGGTGTTGGTTTCAGGGGACGAAGCTGTTGAAAGAATGAGGTGCCTTTTGACACCCATCTACCTGGACAAGACGGGGATCTCACCGGAGCGCTGTTGCCCGGCAGAACCGTGGAGTTTTCACGGCAAATCTGTGCGCCCAGTGCTGCCCCTCTCCCGTCCTGTTTCTCCTGACTCCCAGCAGCACACTGTCCCACACCATGCTAGGTGTTATCTTCAGTGACGAGGTTCACGGGCAGTGGCTGCTGTGATTTTTCCGTAGAGAGCGACTCAGTGTGCTGGACTGGTAGTTATCTTCCTTTGTGTCTCTCTCTGGGCGTGGCGGCACAGCGACTTGTCAGAGCGTGAGGTCTCTGATGAGCGACACTGTGGAGTCCTCGGGCACAGCCGCTGGCCCGGGTGCGGGGAGCGAGAGAGGATCAGCTCCTCCCCCACAAAGGGGAGTCCCCTGCCCAGGAACCCGCTTTCCACGCGGGATGTCGCCAGCCACCGTCAGAAGGTCTGTGCCACCTTTAGTCTCTAATACTTTAAACAACCCATGTTATGCAACATTTTCAAATGCACGCAAAGGTCACAAGAGCAGCGCAGTGGAGCCAGGACACCTGTCCCCGGACTGGGCAGTGACAGGCTGCCGCCACGCTGCCGCTTCTGTCTCTCTTTTCTTTTTTCTTTGTTGGAGTATTTCAAAGCAAATCCCAGACATCATGTCATCTCACCTTTCTGTGCTTCAGGTGCAGTGTGAAAACTCCCCCCAAACCTCCTGCCACTTTCAGAGCCTGGTACTGATGAGAGCCTTCTGCAGGCGTGCCCCTGAGTGGACAAGGCGCTCCAGGCCGGGCTCAGCCTCTGCTTCCCCGCCGTCAGTGACTCACCTGGTCTTTGCTCCCTAGGCCGGGACTGAGGCCTTCATGGCTGAGGGAGCCAGGTCTGTAGGGAGCCCTCTCTGATTTTTGGAGACCCGGGGTTGGGAGGTCTGACCTGGGGCACATGGTAGGACCATGGCTTTAGTTTAATGCTGAGATTCTCAAGGATGAAGAGTGCTGTAGACGAGGTGGCCTCCACGGGAGACCCAGGAGGCAGGCCTACTTGGCTGGGACGTCCTACAGGACTGGGGAGGCCCTGCAATGTGGGCCACTGGGCCCATGGTTCTATGGCATGGAGCTGGCTCACCCCATCTCGTTGTTCTCCCCATCTGCTGCCTCCTCGGCCCTCCCCACTGTGTGCAGGCTGGAGGGAGATGAGTTCACGGAGCAGAGGGAGATGTGTGCAGACGGGAGGGAGAGGAGAGCTGCCTGGGCTCTTTCTCTTGATCTTAGGCTGTGCTTACCAGGTTTGCTGATAGCATCCAAGGCCTGTGGTTTCCCTGAGTTAAGGCATTTGAGTCCAAGATATACAAAACCTCCTAGAGAAGTAGTCAGATACTGGAGGCAGGTGTGGTATCACACGCTTATAATCCCAGCATTGGGGAGGCTGAGACCAGAGGATCATAGTTCGTGGACAGCCTCAGCCTCTGGTAGAATGCCTCTGGGTTTCATCCCAAGTACTGAAAAAAAAAAAAAAGTCAAATGCTGTAGGAGAACGAACGAGGGAGAGCATGATCATTGTGCGCGCGTGTGTATGCGTGTGTGTTGGGGATCCATGTAGTAAACTCCCAAGAGGAGGATCCCGAGTGCTTCCTGAGCAGTGGACATTCTTCCCAGGTGACAGTCCCATTTCCACTAGATGAGAAAGTGTTTGGGAGAGTGAACTTAATCTAAGTGCCTGGGAACACGGCTTTGTAGAGGGAGGTTCTGCCCATTCAGCGTGGCTTGAAACATTTCATTTGTATTCTGTTCCTCTCTTATTTTCATTCCCCTGAAAATAGCGGAGGGGCCTCAGGAGAGCCCCCAATGCTCCAGTGGGACCCGCAGGCATGTGGCTCCTGCCAGAGCCTTTCAAGGGGCTGGGAGAAGAGGGGAAGGCTGGCCGCAGGAGGCAGCGTGTGCAGCCAGGCCATAAACTGGCCTGTGACTAGCTGCAGCAAGGTGGTTTTTTTTTTTTTTTTTTTTTTTTTTGTGGTACTGGGAATGGAACCCTTCTACCTCTGGGCTATGCTCCCAGACACACACACACACACACACACACACACACACACACACACACACACTTTTTTGTGGTACTGGGGGTAAAACCCAGAGGCTTTCTATCTCCGGGCTTCACTCACAGACCTATTGTACACTTTATTTGGAAACAGGGTCCCACTAAGTTGCTGAGAGCCTCACTAAGTAGCTGAGGCTGGCTTTGACCTGTGCAACCCTCCTGTCTCAGCTCCCGAGCGCGGGGATGACAAGCGTGCCCACCACGCCCGGCTGCAGCAAGGTTTGAAAGCAGGTTGTGTGTGAGTTCTACATGAGGCCTCATTGAGGCGGCTGCTTCAGTGTGGGCAGTAGGGCTCTCTGAGCTGGGGGGAGTCTCAGGGGCGGCAGGGGTCTAACCTGGGCTCCCAGTCTCCCTGTCAGCATCTCAGACAAACCCAGCTGGGCTCTCCGGTGCAAATATTTATCGCCTTCCTGGGTAACAAGGGCTTTTCGTTGGCGTTGCTGAGGCTGGTTGAGGGTGTTTAAGCTGTTACTGTATATTACTTTTTTATTGCACACTATTTCTGTTGCAAACAGTTATAAATATGGTTAGAGTTTTGACTGCATCATGACATGTCGCTCTAAGTCGTCCTGTACACCGTGGTTGTGGGGCGGAGCCACTTTTGTTCTTCCTGGTGTTTCCATTGGTGTGTGTCACATCCCTAGGCTGTCAGGGTCAGGGTGCACCTGTGGTCCCCTAGTCCCTGAGCCCTGCGCGGTTGGGAGGGCCCTCTTGGGGACCCTGACATGGTGCAGCCTTGTCAAACCCTGTTTGGCCCTCTTTCGGGACTACGGGGCCCCAGACCATGCTCAGATTCTAGGACTGTGGCTCAGTAGCTGGCCCCGTTACTTAGCCTCTCCTGAGCACTCGCTAGGTATGTGGGTACTGGATCCAAAGGCAGAGGAGCGGGCTGGGCTGACTTTCTTCTGTGGAGATGCAGTCTGCCCGCAGGTGTCCCGTTGGCCGGGCTCTGGCCGCTGGAGCGGATGCCTCTGTCCACGTGGAAGGTCTCTAGATGACAGTGGCCACAGTGCTCTGCTGCCCGGCGGCCCTCGAAGGCAGGCTTCCTCCTCTGGACATGTTTTTGTTGGTCAGAACTCTCTGAAATTCTAGCGCTGACTAGTGGGGGAGTGGGCCCTCCTTCCCCTGGCTGGGGCTGTGGCCTGAGATCTCACTGCCTCTTGGGGCAGCCTCCACCTGTTCCTGACCCTCACCAGGCCTGCTGTGGACTGAGCCATGGCCTCTGTTGTGTGGAGTGCAGCAGCGAAACCAGTTCACCTGTCCTTGGCGAAATGGTTGGTCCAGATCCACCCGCCTTCTTACTCAAATTCTAGCTCATTAGGGCAGTTAGGAGGGGCTGGGCAGTGGGCGGCGGGCAGAGAGGATCCCAGGTCACACAGCCTGCCTCACTTGTGGTCCCTGCCTCTTCCTAGTGGAGAGATCTTGGGTTTGCAGCTTTCGGGGGCTCTAATGTGCTCATCAAGGCCTCGTGAGGCAGTGGTGCCGTGTGCCTGTCGGCTCCCGGTGCTCAGCTGTCGCCTGTGCTGGGGCTTCTCTCCTTTGCTGGCAATCTCTGTGTTTCCTGTGCGCCTTGCATTGCTGAGCCTGTCTCCTTGTCTCCACTGAGGTCGTTCCTCCCAGGCCCCGTGTAGCCGGCTCGGTTTGGATGGACTGGAGCGAGGGCTTAGCTGTGGCTGACGTCTGGGAGCACCTGGAGGGGGTGCGCAGCCGCTGTCCTGCCGTTGGGGTGCAGAGGCTGCGGGTTCAGGGTGCGGCCGAGCGGCCGATGTGGTCCTGGCCTGGGTGTGCAGAGCACTGGGAGCAGCCAAGACAGGCCTCGGGAGCGCAGGTGCCGCCCGCTGCATGCCAGCCACCTTGCTCGGTGCACAGGCTGCTTCGCACTGACAGGGCCGCGCAGGGCCAACCGAGGGCCGTCAGCTGCACTGTGAAGCCCCTGTCCGCCGGAGCGGCTTGGTGCCTGTGTGTGGGAGGGGTGAATGTGCATGAGAAATTCACATGCAAATCTACTGTACAGAACATTTTTGGGGAAAGAATTAAACTGAACCCCTAATTTTGGGAAACTATTATTCCATTCAAAATAACGTACCTGGAGCCGTGTGTGGTGGCACACGATTGTAATCCCAGCACTTGGGAGGCTGAGACAGAAGGATAGTGCAGGTTCGAAGCCAGCCTCAGTTACTTAGTGAGGCTCTCAGCAACTCAGTGACAATCTGTTCCCAAATAAAATATAAAATAGGTCTGGGAGTGTAGCCTGGAGGTAAAAAGCCCCCTGGGTTCCATCCCCAGTACCACAAAAACAAAAATCCCCAAAAAACCCAAAACCAAAAACATACCTGTTGCAGCCGTGAGGAAGGCTATGATAAAAATGACACTGAGACTCGAGGATGCAGAGAAAGCAGGCCCTGCGCACTGTGGTGGGGTAGGTGGGAGCGGCCGTGGCCGCTGTGGCGCTGAGTGGCGGAGTCAGAGACAGTGGGACACAGAGCGGCCATGGGCACGGGAGCCGCACGCCTGGGGCGTGCCCAGGAAAAATGTAAAACATAAGATGTGTGGGTGTGCAAACTTGCAGTGTTCACGGTATCAAGATGGAAACAGCCCAAGGGGCCATCAGTAGGTGGATGGAAGCCGGGCGCTGCCGTACATGACCCACCACTGGGGAGGCCGTGGCAGGAGGACCTCAAGTGAGGACAGCCTCAGAAACTTGGCAGGACCCTGTCTCACACTAAAAAAAAAAAAAAAAAAAAAAAAAAAAAAAAATGCCTACGGGTGTAGATTGGAGGTAGACTGTCCCTGGGTTCCATCCCCGGTACCAAAAATTCAAAAAAGCAAAAACAGCACCAGCAGCATAGACACAGGTGACTGGAGAAGAGATGTTGTCTGCCCAACAGTGGGATGCCGTTTGGCCAGAAGAGGCGCGAGCACTGCCCCGCGCTCCCCTGGATGACCCAGACATCATTAGCCAAGTGAAATAGGCCAGTCACGCAAGGCCACGTATCGGCTGACTCCTGTTGATGTGAAACGCTCAGAGTAGGCGCATCCATAGCAACAGAAAGTCCATTAGCAGTTGCCAGGGCCTGGGCGACGAGGGAGGTGAGGAGCCGCCGCTCACAGGTATCTGCTTTCTATTTTGGGTGAGGAAGATGTTCTGAATTAGATAGTAGTGATGGTCGCACAGATCCGCGATGCTCCAAAAACTGCTGAATGGCGCGTTCGAAACTTCCTGCTATGTGAGTTATGTCTCCATAAGAGAAGTTAGAACGCGGCTGCTGGCGTTTTCTGCAGCACAGCCCCCAGGGAGCTGACAGGGATCCACCTGCCCCTCGGAGAGGTTCCAGTCCGGTGGAGGCTCTAGGTGGCCCCCATGCCTCCCGCACAGCGGGTGTTTCCCGTGTTCTGGCGCCGCCCGGTTGGCTGAGGCCTGGGTGGGTGAGTGTCTCTCCTGGGGCTCTCTTCTGCTTCACTCTGCAGGATCCAGACACCCCTGATGCCTGCTGATGAGCCGTTCTCACCGAGGTGGCGCTGTGAAGGGCGCTTTGGGACCCGCAGCAGAATGTGCGGAATGGAGGGAGAGGCTCCCAGGGGTGGCGGCCCTGGCGAGCCCCCTCTGCTCCCCGAGCCTGGTGCCGCTCTCCACCTCTGTTTCTGTCCTCTCAGCCTCTCCTGCTCCTTCTGCACCCCTGCCCCGCCTGTGGGGGGCAGGGATGATAAAGGCCCCGTGGTGTCTGAGCGGAATCCCAGGATTGTTGGAAGTGAGCGAGAGCAGCGTGCAGATGCCTGCTTCCGGCTCGGGCTGATTGTGCCTGGGAGGTGGCCCGAGGGTGGGAATGTGTGGAAGGCGCCGTCCTGTGTGCTGGGTACGCGTGCTCCGGTCCCGGCCTCCGTCCCTGCTGTACAGGGGCCGTGCGGCTATCTCCAGTCCTGCTCTGCCAGGCTTTCTCCAGCCAGGAACACAGGATCGCCCAGAGTTTTAGGATTTCTCTTGCAGTTGCTCCGAGGGCTGGCTGGAGACACACTGAACTTTCTGTCTCTTGAGAGCTCATTGGGAGTGAAGAAGTTAGTTAATTCTCTTGTTTTATAGATGAAGAGGCTCCTGAACTCAACAGACACTCCCTGAGCACTTGCTAGGGATGCCTTGGCTGGGCCCGAGACTCAGCCACGAGTCCACGAGTGGACACCGTGCCCCGGTGCCTGGAGGCGGCATGCTGGCCTTTGTGTCTATGCGGTGGTGCTCTGTCTTCATGTGTGCCCCCGAGGGACTCTGTCGCACGTCTTGAAGGTGTTCCTCCTGGCCCTTGGTACTGTCTTGCTCTGGGGCTATCCCCCAAACTCCAGTGTCCCCTTTGACTGGTCCACTGCCTCCCACCTTAACACTCGTGACGGATCTCAATCTCTTTCTCTCTCATGCTGGGGGATGGAGCCCAGGGGCATTCTATCTTGGAGTTATACTCCCAGCCCTATTTTATTTTACTTTTTAAAATTGGAAACAAAGGTTGGGCATGTTGGTGCACGCTTGTAATCCCCGTGCTTGGGAGGTGGAGACAGGACGATCAAGCTGGTTCGAAGCCAGCCTTGCTGGCTTAAGAGATCTTGTTTCCAAATAAAATATATAAAATAGGTCTGGGAGCGTAGCCCTGAGGTAGAAGGGTTTCCAGGAACCCCAGTACCACCACACAAAAAAAAAAAAAAAAAAAAAAAAAAGGAAACAAAGTCTCACAAAGTTGCTGAAAGCCTTGCTGAACCTGTGATCCTCCAGCCTCAGCTTCCCAAGCACTGGAATTGCAGGTTGTGCACCTCCATGACCAGCTTCAGCTTATCTTTTTAAAAATATTTCTTTATTGGTGCATTACAGTCATACATCTTAATGGAGTACATGATGGTGGAGGCTCACATGCACACATCACTCAATTAGCCCTTCCCAATTTCAGCCCCCTCCCCCCCCCCCCCTGCTCATGTTTGGCCTAGTGATTTGATGTGCTTGTGAATGTGCACCATGGACATTAGGGAGTTTCCCTCTTCCCCTCCATCACCTCCAGTCAGGCCTCCTCATTCGCTCCTCTGTGGTTTTTCCCTCTTCCCCTCCATCACCTCCAGTCAGGCCTCCTCATTCGCTCCTCTGTGGTTTTTCCCTCTTCCCCTCCATCACCTCCAGTCAGGCCTCCTCATTCGCTCCTCTGTGGCTTCTCCTCCTTTGTCTAGACTTCCTCCCGTCACTCTTTTCCTCCCTAGCTTCTGTAGATTAGGGAGATCATCGATTTCTTACTTTTTGTGACTGACTAATCTCACTTAGCATAATGTTCTCCAGTTCCATTTATTTCCCTGTAAATGATGTAACTTTGATCTTTATGGCTGAGTAAAATTCCATTGTGTACACATCCCGCAGTTCTGTAGTCCATTCATCTGTGAATGGACATCTTGGCTGGTTCCATAGTTTGGCTATGGTGAATTGTGCAGCTGTGATAGATACACATGCATTAGTTTTGTATTGTGGTTTCCATTCTTTGGGTAGATCCCCAGAAGTGGTAATGTTGGATCACATGGTAGGTTTGTTCCATTCTTCTGGAGCCTCCAAAGTGGTTGCACTAATTTTCAATCCCACGAACAATAGGTTAGAGTCCCCACTTCTCCACATCCTCGCCAGCATCTGTTGTTGTTTGTGTTTTGAATGATCACCATTCTAGTTGGAGCTAGGTGGAATCTCAGGGTAGTTTTGATTTGCATCTCTCTGATTGCCAGTGATGTTGAGCATGTTTTCATACATTTGTTGGCCATTTGCATTTCTTCTTTTGTAAAGTGTCTATTTAGATAACTTGCCCATTTTTTGATTGGGTTATTTGTTTTCTTAGCAAGTGAGTTTCTTGAGTTCTCTATATATTCTAGATATTAGTCCTGTATCGGAGGAACAGCTGGCAAAAACTGTCTCCTCTCCCGTTGGCTCTCTGTAGAGGGTCTTGATGGTTTTCTCTGCTGACAGAAGCTCTTCAGTTTAATGTAATCCCACGTATTGATCCGCCTTTTAGATCCTTGCACTGAGAACATTCTGTTTCCCGCTCTGAGCTTCCTTCCTTGCCTCCTGTCTTTGCAGAGGGCTCCAGCTTTCTCCATCTGAGTGGAGTCAAGTGCAGTAGAAAGGTCATGGTCATGGCGGAGTCAGGCCTCTGAGTCTTCTTTCCTTTTTGGCAAGACAAGAAGAGGCTCGAGACGAACCGTCCTGGGCAGCCAGTGCCCGGCGCTACTGCTCCTCTGTGGCTGGGTTTGTGGGCATCATAGGCCTGTCTTCACCCCATGTCTACTTGTCTTTGCCCTTACCCTCCTGCCCTCTAACTTCCTGCTTAGATCACAGGAGCCTCTTGTGCCCAGGGTCAGCTCAGGCGTCTCTGTTTTGTTCTCTGCCCATGTCTCTGCCCATGTCTCTGCCCATGTCTCTGCCCATGTCTCTGCCCATGTCTCTGCCCATGTCTACTCACTGCCAAAGCCCTGTGCTCTTGTTCGCTCAGAGTGGCCGTCCCTGACCCCCGTGTCTGTCCCGCTCCCCGCCAGGCCTGCCCTCGCTCAGACCTTCAGCCTCCCTGCCCAGACCCGAGGGAGCTTCCCCACCGTCTCCCTGTCTCCCTCTTCCCTGCCGTGCGTTCCCGGTGCTCGCAGGGGCGAGTCACATTGAAACACCGCTTTCTCCTCTACTTTAAAAGCTCCCCGTGGCTCACAGGACAGAGATCAGACTCCTGGTATTTAATGTGCTTCATAATTGGACTCCTAATTACTTGTTCATCCTTCTGTTCTGTCCGGACGTAGGAGCCCACCGATCCCAGACCGTCCATTATTCTCTCTGCCAGAGACTCGTGAGCAGTAACTATTAAAATGTGTGCTAAACCCTACGCCGCTCAGAGGGCCCAGCAGATAGCCACCGAGTAGCTGTGATCGTAGTTTGTAATAGTAGGCACGCGGGTTAGGGTTTTCCTCCTGCCCGAGTGTGTGGGCACCAGGAAACCTTCTCGTGCTGGTGCTGCCCAGAGCAGCCCGTTGTGCCCTGGCCCCAGGCGAGCGAGGCTGGGTTGCTGGGAGTGCTGGCCTCCCCTGTTGCCCTGGCTGGTTATGACACTGCCCACGGTGCCAGCTCTGCCCTGCGTGTCTTGTGTCTCCATGCCTGTATGTGAGGCAGGTGTAGGTGGCGACGCCCCGGGGCCATTGGCTCTTCTGGGGCCGTTGCCTCACATCAAGACCAAAATAACGAATAAAAGAAGTAAGGCAGGGGTGTAGCTCAGAGGTAGAATTCCCCTGGGTTCCATCCCCAATACCACGCGCGCGCGCACATACACACACACACACACACACACACACACACACACACCAAATAAAAACAGGGCTTGGGGTGTAGCTCAGGGAAGAGTGCCCTGGGTTCCATCCCCAGCACCACAAGGACTGGCACAGGGCTCCCCGTGCGACCCACCGTTTGTACTGTGTGTGGCCAATACTCCTCAGCACCTCGTCTGGGCGGCACTGGTGCCGGGGGTCAGGAGGTAGGGTGGGCCAGACGCAGTCCCTCCTCCTGGTGCTGAGCAGGGCGCGGGCGGCCTGAGGACAGGTACACAGATGGAGGTACAGATGGACGCGTGCAGTGCAGAAGGCCGGGGCCACCGGAGGGGTGAAGAAGGGTCTCTTCAGCACCGGGGAAGGTGGTGGGCCAGCCTGGGAGCCAGCGGCCTCGGCTTAGTTTCTGCATCGGCACTGGATGGCTGGGCGGAGACCAGGACAGATGGTGTCCGGCGGAAGCGCTGTGGCGGTGCCTGACGGAGCGAGGCTGACTGCCTTGTGGGCTGGGGGCCAGCCTGCGGGGCATGGTCAGCTCTTGGCTGCCCCAAGGCCTTTCTCTGCCATTTGAGTCTTTTTTGTGGGGAGTGTATTACGTGTGAAATTATGTGCAGGGGACTGTGGGATTATGTTGCTTTGCCTTGCAATTACATGGCATACTTAATCTAAAATTAGTCGAGCTTTTGCAGCCGGGCGTGGTGGCGCACGCTTGGAATCCCAGCATTCGGGAGGCTGAGACTGGAGGATCGCGGTTCATGGACAGCCGCAGCTACTTAGTGAGGCCTTTTGAAATTCAGTGAGACCCAGTTTCAAAATAAATAATAAAGCGGGTGTGGTGGCATAGTTGTGTAATCCCAGCATCTGGGAGGCTGAGACAGGAGGATCGCGGTTCGCAGACAGCCTCAGCTACTTAGTGAGGCCCTTCGCAACTCTGTGAGACCCTGTTTCAAAATAAAGAATAAAAAATAGGGCAGGGGGTGTGGTTTGGAGGTCGAATGCCCCTGGGTTCCAACCTCAGACCTGAAAAATAAAATAAAAATAAAAATAAAAATAATAAGAAAAATCAGGCTGGGGGTGTCGCTTGGAGGTAGAATGTCCCTGGAGTTCCATCCCCAGTACTAAAAAAAAAAAAAAAAAAAAAAAAAAAGAAATGAGCTTTTCGCTTTTCACGCACAAGACTGTCTGTGGCCTCTCCGTGTGGCCAGCTTCCCGCTGGAGCACTCCCCAGTCACAGGCAGCGCCTGGATATGCTCCGGCCCTTTGGAGCCGTGGAAGGAGAGCCGTCAGCGATTCCTCGGTGGTGCTGGAGACAGTCCGTCTGTGCCGCACTTCCGTGGGGCTCTGCTCCCATGGTGTCTCCAGGTAAAGGTGTGCCGGGAGGGACGTGGAGTACCGCAGCTGTCTGGGAGAGCAAGAGGACCAGGCGGGATGGCGCCGGGGCTGCCCCACGCACAGCGATGCCGGCGCCCGTGTGTTTGCGTATGGCAGCACCAGGCTGAGTGTTCCTCTCCCGCTGGTTGGCTGCCTGTGGAGGAACGGGGCAGCTGCCGCCAGGTGCTGTCATCAGTGGGCTGCAGGTGTCAGGGCGAGCTGCGTCCCTGTGTGCGTGCGCTCACTCCCCCCATAGATAAAGACAGTATATACATATGTATAGATTTGCGGTTCTCAGGATGGAACCCAGGGGCATTCTACCTCCGAGCTACATACCCTGCCCTATTTTTTATTCTTTATTTTGAAACAAGATCTCACTGAGTGGCAAAGGGCCTCACTAAGTAGCTGAGGCTGTCTATGAGCCGTGATTCTCCTGTCTCGGCCTCCCGAATGCTGGGATTCCAAGCGTGCCCACCACGCCTGGCCGATACAGTATATTTTTAATGCTGAAATTATAGGAGACACAGGGTCTTGTCTTCCATGGTTCCTACTGGAAAGCAAAAATGTGAACCTTAAGTTTCTAATTTGTTTGAAGGGATTTAGATTTTAACACGAAATAGCAGGAGCCTTTCGTTTAATTAAATGCCATGCAACATTGGCTGTGGGATCGATGTATTGAAGGGAAAACCAGTGTAATTAGACCTTGTGAGGTGACTGAGGGACGGGCTCTCCGTCAGGCGGGGCGGGGGCGGCTTCTGAGCGCAGCCCCCTTTCTTTTCTGTTTCCCTGCTACAGACTTTGAAAGGCCAAAGTTTTCCTTTAAACATCATGGCTATATTTCCAGATTTCATTCTGGCAGCTATTTTAATTTGGGGTGTTTAGGACAGAGAACATTCCCAATGACCAACACAAGATGGGCATAAAGATTTCACGCTTCTATGTCCTGTGTGTGGGGTAAAAGGTGCAGGAGAGGCAGAGGTAGAGGCGGATGGTGTGAGCAGTGCCTTTATTGGGCCAGCGTTTTAGTGGGGTTTAAAGCAGGACCCCCGTGAATCCCGTGGGGACCCCAACTGAGAGGTGATGGGGGAGAAGATGAGGGCCACTGACTGTACTGTGGGACAGGGCATTATCCAGAAAGTTTCCCATCGAGACGTTTAGATGGAGGTTTGTGGGGAGCAGGAGCCGCGGGTCCCTCTGGGACTGGGGTCACCGCAGCAGAGCGGCGCAGCCCCTGGGGGGTGTTGGGGCCTGCGGGGCCAGCCGGCTGACTGTGTGTCGCTGTCCCTCAGAAGGTGTCACCTGGAGGAGACTGTAAGGCAGAGATCTGGCTGGGCACACTGGGGAGCCGGGAGGAGGCAGAGACTGGGGGCCATGCCAGGGCCCTGAGCCCGCTGGGGTGAGAAAGTCCAATGGATGTCCAGACGGACACCATGAGAATCTAAGAATTATAAGAATTCACTACAGCAACACCCAGGGATGGGCTAATTTAACCAGTCCCACATTGCTAGACATTTAGATCAAATCTTTTGAAATATGTAAATAATGCTTTGATGACCATATTCCTGCATAAACATTTGTTTGCATTTTGGACGCCTCCCTTGGGACAGACGCCTAGAAGAGGCGGAGGGGGCGTCCACTTTAGAGGAGGCTGGCACATGTGTGTACTAGAGCGCCCTCTCCCCGCGAGGCCCAGCTGGAGGCTGCCCCTTGGCTGGCGGAGGCTGGCGTGTGCCCGAGACCCCCATTGAGGGTGCTGTGGGCGTCTCTGGGTCAGGCATCTCTATGAGTGGGGCGTGGGTTTCAGTTGCCTTATGCCAACCTATGCCAACCAGTTAACCACCAAAGCAAAGGCTGGGGTTGCCGAGAGGGCCCTCGCTGCTCTGCACCACCTCCCCGTTTGGGGGCAGCCCCCTGCCTCAGTTGTGGAGCCGGAGCTGCATGTCCAAGCCTCTCATCATCACCCCTGTTACTAAGGACTTCCATTCTCCAACCCACCTTCCTCAGAAAGCAGTTCAGGCTGTAAATATGCTTTAAAACTTTCCTCATTGCTGGGCACGGTGACACACACCTGTAATACTACTACTTGGGAGGCTGAGACAAGCAGATCGCCAGTTTGAGGACAGCATCAGCAAGTAGTGAGACTCTCGGAAACTTAGGGAGACCCTGTTTCAAAAAGAAAAAAAGAGCCAGATGTGGCTGTGCACACCTGTAATACCAGTACTTAGGAGGCTGAGACAGAAGGATTGCAGGCTCAAGGACAGCCTCAGCAAGGAGCGAGAGTATCATCAACCTAGTGATGATATAAAAATATAGGGCTGGGGATGTAGCTCAGAGATAGTGTCCCTAACGCCACCAAAACAAACAGACGAACAGAAACAACACGTTCCTTATCTGAGCTGGGCCTGTAGCTCAGTGGTAGAATGTATGCTCAGCATGAGCTAGGCCACGAATTCAAACCCTAACACTGCCCCCCAATCCTTATCCAAGTCTCTTAAAAACACCTCATTGAGATAAAACTCACATACTCCACGACCCACCACTTACGGGTGTACTTCTCATGGTTTTAGCATAATTGCAGAGCGTGCAGTTCCTGCCACAGTCAATTTTAGAGCGTTTATGTCACCTCACAGAAACCCTGTGCCCGTTAGCAGCCATTCCCCATCCCCCAAGCCCTGTTCCCAGCCCCTTTCCTCTTGTGGGCCTTTCTGGAGAATGGAATCATAACTGGTCCTTTAAGCTGACTTGCTTCTTTAACCTAGCTGAATGTTTTTAAGATTCATCTCTGTTGTTACATTCTTTATGGTTTCCTTCCTTCCTTCCTTCCTTCCTTTCTTTCTTCCTTTATTTCTTTTTCTTTCCATTTTTTGTGGTGCTGGGGATGGAACCCAGGGGCATTGTACCTCCGAGCTATATCCCCAGCCCTATTACCCTATTTTATTATTATTATTATTATAATTATTATTATTGTTATTATTATTATTGGTACTGAGTTCCTGGAAACCCTTCTACTTCCAGGCTACACTCCCAGATCTATTTTATACTTTTTATTTGGTAACAGGGTCTCTTAAGCCAGCATGGCTGGCTTGGAAACTGCGCAATCCTCCTGTCTCCGCCTCCCAAGCGCGGGGATTACTGAGTGGCAAAGGGCCTCACTAAGTAGCTGAGGCTGTCTGTGAGCTTCAATTCTCCTGTCTCAGCCTCCCGAATGCTGGGATTCCAAGAGTGCCCACCACGCCTGGCCGATACAGTATATTTTTAATGTAATTTTTAACCGGGTAGTGGTGTGCCACCACGCCCGGCTAGTCTTTTTATTTTTGAAACAGGGTCTCACTGAGTTGTGAAGTCATTGTTAAGTAGCTGAGGCTGTCTGTGAACTGTGATCCTCTGGTCTCTGTCTCCCAGATGCTGGGATTACCAGTGTGCACCACCACACCCGGTTATGTTTTTCTTTTTTAATTTTGTTCAAATAAACTTCCATCAGGCGATGGTTTGGAGAAGTGGCCCTGAAGGTCCATGTGTTAAAGGCTTGGTTCCCAGCCCGTGGCCCTGCTGGGAGGTGGTAGAAGCTTCTGATATTGAAAGTATTCCCTCCAAGGGGATATTGGGATCCCAGACCCTTCCCATGAGGGGGACAGTTTCACCACGCATTTCTTCCATGTTATGCTACCTTATCACAGGGCCCCAAATGATAGGGCCAACCAGTCAGGGCCCCAAATTATAAGGTCAAACAGTCATGCCAAAGATACAAGGCAAGTGACCCTTCCCTCTGTATAAGCTCCTTGCCTCAGGTGTCTGTTAAAGCGAGGGAAAGCTGACATGCGCAGAGCGGACACGCTGGCTTTCGTTATCCATTCACCAGGCACTGAGCATTTGGTGTGTTTCTACTTTCTGGCTATTATAGCTGATGCTGCTGTGAGCATTCACGTACAGGTTCTTTTTTTATAGACTCATTTTCATTTCTCTTAGCTATATTCCTGGGAGTGAATTTCTGGGTCATTTGGTAACTGTTTAAAACTTTTAGGAGCTACTCAGCTGTTTTCTACAGTGATGACACCACTTTTTGTTCCCACTAGCAGGTGTCAGGGTTCCCGTGTTTTTCGTTTTAAGATCATAGCGCTCGTGGCATGAGGTGGCATTTCCTTTTGGGTGTGATTTCCTCGTGGCTGGCGGTCCTGCGCATCTTTTCATGTGCATACTGGTTCTCTGCGTATGTTCTTTGAAGAAATTCCTGTTCCATATTTTTTGCCTATTTTTTATTTGATTGTCTTTTTATTATTGGTATCCAAGACCTTTTTGGGTATGTGTGCTGAGTTTGAGATACAGGCCTTACACGTGCTGAATGTGCGCTCTTCTACCGAGCGTCACCTGTAGACTCTTGACGTGCAGTGATGCTGCCTGTTTTCTTCTTTGGCGCTGCGAGGACCAGGCTGGAGTCGAGGGCAGCAGCAAGCTGTCTTTGGACTGCTGGCTTCCCTTTCCTGTGGCACCTGCTCTTGTTTCCCTCAGCTGGATTCCTGTGTATCTTTCTCAGGTGGAACTGAGCTGGGCATCATAGATTTATGGAAAAGTGACCCCAGCACGCGCACCATTGGGGTTCTTGTGGGCATGCCTGGAGGCATTCTAGAAGCTTCTCCACTGACCGTGGGAGGAGAAATCGCTGCTGCAGGAGTGTGGATGGGCAGAGAAGAAATTCTGAGTGGTTCAGTGGAGGGACATGCTTCCAGGGCTTCTGAGAAAAGGCCTTGGACTTCTGATGGCGGGTGGGAGAAGCAGGCAGGATGCTGAGCAGAGAGGTGGAGTCTTCTGTGCTGCTGACAGCCACACCACTTTAACATTATTTCCCCATCATGGATGAATTGTGTGTGCTATATAAAGTAAAAAGAGAAAAGAACTAGCCAGGTGTGGTAGCACATGTTTGTAATCCCAGCATTTGGGAAGCTGAGACAAGAGGATTGTGGTTCGAGGCTAGCCTCAGCGACTTAATGAAGCCCTTTGCTGCTTACTGAGACCCTGTTTTAAAATAATAAAAAACTGGCCTGGGGGTGTAGCTTGGAGGTAGAATGCCCCTGGGTTCCATCCCCAGTACTGCATAAAAAATAAAAAAGAGCCGGGCATGGTGGCGCACGCTTGTAATCCCCATGCCTGGGAGGCGGAGACAGGAGGATCGCGCAGGTTCGAAGCCAGTCGCACTGGCTTAAGAGACCCTGTTTCCAGAATTATAAAAAATAGGTCTGGGAGTGTAGCCCGGAGGTAGAAGGGTTTCCAGGAACCCTAGTACCACCAAAACAACAACAACAACAACAACAACAACAACAACAACAACCACCACCCACAATAAATAAATAAAATAAAAAAATAAAAAAGAAAAGAACTTTACTTGTGACACATGTAACTACTGAACTAGCGGCATCGGGGAGAACAAAACAAGTGACAGGAGGAGCCCCGCACGCTCGGGGTGCTGCCTGGTCACCATGGCGAGCCCAGCGGGGCAGGTCTGCCCTGCACCTGCGGTGCCCTGCAGAAGACAAGCAGCTGCCCGCGCTCGTTCTGCAGCACGGGGCTGGGCAAGGGCCCACGGGCCTGTGGAAGCTCACCCGGGAGCCCTTCCCTCCCGGGCCCCGGATCTCAGGACCCCGGCGCATGGCCCAGGCTCAGCTGGAATTGGGCGAGCTCCAAGGCCAGGGGAAGAGCTGGGAGGCTTCCCGGAGGAGGTGCCCTTTGAGGGCTGAATCCTGCTTTTCTCAGTAGAGGAAGGGAGAGGGGGGTTTAACGGTGTCAGAAGGGCATGCTACTGAGTGTCACTGCAACATCTCTTCTGACGAGGGTGACCTCAGTGAGGCACATTGACTCCCAAGTGACCCTGGTTGCCAGGAAGAGGGGCTGCCGCAACCTCCTAGCTCAGTGGAGCTGCCCCCTGTTCTGCAGAGACAAGAAGCAGGCACACTCAGTTACCTAGAAGCTTTTCTGAACGTCAAGGGAGTCTAAGCTAGATGGCCCTTAATTGCTGTGATTAACATAATAAAGTTTTTCAAAATAACTTTTCAGTCTTTAACTGTGTTGTTTTTAACTTCAAGTTTTTTTTTTCCCTTTTCTTTTTTTCTCCTCTTTCAGGCAGCTTCTGGGTAACAAATGGGAAGCAATGTGCGCTCAGAAGCCTCAGAGGTGGGAAAGGCCCCCACAGGCCTCCGTGTAGTGGGTGAGGGGCAGTGGTGAGCGGAAGGGCAGGCAGGGCAGGGGCCTGGCCAGTGAAAGACCCTGCCCTTTTTTTGTGTGTGTGATACTGGGGTTGGAACCCAGGGGCATTCTACCTCCGAGCGACACCACCAGCCCCATTTTTTATTCCGTATTTTGAAACAGGGTCTCACTGAATTGTAAAGGGCCTCACTACGTAGCTGAGGCTGTCCACTAACTGTGATCCTCCTATCTTAGCCTCCCAAATGCTGGGATGACAAGCGTGCGCCACCACGTCCGGCCAAGACCCTGCCCTTCCCTGATCCAGGAAGGCCTTGCAGAGGAGGTGGCGCTAATGACATGCTTTTGTTCTTCTTTATTGCTGAGTAGAATTCCATTGTGTGTATTTCCCATAATTTTTGCAATCCATTCATCTGTTGATGGAGACCTAGGTTGGTTTCATATTTTGGCTATTGCGAATTGTGCTATTATGAACATGGGTTTCCAATGTTACTGTAGTTCTCTGATTTCAAGCCCTTTGGAAAGATCCCAGGAGGGGTAGAGCTGGATCATATGGTGTATCCATTCCCAGTTTTCTAAGGAATCTCCACACTGATTTCCATAGTGGCTGAACTAGTTTGCACTCCCACCAACAGGGTGAGAGTTCCTCTTTCCCCACATCCTCGCCAGCATTTGTTGTTATTTAACTTCTTTATGTTTTCCACTCTGACTGGGGTTAGAGGGAATCTCAGCATAGTTTTGATTGCATCTCCCTGATGGCTAATGATGTAGAACATCTTTTCATGTATCTATTGGCCATTTGTGTCTCATCTTTTGTGAAGTGTCTGTTCAGTTCAGTCGCCCATTTCTTTATTGGGCTATTGTTTTGCTAGTGTAGAGTCTTTGAGCTTTGTGTATATTCTGGATATTAGCCCCCTATCAGAGTGGTGGCTGGTAAAGATCTCCCACTCTGTAGGCTTCCTCTTTAGCTTCTTGATGGTTTCCTTTGATGAGAAGAAACTTTTTAGTTCAATGCCATCCTGCTTGTTAATTCTTGCTTTAATTTCCTGTGCTTTGGAGGTCTTGTTGAGGAAGCTGCTGCCTGTCCTATGTGTTGTAGTGTTGAGCCCATGCCCTCCTCTAATAGCTTCACAGTCTCTGGTCTAATTTCCAAGTCTTTGTCCATCTCGAGTTGATTCCTGTGCACGGTGAGAGGTAAGGATATAGTTCCATCTTTCTACAATGGACAGCCAGTTCTCCCAGCACCATTTGTTGAAGAGGCCGTCTTTTCCCTGGCGTGTATGAGTTTGGCCCCTTTGTCCTGCATGGTTCTTATTGCTGAGAATGGCTTTGGCTATTCCGGGTCTTTTCTTTCTCCATATAAAATTCATGACTGATTTTTTTAGGTCTATGAAGAATGTTGTTGGTATTTTGATAGGAATTGCATTAAATCTGTAGATCACTTTTGGCAGAATGGCCATTTTGATGATATTTATTCTGCCTATCCATGCGCAAGGGAGATCTTTCCATCTTATAAGGTCTTCCTCAATTTCTTTCTTTAATGTTTTATAGTTTTCATTGTAGAGGTCTTTTACATCTTTGGATAGGTTTATTCCTAGGTATTTTATTGGTTTTGAGGTTATTGTGAATGGAATTGTTTTCTTTATTTCTTTCATTGTAGATTCATTGTTGGCATATAGAAAGGTAACTACTTTCTTTAGATTGATTTTTGTATCCTGCAAATTTGCTGAATTGATTAATCAGCCCCAGTAGTCTTTTGGTTGAGTTCTTTGGGTCTTCTACATAAAGGATCATGTCATCTGCAAACAAGGATAATTTTAATTCTTTTCCTATTTGCATTTCTTTGTTATCCTTCTCTTGTCTTATTGCTGTGGCAAGAGTCTTGAGGACAATATCAAAAAGGAGTGGTGTTAGTGGGCATCCTTGTCTTGTTCCTCATTTTAGAGGAAATTCGTGCAGTTTTTTTCCCATTCAATATGATGTTGCCTTTGAGTTTATTGTATATTGCCTTAATGATATTGAAATATGTTCCTTCTATTTCAGTTTTCTGCTGTGTTTTCAACATGAATGGGTGTTGGGTTTTGTCGAATGCTTTTTCAGCATCTATTGATATGATCATGTGGTTTTTGTTCTCAGTTCTATTTATGTGGTGAATAACATGTATTGATTTGCATATGTTGAACCAGCCTTGATTTTCTGGGATGAAACCAAGTTGGTCGTGGTGTAAAATTCTCTTGATATGGTTTTGAATACGTATAGCTAGTATTTTCTTTAGAATTTTGCATCTATGTTTATCAAGGATATTGGTCCATACTTTTCTTTTCTTGAGGTATCTTTATTTGGTTTTGGTATTAATGTGATCCTGACCTTGTTGAAGGAGTTTGGGAGAATTCCATCTCTTTCAATTTCCGGGAACAAGTTGTGAAGTATTGGGATTAGTTCCTCACTGAAGGTTTTATAGAATTCAGCTGGAAACCTGTCAGGGCCTGGACTTTTCCTTGATGGCAGAATTTTTTATTGCTGTTCCTCTTTCTTTACTTGCTATTGGTTGGTTTAGGCTTGCTATGTCCTCTTGGTTCAATTTAGGTAGGTTATATGTGCTTAGGAATCTATCGATTTCTTTCATGCTTTCCAGTCTACTGGGGTATACATTTTCAAAATAGTTTCTGATAATTTTTTGAATTTCCCCACTGTCTGTGGTGATGTCTCCTTTTTCATTTTTGATTTTAATGATTTGAGTTGGTTTTCTCTTTTGGTTAGGTTGACCAGAGGTTTGTCAAACTTATTAATCTTTTCAAAGAACCAGTTCTTTTGTTTTGTTGATTCTTTGAATTGATTTTTTTATTCTTTATTTCATTTATTTCTTCTTTTGTGGACACTCATTGCTATAAATTTCCCTTTTAACCCACCTTCCAAGTGTTTCATAGATTTTGGTAAGCTGTGTCTCTATTTTCAGTTAATTCCAGGAATTTCTTTATTTCTTCCCTTATTTCTGATCTTACCCATTCATCATTCAGTAGTGTATCATTTGCTCTTCATGTGTTTAAATAGTTTCTTTTGGTCTTCCTGTTGTTGATTTCTACTTTCATTCTATTGTGGTCTGAAAATATGCAGGGAATTATATTACATCTTTTGAATTTGCTGGTTCTTGCTTTGTGGTCCAGGATGTGATCTGTTTTGGAGAAGGTTCCATGGGCTGCTGAGAAGAATGTGCGTTCTTCTGTTCCTGGTTGAAATACTTGGTATATATCTATTAAATCCATTTGGTTTATAATTTTCTTTAGTTCTGAAGAGTCTTTATTCATCTTTTGCCTTGAAGATCGATCTAGTGGTGTGAGTGGTATGTTGAAGTCTCCCAGTATTATTGTATTTGGGTCTGTTTGAGATCTGATGTTCTGAAGGGTTTGCTTTACAAATGTGGGTGCAGCCACATTTGGGGCATAAACATTTACTATCATTATATCTTCTTGGTGAATTGTTCCTTTTAATAAAAAGAAACGCCCTACTTTGTCTCTTCTGTTGTGTTTTAACTTAAAGTCTGTTTAGTTGGAGATCAGTGTTGCTACCCCTGCTCGCTTTTGGTCTCTATTAGCATGAAATATCTTTTTCCATCCTTTCAATTTCAGCCTATGAATATCTTTGGCTGTAAGGTGAGTTTATTGCAAGCAGTGTATATTTGGATTATGTTTTTTAATCCACATTGCCAGTCTATGTCTTCTAAATGATGAGTTAAGACCTTTGACATTCAGGGTCATTATTGAAATGTGCTTTTTGTTTCCTGTCATTTTGAGTCCTAGCTTCTGCTTGATATAATGTTATTTCTTCTTTGCTTAGTTGCCCCAATGGTCAACTTCATCTCTTCTCTGGTTCTGAACTTTGCTTCTTTTTTTCTTCTTTATTGATTATTTCTTTAAGTATTTTCTGTAGTGTTGACTTTATATTCATGAATTTTTTTGAGGTTCTGCTTATCTTTTGTTTCTCCATCAGTTTTGAATGATAACCTTGCTGGATAGAGCAGTTTTGGTTGCAAGTTGTTTTCTTCTAGGGTCTGGATTACATCATACCAGTCTCTCGGGGCATTCATGACTTGAGTTTTAAATTCTGGGTGATTTTTATTGTTTTTCCAAGAATTTTTTAATTCTAACATGGGGGGGGGCACCAGCCTACTATCTCTACTTGCCGACCCCTGCTCCTGGGTCAGTATCTCTACTGGTCGACCCTTGCTCCTCGGTCAGTATTCTCTATTGGGCCGACTAGGGGTTTATTTCTCTAGAGGTATTTATACAGTTACAGGTCAATCAATATCCTCATGCTGTCACCACCAGAATACAATAAAGACCAATCCAAAGCACATACATTACAGGTAGATTAATCAGTACCCTCGTGCCATCACCACCTGATCTTCTCCCAGACCTTTTACTTTGAACTTTCCATGACCCCAAACCTTGTTGACTCTGGGCGAAGGACAGTCAGCTGAATCAGAAATATTCTTTTAGGGGAAAACCTTAATGGCTTCCTACAATTCCCCTTTTCTTATTATATTCAAAGAAGACCGTGCTTGTCTTAGGTTGCTTCCTTCAGATATCAAGGATTACCTGTCTTTTGATAAGCTGTATATCCTGTTTTAGGTTTCCTTGTCCCAAGGAAATCTTACCCATCATTGGCTACCAGCCTCTTAAATGGGGGTACTTTTCAAACATAATTGTGTACTTCTGCTAAAAAAATGTTCTCACTTTGTCCAAGACCACACTTTGTCCCGAGTCTTTAACAAACAAGGTATTGGGAATATTATGTAAAATAGGCATTTCAGTAAGACATTTCCTCCAATTAACATTATGATTTTTACATATTAAATCAGTTTAAAGAGTAAACAAGTTATTAGTAGGCTAACATTTTTATCTTCTTTCCTGTGTAACCAGGGCCCCACAAGACCAAACCTTTAATAGCACAGTTATTACTTGTCTGCAATACCACGGGTGTCAACTGCAGACATCTCATCTTTTTGACATTTTTAGAAAAACACAAGGGTGTACCAGTTACCAGTTCTTTGTCTAGAAAACCCAAAAGTTTCCACAATGGGTGTAAAATTCAAAGCAAGAAGTCCCAGCAATAATGAGTTGTTACTGAAGACAGTGATCTCCCGTTGTTCCCAAAAAATGAAGTATGGGATGACCTGGAACGTAAGCCCATGTTTCAGTCATCAGCATTAATCCGAGAGTCTTCTATTTTTCTTTGATCCATATGTCACACTAGCCGATCAGGTATCCACCGTGCATTATCTTCATCCTGTGAAAAAACACAAACATGCCCTCTTCCCCATATTAGTATGGGGTTGGGACCTTTCCAAATTCCTGTGCAAGGATCTTTCCATTTTACTAGAGCAAAATTGTTTTTGGAGGATGGATGCCAATATCTATCTGCTGCTGTGAGACCAGTTTTGTCAGCATTCAAGAAATTAATAACACCTCCTTGACCCAGTTTTGTCGGCATATAAGGAACCTAATAACACCTCCTTGAACATCAGGGTCTTCAGTAACTGGGAAAACTCTGAATCCCCTAGTATCTTCTCCATTTTCTGCAGTCCAATTTATAGCCGCTTGAAGCAGTGATATTAAAGATAACAACTCATCTCTATGGTACTGAACAGCAGTTTCCTCGAGCTGCTCCTCTTCTTCGGTATCTAAAGTATCCTCATCTTCCTTAGGAAGCTTAACACAAAGCGTATCTTTTAACCTATGTGCAGAAAACAAAAAACTAATTTTTTGACCCACTGTATATTACAACATTTTTTGACTCATTGTATATTACAACTCTTACGTTAGGCGCCTTCGTGTTCTTAGTTTCTCTAGCACAAAGCAGCTCTTTTAATTAATCATTGTATATTACAATTCCCACGTTTTTCACCACCACCATGAGTCTTTGAGTGCGCTCCTTTTCTCTTCAGCGGTGTCCTTCACTGGATCCTCGGTTTCAGAATTTTCCCGTATGGGCCACCACCTGCTGGAGCCAGCCGGCAAAAGTACGGGTTCTGAAGAGAGGCGTGAGGATGAAGAATTCAACTCTTAAGAATTTGATTCCAAGATTTTTAAAATTCTAACATGGGGGAACTGCCAGCCTACGATCTCTACTGGCCAACCCCTGCTCCTGGGTCAGTATTCTCTATTGGGCCGATTAGGGGTTTATTTCTCTAGAGGTATTTATACAGTTTACAGGTCAATCAATATCCTCATGCTGTCACCACCAGAATACAATAAAGACCAATCCAAAGCACATACATTGCAGGTAGGTTAATCAGTACCCTTGTGCCATCACCACCTGATCTTCTCCCAGACCTTTTACTTTGAACTTTCCATGACCCCAAACCTTGTTGACTCTGGGCGAAGGACAGTCAGCTGAATCAGAAATATTCTTTTAGGAGAAAACCTTAATGGCTCCCCACACAGTGTGCCGCTGCGGGTGCAGCCTCTGGTGAGTGCACGGACCTCTGGATCTTTTTCTGCGTCCCTGAAGCGTGGTTCTGGTCACTTTAGATGTTGGAGCTCTGCCGCTGCTTTCTGCACTTCAAGTTCTTGGATTATTTGTCAGGATTTCTTGGGGCCGCAGTGCTGGAGCTGTCAGCGCTGGAGCTGGCAGTCGTGGTTTGGGGCAGCAGCCTGAGATGGTGCTGGCCGCCATACCAGGTCAGTCGCGCTCAGGCTTTTTGTAAGGGATCTCGTGTTCAGAGTACTGGATTTTCTTCCCCTGTGGTTCCTGTTTGTGTTTTAGTCTGTGAGTATCTTCCACTGCTTTGCTTATTTTATGTGTCAAGACGCTGCCTTCTTGGTAGTTGAAGTTTATTTGTTCCAGCTATTGAGATGTGCTGTGTCCCACAGTCACCATTTTGAATCTTCCCCCACAACACATTTTAAAAGTCCATTATGGGGCGCTTAGTAAACCATAATTAGAATAAGCACCAAACAGTAAATATATATAAATGACAAAGTCCTGGCATCTAGTTGCTGAGGTGCTAAGTACACCAGCACACCCTAAGTACACCTGGTCCCAGGTCGCTCGGGAGTCAGTCTGCCTCACTAGGTCTTCCGTGACACTCAGTAGCATTCCCTTATGACACCATTAAGCCTCCCCTCCCTCTTCCTCTATTGAGAAAAGCAGGACTCATCCTTCAAAGGGCACCTCCTCTGGGAAGCCTCCCAGCTCTCAACCGTGGCCTTGGAGAGCACCCACTTCCAGCTGAGCCTGGGCTGTTTGTACCATGGTCCTTGGATTCAGGGCCCCGGAGGGAAGGGCTCATGCAGAACAGAGGAGCCTGCTCCTTCTGAGCTCGAAGGTTGTATCAACCCCTCTCCCTTGCTGCAGTTTGGCATCCAGGGTCCTGTAGAAAGAACTGCCTTTCAAAAGGATCATTTAATTGCATCACAGGATGGGGGAAAATAGCTTCCGTCCTCACTCTCTGTGGAGCTAAAACCTGTTGTGGACCCCTGCAGACAGTGGGCCCTCTGCACCAACACACTGGGAAGGACAGCCAGTGCAGGGGCGCATGCCTCTAATCCCAGTGTGTGGGCTTTTGGGACAGGAGAATCGCAGGTTCCAGGTCAGCCTCAGCAATTTAGCGAGGCCCTCTACAACTTGGTGAGACCCTGTTTCAAAAAATAAGTAAATAATAAATAGGGCTAAGGATATTGCTTGGAGGTAGAATGTTAGCGGGGTTCTATTCCCTGTTCTCCACACAGAAGAGCTTGGAAGGAGCTGAGTTCCCTAGGGAAATGGTAGCCGTCATCTATGGATGATGGTTACAAGGTTTTCTGTTTCCTTCTGTTTTAACCTGGAAAGGAAAAGCAACTTTTCCTAGAGAGTTATACATTTTGAAAGCCCAAAGATGATGAAGTGGTAGTGAACTGCTCTGGTGCGGCTGTCCCCGCTGGGGTCCTCATGGGTGCTGTGGTGCTCCAGGGGGATATGTGGGCAGCCCCGAGCCAGGTCCATTGTCCTGGGGTTTCAGGACAGGGCTGGCCCTCAGCAGACATACCATATTCATTGAGTGGGAGTGACTGACAGAGTGCCCAGTGCAGATGCAGGGGCTGCTGGATGTGGGCTGTTGTGGCTTGGCCATTCTGGTTGCTCTGACTCTCGCAGTCGGATGGCCACCGCACTGCCCGCGCCCCACACACACTCGGCAAGCCTGGCAGTAGTTTGTGAATACTGCTGTCTTTTTCCTCCTGAAAACACACTGATACTGGGTCTTTTCTTACCGGATCCTTGTCTTACAACTGAAGAAGAAATGTGAGAGCGAGCACAGGATTTATTAGGCCAGGGGATGTGGAGGTGAAGCCCCTGTTGGGCTGTGGCAAATGCAGAGGGCTGGCGAGGCCTTTTGATGCTATCTGGGAGTAGCTCAGACCAAGCACCAGCAACTGTACGCTACCTGTCTCTAACATGCATGGGGGTCACAGCCCCAGAGAACCAGCGAGACAGCAAATCTTGCACATGGGGGAGGCGTCCCGAGAGGCCCTGCTGTTCAGCGCTCATGGGATACCAGATTTTATCTCATTTTGTGACTCTGTATTTTGGTCTGATTTACATTCTGGGACCCAGTGTTCATAGCTAATTTCAATTCCTTCTTTGAATCTTACTATAATTGATCCTTTTAGAGTCTAGTTTTAATCCCTAATTTTTGTTTTTTGTTTTTGAGGGACTGGGGATTGAACCCATGGTCATTCTACCTTGGAACTATACCCCCAGCCTTTTCTAAAATTCCTTACTTTTTTTTTAATTTTTATTTTTTTATTGGTGCACTGTATTCATACATCATAACGGGATATAAAAAACTTGTGTAGACATACGTGCACACATCGCCCAGTTAGCCCCTACCTACCCCACACCATCCCCTCCCCCTCCCTCCTTCCCATGCTTGGCTTAGTGGTTGACATCTAATTTTCTAGCAATTTATCCAAAGTTAACAATGATAATCTCACATAACAGATTCATTTGTCTGGTATCAAACTTTTGATCACTTAGAGATAACATTTCAATATTTCTTTTTGCTTTCTTTCTTAACAGAGGATATATTTTTTCTTTTTTTTTTAAGGTGAAACTATCATACATTTTTTTCCAGAAAAAATCTATCCTAACATGAAATATGAACTCTAAATGCCCAAAACAGTCTCGAAAAAGAACAAAGCTAGAAGATGTACATTTTTTTATTTCAAACCTTATAAAGCTACATTAATTGAAACAGTGTAGTACTGCTATAAAGGCAGATACATAAACCAGTGGAGTAAAATAAAAAGCCTAGAAATAAAGTCTTCCATATATGGTCAAGTTATTTTTGACAAGGTTGCCAAGAACATTTGGTGAAGGAAATAATGATCCTTTCACTAAATATTGTTAAAAATAATAATTACATGAAAAAGAATAAAGTTGGACCCTTACCTAACACCATATACAAATATTAACTCAAAATAGATAAAAGACCTAAATGTAAATCTTAAGACTATAAACTTTTAGAAGAAAACCTGGGTCATAACAGTTCACAGCATTGAAATTGGCCGTGATTTCTTGGATATGATTTCAAAGGCACAGATAACAACAGAATAAACAAACAAACTTCCTAAAAACAATATTGTACATCCAAAGACAATGTAAAGAGAGTTAAACATTACCGATAGAATGGGGTAAAATATTTCCAAATGCTATATCTGAAGGTATATTAATATTCCAACTAGAAATCCTAAAAATTAGCAACAGTAAAAGCAAACAATACAATTTAGAAATAGGTAAAAGACTAAAATAAATAATGAATCTCCAAAGATTTTAACCAATAAACACACGAATATATTCTTTGCTTAGTTGTCTGCTGGATGGAAAATCTTGTTTCTCTGGTTCTGGTGTGTGTTACCTAATTCTTCTTTGTAGTTAATCTCTTTAGGTATTTTCTCTAGCGCTGGTTTTGAAGACATAAATTCCTTCAGTTTCTGTTTGTCATGGAAGCTTCTTATTTCCCCATCTAATTTGATAGATAGTTGTGCTGGGTAGGAAATTTTTGGCTGGAAGTTCTTTTCTTTCAGAGTTTGGAATATGTTACTCCAAGCCCTTCTGGCTCTCATGACTTGGTTTGGGAAGTCTGGAGTGATTCTAATTGGCTTGCCTCTGAATGTCACTTGGCCCTTTGTTTTTGTTGCCTTTAAGATTCTCTGCTTGGCTTCCACATTGGTCCTCTTGACAATTATGTGGCGTGGGGAATCTCTTCTCTGATCCTGTCTAGAGGGAGTTCTATACGTTTCCTGGACCTGTATATCAATCTCTTGCTCTATGTTTGGAAAATTTTCTGCTATTATTTCTTTGAAGAGATTATTGATCCCTTTGGTTTCACCTTCTTTTCTCTCCTCTATTCTGAGTATTCTTAGGTTAGGTCTCTTAAAATGGGCCCATATTTCTTCAATGTCAGATACCTGCTGTCTGGGTTTTTTTTCCCTGAGTTATAAATTATGCGTTCGTTTTTGGAGTGATCATCTTCAAGGAGCGAGATTCTATTCTCCATGTAGTCTAATTGATTGTTTATAATTTGAATTGAGGCCTTTACCTCAATGATTGCATCCTTTATGTCTTTTAGACTCTCTCTAAATTCTTTTGGAAGGTCCTGTATTAGTTCTACAGTTATATTCCTGATTTGATCTTCTGGAGATCTCTGAATTTCTGTGTTATCAGGTTCTGATAATATGGGGTTGTGGGCATTCATTGCTCTATTGTTGTTCCTCTTTCCCATGATTTCAGACGTTTGTGCCTTCCCTGGGTCACTACGACTTCACTTAGAGTGCTCTGTATCTCGAGTCTGTGGTAATCTCTGCCATCGCTACTCCTTCACTGGGTTGGACTGCAAAATCTCAGACCCAGGGAGATTGATTTTATCAAAGTCCCTAGGCGTGCAGTACAGGGATTTCCCCTTTAGGGGCCAGAATTTCACTTACGGTTATTGTGCGTGTTGATCAGGAGCTTTTGAGGACGTGGTGAACTCGCTGTTACTGCTGGCAATATGGCGCTGCTGTCTTGCCCTCGGCCGTGAGGCTGGAGCTGCTGGCAATATGGCGCCGCTGCCACTCCCTCGGCTGTGAGGCTGGTGTATTTGTTTTCTGGTTTTGAGCTCTGTTCTGAGTCCCTGGGAGGCGTGATGAGCTTGACCACTGGGAGTTTTAGACGTTCTTTGTGTTGAAAGAACTGCTGAATTACACCCGAATGATCCGCAGCTGCTCACTTCAGCTCCTTGTTTCCCTTTCCTCTCTGGAGCCTGGTGCTGTGAGGGAAGATGGTGCCGGTGCGGCCCTGCTGCTGCATTGCGGGCTTGATTTCTGGTCTCTGGTTTTTCTTCTAGTCTTTTTTGTCTCCATCCCTTGTGCTTACATTTTTAATTTCTCTTCTAATGGTGTTTTCTGGCTATGAAAAGCGCTGATTTTGTTGCAATAGAGATTGTGTTTTAGCAGGGCTCGTAAACGCTGCTTTTCTTGGTCGCCATCTTCCCAGAAGTCCCAATTTCTTACTTTGAAACAGGGTCTTGCTATTTTGCTGAGAGTATCATTATATTGCCTGAGGCTGATCTTGAACCTGTGTTCCTCCTGTCTCAGCCTCCCAAGTACTGGGATTATACTGGGATTACAGGCCTGTGCCACCACACCTGGACTCAGTCCCTAACTTGAATCTCTACTCTAATTGGCCTTTTTTAGAGCCTTCTTGGTTGGCCAGTTTTTGCCCCTTAGTGAGGTTTTTGTGGTTCGGCGGGGCCATCCCGCTCTTCCCCCTAGGGAGCTGTTCCCTGGCTGCCCTCTAGATGATTCTTGGAATCTGCACACACCTGTTGTTCTCAGGAGTCAGCTCCTGGGAGGGGTTGAGGCCTCGTTGCATCTGGTCTCCTGAGGCTCTTGTGCCCCAGCCTGGGCTGTCCCTGCCATGGTCATCCTGGTACACCTGTCCTGCACCTGATCGCCCAAGGCCACTTGGCTCACGTCCAAGACAACGTGTTTCCGAGGACGGCTCCTCTGAGCGCCCCCAGCTCCTAGGTCCCCTGCCTTCGTCTGCCTTGCCATTTCTAATCCACACCACGTCGTGCAGAGCTGTGAGCAAGACCCTCTGCGGTGCGAACTCCTGTGGGTGCTGCGCCCTCCAGCTGCGCTGCCTGGGCCCCTGGGCCCCTGGGCATAGACTGTACTTGATTATTTAGGGGTCAAATTGCATTTGTTGCCAAAGCAAGCCATGTGCTTAAAGGCACTCATGCAGCTGCACCCTTCCCCTTCCCGCCCCACCCCAGCCCTGTTGTTACTTTTCCTTGATGTTTATAAACACTGTGCTAATTGTGCAGATCTTAGTCCCTGTGTTTATGGATGCTCTCCTCGGTTCCCTCCCTCTCCTTCCCCACACTCCCAGTAACACCAAGCCGGTTGTTGGTGAAGCGGGGATGCGCAGTGCTCTTGAGACTGTGACCCTGGGTTGGGGGACAGAGCTGCGGGGCCACTGTGCAGGAGCACCTGTCCTGTGCAGCGTGTTCTTGGCGTAGTCCTTCCGCTGTGGACCCCAGCAGAGGTGTGTGTGTGTTTTACTCGGCTCTCAGCAGCTCTTTCCTGGTGTCCCCTCCTTCAGAAAACACACCCGCGGTCTTTGGTGGCGCCTGTATCAGAGCGCCTTTCACTCATGACCCTGGTGGACACCGGCTGCGCTTGTTAGATTTCCCACTCGACGTTGGGAGGCTGGGCCTGTGGTTCCTTCGGGCTGGCTCTGTGCTGGCCCTGCGAGGCCCACTGGATGTGTAAGTGTGTGGCTGGCTCAGCGCGGGGGTTTCAGTGGCCATGCCTCTGGATCTGACGCGCAGGCTCCTAGGAGCTGCTGGTCGGGTGGCACTGTTTTTTAAGGCTGTCCTGCCTTTGGGTGTTTTTGCAGACTCTGTGCTGGTGAACCCAGCATTTTGTTTTAGATACTGGGAATTGAACCCAGTCCTTCTACCTCTGAGTGTCACCCCAGCACTAATTTATTTTGAAGCACATTGTTAGTTGCTGAAGTCTCGCTAAATTGCTGAGGCCGTCCTCAAACCCGTGATCCTCTTTTCTCAGCCTCCCAAGTACGGGGACTATAGGCATGTGCCACCATTACTAGGGATGGAACCCAGGGCATTCTACCTCTAAGCAATACCCCAGCCCTATTTTGTATTTTGAAATAGGGTCTCATTGAGTGGCAAAGAGCGTCACTGAGTAGCTGAGGCTGGCCACGAACTGCGATCCTCCTGTCCCTGCCTCCTGAAGGCTGGGATTCCAAGCTGCGCCCCCACGCCCGGCTGCGCCCAGCATTTAATCTAGACCCATGGAAGCCAAGTGGCTGTGTTCTGTGTGCATCGCCCACTTGCATTCAGTGTTTCTCCCAGACTTTATTTCTGCACAAGTTTTTAAAATGTCAGAATTAAAAACCAGTTAAAAAAGGACAAGTGTTAGAAAAAATAGCTTAAATTATGGGTTGATTTTTCTGTTATTCTTGGCTTTCCGGAAAAGGTGCTTATAATTATGAGTTCTTTGCATTCGCCATTTTGTGTCAGATTTCTGGTTCAGTCTCAGATGTGATATTTTGCATCCAGTTAGAACGAATGAGTCCTGGTTGCTAATGAGTCCTGGTTGCTGTGCAGCCCGGGATCGCGGAGCGTGCCGACTGGCAGGGCAGCCTGTGCTCCTGCATGTGCGTGGCGTGCCCTGGTTCACACATGCTTCCCACGACGCCTCTGTGTTTGTGTTTCTACGGCTACCCTGCCTTACGTCGCAGGGCGTCCAGTGTTTTAGTAGGGCAGACAAGGAGGTGTCCGCAGCATCACCGGTTGCCTTTCACCAGGCTGACCTTGACCCAGGCCCACTGAACCCCAGCCGGTGTGTGTCCTGTCGTCAGAGGGCCGCTGTGACGACCTCCGTGGCGGCTGTCTGAGGAGGAGCCGCCCCACTGCGGGCTGTGACTTGTGGTTGTGGTGCTGTCCCAGAAGAATGCTTGCCTTATTTTTGAAAAAGTAAATTTACCATTATAGAAAAAAGAACGTTATTTCTCAGCCTTTTCTTTTTGCATATTTAACTTTTTCTTAATTTTTGCCTTGGAGCACCAGTGGTTTTACTGTCTGATTCTAAGTGCTGGGCCAGAAAGCTGAAGGAAGGTTATCTCCGTGTATTTTGCCGAGAACACCAAAGCTCTGGGCCAGTCATGAAGAACAGAAAGAGTGCTTCTGGGGACCGGGGAGCCCAGGATCAAGGCGTCTCACCGCGTCCTCACGTGCTGCAGGGTGGACGGGAAAAGAGACAAAGGCTGTGTCCTCACGTGGCAGGAGACGGGGAGTGCAGACCTGGGCGGGAGAGCGCCTTCCGCAGTGGACTGACCCACCCGGGGTCCTCCTGACCTAGACACCCCAGCCCCTCCCAGCATCGGCGCCTGAGGATTTTTGCCGACACTGGATCTTTCGGAGGAGACACGAGCATTCAAATTACAGCTAAAGCCAAAGATAAGCATTAGACATAAGGACTTGGGTAGCTGAAAAGAAAAGGGTAGAAAATGATACGCCGTGCAGACACTAATCGTCAGAAACCCAATTTGCTTATAATCACATCAGAAGAAGACCTCAAGACAAAGAAAGAGGGCTGTTTCATAAAAGCATCAATTCATTACGCAGATAGACGAGCCCCGAGTGTGTGCGCACCGCCAGCTCTCGGCGCGGGGAGCAACCCTTAGCAGAACTAGAGAGATAGACACGTCTGCACTCAGACACGTTGAGCAGCCTCCTTGAGCGATTCCTGAACAGGCAGATTAGAGATGCAGGAGAGATTAGGAAGGTGTGAATTGCACTGTCAGCCCCCATCCAGGTGCTTCACAGACCACCACAGCCACCAACTGCAAGGACCGGCACGCTCCCCACGTGACCACCCAGCCGTAGTAGATATTGAAGGGTTGAAATGCTTGAAATTAGAAATCGGTAATGATAAGATACCCAGGAAGCCCTCAAATATTTGGAAACTAATCTTTATACTTCCAAATAACTAATGAATTGGAGAAAGCTTAAAGGAAATTAGAAAATATTTTGAACTAAATGCTAATGTGACATATATCAAAACCATGTGATGCAGATAAAATGGTCCTTGTGGGGGGGGGAATTATAGCTCTATATGCTTATATTAGAAAAGAGAAGCGCTTGGGAGGTGGAGACAGGAGGATCACACAGGTTCGAAGCCAGTCTCGCTGGCTTAGGAGACCCTGTTTCCAAATTAAAAAAAAAAAATTAATAGGTGCAGTACCACCAAAAAAGAAAAAAAAAAAAAGAAAAAGAAAAGAGAAACTGGGCATTATGGTGCAAGTTTGTAATCCCAGTACTTGGAGGCTGAGACAGGAGGATCTTACAGGTTCGAAGACAGCCTCAGCCACTTAGTAAGGCTCTTAGCAGCTTAGCCCAGAGGTAGAAGGCCCCTGGCTTCCACCCCAGTACCAAAAAAAAAAAAAAAAAAAAGAAAGAAAGAAAGGAAGGAAGGAAGAAAGAACAAAAAGAGCTTCAAATCAGTCACTAATCTTTTGCCCTTCAGAAAGTCAAGCCAAGTAAAAGAAGGGAGATGACTTAATGGAGTAAAACTCAGTAAGCTGGGATATGGATAAGCAAGACCTGAATCAGTACAAGTTTTTTTCTTTTTCTTTTTTTTTTTTAAAGAACCAGAGACAAACATCTGGTTAGACTGGCCAACAACAAAAAGAGCAAATAAAAATTACCAGCGGCAGAAACGTCAGAGGGGCCTCACTCCAGGTCCCGCAGGCATTAGGAGCCTTGTAAAGGGCATTATTTACATGTTTATGCTGATATAGTCTAAAGCCTATGTGAAAAACCCATATTCCTTGAAAGACACACCTTAATTAAAAAAAGTGATACCAGCCGGGCGTGGTGGCGCACACTTGTAATCCCTGTGCTTGGGAGGCGGAGACAGGAGGATCGCGCAGGTTTGAAGCCAGCCTCACTGGCTTAAGAGACCCTGTTTCCAAATAAAAAATATATAAAATAGGTCTGGGAGTGTAGCCGGAGGTAGAAGGGCTTCCAGGAACCCTAGTACCACACACACACACACACACACACACACACACACACACACACACACAAAGTGATACAAAGCTGGGCATGGTGGCGCACGCTTGTCATCCCAGCGTTTGGGAAGCTGAGACCGGTGTTCGCAGACACCTCAGCTACCTAGTGAGGCCCTCTGCAATTCAGGGACACCCTGTTTCAAAATAAAGAATAAAAAAATCGGGCAGGGGCTATAGCTCAGAGGTCGAATGCCCCTGGGTTCCACCCCTATACCCGCAAAAAAAAAAAAAAAAAGAAAAAGTAATACAAGAAGAAACAGAAAACTTTAATATCCCTATATTGATTTAAAAATTAAATTTGCAATAAAATTAGCCTTCACACAAGGACAATGCCAGGGCCTGATGGCTTTCTTCACTAGTGAGCTCTAGCAAGCTGCTGAAGAAGAAACACACAGGTCCTCCAAGAACCCTCCACAAGTGAGCAGGGACAAACCCTCTTCGGCTCACTTTTTCAGAGTCACTTGTCCCTGATACCAAAGCCTTGCAAAGATACCAGGAGCAAGGGGGGCTGGGGACCAGTGTCTGTGATGAAAACAAACAGTTCTTAAAAAATGTTAGAAAATCGGCGCTTGTCTGAACCCACGAAGGGTTAGCTGCTGTGTTACAACCAGGGAAAAAACTGGGCAGAACTTTTGAAACAAGTGTTTTCAGACCAAGGCCAGCAGCCAGTGCTGGGCTGTGGTCTGAGACAAGGGGCACGTTGCAGTTATCCGGGCTGGAGTTGGAGGCAGCTTCCAGGCTGCGGCATGGGTGGGGGAACCTGGCGTTTAACTGAGGGGAGGAGTTGGGAATGGGAGCTTGGGAGCAGAGGTCTGGGGAGGAGGGAATTTTGAGGAGAAAGAGCCCCAGGCACCTGCAGAGGGGGCCCACTGACCTGCTCAGCAGAGTGGTGAGATTTCATGGGCCAGGGATGTCACCACAAAGCAGTCTGTGGACAGTTTCCAGAGCGGCGGGAACTGAGTGCTGGAAGGGACGCGTGTGGGAGTCCGGTGAGCCACCTGTAAGGACCTGGAGGAAGCCTTCCTCCCATGATGTCCTCCAGCACGCTTACTGGAAAGGGCAAGGTCACGGCCGGCAAAGGAAAAAAGTCCTTGGACCTGATTCTGGAATTGCAGAGGTGATACGCTGACACTTGGCGCTTTAGTGTTCAACCAAAAACCGAGGAAACAGGAAAACATCATCATCAGAAGGAAAGTCGGTCACCAGAAACAGACTCACGATCAACAGTGAAACCGCACAGCACAGTGAAAGATGGCCAAGATTCTGGCCTGCACTTGACGGAGGCGTGGAAATGGCTGATGAGCACATGACAGTCTGTTTATTTGCTTAACACCACTGCTCGTCACAGAACTGCTAATTGGAATCGCTGAGGACTGCTTAATGCTTGCCAGAACGGCTCTAACGAAGAAAACTGACGCTGCAAAATTTTGACCCCGATGTGGGGCAGTTCAGCTTTGGGACATTGCTGGGGGTAGTGTACAATGCACAAGCACTTGGAAGAACCTTTTTTTTTTTTTTGCAGTCCTGGGCATGGAACCCAGGGGTTTTCCACCTCTGAGCTACACCTCCAGCCTTATTTTTTATTCTTTATTTTGAAACAGGAGCTCACTGAGTTGCAGAGAGCCTCACAAGTAGCCGAGGCTGGCCATGAACCACGATCCTCCAGTCTCAGCCTCCCAAATACTGGGGTCATAAGCGTGCACCACCATGCCCTCCTTTTTACTAGAAAGGTGAACATATATCTCCCGTGTCACTGAACAGTCGCCCTCCTTCATATTTGCCTAAGAGAACTGAAAACTTTCCCACAAAACATGTATCTACAGGAATGTTTGGAGCAGCTTCCTGGTGAAGCCTGTACCTAACCCAGAGGCTCTCGAGCTGGCCATGTGTAGACATGGTGGTAGAGTCTCAGTGCTTCTGCTGGTTCCTGGAACATGCATGACTTTCATGCATACATTTTTGAGCAAAATAAATAGGAATATTGTTTATCGCACTAGTAATTACTGACACAAGATTATTACTGCGTATACTGTTTATATGGATACAAGGACAAGCTAGTATTTAGATATCAAGTGGCGATAGATACCAGTAGGTGTTTAGGCCAGGCTGGGGCAAGGAGCACTAGAGAAGGGTGATCTGAACGTTCTACATCTTGCTGAGGGCTACCGTAGTACAGGAGGATTCGAGGTTTGAGGACAGCTTCAGCAGTGTAGAGAGACTCGGCAACCTAGTGAGACTCTATTTCAAAACAAAAATAAAATGAGCTGGGGTATATGTCAGAGGTAGAATGTCCCTGGGTTCAGTCCGCAGTAAAAATAAAATTATACTCCAATTTATAATATTTACACAGCCAGCCAGCCAGCCAGCCAGCCAGCTGACCTGCCTCCAAAGAGGTGGATGAAACACTTGTGCCTCTGTCTCTCCTGGCACTTACTACGAAGCAATTGCAAGGTACAGGGTGAGGACGGAGTCATGGGCCCTGCCCTAGGGGGAGCGCCGGCTCTGCTGGAGGCATTGAGGCTGGTGATCAGGACCGCGCTGCCCATGGCGGTAGGCAGGTTGGCCCCGTGAAGAGGCATGGGGGTGGTGGTCTTACACCTGGGAGGACTTGGACTTGAAAAGCTGGAGGTGTAGCTGCCCAGGACGTTTGCAGCGCTGTAGAGACAGGAGGGCACACGATGCCCGGGAGGCTCCCCGGAGGCGGGCTGTGCTACCAGAGCCTCATAGGCGCCGACAGGAGCCATCAGTGCATTGAAGGCACTCAGTTCCTCTGTGGCCTTGGTCAAGGCGCTTAACCCCTCAGACCCTTCCTGTTTACCCAGTGGTACCCGCAGCCCTAATGAACCCAGGCATCTCTGAGGACCCAGGAAGGCAACGTTGAAATCTCCTTAAGCCCAAGCTCAGAGCTAGAACCTTGTCTCACCCTGCGTATTCAAGAGTTTCTACTTTTTGCGAGTTTCTTTTAATGAGGAAGCAGGTTCTGAGAACATTAATAAGTGAGCTCTCTGCGTTTTCTTCATAAATTGTGATCAGAAAGCCAGAGCTCTGCAGAGGGAGCGGCCCCGGGAACACGCTCGGTAAACACTGTGCTATTGGTGTTCCGATATTAAGTTCCTGCATTTCATAATGTCCTTAGGGAACAGGGGATGATTTGATATTTTCTGAGATTGCCGCAAAATGCAAGTTATTGCTGTAGCATTGCCCAATTACTCTGTACTTATTTTACTTAGACTTTAGTAATTGGAAATAGATGAGATGTCAGGACATTGTGTTTTGCTGATTATATTACCCAAGTCTTCTCTAATCAATTCTTTCATTCCAAATATCCATCATGGCTGCAGGCTGTTAGGAGAAGAACCTTATGGAGGATTCCTAGGGGGAATGAAGGAAATAATGACTTTGGTCTCGGGGGCTGCACAAGTGTCGGTGCCTCTGCACATTCCCCTGAGCCCCCTAGCCGCCTGGGCATGAGGACGGGGCAGTGACGGGGACACAGGGTCAGACAGAATCCAGGGTCCATTCTCCACCGTGCTGCAGCCCCCTCTGTGCCCTTCCCTGACCTCTGCATCACTGCCGAGGGAGGAGCAGGCCTCGTCCGTCCCAGGGACACTTGGGGACACTCTGCAAACGCCTCCCAGGGTGACGTCTAGCTGGGTCATCAGAGGGGGCCTCCCAGGGTGACATCTAGCTGGGCCATTCGAGGGGGGCCTCCCAGGGTGACGTCTAGCTGGGTCATCAGAGGGGGGCCTCCCAGGGTGACGTCTAGCTGGGTCATCAGAGGGGGCCTCCCAGGGTGACGTCTAGCTGGGTCATCAGAGGGGGCCTCCCAGGGTGACGTCTAGCTGGGTCATTAGAGGGGGGCTGCCCCTTCTCTTGTGTGATGACAAACCATCGTCCTCTAAGCCCGACACCCCTCAGGTCTGTTTGGGTTCCATCTCCGGGCCCTCCCCTCAGGAACACCGTGGGGATGTGCTAAGCACTGGGGAAGTTTGCTGACCTTTTCTAAAACCTGTTTTTTCTTGTCCCTTTTATTTTTGTCAACAGAGGAATTAAGGAAGCTGAGCTGGTCGGGAATCCCTAAGCCGGTTCGTCCAATTACGTGGAAGCTTCTCTCAGTAAGTCCGTGTGCCTCTCGCTTGCCCAGCCTCCTTCCTGCGAGCACAGCTGCCCGCTGCCCACTGCTCAAGTAGTGGCCTGCCAGCCCAGCCACTGTCCTGTCTGGACTGCCTGGGGACAGTGCTCGACCAGGCTAGAGATGGTCGATGCCTATCCTCTGCATAATTTCAAGGTTGATTTGACAAGGCTGTAGGAAGTGAGGATGGGCAATAACTTGTGACAGCTGTATTCTTTTTCTCTGATTTTTACTATTTAAAAAATTGTTATAATCTGCTCAAACCCGTGATAGAAGTATAGTATAAATTATTCGGCTGAGTAGCTGAATTAAGAAATTGGTGACACAATTTTTTTTTAAAGTATTCGTAATGCTGTTAGTAAAGAAAAATAAAAAGACTAAAAGACAAAGTCGATGCTGGAAGTCGTTTGTTTCTGTGATGGTGAGCAGAGTCAGGCCCCTCAGCCCGGCTCGGGAGCGCGTCTGGAGGCCTTCCAGAGGAGCCGGTGGGTACTGGTTGTGGTCTCCCTGTTCTCCTGGCTTGACACAGGAGTGAACTGGGCCCTGCCCAAAATTCCAGCATGGTTTATAGACAGCTTTCTTCAGTTTTCCTTTTTTATTGTTTTTGGAGAAAAGTCATTAGGGAATGGTAAGTGTCTCCTCTAAATTGGGTCTGACTTCCAGTGTTTAAAAGACTCTTTCTTGCTAATGAGTCTTAATAAATTCGCTGCTTAGTACTTCGCAATCCTAAATGCAGATTCAACTCTCAACAGTGAATATTTATTGATTAAATATTCTCTTGCAATTAAAATTAGACCTGCTGTGATTGCTTATATTTTTATTTTATTTTTTATTTTATGCGTTTGCATCTAGTTTTCTTAATGTCCTCCAAGAGGATGTTACAAGCTTTTCACGTTGGTTTGTAGGAAGTTCTGGTGAAGATCCCTGAACGGTCCCTTTCTCTGAGGGATGTGCGGGGCCCGGGTGCACAGTCCTCTGAGTGTTTTTGTACTGTTCTTTTCTTTTAGTTTGGAGTCTGTGCACTTTCCTGATGTGCTGGCCTGGGTGATGACCGTGTTCACAGGCCCTGGGTGTCAGAGGGCAGGAGCAGCAGGGGGAGGTGGGCGTCCACCCTGCTGATGGAGATGGAGGGCACAGACCTGGGCGCCTCTGCAGGAGCACTGGCAGTGCCGGCCAGAGAGCACCAGTGTTCTCAGGCACATCTGTGTCAATGCCAGGGGACTGTGCTTGGGAGATAGTCCAGACCAGACACTGGGCTGCGCCTGGGGCCGGGACCACAGCGGCGCTCTCCTGGATGGTTCAGGATGTGCGGGACTCGTGTGTGGACCATGGAGCGGTGTGGGCCAGGGTGAGGGCCGAGGAGACTTGGAAATGTAGTCTCTACGGCCATTGCGGGAGGAGGCGGAGGCCAGTGACACAGCTGGACGGTGGTGCTCATTCCTCTTTGGGGACTGGATTGGTGGGTGAAGGAAAGCTAAATCTCAGGCTGGAGTGTAAAGCCTGTCCTTGCAAAGTGGGCACCAAGGAGAGGGGCCGTTCCAGGGAGGCTCACACTCTCAACAGTGCCGGGCAAGGCTCCTTGGGACGGTGGCATCTCAGCTGGGCTGCCAGTGTTTGCTGGGTGAGGGAAATGGGGAGCTCCCAAGATTTAGGGGTGCAGTGGTGTGGACAGGAAGGCCAAGGTTGGGCAAGCTGCCCATCAGGCGCCATCGGGGGCAGGTGGTAGGAGCCACGGGAGGGGACCAGGAGGAGGCCGGGTGCGTAGTGGCCTCCCAGCCCCCGGTACCTGGGCTTTGTCCTGAAGGCTTTGAGCCGGGTGCTGAGGCTGCTTCTCGACTTGGAAGACCCATAGTGTGGTCTGCACAGCAATTCGATGGAGACTTATCGAGCACTGTGTGTGTTTCAGGAGCCGTGTTTGGTTCAGGGAGGGAGAATGAGCAAGTCCCAGCCCCTCTGGGGCTGCAGACTAGAGGAGGCTGCCTGCCCTTCCTACGTCCCCCAGGACAGGCCTAGGGCCTTCCTGTAGCACCCGTGTCCTCGGGGCACCACTTGCCCCCTTCTTGAATGCTTGCTGCATGCCAGGCTGGGCACACGTGGGCTCCATCGGCGCAGAGAGCTTTCCCTGGGGCTGAGGCAGGTAGATCATCTGCAGCTCTGCTTCAGTGTCTGGCAGGGCGAGCAGCCGCCATGCCCGGGACTGGCTCTTGGGAGGTGGTTAGAGCTGGGAGAGGGCTGGGAAGGGAGTGGAGGGGCCAAGGCCACAGGAAGTCCCTGGCCCTCTTCCATTGGAGTTGCTGACCCAGGAGCCTCTCCCGAGCCTCCTTCCCTGTCCAGTGGCTGCTCGTGGGCAGCCAACCCACAGGCTTCCTGTGATCCGAGGTGCGGGAGCATTTGCAGGAGACCGTCACCCGCCCGAGTCCGTGAGCTTTTCTCATGCCTGCCTCGGCCAGGCCCTTTGCAGATCTGGGGGTCATGAAGGTATGTGGGAGAATGGCGGAGGGAGAACCCAGCAAGCGATTCGAGCTGTGGAGGTGCAGGAAGGGGTCTCTCCAGGAAAGCTGCCTGTGGGTCATTCTCTGAGTCCCAGGGATTTGCCTGGCTTCCTGTTCAACAGCCCCGGGACGTCGCAGACCAGTGCCTAGGCCATGCAGCAACCTGGAATGTGGGCTGGATCCGGGCATCGGGGGCACCGACTGCTGTGAGCTTGGAGCCTGTGCATCCTGGGTGCACAGAGCCGCAGCGACGGTGGGCCGGCCCTCACCTGGGATTGTCTGTTCTGGTTGCTTCTTAAGTCACCTGTCAGCTCAGGAAGTACTGTGCTTCCTTGGGACCTTGTGTTTAGGTTGTAGAGTGCTGTTTTAGGACACTCAGGCTCCACCAAGGACAGGACCAGGGCACGAGCTGGCCAGGAAGCGTCATGAAAGCCATGCAGCCCCCTGACGGCACCAGTCCTGGGCGCTGGACTGGGGGTCAGGCTGTGAGTGGGTGGGACGTGGGATGCAGGGGTCCCTCCCGGTCACTCAGTCCTGCCAGGACAGAGAAGGAAGAGGTCATTGCACGTCTAGATTAGAAAGACAGGCGACCACAGCTTGTTGGACTGTGAGCCCAGCCCGGCACACGGGTGGCTGTCCCCATACGTCTGTGCTCTGCCATCAGCAGGATCCGGGGTCCTGGAGAGGTGTTACTGCCAGCGGATGAGCAGGAGGCACGGCTCCTGCTGGTTTTGAAGGAGTAACAGGTGTAATCTGGAATACTCCACCAAACCACCAGCAGTGCTATTTCATGTTTAAATTCCGTGCAGGCAGTGTAGCACCTTTTTAAAAAATTAGTGCTGTAGAGAATCATATTTTCGACTCTCTTTTAATAACTGTTTCAGAAACATCGAACAAAAACTAATTAAACATTTAACATTTATGCTAGTGAGTATGATGGTTAAAATGATAAGCAAAACCATGGTACCACCGTATCTCCTTTCAATACGTGGAGGTGGCTTGCATCTGAGCGTGGTGGGAGGGCGCACGCTGATTTTCGTGTCATCGGGACAATTTAGCTGTGAGTATATGCATGCATTGTTTTACATTTATGATTAGTGTTTTTATAGCATGCTAATACAGCAATTAAGTTTTCTGTAGTTCTGTCATTTAAAATTCATTGCATACTTGGATCTGTTTCATTTGCATAATTTCCAGTCTTGCTTAATTATCGAAGGCCGCGCGCGCATGCCTTTCTTTAGGCGCAGGGCCGTGGGGCGCGTGGGGCTCATCGCTCGCGACCTGATGCCTTACTAATCTGTCTCTGTAAGTTAAGATGTGGGGCTAGGAAGCATTCCCGGGGTCACTAAGCTTCCCCGAGGAGCCTCTGGGGTCAGAGGCGCGTCGATGTCGACACACTCCTGCTGACCGCTGGTGGCCGCTGGCCTGGCATCGCCCGCCTGCCACCGTCTGCTGCATGCAGCGCCCTGCTTGGGGTCTGCAGGGCTTTGCCTGGGCCTTGCTTGGCCCGGGCCGCTTCTCTGTCTACCTTGTGCCCAGTCTGTCCTCCTCCATCTTCTCCAGGATCACAGCAGACCAAGCCAGGAAAGCGTGCTGGCCCACGTTTCCTCCTCATACACCGTCTCAGGCTTCTGTCTCCCTGGGGCCCAGCACACTGACGTCATTGATTCATTCAACAACGGGTCTCCAGTGTCTATTGTCAGAGGGCTCAGTCCTTGGGGATGACTTTGAACAAAGGGAGGAGAGCACTTTCTGATGATTTGAGAGGAAGGGGAAATTGAATGGGCGGAGGTGATGAAAGTTGCCGTAGAAAGAGCCTCAGAGCCGGGCGTGGGCACAGCTTGGAATCCCAGCACTCGGGAGGCTGGGACGGGAGGACGCAGTGCCCTGACAGCCTCAGCTACTTAACGAGGCCCTTTGCAACTCAGTGAGACCCTGTTTCAAAACAAAGAATAAAAAGTAAGGCTGGGGGTATAGGTTGGAGGTAGAATGCCCCTGGGTTCCATCCCCAGTACTGTTAAAAAAAAAAAAAAAGCGCGTCAGGCAGGCTGAGCAGGAGGCCGCGAGGGGCTGTGATTGGGCGGCTCCGAGGGGCCGGAAGGCGGAGGGCTGCTTGTCCCCGTGGTGTCTGTACAGGCGCGCTCAGCTTGCCGCCGCTCGCCTGTGGGATGTTTTTATCATCCGCGTGCCCTCTGTAGTCCTGTGCTGAGGGCAGCGTGTGGATCAGCGGCTGCCTGTGTTGAGCGCAGTCCAGGATGCCGTGTTGTTCACGACAGCCTAGCATCTTGTGTGTGCAGCAGTGACGAGATGGCCTGTGTGTGAAAAACAACCTGTGTCTGGAACGCCCCTCCATTATCAAGGACACACGACTGTACTTCAGTACCTGCTCGTTAGAAACTTGAGTGCCGTGATCCAGGTGCATCCGAGCAAACGTGTGTGACTAGGTGATTCAGGCTACAGAGCGGATGCTCGGGGCATGCCCTAGCTGACCTGCGTCCAGGTAGCCGAGGGCATGTGTCTGGATTCTAGCAGTAGCCTTGCTGCCGCGGCCTGGCAAGCCTGAGTGCCGATGTTTTTCAGGTCAGCTTTGCATGGGGGACCTGGAGCTCGTGGTCCCTCTCGTGGTCACAGGGGGCTGCCATGGCTCCAAACTGCCCTTATTCACTGTGAGTCTCACAGCAGCCAAGAAAAGCCCGGAGACTGGCTATAATGCCTGCACTGGCTCACCCCTCTGCCTGGGCCTCTCGGCCACATGGCCACTGGGATGGTGTAGCTGTGGTTCATCCTGGTCCAGTCCCATCCTGGAGGAAGGGGCTCCCACCTGTACCACATGGATTGAGAAAGGAGACATGGCTTCTGGAACATCATCAGGGCTCTATAAATGAAGGATGAATACACTTAGCTGGAAACAGTGATGTCTACTGCGGATGTGGAGGCACCCTGTGGAGACATTTCTCCATTCACTCATCATTCAAACATGAACTCGCACAGTCAGAGCCTGCCTGCCTCCCTGCCTCTGCCTGCTGCGGCTGGCGCAGTGTGGGGCTGCCTCTGATGTTGCTTCTGGGCAGGTGCTGCTCAGCTCGAGTGACTGGCCCACCTTGGGAGCCTGGTGACTCCACCGTGAAGAACTGACCAGTAAAGAGACACCGGAGAGGAGGTAGCCACGGCTTTACAACCTCTGGGGAAAAACAAGGCAAAAGTCTTCCTCATACAGAACACAGGAAACGGTGTAGAACACTGTTATCAATTGGACTTAAGGGAAATTTAGAACTGGTACTGTGTGAGACATGAAAAGACAGCCAGAACTCAAGAAACTCAGCACTGAGAAAACAAATAACCCAATCAAAAAGGGCAAGTGAACTAAATAGACACTTCACAAAAGAAGAAATTCAAATGGCCAACAAATATATGAAAACATACTCAGTCAACATCATTAGCAATCAGAGATGTAAATCAAAACTACCTTGAGATTTCACCTAACTCCAACTAGAATGGCAGTCATTGAAAACACAAACAACAACAGATGCTGGCGAGGATGTGAAGTGGGAACTCTAAAAGATTGTTGGTGGGATTGCAAATTAGTGCAACCACTTTGGAAAACAGTATGGAGGACCCTCAGAAGAATAGGAACAAACTTACCATATGATCCAGCAATACCGCTTCTGGGTATCTACCCAAAAGAAAGGAAACCAAACTACCAAACGAATGCATGCGTTTCTGTGTTCATAGTCACACATTTCACTATTGACAAACTGTGGAACCAGCTAAGATGTCCGTCAACAGATGAATGGATTACAAAACTATGGGATATGGACACTGGAATTTTACTCAGCCATAAAGAAGAACAAAATTATGTCATTTACAGGGAAATGTAATCTCACTTATGCTAAGTGAGATTAGTCAGTCACAAAAAGTAAGAAATCGGATGCTCTTTCTAATATGCGGAAGCTAGGGAGAAAAGGGGTCACAGGAGGAACTCGAGACGAAGAAGGAGAAACCATAGAGAGCAAATAAAGTGACCTGCCTGGGGGGAGGGGGGGGGAGAGGGAAACTCCCTGACGTCCATCATGCACATTCACAGATCAAAGCCAATCACTAGGCCAAACATGAGCCGGAGGGGGTGAGGGGCGGGAATTGGGGAAGGGCTAATTGACCGTGTGCCTGTGTGCCTCCACCATCTTCATTAAGATGTATGAATACATGCACCAATAAAAAGAAGGAAAGGAAAGACAGCCACAGATGGGGGTATATGACTATAATGTATGTATTAGAAAAAATATAGAATGTATATGAAGTTCAGAAAATCCTTTAAGAAGATAAACAGCATGATTACAAGGTGGGCAAAAAGCCAGGCGTGGTGACACATGCCTGTAATATCATTAGCTGGGAGGCTGAGATGGGAGGATGCTGGGCTCAAAGCCAACCTCAAATTAGCAAGACTTTACTTCAAATATAAAAAATTAAAAAGGGCCGGGGGTATGGCTTGGAGGCAGAATGCCCCTAGTTTCAATCCCCAGGACCTGAATGGATGAATGAGTGAGTGAATGAATGAGTGAATAACTAAATCACTGTGGCCAAAGGTTTGAACAGATACTTATCTGAAGGAGAGATGTATTAGCTGCATGAAAGATGCCCACTGTCATTAAAAGCCGGTACCTCCCCCAGCAGCATGGCTGATAGTTAAGAAGATCCCAGCATAAGTGCCGGAGGGAAAATGTGTCTGGGATTCTCTTACATTGCTGGTGGGGTGTACAATGGCGTGACCTTGTTGGAAAACGATCCTGCGGTTCCTTAGAATACTGACCGTACCCCTACATTAGGACCCAGTAACTCCACCTCGAGGTATTGAGCCATGAGAAGTCAAACCTTGTGTGCTCTGAAATCTCGTGCAAGAACATCCATAGCAAGCTTTGCGCATAGAGGCCCCCGCCTGGACACAGCCCAGGTGTTCCCCACAGGTGACCGGCTTAGCAAGCCAGCATAGCGCCATGGCGGGATACAGCTGTTGAGTCCTGCGGCAACTGGGCTGAACCTTAAGAGAGCGTGTGCAGAGTGCACGTCCCGGGGATTCTGGTCGGGGCCTCTCTGGTGAGGAGGCGGACAGGCTGCAGAAGCGCCCGGCAGCACAGGCCAGTCCAGCTCTGCATCTTCCTGGGTACGGGAGCCATGCAGCCGATACCCTGGGCAGAACTCACAGAACCAGCTGAGAATGAGCACGTTTTAATCTTTACTTGTGCATCAGTAATGCTAATTTAAAAGGTAGAAACAAGGAGAAGGGAAACGCCAAGAAGCAGGCAGTCTGCCCTGGATGTGGCGCTTCCTGGCCACCAGGGCTGCCTGGCCTTTATGAATTTAGGTCCCTGATGTACTGCCACTGTGGCTGGCGAGCGCCCACGAGCCTTTGAAAAGTACTTGTGGATTTGCCCAAGTGCACCTGTAACGTGTGTGTGTGAGAGAGGGAGGGGTGGGAGGGAGCTCTGAGAGAGAGACTGTTCAGATTCTTAATTCCTTGTGGTCTGTGAGACAGCTGGGGTTGCATAGGTGGTGTGTGTGTGGGGGGTGTGTATTGGGGATTGAACCCTTGCACACACGAGGCGAGCACTCCTTAGAAGCTCAGGTATCCCAGCCCCGCACAGGCGCTGCTGGCCCTTGTCTGGGGCAGTGTCCTGCCGGGTGGTGGTGGTGTGCAGTTCCCTGCACTGACCTGGCCGAGGGCTGCCGGGCGCTGCTGGCGTGTGTCTGCCAGTGTGTCAGCCAGCGCTTCTTCTCTGTCTACGGCTCCCCCGGCCCATTTGAGATGGGGCCGTTCTATTCCATAGCTGTAGCTGAAGCCCTGTGAGCATGCACTGGTCACATACATACATGCTGGTTCTTCTTCTCACCCAGGGTTACCTTCCCGCCAATGTGGACCGAAGGCCAGCTACTCTGCAGAGAAAACAGAAGGAGTATTTTGCCTTCGTTGAACACTACTACGACTCCAGGAAGGAAGAAGCGTACCAGGACACATACCGGCAGGTGGGTCTCCCTCCTCCTCCTGTGTCGCTACAGGAGCGGTGACCACTGGCAGGAGGAAGGTTTTCATCTAACCTGGCTTGGATTGGGTCACAGGTCTTTATTTTCTAATAGACAAATACATTTTGTGAACCAGCAGCAGATTTCCTCTAATGGTAATTCTGTGCTTGCTGCAGTGCCTTCTACACAAGTGCAGACGCAATTGGATTCGGGCCTTGTGGAGGGGGTCCTGGGGACTGAGCCCTGGGCCTCGCAACCCTAGGCCAGAACTCCGCCACCGAGCTCACCCAGCCCTGAAAAGGGCATTTTCAATTGGAGTTACAGAATCGAGGCTGAACAGGAGCAGTGCCCCATGCTTAGCTCTTGGGTGATGGTGGCTGGATGTTTTGTGTCTCGGCAGGTGTTGTCTGGGAACTCAAGGCTGTTCTTGAGGGGCCAGGCCAGGCTTTGGTCAACTGCACCATGACAGAAACCCGCTGGGATGGAAGGTGCCGGCGTCTGTGGCACGGCTCGGCTGGGATGTAGATAGACACGAGGTGTATCAGTCATGAATTGTGGGCGGGGCGCACCTCCGTGCATAGCCAGAGATACAGCCGGCGGATCGTGTTGCTCCTCAGTTCAATAAAAAACGAGTGCAGTTACATTTTCCTGAGCAGCCCGTCTGCAGATGATGTGCATCATGGGAAAACCAATTAAAGTTGATTTACAGTTCACGGCACCTCTAGAATGTGCTGACAGAGGAGTGCTTTGAGGACGTCATGATCCCCGCTCTTTCTACTCTGTGGGATTCTGGATTGGTTTCGTGGCCATCTCTGAGTTGATTCCTGAGCCTTTCCCTTCGCCGGCCGTGCTTCAGGGTAGAGGGGCATTGCCAAGTTCTCTTACCTCTGATTGGAGTACCCATGACTGTTTGTCAGTTTGGTGTAGATCTGTTAGAAAGGTCTGAAGCCGGGCCTCGCCTGGGGTTCACAGCTAGCGCTTCTCCAAGCCAGCTCCTCAGGACTAGTCGGGTGCCGCAGCCGGGGAAGGGGCACCGACCGGCTAAGAACAGGCCAGTGGGAAGGAGCCAGCCCCGCCCCTGCGCTGCCCACCCGGAGCTGGCCAGTCTCACCCCAGTGGCTCCTGGCCATGCTGGGCTGCCCCCAGTTCCTCTGGGGCTCATGGATTTCAGGTCATGTTTGGATTTGGGTAGGGGAGTCCTGGTAAATTTCTCCACATCACTGTTGTTAGCAAATGGACAAATCTGTTGTTGGAACCTGTTTCCAGGGAATTTTTACTCCATAAGACGTACAGAGGCTGCGACTGACATGCTTCTGCAGGGTTTGCCAAGCGTCCTTCTGTTAGGATCCTCTAGACGAAGAGTTGATCAGAGACAGGCCGCACACGTTTACCTACCTATGTGCAGGAACAGCGAGCCGATGCTGTCTTGAGTCTCCACTGCTTCTCAGTTAACGTCGCGAGGAGGGCGTGAGATGAGGCGTGCTGGGCTTTCCTGTCCACCTTACTTCTTGGAAGTGGAGCAAATGAGCCTCTTGAGCTGGCAGCCTGGTTTTCTTGCTGCCGCAGGCTGCGAGGCCAGGCAGAGCGGGCCCTGCCCGCCCCCTCTGGCGGCCCCGGCATGCCCACACCTGTTTTGCCCTTTCTTCATTGGCTGGTTGTGCGTTTACCGTTCTGCTGAAATCGTAGTGTCCAAGCTACCTGGAGCTGGTCAGAGTGAGAAGCCCGGTGTGCTGGTGCGTCTTCCCTCTGTGGGTCAGTCTACAGATGGCCACGGCCTCTGCCCCTTGCCCAGGGCCAGCCTTGAGGGGCTCCCTCCCTCAGTGCTGGCAGGCTGTGAGGTAGGGAATGTGTGCTGTCCTGTGCAACCCCAGTCCCCGGGATGTTAAGACTCCTCCTGGTCCTGGGCAAGGCTGGCTCGCAATGACCCAACTGGGCAGCGCTCTGGTTTAAGATGTGCACGCTTCTCTCTGCAGGGCTGTTGTCCTGGAGGAGTGGCGGTGACAGAGAGCTGGCTGCTGGGGGTGTTCTGGTGGTGGTGGGGCCGGCCGTGAGGCCCGCTGTTCCCGGGTTTCCGTGTGGGTGCCTCTTGCCCCACGAGTGTTCGCCTCTTCCACGTGGGGAATGGTGTTGCAACTCGTCTCAAGGTGGCCAGGCGGGAGGCTGCACACATGGCTGACTTTCTAGTGCTTCCTCTGGAAGCCGTCCTGGATCCCTCGAGGACCTCGTGATGGAGCGGGAAACCCGCTTGTCTTCTGGACGGCGCTGTCACGGCCGAGACCCTGCACACTATCGATGTACTTGGATTGCTCTCCGTGTCAGAGGCTGGAAATCAATGTTTACTAATTGCTATGGATTATGTTACTAAAGAGCTGAGGGCCCGCTCTCTTCCTAATCACGCAGCAACACGCGTGGGCAGGGAGGCATCACACAAGCCTGTCATCCTGGGACGGGGCGTGCCCCGGTCAGATGGGAGGCTTGGATACCTCGCCCACGGCAGATCCTGGTAACAGTTAGTGTCCCCAGAGAGAGCGGATTCAGAGGCAGAAGGAGTAAGCTTGCCATGAAGCTCTGGTCTTTTAATCATAATATAGTGTTTGAGATCATTGTCATTTTTTAGAATAAATGTGTCTTTCTCTCTCCTCTCCAGATCCACATAGACATCCCTCGGATGAGCCCCGAAGCGTTGATACTGCAGCCCAAGGTGACAGAGGTAAGCAGAGTGGTGGCCGGGAAGTCCCTGCTCCTCAGGGGCTCCTTCCTGTGCTGACAGGGCAGCGGGGATGCCTGAGGGCTTCTCCCAGGAGCAGAGGGTGGCCAGCATCTGGGGACTTGGCTCTAGTGGATATAATTGCTGGTAGGAATCGCTAATTGTTCATTAAATTTTTTTTTCTGTGTAATATCTATTTACAAAAGAATTTATCCTCCTGTCTCAGCCTTCCAAATACTGGGATTACAAATGTATGCTACCATGCCCGGCTGTCCTATTTGATTTTGAAACAGTGTCCCTGCTAAGTTGCTGAGGCTGGCTTCAAATCTGTGATCTTCCTGTCTCAGTCTCCTAAATACTGGAATTACAGTGCCACCACATTGGGTTCACTTCTCGATCCTTAAATTTATAGGGCTGACACTGGGGATTGAACCCAGAGGCATTCTACCTCCACGCTACACCCTCAGCCCGTTTTGTTTTGAAACCTGGTCTTGCTAGGTTGCTGAGAGTTTCGCTACCTTCCTAAAACTGTTCTTGAACCTGCGATCCTCCTGTCTCAGCCTCCCAAGTACTGGGCTTAGAGATGTGCACTATCATGCCGGGCCCTCATCTGATATTTAAATTTCCCTCACTTTATTTGACCTTTTTCCTGCCGATGGCCGTGGGAGCTGTTCCTACTGTTTTGCTGTTGGGATCAGGGTGGCTGGAACCACCCACGTTTATACAGGTGCCCGCCGTGAGGGTTTCTCTGAGGCGTTTGAGAGGAGCCTGGTAGCTGCGCCGTCAGGTGTGTGCTGGTCACTCCTCATGGTGACGTCAGTGTGCTTTCCAGGGTGTTTTGCTGCCGAGGCTCCCCTGCAGAGAGTCGGGGTTCCTGCAGTCCCACGCCTGGCCAGCTCCTGACCTTACCATGCCTCTCGAGTTTTGTTGCTCTGCTGGATAATCTTAGCGTGCACCTAGTGCGTCATCTCTTCTGTTTGTGGGCATCTCCCGTGCTCTCTCCTCTGGGAGATGCCTCTCTCTGTCTTTGGCTCGTTTTCCTTTGGGCTGCTGACCTAGCGTGTGAGTGTGGTTGATCTCTGTATGTATGGGCTTCTCACTGGCAGCGCTGTGTTGCAGACATCTTCTTCCAGGCTGTGGCTCTTGTCTCCCTTGCTTCCTGGTGGCTGTGGATGATGAGAAGTCCCTTGTTTTGTGTAGTTGAACTTGTCGCTCTTTTCTTTTGTGGTCAGCACCGGGAGGCTTCACTTAAAGTATCATTCCTAGCCGGGCATGGGGGCGCACGCTTGTAATCCCAGCGTTTGGGAGGCTGAGACAGGAGGATCATGCAGGTTCAAAGCCAGCCTCAGCTACTTAGTGAGACCCTGTTTCCAAATAAAGTATAAAATAGGTCTGGGAGTATAGCCCAAAGGTAGAAAAGCCCCTGGGTTCTACCCCCAGTACCACGAAAAAAAAAAAAATAAAGCATCGTTCCTTGGCTAGAATCATAACGGCATTCTCCCCTTTTTTATTCAGCTAAGGGTTTTTCCCTTCATGCCCCCGTTTTGCTTCCCTGTACTCGATGGCTGTGTCTGCAAGAGCAGGCAGGCCCGGCTCCATTGCGCGCTGCGGCTTCCTCTGTGTTTGCGGCAGAACTTTAGCTTTGTGTGGCTGTTACGTTCACACCCGCCGGTTTGGCTTCGCAGTCTTGTCCCAGTGTGCGGACGGCTTTCCCCAATGCCGTCCTGATAGCGAGGTTGGCTTCAGTGTGTCACTCTTTGGCAGGGACTGCACACCCGTCCCTCCTCTTCAGAACCGACGGGAGCTCGCCTTTGCTTGTCTACACAAGTCTCAGAGCCAGACTGCCAGGATTCGTTTTGCTTTGCTTCCAGTGTCCGCTGGACTTGTGATTGGAAGTGCGCGGGGGTCTCCAGATCCATTGGGAGCCTTGACATTTTTATGAAATGTGGTTTTTGATTTTATGAACATACCAGTTCCCCAGCTTTTTAGGCCATTTATAATGCCTTTCAGCAGACATTGAATTTTTTTCTCAAAAAGGGTCTTGCAGATATTTTATTAGACTTCTTTCTAATTATCTGGTATTCTGTTGCTAAAATAAGGGGTATTTCTGTAAAGCAAGATTTTCTTACTGTTTGAAATATTGTTTTGCATCTTAATCCCTCAGTAAATGCACGTTTAAACTCTGATGTCTTGTCTCCGTAGTAAATCTGTTTAAAAAAATATTCCAGGGCAGTGAAAGCCAAAGTAAGGAGAGACGTGATTTTCATCAGAGTGGCAGCTCAGGAGTGCCTGCTTGTCCTTCCCAGCGCTGTGCTTGTGGGATCAGAAAACAAGAGAAGAACAGCTGGGCGTGGCGGCGCACCCTTGTAATCCCAGCGTTCAGGAGGCTGAGACTGGAGGATTGTGGTTCGCGGACAGCCTCAGTGACTTAGTGAGGCCCATTGCAACTCAGTGAGACCCTGTTTCAGAAAATAAAAGACTGAAAAAAAAAATAGGGCTCGGGTGTAGCTCGGAGGTACAGTGCCCCTGGGTTCTATCCCCAGCACCGCAAAAACAAAACAAATAAGAGAAAACATACCGTGACCTCCGTTTTTCCTAATTTTTTAATGGATGCTAGACCTTTGCTTTCTCTTTATGTAGTTTTTCCTTCCATGCATCACATCCTTGCAGAGCTGACCTCGCAGGCTCTTGGGTCCGAGGATGGGTCCAGAGTCCCACCTGAAGCAGGTGTCCCATGGGCCCTGGTCGGTGTCCTCTGGGCTGTAGAGGCCTTGCTCCTCCTTGGCGGTGGGTCTGCACAGCCCCTGCCTCTCCCCTGGAGGTGTGGCTGCTGCCCAGGTCCCTGCTCAGGGAGGCTGCGGGCTGAGCAGGCCACTGCAGCCTGCTGGGCGGCTGGACCCTGCGAGGGGCTGTCTCCGGTGGCCTGGCCCAGCACCGGGTAGCAGCTGTGGATGCTGGACCACAGCTTTAGGAGCAGCCAGGGCTGTAGGAGCAGCATTGACATGCTGGGCTTGTGCCGGCCAGCAGGCAGGTGGAATTGGGATTTGGGCAGTAGAGGGGAGGCCTAGATGTTTCTGCGGTTGACAGCAAATCCATCGCGAGCGTGGCTTCGCCGGCGGAGTCCATTGCTGTCTCCGGTCCTTGTTCTCTGTCAAGAAGTTGGCTGTGTGTCTGCGCGTGGCTTTGACATTCCTCCTCACGTTTGCATGGAGAAGGGCGCAGGCTTCCCTTCCAAGTCGTCTACGCTGCTAATGGAGCTTCTGCTTCTCCTCCTGGCTCAACGCAGAGCTGTGGTGTCCCCGCTGTCCAGGAGCAGGTTGGATTCTAGATGTCCTGCACTACAGTCGGGCTCTGACCGCTCAGAAGGACTTCTGCTGCAGCAGCCCTATCTGGCCGCACCTGCCTCTTCCTTCCCTGCTGAGGCCAGGCCTGCGGCGGCTCCCTGCTCCTCAGCTTTCCATCTCCCCCCTCCCCTGTGTTTCCTCTCCTCTCTTCCTCTTCCTCCTGTCGGCTTCATTGAGGTGGAATTTATCTTCAGTTAAATGTGCCGCTTTTAAGTTTGCAGTTAGATGTGCTTGCCACCCGTAGATAGCAGCGCGGAGCCATCTGCGTCACGCTCTGGCACGTTCCACCCCCTCGGTGGACCTGTCCTGGCCCTTTGCTCCCAGGCCTGTCTCCTCACCCCCTCCTCCTGCCGATCTGCTGATCTGCTTTCTGTCTCCAGAGTTTTGATTTGTGGAATTGCGTATAAATGGAACCGTACACACTGCAGACGCGAGCGTGTGGCTGCTTGGCATGGTGTTTCTGAGCTCTGAGCTTTTCCGTGTGTTAGAAGTCCACTCCTCTTTATTGCTGAGTAGTGGTCCATTCCGATGGATGCATCCACTTACCATCGGTGAGCACTCAGCTTCCCTTCAGCTTTGGTCAATTATAAGCCTTCTTGTCCACATGTTGGTGAGGATATGTTTCCCTGTTACCCTGCACCTCTGATAAATACCTAGGAGTGGGATTGTCGGGTTACATGGCAGGGGTCTGGTTAGTGCTATAAGAAGCCGCTGAGCCATTTTATGATTGGTTATACCTGTGCAATCCCACCAGCAGCAGATGAGAACCGAGCTTGCTTCACATCCTTGCCAGCACTTGTTGTCATCTTTAAGCGTTAGCCCTTGTGGCGGATTGTGGCGGTATCTAGTAGGTTGTACTCTGTATGTCCCTGTTGGTCAGGGTGTTGAGCAGCTCTTCCTGAGCCGGCTGGCCGTGCACGGATCTTTCGTGCTGATGCATATGCTCCACTTTTTCTCATTATTCAGTTGCTTTTACAAACGCACATGTCCCCTCCCAGACCTCCGCTGACCTTCCACATCCGCCTCCTGCGGTAGATCTTGGGCATCTTGACTTAAAGGACAGTCATGAGAACACACACCGTAGCGCGTGCTGGCAAGGACGCGAGGGGAGGCACACTGTCGTGGGTGGTGGGCTGTGCGTGAGCACAGCGCCATGGCCATGGGGATGGGGCGCCTCAGCACAGCAGGGACGGGATCCGCCAGGACTCCGCCGCACCGCTCCCCGGTGGGTGTCTTCCCAAAGAACTACAGGCAGAAGACCGTAGCGACATTTGCAGGAAGGCAGACGGGCCTGGGGAGCGTTCTGGCTAAGTGAGGGGCTTACGCTAGTCGTCCATCTTTTATCCAGTATTGTTACTTGAAAGTCAATTTATAACTCTTTGGCCAACTTGTACCATTTATCTCCTGTCTAGTGTTGAACAAACTCAGCCAACTTCCCTCCCTCCCTCTTCCCTCCTTTCCTCCTCCACCCTCTCTCCTCTCTCCTCTCTCTGCCAGGGATTGGCCCAAAGGGTGGTGTACCTTGGAGCTGTACCCAGCCCTGTTTTATTTTTTCCATTTGAAACAGGACCTAAGTTGTGGAGCCTGGGTGCGGACCTGCGATCAGCCTCCCAGGTGTCTGGGATTATAAGCATGCACCACCACACCCTGCTAAACTCGGTCTTTAGGAAACGTGGGGTTTCTTAGAAGGCATTTGGCCTTTTCGGTTGATCAGCCTATCATCTGCCCAGTGACTTCTCCTCCCTGGTTATCCCATTTTCTGCCCTCTGGTTATCTGCTTCTTAGAGTGGTTTTACAAATTACAGAAATAGGATGCTTTTTCCAATTAGCTGCTGAAAACTGGTGTCTCATTACATTTGAGCAGACATAGAAGATAATGAAACAGAAGACTTTTTTTTTTTTGCGGGTCTGGGGATGGAACCCAGGGGCATTCTACCTCTGAGATACATCCCCAGACCCATTTTTTATTCTTTATTTTGAAACAGGGTCTCACTGAGTTGCAAAGGGCCTCACTAAGTGACTGAGGCTGTCTGTGAAGCACAATCCTCCTGTGTCAGCCTCCTGAATGCTGGGATTACAAGCGTGCGCCACCACACACATATAGGCTTTTAATTCCATATTGTTTATGTGTAGGTCTTAAGATGAGTCTGGTGAGGTTTCCAGGACTGTAAAGGAAGGGGCCTTTTCTCAGAGACAGTTATCAATGGAGTCAGAGTGCATTGAACCTGGACTCGTCCCTCTGACTGAGAACTTGCTACAGGCCGATTTTCTTTCCCAAGAGCTGGGCAGGCTGAAGGCCCCTGGCCCCTATGTGTGTGCCTGGGTGGGCAGTGGGAGTGGTCCTGCTGGCTGGGGCCCAGGCCATGCCCAGTGGGTGCCTGTGTGCGCATGCCTGTCCCTGTCCCTGGGTGCCGCTGTCCAGCCCCAGCTTGGCCGGCCCTCCTGGCTTAGCCCGCCCGCCTGCTCCTCCGGGGCCTCTGAGTGTGGCAGGTGTGAGCTTCCACTCCCCCACCTTCCAGTCCTTCCTGTCGAGACCCATGGGGGCAAAGAAAACATGGCCCAACAGCAGAGGACAGGCTTTATTTAGGAATAAAACCTTGAAGGAGGCATCTGGTAGGAGAGAAGCCCCCAAGAGTCAGAAAGCCCACCTTATTGCAGGCTAGGGGCTTTTTATGGGGAACAGAAGGCAGTGGGTGCAGGAGTGGTCCTATGAACCCGTGGCTGGCATGCTAGTGTCCAGGTCATCTCGGGGCAGGGCAGTGGTCAGGGGGCATTTCTCTTTCCTTGTTCCTTTGTTCTTGGTCTTCATCTGGCATGATCTCATGGTCAGACCTCACAGTGCCCACACTTTCTACCAGAGCCTCAGCTTTGGGAGGGCAGGAACCTCACCTGAGTTGGGTTGAATTAATGAGTATGGGCCACCTTGCTGCGACTCTGACCTTTGTTGAAGGGCCAGGATCCCTCTCCCGTAGCCGGTAGCCTCTGCAGAGGCAGGAGCTGGTCCATTGTCCTCAGTCGCAGCTCCTGTACTTACCACGGTGCCTCATGTGCACACGCCCATTCCTCCCAGTGTGGATTCTCTAGGTGGGGTGGGCTCTGGCAATGATGGGGCAGAAAGTCTGTTTTATGGCTCCTTGTCACTTTATCTGGTGCCAGGATTACTCCTTTACTTTTTCTATAGAACTGAAGAAAGAAGGATGCATTTGTGAGAACCCAGGAAATAATATTTGCTGTATAATCAGCTCATCAGCAATCGACAGTTCTTTCCTTCTCTGTTTTTATGATAAGGAACATCCTAGCAGAAGGGCCCCGGTAGCATATATGTCCGATTCCAAGTAAAATTAAAATTTAACTTGGAACCCTGCAGTCCAGCTTAGGGAGAGAACAGAGCTAGTGCCTCTGCCGTCTCCTCTTGGCGCTGCCGTGTCTCCAGACCCCTCACGTACCCGCCCCCATCTTGGTTGTTCCCCTACCTTGCTCCGTGGCCTTGTCGCGTGTATTTAGCTATATGCGTGTCTGTTTAAGATGTTTAGTGCAATGGAGTCACGCTAATGTGTGCGTTTGGGGCTGCTCCGTCTTTCACAGCGCCCATCCGTCCATGCGTGCAGTTGTAGTTAGTTATTTTCACGGCTGGCTGGTGTTCTGTGAGTTTCTACTGTTCGTTGACCCAGCCTTAAGTTGTTGGACCTTTGGGTTGCCTTTTTCTTCCTCTGTTTCTGGCAAGGTTGCCGGGAGTGTTCTTCTGTTTCTCTGGCCGCCTCTGGAGGGCAGCCGTGGAGTGCATGGTGTCATGCCAGCCGTGGGCTTTGACGCAGCACGTGTACCTCCAGACGCCCTTGGGACTGTGGACTGAGTATTTGCATACTGACAAGTGCCATGCTGGAGGGAGTGTCTCATCGTGCTCATCACTGCCGTGGCCGGGATTTCCCAGGGTCTTAGGGATCCGTCTCCCCTCTCGTGATGCGATTGCCGCCATAACATTGTGGTGTTTATGAGTCGTCCTACTGCTTTATGGGAGTAACTCATATTCTAGATACTAAATCATCTTTGCTATGGATACATCTTGGGTCAGTAGGATGGTTTTAATTCTTTAGATGAACTGAAGTTCTCGATTTAATAACCAGTTCAACAGTCTTCCCCCATCGGATTAGGCTTTTTGTGTTCCAAGATACCCTGTCCAACCTCACCATTTCAAAGGGTCGTCTCTATATTTCTTTCTTTCTTTCTTTCTTTTTTTTTTTTTTTTTTTTTTGGTGGTACTGGGATTCCTGGAAACCCTTCTACCTCCAGGCTACGCTCCCAGACCTATTTTTATATTTTTATTTGGAAACAGGGTCTCTTAAGCCAGCGTGGCTGGCTTCGAACCTGTGTGATCCTCCTGTCTCCGCCTCCCAAGCGCGGGGATTACAAGTGTGCGCCACCACGCCCGGCTTATATTTCTTTTTAAAAAATTTTTTAATTGGTGTACTGTATTCATACATCATAATGGGGTAAAACAAAAAAAAACTTGTGTAGACATATGTGCACACATCGCCCACCCAATTCCCTCCCCGTCCCTCCTTCCCATGCTTGGCTTAGTGGTTGACATCTAATATTATAGCAATTTATCCAAAATTAACAATGATAATCTCACATAACAGATTCATTTGTCTGATATCAAGCTTTTGATGACTTAGAGATAACATTTCAATATTTCTTTTTGCTTTCTTTCTTAGGATATTTTTTTCTTTTTTTTAAGGTGAAACTATCATACATTTATTTATTTTTCAGAAAAAATCTTTCCTAACATGAAATATGAACTCTAAATACCCAAAATAATCTTGAAAAAGAACAAAGCTAGAAGATGTACATTTTCTGATCTCAAACCTTATAAATCTACAATAATTGAAACAGTATAGTACTGCTATAAAGGCAGATATATAAACCAGTGGACTCAAATAAAAAGCCTAGAAATAAATTCTTCTATATAGGGTCAAGTTATTTTTGACAAGGTTGCCAAGAACATTTGGTGTAGGAAATAATAATTCTTTCACTAAATATTGTTGAGAAATAATAATTACATGAAAAAGAATAAAATTGGACCCTTACCTAACACCATATACAAATATTAACTCAAAATAAATAAAAGACCTAAATGTAAATCTTAAGACTATAAACTTTTAGAAGAAAACCTGGGTCATAACACTTCACAACATTTAAATTGGCAGTGATTTCTTGGATATGATTCCAAGGGCACAGACAACAAAAGAATAAACAAACAAACTTCCTAAAAAATAAAATATTGTACATCCAAAGACAATGTAAACAGAGTTAAAAGTTACCGATAAAATGGGATAAAATATTTACAAATGCTATATCTGAAGTATATTAATATTCCAACTAGAAATCTTAAAAACTAGCAACAATAAAAACAAACAATACAATGTAGAAATAGGTAAAAGACTAAAATAAATAATGAATCTCTAAAGATAATCAATCTTAGTTGACTGCTGGATGGAAAATCTTGTTTCTCTGTTTCTGATGTGTATTGCCTATTTCTTCTTTGCAATTAATCTCCTTGAGTATTTTCTCTAGTGCTGGTTTTGAAGATATAAATTCCTTCAGTTTCGGTTTGTCATGGAAGCTTCTTATTTTTCCATCTAATTTGATAGATAGTTTTGCTGGGTAGGAAATTTTTGGCTGGAAGTTGTTTTCCTTCAGAGTTTGGAATATGTTACTCCATGCCCTTCTGGCTCTCATGACTTGGTTTGGGAAGTCTGGAGTGATCCTAATTGGCTTGCCTCTGAATGTCACTTGGCCTTTTGTTTTTGTTGCCTTTAAGATTCTCTGCTTAGCTTCCACATTGGTCATTTTGACAATTATGTGGTGTGGGGAATCTCTTCTCTGATCCTGTCTAAAGTGAGTTCTGTAAGTTTCCTGGACCTGTGTATCAATCTCTTGCTCTATGTTTGGAAAATTTTCTGCTATTATTTCTTTAAAGAGATTATCGATCCCTTTGGTTTCACCTTCTTTTCTCTCCTCTATTCCGATTATTCTTAGATTAGGTCTCTTAAAATGGGCCCATATTTCTTCAATGTCAGATACCTGCTGTCTGGGTTTTTTTTTTCCTAAGTTATAAATTATGCATTCATTTTTGGAGTGATCATCTTCTAGGAGTGAGATTCTATTCTCCATGTAGTCTAATCGATTGTTTATACTTTGAATTGAGGCCTTTACCTCAATGATTGCATCCTTTATGTCTTTTAGACTCTCTCTAAATTCTTTTGGAAGGTCCTGTATTAGTTCTACAGTTATATTCCTGATTTGATCTTCTGGAGATCTCTGAATTTCTGTGTTATCAGGTTCTGATAATATGGGGTTGTGGGCATTCATTGCTCTATTGTTGTTCCTCTTTCCCATGATTTCAGACGTTTGTGCCTTCCCTGGGTCACTACGACTTCACTTAGGGTGCTTTGAATCTGGAGTTTGTGGTAATCTCAGCCGCCACTACTCCTTTCCTGGGTTGTATCGTAAAGTCTCAGACCCGGGGAGTTAATCGAGGCTGTGCGAGACTGTGGGGGTGCTGGGCTGGGCGTTTTCCCACGGGGAGCTGTGACTAGGGTGTGGTATCTTTGCCACCACTACTCCTTCACTGGGTTGGACTGCATAATCTCAGACCTGAGGAGATTATCAAAGCTGCGCAAGTCCCTGGGAATGCAGTACAGGGATTTCTCCTTTAGGGACACAATTTCACTCACGGTTATTGTGCGTGCTGATCAGGAGCTGTCGCGGAGCGGGGTGAACTCACTGTTGCTACTGGCAATATGACGCTGCTGGTATGCCCTCGGCCGTGAGGCTGGCATATTTCTTGTCTGGTTTTGAGCTCTGTTCTGAGTCCCTTGAAGGCGTGATGAGCTTGGCCACTGGGAGTTTTAGACATTCTTTGCGTTGAAAGAACTGCTGAAGTACACCCGAATGATCCGCAGCTGCTCACTTCAGCTCCTTATTTACCTTTCCTCTCTGGAGCCTGGTGCTGTGAGGGAAGATGGTGCTGGTTCGGCTCCACTGCCATTTGCAGGCTTGATTTCTTTTCTGGTCTCTGGTTTTTCTTCTAGTCTTTTTTTCTCTGTCCCTTGTGTTTACATTTTTTTTCTCTATTGCAAGTGTTTTCTGGCTATGCGCAGTGCTGATTTTGTGGCAATAGAGATCGAGTTTTAGCAGGACTCGTAAATGCTGCTTTTCTCGGTCGCCATCTTCCTGGAAGTCCTGACGGCTTATACTTTTTGTAAGAGTTTTAATTTGGCCTTTTTGGGGGAGGCGGGCTGATAATTGAACCCAGGGGCATTCTACCTTCAAGCCACATCCCCAGCTTTATTTTTTATTTAGAAACATGGTCTGGCTCAGTTGCTGAGAGCCTTGCTAAGTTGCTGAGCCTGGCTTTGAACCTCCTTCCTCCTGTCTCAGCCTCCCAAGTACTGAGATTACAGGTGTGTGCCACCCTGCCTGGCCTGGTCTTTTATATTTAGAACAAGAACCCATATAGCGTGGACCTCTCATGGTGTGTGGCACTGTACACAACGCCGTGCAGTTTCTCTGAAGGTTCTCTCATGGGCCCTCAGGGTTGTGTACAGCATGGGCCCCTCGGCCATTCTTCCCTGTTCTCCTGGCTTGTCTTCCTCTCCTGTCCCACCTTCCCCTGTCTTGATGGCTGCAGCCTACAGTCTGCTGGGCTGGGCCACCACACCTGGCTCTTGCCTCTTGGCTCTGGTGACCTCCGCTTTTGTATGTTAAAGTCAGTTATTAGATTTCCTGAATTCTCAAGAAGTAGGTTGAGTCTGTTCTGTTTGGAGAGTATTAACTTTTTTTTTGCATTTATTTAGTTCTCCTCTTCTGTACAAGTTTTGAAATTTATTCATAGAGACATTTTTTTTTTTTTTGGTGGTTCTGGGGTTCCTGGAAGCCCTTCTACCTCTGGGCTACACTCCCAGACCTATTTTATATTTTTGAAACAGGGTCTCTTACGCCAGTGAGGCTGGCTTCAAACCTGTGCGATCCTCCTGTCTCCGCCTCCCAAGTGGGGGGATTACAAGCGTGCGCCACCACGCCCGGCTCATAGAGACATTTTACAGTGCCCTTTAAGATTTTAGTTTGTCTTAGTTTTTGTCAGTGTATAGAAATACAGTTGACTTTTGTTAAGTTGCTTTTATATCTGGCCAACTTGCTAACCTCTTTCATCAATTCTAATAATTTGTGTAGATCTGAGGTTTGCTTCCTTTTCTTTTCTTCTGTGCAGAATAGGAACTTGAACTACAACTGAGCTACACCCTATCCCTTCTGAAGTTTTTATTTTAAAATAGGATCTGGTTAAGTTGCTGGGGCACTTGCTGGTGATATTCCCGTCTCAGCCTCCAAAGTGCTGGGTTTATAGACCTGTGCTGCCAGGCCTGGCTAGATCTGATATTTCTAAGACGTTAATCATATCATTTGTGAACAATGACAGTTTTGTGGTTTTCTTTCTATTCTATGTACACACACACACACACACACACACACACACACACACACACACACTTCTTTTGTTCTTACTTTGCTGGCCAGGTGGTCTCCTTTCTGACCTTAAAGAGGAGTCTAACATTGTACAACTGACGATAGTTACCCTTGACCATGCTAAGAATGGTGCCTTCCTGGTAGTTTTAATTATAAGTAGCTGTTGAGATTCATCAAAACCTTTTTCCTCATATCATCTAAGATATGTTTTTGTTTTTTTAATCTAATAATGTGATGAATTGCTTCAGTAGATTTCCTAGTATGGAACCAACCGTGCCTTCCTGAAGTAAACCCATATCAGTCATGATATGTGTATTTTTTACGGTGTTACAAGATTAAGTTTGTAAGCATCTGATGTGCCACAGTGGGTAGAAATGGAACTTAGACATTTCTCCAAGTTGAAAAAATGCTTTTTAGCAGTTTATTGCTTCTCCATTTATACTCTGATGTGTAATCAGCTCTGTTGAATATTTGTTCTCTTAATGGTGATACCTTGACATTTTGTTTGAAAGTATTGTTTCTTTTTAGTATGTCGTCTGAGCATAATGGAACCTCTGTGTTTCAGTACTTAACGCAGCTGCGTGAGCCCGGTGTGGGATGCAGATTAGCACCTCTGCCCGAGGTGGACGCTTGCTGAGTCCCTGACACATGCTGCGGGGCATCACTATGTGTTTTAAGAGTTCTGTGCCTCAGCTGGTGTGGCGGGGCATGCCTCTGATGCCAGTAAGCTGGGGACTGAGACAGGAGGATTGCAGATTCGAGGCACAGTAATTTAAACATAGTAATTCAAGAATAGTAATTTAGCAAGACCTTATTTCAGAAAAAAAAAAAAAAAAACTGGGGGCCAGGCATGGTGGCGCACGCTTGTAATCCCCGTGCTTGGGAGGTGGAGACAGGAGGATCGCGCAGGTTTGAAGCCAGCTGTGCTGGCTTAAGAGACCCTGTTTCCAAATAAAAACATAAAAATGGGTCTGGGGTGTAGCCTGGAGGTAGAAGGGTTTCCAGGAACCCTAGTACCACCAAAAAATAAAAATAAAAAAATAACTTGGGGTGTAGACCAGTGGTAGAATGCTCTGGTTTCACTCACCAGTACCACCACTACCACCACACATACACACACACACACACACAGAAAAGAACATGCAGCTGGTCATCGTCTAGTATACGCAGCGTGTGTCTTATATGACATGCTGACATGCGGCTTCCTTCTAAGCTACATGTTAGACCTGCCACAGCCTTCTTTTGGGTTTCATTTGGGAGGTGTTGTAATTCACGAAAGGGTGCTCCGTGAATCCTACTGCAAGCTTTAAATAATGCCTTCTCTCTGAGCCTGCGCTGCTGTTGGGTTCAAGGGATATAGATCCCACAGGTCTTCTCAGAGTCGCTGTATTTTGTTGTGTTGCTCACAAAAATTATCTGTGTGTTCTTTATATGCTATGAAGTGATATTACTGATGCATCTGGTAGAATTAGGATGTTTTCAAATTTCTGAAATCATATTTTTTTTTAAGTAATCATGAGCCCAAGCACATTTTCAGTTTCAGCGTATTTTTAGCACGAGAGTGTCTTGGCTCCCCATGTGCATGGAGCGGCGGCTGTTCGGCTCTGCTGTGGCGGTGTGTGGATGCTGTCTGATAAATATCTAAAACAGGCAGAGAGTGCTCTGTGCAGGGCGCCTCTCGCCCTCCCGGGCCTCCTGTAGGAGCGCGCTTGCCATTCTTGGGACCAACGTCTGGTTTTTACATTGGCGGCCTCCGTGGCTCTCAGGTGTCTGTAGCTTGATGGACATCCTGGGAATCCTGCCGTTTAATTTCTCAGCCTCGGTTGTAATAAGTCATAGCAACTGTTTTTTTTTAAAATTATTTCTGGGGGCGTCGCAGGTGAGTGCGGGGGCTGGCGTTCGCGCCTGGGCGCTTGCATCCCGGAGGAGAAGGGGTTCGTGCAGGCATCCCACACCCAAAACTCCCCACAGCTCTCGGCATGCGCGCCCAGGCCACCGCCTCTGAGAAGTCCTCCCGCCTCGATGCCGGCCCCCGGGATCCCTCACTATGCAGAAGCTTTGCCTCTGCTGAGCTTTGGAGGGGCCGCTTTCGCCTCCGGACTCCCAGGCATCCTGCTCAAATGGTCACCAAGAGTCACAAAGTAGACCCAAGCTTTGGGCTCTCAGAGAAAAAGAAGAAGAGGAAGAAGGTGGTCAAAGGGCCAGAGACTCAGTGCTCACTTATACACTATGACGATTGTTTTGCCGTTGCTTTCCCTGTGAGGGCCACATCCCCCTTGAAGAACGTGGCCCAGGGGCAGGCACCTGAGGTACCTCTGCTCAAGAAAATAAAGAAAAAGAAGGGCCACAGCACCCTTTGCGAGGAGCTCCCAGAACCTGAGCCCAGGTTGCGTGCCAGACGGACCGAGAAATCGCCCAGCCCCAAGAAGCAGGCCCTGGACCGCTTGGAGTCCTTCAGCAAGGAGAAGAAAAAGAAGAGGAAGTCCTTACCTCTGGCCGCATCCCATGGCTTGGGGGCGAAGGGCTCCCCAGACCCCAGCCAGGGCGAGGAGGCAACCAAAACTGGCAAGAAACTCAAAAAACACAAAAAGAAAGCAGCCCAGGATGACCCCGTAGACTTCTCCATCCAGGACCCTTGGCTGTATTTTGAGGTGGGGGATGCTCTGTTCCCAGGCCTGTTGGAGAAGGATGGCGAGGAGCAGGCAGCCTCAGGGAAGAAACGGAAGCAGGGGACCCCCGGAGAACACAGTGTGAAGGTGAAGAAGAAGAAGAAAATCCACCAGGAAGGAGACCCCTCCCCGGGCCAGGCCAGGCCCAGCGAGATCAGCCCGAGGAAAGGACGGAAAAAGAAGCCAGCCACAGTCGAGGCTCCCGAGTTTATCCCCCTAGGCGAGAGCCCCAGGTCCCCAGCGAAGAAGAAAACGAAGGCCAAGACCAAGGTCGAACAGCCCGTCGTCATCGTGGAGGAGCTGCCTCTGAAGAGGAAGAAGAAGAAGAAGAAGAGAGAGAGAGTGGGGGGCAGAAGACCCCTGGGAGGAGGGACCAGACATGGACTTGGAGGTGGTGCTGGAGAAGAAGGGCAGCATGGACGAGACGCACGTCGACCAGGTGGGGTGAAAGGCCTGGCAAGAAGAGATCGATCGGGAGTCAGGCAAGACGGAAGCCTCTGAGACCAGCAAGTGGACGGGAACAAAGTTTGGCCAGTGGGACACAGCCGGCTTTAAGAACGAGGGACAGAAACTGGAGTTCCTCAAGCTTATGGGTGGCTTTAAGAATCTCTCGCCTTCCTTCAACTGCCCTGCCAGCACGACGGCAAGGCCCAGCACGGCCCTCAGCAGGAAGGCAGGGGACGCCCTGCAGCAGGACTACGACTGGGCCATGAGCTGGGAGTACAGCCGGGGCGCCGGCCTGGGCTTCACCCCTGCCCTCAACAAGGTCTTCTACATCGAAAAGAACGCGTCCAGGTTGGAGGATTAAATATAGCGCCTTGTCTCCCCCCCGCAAAAAAAAATATTTCTGCCAGTGAAAATGATTTGCAGAAGAGATACTTTGGGAAGAGTTTAAAGTTTGTGTTACTTTTAATGAACTTCCATTCCAACAAGGACACGAGTCCCAAGAATGTGAACAGAACTTTAATGGCTAATGGTATCCAGTGAGTCTTATTGCTAGAGCCATTTCAGATGGGTCTGTTTTTATTAAGCAAACCTGCAGACCCAAAGCGTCCTTCCTTAGGGCCCTTGGATGGATAATGCCCTTCCCCTGATGGCGCGTTCATTTAACTGTGAGCTAATGTATTGCGACAGACCTCCCCCTTCTGCCTGCTCCTGGCCAAACTGACCCCGCTTCTGACAGTCCCGTGCATACGAGCATGGCTTTCACCTTCCCTCGACACGCTGCTCGTCATGCTTGCAGCTTTGACATGCAGAGCTGTGGGGGCTGTGACCCCAAGGAATGCCAGTGGACACCCAGTAGGCATACGAGTGACACTGAGACCCAGGTGCCTCTTGTTTTCAACACTGTACAATAGAAAGTTCTGAAATAAATTATCCCATGAACTCCATTCCAGTCATTGGAGGGAATCACGGGAGACAGGCGGAGGAGGCCTTCGGGGCACCCTGGCGTGTTGACGGGCGCACCAAGCTGCTGCTGACTCTGAGTTGCAGCTCTGCTCACACGGGACCTGCTCATCCACTAGCCTCTTACAGGCAGAAGTCTTAAGTCCCAGGGGCTGCGGGCCCCTCCCTGTGCCTCCCTCCTCATGGGTCTCCTCCCAGAGGTTATGCAGACCTCGGCCTGGGGAGCGCCCGGGGGTGATTGGCAGGGAGGGGCATCTGCATCCCAGCTGGGAGGGACTCTCTTCTACAGGACCCGCAGGCAGAAGCAGGGTGTTCCTAGTTGTATTCGGCAGATGGTGGGGCAACTGGAGTGGGCACTCTCCCAGCCGTTGGTGCGCCTCTGGGCAGCACCACAGGGGCGGGGTCTGAGCCAGGCGCTGCCCTGAGCATCCCCCTGTGCCCTTGGCTCCCGGCCTCTTCTCTGGGAGTCTTTTTTTTTTTTTTTTGGTGGTACTGGGGTTCCTGAAAGCCCTTCTACCTCCGGGCTACACTCCCAGACCTATTTTATATTTTTATTTGGAAACAGGATCTCTTAAGCCAGCATGGCTGGCTTCAAACCAGCACGATTCTCCTGTCTCTGCCTCCCAAGCATGGGGATCGGGGATTACAAGCATGTGCCACCACACCCGGCTCATTCTCTGGGATTCTTTAATTTTAGGAACCTGCTGGCTCTTCCTGCTTTGCTTTGGTAGACCCTGACCTAGCTCTGTCCTCTGGCCATTTCTCTGAGCCTGAGTATTGAGGGGCCAGCGGTGTCCTGAGGATTTTGAGGAGCAGGGCTCTGTGCTGTGGTCATGGGGAGACCTCAGGGTCTCTGCCGTGGGATGGACCTGCCTATTCTCCAGAAGCTTTTCTCTTGGTGGGCCACCATGTTGAGAGGACCTCCCTGGAGGACTGGGGAGACTCTTGGTTGCAGGAACCTTGCCCGCTTTCATTTTTAGTGGGGCGCCTCTTGGAGGGGGCTGAGCTGTGGTGGAAATGTGCAGCGAGCCGGGAAGGGCCATGGCGCTCCGAGCGCGCGTGCCTCGTGGCGCTGGCTGACTGTGTTCCCCAAAGCAGGCTTTGTGCTTGGTTTCCGCACCTTCCAAGTGTTACTTTGGTGCACCTTGAAAATGTTTGTTTGGAAAACTGATGAGATGAAATTAGTCATTTACAATTTTTTAAAAACCAGTCTGAGAGCACAAGCCGAGGACAGTGACCGGATGCATCCTTTGAAGAGCGCCTCTAGTTGTGTGGCGCGGGGCGTAGGTGTCCTGTGGCGCACACTTCGTGTGATGGGATGACAGCGCTCTTCCTCATGGCCGTCTCCGCAGTGAGGACCTGGGAGAGCGCGTTAGGACGATGTCACAGGGTGGCAGCGGGGCGATCCTCGGCACACGGGCCTTCTCTAATTTGCTCCTGGGCCAGGCTTCCTGTTTGCGTGGGCGCAGTAAGCGAGAGGAAAGCACTTGGGCCCAGTCTGTGAAGCTGGTTCTTTAGGGTGCCGAGCGCTGTGCTCTCGGGCTTTCCAGGGAGGCAGGGAACTGGGCGACTCTGACCATTTCAGGCCGCCTGGGTTGGACGTTTTCAAGTGATGGATACTACGTGATTTTGGATCAGAACAAATGTTTGCAGTTTCAAAACTCAAGAAAAGCATAACTCATCCAAGCGACTTAAGACAAAAGATAAAGGGATAAATCACAGTGGGGCGGGGCCAGAAGGAGAGGCCGGGGTGCTGCGAGCGCTCCTGCCGTTCTGAGGTCAGGCCCGTCCCTTTGCTGGCCTCCGTCCTCGGCAGCCCTAAGAAAGTGTCTTGGCCCTGATGGCTGCCTTTCTTTCGGAGCCTGAGGGTGTGAGTTAATTAAGCAGTGGCTGGATGGGGCCTAGGCAGAGGTCCTGGAGTGGCCAGCCATCCTGCAGACAGCCCTGGGTCCAGGCTGGAGCGGGAAGGGGGCGTGCTCAGCTGCAGGACTGGGGCTAGGGCACCCAGGCCTGGAGTGCTCGAGGCAGTGCGGAGGCCCCAAGGCTGCAGCCTCAGTGCATTGTGGGCTTGGGGTGGGTGCTGACTCTGGCGTCTTGCTGGTTCCTGCAGGCTGCTCCTCAGCCTGAGTGAGCTTGGGAGCCAGTGTCCTCTTCTGTCCTCTAGCCAGAGTCCCCGGGCTCCCTGTTGATGGAGCTCTCGCTCACCTCCCCACAGGCAGAGCCAGGCAAGGCTGATCTGCTGGAAGGCCTTTAGAAGTTCGGCTCCTCCTGCCGTCCTGGGCAGCTTCTCCTCATTCGTGTAGGTGGGCAGGCTCACTGCTGTCTACTCCGTGCCAGGGCCTGTGCATCGGCCTAGTTGATGGGTTGACCACCATGGCTTCTCAGGTGCCCCCACCTCAGCGCCAGAGGGCGGGAGGGGCTAGGAGGCTTCGACACACACCTGCCATTTCTTCTCCCAACTGCAAACAGAAATCACAGAAGTGGCTCTAGCTCTCTAAGTTGATGGCTGCTGATCTGCGGAAATGATCGGCTGGAGCCGAGGGGCCTGGGCCGCTGTCTTGGCTGTGTGGATAGGAGGTGCTGGCGGCGCCTGCCCAGTGGGTGGCAGGGAAGGGCCCGGGCCCACTGGGCCGCCAGGATGGGGAATGGGTGGAGCTGTGTGGTGAAACACTCAGCCTCCCCTCAGCAAGGTGGTCGCGGGGCCGGGGCAGCACCCAGTGCGCCTGCTGTTCATCTGACAGAATCCTTGTGGTGCCTAAATGGGGAGAGAGAAGCCGTTCCCACTGGTGGAGCGGCGCCATCGTGGGCAGATGGTGGCTGTTTTCAGCCACATGCGGCTCCCCATACTCTGAGCCCTCTCCCTATTCATGCTGTGTGCACACGTGTGTGTGCCTGTACGTGTGCTCCTCTGTGTGTCCCTCCTCTGTGTGTATACACTTGCTCTTTACCCTCTGTGTGTGTCCCTCTGTGTAGGTGCTGTTCTCTCCTATGTTTGCACTCCCCTGTATACCTTCTCTCTGTGTGTCCCTGTGTGTGTGCCCTCCTGTGTGTGCACACTCCCTGTACACCTTCTCTGTGCATGTGCTCTTTTCACTGTGATGTGCACTCTCCTGCACACCCCTCTGTGTGTGGATGCTCTCCCCGGTGTGTGCACACTCAGTCTCCTGTGCACTCTTCTGTGTGCGAGCACGTGTGTGTGTGTAGAAGGCACCAGTCCTTCCCTGGGAAGCACTCATCAGCCTTCCCAGCCCTCTCTGGCCTCAGCCAGGCCCCCACCCTCCCGCCTCCCACGATGGGGCTACAGTTCTCCTCCCCACAGGTCCCCGCTGGTTGGTGTGTAAGGAGCCGGGTCTGGAGCCCCCACCCCCACAGGGGAGTGGAAGGGGAAAGCTGGTCAGAAACCCCAGCCAGCACCACACCTGCCGAGGCCTCCAGAAGGGGCCCAGGTCCTGCCTGGTAGAGGAAGGCAAGGGCTCAGGTGTGGGCAGCGGGGACAGCCACTCAACCTTGAGAGTGCCCGGTCCCCTGTGCCCACCATGCAGGACTGAGGACACAGCACAGGCGAGGCCCAGGAGCCCCTTCCCTGGAGCCGGGCAGCTGCCGGAGGAGCTCTGCTCTGCTCAGGTGGCACAGGAAACCTCTCTAAGGAGATGGACTTGAACTGAGGCCCGAGGCTGGAAACCGTGGGGATCCGGGACTCCTGGGAGAAGGGGCTCCAGGCAGAAGGAGCAGCTGGTGCCCAGGCCCTGAGGGGGTGAAGCAGGGGCTGGGCTTGGGGAGGAGGTCAGAGAGAGAGAGGCTCGGGCCAGGAGTCTGTGTCTTACTGTCCGGACACAGGTGGTGTGACCTGGCTTGTCGCTGTCGGCTGTGCAGGAGTGTTAGCAGGGAACGCTCCAGGAGACCGGGCCAGGACAGACAACAGTGCCAGGTTGGGGCCGTGGATAGGGACACGGGGCTTGGAGCTGGTGACTGCACGTGGGGTCTGCGGGTCTCTGCTTCTCCAGGGGCTGGCCGCGGGGCGTGGGGGCTGGAGCGCACGCCTCTGTGCCGAGCCGGGATCCACGGAGGGTCGTCCTCCCCGGGACACCCTCTTCTTGCAGAGCCAGGAGGCCTCTCTCTCTACAAGTTGTTTTGTTTAGTGCTTGAGCTGCCTGTCCCCTTATTTACACGTTACTGGGATTAAAGTCTTAAAAATATGCTTTTCAGGCTGTCGAGAGAGATCAAGTAGACTTAAACCTAAGTAATTTGAACTGACAGTTTTTCTTAGTTAATAGGAAATCTGAATTCTAAATTTCCCCCAAAAGAATGCAAACACGCCGTTTCAAGCGCAGTCCTGGCCAGGCGGCGCTGCACTGGCCGGGAGCAGAGGCCGCGGCAGGAGTGGGATTGCGGGGTGGCCGCTCACAGGAGGAAGGGCGTGAGCTGTCCACTGGTGCAGAAGCTTGGCTGCCCGCTGCCGGGCTTGGAGCTGCGGCTGTGGCCCGCGTGGTGGTGGTCTTTATCCCCACACATTCTTCAGGGGGAACCCAGGCTCCCTTGGGTCACGGTCGGGTCTCCCTTGGATCGAGGAGTTGGGCCCATAAAGGCGGTGCCAAGGAACCGGGTCTGGAGCCCAGGCCCGTTCAGGTCTCTGCCCTTGACCTGCTCTGACCTTTGGCTGCAGCTTCTTCTAGTTGCTTGAGTGGGCATGAGCTCACACACTCGAGCAGACCCAAGCTCCCCACCACCCCTGGGAGTATCTAAGTCCTTTTATCAAATTGGTGTTGGTTTTTCCAGTGGTTGGCTGCTGAGGGCTAGGGAGACGTGTTAGCTTTGTGTCTGTGTGCATGTGTACCAAGCCCTCTAAAAGTGTGGGCTTCAACGGCGGGTGCTCACTGCCTAGGTCCCTACTTCCAACTCTGCTCTGAGTGCTGGCTTTTACACACACATGTGCGCGTGCACACACTCCACACACAGACCACACAGAAACACTATTGGCTCCTTCCACATAAACACACACACACATATCCTGCTGGCTCTTCGTCCACTCAAGTGTGTGGGCACACACACACTGCTTCCCGCTGGACCTTGGGCAGGTGAGCTCAGGTGCAGCATGACTTCCTGGAGGTCACCGTCTCTCCCGCCCCCTGCTCTCTCCCTGTGGCTTATGTATGAGCGTAGCTCTTTCTAGCGGAGCCGGCGTGGAGTTGTGTCAGCCTCCAGGCCCGTGGCGTGGGGAAGCCGTTGCACTGACTTCCTGGCACCTCACTGTCCTCGCCTGTGTCGATGGCTTTATTGCTCCGGGTGCTATTTCCACACTTGGCAACGTCACAGGAGTTTGTGCACAGGGATGACCTCAGTTCTGCGCAGGGCCCGGCGTGGCCCAGCTGCGCCCTCTGGGGGGTCAGGTGTTGGCGCAGGCCACTGGGAAGGATCTGCTGCCATATGCAAAGGGCCATCGTCACACTTGGGTGCTCGAGGCTACAGAACCGAGTCCTGGGTTTCTGCACTTCAGCCCCTTGCCACCTGGTCCCCTCCTGGTGGCGGCGCGCAGTGTGGCAGCAGCTCTGGGCAGGGAGGTTCCATCTCCTGTGGCCTCCTGCTGGCCCGCACCTGCTCATTGGGCTGGAGCGCAGTCACAGGGCCCGCCCACCGCAGCAGGGTGTGGTTGCAGGAGGCAGGGCTGGGCCCCAGAGTCTGGGTGCATGTGTCCTGTGTGCATGTGTCCTGTGATGAAGAGATGATGCCAGCACTCTTGCTGTGTGGGGACAAGAGGGCCGGGAGGTGCTCAGGGGACTTCAGCAGGCACTAGGGGGCGCTGCTCTCTGCCGGCACCTGGCCCCAGGTGCCATGTGGAGTTGTGACAGACAACGAGGCTGGGAAGAGTGGCAAGGCCTCTCGTAAGAACCACGAGGGAGGAAGGACGGAGCTGGGGCTGACAGTGCTCGGGAGCACCCGCTGGACTGAGACCACGGACTTTTACCAAGAAAGTTAACTATACTTGGTGTGTGTGTGTGTGTGTGTGTGTGTGTGTGTGTGTGTGTGTGTGCTGGGGATGGAACCTAGGGGCATTCTACCTCTGAACTACACCCCTGCCCCATTTTTTAATTTGTTATTTGGAAAAAAGGCCTCACTGAATTGCAGAGGCCTCACTAAATAGCCAAGGCTGGCCGCAAACCTGCGATCCTCCTGCCTCAGGCTCCCAAGTACTGGGATTACAAGTGTGCACCACCACACCTGGCTTTATTTGTGTTTTAATGTTAGAGAAAATGAAAGCTATTGAAGCACATGATCCACCCTGGCGAGGTGCCTCTCGTGTCTTGCAGTCTGCGTCCTGCTTCACCAGCTGTTCCGTTTTCTTGCAGATTTTCGAGAGGATTTTGTTTATTTGGGCCATCCGTCACCCCGCCAGTGGCTACGTCCAGGGGATAAATGACCTCGTCACTCCTTTCTTTGTGGTCTTCATTTGCGAACACATAGGTGAGATCACGTCGCGCTGGGCGGGGCGGGCCACACGTGCTAAGCCTGAAGTGCGGTGGACTTTGTTACTGCGCGTGATGATGCTGATATTGAAAATGGCCGCTAAGTGTAATGTTATTAATGATGAGCAGTAGAAAATAGTGGTTCTATCATTGATGCTACTTAAAAAATGTCTTTAAATCCACACGCTTAACTACTGAAGACATTAAGATGCAGTACAATTGTTAATATCTTCTTTGTAATACTTAAAGAGAAATGACTGTTTCTGGGAGTCTGTTTCCTTTCTTTTGGCAGCTGGAGCTTGAACCCAGGCGTGCTCTACAACTGAGCTGCACCCCCAGCCATTTTGATTTTGAAACAGGGTCTCTTTAAGTTACCACGTGCTGTCCGTGAACCTCCTGTCTCAGTCTCCCAGATACAGGATTTCAGGCAGGTGCCACCACACCTATCAAGAGCTGGGATTATTTCTGAAGGCTGCCAGAATGCTGTCTTAATGGCTTGGATTCTCAGGGCTGTGGTGGAGGTGACAGACTGTTAGTTGGATGTTTTGCTTACAAGCTAAATACCAAATCTTTAATTGCATTTCGGTGGCATTTCATCAATTTTGTACCTTTGATATACTAGTAACATTTAGTTTTATTGGAATATTAATTACATGAAGAACAATCAGCTTGTAGAGGGTTAGCTTGGGCTGTGCTATTTCTCTTGAGAACTGCAGATTTTTCTTTTATTCATGTTAGAACAGCAAACTGCAGTATAACTTTACGTGTTTTAAGTTTTAAAATAAATCTGCTAATGATGGGTGGGTATTTTTAAATTCATCTACAAATACAAAGTACAGGAGAAGGGGCTGTACGCCTCAGCTGGAGCATCTGAGTACAGCCGCTTTAAGTGCGCCCCTGGAGCCCTCCTGGGCTGGTGTTACAAGGTGCCAGGCTGCTCAGACTCCATCCTGGCGACCTGGAGAGACGGGGTTTACTGGAGGACGGCTCATCCTCCGAGAGGAGAGCGCATCCATTTAGTGGGTTTTATTGCAGTCGCGTGCACTTGGCTTCGTTTGTGATTTCATAGGAGGTCTTTTCATCGCCAAGCAACTAATGAGAGCCGCGACTGCTCACTCCCTAATCATCTCTTAAGGAGGGAGCGGCCGCTGTGGAGAGCCCGCGCTCTGCTTCTCAGTCCTCGTTTGACAGATAATGAAAGTGCCCGTAATGATCCCGGAACAGTAGGACCTCTGTCAGTAACCCTCCGAGTTGTTAATTGAAAGGAGAAGTTCAACGGAGATGTGATTAGAGGATTGATATTCCATGTTAAATAGACCATTTAATTAACGTGGTAAATAAGTTGGTCTTAACTACTTTGCCACCAACTTATGTTGTAGACCCAAGTGATTCTTAATGCATTCGCCTGATTATTAGCCAGACAGGACGAAGGACATGACCGTGATGTTAATTGTCCAGGAGAAAGCAGAGCAAGAGGAGATGGAACTTGGGCTCCACAGGTGTTTACAGATGGGCTCAGAGACACCCTTCATGCAGCTCCTACACACAGGCATGTGTGCACACACACGCACACTCACACGCCATGCACCGAGTGGATATTCAGTGTTGCTTTGGGATATCTATGTCAAGCATACCATGCATCTTCTGGCTGGTGACTAGTCTATTAAGCAGCCATTTTTAATTGTTTTGGTCCCAGATTTCAAATGCGCTTGGTGGACTTAGCCTTTTAGATCTCGTTTCCCGGGCTAGAGAAGTGTTTGTTATGATAGCCCAGGGCCTCTGCCGCTGTGCCGTGCGGCCGGATGTTGGTGTGAACTGCCTGGCGTACCCCTAGCTTCCTCTGGCGCGGAGCTCTGTTTTCGCTCAGGCCCCGCACCTGCTGTGCGCTGGCTTGTCTGTAGCTCGCTGGGTGTGGGGACGAGTTCTGTTCATCGTTGTAAATGTCCTCTGAGCGCCTCCTGCCCCCGTGCTGTGGCAGGGCACAGGTGAACCAGGAGCCTCTGGTTATAGCCCAGAAGTCAGAATTTAGCTGAGGAATTAAAAAGTTTAATCAGAGTGATTAACATTCACATTACCAAGAGGAAGCGGAGGGTGCTGAGACCTGATCTAGCCTACAGGGTAGAGGAGGCTTCCTGGGCTCGGTGACATTTCACAGGCCTCGTGGGGGAGCAGGAGTGGGGGAGGCGGGCCGTGGAGGGAGCAGCAGGTGAGCTTCACCCGGGACACAGGGCCCCCGGGAGGGGAGTGACGAGGGGCTGGGGAGTCACGGCGGGCCTGCTGCCGAGGCTTCGTGTCCGACCTGCGGTGGAGGAACACACACTTGGCTCCGTCTTCCCATGCTCGCTCTGGCCTTGGTGTCGGGAGACTCGTGGGTGGCTGGCGCTGTGGACCGCTGCCCTGCGGCCGTCTGGTTTGCTGACCCCTGAGTTTGCTCGGTCTTCAAGGAGGTGGCTCTCAGGTGCTCTCGAAGGCCTGCGGGCTGTGGGCTTCTCCCTCAGCGAGTACGCCTGCTGGCAGGACTCGGGGCTTCCGGGGCCTGAGCACCTTGGCAGAGGCTCGGCCTTGGCATCCAGGCTGTCCCGGCCCGGCTTTGGCGCTCGGAGCGTGGATGGGGTGGGCCTTAGTTGATTGGAAGCTGCCTCCGGGAGTTCAGAGCCTGCGGCCCAGGGCTTGTCTCTTTCTCTGGAGTTGAAATGCAGGAGACAGCTGCAGTTGATTGAAGGTTTAAGAAACCCTCCGGGAAGCTGGGTGTGGTGACGCACTCTTGTAATTCCAGCATGCGGGAGGCCGAGATCGGAGGATCGCAGTTCACAGACAGCCTCAGCTACTTAGCAAGGCCCTCCACAACTCAATGAGATCCTGTTTCAAAAATAAAAAGACTAAAAAAAAAATAGGGCTGGGGGTGTAGCTTGGAGGTACGATACCCCTGGGTTTTCCATCCCCAGTACTGCAAACAACAACAACAACAACACACACACACACACACACACACACACACACACACACACAGAGAAGAAACCCTCTGGGCGGGGATCTGCCAGGGTCTCAGGCTGCACACCGTGCTCAGCTCCACAGTGCCTGCGCGGAGCTGGCTTCCTAGGAGTGCGTGCCACGCACCCGGCTCCCACACCCCTGCTGGCCTTGTGGGTGATGGGAAGCCTGAGCGTGGTGCCCTCTGCCCTTACTGCCACGCTGCAGGTGGGAGCCGCTGTGTGAGCAGCTGCTGTCTCTGTCCTGCCTCTCAGTGGGTGCCCCTGACTTCAAGTGTCACCACTTGGAGGCCTCTCAGCGCCCTGCTCTGTGACTTGAAGAAGCACATGAGAAGTGGATGGTCATCTGAGGAGGACCTCGGCTTATATCACCAGAGTACCTGCTTCTCAGAAAGGAGGAGGGCACTTGCCTTTGCCAGGAGTTTGTAGGGAGGGGAGCAACCTGGAAGAACGCAGGCTCTGGGTGCCAGGGCGGGAGCAGGCACCATTTAAACTGGGCCCTGTGAGCGTGCCCAGAGCTGGCCTTGCCAGCGATGGTGACACTGGAGCCCGATGGGCCTGTGTCCTGACTGTGTGCCACGTCACCCAGGGCTCCTGGGCCATGCACACTGGGCAAGGGCGGCGTGGTCCTGCAGTCCAAGCATGCAGAGTCTACAAACACAGGTTAGCACATGCATGTGCACCTGTGCTCACGCACCCACACAGAGAGGCCCCACACGCATGCTCCTCATTAGTGCTGGCCATGGCCTCTCCAAGCAAATGGAACAAAGAGCCGTGGCCAGAGTTGAGTGGCACCCACCAGCCCCTGGGGGCCCCGGAGGTCACGTCACTGGGAGGAGGTCAGGAGACTTGTGGAGACCTCGGAGGGAGGGCTGCAGCGTGTGATAGTGTACCAGCATTGGGAAATGGTTTCAAAATGTGCAAATAATGTCGGTATCAGAAAGCCAGGAGCTTAAGAGAAAAGGCTGCAGAGGACCCAGGCCCGAGGGTGATTAGCAAGAACACAGAGGAAGCCTGGAAACCCAGGGTCCTTTAACATTTCTAAGAGAAGGGAACTTCCTCAGGGATGTGGGGGGATGCCATGAGCCTCCAAGTGATCCCAGGCTCCCAATAATCAACTAACACATTCCGGAGTGTAACAAAAGGCGTGGGGTCTGTGCCAGAGACAGGGCAGGTCTACAGGAAGGAATCCCCACATCAAAAGACCTGCCCCGGAGGAAGGGCAGACCTAGTTGGGTCAGAAGACTGGTTAAAAAGCTCCTCGCTATCCGAAAGACTTCGGTGACGTCAAGTCATCCCCCTGTACTGTCTCGGGTAGAGCTTCATTAAACTCTGTCTATCTTTCCATCTTTGTAAAAATAAAGTGACTTAAGCTTAGAGAGTTCAGGCTCGAGGTTTATATACCTAGTTCAGAACAAGAACGTGTGGTTACGTCTCTTGCACCCTTACAATAGGAGTACTATGGAAGCCTGGGGGACAGTGCCGTGACCTTCAGACTCTGAGCAGTGCTGTGCTGGGAGGCTCAGTCTCCTGGAGGAAACAGCTCTAGAAAAGCTCTGTTTGCCAGGGAGGTTCGGGCATCCATGGATTTCAGAGGCTGTAGAACACAGGGAATGGTGGATTTGCTGACATTTGGACAAGCGCATTCCTGACCTGGGTGCCCATTTTGGTCTACAGGCCAGGGCCAGTCCCAGTGCCTAGAGACCCAGGCTGCAGGCCTGCCAGTGGCGCCCCCTGCTGCCTGGAAAGGCTCACAGCTTCTTCTCGGATGTGAGAGGGGCATCCAGGGAACCCCTACTTTGGCCTAAGGATGGCAGGCCTGGAGGATGGACGAGGTAGGAGCCATGCCGCCATCAGGTTCTTTGCAGCTGAGAGAGCGGGTCCTGGATTAGAGAGTGGCCAGACCAGAGGCAGGCGGAGGCAGCGACCAGGCAGAAGGTACCGGGGACTGCAGGGGAGTCGGTTTGTCCTGTGGTAGAGGCCGGCTCCAGGAGATGCTGAAGAGGGGTGTGGAGGGCGCTTAGGGTCGCAGCTGAGGCCATGGGAACCAGAGTTCATGTGCTGCCGGGTTTCTGCCCACAGCAGGCTGCAGAGCGTGGTGCTGGGGGCGGGAGCATGGGTCTGCTTCAGCACCTGTGCCTTCCTCCCTCCCGGTGCCGGGATGGGACCCAGGCCCTCAGCACGCTGCTCCACAGGCCCTGAGCTCGCTGTACCTGTGGTGAGCTACGAGTTGGCCTGCCATCTGGAATTTGGAAAAGAGCTCTTTGCAGAGGAGAGGCTGGACATGGAAGCAGGCCTGGTAATGTCTGTGCTGATCCAGGAGGCTGAGGGGCGCGGAGCAGTCCTGGGGATCGCTGTGTTGGGGTCTCGAGGGAATTGTGTTCGGCTGGAGGGACTTGAACGGTGTCCACCCACAGGAGGTCATGGGCTGCCCTGCGCAGAGCCTGGCTGCCTATCGCCAAGGATGCCAGCTAAGCTTGAGGCTCCGCAGCGCCTGTGTGGGATCCAGCCTGGCCTGCCCCTCGTAGCTGCAGGCAGCCTCGGGCGTGTTAGTTGAGGTCCTAGGGAAATCGGTCCTTGGCCTCAGGGAGGACTGAGCGGGCGACCCCTGGACAGGCATAGGACCGCGTGGGACAGAGCGCGGCCCGTGAGTGCTGCCGCTGACGTTGCGGTCACCGTGCTGTGTCTGCCTCACCATCCTGGCCTCTGGCTGTCCCCACTGGAAGGCATTCTTAGTATTCCATAGGGCTCAGTGCTCCCGGTATTGAGATGGATCCCTACAAAACATCTCTACTTACAGTGCAGCTTAGAGACCCAGCTTTAAATTCCATTCAGGAGAAATACTGAGTACAGCGCTGGTGGGAACCGCAGACAGGTGATGGGGAGGGGGGCGGCGGCTCAAAGCAGTGGCCGATCCCACCCACTGAGGACATGGTCAGCGGGCCCCTCTTCTCGGCTTATTAAGATCCACTCTCCTGCAGGCCAGGGAAGGTCCCCTACTCTCCCTTCCCAAGAGAGCAGTGCCGGCTCTGTGTGTGTGTGGGGTGCACCGACAGCCCCGGTTCTGCGGGAGCCTCCAGCCTCTGGTCCTCTCCCTCGCCTGCCTGGGGCTGGGCCTCCAGCCAGCCTGGGTCATGGGCTGCAGCGAGGGCCTGGGGTCTAGGACTGGGCTGGGAGGAAGGAGGGCTCCTGTTGCCTTGGGCCCGAGCTGTGTTTTCCAGCCTGTGCCGGGCACGAGGACCCAGGCTTGGGCTCATCCAGGCCGCTCAGGTTCCTGGCTCCAGGGGCACGGGCAGCAGCCCCAACCCCTCACGGATAGCAGCTATTTTGCCATTTCCTTGGTCTTTCTTTCTCTGCATTTACATAGTCATGAGCATATTATGTCTAACATTTTATTTCATGCCTTTTTTGCTTTTACCTTTATAAGCGGTTTCCTATACTATTAAGAGCTCTTTGTAAAGATCGTTTTTACCTCCTGCACATAATATTCTGTTGAGATAATGTCGCATAATTCATGAAACCATTCCACTGTTGTTGGATTTTTTTAGTTTTTCCCCTAGGCATGGTATAATTTTTAGGTAAAAGCCTGTACTTTTCAAACAGTGACTATCGTACTCCCTTCAAGAATGTTAAATTTGATTTAAAATTAAGAAACATTATTCCGTCACCTTTAATCACACAATTTAAGCAGAGAATGGTATTTTAGTTTAAATAAATATTTTCAGCCTAGCAAGAAACAAAGAAGTATTATTTTTTCCTCTTTGTCTCTGTGTTGTGAAACGGGGAAGCAGTCTGGAGGGGCCGCAGGCCGTGAGCCCTCGCTCCGCTCAGTGGGGGGAATGCAGCAAAATACCCGCAGGATGGTGTCCTGAACTCTGTCCTCGCTGTCAGTCTATCTAGCTTAGTGATTCCATTTGGTTTTCGTTTATTTTGGGGGGCTCTGGGGATGGAACCTGGGCCTTGCGTGGGCCAGGCGAGCACTCTTCTACTGAGCCACACCCCAGCAGGGATCTATTTGATTTTGTACGCTATCTTCTCTTAGATAACTCTCAAAAGCGAATATGGCTTATGTGTGTGGTGCGCACCTGTAATCCCAGTATGGGAGGCTGAGACAGGAGGATCACAGGTTCAAGGACAGCTTCAGCAACCTTGTAAGATCCTGTTTCTAAACAACAAAAACAAAAATACGGCTGTGTGTAGCTTAGCGGTAGAATGCCACTGGGTTTAATCTCCAGTATTTAAAAAAATAAAAAAAGCAGCCAGACTTGGTGATACACACTTGTAATCCCCACGCTTGGGAGGCTGAGACAGGAGGATCGCACAGTTCGAAGCCAGCCTCAGCTACTTAGTGAGGCTCTCAGCAACTCAGTGAGACCCTGTTTCCAAATAAAATATAAAATAGGTCTGGGTGTATAGCCCAGAGGTAGAAAGCCCCTGGGTTCCATCTCTAGTAACACACACACACACACACACACACACACACACACACACAGAATAAAAAATAGGGCTGGGGGTGTAGCTTGAATGCCCCTAAGTTTTAAGGCCCAGTACACAACACACACACACACACACACACATACACAACACAAAGAACAATATGTATGGGAAAGGATAGAAATAAACGTATTTACTTAAGAACATAATTTTTACATTCCTGTTTGTAAGCCAGAATATCAAAAGTACAGCTGGTTTTTCAGCATGTTAGTTTTGCCCAGAGAGGGCATTTCAGCGCCCAGCACATGGACCTGGAGCCCTGCTGTGTCTGTAATTAGTGCAGATTGATTGGCACAGGGCGCTAATTACCCCACAGTCAGTTGAGATGCACAGGTGCTGCAGAGAACTCACTGCTACCCCAATTTCTCCAGCACCCCTCCCTCTCTCCTCTCTCTCCATCGCTCCTTCCCCCGTCCTCTTTATCAGGGAATACTAGGGCTGCGAGGAGCAGCAAGGGGAGGGATCCTTGCTGGTTTCCCTTTGACAAGCCAGTTTTATGAATGGCTTAAGTTTCCTTGTTTGCATTAGGTCTTACCCTCTTCCTGCTTTGTTTTTTCCATGTTGTATAAACCCAGGCTGCAGCTAAATTTGTCTTCCGCTGGGTTTCCTCAGTGTTCGAGAGCGAAGGCATTTCAGCGGGTCACAGGTCATCTCAGAAAGCTTGGGAGGTAAAGCCCAAGGCAGCTGGGCGGTCAGGTTCCTGTGCAGCTCTGCCCCAGGGCGAGAAGCGCAAACTGGGAGCTGAGAAAGCCGGGTGGGGGGACAAGGCGTGGCCAGGACAGGTGCCATGCCAAGGGTAGCTCCATTTTGAAACTTCTCCAGCGAGCTGGAGAAGGCAGGAACTGTAGCTTCGGGCCGCGCAGCCGCGCTGGGCAGTTGGCAGTTTCCTCTGGCCTTCTGTCTGTGCTCGCTCTCAACAGAAGCTGCTGTTTAAGCATGATGGTTCAGTATGGCTTTTATGTAATGTCTAAGCATTTCCCAAGTTATTCAACATTTGAAAAAGTAGTGATGCATTACTTCCAATAGTGGGTAGAAAAACTACTCAGACAATCAGCAAGGAACTGGAAGGTTGGGCAGCCCTGGAAACCAACCAGATCTAACAGCCGGCTGGAGAACGTGTGCCCAGTGACGGGACACCCGCGCTTCCCCACAGCGCCTGGAGCAGCCTCTAGGATAGACTGGTGCCAGCCCTAAAGCAGCCTCAGGATTCATGCCCACGAGGCATGTGGCATTATGTAGAAATACTCTTCTAGGGCAGTGGCATTGCATAGAAAATTAGTGACCACTTGAAGAAAGCGAGGAACACATGGGCATTTTAGAATGTGCCCCAGACAACCACAGGGTCAAGGCAGACAACAAAGGGATCAGAAGATACTGCGAGATGAGGAAAGTGGAGACGGTGCACCCAGACCTGTGGGCCGCGGCCAGAGCAGTGGCCAGCGGGAAGTTACAGCCCGCTGACCGTCAGAGACCATCCGAGACTGTGACTTCCAGTTTCAGATAATAGAAGAACAAACGAAAGCCTGAACAAACAGAAGGGAGGAACAGTGAAGAGCAGAACTGGAGTAAATGGACAGAAGGGAGGAACAGTGAAGAGCAGAACTGGAGTAAACGGAGTGGAGATCAGAAGAGGAGGCGGCGAGCAAGGCTGGTGGAAACTGACACGCCTTTAGCTAGATTTAGCTAGAGAGATGGGGGCCAGGGGAGACAGAGAGAGAGAGAGAGAGAGAGAGAGAGAGAGAGAGAGAGAGAGAGAGAGAGAGAGAAAAGAAGAAGAAGAAGGAGGAGGAGGAGGAGGAGGAGGAGGGGGGGGGGGGAGAGATGATGGCCAGGAACAAGATAGAGTTCCCCAGGGCATGCACCCAAGGACCCACCCCTTCACCTGGGTCCCGCCTTCTATGGTTTTCAACACCTGCATAGGAATCCACCAACACCCCAAACCCCACTCTGAACACGGCTTCAGGGGGACCAGGCTTGGGGGCTTGCTGCACGTTACCTTTGGGGGACTTCCAGATGCAAGCCCTAATGGGAACATGGCCCCCAACATGGACTGGCCTCCTCATCTAGCCAGCTGAAGGCCAAGGAGCAAAGACTGGGTTCCAGAGGAAGCAGGGATTAGCTTCAAGACTGCCACAGAGAGGCCCTTCCTGAGTGTCCTATTCCTCTTCCTCCTCCTCCTCTTTCTCCTCTTTCCCCTCTTCCTCCCCCTCCTCCTCCTCTTCCTCCCCTCCTCCCAGTCTCACCTGCCCCTGTCTCAGGCACGACTCTACCTGCTCCGCTGCTAGGTGACTCCTCTGGTGAATTCTGGCACACGTCTGACAGTTAACACGGATCCTTCACAGACTCTTCCAAGCTGAACAGGAAGGAGCGCTTCCGAGCAGCGTTCCACCAATCCCAACATCAGGAACGGAGATTACAGACAATACCCCTGTGAACTAACTGCAGCAGCATGGATGGAAGGACTGTGCATCACGACAAGGAGGGTTATTCCACGACTGCAAGGATGGTTCAACTATGGAAGCCCATCAGTGCAGCACACTTTATCAGTAGACTAGCAGACAGCATCGACAGGACCATCCTATTCAGTGTAGAAAACACATCTGACCAGACCCAACACCCTTTGGTGGTAAAAGCATTCAACCAACTAGGAATAGAAGGGACCCCACCTCCTCCATGAAGTCTTCCTACAAGGAATGCCATATTTAATGGGAAAACCCGAAAGCTCCTTCCCAAGATCAGGAACAAGGGAGGGATGTCTGTTCTTCACTTGTGCTCAACATTGTAGTAGTTTTTTGCAATTAAGCAAGAAAATGAAACCAAAGGAATCTAGAATAAAAATAAAGAATTAAAAGTATAATTTTGACATGAAAATCCCAAGGGGTCCACTAAAAAAAGTATGAAAAGTAATAAAGTTGCTGAGGTTGTAGGATACAAGATTAAGATTAAAAGTTGTATTTCTATACACTTGAAGTGAACACTTTGAAAATGAAATCATGAAAATATTTTCATTTAGTTTCAAAATGAATAAAATACCTCGCTATAAATTTAGCAAAAGAAATGCAAGACTTGAACTCTGACAATATACAGCATTATTGAGATAATTTTTTTTTTTTGGTACTGGGACTGAAACATGGGCATTCTACTTCCGAGCTACACCCTCAGCCCTATTTTTATTCTTCATTTTGAAACAGGCTCTCACTGAGTTGCAGAGGACCTCACTAAGTAGCTGAGGCTGTCCGCGAACCGCGATCCTCCCGTCTCAGCCTCCCAAATGCTGGGATGACAAGCGTGCGCCACCACGCCCAGCTATTGAAAGAATTTAAAGATCTAAGTAAATGGAAAGATATTCCACGTTCACGGGTGAGAAAATAATATCATTGAGATGGTGATACCCTGGAATTAATCTAGAGATTCCCTGCAGATTCCCTGTGAAAATCAGTCCTAGATGGCTTCTTAACAGAATTTGACAAGCATAGCCTCAATTTCATAGGAAAATTCAAGGGACCCAGAATAATCTTGAGGGGGATGATGGAGAAGAACAAGTTTGAGGACTTTTGCATTTTAAAACCAAAACTTATACAACTGCAGTAGTCAAGCCAGAGTCTTACTGGCATTTGGATATACACGGGGATCAATGGAATAGAATAGAGAGTCCAAAAACGAAGCCTTCATGTTTATGGTCAGTTGATTTTTGACAAGTATGCCGAGAGTTCAGTGGGGACATCTGTTTCAGTACATGGTCCTGGGACCGCTAGATAAAGTTCTGTCCCTGCTTCTCTTCATAACAGAAGTAAAGCGAGTCACAGGCACAATGTTAGAGCGAATACCACCGTAGCTCTTAGAAGAAAACTTGGGGTGAGGCCCCGGTTTCTCGGAGACTATGTCAGAGGCCAAAGTGATCAAAGATAGATAGGTAAACGGCTTCACCAAGGCCAAAGTTCTCAGTTGAGAATACTCTCAAGAAAACAGGTATCCACTGAGTGGGAGAAAATATTTGCAAATTAAGTATTTGCTAAGAAATTTGTATCTGGTATATACAAAGAGCACTTACAATTCAATAGTAAGACAATCCAACCTAAAACGGGAAAATGTTTCAGTAGACATTTCTCAAAGAAGATCTCCAAATGGCCAATAAACACGTGAAAAGACGCTCGGCACTACTGATCGTTAGGCAGCCAAATCAAACCTTAGTGCGGTGAATCCCACGGTACTCGCTGGGCTGCCGTAAGAAAGATGGGCCGTGACCAAGTGTTGGCAGAGTGGCGCTCTTGGACCGCAGGCGCGGGGAGTGCCTCCCAACGGCATGGGGTTTCCTTGGGGAGGGCCACGTGTTCTGAAGTTAGATTGTGGTGGTGCTGGTTGCCGACCTAGTGAAGGTGTTTAAAGTCACTTTAAATGACGGGACTGCATAGCATGTAAATCGTATCTCAGTCCAGCTGCTTAAAGAAGGTAAAGTAAGCCGGGCGTGGTGGCGCATGCTGGTAATCCCAGTATTTAGGAGGCTGAGACAGGAGGATCACAGTTCTCGGCTAGCCTCAGCTACTTAGTGAGGCCTTCCACAACTCAGTGAGACCCTGTTTCAAAATACAGAATAAAGCCGGGCGTGGTGGCGCACGCTTGTAATCCCCATGCTTGGGAGGTGGAGACAGGAGGATCGCGCAGGTTCGAAGCCAGCCTTGCTGGCTTAAGAGACCTTCTTTCCAAATAAAAAAGCATATAAAATAGGTCTGGGAGTGTAGCCTGGAGGTAGAAGGGTTCCATTCCCAGTACCACCAAAACAAAAACAAAAACAAAAAACAAAAAATAAAACAAAACAAAAAACTTGCCAGGCGTGGTGGCGCACACTTGTAATCCCCGCGCTTGGGAGGCTGAGACAGGAGCATCGTGCAGGTTCGAAGCCAGCCTTGCTGACTTAAGAGACCCTGTTTCCAAATAGAAATATAAAAAATAGATCTGGGAGTGTAGCCCGAAGGTAGAAGGGCTTCCAGGAACCCCAGAAGCGCGCGCGCACGCACACACACACACACACACACACACACACACACTGGAATAAAAAATAGGGCTGGGGGTATAGCTCAGAGGTACAACGCACCTGGTTTCCATCCCTAGTGATGCAAAAAAAAAAAAAATAGAGAACCCTCATTGTGTCAGGAGGACATCATAATTTGGCAGTTTCCACTTTTTTGGTTGCGGATCATACATGCAGCGCCCTAGTCGGCAAATCTTTGGTTACGCTTTGGGCCTCCTTGGAGTGCATTCTCAGAAGAGACGCTACAGAATCAGCAGCTGTGAGCGCTTTTTTAAAACTTTCCTTTGGTGGGGTACTGGGAATGGAACCCTGGGGCATTCTACCTCTGAGGTACATCCCCAGTCTTATTTTAGTTTTATTTTGAACTAGGATCTCACCAAGTTGCTAATGACCTGGTTAAGTTGCCTCACCTCCCCTTAAACCTCAGATCCTCCTGTCTCAGGCTCCCAAGTGCTGGATTACAGGCCGGAGCTACCACGCCCAGCTGAGTACTGTAAGTCTCATGCTGTTTGCTTTTTTTTTTTTTTTCCATAAAGATGATTGAATGGATTGCTCACAGCCATGTAAGATCGGCACCCCACCCGCCGTGGCGCCGCTTTCACGTGGATGACTAGTCGATGCTTGCTTGGCTGGGGACGGGACACCTGCCCTGTGGCGCTTCACCCACTTGCGGATGCCGTAGTGTATGGATGCCGTAGTGTATGGATGCCGTAGTGTATGCGGGAGGAGGCCGTTCCCACGTGGCCCTGAGCTCAGAGACGCTGAGAGACTCAGTGAGGTAGTTGAAGGCTGGGGGCAATTAATACACTCTCCAGTATTGACATCTGAGTTTTCACCTAAAGGTACCTCATTCAACTGGCCTAATTAGGAACTCGGCAGAGACAAGCGTGCGTGCCTGAGTTTTTAGTAGAATAGCAATTGGCTTGGAACCTGCTGACCGCAGCCTCTGCCGGGCGCCTGCTAGTGTGGCAGCGGCTGTGTCTGGGGAGAGTCCCCTGGGCCAGGGGCATCCCTGCAGCCTGGCTCCTGGCCCGGCGTGGGAAGGCGGAGGGAGAGCGGTCAGCAGGGCGGTTTGTGGGGAGCAGCATGTGGTTTGTACCCCACACACCTCTGGTAGACTGTCCTGCGGAGGGAGAAGCTGGAATCCCTTGGGGACAGTGAAGTAAATAAAGCCGGTGTCGCCGTGAGCCACCACGCAGGAAGCCTGCCTGCCCTTTGCCTGTGGCCTTGCTTTCCACGGTCCTGCCCCCTGTGCCCGCCCAGTGCCCCTAGGTGGGCACATGAGTGTGGACACTGAATGTAATGTACTATTGTGACCTGTTTTGAGCACTCGCTGTAGGCTCAGTGATGTCTGCATACGGTGGCGGGTAGGCTGGCTTTGGCTTGAAAGTGCATTTGTGGGTAGTCAAAGTGACCCTCAAAGTCTCAGGTCACGGGGACCTGGGGCCCCTGATACTTTATATCAGGGCTTCATTTTCGTGGGACAAAAGCCCTTATCTTGTTTGGATGGTGTACGTGGTTGGGAATAGAGAAGGGGCCTGCCTTCCTGCCTCCTTCCTTCAGCTCACCGGAGCTGGCCATCTCTGAATTCCCCCTGGAGGCTGAGGGAGGTGCCCGCCCTGGACCAGAAGCATGGATGCCAGAGTGGCTTGTGTAAGCGCCCCCCCCCCCCCCGTTGTGCCCTGGGCCAGGAGCCTCCAGGGGAGTCTGGACACGCAGCTTCTCCCCAAGGCTGAGGGTTAAATGGAAGGACATCCCCCTATTGTTTCTTAGCAATGCGCGGTGGGTCGGGGCGTTCACTCACTCGTGATCTCGAGGCTGAGGTGTTGGCCTTCAAACGCCCTTTCTTCAGGGAGCGGTTCTCTTCTGCCCACTGAACCTCTGTCGCGTCCCTCCCGGCCCAGAGCCTTTCCTTTCAGCAGGTCTCTGTTTCTCTTGTAATTGCCGGGAGGCTCTGCTCTTAGAGGGAGCAGGCAGGCTCAATCGAGGTCCTCTCCCACTTTACTCTCCTGAGATAAATGCCACGTAACTTAATACCCAGGAACGTTAGTAGCTCAATCCGGGGCCTTGAGACCTTGCGGGGGTAAGCTGATCAGGCCGCCTGCTCGGCGTGGGGTGCGCTGTGTGCTCATGCTGCCGTTTGGGCCTGGTGGTCGGGCTTTGGACGAGTCCTGAAGGCTGAGGACCCTCCCCCAGGAGATGCCTGGCCCCGGACTTGACTTGAAAGTCCTTTAGGAATTCCATGGATACGAGTTCCTGAGCCCCGTCATGGTCAAAACCACACAGAGAGTGTGGTTGGGAGCCATCTGACAAAGCTTAATTTTTTTGGGTAGTCTGATTTATTCCTGCTTATTGCATGTTATTTTTATTTTATCCAGAGAGATTTTACTGGATTAAAAAAACCCGATGGTGTTTAGTTATGAAAGCCTTATGATACATTCTGTGATCTTTTTTTTTTTTTTTTTTTTTTTCATTTCCAACCCAGCGTTAGAGCAGATCTCTGCTTGCACACTGATTAATTGTTAAAGAATGCCGATTCCCCACGTTACGAGCTTTCTTTTCTGGCTCATGCACGCAGCCATTTGTGAGGTCGTGGAAGGTGTAAGTGCTGTGCTAGTCAAAGTGAGCCTTAACTGCGATTATTAATGAGTTCAGCATGTCAGACGCTGTGCTAAGTGCTTAATTACCCAGCCGCATGGATCCTTAAAAGCCTCTGGGCTGTGTGGCCCCCCTTGCGGTGGAGCCCTGAACTCCTGAGCGCCCTGAGCCACGGCTTTCTGTGACCTCCCATCAGGTGCACAGTGTCTGTCCAGGCCACGGCCCCGAGGGGAGAGTGGGAGCCACCTAGGCCTTCTCAGGAGGCGCTGCTTGACCTGCCTACGCCTTACTGGCTGCATAAAAGGAGTCGCGTGTCCTGCCCCTTGGCTGCCCCCTTCTCTTCCCTCCCCTGGTGGTTTTTTTTATCCCTCAGCCTGAAGCCCTGGGGTGAGCACATGGGAGAGGCCAAGGGATTCCCCAGCAGGGGCGTTTTCTGTTCACCATGGTCCTTGGAGGCCTGGGTGTTCTTTTTCAGGCTGTGCTGAGAGCATGGTTTTGGGGTGCCCTGTGTTTTCCTTCTTGTTCTTTTAGTGGTTGGGAGAAAGCATTTGGGAGGCTGCAAGATGGTTTTTTGGCTACCTGCCTTTTCTCCAAGTCTAAGCCTTTTGTGTTTTTTGCCAAGGGGCTGCCAACCCTGCCTGCCAGCCCTCAGTGCCCCGTACCAGTCTAGCAAGTGGGTCGTGGTGGCAGTGTGCACTCCGAGCAGAGCAGAGGCCGGGCAGGTCAGGGAGGTCCCCGGGGGCACATGGCACCTTTTAGCCTTTCACTCCGCAGTAAGAGGAGAAGTTCCTCCATGCCCAGGGATTTCAGGGTGGCTTGTGATCGGTAGAGATTGTGTAGAGGACTCCGGGGCTGGAGGCCAGCTCTCCGCCAGGGCTCTGTGGCCAATCTGGTCTCTGAGTGGAGGAAGCGCCTCTTCCTCTCCTCAGGTCTCTCTGTCCGCTTCTGTTCCTGGATGCCATTTAATTCTGAGGACAGATGTGGGGGGACCCCAGAGGGCATTGCAGGGAGCACACCCCACCCAGATGTGCACTCCAGACATGCTCTGTCCAAAAGCACTCCGTGCTTTTCACTTTTTGGGTTTGTTTGGTTTTGTTTTTGTGGTGCTGGTGATTGAACCCAGGGGCATTCTACCCCCAAGCTACACCTCCAACCCTACTTTATTTTTTATTTGGAAACAGAGTCCTGCTGTGTTGGTGAGGCTGATCTCAAAACTGCAATTCTCCTGTCTCAGCCTCCCAAGTAAGTGTGTGCCACCATGCCCAACTCTTTATTTGTTCTTACTTTAAAAACAAATTTAAGCCAGGCGTGGTGGCACACGCTTGTAACCCCAGACGTGGGAGGCTGAGACAGGAGGATCTGAGTTCGCAGCCAGCCTCAGCTACTTAGGCTCTTTGCAATTCAATGAGCCCTTGTTTAAAAATAAAGAATAAAAATTGGACTGAGGGTATAGCTGGGAGGTAGAATGCTCCTGGGTTCCATCCACAGCAGCAACAACAACAAAATTTACATGCAAAATTGACACATAGTACTTGTGCTATTACTGGCGTACAGTGTGGTGTTTCAGTGCACGTGTACAGAATGTGCTGTCAGGTCAGTTATCATTTGTGCTTGGAGCCACCGAGTCCTCTCTACTAGTTCTTCCTAAAATACATAGCAGGTCACTGTGATCCGTACTCACCCGCCGAGCTGGGGAACGCGAGGACTCATCCTTCTATTACACTGGGCCTGGTACCCATTCTCCAGCCCCCACACAGTCCCTGCCTCCCCAGCGTCTAGCAATTTTTATTAGACATATTTTATTAGACATAGTGGTTTCCACATACGAGAGAAAATGTGATATTTGTCTTTTGTGTCTGGCTTATTTCCCTTAACATAATGCCCTCCATTTCCATCCATGTTGTTACAAATTAGAGAATTTCGTCTCTTTCTGGGGATCGAACCCAGGATTGCTCTGCCACTGAGCTATATCTTGAGCCATTTTTATTTATCATCTTGAGAGTCTCACTCAGTTGCCCAGGCTGGCCTCAAACCTGGGATCCTTCTGGCTCAGCCTCCCCAGTCACCGAGATTACAGGCATCGTGTCCAGCACGAGTTTATCCTCCTTTCGTGGCTGAGTAATATTCCACTGGGCATTTATGCCACATTTTCATTATTCTTTTGTTGATGGCACTTAGGTCGATTCTGTCTCTTGTCTGCCGTGGACGGTGAGGCAGCAAACATGAGCTGGGGTCTTCTTTAGATCGCCGATCTCATTTTCTTTGGATAAATGCTCAGAAGAGGACTCTGGATCATGTGGTCGGTCCGTCTGTGCTTTCTTGAGCCCCTCCTGTGGTCTCCGTAGTGGCTGTACTAATCTACATTCCTGTGAGCAGCGCACGAGCTCCCTTTTCTCTGCACCCGCACTGGCATCTGTAATTTTTGTCTTTTGCATAATAGCCATTTTAACTGGGGTGAAATGATATCTCACGGTGGTTTTAATTTGCTTTTCGCGATAGCTAATGATGCTGAACATTTTTCTTGTGTTTAATGGTCATTTGTTTTTCTTCCTTTGAGAAACATCTATTTAGATTATTTGCCTACTTCTGGGTTTTGTTGTTGTTGCTGAGTTTTTTGAATTCTTTATATATTCTGGGTGTTCGTGCCTTGTCAGATGAAGAGTTTGCAGGTTTTTCTCCGGCTCTAAGGTTTTTCTGTTGTGTCCTTCGCGGTATAGAAGCTCCTTGTTTGATATGATCCCATTTGTCCACGTTTGCTGTTCTTGTCTGTGATTTGGGGTCTTATTCAAGAAAGCATTGCTGAGACTGACGCCTTGAAGTGCCTTTCTTATAATTCCTTCTAGCAGTTACATCGTTTTCGCACTTAACTTAGGCCTTTGATCCATTTCCAGTTGTTGAGGGGGAGGTCGAGTCCCATCCCCCGCATATGGATTTGCCGTGGCCCCAGCGCCATGTGCAGGCCGGCTCCAGGGTAAGTTTTGGCGCCCTGGTGGAGAGCTAGTTGGCGGTTGGCGCAGGTGATTTCTGGGCCAGTGCTGCACCCCAATGCAAGTGTTCTCTACCTGTGCCGCTTGGGGCAGGAGTTGCAGCGCCAGCCACGCGGCTCCTGCCCCGGAGATCTGAATTCATTTGAATTCATGTCTAAGTAGGCACAGGCGGCCTGGCTCCCTCTCAGGATGCACAGCTCCTGAGAGCCTGTGCTGGCCGCAGAGTGGCAGAGCAGACAGCACTGATGGCTGGGCGAGCTGAGGCCGCAGCCGGGTGTCCCTTTGTGTTGAGACTTCACACAGACCGGGAAGTTAGACCTCTGTTTGAGAGTGCATGAGAGTCCACACCTGTCTAGACATGGGCCTCTTTGTGTATTCCTTTCTGTCTTTATTTTTAAATTTTTTGCGGTACTGGGGATGGCACCCCAGGGGCATTCTACCCCTGAGCTACACCATCCCCAGCCCCATTTTTTATTCTTTATTTTGAAACAGGGTCTCACTGAGTTGCAGAGGGCCTCACTAAGTAGCTGAGGTTGGCTGCGACCTGAGATTCTCCTGTCTCAGCCTCCGGAATGCTGGGATTACTAGTGTGCGCCACCACGCCTGGCTAGATTTGTGTTTTTAAAGACCAAAATAAAAATTTATCTTTCCAGATAGCTGGGGAGTATGCTTTACTCTGAAACCTTAAGTAAAAGAGCTAGACGTGCTGTTGTACGCCTGTAATCTTAGTACATGGGAGGCTGAAACAGAAGAATCGCAGGTTTGAGGCCAGCCTCAGCAACTTAGTGAGACCCTATCTCACATAAAAATGAAGACTAGAGACTAGAATGCCTCTGGGTCCCATATCCAGTACCGAAAAAATAAAAGGGTAAAAGCGAGGTCATGAGGATATGTGTTCATCAGACGTGGAGGAGTGTGCGTGTAGCCCAGGGCCGGGACTGGTGCCCCAGGAACGCGGGAGCTGTGCGTGGCTTCGGGGCCTCCTGGCTGTGCTCTGAGTGAGTTGCTTGGGCTTTCCGGGCACGACAGCCTCTTCTGGCTGGAGGGAGTGGGAAGTATCTGAGAAGGTGCATGGCCAGCCCTCAGTAAACCGGGGCTCCTGCCATTAGGCCGAGAGAACACCCTGAAAATTATATACTGCTCTTTGGGAAGGTGAGCCCGTGTGGGGCCCATGATGCTGGGGCGCTGCCCTGCTAGAACTCTAGACGAGCCCTGAACCAGCCTTGCTCTGAGTGTCCTTGGGTCTTTGTTGCCCTCAGATCCAAGAATCTTTCTGCTTGGGGGTGGGGGCACCTTGCATGAAATGTGGTCGGTTGGTCCTCGGTCCTGTCCAGAAGGGCTTCCTAGGCCTGCTGGAACATGCCCCAGGGGGACCAAGGGACGTTACAAGGCCAGCCGGCTCCCCCAGTGAGGGGAGGAGGTGGTGTTTTCTCTATAAAGCAATTTACGTTCTGGCTGGCGGATTGGAGTTTCTGTTACCTTGTCTTCTGGTTAGCTGGGGCTGTATTTAAGGTGCCAGGTGCATAGGAGTCCCTGAGTTGCTGAGCACGAAGGTGGTCAGAGCCATTATGGCACTGGCCGGTGGACCCGCGGCCTGCTCTCTGTCCTGCCGGGCAATGAAGGCCGCAGTATATTTAAAAAACCACCTTATGAAAGAAAGGTATCTCAGATGTCAGCCCCGGAGAGTGGGCGGGCGCACCGACGTCTTCCCTCCTGTGGTTCACACCATGAGGACTAGACAATCACGGCTCTCTCAGCAATTAGAGCTAGTCCAAAATTCAAGCCCCGAAGGCATATCCTGCCAAACAGCGACCGAAATTCCTGCTCGAGCTCTAAGGGATGTGAAGCACAATTCTGAAGTTCCCTTTGGGTCTGAGTTTTTGGAATAAACCTGCCTTACAGGCAGCCCCTCACCCCATGTCGCAAGTGCTGTGTCTCATTGGAAAGTGCAAAGGTAGAAGCCAAGAAGCTTGAGGCAGCCCTCGGCAAATGGGTGGTCTGGGTGGACTGCAGCTGAGGAGCGTGCAGCCTCTCCCCGGTCCCTCTCACCCCTCGCCCCTGGCTCTGTGACCGGGCTGCGTCCTCGTCCTTCTGTCTGTCCCTTTCCCCAGATGCCAGCTCCGTGGCCTTCGATCCCAAGAGGCTGCCTCCGGGTGCCCTCCCTGGAACTTGAGCCCTGGTTCACAGGACCCCCAGTGCCGTCGGCTCATCCCCCTTCCCTGGCCTCTGTGTGAGCCAGGGTCCCTCTTCCAAGCTCTGCGGTTCCCTGGTGGGTGCTTGATCCTGTAGAGGGTGCTGGGCCTGTGCCAGTCACCTTGACACCTGTCCAGCTTCCCAGGTGTCCCCTCACCCGGGGTGGCGCAGGACCCTTCACTGCTGCTCTGCGGTCAGGTGAGGGCCGGAGGCTCCGGCCGGCTTGTGAGCAGGTGCGGCCCTTGGGGCTGGCCTCTGCCCAGGTGTGCACCCCTGCAGGAGGTGCAGAACCACCGGAGAGAGCCTTCCTCCCAAACCAGGGTCGGCCAGGAGCCCCGAGTGTGCACGCGGCGCCTCAACGGCGTGAGTGTATCTTTTTAATGACCGCTTGTCCACTCGGCCGGCCAGCAGCTCTCAGCCTCCTTCCTGACCTCCATCCCCATCGCTTGTCTGCGGACAGCCGGCTCAGCAGAGCGTGAGACGGGCTTGGGTAATTATGGATCTTTCTGTCGGGTTCTGGACAAGGGCTGTCAGTTAGCTGCTTGGCTCTGCAATGGATCTCTGAACAAAAGAGGAAAACGCAGAGAGGGGGCCTGGCTCCCGGAGCTTGGAGCTTGTTGTGTGGACTCCTGGCCCAGCAGAGCAGAAAGTTAGTCTTGAGTATTTACTGACCTGCCAGGGAATATATTATTCACCCTGCTCCTCGAGAGCCACCTTAAACTATAAACACAGTGAAGACAAAGTGCCTAATTCAGAAGTAGACTCCCCAAATTCTTCAGAAATTCACGCTGGCCTTAGCAACTGGGAGCATTTTCCAATCCTATACGTGTAGGATCATTCTTAAGATTAATATTTTCATCTCACATGCATGATGCTGGGCTTTCTGCAGGGACGCAGGCTCTTGGGGCCCTTGTGGAAAGGGTGGTGGGCGTTGGCTCAGGCTGCAGTGTGCCCCAGGTTTCCTGTTCCAGGGAGGAGGGCCGTCTGCTCCCTCATACCTGTGGGGTCCACTTGACCCCAGGTTGGCTCTGGAGTTTCCTGTTTGAATGCTTTAAACTATCTGCAGGGACCACTGTCTGCGACCTGCGTTGCCCGGGCTGGTTTCCAGTTCCTGCTGGGGGTCCCTCCTGCCCGGCCTTCCCAGTGCAGGGGGCGCAGGTGCAGGCCGCCAGGCCCTGCTGCTATGACTCTTCCTGTCCTCAGAGATCAAAGGAAAATCACACATTTGCTTTTGGAAAGTAGAATAACGTGCGTTCTTAGTTGCAGTTACTCTATGGATTCATCAGACCTTATTTTAGAAACTTAGGATATATTGGCAGATCTTAATGTTACTTAAGTTTTTCAACATTTGGAGGTGTTTTGCAATTTTATCCTTCTAGGTACTATTTTGTCATGACTCAGCAGTAACTTTCAACCATGATAAGAAGAGACTAAGCGAATGAAGGAAGAGGTGGCCCAGGAATTGCTAGCAGTGCAGCTGACCATTGCTTCTGAATGAGTTTTGAGTTTCTTGTCAAATAATCATATTATCTTCCAAGAAGGTATAAAAGAAATCTGGAGATACCATTTTTGAAGTCTTTATTTATTTATTTATTTTTAAAAAAGCTTTCATTGAACCACAGTAAAAATGTAGGATTTTAAAAAAATGTCCGTCCATAATGTCAGTGCGAGGGTACTTGGCAGAGGAAGGTGCTCCACTATTATTAGATGAGTCAGAAGCCGGTGCGGGTGGTCTGCAAGCAGCTCTCTAGACACTCACGGCGTTGGTGACATGATCACAGACGCAGACCCTCAGACCCCGCAGCCCCTGCTGAAGGTGTCTGATCAGCGTCTTCTCAGACTCCAGCGCCAGTGAGTGCACGGAGTCTAATGGCCAGAGGGTTCTAATGGCAGGATGGGCTCCCACCCACCTAGCGTGTGCAAAGCAAGGCCTGGTCTCAGGCAGCTTTCTCTCACTGTGATGAGGCGCTCGAGCCGTGTGACTTGTAAAGAGAGGGTTGCTTTAGTTCACAGTCCTGGAGGTCCCAGCCTCCGAGTGATGGGCCTGGGCTTTTGGGCCTGTGGTGAAGGGAAGACACTCAGACTGTGATCCAGAGGCAGCAGCGGCAGCTGGGGGCCCACAGTGCTGTGTCCATAAGCAGTCTCACCGCTGCGACCCAACTCCTGACACACAAAACTTAAAGAAGGAAGAGTTACTTGCCTATGGGTCTATATGCGTCTAAAGATTTCAGTTCACACACACACACACACACACGCACACACACACACCATTTATGCTAGTTGCCAAGCAGGAGCCAGAAGTATAGGTCCTCAGGGCATGACTGTGAGGAGCAGAGAGAGCAAGGAGGGGGATGAGGGACATGCTTAGTCCCCAAGGCCACGGCCCCAGAGAGCCCTCTGAGGCCACGCCCCCAGGGAGCCACCTGCAGCAAGCTCTGCCTTCGGAGGCCACGCCCCCAGGGAGCCCTCTGAGGCCACGCCCCCAGGGAGCCACCTGCAGCAAGCTCTGCCTTTGGAGGCAGAGCTTTAAACCATAAACGTTCCCTTCAGGGGACACCACCACTGTGTAAGGCCCTCTCACGAGGCCCCACCTTTCTAGTGTCCATCACCTGCCAAGACCGCCACCCTGGTGATCAGGCCTTTAACACGGGGACGTTCAGGGGACGTTCCAAACTCTAGCAGGACTCAGCACACAGTATTTCCTGGCAGACAGAGTGTGCCACACCCTCTTTTGTTACAAAGATGTGTGGCACTATTCTTTCTTCTTGTCTGAAGTGTGTAGATCATAAATGCATAAATGTTAAAAGCAGGCATGTATTTGAGGGACATTTGCAAGGAAGTAAAAGCAGAAATAAAAACATCCTTTGGCTTGGTGTGGAGCAAAGGAGATGGCTGTCTTCAGCACAATTGTAAGCCCTCAAAGTTTTGAAAGCATTGTGCTTTGACTACTACAAGAAAAAGAACTAGATGTAACAATAACCCAAACCCATTAGATGTGGATTTGAAACCTGGAATCCTGATTGCTTGTCAACAATGGAAGTGCAAGGGGGCCCAGGGTGTTGACAGCCAGGGCCCGTCAGCGAATCTGAAACCTGGCATCAGTACTCAGAATGCGGGGCGATGGGGTTCAGTCGTGATGGTTGATGAGCAGTAGGATTCCTTAATGTCCACGGGGGTGGCTCCGGGACCGGCTGTGGGCACTGCACTCTGCAGGCGCCAAGCCCCTTATGTGCGGTGGCAGATAATCTGCCCACATCCTCCTGTGCGCCTCCCGTCGCCCCGGGTCACAAAAATACTTAACACAACGCCAGTGCTGTGTAAATAGTTGTAATACCGCACTGTTTAGGGACGAGTGAAAAGTCTGTATGTTTAGTACTGGCACAAGTTTTACACCTTGGCTCTAGACGCCATGAACGCAGACTCGTGGATATGGGGCCGATTACATTTGCATTCAAAGGATGCTGCCATTTCATTCATATGCATATGTATTTTTGCACACATGCTCACACGTGGGGAAAGTATGCTACAGTTAATATCATATTAAAGTTTCTGAGCCGGGCATGATGGCGCACGCTCGGGAGGCTGACAGGAGGACCAGGGTTTGCACACAGCCTCAGCTACTTAGTGAGGCCTTCTGCAACTCAGTGAGAGCTTGTTTCAAAATAAAAAAAGAATAAAAACTAGGGGTGGGGGTGTAGCTCAGAAGTAGAATGCCCCTGGGTTCCATCCTCAGTACCGCAAAAAAAAAAAAGAAAAAAAAGTCTAACAAAGTAGGTTTCCCCTTGCTTTACTTGTAATTGTGTAAATTACCTGCAAAATGCCTTAAAATACATGTAAGAAGAGTAAGAATAAGCCTGTTGGGTTTGAGTGGTGAGCGGCGGCTGTTGCTTGTGTGCTGTGGGTCTGTGAGCCTGGTGAGGCCTCCCCGTGGGAGCCACCTGCAGCTCAGTCTTCTGAGGCCACGCCCCCAGGGAGCCCTCTGAGGCCACGCCCCCGTCAGGGAGACAGGTGGGCGCCCTGGGCCTGTCTCCCTGAGCCTGGGGCGGTGGGCTGAGGTCACAGCAGACAGCTGGAGGTGGGCCCCGGCTCCGCCCCAGCCAGAGGAGTTGCTGCCTGATTCCACAGAGGAGTTGCTGCCTGTTTCTGGCACAGAGATGGCGCGGGGCTGGGTTCGCCTCTTGACTTCGTGGCGGAGCTGGTGACTGCAGTGGGGTGCCCGCGGGCGCTGGGCCTGAGCTCCGGGCAGAGGCGGCTTCCGGGATGGCCGCGCTGCGTTGGGAGGGACCGGAGCGCGTGGGGCTGTATGGGTGCCTGCCGACTTACCTGGGAAGGTCGGCGTGGTGGGAATGAACTTGTGAAAGTGGATCTGAGTGCTCTGGCCTTTCCCCGTTCTGTCCACTCTTGAGAAGAAAAATGAGGCCTCCGAATTATTCCACCTCCCGGGATGCCCGCCCTGGTGTGTCAGGCACTGTGTCCAGCCTTTTATGTGTATTCTGTTTACTTTTTCCCCCCTGTGGTACTGGGGATTGAACCCAGGGGCATTCTTCCTCTGAACGACACCCGCATACCATAGACCTATATTATTTTTTATTTTGAAACAGAGTCTTGATAAGTTGCCGAGGGTCTCTCTAACTTGCCGAGACTGACCTTGAACCTGTGATCTCCTGTCTCAGCCTCACAGGTTCTGGAATTACAGGCATGTACCACCATGCCTGGCTCTATTACTCTTTTTTTTTTTTTTTGCAGTACTGGAGTTGGACCTCAGGGGCATTGCACCTCCAAACTACACCCCAAACCTATTTCTTAGTCTTTTTATTTTGAAACAGAGTCTCACTGAGTTGCAAGGGGCCTTGCTTAAGTAGCTAAGGCTGTCCGCGAACTGGGATCCTCTGGTCTCAGCCCCCCAAATGCTGGGATTACAGGCGTGCGCCTCCACACCCGGCTTCTATGTCCTCTAAAGGCAACTCCGTAGCAGCACGGGGAACCAGCACCCACACGAAGCTGAGACGCATGTGGAGGCCACTGGGCCTCCAGCGGGCTGGCTCCCAGGCTGGGAGAAGCATCTGCTGCCTTGCTTCGTTCTTTGTTTCTTTCGACACCATGCACGCTGCAGCGGCCGCCCCGCGTGCCCTCACCTTCCTTACCTTCCTGGAGCCCTCTCTGGTTTGTTCTGTGATCTCTGTTTTAGGCATTTCCTCATTCTGAGCGACATTGAGGAAATGTATGTTCCACATACGGGTGAAAAGCTCCAGTTCATAAAGATGTCGTATTCGGTCTCGAAGGCCCAGCCCTCCCCCTGCTGTTTATTTCTTTGGGGAAGTTTCCGCGACACTTTCATGGGTAATTAGAAATGGCTGCTCTGGTCACACTGCTCCAGCTCCGTAGCTCAGCCGCTGATGTCAGATGTCTACGTTTTGCTTCAGTAACGAGAATTGAATAGTATTCAAGAAGGATTCAAACGACATTAATATTTAAGAGCTTCTCTGGATGCAGGCTGTGCCTGTGAAGCCCTTCTGAATGTAATGTATACAGCACATGTCAATTAGGAAGAGGGATGAGGTGCGCTTGGCTCCCCGTCCGCGGAGGCGCCCTGTGATTGGTCCCGGGAAGCGCGTCCTGCTGGAGCGCGATCGCCAGCCTCCCCGGGGATCCTCACGAGGAATCGGGCTTTCTGTTACTTTGCTTTCCAAACAGATCTGTGTCCCAAGTAGGAAGGAAAATCAATTTAATTACTTATGAAACTTTTCCTTCAGGGTGAATGAATTATGAGGAAAGATGAAGTGTCTGTCTGTCATCAGTAGCTCTATTTCAGGGCTGATGTGAGAGAAGTTAATTCTCTCCGAGGGTCAGGTGTCGGGCGGTTGGTGGGCATACAGAGAAGGCGCACCTGGTGGCGGGCTCGGCAGACCCGCAGGCGGGAGGACTCTGCGCCAGCCACCGGGGCGCAAGCTGCGGAGGACGCTGGCAGCAGAGATGGCGCGGGGCAGGAGCCAGAGGCTTCTTGGGTGTCAGAGCAGGAGAATTATGAGGAGGACAGACAAATCACAGTGAACGCAGTTGTGAGGAGAGAGACGTGCTCCCGGGGAGCAGCGCACCTCACTCCCGCGACGCTCCCCCTGCGTGGTCTCATGTCAGCGTAATTACGAGCCTCATCGCTCACGGGAGCCAGGAGGTGGTGGAGCAGCCCTGCGGGCCGCCCTGGCATTCCTTGGCTGGCACGGAAGGCAGCTCCAAGCGTCTTCTTCACTTGGTACGACTCTGTAGTTTACCTACTTTGGTGGGAGCAGAATTTAGAAAGTAACAGCCGGGCGTGGCGGCACAGGCTTGTCATCCCCGCGCTCGGGAGGCGGAGACAGGAGGATCGCGCAGGTTCGAAGCCAGCCGCATTGGCTTAAGAGACCCTGTTTCCAAGTAAAAATATAAAATAGGTCTGGGAGTGTAGCCCGGAGGGAAAAGGGCTTCCAGGAACCCCAGTACCACACACACACACACACACACACAAAAAAAAAGAATTTAGAAACTAAGGCAGAAAAAGAAATGAGCTTTTAGCCGAGTCTTTTCCGTGTTCAAACGTGAAGGGCGCAGGTAGGAGACAGTGGCGTGCGCTGCTGGATGGTCAGGGGACAGTGGTGGCTGAAAGGAAGAATGAATCTGCCCTTCCCACCCTGCCCCTGGGCATCTCATCATCCGTCCACCTGCCTGCTGTCTCAGGTGTGCTGTTCTGGGGTTGTTTGCAGAGCTGGGTACCCAGCACCTCCGTCGTACTCCAGAACATTCATGTGTAAGGTGAGACTCTGCACCTTGCTGCAGTCCCTCCCGGGCTCCCTCGCCCAGCTGCGGGCAGCCGCTCATCTTCTGTGTGGATCTGTCTGTTCTGCACAGTTTGTTTACGTGGACGCGTATACTGTGCGGCCGCTTCCAACTGGCTTCTCCCATTTACCATGTGCATTGAGACGGTCTGTGGCAGCATGCATCAACGCTTCTCTGCTTTTCATGAGTGAGTAATGTTCCCCACGCCATCCCTTGCTTAGGCATTCTTCAGGTGATGGGCACTGTGAGCGTCCATGTACACGTGGACATGTTTTCAGTTCTCTTGGGAATGTACTGAGGAGAGGGATTACTGTTTTAATTTTTAAGGAATTTCTAGGTGGTTATGAAATTTTACAACCTTACTGGCAATGTATGAGGGTTCTGATTTTTTGCATATGCCTGAAAATGCTTTTGCTTTCTTTTTCTTTTTTTCCTTTTTAATTTTGACATGGAACATATTGACAATGGCGTATTCAGACTGTGCCTGGTGCCCCCCCTCCATGAAAATGCTTTTTATTTTTTGTCTTTTTAATTTTAGCCATCCCGACAGGTACAAAGCGGCGCCTTGTTGTGGTTGTGACACGTCTCTTCTTGATAACTAATAATGTTGGCATCTTTTCATGTCCATATTATTATTTTTTAGGTGGCAGTTATGTTTGATAGTGATTGGATTCATTAAAAAATCTTTTAAACTTTAAATTCCTTTTATTAGCAATAAAACTTTTTCTCTTTTTTTGGTACCGGGGATGGAGCCCAGGGCCTCATGCATGCTAGGCAGTGGCTCTACCACTGAGCTACCCCCCGCCTCCCTTTCAGACATCACACACACACACACACACACACACACACACACACACACACACACACACATTGGTGGTACTGGGGATGGAACCATTCTACCTCAGAAACAGGGTCTCTTAAGCCAGCGCGGCTGGCTCTGAACCTGCTCGATCCTCCTGCTCCGCCTCCCAAGCGCGGGGATGACAAGCGTGCCCACCACGCCCGGCTCAGACATCATACTTTGATGTGAGGCCTCGCTGAGTCGCCCAGGCCGGCCTGTGAGCCACGGCTTTCCTTCCTCAGCCTCCTACGTCGCTGGCATTACGAGTGAGCACCGTGGCTTCTGGCCTTACTCTAGACTTTTAAATCGATTATAGCTTGTTTGAAATAGGTCTGAAGTTTTGTCAAATTAAGAAGCTTTCTTCTTATCATTACTAATTTTTACTTTTTGCTAGAGAAAAAAGTAGTTTTAAAGATGAGTGTGAAAATTTGGTTCATTTTCTAATTCACAAAAGCTGAAAGTGTAGGTTGATTTTTCTTTTTTCTTTTTTGTAGCACTGGGGATGGAACCCAGGAGCATCCTACCTCCAAACCACACCCCCAGCCCTATATTTTGATTCTTTATTTTGAAACAGGGTCTCACTGAGTTGCAAAGGGCTTCACCAAGTAGCTGAGGCTGGCCAAGAACCGTGATCCTCCTGTCTCAGCCTCCCAAATTCTGGGATTACCAGCCTGCCCCACCATGCCTGGCTTGAGTTTTCTTTTAAGATAGTTAGCTGGGCATAGTAGCACAGGAGTGTAAGTGTAGTTAGGATGTGGGAGGCTGAGACAGAGGATCACAGGTTTGAGACTCTATTTCAAAGTAAATGAAAAGGGTTAGAGTTACAGCACAGAAGTAGAATGCCCTTTGGTCAATCCCTAGCACCAAAAAAAAAAAAAAAAAAAAAAAGGAAACAAATTTATATAGAAGAGATTCAGTTTCTGTCACCTTGTGCTCAAGAGGTTAAGAAACGGGTTGAAGTGAGACGCTCCCCTCTGACTTTACAACTTCCCGTGCTTAGCAACCCAGCCACTTCCAGGCCTATGCTTTGGTTATGACCTTAGTTCATAAACGTCAAAACGGAATTGTCTTCTGGCCCCTCTGGATTTGCAGTTCCTTTTGGCAGAGGTGAGAAGCCCTGCACACTGGCAGGATTTTTGACCTGCAGGTTTGTAAGACACGGTCCTTGCCCATAGGTAGCTTAAGCTCCTTGAGGGATGATGGGCGTCTCTCCCAGGCTATCACTGGGAGCGGGAGGAACGGAGACAGCTGTGATGGAGTAGCTGACACTCAGAGCACTCACTTCCTGTCCTGCAGGGGGCTTTTAAAGAGCTCTCCTGTCATCTGATCACTCATTCATGGAGATGATGCGATTATCCCTACTGAACCAATCAGCGAGTGGAGGCACAGAGGGCTATCCTAACCCCACAAGGCTTCAAAGCTACTAAATGTCAGGGCCAGGCCCAGGCGGTAACTCCTGGTGCCCCCACTGCCAGGGCGCTCTCCATGGAGCCCCCAGGAGGCGCACAGGAGGGCTGCGGTCCCCAGGCGCGGGGCTCCTGGGCCATGGAGTTTCCTGGGGCGTTTTCATCTGGGGCTGACTCTGACTCCTGCTGTCTGCGTCCTGAGCTGCATCGGCAGCAGGTCAGCTCCCCTCGAGTGAGGCCTGGCCCCTGCCTCTGGGTGGGCGTGCAGTACCCCACTGCTGCGGAGCGCGCTTGGCGCACGCGAGGCGAGAATTCTGCAGCGTGGTTGCGCACCCTGCTTGCAGGTTGGCATCTTTGGCTGTGGTCTTGGAGCTACCCCTGGATCCTCATGCTGGACGTGTTTGGGTCACTACAGCGTATGATCTTTTTCCTTGGCCCGTATTTGAACAGGGACCTCAGTGCGGAGCTAATTTTTTATCAAGGGAGTTAGGCCACAGGACCTGCCCAGCCACCTTCCCCAATCTCTATCATTCAGTTACGGTGCTAGGGCCCCTGGGTGGTCAAGGAACTTACGCAGGAAGTTGGTGGCACTACTAATTAGCCCTGAGCTATTTATTAGGTTGTTACTGTGTGCATTTTGCGAGCATCTGTAAAGTTGACTCACATAATGAGATGCCAGCAAGTCCCCAGTTAGAAGGGGCTCATTTGCTCGGCAGCTGGTGGCCCCCGACCACCCACTTCCTCAGTGTGGGGTTATCGTTTAGATGCGGCTCTTGGGTCCTTTCTGGTCGCTCTGTCTAGGCTTAGACATGTCAACTTTAAGGCACCGACTGGCTGATATCAGTGGTCCTCAGAATGCAGTCACTGGCCGAGAAAAATGCCCAGCCACACAGCCTGCAGCAGCCTTTCCATGTGCATTAGAGGCAGACAGTCAGGGTTAGTGTGGTGTTGCATGCCAAAGATCAAGGTGACTTAGGAGGCTGAGACGGGAAGATCACGAGTTCCAGGCCAGCGTAGGCAACTTAGTGAGACCCTGATTAAAAAACACACACACACACACACACACACACAAATAAATAAATAAAGGGCTGGGGATGTAGCTCAGTGGCAGAGCGCAACTGGGTTCAATCATAAGTACTGTAAAAAAAAAAATAAAGTAGATGGTCAGGCCTCTGTTTTGTTCAGTCCTCTGCCCTCATCTTATAAATGGGAGGTGCCTGGGCTAATGTCCCCAGGTCCCTGCAGGTAGGACAGAGGCAGACGTGGGTACGCAGGTGCCCTGGCCAGGCAGCCCGTGTTTGTGGCAGATTTAAGTCTTCACATGTTCCAAGGCCTCCCAAAGCTCTGCCTGCTGCCTGCCCTCTGCCTGCCCGTCCCGGTGTTTTCCAGCATTGACTCGCTCAGGCCAGGCATGGCTTTGGGCTGGGGTCTGCCTGGCGAGGCTGGGGGGCAGAGGGAGCCGAGGAGGGCTGGCTGCCCTGTCCGCCTGCCGGAAGCCCGGCGCGCTTTCTGCGCATCCGGGAGCGTCTGCCGCCTTCCATTGTGCTGCAGACTTTGGAGACCTGTTTGTTGAGCTCTTTCTCCTCACGAGAGCGGCGGAAAAACTGCCAGGGCTTTTAGAATCCTGCGCGCGCCTGATAAACTCGCCTTTTAATGCCAGCTGTGAATGAGAGAAGGCTGCTCTTTGTACACTCGCATAAATGAGGTGTTCTGAGCAACGCATGTTGTCTAGGTAACATGCCTTCGGAGGGCTGTGAGGACCAAAGGCTGGCCATTCGAGATGAACAAGAGAGATTGACAAAGCAAATAAAATACAAACCAGCATGCCTTCACAGAAAACACTTTAGGTGAGAGAGAAAAAAGAAGGCAGAGTTGCTTAAACAGGTTTTCGGGCTAGCTTTGGGATCTCCGAGTACGACGGCAGCGCTCTCTGCCCTTCCGGGCAGTTCTGTTCTGGAGCAGCACGACTTGGTCGCACGTCTCAGGACTGTCAAGCCTCGCGGTGAGCAGGAGCCAGGTTTATGTGCATCTGTGGCTGTGTGCACAAGAGGCTGGGTCCTGGTGGGCCTCCTCCGCTTCTGGAGGCCAGGCCTCCTCCTCCGGAGCCCTGGTTCCCGGCAGGGGCTTTGCTCGTCCCCTACTGGGAGTTTCTGATCCCGCTGGGCCACAGCCTGAGGCCCTCCTGTGCATGGCACTGCGGAGCTGGTCTTTGCGCACTGTGGTGGGGCTGTGGGCTCCTGTTAACTTGAGAACTCTTTGGTGCAGGCACGGGGCTCTTGGACCTCAGGGCCAGGAGAGGCAACTCCTTAAGAAGAAAAAAATAATAATTCAAAGCCTCCTGTTCCTGTGAAGGGCTCCGTGGGGCAGGGGTGGGACAGGGCCTGAACAGGACAGGCCGCACGCTGCTCCTTGGAGTTGCTTTCTTCCTGCAGACACTCCTGCACGCACGTCCCTGTCACAGCTCTCAGAGGCCCACAGCAGAGAGGTGTGCCGCACACCTGTCCCTTACGCTGGCTCGGCTCTGTGCCGGGAGACAGAGTGCAGATGGAGGGGACCCGGGACACTGGACACAGGCTGCAGCCTGATTGCGACACGTGGCCTTCTGTCCACCCTCCACTAATGGGCAGGTGTCCCTGAGAGACAGGGGATGGAGCCCTGAGCCTGCGCCCGTGTTAACCCAGTGGGCGTTGCAGGTAAAGTGTGTCCTCCAGGTGGGTCAGCTTTTCGTGAGGCCCTGAAGAGGCAGCAAGCCTGCTCCGCGGGGCTCCGCGGGGGAGGTGGAGCGCCTTCTGCTGTACCTGCTTCTGAGTGCTGTCTTTGGAACTGACCCCAAGAAGGTGCGACTCCCAGGTTCTCTCGGATCCCAGGGCAGTGGCGACGTCGCGCTCATCCCCGCAGAGCCAGGGGCTGTGAATACCAGAGGAACCTGTACTAGCCACCCTGTGGTGGCCACGTGGGCCTCTCATTTCCAGACAAGGAAACCAGCCCAGAGGGGGAAGCTAATCACCCACAGCCTCTGGGGAGGAGATGGAAGCCTCCAGATGGGAGGAGGCTGCGTGGGGCCGGCCTCCACTAGCGCCGCATCTGCCCAGGTGTTGGTGTGGGGCAGTGGGCACAGCCAGATGTCCTCAGATGGGCCTCAGAAGGTTCTGGCAGGTACTTCTGTGTATTTGGAGAGAGAGCACAGAGTCATTTCCTGGAAGCCTGTGAATGGGTCCCTGGGCCCACCCTGTATTCTGCCGTCCGTCTATCTACACAGAAATCTCAACACTCAGGGGACTTTCATTATTTTGGTGAGGGGGAGACGATTCAAAGAATTTTTTAAAGCATATGGCCAATTAGACAGCAGGCAGTGCTGAGAATAAAGACAGGGTGGAGAGGAAGGACAGAGAATTCTGGTTCCCTTCTGCAGTGGGCTCAGTGAGGCTGCGGGCAGAGCGCGAGCAAGCCCGTGAGTGGCCGTGGAGAGGCAGCGCAGACGCAGACACATGTGGAGGGTCCTGGTCCCCAGGGCAAGGCGGCCTGAGCGAGCCCAGCTCTGGCACCACCCGGTGGTGATGGGCCAGGATCCGGCGGGTCACAGAAGCCAGCAGGCGGACATTGGTCAGCCTGGCCCGTGTGAAGGATGGTTTTGGGTATGTGCTGCAGATAAGTCAGGTTGGCTGGGCCTCAGGAGACAAGTTGGGTCATTGCCCAACCCAGTAGGTGACCAGTGTTGGCTTAGAGCACGGGAGGTAGCGATGTGGGGCCAGGGTTGTAGGTTGAAGGCAGGGCGAGAGGGAGGGATGCTGGTGGACCAGAAGAGGATGTGGGAGAGCCTCGGCGACAGGAGGGCTGTGACTGCACTCTCCACAGGGTCCAGCTTCAGAAGGACTCTAGGAGCTGTCTTGGCTATGAGCTCTTGTGCACCCCGGGCTCAGTGTAACACATGAAACTGGGGAGTCATTGATAGGCGCCCCCTCCAGGTCTCTGTGTCTACTGTGAGGCACAGCCCCCTCTTCTGGGCAGACGGCGGGAGATCAGAACCGCCTGGCATTCTTGGGCCTTCCTGCTCCTCCTCTGCTGCGGGTCAGGGAGTCCTGGGGACCCAGGAGTGGAGTGGTGGCTTCTGCAGGGCATTGTTCTGCGGACCCTGGCCAGGCTGGGGAGCGCGGGTGAGTGCTGATAGAGTAGCTGGGTGGCACCTGCCAGAAGCTCGCATCCCCGTGTGAAGGCCAGGGGACTTCGAGAAGAGAGCCCTGTGGCCATGGTGCCTTACCCCTCCATCTACAGATGCGTTCACTTCTTCTGTAGAGACAGAGACCTCGAGAGCGGATCTTCTCACATTCCTTCTACGCAGCCAGACGTGAGTTCGTTCTGAGATGCACTCATGAGCCTGCATCCGTCTGTGTGCATGCGTGTGTGCATATGTGTGTGTGTGTGTGAATGCAGACCGCCTGGCGGCTCCCAGTGTTCATCCACTCCCGTACGTAGCCCGGACCTCCCGCCACTCGCCTCTGAGCTGTGGACTCTGCATCCATAATGCAGAGACGGCACCTCTGGCTCGCTTCTCCCCGGTAGGCAAGTGAGCGAGTGCACGTGCAGTGCTGTGAAGCCTTTGAAAGAGTCACAAGCACATGTGCACTATTATTAGTGCAGCTCTAATGGTATTTGTATTTAAATCATTATTATTGCAATAATCATACACCAGTTTGCCAATAAAACACAAAACCACTTCAGAAGAACATTCTGAAGGGAGAGTGTTTGCCGGAGCTGGGCCGCAGTGTCTAATTTGGGGCCTTCGTAATTGGTCGTGTGATTCATGGATTATGTATTTCCAAAGAGTAATGATGGGTGTGTGGCTCTGCCCAGGGCAGCGGGTGTCGGGAGCGCACGCGGGCCGCTGTCCTGAGGGGGCTGCTCCGGGGTCACAGGGCTGCGCTTCATGCTGGGCCGGGCGTCACTGCCCCCGTGCATCCTTGAGCCCTCGCAGCTTGACTCTGATGCCGCGTCGTGGGGGACGAGTCCTCGCGCCTGGTGTCCAGCGACCGTGAGCAGCAAGTGGGCGAGTACTTGAGCAGTGACGGGTGGGTTTTTTTTTTTTAAGATCCATACAGAATTCATAAACCTGATTTATAACCAGTGGAGTTTGTGGTGCTCGAAGCAGAACACTCAAGTGCACAGCTTTATTTTGTTGGAAATGGCTTTCTTTGAGGGGCCTGGTCCTGTGGTCCCCGAGCGTGGCCAGGTGCTGAGTGCACTGGCCCTGCTGCGAGGGGAGGCGAGGCGCTGGCTGCACCCGCCCCTCTCCTTCATCTCCCTGGAGTCCCCGCCGAGATCACGGCCACTGTGCTGTGTCCAGAGGCTTGGAGGTCTGCTTGCTGTTGCTGTGACAGAGTCCCTGAGGCCCACTCCTGTTGGCTCTCGGCCGCAGTGCGTGCTCGGCTGCTCCGCTGTTTCTGGGCCCCTGGCAAGGTGGAGCGTCCAGGTGGGGAGCGTGGGGTGAAGCAAAGAGAAGGGGCAGGCTCCGTATCGCCTCCTTCTGCAGCAGGGCCCCACCCTCAGAAGTCACTGACAAGGTCAGCGCCTTTAGGACCAGTGGCTTCCTAAGCCCTGCCTCTGGACATGGCCTCCCTGCGACCAAGTCTTCAGCTCAGGAGTCTGGGGACACATTCCTGGCCCAAACCACAGCAAGCCTCTTGGGTACCAGTCATGGGAATGAGAGGTCCCACTGAGCCCCATAGCCCAGGCGGGGTCATTGCACTGGGGACACTGTGGCCTCCCTCCTGCCGTGCCTCTGGCTTGGCCTTTCATGGGGTGAGCTGACCACACCTTGCCTCTGCTCTCTGGGCTAGCACAGCAAACAGGGGTGTCCTGAGGCCAGCCCTCCCCCACCCAGAAGTAGCCTAAGGCATTGTCCTGGTCCCTTCCCTACAGCAATCCACATTCCCACAGGAGGTGGGGCGCCATCACAGCACACTCCTGGTGTCCTGCCACAGGTTTGTTTCACCCTTCTGCTTGGCTTCCCCTGCCAGCTCCTGCTTCCAGAGCTGGGCCCTAGCACAGTCCCTTTCAGCGGGAGCCGGGCCTGGGCTTGTAATCTCAGCATTCAGGAGGCTGAGACAGGAGGATCGCAGCTTCATGGCCAGCCAAAGCTACTCAGGTTCATGGCCTCAGCTACTTAGTGAGGCCCTCTGCAACTCAGTGAGACTCCGTTTCAAAATAAAGAATAAAAAATAGGGCTGAGGGTGTAGTAGCTCAGAGGTAGAATGGCCCATGGTTCTCTTGCCAGTACTGGGAAAAATAAAAAGAGAGAGAAAGCAGGCAAGCAAACAGTGGCTCCTACAGGGGCCTCCCTCGGCCGATTTCCACCCCTCTCCCATCTCCCTCTGCCGCGGCAGAGCACTGGCTGGTTCCTCCTCCACCTCCAGGCTCAGTTCAGCCCCTTCCTTTGCTGGAACCCCCTTCCCTAGGCCATCTGTATTAACAGCCTTCCACGGATAGCATGTGACAGACCGCCCTCAGCGGGGAGCCCCGGGTGAGAACTGAGCACCCATCAGTCACTCCTTGGCATGCTTGTGCTCTGAGGGTCAAGTGTCCTCCTGGGCAAAGCAGGAGCTGGGCCCTGGGGTTTGGCTCTTGGAGCGCCCCCAAGACCCCCACTGTCTGGGGCCAAGACCTAGAAATGGACGTCAGGGTGGCGCGTCACTGAGGTATGGGTGTCTTTGCTCTGTGGGTCTTTGCTGGGTGTGGAGGGCAGGCGTAAGAGCTGAGGTCGGCTCTGACTGAGGTCGGGCTGTGGGGCTGCGGGGCTGCAGGGCTGCGGGGCAGAAGGAGGCCTGGCGGTGGGGGTCCAGAGCCGGTGAGTAGAGGGAGGGTTGCTGGGGACAGCGGCCCCTCTCTACATAGGGGCGCCAAGGGAGCCTGCTCAGGGGGTCTTGGGGCCCGGCTGCGCATGGTGGCCACAGAGGGCGCTATGCAAGGTGGCCGTGATTAGGACGGCGTGGTGGTTACTTGGGGATTTTTAAAGCTGTGTGCTCCATCAGGGTCTGAGGCCCCCTTGCCTGGCTCCCCCTCCCGCCGCCTTCCTCCAGCAAGACGGTGTCCTCGGGCTGGTAGGCTGGCTGTCCGTTCTGCCTCCAGCCAGCGAGCTTGGCACAGCGGCTCGGGGTTGTCACTGTGACCCTCACGCTCAAGCCTGGCAGTGCTCATTCTCAGAAGGAGGAGCTGCGTGGCAGGCAGCTCCCCCATGAGCTGTCACAAGCCCTGTGTGGGGCAGAGCCCAGGCTGATGGGCGCTGTGCTGTGTCGCACCAGGCTGGCTCGGCGTCTGCATGCTCCGATGACTCCCAGGCCACAGTCAGTGGTGCAGCGGCCTTAGGAGCCAGCGCTGTGTCCTTCTCCCTTGCTGCGGCTCCCATCCTGGGTGGCGGGCTCCTGGTGGCAGGTGGGAGCTTGGGATGTGCCGAGGATCCAGGGGATGGGGCAGAATTACTATCTGCTGAACATGGCTAAGCGCTAATGTCTCTATTCAGCCTGTCTGGGCCAGAGTGAAATGGGTCATCTGCTGTCAGGGATCTAATGGAAATAATGCTATGCAATTTAGTACAGAGATTCTGTAACAGTTTTTGCATAAATTAGCAAAATGTCTCAAACGTTCAGTGCAGTCCAGATGAAAATGATGGAATCGTAGGGAAGGTTGAGTAGATTATACCAAAATATCCAAGCAGGAGGAATTTCTGATCAGTTTCGTGAGTGAAAGGGTTATTCCTGGTGGTATTTTATTGAACCACAAAATGTTATTTATAACCCATGTCAGGAGCAATTAAACTGATTGATGATTAAGAAAGTTTAATAGTTGAATAATAAGATGCGGTTCTTGACAGCTATTTTTTCTTGTTCTAGAAGCATATTTTATGAGTCTAATAACAGTGTTAAGGATGGGCTGTATAATATGTTGGGGTGTAATTATATGGTGGTAATATAATACTCAGTCTCGTGTTGCATGGTATGTTACTTATAAAAAATTAAACTACTAATTATGATTTCCTTGATTTATTATTGAACTGGTTTGTTAATTTGGACTTGCCCAAAGCAGGGTTAATTAGTACCTATTGGTATATTTGATTAAAGTACACTGATGTTGAACTGAGTTTATCACTGCAGTCGCCCGAGCGGGGTCCTGCCTGGGCTGTCCTGAGTGTGTGAGCCGAGGTGGCCGCGTGCACCCGGGTGGATGTGTGCTTGTTCTGGCTCCTCGTTCAAGGACATCCCAGCCCACCTGCCCGTCTGTCCATGGCTGCTTGTGGTATGGTCGAAAATATGTAGTTAAACGACTATTTTGGAAGTAAGCAGAGATGATAAGAAGTAGGAAACACAAATGACTAATGAAGTAAAAAACTTGTCTAGCCTCATAGTAATGCAAATGCAAATTGAACCAATAACGGTTCTATTTTAGGCTATCAAACAGCACAGGGCTTGTCAGGTGAGGCGAGGCTGACACTTCTAGAATCTGTCGCTGAGATAGACGTTCTGGAAGGCAGCGCTGAGCGGGGTGCTTTCTGAAGGCGTGTGCGCCCTCATTTAGGGAGGAGGAGGGGGAGGGTGCGAGAAGAAGGAGCCGGCTCTTGCTCCTGGCCGCGTGGGTCTCGCGCCTCAGTTGCCCTTGGATGAGAGGTGAACCTTGATTTCCACGTAGCCATAAGCATCAGCTCATAAACGCCTCTTTCAATATTTAAAGCTACAAGTAGAAATAAAAACAGGAGGAAATAAAACTTGATATTTAATCTCATTCTGGCTTATTAAAAAAATATGTGTTTGTGAGCTGGGTGTGGTGGCTCAAGCCTGTGCTTCCAGTACGTGGGAGGCTGAGACGGGAGAATTGCTCGCCTCGGCAACTGATGAGGCCCCCTGCAACTTAGTGAGACCCTGTTTCAGAATAAAAACAAATTAAATAGGGGCTGGTGGAAGTAGGATGTCCCTGGGTTCAGTCCTTAGTAAACACACACACACACACACACACACACACACACACACACACACACACACACACACAGTGTGTGAATGTTTTGTGTTGAATTGTTTCTCCCCAGTTTCATCTGTTGGGGACTTACTCCTTGATAGGATGGTGTTGGGAGGTGGGGCCTCTAAGAGGTGGTGAGGTCCAAGGCCTGCGCCCGGGTGGGTGAGTGCCTGTATTATGGGGAGTGGTCCCTTTCTCTGTCTCCCCTCCGCCTTCAGCCCCAGGCAGCGGAAGGCCCTCCACCCAGTAGGATGGCAGCAGCCTAGTTCCCGAGGTACTTCTGGTGATGATGTTCCTTTTAGCTTTCTGTGTGGCTCTGGACCTTCATTGGACCATCCTGCAAGTTTATACTCGCCTAAAGCAAAAGCAGAGACTTCGGTAAACACGAGCTACAGCCTCAGAGATCTGCCCGGCTTTCTGCCTGGCCTATGCCTTCCATGTCTGTACCCCCAGGTTTGCATTTTACAGTTCCAACATAAACAGACTCCAATTGTTTTGCCACCAAGGGCTTCTCCTTCAGTGGTACCCGATACATCGGGACGGTAGGCTCTTGCAGGTGTCCACGGCCTTCTGCACAGCACACAGGGGCTGGTTTAGTTAGCATGAGCACAGCGTGTGGAGGGGACAGTCAGCACCACCTGTGTCCGCCCTGATTACAGAGGGTGGGGCTGAGCCCATGGGGATTGCTAGTCGATATTGTGTGTGTGTATTTTTCTGGATTGTTTTCTTTTTGGTTGTCTAGTTTCTTAAAGTTTCTTACAGTGACTGTAGGGTCCTGCAGGTAAACCCAGGCTCTGAGATGGAGCCATGTTCCCTCCAGCACTTGCCGGAAGAGACGCAGCCGTCTGCAGAACCCTGGCCAGGGAGAATCCGCATCTCTGGGAAAAAAGCAGAACTTCACCAGAAAATGCAAAATGCAAATGAGCCCTCATTACTGTGGAGGTACAGTGCCTTCCGGGGCACAGAGAGAGGAGGTGACGGTGCCCAGGAGGCATCAGCGAGGGCAGTCACAGTGGCACGATCCCAGCGAGGGGCGGCTTCTCAGTGCAGGCTCTCCTGGAAATGCCAGCGCTCCATGGACCTGTTTGTCAGGAGCCATAGGATGGCCTGGCCCTTTCTTGTCTTCAGGAAATCACTCTCAATGTAGAGCACGTCTCTTCTGCAGAGAGACGCCTGTTGGGGTGTTTCTTATAATAGGAAAAAGTGCGAGCTGATGTCAGCCTCCCGTGGCGGGCGGTGGGGGTGCAAGGGGGATACCACCAGGCCTTAGACATGTGTGCAGTGCCTTGAAGGATGGCCTCAGGGAACGTGCTGTAAGAAAATGCTAGCCGCGCGTGGTGGCGCAGGCTTGTAATCCCCGTGCTTGGGAGGCAGAGACAGGAGGATCACACAGGTGATTGAGAAGCTCTGAGGGAGTTTCCTCCTTTTTTGGGATTATCTCGTATAGTTTCTCAAAATTTACTGGGATTTGAGCAGCCTTTTTAAAGCCTGCCACGACGCAGGTAGAGAAATGATCCCTAAGGCCAGGCCTCCCGGGGTATTGTCGTCCCAGTTGGGGTCTTTTTCAGGGACAGCTGCAACCGACTGGATGATTAGGGTTTGTCCCGTGTGTCTCATCTGCATATGCCCTAGCCTGCTCCCAGACTGGCCTCCTCTCCTCGGGGAGAAGGGTATTTGCAAGAATTAAATATATATATATATATATATATATATATATATATATATATATAATGGAAAGTAAGATTATAAGTTTGTAGAATCCCACTGGAATTCCCGGACATAGGGCATAGGGTCCGTGGAATATGAGCCCAAACGTTTTTCGAGTAGGGATTGATCCGCCATAGAAAAGGGAACGTGTACTCGGACAATCCCTTCAGCCCCGGGGACCTCCCGGAGCGGGGCCATAACTTGGGGAGGGGGGCCTTGTATTGGGTGTAAAGTGTGGGACGGGGTGGCCAGAGGGCTGAAAGGAGGGGAAGGTTGTGGAGTGGAGGGTGTATTGGGTTGGGGTGGCTGAGAGTCGGGGCAGAGGCAGTAGCTGAATCTCGCAATTGTGGTTCCGGTAAGGGGGGGTTCGTCCACAGGGTCGAAGTCGAAAGAGGGAGAGGAAGGTGGAGAGTTAGACTGACAGGCAAGGAGAATAGTCTTAGGGGAGCAGGAGACACATGAAGTGGGGTTGGAGCGTAGGGAGGAAAAGGCCTGGACACAGGGCATCTCTGCCCATGTTTTTGATCGCACACAGAAGTTATATATAAGTCCCAGAGAAGAGCGGGATCAGGAGACCCATGTTTGGGCCATTTGCTTTGATTGTCCAAAGGGTCCGAGGGGTAGGTGGGCCAGTCCTGAGTGCAGAGTGTACTCAGTTGTCCAGGTTTAATACCAGGAGTAAGGCTGAGGGTGTTTAAATTGCTGAAGAGGCGTTTTTAAGGGGGGTTGACCGGGAGAGAGGAGGAAGTTCTCGTGGTAGGCCCCATTGGACCAGAGGCAGGAGTCCGTCTCCCCAGGCAGGATACAGCAGATCTCCCCCCAGAGAGCCCAGTCGTCACCGAGGTCTAACGGGCAAGTGGCCCCAGTGGGCCGGAGGACAGTGGTCACCAAACGCTTGGGTTTCTAGGCCCCAGTGGACCACTGGAAAGGGAGGACCCAAGTTCGGAGAGAGGCCTCTCCTCACCCGTGGCCGAGATAGGGAAAGCAGAATAAGGAGATTAACCTGCAATGACCGTAAACAACCAACGTTTAACAATTACTACCCCTGGGCTAACCTGGAGTTGGGGGCTTTTAAAGTCCCGATAAAAACCAGGATTGAGACTCCGTGAGGTCCCCCATGATCATGAAGATCTGAGTGGGGTGTGTTCTTCCCCATACAGGTCAATGTTTGGGGCATCCGGATGGTCAGCGGTCAGCACCCACGCGAGGGACCCAGCAGGTTTGGGAGCCTTTTGGGGATCGAGGGAGATTCACCAAAATGGCTGATGGTGGATGCGAGGCAGGCAATCAAAATAATGTGTGAAGGCTGTGGCATCCCAGCGAGGTATGCCCTCCGGCTTGGAATGCGGTTCCACCGAAGGGTGGGGGCCACCTGATCTGAGTCACGGCACCAATGAAGGGCAAAAACAAAACAAAAAAATTCCACCGCAGACAACCAAACAGCCAGCAGGGTCGGAAGGAGAAGCAGCCAGAGAGAGAGAAAGAGTGTGGCCATGCTTGGGGTTAAGGACAGTCTTAGGCTGAGTTGCCTTTTGGCCATTGGTGGACTGGACCAGATGCTGTATCCCATTGGAGGGTCGTATAGCCTTTAAACCCATTGGTTGACAGAAATGGTGTGCGAGCAGTTTGTGCAGTTTTCTGGGAAGGGGATGAGCCCTCCTGGGAAACCAGAACTGAGTGTGGGAACAGGATGAAGCAGCCTGGCTCGGCCCTGGGCGGGAGCTCCCTTAGAGAACCGATCTGACCCATCTATCACCCAGTACTTAAAAAAAAGGGAGAAAAATCCTCATTTCAGAGGTCAGATTCCAACAGGGTCCAAGTACAGTGTAATTGCACTCACATAAAAGATGGGCAAGACCTCGGTGGAAAAAAGGTGGCATCAAATCATACTAATGGGTATCCTGTGTGCTTTGAATGATCGATTTGTGACTAATTCTGCCTTTAATTTAGTATTTTGAGTTACCCATGCTTTCTTTTGTGACTGTGAAGTTCAGATCACTTTGTCTCACAGCTTGGGGGATTTTGCCATGTCCCGGAGACCTCTGGCCCCAGGGCACCCTCTCGGGAAAGCCAGGGAGCCCTTGTGCCATGGTGATTTGGGTAGCATTCTCCTGTCGCCTGTCCAGTTTGTTGGCTCTGTGGAGTGGCCACCAATTCCTGCGCCTTCCTGGTTCCCGTGAACTCCCTACTCGCTGTCCAGGAAGACAGTGCCCTGGCAGGCTTACCCCCAAGGGCAGGCAAGTGTCTGTCTGCGCGGTGCCTCCCTGGGTCAGTGGTGGTGTTCTGCTGGTTTATAGGGACAGGTTGGACCATGCTGCTGGCCCAGGCTTCACTGTGGCCAGCTGTGAGGCTGCTGGTTCATGCAGGCTCTTGTGCGCCCAGCTTCTCCAGGTGTGTGCCATAGGGCATGATCAGACAGCAGGCAGAGCTGCCAGTAGGTGAGGTGTCTGCCCCTTGGGGGACTTTGTTTGTGGGGTTCTCCTCAGCGGTGCCTTCTCATGTGGTGGGGCCTCCCCAGCTACTGGTGACCCACAGAGTCCGCTGCAGCACGAGGAAGGGGAGGGCCCATGTGTCTAAGATAGGCCTATGTGTTCTTTTCAGAAGAACACATTTCTTTTTGTTGGCAAATCAAAAAGCCACCTAGCTGATTAAATTATTCCAAATAGAGGTTATGGTTTAAGCTGAAAGGAAGCGGTGCTATTTTGCTTTGGCTTTGTGCTATAACAGGCAGAGTGTCCAGTTTTTGTTTTGATGGAATAGCTGCATCCTTCCTGGGAACATATTCCATCCGGTTGGTATAGTTACAATGCGCGCAGTTTTTCCTTCATTTTTCTGGTCCGTTTGCTGGATGTAATAGAGAGGTCTGGGTGGTTTGAGATGTATCAGTTCCTACGGATGGACATCGGCGGCACCATGAGGCCGTGGGAATCTAGCCCAGGGGCTGTGTTGCCGGCCTGGCTCTGGGCAGAGCCAGAAGGGGCCATGGGCATTCTTTCTCAACCTCATCACCGTCCTGTGCATGAAGCACTGGCCTGGGCAAAGGGCACTCCCTGCTGCCTGCAGATGCTACGAGAGGCGCCCCAGAGGTGCAGTGGCACCAAAACATGAGCAGAATTCTGGAGGCGATGTGCCTGAGGGATTTATTAAAGACCAAGACCCTGGAGGGAGGGCCTTCTGCGTTGCTGTACCTGGCTGGGCCATGTGAGCTGGCCGCGTGTGTTTAGAGCGCAGTTCTTCCTGCCACCCACGGCTCCCACTCGCCCGAGCCATGCGGCAGCGCTCCCCGCCGGCAGCGGCCCTGCTCCCTTGTCTCCTCACAGTGCCATTCGTGCTGAAGTGTTGGGTGCCTCTTTTATGCTAACGTATATCTCATGGTTGGGTCAGGGGACACCAAACCAGACCATGAGCCCAGGGATGTTTTCTCCTGGGTCCCCAAGGCCCCCGTCTTGGCCCCTGCTGCACCATATGGGGCCAGCAGGACTCTGGATTTGAAGGACTTTGACGTGATTTTGAACTGTGTTTCTTAAGGTGCACATGTCTCCTTAGCAGCGCGCGGTGTTTTGAATGGTACTTGTGGTCCAGAGGTCTTTTCCTGTTCCTTATATCAGTAGAGGACAGTTTAAAGTTGGACGTCTTGGCCATTGTATTGGTGAACTCGTGAGTCCTCTTGTGTTGAATTGGTTTGATGTAATAACGACACTGCCATTGTTCTGTGATTTTAACCTTCTTAGGGTATTGTCTCCCTTTTCATTTGGCCTTCCTAGTTATGTTTCTTATTGGAAAATAACTCTTTGTGGACTTACTGACATCAGTCCTTGGCCCATAACAAGCTAAAGCTGTTCTTCCTGTTTTAATTTTTTTACCTGCAACTACTTGGACACTCTGATGCGATGTGTGGAGCGGTCCTCCTCCGTCCTGGCTCCAGCCTGGAGCGCTCCTCCTGACTCCCGCAGCCCGTGTGTGTGCTCGCCTGGCGAGGCCTCCGAGTGGCTCTGCGTTCTCATGTCCTCAGAGGACGAGAGCTGCCTTCACGCACACCCTTGGTGAAGTGTTGCTGCTGGGGGTGAGTGTCTCTTCCCGGGGCGGCTGTTTGAGTCGCTTGGAGCGAGCAGAGCTTCCTTTTGGACTTTCTTTCTTTTTGGCTCCATTATTCTGATCTGAATGACAATGTTTTGCTGATTGATTTAAAGACCTGCTTATCCACGGAGCGATTATTTTTTACTTAATTAGATAAAGAGAATGAATCAATGTAATGGATTGATTAATGATCAGTGTGTGTTTCCAGGTTATCATGTCTCAAGAAAGTGTATTCTATACGCCGTTGGCCTTCTGAAAGGCTGGTGTCCCTGCAGAATCTCCTTGTTGGAAATACAGTGCCACAAAGGAGTGCTGAGCCCAAAGTCCTGGACGCCTTTCCTCATTAAGCAATAGCGGGAAGCCGGGCGTGGTGGGCACACTTGTCATCCCAGCATTTGGGAGGCTGAGATCGGAGGATCATGGTTTGCGGCCAGCCTCAGCTACTTAGTGAGGCCCTCCACAACTCAGTGAGACCCTGTTTTCAAATAAAAAATAAAAAATAGGGCTGGGGTGTAGCTTGGAGGTAGAATGCCCCTGGGTTCAATCCCCAGTAACACACACACACACACACACACACACACACACACACCACACACAAAAGAAAAAAGAGAAGAAAAAACAGCTACAGCTTTTAAGGGTTTTACAATAGCAAAACCGTTTTGCTCCTGAGAGCGCGCCACATGTCTTTGTGAGGCGGCCTTCGGGGCGGGAAGTGAGGTGCTGGGGCGGGCTTCCTGCGGCTCCACCGGGTGTCCCTGTGGGGTTCGCGTGGTTGTTAGTTCAGGCACATTAGAGGTGCTGCATTGTCTTAAGTCCACCCATAGTGTGGCTCCTTCTAACCAGAGAACTTGGGATTACTTTTTTCTGTTCTTCGATGCATACCTTGACACGGCTTCTCGGAGTCCAGTTCTAGTTACGTTGGGAGCAGTCCTTTCTCCTAGGCTGTGAGCTCTTTGGAGGAAGCCTGTTTGTTCATTGCGCACACCTCTACTGAGCACCTGCAGTGTGTCAGACACTCAGGTAGGGCGGGGGGCACAGGGGCTGCCTGGAGGTGCTCCTCCTGTCCTGAGGACAGCAGCTGGGGTGGGGACATGTCAGGGTCCAGCTGCCGGCACACGCCATGGAGGCTGTGGGCAGGCCCCACTCTGCCCTCCACAGTGGGCCCCGTGCTACCTGTCCCTGGCACTGCCCGTACCGACTGGGCGATGGCGGTGGACCCCAGCCATATGGGCGATGGCGGAGCAGCCCCATAGCTGGTGCCCTTCCCATGCACAGCCGTCTCCGCACCCCCGTCCGCGCTTGCACGCCATGGGTCTGCTCCCTGCACGTGGCTTCCTGTAGCACCGCCCTGCCGCCCTAAAGTGTGGGTGTCTGCAGGGCACCCTTCTTTGTGGGTCTGGCACCGGTGCCACGTCCTGACCTCAAGAGCTCTCCCTGTTCTGTGGGCCCTGCCCCCACGGCCTCCCTTCTCCTCACTGAGGGCTCCATCCCCGCGTGTGCTCTGTGCCTAGCCCCAGCGCTGCGCTGCGGGGACTCAGGTCTTCACCATCCCTGCCCCCCACGCCCTCCCCACGTGGCAGCTTCCTTGTTCACAGTCGTCCTGTGAGGTGCAGTCAGTGGGTACCGGGCGGCGGAGGGACGGGCCTCCGCTCTCACTCTGCGCATTAAGGGCGCTCCTCCCGTGCCTCCGCTGTCCTCCAGGATGGCGAGGGCGCTCCTCCCGTGCCTCCGCTGTCCTCCTGGATGGCGAGGGCGCTCCTCCCGTGCCTCCGCTGTCCTCCTGGATGGCGAGGGCGCTCCTCCCGTGCCTCCGCTGTCCTCCAGGATGGCGAGGGCGCTCCTCCCGTGCCTCCGCTGTCCTCCAGGATGGCGAGGGCGCTCCTCCCGTGCCTCCGCTGTCCTCCAGGATGGCGAGGGCGCTCCTCCCGTGCCTCCGCTGTCCTCCAGGATGGCGAGGGCGCTCCTCCCGCACCACTTTCTCTTCTTCCCACCCAGTCCCTGCACTTAAAAGCACTGGATTCGTGTTCGTCCAATGACTTGCTTTCTTAATAAATAGCATTTCTACCAGCAAAATCTTCTCACAATATTATCATATTAAAAAGTCAAGGATCCAGTCACATGAAAAGAATGGTATGAGGTTAGAAAAACATTTTGGGGGCAAAAATAACACCGTCACCCACAAGGATGATTAATGATCTGGGACACTGCTTTTATCTGCACTTCTTCAGGCTCAGACCAGGGTTGTTATTTTCCCAGGTGGAATCCGAGACCCGTTTTCTTCACAAGGAGTGGGCGGGCTGCTTCACAGGGCACCGTCCGGGTCCAGCCTGTCTGCCTGCGTGGCACTTTCCTGTGTGGCTGAGATGCTGAGCAGGCTCTGGCAGGGCAGGCCGTGGGAGGAAGTAGGTCCATGCCGCTGGAGAGCCGGCGTGGGCCCTCATCACTGGGGCTGTCTTTGGGGACAGCGGGCCTTGGGCATGGGCTGGCCTGGCTGAGCTTTTGTTCTGGAGTTATTGCCCAAGTGTGTTGACACCCACCCGCTCACCCGGCCACCCAGCAGCCTGCGCTGTGCTGCAGGCGGAGGCCTGAGCGCTCCGCCCAGCTCGGAGCTGGAATCCGCGCCTGTGATTTAGTCTGCAACTTGGAGCTGATCATTACTTGTATTAGAATTCAGCATTCCTACTGCTAAGCCAGCTCCATCATGGCGTTCGTTGTTTTTGCTGAACCGGAGAGTTTTTGTGGATTTATAGGCTGAGGTGTGCCTTGCTTTCACCAGAGCAGGACTCTTTTCTCTGCCTTGGAACCCAAATCTACGTAATTAAGTGCTAAAATCTCCATCACCGGAGTGTCAGGGTTTCAAATTTAAAACTCCCAAGTTGGGGAATGCAAAGATTAGATCCATAGAGCAATTCCAGCCTGCTTATAAAGAGGAGAACATTTTTGATTACCAGCTAAGCTCCTAATTATGTGAAGAGGTTTATTGCAGGGTGTGCGCGGCGTAGGTGATTAGCGTAGTCATAACAACAGCCGCTGGCTCCGTCTCCGGCAGGTGCCGTCCTCCCACCTGTGGCTCTTGTGCTCTGGGCAAGTGTCAGTGCCTGGAATCCCTGCACCGAGGCACACCACTGCCCCGGAGGACCCCCTTCCCCATCACCAGCTCTGCCCTTTAATACCAGAGCGCCTTCTGTTTTCTTGCCCTCCTCCTGATGATCACAAGGAGACGTCCCAGCACTCAGGTCTGCTGGCCATTTCTGATGTGGACTGTCCCTGGAGGTGGGGTCCTGGCTGGGACGATGACAGGAGTGCTGGCAGACACGTGTGTGTGGCCGAGGGTGCTGGGTTTTATTCACCAAATCGTTCTCTGTGGAGTTGAGGCCGCACGAGGCAGATCCAGCCTGTCCCCGTGGCATGTCTAATTTCTTCCTGGGACTTTTGCTTCTTCCTTTGAACCCTGTCATTGCTTCCCTCTCCCCAGCGACTGCTTCCCCGTTCCTTTGTGATCTTAGTGGAGAATCTTTCTTTGTAGCTATGGATGGTGTTATTTCTCTCGTCTGTGTAATGCCTGTTCAGGGAGCCAAGCTTACAGCACTGTTGTTGGCCACAGCTGTGAGTCATCAGTCCTATGGCCACAGGACTTCCTGGTAGCCCCACGGGACTTCCTGGTAGCCCCACGGGACTTCCTGGTTGCCCCACAGGACTTCCTGGTAGTCCCACGGGACTTCCTGGTTGCTCCACAGGACTTCCTGGTAGCTCCACGGGACTCCCTAGTAGCCCCATGGGACTTCCTGGTTGCCCCACAGGACTTCCTGGTTGCCCCACAGGACTTCCTGGTAGTCCCACAGGGATTTTCTGGTTGCCCACAGGACTTCTTGGTTGACCCTCCTGGGACTTCTTGGTTGCCCCCTCCCGGGACTTCCTGGTAGCCCCACGGGGCTCTGGTTTCCTCCCACCTGGACCTTCTTCCTCCTTTCCCCGGGGGGCAGTGCACTTGGTGTGTCATGGTGGTGAGTTGAAGTCCTGGTTATGGGCTTTTTCAAGGACCCATCCCCTCCCCGAGCTCTCTCCCTGGTCCTCCTGGTGGACGGTTAGCAGCTCAGCTTCCGCAGGACGGAAGGAGCTGCACCTGTCATCCTCGCCTGTGGCTCTGTCCTGGCCGTGTTCCCGGGACCTGTCCTTCGGATGGCCTTGCTAGCCGAGGTGTGTCTGCTGCCCACCCTGGACTTGCCCTTCCCAGCCTGGGGCTTCCACAGTGCTCTGGGCCATCCTTCATGCCTTTGCAGTGTGGGCGGCTGCCAACCTGGGCCTGGGCTGGGGATATTTATCTCGTTCTAGCAGGAAGGGCAGTTCCGACTCTCCTGGCGTTTGGAAGACAAATCTGCACGGGCGATCTCTGAGTTAAATGCCATTACTTCATTACATTGACGAGTAACAAATGGTCCATCGTGAGAAATGGCACCCAGAATAGGCTGCTGACATTTCCTTGGATAAAATAATAAGCCAGCCAAACAGACTAAGAAAAATAGGGGCCTCTGCCCATCTCTGGCAGCGTCTGTTTTCTACAGGTGCCTGCTGGAGAGCCCAGAGGCTCTGGAGGCCCCGGGAGGGCTGGCTGCCCTGTTTACCTTTTATTATTTCCGAGGAAACATTCCCGTGCTGGGAAGGCCCTTGAAAGCGAGACGGTGTCGATGGGAAACGTCTCGAAAGAAGCCCTCTGATTATGGTTGCTGATTCAATTTCCTGAGATTGGAAAATGAAATCAGATCCTCTCTGGACGGCGGGACGCTGAATTGATTCTGCGGAAGCCATGCCCCCGTGAGAGCAGGTGTGCTGTGAGAGGCCGCGCCGCGCCCTCTGTCACGTCCTTGGCCTTCCTGGCTTACTCAGTGGGCGCCACAGTGGGCCAGGCCGGGTCTGGGGCCGCTCTGTCCCCTGCCTCCTGTGCTGTCTCGTGGAGCACACTGAGGGGTGCTTGGAGACCTGGTTTCTGTGTGAGAGCCTGGTAAAGATGTCCCCTGCCCCCACGTTGGCAGCTTGAGGAGTTCAGGAGGCAGCACTGGACTGGTGGGGCTTCGTTCAAGGGCACTCAGACCAAACTCTGGGGCAGCAGGGTGCCGTGGCCAGGCACAGTGTGGGACGGGGCCTCGGTGGGCAGAGACTCCAAGCTTGAGGCTCAGCTAGGGCTCCTCTCAGCCCTAGCCCGCTGGGCATCTTGCCATTAGACTCCTGCACCCAAGGAAAGGCCAAGGCGTGACGATGTGTGCCTGCCCCTGGGTGGGTGAACGCGCTGGGTGCGAGTCCAGGGCGCCTTGGGCGACAGCATCCTTTCAGAAGCGAGGAGTACCTGTTCTGGCTTCCTCCCTCTCCACGGGGGCCACTGCAGCATCTAAACACCGCCTTCCTCATAATCGTGAGCTTCTTGACGGCACCCCCTTTCCCAGGCTTTCCTGTGCCTGGGCTCAGGCTGTAGGGTGCCTGTGGCCAGCTTCCCACCTTACCCCATGCAGACAACCCGGGGCTCACCAGCAGAATGCTGGACTTAGTGGTGATGTCACAACGCTGTGAAGATGCTACAGACCCCGAATTGTGTACTTTCAAAAGGTGAATTTTAAGCTGGGCATAGTGGTGCATGCTTATAATCCCAGCATTCAAGAGGCGGAGACAGGAGGATTGTGGTTAGCAGACAGCCTCAGCTGCTTTGAGGCCCTTCACAAAACTCACAAATTAGTAAGACCCTGTTTCAGGGGAAAAAAAAAAAAAAACAGACTAAAAAATAGTGCTGAGTATAGCTTGGAGGTACAGTGCCCCTAAGTTCCATCCATCCCCAGTACAAAAAAGAAAAAAAGGTGAGCTTTATGGTGTATACCAATGTAAAGAGCTCAAAACTCCAGACCAAACCTGAACAAGACCTGTGGTGTGACTGGGAATGTTGGGGCCATTCTTGTCCAGGTCGCTGACAGACACCCTCTCAAGACCAGAGAGATGCGTGCCAGTGAGCTAGGGTTTGGGGGCCATGTTGGAGGTGTGTGCGGGGCTGTCACCATCTGGTCCAGGCCTGCCTCTCAGCTCCCAGCGAGGGCTGCTGCTCTGGGGCCTCCTCCTCCTTGCTCACTTGTCCTCCTTTTTAGATCAAGAACCAGGGGGCTGTGCGCCGGTTCTGTCCTTGGTGTGAGCCACCGGCTGTGCAGGGGACTGGGGGACGCGCGTGTTGAGGACAGTTAGGGGTGCGTGTGAGGTGCGGCTCTGGTCCTTGGAGGGCTGAGGGATGCTCACCATGGCTGCCCACCCAGGTATGCTAAGATGCCAATGGAGCCGGGACACGACTAAGGGAGCGTACGCTTAAAACCCGCGAGAAGTTTTTTTTTTTTTTTTACTGCTGTTAGTACCTATCATGACTTTTCCCCTGCTTAAAATCTTCTGAACATATTCTGGGTTAAAATGCTTCTTTTCTTAAAGAATATTTTTCTTGCTAAGATGCATGCATGTACATTTGCAAATAAGACAAAAGAATTAAAAAATAGGATACATAATTTTTAAACATTTATGAGCATTATGCTGGATGATAATTTCTGTAAGGATCTAAAATTAGTTTGTTCAAGTATCTGATAAGCCATTTCAATTAGGCATCTGTTTTGCATTTTTAAAACTTTTAAGTTATGTTCTCTCATTAGGTTTTTTGTACTTTCAGAAGGAAATTACTGAGTGTACCATTGTCAGTTGTTTCTTTGAAGCACATCTGTGTTACTGCTTCTGGGGTATTTAATCACAGCACAGGAGTACTCACTCTGTAGTTTTAGAAAGTCTAACCTTGAAAACAGGTTTTTAGAGGAATTATTGCCTAATGAATACGTAGCTATATTTGAAGCAGGGTTTTAAAAATCTGATGGGGAAACTGTCAGGTCTCTGTTAGGCATGAGTAATATATTCTAGGTTCTTACCAGAATGTGAAATGCCTGAGAAGCAATAATTTACAATATATTAATTATGTTAATTAACCGGGGAGGATTCAGAATATTAATTACCTGCAACTAATTAGGTATTGAAATGGAGACCATTAGTGGTGAGGTGTTAGTGGGTGAAGGGCAGGTGGGCCTGGGCACGTAGAGCTCTTCATCAGCGCCTGCGGGGGGTGGGTTTATATCCTGTGCTCAGTGGCGCCTTTTCTTTTCCATGCGCAGAGGCGGAGGACGTGGCGGCGGTCGACGTCTCCCGCGTGCCTGCGGAGGTTCTGCGCGACATTGAGGCGGACACCTACTGGTGCATGAGCAAGCTGCTGGACGGCATCCAGGTGAGCAGTGGCCCTTCGACCTGGGCGCACGTGGGCAGGGCGCATCTGCGTCTGCGCAGCCCGCGGCCCTCCAACCTGGGCGCACGTGGGCAGGGGCCCGCGCCCCTCCACGGGCGAGGCGCCTGGTCTGGCGTGCTCTCTGTGGTCCTGGTTCTGGGGATGGGCGTGGAGTCCTGCTGAGGCTTCAGTAGGAGGGTGAGGTGGCATCTGTCCCCTGGGCTCTTGGTCTCCCACCCTGCTGCCTGCAGACTCCAGGCCTCAGCTTGGAGCCTCCGCTCGCACACGTGGGGCAGAGCGCATTGGAGGAGCCCCCGTGCCCTGAGAGGACGCCAGTGTGGGGGGGTGGCACCTGGCCCAGGTGCCAGGTCCTTGGCGCCAGGACTCCGAGTGCTCACGAAGCTGCAGGCGCCCGGCCCCACGAGCAGCGTGGGACCTTCAGGTCCCTTTTGCCACCACATCTTTCTTGGACACCTGTTTGTGCCGGGTGCGGCACTGGGTGCCTGGGAGGTGGCAGAAAGTTAGGTGCTGGACCTGCCCGAGGCACACCCCAGGGGACGGAGGGTAGATAGCTCAGAATAGCAGAGGGGGCGCTGTGCACAGTTCTCAAGGACTCGAGTGAGGGACGAAGGAGCCTCCGGAAGAGGACGCGTCAGGACAGAAGGCTGAATGACCAGACTCCCGAGTCTCCCTGGGAAGCTGTTGTGCAGAGGCCCCACGAGGAGGGCCACGCTGGTCCGTGCTTCCTCCCAGCTAAAGGCAGATGCTTTCATCCCAGCAGCGGGCTGTGCCGCGCCCATCTTGTTCTTCCTGGCTGTTACCACTGCATCCTCAGCGGGGCGCCTTCCTGAGGGGTCTCAGCGCAGCTACTGGGCCTGAAAGGGTCAAATAAAGCTTCCCGATTTAGACTCTGAGGTTTAATTGAAATAAATTAGCCAAACTGGGTCTGCATTGCTTTTGATAGCTGTGGAACGGACAAAGAGAAATTGAATCCCTTTGTGTAATTGAAGACTGGAAACCTCCTGCCTGTCGCGGATCCAGGCGTCCCCGTGACTTATTTTGTCTCTAGTAAAGATAAATGTGCCCACTAGAGACATTCTGGCCCAAGCATCAATTTATCACCTCCCTCCTTTGTTAATATTTTCATATTTTTTTATTTTCTCTCCCAGAACTTACGGCCTTTTCCCCACTCTTAGAAAAGGGATTGAGTCATAACATAAAACTTTATAAATTTCCCGTGTCACTTCTCTGACCGTGAGTGATGGAACTTGTGCCATTTAAACACAGGATTATCTGGCTTGTATTTGTAAATAAGATCAGTGGTACAACGAGATCGATGGCGGCCTTTCATTTTTCACCTGTGCTTCTTGTCTGGCAGCGGGGCTTATTGACAGGGCTGACGGGCGCAGGCACGAAGCTCCTCTCCGTCATGCGTGTATGGTGCGTTGCGGCCTGGCGATGGCTGTCTGTCTGTCTGTCTGTCTGTCTCTCTTGCATTTACAAGAGATTCCAACTGATCCTGGCTCGAGCCACAGGTGAGGGACCCCAGTTTCACCATCCAGGGATTTGACAGCGCACCTCCAGTTCCTGCAGCTGAGACCACTCTGGTGACCCCAGTGGCCCCTCCTGGGAACCGTCGGGCACACCAGGGCTGCTGTCATTTTAGGGTTAGGCTCATGGGAGGGCACGAGCTGGTTTAAAGATCAGGCCCACATAAGCCAGAGCGTCAGCCCTGGACCCGGTGCCTCCCTCCATGTTTCTTGGCTGTTCCCCTCTCTTTGTTCATTTCCAGCTCTGGGACTCACCCACCCCAACTCCATCTTTAGTGCTGTGGGACCATCTTCCTTGGGCACCTGCTCATCCCATGGTTGCCTTGGTCAAAGGCCCTCGGGAAAGCCTTTCTTGATTTCAAGGTCAGACTCTCAGCCTGATTTCCCAGCGTTTTAAAGGCCGAGCTTATTCATCAAGGTGGCCGGGGGTCCACTCTGTGGCAGAGAATTCAGTGGGTCACCGCACCGCACTTAGACACTGGGGCTGTTCCTCTTGGGGAGCGAGAAGGGCCAGAGGACTTCTGGGGCTGTGACAGTGGATGTGGGTGGGGAAGGGGCTGCTGCTCCCGTGAGACCGTGCTTCTTGAAAGTGGCCCTGTGCCTCACGAGACTTGAGGTTACACCTGCGTGCCAGGCGGGTGCCGAGATGGGTGGAGCAGCTCGCCCAAGATTCCACAGCCCGTGTGGGAGCCGCACTTGGAGCCTGTACCCTCTCACCGCGCTGTGGCCTTTCCCAGCTGAAGTAGGTGGAGTGCGGTCCGTCTTGCAGGGAAGGACCGCTCCTTGTCTGTCTTCTTGTCTTTGGTCATCCTGGGTCCCGGCTCACCTTGGCGCCTTAGTTTGAGATTCTGTGTTCCATGAGGTTTCAGGTTGATCCGTTAACCCTGCTGATTTGGCCCGAGTGTGGTGAGTACTGTCTGACAGGTGCTCGGGCCATCAAGAGGACTCTGGCTATGTGGCTGCCCTGGCCTGCCGTTCTAGGAGCCTGGGGCCTGGGGGCTGTGGTGGGAGAGAAGACTGGGTAATAAAGAGGAACCGGAGGATGGCACCTGGGGGGCCACACCCCTGCTGGTGGCTGTCTGGACATACTGAGCGATGGTGAGTAGAAAGCGCTGGAAGCTGGACTCATCAGCGAAAGGAAGGGCGAGGGGCCACACTCGAGGGGTCCTCCGGTGTAGTCAGGGCCATGCCAAGGGGTTAGGCTTCCTGCCCTGGCAGTGACGTCTGCAGACACCCAGGTGCTACCCAGCAACCATGGCAAGAAGGCTCCGCAGCAGACAAGCACAGGCCTTTGTCTCAAAGGCGGCTTCTTCTTCCTCTTCCTCCTCCTCCTCCTCCTCTTCTTCTTCTTCTTCTTCTTCTTCTTCTTCTTCTTCTTCTTCTTCTTCTTCTTCTTCCTTTTCTTCTTCTCCTCCTCCTCCTCCTCCTCCTCCTACTCCTCCTCCTCCTCCTCCTCCTCCTTCTCTTCTTCTCTTTCTTCTTCTTCTTTTTGGAAACAGTCTCACTAGGTTGCGGAGAATCTCTCTACATTGCCGAGGCTGGTCTCGAACCTGTAATTCTCTTGTCTCATCCCCCAAGTCCTGGGATTAGAGGTGTTCCATGGCCAGTGGCTCCTTTGCATTCCTAAAAGCTAGGGAAGAAACAAAGACTCTCCCTAAGTGTCTTGGCACTTACCATATTAAAAATTCAAACAGAAAGTTTAGAGCATTGAGTAATATGCTTAGAAGTACTATGTTTAGAACGCTGACAACCCCATTATATGCTATGATTTTCTGATCTCATTTTTATAAATTAATACTTTTCTACAAGAAAAATATTTAGTGATAAGAAAGGCAGTTTTTGAGTTTTGCAAATCTCAATGTGTCACTGAATAGATGGCAGAAGAATTCTCTCGTGTGCTTCTGCCTTTGATTTGTTTTGTTACAGTTTTTTTTGTTTTTTATTTTTTGGCTAAGGCATGTGAAGAAGCCCCAGCCTCACACGGTCATGAAGTTGGGAAAGGAGCGTTCTGACGCCCTCGGGCAGTTGTGGGCCTTTTTCTTCAATCGTATGCACAGCTCAACACATGGTGGTTTTCTAAAGCGCAGCTGCAGTGTGAGATCTGAAACGGTGTCAGGGAGCTTTCTGTCCTCAGTCACATGGAAATATGTTGACTGCGCATTCCTCTGTGAATGGAGCTCTTAGCCGGGCGTGGTGGTGCACCCCTGTGATCCCAGTTTTGGAAGGCCGAGACGGGATGATGGCAAGTTTGTGGCCAGTCTCAGCAACTTTGCAAGGCCTGTTTCAAAATAAGAACGAAATAGGGCTGGGGCTGTAGCCCAGAGATAGAATGCTTCTGGGTTTGATTCCCAACAAAACATACACACACACACACACACACACACACACACACACACACCACACACACACACACACACACACCACACACCACACACACACACACACCACACACACACCACACACACACACACACACACACACACACACACACACACACTGCTCAGGAAAATCGCACATTGACCATTTGTAATGTATGGGATGGCAGAGGCAGGCCGATCTCCTCAGTATTGATGTGTTCAATATAAAAATGTTTTATTGATTATAGAATATCAAAAAATCATACTTTCTAGCATTACTATCAACTCATAAATACCCCGAAACCCCCAAGCCAGGCTGGTGAATGAAAGTCTTACAAAATCAGGTTCTCACTTGAGTGCTCCAGCATCATAACTGACAGCAGTTACTGACCGCTGTTTCCTTGGGCAGCAGTGGGGTTCATTTTTGGGGACAATATGCTGGACACTCAAGTTCCAGCAGCTTGTCGCTCAGGTATTCTTTCAAGTAGAAATGACATTTCTCAGGGGAGGTGTGGAGTTTGACTCATGACTAAAGCCCCCGCGACCAGGACTTTTCTCAGGTGGGGCCATTGCTTTGTGGGCAGTGAAGGGCTTTACGCAGCGTTCTGTTATACCAAATATGGGAAAGAAGGCGTCTCCAGGAGGTCTGGCTTCTTGTAGTAATTCAGTTGCTGCCTGGTCAAGGGCGTCCCACGTGAAGCCGCCTTTCGTCCCAGGCTGTGGCGTGTGGCGTGTTTGCTGGCGCTGCCTGGACTCCCGTTGTGCCCACGGTTTCACTCACACCGCTCCTGTGCCCTCGGTACAGGTGCCCGCGGTGTGAGCGCCCCAGCGTAGCTGTGAAAGCAGTTTGGATCTCACGCAGCACTGAGGCGGCCGCAGGGGGCTGGCTTGTGAGGGCTTCTCCCTGAGATTGCTCAGCCTGGGCTCGAGGGCTTCCCATGGGAGCAGCTGGAGGATGAGCTCGGGGAGCACGGAGCAGGCGGAGGAGTGCACCAGGAGAAGGCAAGGCTGCGCTGCCCGGGAGCGCAGGGGCCAGGGCATGGATTCGCTGACAGGATCAGGGGTAAGGAATAGTTCGACATCAAGAACAAGACTGGAAATTTTAAAAAGAATTGAACAGAACTCTGGCAAGCAGAATTATAGTCCTTGAAACTGACATCTCATTAGACACAGCAGAAGAGAAAATTAGTAATGTGGAACATACTTCTGGGCACACTACTGAGGAGGCAGGCAAGAGAGATACTGAAAATAAAGCAGAGGCTGAGACATGAAAGCGTGAATGGAAAGAAGTAGATCTTGAAAGAGAAAATGTGCTGGAGAGAAGCTGGTGGCTATAGATTATAGCTGAGAACTTTAAGATGTCCTTACTTGTGTTCAGTAAAGTAAGTCTCAAGAGAGATGTACCCAAACAAACAGAGACATGAGTGGAGTTACTGCCTAGGAAAGGTGAGGGCCTCAGAGGAGGCAGGCCAGCGCTCCACCAGCAGAACCCTGTGCCGGCGGGAGTTGGAAACCAGCCGCGGCCAGAACAGTGGAGCCGGAGAAAGCCGAGCAGTGTGCTTGAGTTCTGGAGACGCCACTGTCCAGCCAGGTCAGGTTGAGAAACACAAGCCAGCGAACGCTCCCTGGATGCTGGGGTCAGGGGGTGCGGCAGGTCGGCCGCCTGCCACGCTGGGCAAGAGCCCAGCGGTTCCTACAGTGTCCAGGAGTCACCACTGGGCAGAAACAGGCTCAGGCCTGGTGATGCGTGGTAACCACCAGGGGAGATGTAACCAGAAGGTTCCACCTGGACAGCGCGTCTGTGTCCACATACATAAGTATGCAGAGAGGGAGAGAGAGAGGGGAGAGGGAAACGGGGCAGGGTCACCTGAGGCGTAGGCAGCACTGGAGCTCCCCCAGGACTCCTGATCACATGGCTAGCTTCCTCTCCACCACCCAGCTCCAATTCTGTGGTGAGAATGTTGCATGCTGGGATTTGGACCCACACAGTTGGGTGCCTGCTTTCCTGCCTGTCAGTAATTAATTGGTCAAGCCGAGAAGAACTGGTAAGATTTGGAACATTTGTACAGCAGAGTTAGTAGGTGTGGGCCAATGGACAGACTGGAGAGCCCCGGATCCAGCACACAGGGCGCGGTCCCTCTCTTCTCACACACACAGGACATGAATGGGAAGGGCTGCGCCTACTGCTGCAGAGGGGCCGCTGTGCAGGCTGTGGTGTGAGTGGGGATCACAGGGTGGAGAGCAGCCTTCTGGACTACGCTGAGGCCCGGGGTCTGGTCCCGCCCAGGTGGCACAGGCTGAGCTCCGTGTGGCGGGGACACTGGGTTGGCAGTTGGCAGCTCTGATCATGGCTCCGGGTACTCACAGTGTGTTTCCAGGGGCGATTCAGCAAGCCCTTTTCACTCCCATATGGTGTGCAGAAAAGGAGCAGCAGCCATATTTCTAGGTTGTGCTCTTGCAGGAGGGACTCATTTCACAAAAGGATGCTGGCAGGCGCTGCGGGCTGGCCTGAGCAAGGCGGGAGGTGCTTGTCACCGCCCGAGGCAGCTGTGTCTGGGTCAGGGAAGGAGGTCCTCCAGGGCCCCAGCAAGCCTGAACTAGGAGCAGTGGGCAGGCATGGCGGGCCAGGTGCCGGAGAGGGCAGCACGCATCTCAGTCAGCCCCGCCAAGCGCACGCCTCTCGTGGGGGAGGTGGGGGTGCCTGGCTGCCTCCCTGGGCTTGCTGGGTAGTGCCTGGTACTTCTTGGTGGCCGCCATGGCTAGGAACATGCCACTGGCATTTGGTTGGCAGAGTCCAGAGGCACACAGACTGTCCTGCCCAGGGAAGCATCTCGAGAGAACAGGGTGTAGGAAGAATGCTGGGCTTTGGTCTGCGGACCCGGCCCACGTGTTTCCACCCGTGTGCCCCTGTTCACGGGCGCAGTTGGAACGGTTCTGTCTGGAGAAGTGAGTGAGGTGGTAGGAACGTCGTTGGATAGGTTCTTGGACCCACGGCGGACCTCGTGGCCCATGGCTTCTGCGGTGCCCGGGTAACCGGGGACGGGCAGGCTGTGGGCCGAGGTGGGGGTGGTGGCCGGCTCCATCCTGAGTCTTCCCAAGCCGCAGCGTTTAAGCACAGGATGAGTCATCATGCCAGGGACAGCGTTTCTGGGTTCCTCCTCAGCTGTGGGTAGCTCGGATTGTAACTGCCTCTTGAAGTTCGGGAAGTCCAATTTGGAGAAATGACTCACTCACTCCCGTCCTTCCCGTCCTTCACGGCTGGACTTCCCGCCCACTTCTCCAGTGTCCTCGGCCCTGTGAGCACAGCGTGTGCGGGCCGGCTGTGCGTGGGTGCTGGGGCTGCCGCTCCCTGGAGGCCACCTGGAGTGCAAGGCGCAGCCTTCCGGGCTCCCCACCATCTGCCAGAGCAGACCGGCTCCCAGGGCCTGCAGGAGAAGGTCCGTGTTTTTCTCCTCAGGCGCTCTGCGACGGTTCCAGCCAGAGCTTTAGTGGTTAAAAATAACTCAGCGGGCCAGTCTGTCTTTCACGGGCTTCAACAACTGCGTCTTTTAAATGCTGCTTGTATTAATAGCTACCTTGTGGGGATGACTTTTGGCATAGATCACAGAAGTACACTTGGGCCAGTGCCTTTGCTTGAATATTTCTCTAAAAAGTATTGCACTGAGGCCAGAGGAGGTGCACACCCTGTGATCTCAGTGCTTGGGAGGCGGAGGCAGGGGGATTGCAGGTTCAAGGCCAGCCTCAGCAACCTAGCGAGACCTTCAGCTTAGTGAGACTGTCTGAATAAAAAGTAAAAAGGTCTAGGCATGTAGCTCGGAGGTAGGATGCCCCTGGGTTCCATCTCCAGCACCACGAGAAAAATAAAAAATAATAAAAAGGGATTGCATTAGGGCAAGCCTGCTGAGGCTGGGCTTGACTGTGGGTTTTCCGGGGGTCTGGGGACCCCCACCTGGGGTCTCGAGGTGGGTCTGCTGGGAGTTCCGGGCTGGCGGGGGCTATCAGGGATTTTGCCTGTCTTCGTTTCTCCGACAACACTTGGGCTGGGCTCTCTGTTAGCCATTATTTTCTGAGTTACGGCTTCCATATTTGCCTACCCTGAAGTCGCACTGTTACTCTCAGATTCGTTACTTAGCCAGACAGCTTCTTTGAGCAGCAAAGAACCGTCGCCTTTCATAATTAGCCATTTACATTTCTTTTCCTTGGGGAAGAATCACTCAGTCTCAGGGCTGGTTGGTGGCCTGCAGTGGGTCTGTAATCCTGGGACTTGGCGGGGAGGATGCCGGGAAGGCCGGCCCTGCAAGGGCTGGAGTGAGGAGACACCGCCCAGGACAGGCGCTACTGAGCCTGCACCCTGAAGAAGCGCCTGCTCTCAAAGCCGATGCTCACAGGGACAGCGGACGGCAGATCCAGGAGTGAGCTCAGACAGCCGCGTCCCAGGACGCCTTCTGCCTCCTCTGCCACCCAGCCCAGAGGCAGGACAAAGACGGGTGGTGCCGCTCAGGAAGGAGGCAGGGAGCAGCTCGCCCTCAGCTTGATGTCTGTGTGCACCTGCGAGGGGAACAGTGTTCACCCAGGAGGGCAGGAGCCCCGGCGCGGGGAGCTGCGGGCATGGGTGAGGGCGGATGCAGCCCCGCGCCCACCTCCACACGGCGATGGCACGCCTGCCCCGGTGCCTGGTGAGGCCGCTCTGTGTGTGTGGAAGAGTCCACAGGGTTCTGATTTTAGAGCCCTGCTTGATAAAATTCAGGGTTCTTGGCAACATTTTAGAAAGGTTTATTAAACAGACAAGAATGTGTTAGTTACTGGGCTGCAAAAGAAGATTCATTAAGAATGAGTCATTGAGCAGCAAGCAATTTAAAAGGGAAAGTTAAAAAATTAATTTAAAATAGCATCAAAAAACATAAAAAGTCCATGTTGTTGCCCGAATGAATAGTTCGTTCTCTTTAATTACCGAGGTCCCATTCCTGAATATATCACAGTTTGTGTGTTCACCCTCCGGGTGCTGGGAGCCCAGTGCTTCCAGTCTCTGGCTGTTAGGAACACTGGCCCCGTGGACGTGCACATGCACACCTTCCTGGGAACACGTTCCGTGACTCTCGAGTCCTCATGTGGAGGGGCTGGCTGGGCTTGGGGACAGTAGGCTGTGTAGTGCTGATAAGAAAGAGCGGCTCTGTCAGCGAAGCGCATGTATCATGCTACGCTCGTCCTCCGTGTACGTGAGTGTGTACCAGTGCCGGCCGGCCCAAGTCAGGACGGGCCTCGCCCATGCGCCTTGGGGTCCTCGTGTTCGCGGCATGGTCAGCCTGTGTCCACGACTTACATTCTGAGAAGATTTTCTCTCCGTTTGCGGTACGTCAGTGTATTTTCTTGACAGTGGCTTCTGATAAGCAGAAAATCTTGGGTTTAATGAAATCCAACTTATTTATTTCCCTTGTGGGAATGGTTTTCTGCATCCTGACCACAAGTCCTTTGTCTGCGCTCTAGAAGCTGAGGTATTGTCCTGTGCTGTTCTTGTCGGGTCTTTATAATCTTGGCCCCGGCTTACTCCTGGCTGGGCTGACTCTCACGGTGGTGTGAGGAAGGCAGGGGCGCATTCTTGTCCGTGTAGTCTTTGCTCCTTTAGAATTGTACTGAATACCTTTGGTCTTTTGCATTTTTATGTAATGTTTTTGTTAGCCTGCCATTTCCTACAAAAAGCCATCCTTATTTCGTTAATGTAGCGAAGGGCATTGATTAATTTTTTAATGTTAAGTCAGCTTGCATTCCTGAGATAAACTCTACTTTGTCCTGCGATAAGCCCCGCATTTTCACAAGACAATAACCATTTTATGTATTTCTGGATTCTCTTTGATTATGTATGTATGTGTTATATACTACAGTATACATATATCAACTATGTATTATATATAATTATTCTGTACACACACACACACACACACACACACACACACACACACAGTGGGGTTGAAGCCAGGACTCACACATGCTACGCAAGTGCTCTGCACTGAGCTACATCCCCAGCCTTTATTTATGTTTCTTTCTTTCTTTCTTTCTTTCTTTCTTTCTTTCTTTCTTTTTTTTTTTTGTGGTACTGGGGTTCCTGGAAGCCCTTCTACCTCCGGGCTATACTCCCAGACTTATTTTTACATTTTTATTTGGAAACAGGGTCTCCTAATATTTCTTTTGTTTTGAGACAGGATCTAGCTGGCTGGCTTGGAGTCTGCTACCCTCCTGCCTCAAACTTCTGAATCGTTCATGCACCCAACTTGATAGTATATTTTTAATGATTTTCATGTCTGTTCAGGAGGAATGTGGTTTGTTTTTTTTTTTTTTTTTTTTTTTTGGTGGTACTGGGGATGGAACCCAGGGGCCTTCTACCTTCACGCTACACTCCCAGACCTATTTTATATTTTTATTTGGAAACAGGGTCTCTTAAACTAGCGCGGCTGGCTTCGCACCTGCACGATCCTCCTGTCTCCGCCTCCCGAGCGCGGGGATGACAAGCGTGCCCGCCACACTCGGCGGAATGTTGGTCTTTATTCTTCTCTTTTGCTAATGTCTTTTTCTCTTTGGTGTTAGGAAAACGGTGGCTTCATAAAATGCTTCTGTAATTTCTGAAAGTCTGTGTAAGGTTAGTGTTATTTTTCCTTGAGTGTTAGATAGAATTCAATCCTGAAGCTATTTTGGCCCAGAATTTTTTTTGTGTGAGAAAATATAAATTCCATTTCTGTCCTGTTTAGGGCTATCTAGATTTTCCATTTTCTCCCTTGTCAGTTTGAAATTGTCTTTCTTTTGAAGAATGTGGCCATCTAAACAGGTCTGATTTATTGATGGATTGCTCTTCACTGTATTTTTAAATTATTCTTCTGAAACCGATAGAAACTTGGTATAATGAAGTCTCTCATTGGCAGCTGCCTCCAGGCTTGTCTTGGCACCTTCGCACGGCCCGCCTTGGAGAACGTTCCACGGGGCCTTGCGAGGATGTCCTGCCTTCTGTGGGAAGGCCGTGGCTGTCAGGTTGGCCTGGTTGGAGGTGGCATCCCAGCCTTCTCTCCCGCACTGATTGCCGTCTACTTTCTCTTTGTCAGTCACTGAGCGAGGACTTTTGGACTTCTCAACTGCGGTTATTGATATGCCTCTTCATTCTTTTAGTTTTGTCTGGATCGCATCACATCATCTGAATCGAGGTCGCTGGGCCGGCAGAGGGAGGGTTATTGTGTTGTGCCGAAGAGTCTGTATGCGCATGTGTTGATGTGATACCTCTTCCCTGGTCCCACGCGGAGCCCAGCCTGTGTGAGGGTGGCCACGCCTGTCCATCTCCCTGTTGGGGCTCTGGGTGTGTCCTTTCCATCTTTTTGCTCCTAATCTGCTTGTGTCTTGTTTAATGAGCATTTCTTACAGGAAGTTCTTATTTCCTGCATGCGTCCAGTGTGATCGTGTGTACGCTTTGAGTTTATGTTGCCATTTTGTTGCTCACTTTATCTTGGTTTCATCTTTTCTTATTTCTACTTCTTCTCTAGGAGTTGAATATTTAAAAAAAAAAATTAACCGACCTCTTGCTAAGAGCAGTTTTAGGTTACAGAAGAAGCGAGCCAAAGTTGGAGCTCCCGTGCCGCCCTCCGTCCCCCTCGCTCACGGAGGACTCTCATTAGCACGCGCCCTGTGTGTGATCGATGAGTCTGTGCCGATACATCATTACTGACTCGCGCACACAGCTTCCTTAGGGTCACTTTGGTGTCCTACGTCCTGTGGAGTTTGACAAATGTCTGATGACACGTGTCCACTCTGATAGTGTCACTCAGAGTAGTCTCACGACATAAAACTCCCCTGCGTGCCATCTGTTCATCCCCTCCCTTTCTCCCTCCACCCGACCCCCATCACCCACGGGTCTTTGCCGTCTCCGTGGTCGCATCTTTTCCAGAACGTTCTGCAGTTGAGTCATGAAGCGTGCAGCCCTTGCCGAGCAGCCCCTCACTCACTCTCTTTTGTTGGCACTCTGATGTGTCGGCGGTCTCTCCTCCTCCCCGCGGTTGCTTTGGTCCAGAGGACCTGCTCGTGCTGTGCCGTGGTGCCGCCTTCTGCTCTGTGTGTGGATGGTCCTCTTCCCACCGTGCCATGACCAGTCCCAGCCACGGGACGTTGGTTCGTACTTGGCGTGGACGCCGTCACGCTTGCTGAGTACCTGAGTGCCTCTGTGTGGAGCATCCTCTCTCCATTTTAGAGATGAGGAAGCAGGAGGGCAGGGAAAGGAGGCGAGCAGGTAGGAGGCCAGGGTGGGGCAGGCCCCGCGGCCCCAGGCCCGGGAGGCAGGCTGCAGGCCCGGCTTTAGCCTCCCCCTTCCTCCTCCTCTCAGAGGCCGTAATGAAGACATCCAGGGTATCGCTGGGCCAGCGTGTCTAAGCTTGGAGGGACAGCTAATGTGATAGATGGCATAATCAGGATTCAGAATGAGTGCAGCTGCCCGGAATGCCAGCTGAGAGCCAATCCAACGCACAGGCTCATAGGAATAAATGTAAAGTCCTACATCGGAGTTAAACCCAGCGGCACAGGCTCGAGGAAGCGGGGACTGTGGTGCCTGTCCGCGGTGCGACCCTCTTGTCATTACTGCATCTAGAGTAGGGCCGCGGTCTCTTCACGGATGACCCCAGCCTCTGTGGTCCTCTTCTGTTATTTCTAAGCCAGCAGCAGGAAACATCTTTTCAGATGCAGATCCCGTAACCAAGCCCCATCCTTCTCCCCGGACAGCTCTGAGGGCTCTCCCCAGTTGCCTTCTGAGTGGCCCTCCAGCCTCCGAGTGGCCCTCTGGTGGCCTGGCCTCCATCCCTGGCTCACTCCCGGCGTCCTGCCGCCTTTCTTCCTGCCAGTTACACTCAGAACCAGAACTACCCTCCCATCTCAGCCTCGGCCTCGCGTCCCAGTGTTCTTCCGGGTCAGGCCCTGTTCCGCACCGTGTGGCCAGGTGGCCGGGTCACAGTTTGCCTGCAGGAAGGGTGTGAAGAGCATTGGCTCACTCCAGACTGCCCTCTCTGCCTGTCTTCTCCCGTCTGCGCCAGGGCGCCCCAAGACCCACCCTGGGGCTGGCGGCTCAGGAGCACAGCCGGCCTCTCACTGTGATTCATTATAAGAGCAGGGTGCACAGGGTGATCAGCCAGGGGCAGCCTCTGCGGTCCCCTGTGACCCTGCGTGGGGAGTCACACAGGACACACGTGTGTCAACATGCAGGCAGTTGACCTGCTCCAGAGCCCAGACTCCCAGCAGGGAGGGCAGCAGGTACTCAGCTTTAGGGCCAGTAAGCCGCCCTCTATTGGGGAAAGGTGGGAGCCCCTGCCCCAGGCTCCCAGCAGGGACAGACCTCACACGGCCTCAGCCCCGGCCTGGCCTTTGCTGGCCTAACTTTCTTGAGCCACAGTGATTCTCAGGCATTAACTCTCTGGCTCACAGAAGCAAGAGTTGATTGAACAGCCGAGAGCAGTCATCATCAGTATGGCTCTGGCTTACGCTGGCTTGGAGGACCAGTTGCATTAACTGGATTGTTGCACGGATGGGTGAAGATTGCAGGCGGCATGGTTGTCCTTCATGGATCTCTGCACGGTCAGGGCCCAGGGGTGCTAGGTCCAGGGCTGTGGGGCTCGTGGCCCTGAGGGCACTCCAGAGTGGCAGCTTGGAAGCGCTGAGGGAGAGGGAGACCTCGGGCTGCAGTTTGCTAAAAGGACTTTCTGAATTGTGTTGGAGGCAGGTCAGGCCTGCTTGGAAGGCAAATTCGGTTTCTGCATAGAAAAGAAAGTTTGTCTGGGAAGGGGTGCACAGGCTGTGGGGAGGGGGCTCCGGGCCAGCTGGGAAAGCCTTTAGCAGCGGTGTGCCCTGGGAGCCGCCAGGGCAAGCAGGGGCATCTGTGGGCCTTTCCAGAGGAGCTGATGGCCTGCCTTCATCGCTGTCCTCAAAATGCTCCTACAGAAAGTTTAGTTCTTCCTCAGAGCAGAGCGGTGCTGCCTGCCACGGCTAGGGCGATGCTGCAGCCCAGCCGGTGCGTGAAGAGCTGGGGTCCTCGCGGCCCGTCCTGCCCGGCTGACCTCGCCGCTGTAAGGCCACCCGGACCGTACTGCCTTCCCTCGAACCCATATGCTTCGGAAACTGCATCCTTTTTTAAAGACCCCAAATAAAGACCTCAATTTGCGAGGCTGCGCCTGCTTGCTTTTTGCGCGGGGAGCACCATTAGTGATGCCGTTGGTGGTTCTGTAAGGGCGCAGCTCCTGCTTCATGCCCGTGTTGCTGCCCCAGTGTTCACACAGGTGTTTGTGGCTGTTTGCCCGCACCAGGTGTGAGGTGGCCTCCCCAGTTGGGGACTGGAGGACTGTCGTGCCATTGCCATGTCCCCAGGGCGGGCTCCTCTCCCCTGGCTCCCTCCAATGCTTGGCTTTGGAAGCCGTGTGGCGCGCCCCTGAGGGTGCCGGGGACGCCCGTACAGGGGGCCCTCCCAGGACCCCCCTGGGATGCTGCGCTCCAGTCCTGGGCTTGTGTGTGTCTGGCTCGCCTCCCTCCCTTTCCTGCCTGGGCTCTGGATACCGGCGGCTCTAGGGCTGCTCACGCTCACTTGCCCGTGGAGCTGCACTGTCCTGTTATCCGTGCCCGTAGACACGGTGCCTACAGATTCGGTGCCCGCAGACACTGTGCCTGGAGCGTGCGCTGGCCGCGCGTTGTCTGCAAAGCCCCAGGCCTCTGCTTGCTGTAATTGAGCACTTGCCCTGTGGGGCCTGGTGAGCCATAGCTGCCTGTGCCCAGCACCTCTGTCCAGTCCTCGGCCCCTTGCTGCGGCTGAGGTCAGAGCCGACTCCCCTCGCAGGCCTGCGCACTTCTCCGAGTCCCTGGGAGCCCCACCACGCCGCTGCAGGGGAGGTGGCGGGGCTGGTCAGGCCCGAGGCCCCTCTGCTCAACAGAGGGTTCAGAGCTGGAGCCCAGGCTGCACCAGAAACCTGGGCTCAATGTCAGCGTCGTCTGGGCTCCTGGTTTTCTTCTTTTTATCTCTTAGTGGGTCTTAGAGGCTCCAATAAAGCACCTTCTTTAAATGTCTGATATTAGTTTTTTATTGCTGTTATAGCAAATGACTATAGACGTGGCAGTTTAAAAGAACATGGATTTATCGCCTCAGTTCTGGGGGTCAGAAGTCTTCTATGGGCTTGCGGGGCCTGGATCCAAGTGTCGGCAGGGCTGTGCTCTCTCTGGGGCCCAGAGGAGGGGGCCTTCCTTGCCTCCCCAGCTGCCAGGGGCCCCACGTTGCTGGTGTCTTGGCACCTCCTTGTCTTCAGAGGCGGTGGTGGAGGTCCAGTCCTCTCACGGGGTGGCACGTACCACTGGCTCCCCTGCCTCCCTCTGCTAGTGAGGACGCTGTGATCCCAGCACCCGATGACCAGGAGGCCGTCCTCCCTGTCAGCTGGTTAGTGGCCTCAGCTCCCTGAACTGGGATGTACCCACAGGTCCCAGGGGTAGATCAGGACCCAGGCTCTTTGGTGTGGTTCTTACTCTGTGTCCACCGGCGGGACAGGTTCCTGCTGAGTCCCATCGGAACCGCTTTCTGAATGTGAGCCCTGAGCCCTGAGGTGCCATTGGCAGTCCCCGGGGACACCCTGCCCTTCCAGACTAGAGCTGTGTCCCTGTGTTTATGCTGTGGATGGTGGGGTGCCGTGGGGCCCACATCACTCTCCTAGGTGACCGCCGTGGTATCGGGGCTGCCGTTTCCTGCCACCCCGCTGCAGCTTGAACCCCCTCCGCGCGCACCTGCAGCGCGTCCTTGGCGCCTCAGAGCAGTCCTGGAAGGCAGGATGTTACTCAGTGGACAGCTCAGAGGCTCCCAGCCTTCTTTGGCTCACTGATCCAGAAAAAATCATTATTCTTCCCCCCACCCCCAGAAACCTGTCTGTTTTAAGTGAATAAACAGAAAGACGCAGCATCACATTTGAGTTCTTGTATGTGTCTGTCTGTCCTTCAGCTCCTCGGGGGCTGGGGGAAGTGTTGCCCATTTTGGGAACCTGTGGTATAAATAACAAAGAGGCCCCAAGAGCTGATGCTCCCAGTCAAGGCACGCAGCCCCAAAGGCACAGAACGGGCCCCCTCCAGGTCTTTCTGACCTGAGTGCCCCGTCCCTGATGCGTTAGGCTCCCTGTCCCTGGCTCCCGAGCTTCACCTGAGTGTGCCCACTCGTGTCTCTGAGGCGGACATGTTCTTGCACAGTGACTGGTCAGCACTGGGGTCATCAGGAGATGCCGGTGCCTTGGGCGCCGGGCGCTGAGGTGCAGTGTGTCAGCCTCCTTGGCAGGGCCACGCTTGCTGCTCAGGTGCCTGGCACGGCGGTCATCCCAGCACATGGCTGTGCTCAGTGAGCTGGACACGTGGGTGCCCGTTCAGTTTAAATGTGGACATCCAGCCAGGCGTGGTGGACACGCTTGTAATCCCAGTATTCAGGAAGATGAGACAGGAGGATTGGGGTTTGTGGACAGCCTCAGCTACTTAGGCCTTTTGCAACTCCATGAGACCCTGTTTCAAAATAAAGAATAAAAAATAGGACTGGGGGTGTTGCTTGGAGGTAGTGCCTCAAAAAAAAAAAAAAGTAAACACCCTACATTTGTTGAAACACACCAGTAAGCATGCCTAGAGGTGTGCGCCCCCTGCCTGGCCTTGGACCGTAGCTCTCCTCCTCCAGGTGAGGCGTGAGGTGCTACAGACAGGCGCATGCGTGTGCGTATCCCCGTCACTTCAAGGTGAGACTCGGCCGTCGTGAATTTTCTAGGTGGTAAAACCAGTCACTATGGTGAGTTCTTTCAGCTGCTATTTTCCTCTTTGAAAAATGTACTTTGTTTCAAAGGCACGTGACCTGCACTATTGCTTTTCCTCTAGGACAACTACACCTTCGCCCAGCCCGGGATTCAGACGAAAGTGAAGATGCTGGAGGAGCTGGTGAGCCGGATCGACGGTAAGCTGCCTCCTGGGCGCCCCTGAGGGTGGAGGGCAGCCGGCCGCGCAGGGAGCCCGTCTGCCCCTCGTCCGGGGCTGGGCAGGAAGGGGGCGAGCTGCCCCTGCAGGTGGCCCTCGCTCCTGGCTGAGCCAGGATGGCCCTCATCCGGGCCGCAGGGCCGTTGTTTATGGTTGGTGCACATTATATTCCTACCGAAGAGGTTAGAATAATTTCTCCACGGAATCCAATTAATTACCAAGTCTGGAAATAACATCTTCAATACTATAGGAAAATTATAGCATGTGCTCGGGCAATTTTAAATTATGCTTTCATGTTTAAGTGGGGGCTTTGAAAGACTTTTTACCTTCGTCCTGAAAATCATTCCCCCTGCGACGTGCTGACTGTCACATTGCAATAGCAGAGTTTAATTAAGTGAAAGTTGAGAGATAATGCTTGCCCATCCCGGGCACTTCCTCCTGATAGTTTGTTAAATTAATGAACAGAGCATTAACAAAGTGCGGCCAGGCAGAACCAGGCTTATACTTGTGACACCAGCCGGTCAGCGGTGGGCTGTAGAGACAAGACTTGCGGGTCCATAAAGAGTCCCAGGTGAGCCTGGCAAATCAGCTCACCAACGGACAGAGGGAATGGACTGTGTTTAAAACCTGGACGTGGCAGTGCGCCTTCTGAGTACCTGCGGGTTCCCAGGTCTGTCCCTTGCTGTACCTGCCGCAGAAGAAGACGGTCACGGCCTTTAGAGGACAGGCTTGGTTTGGGGAGCAACTGAATGACATTCTAAAATGGAGCCGTGCAAATTATAAACTCCATTCAGTTCCTTGATTGAATCTGATTTTCGGCTCTGTGTCTAATGGTTATTACCTCATTTCCATATTATGAACTCTTATACAGTCCTTCCAATGATGCTTTGTTTGATTCAGTATTATATTTCGCTACTTTTCAACCTATCTCTTCAAATACTACTTTTTACCTCTGTCAGGGGATTTATGTACATTTAGTCTACACTCTTAGAGAGCGCCTGCTCGGCTGTGGTCGGGTCCCTCCTGACCCGCGACCTCACGAGTGTGCCCCGGTGTCATTTAGTTCTTTGAGATGTGCTCTGCAGTAGATGAGAATTACTTTTCCTTAGCAGGTCCTTCTTTCCCCCTCGTGCCCCTGAGAAGGCACATTTTATATCTTCCTGGTGGTTAGAAAGTTGTGTCCGGTGCTGCAGTTGGGGACACGCTGCGATTGGTTTCCTCTGGTGCCGTGGCTCAGAAGGCAGCACACTGCAGGTTTGCCGGGCGGTTGTTTAAACAAGCAGCCACAGCTACCAGAGGAGCCCCGGGCCAGGCCGTGCTCTTGGCAGAGCCTCGCCGTCTTCTGCGCAGCTTCTGAGCAAGGCGCCTTCATCTTGAACCTTTTTGTTTAAAGGATCAGCTCTTCACAGTGTGAGGACTCTTCCTGTGACAGGCCACACTCTCCCACCCGTGTGTTCCTGTTCTCCTGAGGAAACCTCTGAGCATGTCTCTGATGTCTCAACGTCAGGACACCAGGCCTTCCAAGCAGAAGCTGCTCAGAACCCGAGGAGCTGGGCCTGGTGGGGAGCCCGTCCCTGATCAGGCCCTGGGGAAGCGCTGGGGGTGGGGGTCTCCCACCTTTGGGAGAAGGAATCTGTGGGCTTGGAACTTTTGCAGGGACTGAAAAGATTTTATTAAGGGCAGGATGTACTTGGCAGAAGAAAACACTGTCTAAAAACCCGACGGCTTCACTTCTGCATTGAAGAGGAAGGTCAGCGTTGATGGCAGGAAACGTTGACACCGGTGAGGGAGACGCGGCCCCGGACCGCCGCTGAGGGAGATGTGGGATTGTGGGCAGGCAGGTGGGGATCGTCCAGAAAGGAGTCAAACTGCATTGCAAATCAGGCTGAAGAATTTTGAGGTCGCAGCAGTGGCGTCCTGAGCATGTGGGCCTGAGTCAGGGGACGGTGGGGATGGGGTACCGGAGGGTGGTGGCCAAGAGTGGTTAAAGGGTTTCTAGAGCCTGGTGTGATGGTGCATGCCTGTGATACCAGTACTTGGGAGGCTGAGTCAGGAGGATCCCAGGTTTGAGGCCAGCAACTTAGGGAGACCCTGTTTCCAAATAACAAACATAAAGGCTTGGGGGTGTAAATGAGTTATGTAGTAGGGAAATTCTAAAGCCTGGCTCTTTGGGAAGAATGCATTACTTTTCTGAAAAATCTAGAAATGAGGCTAAGCTGAGTGGAATCGAATTAAGTAGGTCTTAAGGTTTATCTTACGTTAGACTAGGCTCTGTGTCAAACAGTTCCACAGAAATAGAATGAACACATCACCTGCTCCGTCTTCCCCTGCCTGTGATACTTAGATTTGGAGAGTGTTTGTAGGCTCAGAGAAGCCATGGCGTTTATTCTAAAGTTATTTGTCTATAATACTAGTACTAACTGTCAAGCTGTCCCCTAGTCATTAAAGGACTTTTTAAGTGTACAGAAAATCCACAGTTCACACCAGTGACTTAGTAACTTACAGCTGCAGTGAGGAACACACATTAGCACTCTGACAAGCTAATAGAATTTCAACAGATACAGTGGGTGAGAGACGGCCGCCCCGGAGCACATGCGGGATGCTTATGCATATCTGAGTGTGAAATTTCACATGTTTGCAGCAAATCCTAATGATGTCCCTGCACATTTCGTTGTCATTACATCTGTTATGTCTGATGTGGAGCTCTGAGATCGTGTGACCGTGATTGTTCGTAATGCAGATTTACCAGAGGAGAGCAGTCACGCGCCTGGCCAGGTCCCGCGCGCATGACCTCATCTCACTGTAACTACTTTCTAGGAAGCCACATCTCCAGATACAGGGACTTTTGTTAGGCTAGGGCTTCAGCAGCTAAACTTTGGGGAGCTCCAGCATTCAGACCACGGCGGCTTGGGAGTGTGTTTTGTGTGTGTTGAACCTCAGGCGCGGTTCCGGGAGAGCTGGTCACCACTCTCGGCTCAGTAGGAGGCGTGGCTCGCATCTTGGGCAGGAGGAACGGGAGAATCGTGTTTCAAAGCTTTCAGATTCCCCAAATCAAAATAATGCTCCAGCGGAGGGAAAAGAGGGCTCTTCATCTTTTCCGTTTGAAGTGGAATCTTTGAAGCTCGTAGAATCGTAGGCACCAGAAGTGCCAGCAGATTGGGATTGTGTCAATTGGAATGGCATTTAAAGATCTGTGTTCCAGGAGAGAACTGTTTCTTGACAGACTGACTGGGCAAGAAGTTCCATGACACCAGGGTTGTCTAGTGCTGACCGTGTGCAGGGAAGGCAAGATCTCTGCTCTTCCCAGGAGGGAGGAGGCTCTAGGCAGCAGGGACCGGGCACAGAGAGCCACTGGGCACAGGTGCTTGGCGACTCTCCAGGGGTGGTGCTCCTCGCAGCTTGGCTGGGGTGCTTCCTGGGGGTCTCCTGGCCCTTCCTTGGACCTGCCTCCTGGGCCGTTCTGTGTGGGTGCTGGTGCGTAAGGCAGACAGTGCTCACCTGCCTGCCCCGGGGAGCAGCTCCGCTGTCTCAGCGGGCCAGCTGCCGCAGGAGGGAGAGGTGGCTCCGTGGCCTTCACCTGGAAGGCAGTCCGCCCCACCCCAGGGTCTCCGCTGAGGGGAGCAGGGCAGTGCTGCCCAGGAGTGGGACGTGGGTGCCTGGGAGGGAGGCAAGGTATCTCTCCCTTTCTCCATGAGGAATGAGGACGCCCGTGGCCCGTCAGGCCCAGAGCTGCTTGTTCGAGTGGATGGTGCCGGCCAGACCCAGGGGAACTGAGGGTGGCCGTGGCGCTGGTCATTACCACTGTTTTACCCTCTCGCCCTTAAGGGAGGAAATGCCGGGATTCACTACCGGCGAATAGTCTTACCTCTGTGTGTTCAGTGACTTTGTCTGCTTGTACCCTTTCCCTTTCTTGGGTTTTTAATTTAGGCTAAATGTGATTTTAACGAAATTTCTTTGAAAGCTGTCGTGAGTACATTGTAAGGTTAAAATTGACTTATTCTTTCAAGGTGGAATTCAGTTACAGCTTGTAAACTAGATTCAGCTTCATTACCACCCAAGTGAAAGTATTTTTTATCACTCCGATGAGGTAGGCAGTCAGAGAGCAGGGCATGAGTTGGCAGCGGGGCCCCGGCCCCGGGACATTCTGGGACGCCAGGCCCCGGGGCATTCTGGGACGCCAGGCCCCGGGGTGGCTGATCTGGACCCAGGGAGGACTGCTGTTATCCCTCTGTGACCCGTGATGTGCTGATCATCAAGGCGCAGGTGTGATTGCGTCGGAGGCGCTGTGTCGCTGTCCCAGGAGGCCCCTGCGTGTTGGCGAGGGCCGAGTGCTCCTGCCCAGCTCCTCTGTCTCAGCCTGGTCCCAGGATGCGAGCCCGGGGCCCTCCCTTGGCAGGTGTTCGCTCCCTGCTGTGGCCGAGGGCCTGTGCTGCTGAGTCCATCGGTGTTGTGTGGGGGCAAGCCGTGTGCGGTGAGGCCCGTGGTTCTCGGGCAGCGTTCGCCCCCATAGAGGATGTGGTGGGCACCGCAAGGCCAGTCCATATAATGCACTTTCAACTGAAAATCTTACTGGATATCTTACTGCGTGTTTGGGATGAAGGATGCATCATATAGTACAAAAAGGGCGGGGGGAGAAGGTCTCGTGTAATTAAAAAACTTTTGTGTTAGGGACGCGTTCTTGGGCTCCGTGTATTCAGAATCTGTCGTGTGTATTCCGCCTCCATCCCGAGTCTGACCTTGGGCTCCTGGTGCTGATGGCCACAGCAGCCAGCACCTGGCAAGTGCTATCCTCAGGTCTCTGATCCCGGTGGCTTTAACCAGCAGCCAGTCAGGTGTCTCAGTGCCGTCTCCATGTCAGATCCTGCCCCTCCGGTCTCCTTTCCCCGTAGGCTGAGTGATCTCCATGTTGTGTCCAGCACTGCCCATTCTGGCTAGGCACTGAACACACGAGAGCTGTCCTGGCCCCTTCTCTTTCTCGAGAGGCCCAGGAGGGTCATGTGCTGAGTCCTGCCTGGCTACCCCCTCTGCCCAGGGTTGCCCCAAAACCGAACCTATACCTCAGTCCACCACCAGGACCCGCTTTGTGCCTGGTGCTTCCTCTCCGAACTTCTGGCCGGCCTCGTGCCCCTCGAGGTGAACGTGTCAGGAGTGGAGTGGGCCTCCTGCAAGTTGGATTTTCTCCCTGGCTCCCCGGCAGCCGGTGCCCTGCCCCGTGGCCCCGTCTCACCACTGCTTCGTTGGGGGAGGGCCTTGAGACTCCAGGCCTCCTGACCTCCAGCTTTCACCCTGCCTGTGGACAGCAGTGCTCCAAGAGGACCTCGGGCAGGTGACCTTCAGATGGGCTGGCACTTAAGTCCCTGCCAGACCGAGTGACCTTGTGCTGACAGGGGGTTGGGATGTGACCGCTGAGGATACTCTGCCCTGTGTTAGAAGACAGGACGTTGACAGTCACGCCGAGAGTTCCTTCCTCGGCCCTGCGCCCGGAAGGCTGTATGGATATGTTCACAGTGGAGGCTCCTGTGCACCCATCCCAGCGCACTTGATGGTTTTCTGGACGTCATCATGCTCTCGTTACAGCGGGGTGTGGTGGGCAGGGAGGGAGAGCTCTTTCACAGTGGCAGCCCCCCCACGTGTGGAGTAGAGCCAGGGAGGGTGCTCGCTGCAAAGCCCCTGTTGCCGCCCTCACTTCCTTTTGGAACCTCCAGGAAGTGCTGGGTTGGGGCGGCAGAGCCCTGGTGAGCCTGTCAGTCCAGCGCTCAGGTGGGGCCGTGGCCGCCATGTCAGAGTGCGAGTGCCTGCGGCCGCGCGGGGAGCGGGGCTCGGGACTCAGCTGCTTCCTTCTTGACGGTGACGTTGTTGTGACCCTCCAGGCTGAGACTGGCATTTGGAATTTCCCCCAAACTGAGACTAGTTCAGTTGTAAGTAGGGGCTCTCCTTGAGCCTGGGAGGATGTCGTCTTGAGTTTGAACACGGGCCATTACATCTGGCTGGAATGATCCCGCGGTGGTTTCTGTTCCTGGACACAGTTGCTGGGGACGGCGCGAGCTTGTTAGCTGTGGTGGTTGCTTTGCCTGGGCCCGGCATCCACGGTGCCACGCCAGTGGGAGGAGACAGGCACGCGAGTTGTCTTGGGCTGAGATGAGACAGCGGACGTAGAGCTGCTGTTGGAGTCACGTGTCATGAGCCCAGCAGAGGACAGGCTGCGCCAGGCTGACGCTGGAGCGCAAGTGTGTGCGGCGTGCCAGGAGCCTTTGGGAGCCAGGCTGCGGTTCCCTGCGCTGGTGCCTGGGGAGTCCGGAGGGAGCTGTGTGGGGAGGCCCCTGGGTTCTGCTGGAAGCCGCCTGGGAAGGCGCTCTTCCCCTCTCTTGAGAAGCACGTGGCATCAGGAACAAGGATGCTTAGACCCCCGTTTAAGTGACTGAATAACGGGTGTGAGGTGACCCAGGCCCACCCTCCTTACCCTGGGCTGCTGCCTCCTAATTTTGAGGAAACCTGTAATTCGGCTGGGATCCGTACTCTCCTGCTTGGTGACCTTGACTTGTCCCTATTCGGATTCCGAGGGCTCCAGGAGGCGTCTCATCTCCTCTTACCACCGCACATGCACCGTCGTTCTGCTGAACGGAGTTCACCCTGTGGTACGGACCCGAACTACTTGCCATTGTCTGCAGCAGCTGGACAGCCAGGGCAAGCCTCAAAGACGCAGAGGCAGCCCGGTATGGCGGCACATGCCTGCGATCCCAGTGAATGTGAACTAAGGCAGGCTGATTGCAGGTTTGGGGACAGCCTCAGCAACTTAGTGAGACACTCAGAAACCTAGCAAGAGCTTGTTTAAAAATTTTTTTAAATGAAAAAGACTAGCGGCGGGGGTGGGGATAGCTCAATCCCCATACCACAAAAATCAAAACAAAACAAACGCAGAGAACCTACTAGATATAAAGACTTTCAGCAAAGCGGAATCCAGCGGCTCGGTCACCTGCCAGGCCGGGGGGGCCTCCGCCCAGTGGGGAAGGAGACCCGTGCTTCTGGGAGCAGCCCAGCCCCTGTAGCACGTTGGGGTTCTTGGCCTTACACTGCGCTAGCGGCCTGGCAGCCAGACCAAGCGCCGAGCAAGGCCAGTGGTAGTCGCTGTCATCAGGGTTGGGCCAGCAATGTGTGAACGACTGTTTGGAGAAGTCCCTCCTCTGCAGGGATACATTCTGCGGATGCCCAAACCATGGCTAGTACGGAACCTATGTACACTATGCTTTTCTTACACATATGGACCTGTGATAAAGTTTTACTTATGAATGAGGCAGAGTAAGAGATAGGCAACCATTAATAGCAGTCAAACAGAACAAAATATCACTGTAATAAAGTTGTGTGGATATGCTCCCTTTCAACTGCTGCAGAGTTGGTAGTGTCTACAGCCCGGGTACACTGGACAGAGAGAGCAAGGTGGCACTACTCAGACAGCAATTTAAACCTTATGAATTGCCTATTTCTGAAATTTTTTATGAATATTTGCAGGCCCCAGCTGACTGTGGGTAACTAAAACCTTAGAAAGAAATGGAGGATGCGGGGTACTATAGTAATCTGGGGGGGGGGGTTCATTGCAATTGAATACTTTAGGTCTCCTGTTAAGTTTCAGAGTCTTTGGGCAAGCTTCCTGCCTGCGGCTCTTTACCAGAGTGAACAGTGCTGGCTCACAGATATGGCTGAGGGTTTTTTTTTTTTTTTTTTTTTTTGGTGGTACTGGGGTTTCTGGAAACCTAGAAACCCTTCTACCTCTGGGCTACACTCCCAGACCTATTTTTGTACTTTTTTATTTATTTGGAAACAGGGTCTCTTAAGCCAGTGCGGCTGGCCTGTGCGATCTTCCTGTCTCCATCTCCCAAGCACGGGGATTACAAGCATGCGCCATCACGCTCGGCTATGGCTGAGTTTTATGACCTTGGTTACACAACAGCATCTCCATTCACACATGGGATGAGGTCCCTTCTTTCCCTCAAAAGAAGTCAGTCCCCGCTGTTAACAAGGGCTTTGGTGAAGGAGGCAGAGACGCAGGCTTTGCTTTGTGAAGTGCTTTTTCCAGGTGGCATGTGGGGCTAGCCCTCCCACCTGCCCATCCGTGCACCTTGACAAGGCCCCGTCTTCTCTCCTCTCCTTTGATCCATCCGCTCACCTGTCCTTCAGCCACTGGTCCATCTAGTTATCTGTTCTTCCTACCTTCATGGAGATATTCACTGTGGCCTTCGAGTCCTGGGCCTGGAAAGGAGTCAGAAGGATTTTCTGTTGTCTTGGACTCAGAGTCAGTATAGATCCACTGTGACCAAGGCCACGTCCCTCCTGCAGTCTCCAGGCTGTCCAGTGCTGCAGGAGGAAGGGCCATCAGCTCGTGGGCTGGAGGGAGGCCAGGAGGGGCTCCGCGAGGGCTGACGTGTGAGCTGAGCCTGAAGACCCGGCGGGCCGCGAGTGTCCGCAGGGGTGAGAGCTCTAGGTCCTGGCCTCGGTGTTTCTGGGAAAGCCCTGTATTTCAGCTTCATCGTGGATTTGAGCTACATCAGGGCATCAACCAAAACTGACCTGGAAATCGCATGGTTGTTAGACCCGTTAGACAGTGACATTAAGGCAGTTAGCATAATTGATTCCCTATGTTCAAAAATCTAGAGAGATAGTGGACATGTTAACTAGTGGCATGAAGACGTCGGAGCAATCCAAACCAAACATACGGAGATGATGCTGCAGTGAAATGAGATGAGAAATGTGCTGTGTGGGATTGCAAGCAGATTAGACTTCGTAGAAGGAAAGATCCATGATCCTGCAGCATAGCAATAGGGACTCTCCAAAATGAAAGCCAGGTAAAATGAGTAAAACAACAGGATCGCAGCCGTGGACAATGCAGGAAGCTCGTGTACATGGGCCTGGCGTCCCCTACGAGGAAGAAAACAGAAAAATAAACACTCAAATCTTAGAAAAAAATAGTACTGATGAAGCTGTAACCCCACAGAACCAAGAATGCAAGTGAATGCCGTGCATAAAATATAAGTAAAATCAGATGAAGGCACATCATGGTCAAGTCGCCTGACGGCACTAGTGAAGAGAAGACATCAAAAGGGGAAGAAGAGGTGTACTGAAGGGTGTGGGAGTCTGACAGCAGGTTCTCATTGCAAACATTTGGGTCAGACACTAGAGCGGCATGTTTGAGTGACTAAAAACCAAAAAAGGAAAAAAGCCACAACGGCAAAATGTGTTAGCCAGCAAAAATATCTTTAGAAACGAAGGTGAAATCCATACCATTTTAGAAATATAAAAGCTAACGGAACCTATCACCGAAAGGCCAGGCTATCTGCGCTATAGGAAATATAACAGGTGAACTTTCGGGTGGAAGGAAGGCGATGTCAGGTAAAAATGTGGGTCTTCTCAAAGATTGACAAGTACCAGAACTGGCCACTGCTACCGGAGTATGTCCAAATACTTGTTTGTATTGTTTATCTCCTTAAAAATAATCAGAAGGTAAGTAAGGCAAAAGTAATATCCTAACAGCTCTGCCATGGATTTGACAAGACATGATAAAGTACAACAAAGGCAGTAAAAACACAAATGCAGGCGGGGAGGAGGAGAAGCAGACAGTCGCAGGTTCTTAGACCGTGTGTCAAGTCATCTGATGACATTTGAAGGCGGACTTGGATAAGACAGAGGTATACGCTATAAATCCTCAAACAACCATCAAAATGACGAACAGAGAGTTGGGGTTAATAAGCTAAACCAAGAGATAAAATGGAATCATGTAAAACACCTATTTAGTATAAAAGGCAAAAGCAAAGAAGAAAAGAGGAACGAGGAACAGATGGATACGTGGAACACAAATACCGCTATCAGGTGTTTTAGTGTATCCATGTCAGTACAGTGCATTAAATGTAAGTGATCTAAATACTCTAATTAAAAGGCAGGTCTTACCAGATCAGGTTAAAAACAAGATCCAATTAGGTCTTCATACAAGAAACCCAGTTCAAATATGAAGACAATGATTTAAAAATAAATCGATGGTGCTGTGCTCTGGATCTGGAGTCCCCTCCCCACCAATGCAGTGTTTGGAGGTGAGATCATCGGATCAGGAGGGCCCTGACTTTATTGGTGGATTCACCTGGGGTGGATTCATAATAGGAGTGGATTTCCTGGCAGCAGGTGGGGCGTGTCTGGGAAGGAGGTTACTGCTGGTGGGCCTTGAGGCCTGTGTCTGTCCCCAGCCCCTTCCCCTCTCTCTCTTTCCTGCTGCCATACACTGAGCAGCTTTCTCCTGCCACCCCGTCCGCTGTGGTGTTCTGCCTTCAAGGCCAGACCACTGGAATTGTTGACTATGGGCTGAGATTGCTGAAACCAGGGGCCCAAATCAACATTTCCTTTTCTAGGTTCCTGTCAGAGATTTTGGTAACAGTGATTAAAATCTGACTAACACAGATGAAAAAAGATAAGCCAACTAACGCAAGTTAGCAGGAAGCTAGAATTGCTGTAGTATGTCAAACAAAAGAAATTTCAAGAAATGACATTTGTGACATGGAAAAAGGGCTATATCATATGATAAAGGCGTCAGTCAATTGGACATACTGTTCCTAAATGTTAATATATGTAATCATAGAAATTCAGAATACATAAGGGCAACATAGAATACATCTTAAACAAGAAAAGGACAGACACACACACACACACTATATATATATGTATATATATATGTTATTGTTATAGCATAGATATTATTGTTATATATTATTATTTATATATATATATATTATATATGTAATTATAGTTGGGGATTCCAGTCCTTTTTTAATAATAAATATAACACCAGTAAGAACATAGGGAACTTGAAAAACACTATAACCAACTTGATTTTTTTATTTTTGTACAAAATTCTAAGAATGTAGAAAGTTACACATGTAATATTTGCCAAGGTTAACCATATCTTGATTCTAAAGGGTTCAAGAAATATGAGGTATGTTCTCTAGACACAATTGAGTTAAATTAGAGATTATCAAAGCTTAGGAAATCCCCAATATTCCTAAACTAATTCATACTTTTGATCATGGAAGTCGTGATGGAAATTAGAAAGTTTTTTTTTTTTTTAATTCTTAATTGGGAATTGATCCCAGGGGCATTTTTCCTCTGAGCTAAACTGGTAGTCTGCGTTATTTTTTATTTTTATTTTTTCTTATTTATTTTTTTATTTATTAATTATTTATTTAGTGTGTGGGTCTGGGAATGGAACCCAGGGGCATTTGACCTCCAAGCTACACCCCCTGCCCTATTTTTTTATTCTTTATTTTGAACCATGGTCTCACTAAATTGCGGAGGGCCTAACTAAGTAGCTGAGGCTGTCTGGGAACTGCAGTCCTCTGGTATCAGCCTCCCAAATGCTGGGATTACAAGCGTGCGCCACCACGCCCGGCTTATTTTTATTTTGAAACAGGTGTTTTGTGGTTTCTGAGGGCCTGGCTAAGTTGCAGAGGCTATCCTTGAACTTTCAATCCTTCTGTTTCAGCCTCTCGAGTGCTGGGGTTACAGGTGTGTACCACCATCCCCGGCTTTAGAATGACAATAAGACAACATTTCAGAACTTGTGGAATGCAAATAAAGCAATACTTAGAGGAAAACTCATAGTATAGAATACCCATAGCTAGGGAACAAAAAACAACAGTAACCCCAACACATGTCAAATCAATGACGTTAGCTTCTGCCTAAAGAAATCGTCAGGGGAGCTGGTGGATAAAAACAAAAGCTTGGAAAATCAATAAAACTAATAAACCTGTGATCAGACTGATCAGGAATAAGAAGAGAGAAGACAGAAATTACCAACAGTAGGCAATTTCACGAAATAGGCATATTTGTCACAAGATACCCACTACTATAGCTATAAGAAGAGTAGTCTGAATATCCCCATATTTATAAGACATCGCATTTCTAGTTTGAAACCTTCCTATGAAGAAGACGGTAGGCACAAACTTCAAGTTTCACAAAGAAATAATATTCATTCTACAGAACTATTAGAAATAAACAGGAGGGCATACTTCCCAGTTCATTCACTATCACCAGCAACCAAGGCACTCCAACTACAGGCCATTATCTTTTATGAACTTTCATGTAGAAACCCTGAACAGAAAGTTTAGCAAATCAAATCCAACAGTATGGAAAACGAATAATATATCATTGTGACATGTGGTTTATTCCAGAGTGCAAGGTTGATTTAACTGTTGAAAAAGCAATCAGTGTAGTTCATTATATTAACATATTAAAAAGGAACAAACCCATAAAAAATCATCGCAGTACACACAGAAAACGCATTTGGCAAATTCTAACATCCATCCTCTTGGTAAAGTAGGAAGAGAAGGGAACTTCTTACTCTTGGTAGAGGGCATCTACGAAGACCTATATATAATAGCTCAAGTTACACAAAATGATGTGAAGCTGAATGCTTTCCCCGGAGATGGGAACACGGCAAAATGGTTCTCGACACTCTGTCCAACATCCACCCTGGAGATTCGAGCCAGGGAGTGAAGACACCAAGTGAGTGAAGACACGCAGGTGCCCGAGGGCCTCGGGCTGGGGAGAGGAGGCAAGGCGGCCCTGCCTGCAGACGGCACCACCGTCTCTGTAGGGAGTCTGATGGAATCTACAGAAAAGCTCACTAGACCTGCCAAGACAGGAGTGCAGCAAGGTTTTAGGATACGAGATCAATATTAAAAACAAATTGTGCTCCTACGCACTGGCAATGAGAACCTCGAAACTGAGCCTGATGAGCAATGCCATCTACAGCGCCTCGGACTGAAGGATTCAGGGAAAACCGACGAGACGTGAAAGGCCTTCGCACGGAAAGCCATCAGGCATTGTTGAGGGAAATGCAAGATGATCCACTTATGTCCAGAGCAGAAAACGCAAGGTTATTAAGTATTATTTCTCCCCAAACATTGCACATTCTGCTCAGTCCCCGTTAAGATCCCAGTATACTTTTCTATAGAAATTGACAAACTGATTTTTAAATCTGTATGTGAACACAAAGGCCCCTAACTAGACAGTGCTGAAAACCACGAACAACTGTGGAGGATGAAAGCTTCCCGATGACAAGAACCGTGAAGCCTTTGTAACAACACCGGGTGTTGTTGGTGTTGAGACAGGGACAGAGGAGTGCTCTGAAATAGCGCCAGCTGATTGGCTTCCAATAGTTACAAAGAAATTCCGTAGCAAAAGCACATATTACATATTACATATACATGTTAAATGTTGCAATTACAGTCGGATATTAGCATGTCAAAGGAATTTGGATTCATATCTTGCACCACATTAAAAAATTGCCTCAAAAGAAAGAAAAGATCTAAGTTTGAAATCTAAAGGTATACAAGACTCCTACAGAAACATAGAAAGTCTCTGTGAGCTGGAGCTAGGGGCTCAAGATTTCTTAGAATGGCACTAAAAACCGTGAAACATGAAAGACAGTACTGGCAAATAAATTGGATTTTGTCAAAATTAAAATCTCTTAAAATGCTGTCTTTTTATTATCGCCACAATATTGTCTTGAGATCCGGGTGGGGCGGAGCCAGACCCGAGAGCCTGCAGGTGCACCTCGCTCACCTGCGCCCGCTGCCTCCCTCTTTGGGCGGGCTCTTTGCAGATGTCCTTGCCGGGGGCATCCTCGTCGCGGGTGCAGAACACAGTCGTGTCCGTGGACCCTTGGGCACACAGGCAGCAGGCCTGCCGTCCGTGTTCTCTTCTACCTAAATCAGGTTTGTCCTGCCTCCTCCTGAGCAAATGGCCCTCTCTTGGCGGGGTTTTCAGGAACTCCTGGGCGCCTCTGTGAAGCGAGAGTGATTTAATACCTCGTTGCCTCAATTCCGTGTAGCTCTAGAAGAACTTGTATTTTAGATTATGTTACTGTCAAAAAATATACCTTAATACCTCTCTCGAGATGGAAAGATTGTGTGCCGTGGCGTCAGATGAACACTGCTTCTTTACGGCTTGCCAGGAGGTTTAATTTTATTCTGCGCGCATGTTTACTGAGGTTCTTGGTACATCCTTGTCCCCAAGGCCCAGGAATGAGAGAGAGCTTCCTCCTGGGGCTGCCCAGCAGCCACTTTTGGTCTTCCCTGCTGTCTGACCCACGCGTGCGTCGAGTAAGAGGACGGTGGCTGCAGGTGAGCCTTCCATGTTGTAACTGGCCTTGGAGAAGCTGTTTTGGAAGAGGCCTTGCAGTGTGGCTTCCGCTCTTGCTGTCTGTCGGGGCCTAAGACCTCGCCGCCACGTAATGGCAGGAGTGTCCTGTGTGTCCCCGGCCTGGTGCCGCACACCTGGAGTCGTGAGCTCAGGCCATGCCTCATGGAGGACCAGGCGGTCCTCTCCCTGGGCCCCTCTGTGGCCACCCTTGGAGTCTTGGGCCACCCGTACTTCTGACCACTGGCTGTAAGTCCAGCGGTGCCCATGGCTCCTCGGGTTCCATAATTGGTGGTACGGCTCACAGAAGGCAAGAAAGCATTAGCCACGTGGCTTTGTTTTCATGTAAAGGGCCCGGTCAGGGCCCGGTCAGGAGGACAGATGGACGAGGGGTGCACGGGTCCCCGTGTGGACGGGTCCTGGGGACACAGAGCTGCTGTGGCCTCCCCTGAATCTGAGCCTGTTGCGTTCCCTTGTCTTTACATGCTGGACAGCTCAGAGGTTCCACACAGCTGGGGCGCAGAGCTCCCTGGGGTTTGCTGTGTGGGCGTGGTGGGTGTGCCCAGCTCCCCTCCGCTCCCTGGGGTCCAGCCCCATTTGGTCTCTCTGGTGACCCATCCCCTTCCTAGAATTACTGACCAGGGGTTGTGTCCCTTTCTTGAGAAGCCACTCTGAGGATTTAGTCTCCTTGCCAGGACTCGGGGACGGGGCCCGGGGCTGCGTGGAGTGGCTGTGTGGGCCCTGGAGGGTTGTGAGTGGCACGTCTCCGGGTGCAAGGCCGCCAGTGCTCCTCATGAGCACACTCTGCGGCTCTCAGTTATCCTCCTGGGCCCCAGGGACAGAGAAGATGTCTCCTGGGGGGGGACCCTTCCCGCCCATGGGCTTAGTTGGCACTCTGGGCTCTTGCTGCAGGAGGAGGGGCCAAGGGGCTGGATTTCTCTGCCTCATCAGCACATTCCTGAAATGGGGTTAAAAAGTTCTAAATAAATCTCACTTCCTAATGACTTCTGTTGCGATTTCTAAGGAAAAATGCTATTTTCTTAAGAGGTTGTCTGATGGTTCCTGGAATGCAGTGGGGTCTGTAGGAGGAGCTTCCTGCAGAGTCTCTTTATGTATGGTTAGCGGGTCAACTGCCCTTAAAGAAAGGCCTGCCCCGCAGATGGCTCTCTTGAGCCAAGTCCAGGGCGTCACCAAGGGGGCTGCCAGCATGTGCCTTGGGCCTAGCTCAGACACTCCTCAGTCCAGCCTCCCTGGCCCCTAGCACCTTGCTGGACTCCACCCACCTGCCTCTGGCCCAGCAGGGCATGGGTGAGCCCTTCCTTGGCTGCTGTGGCCGCTGCCCTGTAGGCCCGAGCGAGCTGGCGCTCCCCTCTGGCTGGGAGGTTGAGGGCCCGCTGTGGCTGCTCACCCCTGTCCTGGCACATCCCAGTCCAAGCCGAGCCAAGCCAACAGCCCCTCTGGTTGTTCTGCTCACTGCTGTGATGGTCACAAAGCAGAGTCCAGAAGGCCACTACAGGGGTGCCATTGGGCCCAGCCCTCTGGGCAGATGTGTCTGCCCTGGTTGGTTTGTTGGGATGGCTGAGAGGAGGCTGGCCTGGCAGGTGAGCGGGGAAGGTGATTTCTGGGATCAGCACCTCCAGCGTGGATTTCCCAGACCCGGCTCCAGCGTTCTCCTGGTTCATGTCTGGCTGGGAGAGCAGGGTGGAGAGGCATCTGCCTGTAAAGTGCCTTCAGGTTCAGCTCTTCCTGGCCACCCTTGGCACAGTGGGCCCTGTCCAGTGGCTGGGCCTGGCCCCTGCTTGGTACCTGACTTCTCCCAGATGTTTCAGGTTGACCCAGATCACATCTTGCTTAGGAAGAGGGGTGAGCTTGGTTGTAAAGAGGCCAGCCTTGGATGTCAGCTGCTTGTTTCTGTTTTTGTTTATTTTTATTTTCGTGGCACTAGGGATTGAACTCAGGGGCATTCTACAACTGAAATACATCTGTAGCCCTATTTTATTTTTTATTTATTTATTTTTTGGGGGGTGGTTCTGGGGGTGGAACCCAGGGGCTTTTCTACCTCCAGGCTATACTTCCAGACCTATTTTATACTTTATTTGGAAACAGAGTCTCACTAAATTGCTGAGAGCCTCATTCAGTAGCTGAGGCTGGCTTCAAATCTGTGCGATCCTCCTGTCTCAGCCTCCCAAGTGCTGGGATTACAAGCGTGCGCCACCATGCCTGACTTATTTATTTATTTATTTATTTATTTATTTATTTATTTATTGGTGGTACTGGGGTTCCTGGAAACCCTTCTACCTCCAGGCTATACTCCCAGACACCTATTTTTTATATTTTTATTTGGAAACAGGGACTCTTAAGCCAGCAAGGCTGGCTTCGAACCTGCGCAATCCTCTTGTCTCCGCCTCCCAAGTGCGGGATTACAAGCGTGCGCCACCATGCCTGGCTGCCTGACTTATTTTTTATTTTGATACAGGGTCTTGCTAAGTTGCTGAGGGCCTCACTAAGTTGCTGAGTTTGGCCTTGAACCCACAATCCTCTGTCAGCCTCCCAAGTCCTGGAATTACAGGTGTGTGCTCCCATGCCCAGCTCTTTTTTTTTTTTTTTAAATAACTGATAAGAATATTAAAGTCTTGTCCCCAAATCGAAGTCTATTCAGGCTGAGCCTCCAAAGGCATGGTGTATTTGTGTCTGTTCTAGGCTTGGTGCACGTTTCTTTGTTGGGTAGCTCAGTGTGTGCAACTGTGCCTGGTCTTTAGGTAAATAAATCTGAGTCGCATCTGAATTCCTATGAGCAGTGTTTTTATGCCATATCTTTTTGGTGGGACACAATGCATAATTTCTTTACTTTTAATCAAGAAGAGACATTTCTGCAGGATCAGTCTAGGCGTGCTGTCGATAATGCCAAGGAGGTGCCCAGCAAATGCCAAGTCGTGTCTCCTGCCCTCGATAGGACCGGTCCCTTCCCGGGTTCTTGGTGGCAGCCCCTTGCCCTGCCACAACAGAGCACCCTGGAGCAGGTCTTTCCGGCCTGAAAGGTGACAGGAATACCTTCTGCCCGCTCATTCACTGCGCACACCCTTCATTCCAGGGAGATGGAAATTTCCGTTTCAGAATTATTGCTAACCAAATTACCTTTATCAGTGAGAAAGCATCTGCTCACAATTACTTATAAAACAGGAAAAATGAGTCTTTCCAGCCTGTACATCCGCAGCTCTGATGTATATAAATTGAGAGCCGTGCCTGGAGTTCGGGAGTCCATTTGTCACGGTGTTCAAAACAGGAGGCGGCCCTGCCAGAAATTCATTATGCACGTTACAGGGTGGCTGGAGAGCCGTTGCTGGTCCACTCTACCACTCCTCATTACTGACTTCCAGCGAAGCGCGGGGCCACTCAAAAATGGCCACTTCCTTGTGAGCAAGGGTGCTCACCAGCTCCCTCCAGCATGGGCGTTCTCCTGGCCCGGAGTCCAGCCGGCCAGCTGGGCAGCGTGTCGGCCACTGGTGGAGCGCTCACCATGGCCCCTCATCAATGTCACGTGTGACGTCACGCCCGGCGCCGGCTCACCAGCGGCTGAGTCGGGGCTGCTGAACTCCTTCCATGAGTTCCCAGCCCGTATTGGCTGAAGAGAAGGCCAGGTGGTCAGGATGTACAAACACAGCCATGTGGCGACTTACACAGTTTGGAGACCCAAGGCTACTGAGCCCCCGGCGGGTGGGACGTGGCCTCGTCTTCCCTGTGGCTCTGCTCCAGAGGCAGCTGGGATGAGGGGCTGGTGGCCTTGCAGGGAGGCCTGACTGTAAGGAGCTTTCCATTCCGGAGGGGACTGGCCTGTGTCCTTGTGATACTAGAGACACCATGGGTTTCTGGTGTCTTGCAGACACTTTGGGCTTTGCTCTGCAGAGGGTGACGGCCATGTTTAAGTGCCAGTTCCCGTGGACCCAAGGGCAGGGGCGTTTCAGGGCCACAGCGGGGAGGACGGTCGTGGGTCCCGTTTTGACTCCGCTGTGGCAATTGCACCTTGGGCTGCTTCACAGGCGAGGGGCAGGTCCCCGGGGTCAGGGTAGAGTCGAGGAGCTCCACGCAGCATGCTGGGCACGGTACTCTGGCTGACACCGCCCTTTTCTCCATGTCAGCACCACCACTTCCTGAGCTTGCTACCTTTGAGTCTTCAAGCAGGGAAGAGCAGATTAATTTTACTCATCTTCATTAGGTTACTTCAGTGACAGATGTCCCAGGAATATGTGTTTAACTTTTCAGAGCTCTTTGGCCAATGTCTTAGCATGGTGCTGCCTCCCCCGCCCAGCGCAGGCAGGGCAGTTCTCTCTCTGGTTCTCAGGGACCGCCGCCTCTGTTGGCTGCGGCTGCCCGGGCAGAGCGCGGCCTCCTTTGCCTGAGTCCTGGGCGCTCGTTTCTGTGTTGCCCATCCTGTCTCTTGAGAGAAGCCGGCTCAGGCTGCAGACTGCGCCACCTCGCCATGGGCCCGGCCCAGCTCGCCAGTCCCCAAGGACGCAGGGCCTGTCCTGGAGGGAGGCGCAGTCGACTGGGGAGACCTGGCAGTGCCACACAGGCCCGTGCCCTGCGCGCCCGGTGAGTGCTTGGGCAGCTGGGCGTGGCGCCTCCCTGCCGGCAGAGCACAGTGCTAGTGTGTGCCAGGATGAGTGTGAACACACCTGGCAGATGGCAGATGCAGGGCCTGGAGAATGCTGAGCGGGCGCCGGGCCCGGGCCGCCGTGGATGTGGCGGAGGTCCTGTCTCAGCAGTGCTGGCGGACACTGGCAGGTGGCTGGGCAGGGATTGCCTTGGGGGCTCCTGGCTGCCAACTTATATCCCGCTCACCTCCGCAGGTGAGCTGCCCCCCAGCCAGGGAGGGACCACAATGGCAGAGCCACAGGCGTGCGGGGCCCAGGGCCCAGGGCCCACCGTGGGCTGCCCCTGCCCGGGAGCATCTTCATGAGGCCTGTGCTTGCCAACCTGCAGGCTGTCTCTGCGCCTCCTGCGTTCGCAGGCCCCGGCTTCCTCTGTGGAGCTGTTCCGGTGGTTCCGGCCTGCTGGTCCCTGAGCAGGGCAGAACAGACAGCTGCATATTCATGAAGGCTCTGTTCTCTTTTCTTTGTAAAAGAGCCCTGTTCTGTAAACGCAGTCATTTTCTAAACTGCTGGCTTCAAGTGCTCATCAGAGTTGAGTTTCACGCAGACGGGAGCGCTGTGTCAGCGCCGGCCTGTGGCTGAGGCTTCTTGTCAGTCCTGCGGGGCTCTGTCCTTGGAGATGGGCGAAGGTCACGCCTCGGTGAGGAGCCACCCCCAGCTCGTGGAGCTTTCACTCGGGTTCCTTTTAGAGAAGGTAATTTCAGGGTAGAAACGATTTGATCTCTCCCGGTCTTCTTTTGTGGTGCTGAGAATCAAACTCAGGGCCTCATGCATGCTAGGCAAGTGTTCCATCACTGAGCTGCATGCCCGGCCCTTTTTCTTCTTAAAAATAATTCACTCCAGCTCAGGTGGTGCGGGCCTGTGATCCCAGTACTAGGGAGGTTGAGACAAGAGGGTTGCAAGTTTTAGGACAGCCTTGACAACTTAGGGGGACCCTGTGTCAAAAAAACAAAATAGGGCTATGGGTACAGCTCAGTGGTAGAACATTCCTGGGTTCAATCTTTAGTAACACACACACACACGCGCACACACACACACCACATATACACACGCCACACACACATACACACGCCACACACACATACACACACAGATTTGCTTATGTAGAAATATGAAAAGCTACCAGTGGTATTTGTACAGACGTGTGTCTGCACACTTGCTCTCTTTCTCTCTCTCTCTCTTCCTTCTTTTTCCCTTGGTGGTACTGGGGATTGAATGCAGGGGCACGCTGCGTCTGAATGACCACACTGCTTACGTGGACACAGCACCTCAGTCGGCTGCTCCGGGCCTTGCTGATAAGCTGCTGAGGTTGGCCTTCAATCTGGGATCCTCTTGTTTCATCCTCCCAAGCACTGAGATTATAACGTGCCACTATGCCCAGCTTGCCATATCTCTTAAAAGTAAAACCCAAACTAACATCCCACTGGGCCTGGTTGTGCATGCCTAGAGTCCTTGGGACTCAGGCGGCTGAGGCAGGAGCATCACAGGCCCAAGGCCAGAGGGGGGAACTCTAACAAGACCCTGTCTCAAATAAATAAAAAGGGCTGAGGATGTAGCTCAGTGGTAGATTGCCTCTAGCTTCAATCCCCAGCACTGAAGCAAAACTCTAAAACCGAATAGAAAACGCTATCCCGTCTGCAGGTGCCTCGGCCTCGTGTCTGAAATCCTGCAAGTGGTCAGGGATCTGAGTAAAATAAGCCAGCAGACAGCAGGGCACTGCCTTGTTTTTATTTGCCATTTCTAGAAGTGTTTTGAGGAGTGTGGACGACCTTGCCCTGCCACTGAGGTAGAGCATTTCGCCTGGGTAAGGATGGGCTCCTTGGGAGCTGGCCAGCTCATCTCCTGACACCCTCAACACCTGGATCTGGTGGGTCTGCTCTGGGCAGGAAAAGCGCGCCTGCCCCGGGAGCCAGGCAGGAGTGCCTGTTAAGCCGAACTTCCTACTGATAGTGGACTCGAGTCTTCCTGGGACATGGGGTGTGAGCACCTCATGTTTGTGTTCATGTCAGACATGGCAGCTGCCACTGCTGTAACCATCCCCCTCATCATGGTCTCCGCCCTGGTCAGCGCCATCATCGTCCGCACAGTCCGTGCCCTTCAAGAAGACGGTTTAGCTGGGCATGGTGGCACAAGCCTACATTCCTAGTACTTGGAAGACTGAGAAAGGAGGATTGCAGGTTCAAGTCCAACCTCAATAATTTAATCAGACTCTCAGCCACTTAGCAAGACTTTGTTTCAAAATAAAAAGTAAAAGCCAGGCATGGTGGTGCACACTTGTAATCCCAGCATTTAGGAGGCTGAGACTGGAGGATTGTGGTTTGCACACAGCTTCAGCTACTTAGACCATCTGCAACTCAGTGTTTCAAAATAAAGAATAAAAAATTGGGCAGGGGGTGTAGCTCAGAGGTCAAATGCCTCTGGGTTCCATCACCAGACCCGCAAAAAAAAAAAAAAAAAGGGTGAACTGAAAAGCCTTTCACTATAGAACCGTTGGGGGTTGCCACGCGGGACGCCCTGGCTGATGGAGTGGGCTCTGAGGGGGCACAGGGCCTCGGGAAGATGGCCCAGCGCCGTGACCTCCCGAGGCTCTGTGACAGCTGGGGCCTGTGTTTGTTTCGTGCAGAGCAAGTCCACCAGCACCTGGACCAGCACGAGGTGCAGTACCTGCAGTTCGCCTTCCGCTGGATGAACAACCTGCTGATGCGGGAGGTGCCCCTCCGCTGCACCGTCCGCCTGTGGGACACCTACCAGGTGAGCTCTCCTTCCCTCCGTGGGGGGCGTCAAAGGGGCCTCGCGGCTCACTTAGAGGTCCTTTCTGGCCTTGTCATCTGACTACATGCGGAACACGGAAAGGGACTTTCTGTCGTTTCATTTGTCCGTGGATTTTGCTCTGACTGCGTGGTGACAGTGTCCCTGGCGCTTGCCAGCAATTTACATTTTGAGCTGGGTCCCAGGAGCGCAGCGGGCTGTGCTTATAGCTCTGCTGTAAGTTTGAACTACTTCTGCCAAAAACATCACACTCCGGCCAGGCGCGTTGTCTGTGTTCTGAGCTACTCATAATGAAGCTTTAAGAAATCGCCGGCTGATTGAATGCATGCTGAAATTTTCCACTCTTCACCAGTTTTGATGAAATTTCACTTCTTCAGGAGATTGAGTTTTCCGGAACCAGCCGCCTTTGTTCCCTGAGTGCCGCTTGCTTGTTCTTGCCCCTCTGTCTTGTTTGAGCCCAAGCCGCACCCTGCCGTGGGGGCGTAGGTGCCAGCTCTCACTGCCAGTCGCAAACAGCAGGTGCCATTGTGTGGGATTAGGTTCAGAGCTCTGCCGAGAGCCAAAGAGAGAAGCACGTGGCCGCTGCTCATCCTGGTGCTTGGAGAGGCGGGCATGGGCGCTCCCTTGGCGGGCTGGGTGCTGGGCTTTGCAAGGGGGATGCTGCCTGGGGAGATCCATGTGGAGGCAGGTCTGGGCTAGGGACTCCTGGGAGGCAGGTGCTGGTGTAAGGTCAGGTGAGTTCCAGGCCCTGACCCGGCTGGCCTTGGCGCCTTGCCCATGGATGACAGCGGCAAGAGCAACGGGGGCTGGGGACCCAGGAGCCACTGCAGGAGCCTCGGGTCCATGTGCTCAGCTCTCCCCACAGGACAGGTGGTCTGGGTGGCTGTTCACAAGACAGGCTGCTGCCTCTGGGCATCTGTCCCTGTCTCTTACAATAAATTTTCTTTCTTTCTTTCTTTCTTTCTTTCTTTCTTTCTTTCTTTCTTTCTTTCTTGTAATTGGGCATTCTACCTCCAAGCTATACCTCCAGCCCTATTTTTAACTCTTACTTTAAAATAGGGTCTCTTTAAGTTGCAGAGGTCCCCACGAAGAAGCTGAGGCTGGCCACGAACCCGCAATCCTCCTGTCTCAGCCTCCCAAGTACAGGGATTACAAGCGTGCGCTACCACATCTGGCTACAATGAGTTTTTTCCCCACGTGAATCATTTTTAACAGTAGCCCAGGCCCTTATTCCTGGTTCTCCTCTGGGTGCAGCCTCCACATCGGCTGTAGGTGTTTTGTGGCTCTGAAGTCCTTTTTAACTTTTGGTAGCACATACAGTCCGGTGATATTCACTGTGGATATTACTAGTGGTCAATAGATTTTGCTTCCCCAGGTTCTTGGCAGTGACAGAAAATCCTGACCAATAACATTAGCAGGACATAAAGCCTTACCTGGGGCTGTTCGGCTAAAGTAACTGTCAGTCTAGAGCCGTTGATGGGCTCCATGTAGGATTACAGGAAACAAAACTTAATATTCCGTAAATTGCAACCTCTTCATTTCAGTGATTGGTTGGGCTGTTAAGATGCAGGCCCCTCCTTAAACACAGTTCTCTGTAATACCATCCCCATCCAGAATAAATCAGGGAGCAAGCCGTTCGTACTCTGAGGAGCCAGAATGTAGCTTGACTTGCCCGTATCCTCAGCCATTCCCTTAAAACTCCTAATGGGTACTAAAACTTTGGGCGCAACGATGGCCTCTTTATTGAGCTAATTTTCCAGAAATTAAATTTCGTCATGATTGACTCATTTGTCCCTTGGATTCATTCTTGAATGGATAGTACCCTGGTCATAAACCTTTTCATATCTTAAAAAGTGGGGGATTTCTATTTTGCAGGGCCAAGTAACCATGAAATTGTACTGCCTCTCTTGGCGATAAAAATACATAGTAATCCTGGGACGGCCATCGTGATCACTCTCCTAAACTAGGGTGTTTATTTGCTAGCCATTACAGGTTCCACTAACTCTTTAACCCCTTATAGGATAGCTGAAAATCTTCTTGGGACATGTGTCAAAGAAAGGCCATTGATAAGCACCTGCCTTGTCCCAGGCCAGTCTAGACAGTGGTCCCCAACCCAGGATGTGCGGTGTTGAACAGTGTGCAGCCGAAGGCCCCAAGGGACCGTGGACAGCGGCCCTGCTCCTTTGGGCCGTGTGTGGCCCATCACAGAAGCCATGTGGGGTGGGAGGCCATGGGTAGTCCAGGCATCCCCGCTCCCTGCAGAACCTCAGCCCGAGAGAGCCACTTTGAGGGTCCCTGTAAGGCATGGACCTGCCCTTGCCTGAGGTGGGTCCCACACCAGCCCCACGCTGGGAGGAAGCTTTGGCGCGCCCCCTCTATGGCGGGGCTACGGCTACAGAGTGAGTGACCCCGTCTGAATTCAGCGTCCTCACCAGCTCAGCCAGGTCTCTGGGTTTCTGCTTTCCCTCACTCCCCTACCCCACAGGCCCACTATCCAGCTGGCGGGCACATGTCCTCGGGTGTGGAGTGAACCAGGCCGGGGCAGAGCAGGCAGGAGCCATGGCGCTGGTGTTTACGGTCGAGCAGCCCTGCGCGCTGTGCTCGAGTAGTTGTGGGCTGAGCTGCGCTGTGCGCTTGTGGATCTGCAGGTGGGGCCTGGTGCTGGTGGCCTTGGGCCCAGGAGGGCTGCCTGAGCCTGAGCCTGAGCCGCCCTGGGGGCCTCTTCCATGGCTCCCTCAGGCCCAGACTGAGGCCCCTGCCCCTAATTGCTGGCGTGGAGGTGACCATGTCCTCCCTGTGTGAAAGGGCCACACTGGGGGGAGGGCGGCCTCCGGCTGGTCTGCTGGGGAGGCCCACTGGGCTCCCGGGAAGCAGAACTCCTCTCGAGAGCAGCCATTTGCTAAGGTCAAAGGCTTACCTAAGGGCAGGGATGCCCCAGCAACCCTCGGCCATCAGAGCCTGGGACTGGTGCAGGTGGAAACCCCCCAGCCGTGCCCAAGGCCATGCTGGACCTCTCTTGTTTTGTCTCATGGGTCTCCTGGGCAGCCACGGAGGGAGATGTCTTTGTAATCATCTGTAAGCGGCGACCCTGAGGAGGCAGGTCTGAGTGGGTGTACCCCGCGCAGGAGACCCTGTGGAGGTGTCTCTCCTTACACCCAGGATACTGGCTGCAAGTCAGTTCCAGGACATGGCAGCAGAGAACATTCCAAGGGGCTGGCCTGGTCCCTGCCGGGTGTGACTAGGCAGGGCTTCAGGTGCCAGGGCTGCACCTGCTGGATCCTCTGCCTCCTGTGCCAGAGCCTGGGGCTCTTCTGAACTGGCCAGGGCCCCACAGCGCCGACTCTGTGCATCCGATGGCATTGAAACTGATGGATCGGGTTAATCTAATAAACCCAGAGAAGCAGGTCTCCTTACAACATCCTTTTTCATAAGCCCATTAAGATTTGAGGGCGTAAGCTCTTCATGCCTGCCCGCCTACAGGAAGCAGGCATACATCATTGTCAGCGGGCAAGGATTTAGAAATGAGAATATTCAGCAAGGCTTGGCTGGCTGCTGCTAAGTTTGCAGGGAGGAGCCGGAAGGGGGTCTGCCCGCCACTTCAGAATGGCAGTAGAGTCGGCGTCCTGGGGATGTAGAGGCCGTACATAAAGAACATCTGGGGTGTGGTTGGTGACACTGAGGTGTCCTTTCTTCATATTTCAGTCATGTTGGGTTTTATCAGAGCTCACTTAGGGGCTACGGAGGGACTCTGGAAGAGACGGCTTCTTCCTCCTGCAGCTCTGGTTCATTGCAGTACATTTGACCAAGTGTGCAAGGGGCCTGGAGGTTCGTCCATGTGTGTCTCACAGTGACTGTCCAGGCAGGTCTGGGACGCCGTCAACAACGCCCCAGCTCTGAGCTGGGGCAGTCTCTAGAGCTCGATTTGCAGATGAAACCGAGCTGTCCTTAGAACAAGCAAAGTGGTTCACACAATGCTTAGGTCTCTGTGTTGGTCAGGGTTCCATTACAATAACAAGTGTCTGTTGTTATTGTATATTGGCTCACTGTCCTGGAGGCTCAGCCCGTGATCCCTGGGTCCTGTCACTTCTGGGCCTGTGGGAAGCAGCGCCTCCCAGTGGGAGCCCCAGGTGGAGCCTTGTGGTGGGAAGCAAAGGAGAAGGAGGAAGAGGGCGGGGCAGGGCCCCACTGTCCTCAGAGGGCATGCTCTCCCAGACCCAAAGTCCTCCCACCAGCCTCCGCCTTAAAGTTTTCACAGGTTCCAAGTAGTTCTGAGCCCAAGGCCGAGCCCTCAACACACAGGCCTCGGAGGACTCTTCAGGCCCCCACAGCTCGCTCTGATGTTAAACTTGTAATTGGTAAATCTTTCTGAAAAGTTATTTCATGAGTGGTTATGAAACTGTGGCTGGCTAGCAGCAGGCAGGACAAGGCAGTTCCCGTGATAGTGGCCATTTGGATTCTGATTCTGTGGGGAATGTGATGAAGAACATTCGTGTCCACTGTGGTCTTCAGGCACTGGAGAAGCTCCCGGACGCAGACTCTGCAGGGAGGCGGTCGGCCACGAGGCGCAGGCCAGACGTCGGTTCCCGCCCAGTGCCGCCGTTCAAAGGGGTGCGCGGCACCTTGGGATCAGTAGTGCCCAGCTAGGCTGCATATATTTCTTTGTACTTGCTCCAAAGTAGGTAAGCACTCTCAGCCAATTCTGGAGTTGAATTTAGCGATAATGACATTTTCTACAGACCTACCTTCCTTCCTTTCCTTACCACGTCTGGGGAACTTGCTGTGGACCATACATTCTTGCTTTTGTGGTCTCTAACTGTGGCCACCAGTGAGGAGGGCCAGTTCTGGTCTCTCATCCAGGAAGTAGTAGATGTTCTGAGAACTGGGGAGGGGGCTGGGTTGGGACCAAGGCTGATGGCCACGTACCACCCTGGTCTTTCCACAGTCCTCTTCCCCCAGCACCTGATTCTCAGAAATTGATGAAGAAAGCAGGAGGCGTATGTCAAGTCAGCTTTTTATCACTGTATCCAAAATGCCTGACGGGAACAACCCATAGAAGGAAAGGCTCATTGGCCCACGGTTTCTGGGGCTCAGTTCACGGTGGGTTGGCTCCAAGGCAGAAACATCATGGCAGCTGGGTGTGGCGAAGGAAAGCTGTTCAGCTCCTGGCAGTCGGGAAGCAGGGAGAGAGAGTCAGGGAGGGTAGAGTCCTCAAGGCCACGCCTTAGAGACCACCCCAGCCACGTTGCACTTCTTTCAACAGATGGCGCTTTAGGGACATTCAGATCCAGCCCTAACATGGAGGAGTGTAGGAGCCGTGGGCTGGCGTGCAAGGCCTGGAGCAGGGAGGGGAGAAGACTCGTGGCAGAGGCGGCTCGCCACCGAGGCCCCGGCGAGGAGGAGTAGCCAGCGGCCCTCAGATGGGGGAAGTTCATTTGTGGGGACCTGAGGCGGCCTGTCCGTGTGCACAGCCAGGCCTCTCCCGCAGAGGAGGGTCCTGGAACAAGCTCTTCTCTGGGTGCTAGCGGGCCCAGGCGGGTGGCCTGGCTCGAAGCCCTTGGATCCTCCGGGCCGCGGCGTGGCCTGGCTCAGGAAAGCCTGTGTTTGTAGGGCCGAGGAGCTCTTGGGGGCTGCGCTTCCGCACTGTGGAAGTCAGAGGCTCGTGTCCCCCCAGGTAGCCCGGGCGCTCTGACAGCGGGCGAGCCCGTGGTGGGGCTGCTCTGCCTTGCTAGGGCATCTGCGTGTGATGTTCTGCCCTGTGGAGAACCTCTGACCCAGTGGGTCCCTTGCAGGCCACACAGCCTTTTCAGAAAGGCCCCTCAGTCCCTGTACATCCCTCAGAGATGACCGAGACCTGCACTAGGAGGTTCTAGAACCACTGCTGAGGGATGGTGCTGTAGAGACCACTGGAGAAGGGGCCACGTGCAAGTAAGGAGGGGTGGCCAGGGGAGCAAAGCCCGGGACACAGGAGCCGCTGCATCTGCGGCCAGGCCCTGGACTGACTTTGGACTTAATATTTGTAGCTCCAGATATGGGGCTGGGATGTGAGGTAGGAAGAAGAGGCCTGCGATCCAAACACCTGTGTGTGGAGCTGCTGCTGTCAGGGCCCTGGCCTCCTGGAGCCGATGTCCCCCCCTGCCCACGTCCCAGATGAGGAGGACTCAGGGCAGCGATGGTCCCCAGACCCCGGGCCCCGGTCCTTGGCCCCGCCCAGGTGCCCTGGCCTGTTCTGCGGGAGTGTAAGGTGAGAGATGCTGCCGGCCCCACCCGGGACCCCGCAAGTCCCTGCTATGTCTCCTTCTTGCTAAGCTTCAAGATGATGTATTCAGGAATATTTTATCTCAACTGTGACCTTAAGCATTGTGTCTAACTTCTTTGGGCCTCTGGACAAAAGGTTAAATAAATCCACAGCTGCAGGCCAGAGCCCCAGAGGAGGGCTGGGCTTCACACCACGTGAGAATGTATGTTTCTCCTGATCTTAGCTTGACCTCAGTGTACGAATGTGGGCAGAGGAGGACCGGGGACATTGCCCTCCCCGCAGGCACTACTCCAATTATACTCGGGCCAGCCCTACATCCCCCACACTAAAAATGCACAGCCTGGGAAGCCTTCTGACAAGGGTAGAAGAGAAAGAAATATACGAGGAATGCTAATTAAGGTCACAGGTTAAATAAGAATCATACCCTTTTAGGAAAATCAGAATTCTGCCTTTGCGGCCAGTGTTTAACTGGTAGGGTTGAAGAACCAAGTTGATCACCTGCTGCGGGCAGAGTGCTGGGCCTGGCGAGAGAGAGGCAGAGGAGCCTGCCTGGGAGAAGCGCTCACTCCGCTCCAGCCCTGCATCGCAGTGGATGGCCGGGGAGCCCTGGGCAATGGGGAAGCCCTCGGCAGTGCAGGGTCACAAGCCCCACCATTGCACACTGGTGAAAGAGAGGAGGGGCGGCAGCTTCCGTAGCACACCGAGAAGGAGCACATGGAGGCGCGTTGGGAAGAGCCCGTGCAGGGGTCCTCAGAGGCTGCACGCCCTGTGCGGGCTTTGCCTCTGCCCCTCCTTTTGTGGGAAGGGGCTCTTCTTTTTTCTGTGGCCCTACCCTGACCCTTAGTTCTTCTCCGAGGCTGACTTGGCCCCAGCCTGGGGGTCAGGGGTGGCTCGGCTCCGAATGTCCGTCCTCTGTCTCCTCGCACACTGTCTGGGTTTGACTTCCTCTTGGCGGCTCCGAATGTCCGTCCTCTGTCTCCTCGCACACTGTCTGGGTTTGACTTCCTCTTGGCGGCTCCGAATGTCCGTCCTCTGTCTCCTCGCCCACTGTCTGGGTTTGACTTCCTCTTGGCGGCTCCGAATGTCCGTCCTCTGTCTCCTCGCACACTGTCTGGGTTTGACTTCCTCTTGGCGGCTCCGAATGTCCGTCCTCTGTCTCCTCGCACACTGTCTGGGTTTGACTTCCTCTTGGCAGGTTGGTCAAGAGCAGAGTGAGAGAGCTGAGCTGACCCGAGCTGTGCGGCAGCCACAGTGGGCGCTGTCTGGAGGAGAGCCGGGTGTCAGTGGGAGCTTGGGGTCTATGCTGAAGTCCTGCCAGCAGCCTTAGGACGAGTGGGCTACCACGTCAGCGCTGCTCACTGCTACCTCAGGAGCCCCCGCGGCCTGGTCTTCTCCCTCCCTTGGTGCTCCGCTGGCGGGGCTGGTCTTGTGTGGTCGCTTTCCGTCCTCGCACCCCTGGCAGTCTCCCCCTGCACCACGCTTCCTCAGCTGCGCTGCTTACACTCCAGAGACATGCCTTCCCGAGTCACTCCGTGCAGCGGCCACCAGGTTCCCGTGCTGGCGCTCAGAGCCCTTGTGCCCAGTGCTATTGGGCGGCGTGGCTCGGCTTCCTTGTTGGCCCATCGAGCCCTGGGCGCTGGTCCCCCCTCGCTGATGCGATAACAAGAAAGGTACCCTGCTGCGATTGGCACCCAGGAGCGGGGCCCACGGCAGGAGGCTGTGAGGGGCTGGCCACTGGGGGCGACCTCTGCGGGGGCTGCACTGACAGCAGCGTACGCACGGGACTGGGCAGTGAGGGCAGGGCTTGCCCACGTCCCTTGGGGTCCCCTACTCCCCTCAGCACCTTTTATAGAAGCCCTGTGGCATGGGGTGCCAGCCCAGCATGACCGCGCAGCCTGCGCGCCTTCCCTCAGGGTCAGAGACAGTATCCAGATGCGGGTGTGGCTGCAGCTCAGTGGCAGAGCACTTGCCCAGCACACACAAGGTCCTGGGTTCAGTCCACAGCGGGGGTGCGTTGCTCCCTGTTATTGGAGAGCAGGGCCCGCCATCGCCACGGTGAGCAGGGTCCCTGTCGTTGGTGAGCAGTCCCCTGGCCGGGCTTCTTGCTGGCCCGATTCTGCTTTTCACACACGTCTGTGGCTGTGTGGTTGTGGGTCTGTCTGAGGAGTCTGGCCAGGGAGCGTGGCCGAGAAGTTTCCTGTAGTGAACATGAGTGGCTGGTGGGGCAGAATGGGAGAGGGTCTCCACTGCCTACACCCGTGCCCTTGGGACTCCTTCATCTACACCCCGGATGCCATTACAGGGATCGTCACTGGCTGGCTGCTTGTCAGTGACTGAGAACGTGTGACGTTGAGTTGGTTTTGAAGGCACGAGGCTCTCCCAGAGCTGACAGCTGAGCGGGCTTCATGGCGGAGCTCTGGGCAGCTCCATTCAGAATGCGCCTGCTCGTCTCCAGCAGACGAGACCACAGGCTCTCCTGTCTCTGCAGCTGCCCTGCCACTCCGGGTGGGCTTTCTTGCTGATGCCTGGGCCTGCAGCTGGCTGCACATAGGGTCAGAGACCCCCTGCTCCCACTGAGGCAGCCCCAGGGGCTTCTCTGTCCCTCAGTGGGATGGCCACAGGTCCTGGCCCCGTCCAGACCTGCACAGCAGTGTCCCTCCTCACCCTGAGCCTGCACCCCGAGGTGACACAGGCTCTTCCCGGGGCCTGTGGCCTCTTGGAGCCCACATGGTTACCCCGGTGTCCTTCAGCCCCTGGCTTCACCTCTCCGCAGGGTCGGGGCACCGTGGACAGTCCTGCCCCCCATGCCAGCTGAATGAGAAAGTGCACACGTATGTGGTAAGGGTGCGTTTCCGATGTGCCCCGCCCCTGTGGGCAGACCTTCCATAGCCCCTCCTGTCTGCGCCAGCGTATGCAGGAGAGTGGGTAGGTGTCCCCAAGGAACGAAGGGTCTCACTTCCTGTGGGGCCCGCCGTCACCCCGGTGACTCCCGAAGGAGCCCTGCGGCCCCTTGGCAGTAGGTACTGTCCCTATGCAGAGTGCCACCCCCAGGGACTCAGCAGCCGCAGTTATTCCCTGGAGCATGGCCCCCGGGCGGGACCTTGTCTGACAGGACCCGTGGGCACTGCCTGGCCGTGCCTGGCGCACACAGGGCTTGCTGCACCCCAGGCTCTGGGCAGGCGCCCCTCAGAGCAAGGACCCGAGTTCCGGATAGGATCGCCACGCCCCGCTCCCTGCCGGGCTCCCCCTCCCGGTTGTCTTCGTAGCAGCTGTGTGTAGTGGTCAGTGCAGCCATGCCACAGAGGAGGGCCTGGGGCTCTGCTTAGGTGCTCTGTTCGAAGCTGCCTCGGCGCACAGCGGAGCTTTAGCGCTGCCCCTGGGCCATCTGCTCGGGTCTAGACCCAGCACTGCCCATGTACTCAGGCGGCAAGCGGGACCCCGGCACAGAGCGCCCTGCTGTGGAAGGAGCTAGTGGGGAGAGAACAGCAAGAAACGAGAGGCGACACAGGCGCAGGCAGAGAGCTCGACCGCAGGACCCTCCCAGCCTCACGCTCGCGGACACACAGTCCTGGCTTTGAGGCTCCATAGCTTCCTATCTGTCCTCTGTGGGAATCATCGGCTCCAGGCGCAGGCAGAGAGCTCGACCGCAGGACCCTCCCAGCCTCACGCTCGCGGACACACAGTCCTGGCTTTGAGGCTCCATAGCTTCCTATCTGTCCTCTGTGGGAATCATCGGCTCAGCATGTGAAGGTTTTGCAGATTTGAAAATTGAGTCTTGAGTACGTGCACACACGCACCCCAATCCCAGCAAATCTGTGTCCACATCCAAGAGACGCTTGCTTGGCTCAGGCACTCGATGGCAATATAGTTGAAAGAATGTGTCAGCAGCCAGTTTGCTAAACGCTTGCTGCCCTGTGCATAAGAACCCAGCCTCTTTCCCCCTGGCCTACTTCACAGGACCTGTCCAGGCACTAGCAGAGCCCCACACGCTGCCTGCTCAGAAGGAGCCGGACTTGCAGCATGCAAGCGCTTTCCTGTCATTTGTATACTCCGTGGCACCAGGAGGAAGCTTATTATCTTTAGAGGCAGGTTTGGAGGAGGCCCGTCTGCCACTTAGAGGAGTGTGAGGCTCCAGCCGTGCAAATGGCGCTGTGTTGCTTGCGGGTTTCGTTAATGACGAGCTGCAGGGACAGCAGTCGGCTCCTGGGGATTGGCAGGAGACGACAGTCCTCCTTTCTAAGTGGGACTCTGGGGGCTGGGCTTCTGGAGGAGGATCCTCATTTGGACAGGAGTGTGGCAGTTTGCGCTCTGATAGTTGGTCCGTCTTCCCTGCACTTGTCGACTCTGCTTATCATTAAAACCAAGATGCCGGAAGCCAGTTTCTCACGGTTCCCAGCAAGCGGAGCAGGCTGCCTTCAGCTTCTGCAGCCGCCGTTAGGGCTTACTCACTTTCTTTTTGGGGAATTGTTACTGATGGTTCAGTGGGTGAGTAATTGCCAGATTGCATAGCAGGCCAGTGCTGTCAGAAAGGGGCAGGCGGTTCTGCTGGAAGTCAGTTGGGCACCTTGGCCCTGTGGAGGCTTTGCCCTGGTCCCTGTGCACCGGGCCTCTCACCTGTTATTAGCATCCGCCTCTCAGGTCTCAGCAGCAGGCGCACGTAGCGGCAGGTTGTCATTTACCTTTTACTGTCAGGAGCCTCGACTTCACCACTCAAAATACATCTGCATCCCCAAATGACAAGAGAGCTGCTGGGGTCTCAGACTGTGAGCTCCTGCAGGGCACGCGTCGTGCTGTCTTCCTCCCAGTGCCCACCTGGGGCATCATCCTCTGTGAAGATGCTCAGAAGCTGTGTCCTGGGGGACAGAAGGTCAAAGGCCCACGGCCTCTTCAGGGTTTCCAGGCGTGCTGGAAGAGCCGTCTTCCTCCTCCCTCTGTTCTTTTCTGCCTCCCTAGTGGCCTGCGTCCTGCTGGGTTCTGTGTTCATGGGGCCCTTGGCGTGTCCCCTCTTGCTGCCCTCGGCCCCAGGGCACGTAGCCCCACGCTGTAAACCGCGGCTCTCCGTGAAGCTTTGCAGGGAGAGAGCAGGGCGGCCCCGCATCACCTCGTGGGCCTTCCACCGAGGCTAACGTGCATTTGTGGCCGCTGGCTTTGTCTCTCCTGGAGTCCTGTGCACACTGCTCCTATGAGAAGTTCTCTTTTTCGACTCACTTTTTCCATTCTTCATAATTATCTTAAATTTTTTCATGAGATTGTGCTATCATACCTTTTAAATTATTTATTTAGCTAATTAAATTTTATTCGTGCTGGAGATTGAACTCAGGGATGTTCTCCCTCTGAACGACGCGCTCAGACCTTTCTAATTTTTATCTTGGAAAACAGGGTCTGGCTGAGTTGCTGAGGGCCTCGCTACATTGCTGAGGCAAGCCTCAGACCTGTGATTGCCCTGTCTCAGCTTCCCGAGCACCGGGATTACAGGTGTGCGCCACCACGCCTGGCACCTCCTGCCTTTACACTGCCGAGTGCTATTCCACTGCGCAGGGTAGCTCAAAGGCCTGATGCCGGGGTCCAGCCCTAGCAGGAGTCAGGGGTCGTGTGTTGGTGAGAGAAGACTCTGACACAGGAGACCAGATGCAAGCTTCTCCAACTTTATTTAGGATTTGTTACAATCTTTATAGTTTCTTTCTTGGCAGGATAGACAAAACCACAGTTATGCAAGCAGAAACTTCAAGGACAGAAAACGTCTTTAACAGACTCCAGGACAGGGTGCCAGACATTTAACAAATCATAGAAAGTCAGCTTTGCCTCATATCATAAGGTCAGCTTGAACCTAATCTTATATGTGGGCCCAAACTAAGGTCAGCTTGAGCTTAATCTTTGGCCCAAACTTTATCCTTGGGGAAAAAAAAAGATCTTTGCTGACTGAGTCTCTCACATGCCGCTGCCCATCTATTTTAGAGGGCGCGGTGGCGCACACTTGCAATGTCAGCACTTGGGAGGCTGGGACAGGAGGATCGAGGTTTGTGGACAGCCTCAGCTACTACCGAGTGAGGCCCTCTGCAACTCAGTGAGACACTGTTTAAAAATAAAGCTGGGAGTGGTGGTGCACATTTGTAATCCCCGCATTTGGGAGGTGGAGACCAGAGGCTCGCGGTTCACGGACAGCCTCAGCGACTCCTAGGGAGGCCCTCAGCTACTTAGAGAGGCCTAACCCAGTAAGACCCTGTTTCAAAAAATGTAAAAAGACTAAAAAATAGGGCAGGGGGGTGTAGCTCGGAGGTACAGTGCCCCTAGGTTCCATCCCCAGTACCGCCAAAAAAAAAAAAAAAAAAAAAAAAGTGGGGGATAAAACTAAAACAAGACAACTTTTCAAAGTTAAAAAGAAAATTCAGTCACCATGTGGAAGGGTGTACTGCGCACTGGGAGAGGTTCCAGGCACCTGCAGGAGGCGGCCCTCGCAAGCGGGCTGGCTTTCACCCTCACTGACTGCATTTTGAAGTCAGCGTGTTGCCGTAGATACCTGCCGTTTCTCTTGAGGGCATACCTCTGCTTGGAAACGTGCTCACATTCGTTTTCTAGCGGGGCTGCTCCTCTTGAGACTCTTCCGTGACTCAGGATCCACCGGCATGAGCATTCCTCATTAAGTCCCATCTCCTGTGTCGTGCTTCCGTGTTGTTCTAGGTACGCAGAAACCCCTTCAGCATGCATTCATAGACAGACGTGGATTTGGCAGCAACAGCCCCGGTGATCAAACAGTAACATCCGTGAGCATCTTTTTACCCACTGTGCCCAGCTATTTCCCAGCCAGTCGTAACTTTGCCGTCTTTGAAGGGACCTGCAGATTGAATTAATCAAATTCCATTCCTGGGATCTCATCAGCAGAAAAGAGTGCCAGTGCAGACAAATGGTGTTTTGTGTGTTTGCGTGCATGTGTGTGTAAACATGTGCATGTGCATACACATACACACACATACACCTGAGCACAGGCAGTCCTGGGGCCAGACCCCAGGACTTCGTACCACTAGGAGGAGCACCCTCCCTCTGTGTCACGCCCCAGCCCAGCAAATGATGCCTTCAGCTGCCATTTTCTCTGCGTGGCTCCCTGCCCTCCCCTCTTTTATACTCCCCCTCCCCCTGAGGGAATTGCAGTTTGCAGGGTTTTCAGCTTTTGGGACTTCTACATTTGGGATTTCTGTCTTTTGGCCTTGTGATGTGGGGATTGTGACATCCAGGACTGTAGCATTGGTGACCGTGTCTTTCCCGGTGTGGCTGACACCAGGACCAGGCTAACTGGCCATGCTTGCTGCCCAGGGGGTCTTCCTCCTCTCCTGGGGAGGGCTTGGCCACCACTCACCCCTCTGGGATAATGCAGCTCATCCACAAGTCTCATCCAGAGGAACTTTTATTCCACGAAAAGTGTCGCTCAAACCTTAGTGGCTTAGAATGACAGCCGTAGCCGGGCGTGGTGGCGCACGCTTGTAATCCCCGCGCTTGGGAGGCGGAGACAGGAGGATCGCGCAGGTTCGAAGCCAGCCGCGCGCGCTGGCTTAGGAGACCCTGTTTCCAAATAAAAATATAAAAATAGGTCTGGGAGTGTAGCCCAGAGGTAGAAGGGCTTCCAGGAACCCCAGTACCACCAAAAAAAAAAAAAAAAAAAAAAAAAAGAACGACAGCCGTCATCTGGTCACAGTTGTGCATGCAGCTTGCAGAGGGTGGGCAGGGATAATGTGATGAGCGGCCTACCGGGCCAGACCCTCTGCAGATGGCTGGCTCCCCTGGCCGAGTGCTGGTGCTGGCTCAGAGGCACAGACAGGCCGAGGACCAGAGCCCGCTCGCCCGAGGGTCCTGGGCTGCTGGAGCTTCCCAACAGCATGGTGGACAAGGGGCAGCTAGCTGCACGGCCTCGCTGGTCCCTGGGCTCAGAACTCAGGGAGCGTCTCTTAGGGGAACCAGGCTGCTTTGCGAAAGGCCTGCCCACAGCCACGGCCTGCCCACAGCCCAGGGCGCAGCCTCCACGTCCTGAGGCAGCCTGGCTAGGTTCTGGAAGAGCTGGTCTCCCAGCTCTATGCCTGTGGTCCTCTCCTTCGCTCCAGCTTCCTGCTGGGAACCTCTTGCTGTGTGCACCCAACTGTTAGTGCCAGGGGCGGGCGGCAGCTCCTGGCTGAGTCCCTGAAATGAGGGTGGCCCCTCTGAGGCGCTCTTAGCCTAGCCTGGTGCCCTCAGGTGGTGGATTGCATATCACGGCCGTCCTGCAGTTTCCCAGCAGGTGTTGGGGACGCAGGTCCCCTACGTGGGCGTAACGTCAGGTGGTCAGGAGGCCCCCTGCCGGCCAAGAGCACCAGTGTTGGTCCATGGCAAAGGCCTTTCATCCCTGTAGCCACCTGGCTCAGCCTCCCCTTGGGGCGCTCGCAGGGTCTGGGGTCTGGGGCTGACAGCCAGGCCGCCCCATGTACAGACAGAGGCCCATCTCAAGCACCTCACCCACTCATCTTCCTGGGGTGGGGCCTCTGCGGGTCAGGTCTCTCTCCAGCAGCAGCCAGCGGCCTGGTCAGGTGTCCTGGCCAGTCGGGGCTCAGCCGACAGAGCATGCCCACAGACTTCCCCTAGGCGGTGGCAGGCCAGTGTTCCTTGCAGCCTCCCTGGGTGCTCTGCTCTGTGACTCCGGGGCCTGGACCTTGCAGCCATGGGGCTCAGCGAGTCCCTGGGTCCCACTGCCCGTTTCTTGGGTCTGGTCACTGGCACCCATACGACAGGCAGAGCCACCACTTTCCCGGTGGCATGTGAGGGTGTTCCAGGGCTGTAGATTGACTGTATGTCTTTGAAGGAGGAGATCAAGGGAGTAAGGATAACCATTTTTCTCAGAATGATTTTTCAGTTGAATTGTCAGTTTAAGATAAACAAACTTGAGTCTCTCCCTTTCAGCGTGTGAACTTGCTTCAATGCACTGGTTCTGTTCAGCCCAGAGCCACATCTGATTGAACTCCCCATCTCCGCCAGGCCCGGCACCTCTGAGGGGCCCCGGAGAGCAGGATGTTGTCCCTGAACTGCTGGTCTCAGGCAGCTGGCCACTGGAGACCTGGAAGGCCGAGATGGGCCTGAGCAGGTCAGCACCTGATGCGAGGGACCTCCAGCACTGTTGGCCCTAGCGCCAGAGTCCAGGCCCCAGGCTGGGCCAAGCAAGAGCTGCCTCTGCTCAGAGCCTCTCTCTGCTTCACCACGGTTAGCAAAGCAAGCAGCTGCACACAAAGAAATATCCAAATGTGAATTAAGTGTAAGTTATTTAAAAAGTCTCGCAAGTTCTTATCCCTTGAATATTGAAGAACGGGAATACATATGCAAATGCAGTTTAATGGGCCCCGCTGTAACCTCCAGCGTTCAGCCACGAGTGAGTGCTCCGAGTGCTCCGTGATGGCTTTGCGGTCCCAGGAGGCCTCCCTGGGGAGGAGGGCACTGCCCCACACCCACCTCCACACAGCTTCGTCCTGGGCCAGATCTCTGGCTCTGCCTTTCCAGGCTTTACTCGGGGGTGGGGGGCTCTGGCTAGAGGCAGTGTGGTATTGAAGGGACTGTGGGCTGGCCGTCCCTGGCCTGCGGCCCCTCCCCTGCCATGTCGCCAGCTCGCTGGCAGAACAGGCCTGCCGGCGTGTCCTGTGACCCTCAGGGTCCTCTGTATTGTGGGGTGATGCAGCCCACCTCCCCAGCGCCCCGCAGGAGCATGTGGACAGGGGTGTGTGGACAAGGGCCCTGTGGTCACACCTAGGTCTCAGCCTTAGGGGTCGAGTTGCTCTTCTGCCCCTAGGCCCAGCTGTAGAGCAGTGCTCATCACCTGGTGGTGAAGCCGGAGCACCACCTCGGGCCCGTGCTCGCCCCGACCTTGAGCGCCTGGGTTTGAGAAATGGCTTCCATGGGATGTGTGGTTAGCGACTCCTGCTGGGCTGGCCAGCTGTTTCCTGACACAGCCTTCAGGGTGCTCCTGGGCGGCTTGGGGAAAGTAAGGGAGACCCCTGCGTGCCAGGGCCTAGTGGGCATGGAAGCGCCGCCTGGTCTGCGAGGAGAGAGCAGCCTGCGGTGGGCAGCAGGGGCGGGCCAGCTGGTTATGGTCCAGGGCCCAGGAGCCCTGGAGCACGGTCTTCAGGATGAACATGGTGCCTTCCTAGCCACGCCTCAGGACCAGGACTCCCACACACAGGCTGGAAATGCAGGTGTTGACTCTCACAGCCCAGCGGCGGGAGCTGCAGAGGGCTGCTTCCCCTCAGGGGTTCTCAGGCGAGTCTCTCCCAGGCTCCCTGGCTGGTGGTGGCATCCCTGCAAGCCCCACCTCTGCCGTTGCGTGGCCTGTCTCCGGTGTGTCTAGAACTCTGCCCTTTGCGCACACCAGCGGCTGGGGCAGATTCCACCCTCATCCAGCGAGACCTTAGCTCAGCCAGGCCTGCGAGCACCCAGTTTCCCATGAGTCACATTTGCGGGTGCTCTGTAAGGGGCTTTGGGAGACGCTGGCTGAGGAGCGGCTGCATGCCGGGCCCTTCATCCGGCCCAGCCGCCTCATGGCTCCTGCTGGGCAGGTGGTCCACAGAAGCCCCCTGCCTTGGTCAGTAGTTAAGAAAACTCGAATGCCTGGTGAACAACTGTATAGATTGAACTCTGTGGCTCAGTACGGTTAATGTCAGGAAGGATTAAATGGTTCAGTCTGATCCATTTCACCCAATGGTTTTTTTATTTCCATTCAGAAATGGTAGTACAGTTTTAGGGGAAAAAAAACCTTTTCTTATTGCCGTCATGTGCTGTTACTAATAGAACCAGCATGGCCGGAAGGACCAGGCAGCCCGGCCCTGTCCAGCAGTGCGCCTGCTCTGCACCGCCCCGTCCTCCTTCCTGCTCAGCAGGGCTTCGGGGTTGCTGTTACTGCCACTGTAAAGAAAGACTAGGAATTTGAAACGGCCCCCAGGAGTGTCCAGGTGTTCATGAGCAGGGAGATGGTCACTGCGCGTGGCCCTCCACATGCAGGCATTAGGGGTGGGGACTGTGCCCTTCTAATTAAATCTCACAGAGAGTAGGTGTTAATCCTAAGTGTCCTGATTTCTTCTCTGCAGTTAGAAATGTGCTTGCACACTAATTTGCCAGCATTACAGAGGCCATTTCTTCCCTTCCTTCCTTCCTTCCTTTTTTCTTTTTTGTGGTACTGGGGATGGAACCCAGGGGCATTCTACCTCCCAACTACACACCCAGCCTGATTTTTTATTCTTTATTTTGAAACTGGCTCTCACTAAGTTGCAGAAGGCCTCACTAAGTAGCCGAGTCTGTCCGTGAACCTGGATCCTCCAGTCTCAGCCTCCCAAATACTGGGATTACAAGCATGTGCCACCACTCCCAGCTTACAGAGGTCATTTCTATAGGATGTAGAGATGCTTTATTAAATAATGTGGATCTTGGTTATCAGCGAAAGTGGTTTTTAGTCTGGTTTGGCCCTTCACTGACATTGGTAAAGAGCCAGGCTCCTGCCTTAGCACCGCAGCATGGTGGTTTCTGCTTGGTGGGTGTGGGCTCCTTCACAGAGCAGGCACCCAGGATCTCCCCGGGGGCCCCCCTGATACCACTGGACTTCTGTACCTGATTCCTCCCCTGGGGAAGTGAGGGGGCTAGAAATAAATATGCCAAGGATTTGCTGCTGTGGTCTCCACGAACCCACATGTGCCTGTGGGTTCCCGAAGTCTCGGCTGAAGGACTGAGTCGGGTGCGTTGAGTTGCTGGAGGAGATCTTGGGGAGTAGCCTTGGGACTGCTGTGTCATTTCAGGGGCTGATAGGTTGAAAGACCAACTGATCCCTGCCTCTTCTCTTTCTCAAACTCTAAACAGCCAGGGGCGAGCAATGCTGGACTGCCTGGGACCAGATCCCAGGGAACCCAGGCCTTCCATGGCCCGGTGCTGGTGTCCAGAGGCAGCTAGCTTTTAGTAATTTTTATTTTTTCGGTACTAGGGATGGAACTCAGGGGCATTCTACCTTCAAGCTACACCCCTGGCCCTTATTTTTTATTCTTTATTTTGAAACAGGGTCTCACTGAGTTGCAAAGGCCTCACTATGTAGCCAAGGCTGTCCATGAACCACGATCCTCCTTTCTCAGCCTCCCGTATGCCGGGATTACAAGCGTACCACCACGCCCAGCAGCTTTCAGTATTTTCTTGTTTCATTTTGAGCAGATGTCTTCAGCTCCTTAGGTGAGGGGACTCGGGACCACCTTGCCCACTTTCCAGATCTGGCTCAGAGTTTTTGGCCAGCCAGTCTTGGGTTTGGGCAGGTGGAAAGGCAGACTTGGAAGAAACATGGAGTCCCAGAGAGACACACTCAGCTGAGAACGCTGGGCACATCCCAGAGCCATTCTTAGTGGACGTGCAGGTGCTTAGACCTATTACAGGGTGCGAATCTCTCCTACCTATAACTGTAGGGCAGCTCTCTCTCTTCCTCGGTTCTTGCTTCCCAAGAGAAAGATCTCCAATGGAACGCAGGGATACGGGCTTATGAGAGGTTTATCTTAGGGAGTGGAGGCACAGGGGAACACAGGGCAGTGCTAAAGGGCTTGCATTCCAAAGAAAGGGCCCGGGGATGTCTAGGGCAGAGGGCCCGGGGATGTCTAGGGGAGAGGGCCCGGGGATGTCTAGGGGAGAGGGCCCGGAGGGCGTTGCCTCCCAGTGTGCACTCCAGAGGGAGGGAGTGGAAATTGGCAGCTGGGCTTCCCGGTGGCGAGCTTGATTCCGCCTGGAAGCCCTCCTCCTAGAGCATGTGCATTGGAGGAGACCACTCCTCAGTCCTCAATGAGCCTGCGCTCTTTGGGCCCTGCTGGGAACTTTCCCGTGGGGGACCAGGTGAAACCCTGCAGTTCTCTCCCTGCAGCAGAGCGGGATTCCCACTCATGAGGGCCTGCTGAACCTCCCCTGGATCTGTCAGGTTCATCCAGCCCCCCTTCTATCTAGCTTCCTAACAGGAGCAGGGAAGGAGAGCCCTGCTTGGGAGCTGCACTGCACCGTGCATTGTTGGAGAGAGGCATGGGGCGCGCGGGCCCTTGGAAAGAAACACATCTGTTGAGTGTGGTTCGGGAAGGTGTTTGGCACCAGAATATTTCCCATTGTGATGTGCCAAGGATGTTCTGGGATCTAAGCCATTGATTCTCAAGAGACCAAGGTATACTTCTCGGCTCCTGGACCTTCTCAGAGAGCCAGTGGTTTTGCTGGAAAAAGAAAAGTACCCCAAATTCACAAGACCAGCCTCAAAGCCACCAGATGTTCACCCGGGAAGGTGCGATGCCTCTTGGCTTCCTGACTGGGTGGCGCCCCTCTTCAGAGTTCCTGGGAGTCAGGAGGTCTGCTGGGACTCACAGGCCCTTTTGCTGGCACAGGGAACAGGAGGAGCAAGTCCAGGGAGCTGGGGGGGCTGAGGTTTCTGCCTGGGAGTCCCAGGGTGACCGTGGCTCAGCCTGGCAGAGAGAGTGGCCCGCCCCTCTGTTCTTGGCTTGGCAAGTCTGACCTGCCGGTGCCTTTGCCAGCTGTGCAGGAGGCTGGGAAGTGCCAACTAGTGTGTGCCCAGCCGCAGGTGGTTTCCGTGGAAGGGGAGAATGGGTTTTGGCAGAGCGCTCAGCATATTTGCAGTCTCAGAAGGCCAGTTTTGCCAGGGCACCTGGCCCTCTGAAGCCGTCTGCCCCGTGCTGCCTGCCGGAGAGCAGGCGTCCCTCAGGGGCCCTTCAAAGGCCGCACTCACCTCTGAGTGCCGGAGGCCTTGGCTCTCACCCCTGGGCTCATTTCATCATCTAGTGGGTTTTTATTTTTGATTTTTTAAATCTAGCTTTAGTGCTTCTATCTGGATAGGTAATTGCAGACGCTTTCTGGAAGCAGAGCAGGCGCTATTAATAAAATGTGTGATTCCTGCAGGCCGCCTGCAGTGGGTGTGGATGTTTCTGGCTTGCTTTGCCTCACTCCAGACCTTTAGAAAATGAGTCTAATGACTCTGTCTCTCTCTCCTGGACTTTGAAGACAGCAGAAGCCATTGTGCCACTGCCAGTTCTCCCGAGCATTGTCCTGAGAAAGCCCTGCCTTCCCTTACTCTTGCTGGCCATTAAGAGATGTCTACTCAGGAGGGAAACCAGGACAGAGAGAGGGGCATTAGTGGACAAGGTGGCGGCGGTGTGCCTGCCCTTAGGAGCAGCCCCTGCACATTCCCAGTGAGCTCAGATACCATCAGTGCACGGGAGTGACGGCCCCACATGCAGAGGCCGGCCCTGCTGCAGGCCTCTCCGCGCCTGCTGCTCGTGGCCCGCTCAGTGTGGTGGGGAGGCTGGTGTGTGTCACCAAGGCCAGGTTGAGATCCAAGAGGCTTGATGTCAAAGCCAGAAACCGTGGAAGTTGTCTGTGTAGTAACTGACGTAGCCACTCAAAAGAAACAGATAAAGATCACGTGTACACACACACACACACACACACACACACACACACACACACACACACAGCCGTGCTTGCTCAGCATTAGACCAGAGTCCCAGAAGGCTCCTCTTCCAGGTCTGCCTAGAAACGTGGGCAGATGCCCGCCAGTCTTGCTCTCTGGTCCACCGTCAACATTTGTGTCTGCATATGCACGCACCGTGCCTCATGCGTCTCTTTGGATTTGGGGCTCTACTTATTCTAGAGCCACGTGCGGGACACAACTGACCACAGAGGAGCCTTCAGTGGAGTGGGGCCCGGGCGGTCACCTGGAGCAGAGACAGTAGCGGTGCAGCAGGTCCGCTGGGGTGGGCCGCGCTTGGCCGCAGGCAGGCTTCTGATCAGCTGGCCTTGTTCTTTCTCCGTGTTCAGCAATGCAGGCTCTTAGAGGCAGGAATCTGGGTGCCCGCTATGGCAGGATGGCTGGCTGGGGAAGCTACCTGTTCTGTGACACTAGCCTCTGGCCAGCAGGCTCGTGTGTGGGGCCCAACATCAGGAAGAAGACCTGGCGCCTCCAGCATCCTTACTCCCTCTCTGCTGGCATGGCTGGGTCAGAGCAAGTGTCCACCCCACTGCTAGATGTCAGGACAGTGGGTGTCACCTAAGGTACTTGTTTTCCTTCTCCAAAAATATGAGCAGCAGCCTCACAGGATGTAAGGCATCAGGAGACGGAGGCGCTGCTTGGTGTGGACTTGGCGTCGCTGCCTGGTGCCGGCGCCTGCCTGCCCTTTTTGACCTTGCCCTGAGATTCAGGTGATCTCTGACCGTCTTGTCCAGGGGCGTTGCAGTATGCGAGGCCCTGCGGTCCCTCCAGAGCCCTGGGGCCGGAAGCTCTAGCGGTCACTATTTATGGACTCAGGTTGCAGTAAAATGCAGTAATTGATGAGTATCTGTGGAAATGGATAAGATCGTGTCCTCTTTAATGAGCTAACAATTTCACGTGGAAATCTCAGCAGCGCCATTGTTTGGAATAAAAGGAGACATGCAAATGAGTCCGGGCGCAGCCCATGGCGAACAATGCTGCGGCCTCTTTATTGGGCCCATTAATTAATTCCCCATCAGCTCGCTTCCCTGGGAGTGAACTGGAAAAATAATTAAAATGATACATGAGGTAAGAAGTTTGGAAATCCGAAAGGTGAAGGCGAGAATTAGTTTAATACATAATTAGACATATTATTTGTGACTCTGCGTTTTTTTAAACGTGGTTCACTGAGGCAATAGGGCCCTATTTTTAGTCTGGGATAGTTAATAAATACCATTTGGGGCTGTTTTTCAACTCATAAAGACTCATAAATTTTCTTAATAACATTAAGTGGCTAATTACATTGTACATTGTTAAAGTAACTCCTTTTGCAAAATCTAATAATACAACAAAAGTTGCAAAAGTAACTTTTTAGAGGAGTTAATTTGGCCAAGTTACCAAGTGAAATTTTGGGCATTTCTAACTGAGTCTCCCCAAAGAGTCCACGGGTTCCCTGCGACCTCCGTGCAGCTCTGACGCGGATGCAGAGCGGGGGCATCCAGGCTGCTTGTTCCGGGAGGCGCTGCACGGCCGTCACCCTGGGGCAGATGCTGGGAGTGGTCGCTCCTAAGGGCCAGCGTGCCCACCACTGCACCCCGTCAGGGTGCCACTCGCCCCGGGGGGTGGGTGCTGCAGGCCGTGCACAGTTGCTGGGGTGTGAATGGTGCAGAGCGCTTGACTCCACGCCGCCTGGGCACCCCGGAGCTGCCCGCCGGGCCGCGGTGTCCTGACGTGACTTGAGGTCCTGCTTCATCTTGTTATAAGTTACACTTTACGCGGCCCACAAGCTCCGTTTCTGCGGATCCAAGGCTATGAACGTTTCTTAAGGAGCTGATGTGAAAGTGATAAGTCTCCATGTAAATACTGAACTCCATGCTTGAGCCTTTCACTTATTCACTTATTTATTTATTTAAATTTTCAAATTAAAAAATTTTTTAGGGCTAGAGCTTGAACTCAGACATTCTGCTGTGAGCTACATCCTAGCCCTATCTTTTTTCATATAATTTTTTTTTTTTTTTTTTGGTACTGCTGGGGATTGAACTCAGGGGGCACTCTCTGTACAAGCTACATCCTCCCCAGTTTTTTTTCTTCTTTATTTTGAAACAAGGTCTCACCAAGTTACAGAGAACCTCACTTAGTAGCTGAGACCGGCCGCCAACCTGCGACCCTCCTGTCTCAGCCTCCTGAGTACTGAGATTACAAGTGTGTGCCACCACGCCCAGCCTTTTAAAATAATTTTGAAATAAGATCTTGCTATGTTGCTGAGGCTGGCCTCAAACCAGTTATCCTCTTGTTTCAGCCTCCCAAGTACTGGGATCACAGGCATGTACCACCATGTCTGGACCTTTTTCATTTGTTTGTTTGTTTGTTTGCAGGGCCAGGGATGGAAACCAGGGCCATTTTACTTCCAAGCTACACGCTTAGTCCTATTTTTAATTCTTTATTTTGAAACAGGGTCTCACTGAGTTGCAGAGGGCCTCACTAAGTAGTAGCTGAGGCTGGCCGTGAACAGCAGTCCTCTGGTCTCAGCTTCCCGAATGCTGGGATGACAAGCGTGCCCACCACGCCCGGCTTCCTTTTTTATTTTTAAATGGGCATCTCGGAAATCATTTAGGCGGCAATCTCCAAACCACCGAAGGCCAGAGTAAAGCCGTAATCACCCCGCTCAGCTAAGTCCGCAGGCCTCATGTGCTTTGCACCCAGTGGCCCCGCCAGGAGCACAGGCCCCCCTCCCAGTTGATGCCGTGGAGGCCTGGGGAGGAAGGTCTCCTGGCTGGGAGCAGACAGGCCGGCAGCGCGAGGAAGCCCCTGTGAGCTGCAGCCAGCCGCGGCCGCCCGGCCCTCCCCGTGGCAGATGGCCTGCACCCCACTTTTAGGCTCTTTGCTGTTATCATCCAAATTGCCAGGGAAGCCCCAGCGCAGGGCTGTGGAAAGGATCCAGCCCTGCCATCTCTGTTCCTCCCTTTCAAGGGGCCCTGTCCATTCGTCATTTTGCGATTTGATCTATCAATCCAGAAACGCTTGCTAATGTGTTATGGCTGTGATTTGTTGAAGTTCTGGGAAAGAGGAGAAGGACAAGCCAATCCTAATAAATAATAGTCATTTCCTCATTTGAATTTCCAAGTCCTGAGAGTCAACATGATGCAGACATCCATCTTTTCATTCTTGAAGCGGAGGAGTGATCTCTCCTGGTTGTGATGATCCAGCTGTGCGGGTTGTGGGTTGCGGGTTGCTCTCAGTCCCAGCCTCCCAGACCTGCTGCCTTTTGTATTGCAGATTAACTAACACTTGTTGGCAGGGTGCTGGGGCCTTGATCAGCTGCCTGATCTCTAAGAGTACCGCGCTGGGAAGCCTTTTTAAGGAGGGTAGCACGTCACGGCCAGTCGGGCGCTTTCTCCATTGCTGTCTTGAGTGTGCTCAGAAGGCACGCCCGCAGCGGTTTCACCGAGGTGGAGGAAGGGCCGGATAGCTGGCCGCCTCGAGAGGGGCTGAGCCTGGAGAGGGGCCCTCACGCTGCCCCAGCCAGGCCACGGCTTCCCCTCCAGGGTCACCCTGCCTCATACACTGCTTCCTCCCGCCCACCTGGAACATCGCTCTTTTTTTTTAAATTTATATTTTAGTTGGTACATTGTAATTATATGTCAGAGTCACGCCAATAAACACACACGCGCAGCTCAGCTCTCTGCCCGCTCCCCACCCTCCCCATACATAACCGTGAGGGCGGTAGAGACGCCGCCATGCGGGGCGTCGTGCGATGGAAGCTTCCTGGGCTCTTCCCTGCCCGGGTCCCCTTCCACTGTCCTGCTGGTCACTCCCTTTAATTATCTGAAGTCCCTTGTGTTTCCTGTTTTCTCCACATAGGAGAGAAAGTGTTCAACCCCTGACTTTATGAGACTGGCTGATCTCACTTAGTATGATATTTTCTAGTTCTACTCATTTTTTGCAACTGACACAGTTGTGTTCTTTATGGCCTAGTAAAGTGTATTGGTATGTGTGTATGCACATGGGTGTGCGTGTACATGTCTATATATCACATTATCGTTACCCACTCCTGATTGATGGGCACCCAGGCTGCTTCCTTACGTTGGCTGTTGTCAGCTGTGCTGCCATGTAAACGTGGGTGTGCGTGGATCAGTATAGTATGCTGACTTTAACTTTTTTTTTTGGTACTGGGGATGGGACTCAGGGGCATTGTACCTCCAAGCTACACCTCAGCCCTAGTTTTTAGTCTTTTTTTTTAATTTTTTGGTGGTACTGAGGATGGAACCCAGGGGCCTTCTACCTCTGGGCTACACTCCCAGACCTATTTCATATTTTATTTGGAAACAGGGTCTCTTAAGCCAGCGCGGCTGGCTTCGCACCCGAGCGATCCTCTTGTCTCAGCCTCCCAAGCGCGGGGATTACAAGTGTGTGCCACCATGCCCGGCTAGTCTTTTTATTTTTGAAACAGGGTCTCACTGAGTTGCAGAGGGCCTCCTTAAGTAGCTGAGGCTGTCCACGAACTGTGGTCCTCCGATCTTAGCCTCCCGAATGCTGGGATTAAATGTTCACCACTGCTCCCGGCCCTGACTTGAGTTCTTTTGGAAAGATATCGTGGAGTAGTATAGCTGGGTCATGTGGTGGTGGTCAACATCATTGGCAATCAGGGGATACAGATCAGAATTATACTGAGTCAGGCGTGGAGGCGCACACTTGTAATCCCAGCGCTGGGGCAGCCGAGACAGGAGGATTGCACGGGTTCAAAGCCAGCCTCAGCTACTTAGTGAGGCTCTCAGCAACTTAGTGAGACCCTGTTTCCAAATAAAGTATAAAATAGACCTGGGAGTATAGCCTGGAGGTAGAAAAGCCCCTGGGTTCTTCCCTTAGTCACACACACACACACACACACACACACACACACACACACACAGGCTATACTGAGACTCCGCCTAACTCCAGTTAGAATGGCAGTCATCAGGAATACAAACAATAATAAATGCTGGTGAGGCTTTGGGAACAGAGGAACACTTAAACCCTGTTGGCGGGATTGCAAATTAGTGTAGCCACCGTGGAGATCACTGCGGAGCTACCTCAAAAGACTAGGAATGGAACCCCCAGGCCTCTTAACACCAGCCGTGGTGCCTCGCACCCCAGACTTCCTGGCTCTAGCACTGCGGGGTTGGTCCCCGGTGGACCGGAAGTGGTGGGTGAGTCAGATCAGCGAGCTGGCTTTCCTTCGAAGCTTCTGTGCTATGGTTTGGGTGCAGGGGTCCCAACTGGGTCCCTTCAGCTCTCTGCCAGCCCTGCTGGCTCTGGACACTCCCCAGTGCCACTGTTTCCCGGCCGCCACTCATGTTGGACCAGGCGGTCCTTGAGGGCAGAGATGATACCCTCTTCAGTCTGCTCCCAGCATAGGCCTGGCCCCTTGGCATCGCTGAGGGCTGGAGGCACAACCTGACCTACCTGGTGTCTTCTAGGATGCGCCAGGTGTCTGGGTGGCCGGCAGTGAGGCCCTGGCCTCTGGCCATCACATCTGCCCTGCTCTGTAGCTGGGAAGGCCCTCCTGAGCCATTGCCCGGCTGCAGACAGGGCAGGTGACCAGCCCCATGGTCCTGGGTGCAGGATGGACAGCTCCAGGCAGCTTTTTGGTTCTGGGGTTGGATCTGAATATAAAACTGAAAAGTTCTGAATTTATTAAGGGCTTTCTTTTGGGGCTGGAATATGTAGTGGATTTTCTCTCCCTCTCAATTCTCTCTTAAAATCTAATGCTGCCATAAAAATGATGGATAACAAATTATTCCAGGAAAAATGATACTGAAAGACTCTTCTAACTGTTGAAGCAGAAGTACGGACTTGGCAAAGAAATATGTGTGACCCAGAAAACTCCCAAGGAAATGGGGAGCGGTGCATTTTGTGGAAACCACGTCTATGCCGTGTTGTTCTGGGCAGTGGAAAGCAACAATTTTTATTCAAAATCTTGAAATGCCAAATCTATTCTGTGCTGTTGGCACTTTTATTAACTCAGTAGCACCGTGTCTTTCTGGAGACAGTGCATAGCCATCCCTACCTCAGAACACTGCAGAGTCCCAGCCGAGGGGCCAGAGAGTCGAGGTCCGGCGATCCATAGCAGAGAGGTCTGCAGAAACCCATACCCACACTCCTGCGAGCATCGCTCAGCCACTCGGTGTGCCCTGAGCTCTGCCGGCCTGCCTGTGGGCAGGGGAGGCTGCGGGTCAAAGCCTGAAATCACAAGGACTCTGGCCGGGCTGAGCACTTGCCACCCAGACACAGCGAAGGTAACAGCGCCCAGGCCTCACAGCCAGACCATGAGCAGGCAAGGGGGGAGCACTTTAAAGTCGGACAGGCACTGGTAGGCAGGTGCAAACTCCCTCTCCTCGGTAGGCCTTGAAGACCCCGTCCATACTGGGCCTTTTTTTTTTTTTTTTTTTTTTTTTTTTGGTACTGGAGATTGGACCCAGGGTTGTTTTACCTCCACCCGATACTCTCAGACCTATTTTACTTTTTATTTTGAAGCAAGGTCTTGCTGGGTTGCTGAGGCTGTCCTTGGACCTGCGAGCTTCCTGTTTAATCCTCCCAAGTACTGGGATCACAGCTATGCTCCACCACGCCTGCGGGGCTCAGGCGGGTTTTTAAAGCACATAGTATTAAAGAATACGATTCAAGCTTGGCATCCTAACCTCCGTTCTTATTTCCAAAGTGATACAGTGCGGATGCTGACGTCCTAGCCTCTGCCTCCCAGGCGAGCCAGCCGTGGCGGGTCTCAGCCAAAGAGAAGACTGAGTGAGCAGCCAGCTGGGGTGCCCAGGGGGCCCTCATGGACTCGCCTGCTTTCTCCCTAATGTGAGTGGCCGCATCTGTCAGGAGAACTTAGGTGAGAGTGCTGGCCGGTGTCAGTGACTTCCTGTTGGAAATGTCACCATGACAACCCAGAAGATGCTGCAAGCAGGCACATAATTAACTCCCAAGTGTTAACTCTTCCCAGGCAACTCCTGGGTGTTTTTTCTCTAGACAGAAACGGGCCTACTTGTGAAATGTGTCTGTCATTGTTCCTAAGCGACATCCGCTCGGCTGAAAATTTGACTTTTATGAGTAAGATTTAGAAAAATCAATGCGCACAACCTGCCCAGCAGCCATCCTGTGCACCGGGTGATGAGCTCCCTGAGAACGCTCCTTCGGGATGCTCCCTCACAGCGGCTCCTCAGGGACTGCGGGTGGCGCTGTCTCGGTTCTGCTGTTCCTTTGGCCCCCGAGGGCCGGAAGCTCCGTGCCATCTGGAAGCTGTCCTGCCACCCCCAGCACCTCCACGGCCCCCCAGAAGAAGCCAAGGTGCCCAGTGTGGTGTGAGAGGACATCCCCGTCCACCTACCCTCCAGCGTCACTGGACACCTCGACTTGACTCTGGGTTTCCCCGGCCCCCTGGGCACACACTCCCTGTGGCACCTCCCGTGTGCTGGGAGGCTTTGGTGTGGCCCCGTATCACACAGTCCTCAGGAGACCCAGAAAAGCTGAAGGACTACCTGGATTCAGGCCCAGGGAAGCAGAGTCGGCACGGAGGTCTGAGTAATAGCAGGCTGGAGGCTGAGGGGCCACTGGGGTCCTGGCATCTGGGCTCGAACACATGGCATCAACATAGACCCAGAAAGTTGTAAACTTTATAAATGGGAAAAAGAGCCATCAGAAGCTCCTCACCAGGAAGATTATCACCTGTACTAAGGGCAGAGAGATCGGTGTAGGGCACAGAGCATCGAAGGGCCGAGAGATGTGTCCATGATGCCAGAGAGAACACGTGTTGTTGGTGGAGCTTTATAACTTCTCCATGATGCCAAGGAGAACACGTTGGCGGAGCCATGTAATGGTTCTGAACCCACACACACCCAGGACTTAGCCTCACATAGATTAAGCACCTTTCCCCAGCTGCCAAGATGGATGGACAAACCCGTAATGGAAGTTAGATTGGAACTTCCCTTTCTCTTCAGACGGAACACCTCCAAATGAGAAGCAGGACTCGCTAAGTGAGTCGGATTGAATGGCTAGTGAGAACTGGCAGCCGAGAACTGAGCTGCAGCTCCGCAGACGCACCAGCAGCAAGGCCGCGAGGCGGTCTCAGGGAATCGGGGCTGATCTATATTTTAGCCATGCTGCATTTAAAATAGCAACCAATAGTACAAAAAAGAGAACAACGGCAGCAACGCTGCGCACTGCGTTTGGAAACATAAAAGCCTGCCTTCAAGTCGCTGCGCAGCATTTCCCACGCGCGTGGGTGTTGGTTACAGAGCCCGGCAGGTCGAGGCTTCTGTGCCAGGGAAACTGTGGGGGCCGGCCTAGCGCCTGAGTCTTTCCCTACCTGGTCTCCTCCCACTCTCCCCTCCATCCTCCGCTCAGCCGCAGCCTCGGTCTCCCCACCTCTCTCCGGTGGTTTGGCTGTATGGACAGGGAGGCCTCTGTACACAGGGCATGTGTCCTCATGCCCTGCTCTGCTTCTTCTGATTGTGCCTTCTCACAGAACCAGAGGGCGCCCTGAGGCCGACCATCCAACCATCACGCCAGAGGCCCAGCCAGCAGGAAAGAGGAAGTGGTGACGAAGGGTGTCATGGCCCCTCATCGGAGGACCCTTCCTCAACACTGCATGCGCTTCTTTTCTCGTCTTATTGGCTGTCCCTGGCTGCAGAGGAGGTCGGGTGCATGGCCACTTATTCCTGGGGCCATCGGCTGGCTAAAGATTTGGATTCTCTTATCAAAGAGGAAGGGGAGAGTGGGCGTAGGGGAGAAAGACGCAGACTCCGCCACATCCCAGCAGCCGTTCTCAGCCCACTGCTTGGGCCCCTCACTTTAGCACAGCCACCTCGTCTGGACACCTCCCTCGATCCCAGCAAGTGCGGACTTCTCCAGGGGTTGTGTCCCCTGCGATGAGGGGGGAGGGCAGCCTGGCCCCCACCCTGGGGCCTGGCGCTGTGGCTCCAGGTCGTCTGCAGTTCTCCTCTGTCCCCTGGCAGCAAGCCCCTGCCTGCCGGAGGTGGGGCTTCCCTGCTGGCCCTCTCCATCCAGCTTGATGATTTTGTGTGTCTTTCTATTATTTTGTAATTTTTATGTGTGGTACTGGGGATGGTACAGGCCGTACAGCCTGGCTTCTGCCTGCACAGCCTCCTGCTTGGAGGTCCGACTGCCTCTTGACTGGTCTGGCTCCTCCACAAAGTATGAGCTCCTCCTGCGGCGCCCGACATGATTCCACTGCTGCCCTGTGAGTGTGGCCAATCCCAGCCCACAGACAGGTCGGGAGAACAAATACACAAACCAACCTCCGAGCTGCACCCCAGCCCTACTTTTTATTCTGTATTTTGAAACCAGGTCTCACTGAGTTGCAGAGGGCCTCACTAGGTAGCTGAGGTGTCTGGGAACTGTGATCCTCCTGTCTCAGCCTCCTGAACGCTGGGATTACAAGCGTGCACCACCACGTCCGGCTTGAGTGTCCTTGCTGAAGGCCTTGGGTGTCTTAAGAGTAGGGGTGGAGGAGACAGACCAGTGGAGAGGCAGTTGGCCCTCCCAGCAGGAGGCCGTGCGGCAGGGCCAGGCTGCGTGCCTCCTTGGAGGGCCCAGCGGAGGCTCTCCAGGAAAATAGCTGGTTTTGCCACTTCTCTTCCTGAGCCTGTGAGTCTTGTCTTTAAAGTGCGGCGGTCAGCCTCAGCCTCCCAAGCGCTGGGATTGCAAGCGTACGCCACCATGCCCAGCCTAGATTTTCCGGTCGTGGTGCTAGAAGGAACCCACCTGCCAGGGAAGACTCCTTGCTCGTCCCCTTCGCTGATGGCCCAGCTTCTATGGAAACATTGTGGGGACAGTGACCATCACCCTTGCCAGGGAGCCTCTTCTCTGTGAATTAAGTTAGTTCTAAGTTAGTTAGGAAGCGTTCTTCTGCATTCGTCCTCTGGTGAAACTGCTGGGGGAGCGTGGGCAGGCTCCACGTGTGCTCCGCTGCGGGGAGCCTGCACCCCCTGGCAGGCTGGGCTTATTATTACTGAGTGGGTAGGTGAGGATGGCGGCAGCCATCATGATGAGGAAATATATCTAGAGGGCTAGTGAAATGGGCAACTTCCCATTGAAAACGAAGTCTTTGAAAATATTTATAAACATGTCTTTATGACAGCACAAGGGAAGGAATAATTGGAAGTAGAGGCTTGAAAAGTTCTTATGTGTGAGGTGGTAAAGCTACAGTTTTAAAGATAAATTTTGATGAGTTAAGGATATATTGTTTATAAACCCCGGAGTGACCAGTGGCAAAATAAAACATATATGTAAAATGCTAGTTGGCAAGAGAAAATGGGATACTGCAAGATATATGTACTTTTTAATCTAAAAGAGGGCAGAAAATGTAGGGAAAAGAACACAGAAGATACCTTCAAAGTAAAAAAGGAAGATAGCAGATGTAAACACAGTCATATCAACAGTGCTGTTAAATGTAAATGGACTAAATATTTAAACCAAAAGGCAAAGTAAACAAGGCCCATCTATACGCTGTTCACAAGCGACACACGGGAAACGTAATGCCATGGGCAGGAAAAAGGATGGGAGAAGGTGCACCGCCTAAGTGACAGCCAGAGGCTGCTGGGGTGTCCGTGTCCGATGAAGGAGAGTCGAGACATCCCTCGCGCACTACCACAGGTAGACAGGGCTGTTCTCAATGAGTGGAGCTTGTGTTCAGCAAGAAGGTAGAGCGCCCTGCGTGTGTTAACAGACCTTAATTACATGAAGCACAGATTCCCGATTGAAGGGAGTCATAACTAGAGATCTTTAATTCTGTGTCTCAGTTATCCGTAGAATGATACAAAAAACTCACTATAGATGTTTGAGATTTAAATGAAATTATCGAACAGCTCATTTGATCTGTTAACATTTATAGAATACTCGACCCATCAACTGTAGATATGTCTCAATACTCCAAGCACACAGTGACCAGTCACCAAAATAGTCTATTTTCTAGGCCACAGAATAAGTCTAAAATTTTATAAGGCTGAAGTAATACAGAATGTGTTATCTAACAATAACAGAATTAAGTTAGAAATCAATCAGAAAGCGCCCTAAATCCCCACCCCCAAGTTTTTTAAAGTCAAGTAGCAGCATACTTTCAAATAACCCTTGAATCCAAGAATCCAATGGGTAATGGGAAGATGTTATTCTACTGACTGTATAATAAAAACATATCTGAATTTGTGAGATGACGTCAGCAGCACCTAAAGAGCTAATATGGTCTCTAAATGCCCGTGAGTGAAAAAAGAAAAGGTTAAGATGAGTAACTTGGCCCCTGCCTTCAGGAGCTTCAATGGTGGGGAATAAGCCAGAAGGGAAAAGAAAGAAGAAAACAAAAATGAAGAGGGCAGAATGCAATGAATTGTAAACTGGGTAAGCAGTAGAGGAAACCAACAAGTCAAAGACTTAGCGCTCAGGGACAATCTCTAGCTGAGGCCAATCAAGGAGAGCGAGTGTGGGGGAGAGATTTGCCAATGTCATAAACCAAAGAAGGGGCATCACTAGAGAGCCTACAGAAACCAAAAGCATAAAAGGGAATATTATTAACAGCTTTATAATAGTAAACTTAACCTGATCAAATGGGCAAACTCTACGAAGGATGTGGATGGTCAAACTTTGCACAGGAAGAAACAAGAAGCCTGGAAGGCCTTATATCCATTAAAGAAATAGCATCATAATTAAGAGCCGTCCTGCAAAGACATCCAGAGGCCCTGGAGTTTCACGAGTGAACTCTCTGGCATTTTAGGAAGAAGTAATACCATTCTTACACAAGTCTCTCAGAGAGCAGAGGAGGAAGGGATATCTCCTGGCTTTTTCTGGGGGTCAGCATAACTCAGGTACCTCAAGGAGGCCAGACTATTGTAAAAAAAATTAGAAGCCAATATCTGCTGCAAAATGCTTGACAAAGCATTAGCAGCTTGAGTCAACTAATGTATGAAAATGAGGGTATGTCGTGACTAAGTGGGACTCATCCCAGGCAGGCAAGGTTGACTTAGCATTCAAAACGTAATCGATATAATTGGCCACATTAGCAGAATAAAGGAGCAAACTATACGGTCACATCAATAGATGCAGAAAAGGCATCTGACAAAATCCAATACCCACTCACAGTAAAAACTCTCAGTGAAGCAGGCATAGAAGGAAATGTCTCCAGTGTGAAAAGACGTCTACACGACCTTCTTCCAGCTTGCATCGTAATTAGCGGCGAGGTTATCAAGTGTTCGCCCCTTTGTTGAGAACAAGTGCAGATCATCACTCAGGTTCAGTTGTGCACTGGAGGCACAGCCGGGGCAGCCAGGCACGGGCGGAGCAGACGCGTGCAGGCTGGCAAGGGGCACCACTGCTGATTACAGGTGTAGGGACTCTTAAGGGATGCCCCAAAATTAAAGAGATGCAGAGTACAGGTTAATATGCAGGCCTAATGATAGTTCTCGATGTAAGCAGTGTACAATTGGGTAATGAATTTAGAAACTGCAAACTATGGGTACATATGTGAAAACACCAACATCACATATGTATTGGGAGGGGCCACCACCTGCTGTGTGCATGCACATCATGTGACTTACATGATGATGTGAGACTGTAAGGAGTATAATACACCGATAAAAGCACATTAAAAATGAAAAAAAGGCAAAGACAAAGAAGCCAAAGCTATTAATAACAACATGAAAAATTACAAAAAGCCAGGCTTGGGGCCTCATGCATGCAATCCCAGTACTTGGGAGGCAGAGGCAGGAGGATCGCAGGTTTGTGGACAGCCTCAGCTACTTAGGCCCTTTGCAACTTGGTGAAACCTTTTTTCAAAATAAAGAATAAAAAATAGGGTTGGGGTATAACTCACAGATAGAATGCCCCTGGTTTCAATCTCCAGTACCATACACACACACACACACACATACACACAAAAAAAAAAAATCACAAAAATACCTAGGGAAAATTTTAACTGAAACCATTCAAGGCCTTTACAGTAAAATCCGTAAAACACCGCTGGAAGAAAATGATGAAGATCCCAATATCGGCCGAGGCATACGTAGGACGAGGCGTGCCATGCTTGAGCGGAAGACTCAGTGTCATCAAGACGTTATTGCTTCCCAGCACATCTGCAGAGTCAGTGCAGTCCTGAGTTCCCACCAGCCTTCTTTGTAGAAACTGACAAGTTTGTTCCAACATTTACACAGAAACGTCAAGGATCCAAGATAACAAAATCTATGGAATTGTGTGAAGGAAGACTGAAGCGGGAGAACGTGACCTTGTGATTGCCAGACCTTCTGCAGTGCAGGATAATAACAAAGAATGAGACAGTGTAGGCCCAGAAGAGCCAGGAGGCAGACCAGAGGACATGTTTATAACCCATGAGCGGCCACGGACCCTCTCCAGGGTATAGACAAACTCCTGTAGCTCCATATTACACAGGCAAATGGCCCAACTTAAAAGTGGACGGAAGGTCCCCACGGACACTTGGTGATGGCACTGGGTGAATGGTGGCACCACTCGGGAGGCACCCAGCAGTCAGAAGACGCAGCGTGGCATCGCAGTGGGGCATGGCTGCGTGCCCGCCAGGATGGCTGTGAGAACCACCGGAGATGCCGGGCCACCGAGCAGCCCGAGGCCTCCAGCCCCGCGGCTGGGAGTGGGCTGAGCTGGCAGCATCACGTTGGGAAATGCAATTTCCTATCAGACTAAACACATGCCTTGTCAGCAGCTCCATGCCTGGGTGTTTACACAGAAGTATGTTTATGTGTACACACACACACACACGCACGCACACACGCACACACGCACACACACACACACATTTTATTTTTATTTCTCACTTTTTGCACTGTTAGAGATTGAACTCGGGCCCTTTCCACTGAGCTACACCCCCTCAGCCTTCTTTTAATTTTTATTTTAGGACAGGGTTTTCCTAAATTGCCACGTCTACCCTTGAACTTGTGATTCTTCTAACTCAGCCCCTTGAGTCTCTGGGCTTATAGCCATGTGCCACCAGGCCCGGGCCAGTAAGGACCACTTAAGGCACTGGCTGGACGTACTGGAACCCAAACCCAGAGTGAGTGGACACCTGCCATCATGGTTTTCAGATCTAGTGAAATTGAGCCTCCATGTTTGAGACCTTTCTCAGCACTTGGGGCAGAAGAAGTGGTCATGGTTACCCCAGATAGCGAGGCAGAGAAGAGACACCCCAACAAAGCCATCGCCTGAGGACTCTGTCCTCAGGGTCGGGCCGTATGAGCAGCAGCCCTGCCCTGTCCCGCCCCAGGACACAGGGACACTTGGCCCCACACACTGAGCTCTGGGTGTCTGTTTGTGAGTGAGGGCTCAACAGCCCTCTGCTCCATAGGGAAAGGTAAAATATTACATTGTCGGGGGTAGCATAACATGAACTGTCACGCGCACAGGTAGGGTGTACACTAGTAATGCCAACTTCAGAAAGTAACGTGGCTTTACCTTGAAGGCCGAGGAGGTGCATGCTCCGTTCGTGGCTCAGGTGTTCCACCCCTGAGTTACACGCACTCGGAGCTGCCCCGTGCAGTTTGGTGGCCATTAGCCACATGCAGCTACTGAAATGAATAGTAATTAGAATTGTGTGGCTTGAAAGCTCCAGGCCCTCAGCAGCACTGGCCGTGTTTTGGGTACTCGAGACCCTCTGCACTGGGCAGTGCAAGTGTGAGACGTCTCCATCCTCACAGAATTCCTTGGGGTAGGAGTGCCGCTTTGGGAGGAGTGGCTCTCAAAGCGCGGTCCCAAGGATTAGCGTCACCAGGGAGCACTCGCTCCAGCCCGGTGACTCCAGACCCCTCCACGGGACCCTTGAATATGCGCACAGCGCTCCCAGCAGTCCTGATTCTTAAATCCCGAGTATCCATCAACAGTGGAATGTACAGACAAGTCCTGCAGTGTGGTTGGAGCAATGAGAGTTGATACAGTAATGATCACAGCCACACGAAGCCAGGGGAGGGAGTGAATTCAGGAACATAATGCGGGACAAGAGAGAACCTTCCCTTCCTACATGCCCGATGCTTACCTTTGTCTAAAATTCAAGACCAGAAGAAAGCAACTGTACGGCTAGCTAGAGCAAACCAACGGGAGGGGAAACACGCCATTTAGGGTCGTGCTTGCCTTCAGAGGACTGGATCTCATGGGCAGGGCTGGTTTCCAGCAAACTTACTGTAACGGCTTGGATTTTGAATGTCCCCCCAGCCCTCATGGAAACCAGGTGGCAGTGTTGGAAGGGGCTTGCTTGCCAAGGGCGGATCCTGGGGGCGTGGCTCTGGCATTACAATAGGGCTCTTCTCTTCCTTATTTGCTCTCTGCTCTGGCCTCCGTGATGTGAGAGCAGAGGCGAGGCATGCTGCCTCCCTCTCTCTGCTCTGGCCTCCGTGATGTGAGAGCAGAGCTCACTCTCTCCCTCTCTTTGCTTCCCCTCTCCATGCCTTGATCTCCACAGACCTGGCCTGACATGGACTAAACCCTAAAATTCTCCAAAAACTGTGAGCAAATAAATCTTTGTCTCAGTTGTGTGTGGTCAGGCTTATCGGATTATAGCAATGAGAATGTTGACTGAGATAGTTATTATCCAGATATTTTCTTTTAAAACAGGGCTGATACACCCAAGGGTTCTTGTTCTATTGGCATTCTTTTACTTTCATGTTTTTATTTTATCTATCTATTGATCAATCTATCTGTCTGTCTGTCTACTTATTGATATTGCCTCCAGCTACATCCTTAACCCTCTGGATATTTAATTTTGCAGGGTCTCGCTAGGTTGCTGACAGTCTTGCTAAGTTGTGAAGCCTGGTCTTAAACCTATGATCCTCCTGTCTCAGCCTCCCAAGTATTGGGATTACAGGCATGTACCACCATGCCCAGTTTACTTTCTTGTTTTTAAAAACTACTTTTGTATAACCTAGTGTTTAGTTAAACAGTTTAAAAATAACTAGAATATCAAAGCCATAAATGGTGCACATCTGAAATCCCAGTACTTGGGAGGCTGAGATAGGAGGATCACAGGTAGGAGGCTAGCCTCAGCAATTTAGTAGACATCACCAACTTAGCCAGGTACTGTTTCAGAATAAAAAGTAAAAAGGGATGGGGGTATAGCTCAGAGGTAGAATGCCCCTAGGTTTAATCCCTAACACCACAAAAACTAAAATAAAATAGTAGAATATCTGAGTGTCTGGTGGTCATGAGTTAGTTTTCTCCAAAAAATTAAATGGAGCACCAAACATATTCTCTTAAAAGCTAAGGATTTGGAGAATACCTCATTCTTGTCATCTTCAGCTGTGTGCTCTTGCTTGAATTTTTCACCTCTGCATTTATTCTTTTGGGGGACATAGTCCTAGAAATAAAATGCTGGGCAGGCTCTGCAAGCCAAAGCTAAACAGGAGCTAAACAGGAGCACTACGTTTCAGTTTCAAAAATGACCACTTAAAGAAAACTCTACTGAGGAGAGCTGTTCTACTGCTGCCAAACAATAGTTAACGTGTATGTTCTACATCCCAAAGATAAGAAAACAGGAAGCCAAAGTATGAGCGGTTATAGATGTAATGAAGAACTTTAGTTCCTTTTTTTATGTTTGTGAATTGACGAGTACAAGGAAATAGTGGCCGAAGAGCCAAGCGATATCGTTTTTATGGTGGAATTAATACGTATTCACAAGCAATCCAGAGACAGAACAGTGAGACTTTGTTTAGGAGACACGCACACCAGGGGCTCCTCCGTGCACGAGGTCCACCTGCACTCTGGGTAGTGAGCCGATGAGCGCACACTGTCGACAAGTCATTATGTAAACTGGAAAGTGACGCTCACGTCTCCACCTGTGTGAAGCCCCCAGTAGCCGGAGGGTGAACAGCGCGGGGAGCGTGCTAGATACCTAAGTGACTGACCTTGCATTGTATCGGCTGAGTGCTGTGGCCGGATGTCTCCTGTGAGCCACGGGAGGAGCACAGGCCCAGCAAAGGGTTCGCTCTTACTCCCTTTTACTGTAGATTTAAAACGTAGCCTCCGGCTGGGCCAAGGTCCACAGGATCACTTTGAATCGTAAACTGCATGTGAATCTATGATGATCTCAAATACGTTCACCTGCAAAACAGTGCATTGTGAGCTGGTGGTGTATGCACAATAACACCTGTACAATAGTTAAAGTCTAATGTCCAAGAAGAGAGCTGCCAGCAGTGGGGACTTTCCTAAGAAGGCCATAGGAAAGACAGGTAGACGGCCGGAGGACCCCAGGGAGAACGGGCGAACCGGGCACTCCCTACCCAGTAACATATGCTTAGAACTATCCAAAGCTAAGCTGGAGGAAGGACAAAGTCTCATGTCCATCCTGTCATCCCAGTACTTGGGAGGCTGAGACAGGAGGGTCACAAGTTTGAGGCCAGCCTCAGCAACTTAGCAAGATCCCTAGTAACTTAGTAAGACCCTGTTTCAAAATAAAAAATAAAAAGGACTGGGGTGTAGCTTGGAGATAAAATAGGTTCAGTCCTCAGTACCAGAACAACAAAAAAAGTGTCATGTTCCCAGGCTTATTCACTGTAGTGCTGCTTGTAACAGCAGATGACAGAACAACAGATGACCTGTTAACGTGAGACCAGTCACACAAGCCGAGATGTGCCCTCGGGCTGAAGCACCGTGCCGGGCAGGGGCAGATGTGGATGCTCACGGCACTGCAGGTGAACTCTGTAGTGTGACTTACCGTGAGAAGCAGGCGCGGAGCAGTGTTTATGATCCTCCATTACTTGTCTCTTAGTTGCTTGGCAAGATTTGGAGACATACGCACACAGGCGTGTCCATGCTCTTGCACAAATACGCACAGCTCTTATATTACAAACAAAACAGAACAACAACAAAAAAAAAATCAATGAAAGGAGAAACCAGAAACCAATGAAAAAGGTTGCAATGTCTGTCACCTGCCACGGTGACAGGGACGGGGAAAGCCTGACTTTTCTGAATGCAACTGCCTTTATAGTTTCTATTTGGATTCATGTATTGCTGTATGTACTTATTAATCCAAATTAAGAAAGCTAGCCCTAAAAGTAGCAAAATTAAATAGAATGGAACCTAAACTACATATCAAGTTGGTGTTAATCACACCAAGAAAAATGGTTCAACTAGACTTTCAACAATTTGAATATACAGCCCCAATATAATATATCTTAAGCACACAGAAAATTGCAAAACAGTAAAATTACTATTTAGAAATTAGGGAGAAACCGGGCACAGTAAGATGGTGGGTCCCAGGTGGGGGTCGCGCGGGGCACGCCAGCCGGGGCCCGGGTCGCGGGACTCTAGGCCCCGGGCCAGACCACGTGTAGCATGCCAGACCCCTGAAGAAACCGGGCCCAGTACCCTGGGTCCCGGGCGGGGGTCGCGTGGGGCACGCCAGCCGGGGCCTGGGTCATGGGACTCTGGGCCGCTGGACCCATGGAGAAACCGACCGGGTCACAGTGCTACTGAGTGCCTGATCCCACTACCTCCTCAAACCACATATACTGTCTTCCCTTATTAAAAAAAAAAGGAAAAGAAAAAGAAAAAATATCGGAGAGGAGTTAAGAAAGCCGTGGCGGATGCCAGGACACTGGAGATGCAGACAAAACTTATCGAAATGCACTGGAACTTATGGAAAAATTCCCCGTGAAGGAGGACTGCTGTTTCTCTATATTGTTAAGAATCTTGGATATCACCTGTAAGGAGAGAGTTTAGCGGAGACCAAGGAGAAAGGTGGTGTTGAAAGTGGTCTCCATGATGGCGGTGGAGACTTGTATTCAGGAGAAGCAGAAATTGGATCCTACCGACCTTATTTTTTTGGAGAAATTACGCCAAATGTCGAATGCTACCGTCACGCATGCTTAGGAACACTGGACAACATTCAGAGTGGAAAAAGAGCTTGGGAAAGATTTGAAATGGTGGAGGCAGCGGCAATGGCAGTGGCCAGTACTCAGGGGAGGCAGAGATCTGATGCATTACACCTGGAACCTTTGAAATAATAACCCCAGAGGCAGAATGTTACCACCACGCACCCTCGAGAACGTGGGACAATTGGTTGGGCAAAGAGGGTGCTTGGATTGGAGCCTGCCGAGGAGTGAGGATGACGACCGACACAGCAAAGCTGGGATTGGAGCCTGCTGTGAGGCAAGGCCGGTGCTGGAGCCTCCGAGGCCGGGATTGGAGCCTGCCGAGGAGTTAGGCCGGTGCTGGGGCCAGTGAGACCAGGATCGGAGCCTGCCGAGGAGTTAGGCTGGTGCTGGGGCCAGTGAGGCCAGGATCGGAGCCTGCCATGAGGCAAGGCTGGTGCTGGGGCCTTCGAGGCCAGGATTGGAGCCTGCTGAGGGGTTAGGCCAGTGCCAGGGCCAATGGCCGACATTGGAGCCTGCCGTGAGGCAAGGCCACTACTGGGGCCACCGAGGCCGAGATGGGAGCCTGCGGAGGGGTTAGGCTGATGCTAGGGCCAATGAGACCGGGATCAGAGCCTGCCATGAGGCAAGGCCGGAGCTGGGGCCTTCAAGGCTGGGATCGGAGCCTGCTGAGGAGTTAGGCCGGTGCCAGGGCCAGCAAGGCCAGGATCGGAGCTCACCGTGAGGAAAGGCCAGTGCTGGAGCCTCTGAGGTCTGGATTGGAGCCTGCCAAGGGCTTAGGCCGGTACCGGGGCCAGTGGCCGGCATCGGAGCCTTCTGTGAGGCAAGGCTGCTACTGAGGCCTCCAAGGCCAGGATCGGAGCCTGCTGAGGGGTTAGGCCAGTCCTGGGGCCAGCAAGGCCGGCATCAGAGTTTGCCATGAGGCAAGGCCGGTGCTGGGGCCTCCAAGGCCAGGATTGGAGCCTGCCAAAGGGTTGGGCCGGTGCTGGGGCCAGTGAGGCCGGCATCGGAGCATCCCGTGAGGCAAGGCCAGTGCTGGGGCCTCCAAGGCCACAATAAGAGCCTGCCGAGGGGTTAGGCCAGTGCTGGGGCCAGCGAGGCTGGCATCGGAGCATGCCGTGAGGCAAGGCCGGTGCTGGGGCCTCCGAGGCCAGTATAAGAGCCAGCCGAGGGGTTAGGCTGGTCCCGGGGCCAGTGGCCGACATCGGAGCTTGCCATGAGGCAAGGCCGCTACTGGGGCCTCTGAGGCTGGGATCGGAGCCTGCCAAGGGATTAGGCCGATGCTGGGGCCAGCGGCCAGTATTGGAGCCTGCCGTGAGGCAAGGCCGGTGCTGGGCCTCTGAGGCCGGGATAAGAGCCTGCCGAGGGGTTAGGCTGGTGCCAGGGCCAATGGCCGGCATTGGAGCCTGCTGTGAGGCAAGGCCGGTGCTGAGGCCTCCGAGGCCGGGATTGGAGCCTGCCGAGGGGTTAGGCCGATGCCGGGACCAGCAGCCGGCATTGGAGCCTGCCATGAGGCAAGGCCGCTACTGAGGCCTCCGGGGCCGGATCGGAGCCTGCGAGGGGTTAGACCGGGGTTGGGGCCAGCGAGGCCATCATTGGAGCCTGCCGTGAGGCAAGGCCGCTACTGAGGCCTCTGAGGCTGGGATTGGAGACTGCTGAGGGGTTAGGCCGGTGCCGGGGCCAGCAAGGCCGGGATCGGAGCTCACCATGAGGCAAGGCCGGTGCTGGGGCCTCTGAGGCTGGGATTGGAGCCTGCTGAGAGGTTAGGCCAGTGCCAGGGCCAATGGTTGGCTCGGAGCCTGCCGTGAGGCAAGGCCACTACTGGGGCCTCCAAGGCCGGGATCGGAGCCAGCTGAGGGGTTAGGCTGGTGTCGGGGCCAGTGAGACCAGAATCGTGGCCTCCCATGAGGCAAGGCCGCTGCTTGAGCCAGCGAGGTCTGGATCAGTCCACTGGGTAGCCAGGCCACTACTAGGGCCGTCAAGAATGGGATCGGTACTTGCAATGCGGCATGCACAGTGAAATATCACAGAAAATATAAATCAGATGCTTCCCCTAATCAGCAATAACTAGGAGGAAAGGGGTAACAGGAAGAGTTCGAGCTATAGAAAGGGCCCTATAGTGAAGCAACTAAGGTGACCAATCAGAGGGTATGGAACAGGGGAGGATGGAGCCTCTTTAAAATGCAGGAGGTACATAAACAAATGTATCAAAGTTAATCACCAAACAAGCATGGGATGAGGGAGGGGGAGGGAATGGGATGGGGGCTGGATGAGGGCTAATTGGATGATGTGTGCTTGTATATCCTCTCAAGTCTTGTACTCCAATGTGACTGATATATGACTACAATGCACCAATTAAAAAATAAATAAAAAATAAAAATATAAATAAATAAATAAAAGAAATCAGATGGCTAGTAATAATATTAGCACTGTTTTGAAACTGTTCATAGACATTTACTAAAGTATGTGTTTTCACATATATCTAGTAGGATAAAGCAAATAAATAAGCATGATGCATTCTTCTCTTTAACATGAGCATTTTTTCATGCATTTATAGTCATTCACAAAAAGATAAGAAATCAGATGCTTTCCCTAATGCGACGGACCAGCTCGGTTGGAGCACTTAGACTGCTGGGACTTAGTTCCTGGAAGATGGACAAAAGGCTTCGGCTGTGTTCTGCAGAGGCTTTTTTCTGCAGCGATTTCCCTCTCTTACCAAGTAAAACTCCTTCAAGTCCTTGTTCGGCGCTAAAACGTGGCGGTTATTCCCCAGGACTTGGGAGAGAGAAATCTGAAGTGAATGACACGGACAACTGCCTCTCGTGCAATTGACAAGTTTTATTTTTCCAAAACCACGATTTATACCCTTATCCCCAGTAGCAAAGTATAAACACCAAACAACAATAGTGAGGCATTAAGTGTAAACAAGATACAAGGAAGACCTGTGGCGTCACAGGTTAAGATTCGTCTGGAACCTTGTGATTAAAGTCAGCCCCCTTGGCTTCGATTGAGATCAGATTTTTGGCCTCACAGGTGAGCCCTAGGGGGCAGAGTCCAGAAAGGCAGGAGTCACACCCAAAGTCCTTTTGGAGAATTCGGCCTTTAGGATTCCCTTTAACCCTTTTGGAGCCTTCCGTTTCTTAGGCTTTGTCCACGCCCTGCTCTGTAGTTGGCATGGGGGAGTCTGATGCGTCCCTGTCGTGTGTGTCTATGATGATCCAAAGAACTGCGGTGGAAGTCTGTCTGGTCCTGTCTGCAACGCCATCTCCTATGAGGCAATACTCACAATACAGTTAGCAGACAGGGCCAAAAGCATCATGACACAGGCGAATTGATTCCTATAACTGTTCTCTGATAAATAACCTTGAAGCCAGTTTTTTATTGCAGACTTTGGGATTTCTAGATTTGTTAGAAGTACTTCTCTAGCCCCTACTATTCTGCTGCTGAGTCACAAATGGTAGGCTTTTGTTAGGTCAAAGCCAGGGAAGGGGTTCCTTTACATATCTAAGGGAAAGGAAAAAGGCTGGAGCTAGAAAAAGGCTTCGGCTAGCTAATCTGTAGATCAAAGACCGAAAGGAACTCTGCAGCCCCTCTCCTGCCTATTTGTTTACACAGCTCCTAAACTCTGACTATGCTTTATTATAGCTTGGAGCAAGGGAGGGGGGTCTAAAGCCCCAGACATACTACTAGAAAGTTTATCTTCCACGGACTCAGTTTCTCCCACAGTCCTAATTTTTTGGGACCCCGTTTTACATCACTGGAGCCATTAGTATAGAATCATTACCAAAAGAACGATAGCTTATAAAAGAATATCTAAGAGCAAGGAGTGCTCTGGCAGGGACCACACCGCCTCGGGGCTGCTTTCTTTAAGCATGTGTCACGTCATGCGTGTAGTGATCATGCAGACGCCGAGGAAGATGAGGCAGTGGCACCCTAATTAAGTTAAGGAGAAATGGGTCATAGGAGCAACTCTAGATGAAAAAGGAGATCCTATAGAGGAGCAAATGAGACAACCTAACTGAGGGGAGGGGAGGGGGAGAAGGAAACTCTCTAAAGCACACGATGTACTTAAACATATCGAAGTCAACCACTAAGCCGAGCAAGGGAGGGAGGGACGGGAGGGAGTGGGGTGGGGATTGTGTAGGGGCTAACTGGATGATGTGTACATGTATGCCTACACAACTTTTTTTTACCCCATTATGATGTATGAATACAGTGCACCAATAAAAATGTTAATAAAAAAGAACATTAAAAACCATGAAATCACATCTCCTAACTCTCCCCCCTGAAAACAACTGGGCCCAGGAAGAGCCCAGTGGGCCTGAGCGCCTGCCCAGTCCCTGTGGAGAGCAACCAGGCTCCTTAGAGGAGGGTCTGCTTCCAGAAAATGCTCCAGGTGAAACTGGAACATCGAGTCATAGGCCTCTGGTAGACCCTGGGGGTCATGTTGACACCCAGTATGAGGGATATCAGGAAGAATGATAATAGCAGTATATTGCATCATCAGATATGTGAAAATCTAAATTTCTAAATAAAACTTACTGGGTCACCTTTGAGGGTCACTAAGGCACCTGGAAGAGTGCCAGCCAGCATTCTGCTTTCGTCGTCATGGGGTAGACTTTGAGAAGATCCTCGGCTGTAAATGTGGAGGGCGTGGAGGATTGCAGCGCGGCCCTAACGAGGCGAGGGGCTGCGGTGGCGCCCACTGGTGGTGTGGACAGCAGTGGGGAGAGCTTTGCAGTGGACGCCCTGCCTGGCCACACCTGGGCTCCCGCCCATCTTCACGTCACAAGGAGACTGTAGGCATCTGTGCCTCCTGGTGCGGTGAAATGGGGGGACTCGGCTTCATCAGACACACGCACCCACGTCCAAAGCCAGCCAGTCCAGCTTCCAGAAGGTTCCTGGAATGGGAAAGCCCGTGGAACTCACCATGGAATGGTACCAGCCAGCCCCAAGCGTGGCCCGTCCTACCTGCAAAGGACCAGTTCTCCTCAGTGAAAACAGCAGAGGGGAGCGTGGAGGGAAGACGGATTTTAGAAACCTTGAGACCTGACCATGGCGCACAGCACGTTCACGCCATTCGGAGCCTGATCCAAATGCAGCGACGGCGAACAGCCACGCGATTTGGAGGCCTGCGGCACCATATTAAGGAAACACTGTTGATTTTCTGGTAGGATCGTGGCCTTGTGATGATGCTTCTAGAAAGAATCCTTGGCGCCCAGTGAAGTTGCCTGTGGGTGGAAAGTGATACCTGGGTTTTGTGCTAGAGTAATCACCAGCATGTGGGCAGAAGGGGTTGGTAGTCAACCAGAGAGCTTTGGATCCTGAGTGATGGCGTGCTTGAGTTTCTTCCTACTGTGCTTTCTGTTTTGGGGAGTTTTGAAAGTCTTATTTTGAAATGTCTCTAAGCATCACACCGCACACTCTGAAAGCCGGGTCTGGGCTGGCGCAGGTGGACGGTGAGAAGCTCGGGGACGTCATGTGGCTGCGGCACTCACAGGGTAGGCCCCGCGGGTGAGGGCAGTTTGTGTATTCTAAGATCCATCGCTTACTTTATATTAGGCTGCGGTGACACGTGAGTTTCTTTGTTTTAGCTTGTAAGAAATTCTTGCCGTTACATTTTCTGCTAAATCTGGGAGTCCTCCAGGGAACGACTATTAGGTAGCTGTGGATTCCTTTTGTTCAGATGGGCTTCAGAGCAATGGAAGTCGCGCCGTGGCCTGATCCACGAGGGACAGGTCCCAGTGTTTGCTCAAGGCAGTGGTCTGAGCCCTTGAGAGTGCTTGATCTTCGGTGATGATCAGAGGTCAGAACAGCCCAGTGTGAAGCTTCCAATTATGGAAAAAATTTGGAACTTGACATAGCGTTCACTCACCCTCTCTCATTATCCTCATCATTTCTGAGTCCCTGCTGTGTGCAGAAGTTCTGCGCCCGAGGCTGCGGGGAGGCAGACAGGACGGGTGGGGGGCTCACTTCTAGAAGCTTGTAACCTAGCAGGTGGTTCTTCATCTTGGCTTCATGGGAGAGCCATCTCAGCGGCTGGTTAGAAATGAGGGCTCCTGGGCGCACCCCCGGAGGCTCGGTTCCCGTTCAGCACTCCAAGAGGACACTGGCCGGCCCACCCGTCCACCTCACACACACTAAGCTGTGTAGACGCAGTGAACTTGAGGTTCACCCCTGCTCCAGGGAGCCCACAATCAGAGGGGCTTGACAGGCCCTTGGACGATCATCTCCGTGTCCCTCCCTGTCCCTTTCCGTCACTACCATCTCCTCCCACACTTTCCAGGAGCCAAGTGGAAATGCCAGCCAGCGACATTGAAAACCTGGCATCTTGATCTAAGTCAGTGCCCTTGATTACCTCCATACAGAAAGTGGTGGCTCTGGGCCTCTGTGGGGCGCTTGGGGCCTGGATGCCCACCCGGGCAGGTGGAGGCCCAGGCAGTGCAGCCTCTCACTTGGTGGCCACCTCGTTTTCTGCAGGAGGGATCCTTGGAGAGGACCAGGGGGAGAGACCGTGTGGCCAAGTCGCTAGAGCAGGTGCCCAGCAGGCGTCGTCCGGGTAGCGGGCTCACTGTGCCTCACTCGCCAGTGGTCCAGGTGCTCGGCAGGACGCTCCGCCGCAGCAGAGCGGAGCCTGGAAACAGAGCCCGGAGACCGGGGTCCCAGGCATCCATCCTCCTCTCTGTAGCCGAGGAAACAGGCTCATCGGAACCGACACTGCCTGTTTCTGAGGCTTCTCAGGCCCTGCTTTACCATGAAGCCGGTATTACTAGCACACTGTTAGCTTCCCCATTCATTTACCCACCTGCTTGGAGTACAGGACTTTTTGTTGTACTTAACAGCCTAATTCTTAAGAGATGTGTAGTGGAGGTAGGGTTGCTCTTAGCATTCCCTGGGTGAACGGTCAGGATGGAGACGTGGCCAGCGATTCACCCTGATCGCTGTCGCCCAGGCCCCTCTGCTCTTCCCATGGGAGCGGAGAGGCATAGCTGGGTGTCCATGTCTGGGTGGGGTACTGGATGGGAACAGGAGCAGGACACATTTTCCAGACCTTCAGGGGTCCCCGGGAAGGCCCCTGAAGAGGGTCCTGGTGTGTTTCTGGGACTGTGGCTGCAGAGCCCCTGCAGCAGCCCAGTGTGTGGTTCAGCAAGGAAAGGCAGAGCTCAGCTCTTAGGAACTGGATTAAGGGGCTTCCAGCCAGGGAGAGGGATAAGATCCATGGAGTGGGGAGCCCGGGCACTGGGGTAGAGGGGCCTGGCTACAGAGCAGGGCTCATGGTGGTGCCTGGGCCTGGAGCATCCAGGGTGCAGGCTGACCGCGGTCCTGCCGGGAGGTGAGTCCCAGCCCCACAGTGGGAGCACACACCTGCTGGCCTCCGGGGCATCTCCATGGGGCTTGCTCACTCACAGCTGCAGCTCCCTGGCTTGCTCTCTGACCCACCTCCCCTTTGGCTAAGCTGTTCCTCAGAGAGACTTGAGGGTTCGGGTTATTAATTGGCATGGTGTCTTTCTCGCTTCAAAGAAAAATTAACCAGGGCCCACAGCAGGAAAACCCTTTGAATTTCCCCGGAACGTCCTTGACAAAATTTTAACAAGTGGAGTTTGTAAGTTTAGACAGGCGGTGGGAGTACCTCCTAAGCAGCGCTGATCGGCGGGATGGTGAGGCAGCGCCCTCTGAAAACACTGAGTCACAAGACCTGTAATACTGAGCTGCGGGACCTGGGGGCCTCACAAGGGCAGCCTTGAGCTCAGAAGTTTAGTACTTGTCCTGCTTTGGCGCCGGTGCCGGCCCATGGCTTTTCAGGGCTTGCGTAATTCATGAAGTCTTGACAGAGCAGCATTAAACGGGTGTCTTTGATTTCATCCATAAAGGAGACAGGCGTGTGCCCCTGTGATGTGAGCCTTGTCTGTGATGCACCTTGGCGGCCGGCAGCCCTGTGATCCTCGCTGGGCCTGGCTGGGAATGGCGCATCTGTCTTGAGAGCCTTGCTCAAGGATGTAAATCAAGGTCATCACTGGCCTTTGATTCTCAGCTGGCTTTTCTCCAGGTGCGTTTGCATTCCACAGGCAGGAGCAAGCCCCAAAGCAGGTGCCTGGAGGCACCACGAACCCCACTCTGTTCTCTCTGAATGCCCTCAGACCAGCCCCTGGAAGGTCCTGGTGGCCGCTTTTCACCCATGAGCCTCAGGGAATGTTGGTTTCTTGTTAAATAATTGCACAGCCAAAGGATCTAGGAATAAGCTCTTGAAAATGCTGCTCACAGATGCAAGCAGGCTTTCGTCTGAGTCAACTGTGCTGGTGAGATCTGGGCTTCACCTTGGGGTGGCCACCATGCCCAGATATTTGGTCAAACACTATTCTGCAAGTTTCTGTGAGGATATTTTTGGAATGAAATTAACATTTAAATTGGGGACTCTTAACAAAGTAAATAGCCTTTTAGAATGCAGGTGAGCCGTATGCAATCAGTTGAAAGTCCAAATAGACTAAAGACTGGCCTCTGGGAACTAAAAGGACCTCTGCCTTTGGTCTTTCCTGGAGACTCTCTTTTCTCTTCCCTTTTTTTTTTTTGGGGGGGGGGGTCTCTTTCACACATGCACATGTATATATCTATTGGTTCTATTTCTTTGGAGAACTTCAACTGATATATCAACCAAAGAATAAACATCCATTAAGAATATTTAAGCTGGGCGTGGTGGTACGTGCTTGTAAGCCAATACTTGGGAGGCTGAGACCAGAGGATTGCAAGTTCGTGGCCAGCCAGCTACTTAGTGAGGCCCTCTGTAACTGAATGAGACTCGGTATCAAAATAAAGACTAAAAATAGGACTGGAGCATAGCTCGGAGGTAGAATGCCCCTGGGTTCAGTCCCCAGTACCACACACGCGCACACGCGTGCTTGCGCACACACGCACACACATACACACAAGTATACTTATTTTGATACATTTCACATATGGTTTTCAGTGTCTGGTTTCAGTTGGGATGTGCTGATGTGTCCAGGGCAGCAGGCAGTGTCCTGGAATCCGGCAGTGACCCTGGTCCTCTCCGTTCCCTGACCTCCCTCCCAGTGCTGCAGAGACAAGAAGTGTGCGCAGTTTGACTGGCTGTGACCTTTGTCATTTAGCCAGTCGGAATGTTCGCAGACAGGGATGGACACATGCCAATAGGTATCTGGCAAAGGATAATCTAGACCGGCATAGAGATAATAGATCAGTCACTCTGAAGCTGCTGGCCGAGCAACAGGCTCATTTATGCCACGGGATTTGGCTGGATAATGAAATGTGATTTACAGTTCTCATTACTTGCCCGGGTCCCAAACGCAGGGATGCTGGTGTGAATTCTAAAAGGGCCGTGCTCTGCATTACTGGTAGGTAATTGTGTCATGCAACGGCCTGCTGATGAATATTAAAAAAAAAAAAAAAACCAGGCTAAACTCTTGCCCACACAGCTGAAGTTGGAATAGTTGTATCTGAGCAAAGAGTAAGGAACAAGGCCCAGCATTTTGACTGGCATTAAGAGCATGTCTACATAAATGTGTGTACATGTGAGAATCTCCTGATAACAGAAGGCTGTTCGGGTTTTTAGCGCCCAAATTTGTTGGCAAAGTTCAATGATGTAACTAAAGGTGAAAAGCCGTCCCTTTTACCATGATTTTTCTACTATTCAAAGATAGGAAAGGTGTTCCTTTGCCTTGTTTTCTACATTTAAAAAAGCATGTCAAGCCGGGCGTGGTGGGCACGCTTGCAATCCCCACACTTGGGAGGCGGAGACAGGAGGATCCCGCTGGTTCAAAGCCAGCCTCGCTGGCTTAAGAGACCCTGTTTCCAAATAAAAATATAAAATAGGTCTGGGAGTGTAGCCCAGACGTAGAAGGGCTTCCAAGAACCCCAGTACCACCAAAAAAATATATAAAAAAATATAAAAACATGTCATAAGTAAGTAGCTTGCCTCTCGTTCACCTGTAGTCATTCTGAACTTTCATTTTGTCGTTTTATAAGCAACACTAAACATACTGCAGGGCCCAGTAAGCAGGTTTAAGAAAACTGGCAATTATGAGGCGGCAGGATTTACCTTCCTCCCTGGTCACCGGCCAAGGAGCGGCTCTTCTCCCTGACCCTGCTCATCCTCCTGAGTGTCCCTGACATCAGGCCTGGCTCCAGACTGGCCGTGCCCGAGACAGCAGGCACACAGTAGTCCAGGGCCTGAGAGCCCAGGAGAGCAGATGGGCGCCCGCATGCCAACCGCGCACCAGGCGGGAGGTGAGGGGGGCTTCCTCAAGGTCACAGCTGCCACGTTCCAGGCAGAGGGGCTTCTTGCAAGCCTAGAGGCAGGGCAGACAGCCATCTACACCAGCTCCTTGGCCCTCCACGTACTAGCAGTAACAGTTTCTTTGGGCCCATAGTCTCTCCGACACTTGTATTCCTCATACTTTTTAGGTTTTGCCCACCTGAAAAATGTGAGCTGACGTCTCATTTGTGCTCATTTCCCCCACACATCCCCGGTTCCCAGTGAGGTTCACCATCTCCTGTTTGTACTGACCATTCGAGGGCTGGGTGCATCCTTGGCCCATTTTCTTGGTAGGTGGTTTTACTATATTGTATTGAGTTGTTAACGGGATTTTAAAGTATAACCTATTCTGGCTACTTATCCTTTGTCAGTCAGATATGCCCTGAAAATAGCATTTTTCCCCCTAGTCTGTGGTTTTTGTATGACACCTTAATTATAATATTTTTGTCATCAGAGCTTTAAGTTTTTGTATATTCAACTCTAACAATGTTTTCAATTTATGCTTTATGCTGTTAAGATTTTGCTTTTATACCCAGCTGTCTAATCACCTGGAATTTGGTTGTAACTAGAGTGTGTGTAGGGATCAGTTTCATTCTTCCTACATGGGCAGCTGTCTCAGCTCACTTACTGATGGTTTGCCCTCCTCGCTGAACCACGGCCCTCTATCCGTGCTAGGGTAAGGACCATACCAGCCCGGCTCTCTGAGCTCTCCCTTACACCAGCCTGGCTTTCCTGGGCCTGGAGCATATCATCTGTGTGGGTGAGGCTCACAGACTGCCCTGATATCCCCAGAACCTCCACCTCATCATTTATCCTTGGGGTTGCTATGCAATTCTTGGCCCTGTATCCTCAATATCAACTTCAGAATAAGCTTTGTATTCTGAGATAGTCTTGAGCAGAGGAGGATGGGTGTTTTTACTAAGAATACACTGAATTTATAAAAGCCATGGAAGATGAGCGGCAGCTTCTCCATGCTGTATCCCTCCGTCCACTAACCTGGTGCATCTCTGATATCTTTGAGAGACCATCACATACTTAAAGATGTTTTGCCATAGTTGTTGTGTTCTTGAGAACCCGTCCTTCCTCCCCAAAGCACCCGCCGCCGTCCCACCTGTCTGGGCTTTGGCTGGTCAGCACGCCCGTCCTGTCCTTGCTGGGAGTGCCGGGGTCCCGGGAGCACACTGGCTCCTGTTCCTGTGCAGTTTTCTTTTGGAGCAGCTGTTGCTATACACAGGCTGGTTTAATAGATAGTTTACTGGAGGTAGTAAAAACCCAGACCCGGAGACTCCGGCGTCTGATCTAATTGGAGTGGGACTGGGCCTCTCTTACCGGTCATTTCCCAGTGCGCCTTGGCTGACATGAGTTGTCTTTCCCTTAACTGGAGACATTTGCGGTTTAAAAAGTGGCCTTGGTTACAGGAAGAGTGCTTCCTTTTGATCTCTGGAATTCTCCATCCCTGGGGTCCTGGCCTTTCTCCAGGGTGAGCACATGAGAAGTGGGCTCTTCAGCAGGCTTGTCTTGTCTTCAGAGCGGGACTGGGGCAGCACGGTGCGTTCCAGTGCAGCCCTGCCCTGCGGCCGGTCTGTCGCTGGCGTTGCAGTCACTGGGCTGCAGCGCCGACACTGCCCCCTCCTGGGGCACGGCAGGCAGAAGCTGTCCTTTCTCCTGGGCGATCAGGTGGTGCCCACCATTGTAGCCTGCCGCCCAGCACGCATGACGGTCCTGCCCTGCCAGGGGAGGCGCAGAGTCCGGAGCGTTCTGCAGCCTTGGACACACTGTTCCTACAACAGTGACAGGGAACGTCGGGAGCTGGCCGCCCTCAAACCTGTGCCAGGAGCCCAAAGCCCGTGCCCGGAGCTTTTCTGAGATGAGTTTTGTCTTCATCCCATCCAGCCAGTGAGAAGTCACAGAGCAAGCCTCCGCTCACCCCGGGCTTTCACATGGTCATATTGCCATGGCTTCTGCAGAGGTGAAAGTTCACCTGTCGGAGTCAGGAATCCTGTGCACTGCCAAGAGTTCAATTGCTGCAAGATGGAGGGGGCCATCTGGGACCTGAGAGGGGGCTGGGAGGAAGAGGGACACAGAGAGAGGAGCCGGATAAGGTCCTGTGTGGTCGCATTTCCAGAGAACCATCGGGTCAGTGCTGTGTTCAGGGCCCCAAGGAAGGTGCTGGGGCCCGTGGGCTGGGGGAGCCACCAGCTGGGTTTAGGGGACAGGAGTGTTCCAGTCATAGGAAGGCAGGCATGAGCTAGACACAGCATCCTCTCTGCTTATAAAAACAAGAAAACCTATAAAGGCTGCAGGTTGGTCCTGGCAGGCCTCACTGGGCATGAGGGCCGCTGCTCATGCTGGCTGGGTTGTGCACTGCAGCTCTGGGGGGCACTGCCACACAGCCTTGGGGGCCCTGGGGAGCCACCCAGGGCTCTCCACCTGCTGCCCCATCTCTTCCAGCGCCTGTCCAGCTCGGGTGTTTGGCGTGGGCTCTGGATTGCGAGGGCCAGGAGCACTGGAAAACTGGGCTGGGAGGCGTAGCGCTGAGTGGACACTGCCCAGGACTCTGGGATCTGATGGGCTGGAGCAGGCAGAAGTGAGGCCAACTGAAAGGGGTGATTAAAACCACCCATGGAGGGGCTAAAACCCAATGGGGTATTGTCCCCAGCCTGAGCTTGGACGGTCTCCAGCCCATCGCAGGCCAGGGAGCAGGGTGGTCCCCTTCCACCATGCGTTGCGTGCCTCCGTCAGAGCAGAGCACCTCTTTACAAATGGTGGGCGGCAGATGACGGCGCAGTCCCTGGGCGGTGGTGAGAGCATTAGCTAAATTAGCTCTGGGCTTCTGCAAGACAACATGTGTGTCTGCCAGGATCCATGGGAGAGTCCTATTTGTCTTCGTTTCCAGTGCTCGGAAAACATCGCCCGGGTTTGCAGGGTGCCTGCAGGAGTCCTTGGGCGGCCTGATTCCGGGTGGCCCCAGCCAACGACTTGTCAAGGAATCATCAGAGCTGCTGTGTTCTTAATTAGTGATTAAGACAGGGTACTATTGAAATGATGGCAAATACAATTTGCCCAAATGTTCTCTTTTGTTGTATTAATCAGAACCGTATTCATCACCCATCAGAATCCTAAAGCCCTCTCCACTCGCTGGTGAGAGCCTTAGGGGCGAGCCAGGACATGAGCTGGCCCCCTCTGGGGCCGCAGGAGGAAGGGGCTGGGAGCAGGGTGGGCGGTGCTTCCTCCAGAGCTGGGCCTCCTGTGGGGGCCTCCCGGATGGATGCTGGCCCAGCTGCTCCAGCCTCACCTGCAGCAGGCCTGGAAGAAAGGCTGGCAGGGCCACAGGCCTATGGGGGGGGGGGGGAATCCCTGGCTTCCAAAGCCATGGGCCCCAGGCTTTGGCTTGTTCTCAGGGGGCTTCAGCAGGGGGTACAGATGAGGGGCAATGTCGAGGGTGCTGATTGGGCAAGACACGGCCCAAATGGCTTGAGGAGGCTGTGGGCCGAGTCTTCCTGAAGGCCCTGGAAGGTTCTTAGCTGACACAGTGCTGGTAAGCCTGGACTATGGCAGGCTCGCTCTCTGCCTAAGTCTGCCACACCCTGGCCACTGAGGTCCCAGGCAAGCCATACTTTCTCCAGAGATGCCCAGGAATCTCAAGGCCAACTCCAGTTGGTAAGGCAGCCGGGTACCCCACCCCAATCTGGAAAGTTTTACACACAGTATGATGTTTTCTGACCGGGCTTCTTGGGATTTCTTCTGGATAGAGAAGGGGGAGCTTACAGTTTGCAGATGATCAGCTCCAGACCCGGGTCCTGAGGTGGGGAGGGCTGCAGGGTACTCCCTGTTGACACCTCTGCTCCACGTGGGTCTTCCCACAAAGCGGACCTGTGTTTTGGCCAGAGGCTTCCACTAGGAGGCCTTTCCAGACTCTGGCTCCCTCCTTTCCCTCCTAGTCTAGAGGAGAGACCGTGATTGGCAGGCCAGGCCTGGGGCGTGGGAAGGAGGAACGGGGAGCGGGGATGGCAGTGGGGCCTGGGTCCCTGAGGCCTGCACGCCCACCTCTGCTCGAGTGGCCCTGTGCCGTGCTGCCTGTGGGTTGGAACTGTGGCTGGCCAGCGCGACTCCTGCAGCCTGGGGTGGTATCTCACAGTGGCAGCCTGCCCCCCATTCAAGCACCTGTGTGAGCGGATGGTGTGAATCGTCTGGGTCAAACTCCATTAAAGCAGAAGCTCCTTTTCCATTTAAGATATGAACTTTTTATTTATGAAGCTGCTATTTCCCTCTAATTTGCCAGGTCACTGAAGACAAACAGTCCACTTCAAGCCTTCCAGACTCTGGTTTTCCTAAGGCTGTTTTTGGTGGCTGCAGCCCGCGCTCCCATCGCTGGCCCGCCGGGTGGTCTGGTGGGGCTGCAGGGCCAAGGTGCCGCCTTGTCTGTTCCCAGGGAGGGCGGCCTGAGGCTGCCGGGCACTCCCGGGTTAAATCAAAGGCTGTTAAGCAAATGAAGAGTGTGCACTGGCTCCGTAGAGAGCTCTCCTTCTGGAATATCCCACAGAGCTTTCCAAGACCTTTTCCCTGCTCAGGATTTGCAGTGCTAATTACCAGGCTCCATTCCTGAGGGCCCGTTCCTCAAGGTCTTAAGGATCCAAGCGTTTTGTGTGTTGCTTGGTCACCTTCAGTATTTAAAGGGAAAGAGCTGTTTCTATAGACACTCGTTGGTGTCAAGCACCGTGAAGGCTCCTGCCAGCCTCTGGAGCTCAGGCAGTGGGGGGGGGGGGGCTTTAGGGAGCATGGGATTTTATTCTGTTGCTAATTTTAGTGTTGGGCTTGGGATAGGAACTACACAGAAGAAGGGGTCATTGACACCCCAGGGCCGGTGGGAGAGAGGACACAGGGCCATGGGCCGTGAGGATGTGGTAGGGGCGGCAGAGAACAGAGACTTTCTGGGAGAAAGGGGGATGTGGTGCTGAGGCAGGCCCAGGCTTGTGTGGCAGCGCACCCCAGGAAGTCTTGCAGAAGCCCACAGTGGCTGGGAAGGGCTGGCATGCCGGGGCAAAGGTGGGATTTGGGCAGGAGGCCGTGGCGGCCTGGATGCCCCGCCATCCTATCCTGTGCTAAGGAGTCTCTCCATCCCAAGTGAGGTGGCCTGGCACGACAGGAGCCATAGGGTGGTAAGAAGCATCTCAGGTACAGTGCCCGCGGCTGGCGGGGCTCGCGCTGTGAAGGCCTCAGTACCTTTGAGTATTGAGCACCTTTGAATACTTAGTTGATGTAAGCGCCAACACAGGCAAAGATTTTAAATGTTAATGATTATATATAATGTTAATGGGTATCATTCTGTGTCACACATCAGACCTCTACTACAAAGCTACCATAGTAATCTGTTTCCGGCTTTTCAAGAGATGAGTTGATTTAAAAGACATTGAAGGGCCAAGGTTGCCATTTCTGGTGGTGTAGGGTGTTATGGTTAAAGCTGTTACGGTTACCGTTTGGGGGTGACTGTTACCGTTTGGGGGAACTGTCCCCAGAGACCTTTGTTAGATCCCTGGAAACAGTTCCCTGAGTTGAGGATAGCTATGCAATAGCCCGGACTCTTGCTGAAGATTGAAAGGAGTTTACTAAAAAGATAGAAATACAGAAGACAGTCAGGGCCCCTGCCATTCAGGACTGGCATGGGGAAGTGCTTTGAATGAAATCACCGAAATACAAAACCCAGAATGGTTTTTATAGACATAAGGCCCTCCATCTTGCTCTACGTTACTCTGACATAGGTCAAATCCATCCCCTTGATTTTCCCACCTAACTCTTAGCTGCCGCCCAGTTCAACGGTCCTCCCATCCTAACTAGATTATCAGTTATTATGTAAACCTGTCTTTAGCATGAGAAAGTCTTAGCGCCCCTTCTCTTTCCACTTGTTAATTGCCTTTATCTAGATTAATTTACATTACAATAGCTGCCTCCTTCTTGGCCAGAACCAGGTCCTTCCACAGGTCTGCCGCTCACCCAATTTTTGAAATATCTTTATTAGTAATCAGAGTGTTCTCAAATCTTCCTAGGCCATTCCCAGTACTGGTACATAGGGGGTTGGGGATCTGCAAGGATCTCTTTCACATCCCACCACCTAAAACACCGTAGGATACTAGTGCCAGTTTTACAAACATTACCATAAAAAAGAGATAGACTATCAGAGACAAAAGGATCTGGAGGACAGTTAAGGGTGGGGGAGCAGCCCCACGCGTCTGGTGTCTGTGAGACTGCTTTCCGAAGCTGCAGCCTGGGTTCAGGGAGCCAGGCACGAGCAGGCGCTATTCTTTGCCATCCTAGGCCTCAGCCAGGAAGGCTAAAGAAAGAGGAAGGAGCACTCCCCCCGGGACGCCCGGCCACCGACCGTCACTCCCCCGAGCTCGGAGACCCCTTCCATATATTCGGCCTAAAAAGTTGTAAGTTGCAAGTGTAGCTTAAAGTCGTTGGGGGTAATAGCGAGCTGGGGTTCAGCAGAAGCAAATGCACCCCACTCTCAAAGAAAGCCATCTTTGATTCAAGCTTTAGAGAATTCACACAGATCGTAGTCCAAGAAATAGAGGCCCCTGAAAGGAAGAGAGGGAGCAAGTGTGAGCCCCAAGGGGAAAGAGCCAGTGGGGAGCACCACACGCCTGCAGGGCCCACGGAGATGGCCGGTTTCACAGCCTTTCAGATGTGCCAGGAAATGAGTTCAGTATGTACAAAGTTATAAAAAGAAAGATGTGAGTGAAAGAAAGAGAAGGGAACTCTCACAGTTTGTGAGACAGGTCTGAAAAAAAGAACCAGGCTTCAGACTGAACAGATGAATTAACCGGACATCGTGAGCATGTGTAAGGAGCTAAGAGGGATTCGAGGAAAGTGCTCTCCTCGAGAGGTAAGAGGGGAGAGCATGACAGGCGTGGTAGAAGGAGAGGAGTGCAGAGAGAGAGACCTGGAGCCCACATGGAGTTGTGGGGAATGGGGGGGGTGGCGAGGTTTGGTGGCTGGCGAAGGACGCAGGTGCCAAGGCTGATGGGAGCAGCGCCCTGCTCTCCAGAGCAGGAAAGCCTGCCAGGTCTCCAGGAAACCGTGAACCATCGAAGACAACGGAAGGTTCAAAAGCAGCCAGAGAGAAGAGTCAGATCCCCAGGAAGGAACAGCAGGCAGGGGCACCGCTGAGCAGCGGACAGCAGAATGCCTGAGAGCCACCCTTCAAGACAGCCCACTTGGGTTGTTCCTGCCGCACAAAGGCCTCTTGAGAGGAGAATGATGGTCCAAACTAGCAGGCTACGAGCAGGAGAGCCTCTCATCACAGGGACTTCTAGAGACTGAATTTCTAGAAGGGGTAATGATTTCAGAAAAAAGGTCTAGATTCAAGAAGAGACAATGAGGGGGAGAAAGGTCAAGTCACGAATAAACAAGCACTGATATGTAAAAGCTGAGAATATCTGAGTCTGTAACATTGAAACCCTCAGGGTAGTGCTAAGATCTTGGGAGCATTAACATGCAGCTAGGGAGGATGAGACCTCTGTATGTCTGGGTATGCCTGTAATCGAAGTCATCTTAATTTCTTGTGTTGTTTGGAGGAGAAAAAGGCAACGATTCACTTAAGCCACTAAGTTAAATATACATGTTATAGAAATAGTTGAGTAACTTCAGGATTAACTGGAGGTGAGGCATTAGAGAGAGGAAAAGTGAATCAGTCCACATCTAGGCGAGAAAGAAGAGAGAAAAAGTAGAACAATTGAAACCATCAGAGTTAGAGCGTGCAAACGAGCGTGAGCCTGTTGGGATCTCAGGGTCGGGCTCAGCTGTCAGGGAGGGACCTGACTGGACTTTCCCAAACCCATCACTTTGCTTGTTATGAGAGAGAGATAAGGATACAGGCAATATAGATAAGGATACAGGCAATGTAGATTTCAGCAAAGAATGAAAACAAATGTGTATGTGCCTGACATAACCCAAAGCTACCACCAAAAATCAGAAAGGGAAAGTTTCAAAACATTATTTTCAGTGTCGTAAAAAAAAAAAAAAAAAAAAAAAAAACTATGAACTTCTTAGGCAAAATCCAGGAAGAGATGAGCCCTAAAAACTCTAAATATGGTTGAGCTCAGAAAATACCTGGACCAGTGGCAAGATGCGCCAGGACCCCAAGGTGGAAGGCTCAGAGTGCTAATTTGCTCACTCCCCTAAACTGGGTGGTGGCAAAGCAACTCCAGTAATAATAATGATAAAAATCCCAGCCAGCTCTCTGGGAGAAATTGACAAACTGGGACTGAAATTAATATAGAAATACGAAAGACTTGGAGGAGCCAAAACTTTGTAAACGAACAAACGAAGACTAACACTTCCTGCTTTTTGTTTTTTTCTTTTGTGATACTGGAGCTGGAACCCAGGGGCACTCTACCTCCGAGCTACTCCCCCAGCCCTATTTTCTATTCTTTATTTTGAAACAGGGGCTCTCTGAGTTGCAAAGGGCCTCACTAGGTAGCTGAGGCTGTCTGCGGACTGTGATCTCCTGTCTTGGTCTTTCGGATGCTGGAATTCCAAGTGTGCACCACCACGCCCGTCTCACTACCTGCCTTTTAACTCAGTGGAGAAACTTAGCTATGATATGAAAGCATGATTCATAAAAGAGTAAGTTAATCAATTGAATTTCATTAATATTAAAACATATATTCTTCAAAAGTTAGCTGTTAAAAGAATGAAAAGACACATTATAGACTGTAAGAAAATATTAACAAAGCACGCATCTGGTAAAAAATTTAATATGTAGAATATATGCAATAACTCTTAAAAACTCGCGAAACAACTGAATAAAAACCCCAACACCAAAGAATGTCAGATTAGCACATGAAAAGACATTCAAAGTCCTAGTCATTAGGGAAATGCAAATTTGTAAATTAAAACCATAATGAGACAGTTCAATAAGATTGTAAAATAAGGGGAAAATAAAGACTGGCCGTCTCAGATGCGGGCCACAATGGGATGACATCTGGGCGCATCCACTGCTGGTGGGAATATTACTTGGTGCAGCCACTTTGGAACATTGCCTGGCAGTTTCTTCAAAAGTGAAACATCAGCAGGCTGAGACAGGAGGATCGCGGTTCGGGGACAGCCTCAGCTACTTAGTGAGGCCCTCTGCAACTCAGTGAGACCCGGTTTCAAAATAAACAATAAAAAATAGGGCAGGGGGTGTAGCTCGGAGGTCAAATGCCTCTGGACCCACAGACCCGCAAAAAAAAAAAAAAAAAGTGAAACATACCTCAGCCAGGTATGGTGTTGCACACTTGTAATCCCAGTACTTGGGAGGCTGAAACAGGAGGATTGCAGGTTCGAGGACAGCCTCAGCAACTTAGTGAGACTTTCAGCAACCTAGCAAGACTGTTTCAAAAGAAAAACTTTAAAAAAATAGGGCTGGGGATGTAGCTCAGAGGTCCCCAGTACCACAAAAAAGAAAAAGAAAAAGAAGGTGAAACATACATCTGCCTTACGATCTTGCTGATTAGCTCCCAGGTGCTTAAGTAGAATGAAAGCATATGTCCATTAAAGATTTGTACACCGATGCTGATAGCATCTGCCCAAAGCTGGGAACAACTCAACACCCATCCACAGGTCAATGGATGGACCAGTTGTGGTAAATCCATTCAGTGGAGCACACTCAGCATCTACAAGGAATGAACCGGTGGTACATGCTGTCTCCGGCCACGCTCAAAACAATAATGCCCACTGAAGGGAGCTGGGGGGCAGAAAACGCCATCTCTGCTCTGCAGTTCCATTGCTATGAAAGCGTAGGAAATGGACACTGACAGATGACAAAGGAGGTCGTGGGTCACCTGGACACTGGGCGGGAGGGAGGACTTACAAACGGGCACCTTCAGAGGCGAGAGATGATGTTTCAGTGTGTGTACGTGGCCGCACTTATCAGATTACAGACTATGAACATGTGACATATGGTCGTTACACTACAGCAAAGCTGTCTAAAACATCACCCAACGAAACCTGGTACGTCGTTTTAATCTATAGCACCCGCTCGCCATCTGTCAGTGCACACTTCTGCTCGAGACAAATATTATTTGACATTGATAGTATTCAGTATACCAGGAAGGTAAAACAATTTTGAATTTGTATGTCCCTAATAACATAGCTTACAAATATATAAAACAACATTTTTCAAAACCAGCAGGAGAAAGTAAATAAATCCACTCTCATAACAGGAGTGGGGTTTTTTTTTTCCCCCTTGGGTCTGGGGTTGGAACCCAGAGGCATTCGAACTCCGAGCTACACCCCCTGCCCTATTATTTGTTCTTTACTTTGAAACCGGGTCTCACTGAGTTGCAGGGGGCCTCAGTAAGTAGCCGAGGCTGTCCATGAATCCCGAATGCTGGGGTTACAAGTATGCGCCACCACGCCTGGCTGGGAGGTTTTTTTTGTTTTGTTTTTTTGTTTTTACTATGTTTCTTGGTCATTGGAAGCTCATAAGCAAATGAGAAAGAAAACCAGGACTTATGGGAGATTTGAGTAATATTATTGATTAAGTTTATTTCAGGGATAGCTATAGAACACTATATCCAAGAACTCTAGAATACATGTTCTTGAAACAACATAAACCTAGTAATATCAGGTACTTATATGCTGTTTATTGCGTTCCAGGCACTATCCTTAGTACTTTATATTGCTTAATTTATTTAATCTTCTTAACATTTACAAATGAGAAAACCACGGCACAGGGAGTCCGGGTATGTGTCACAGCCGACAGCTCAGTGTCAGGCGCAGAGTGGGACTGAACACAAGCACTGGCTCAGGGCTCCTCTTCTCCATCCCTCCCAATACCGCCTCATGGAACGTGTGACATCGGTTGCATTCTTCCCCCAAACCAGATCTGAATCACCTTAAAGAATTGGAGTCATGCAAATCCCATCCTCGTATGACACAGTTAAGATTCAAATGAAATAACCCCACACAGCTAAACAAAACAATGAGCCATGCGTGTCTACAGATGCTTAAAACATGCTAATACGTAATCTACATTCCAGTCAAGGAAACCATAAAAGGAAGCGGAGCACTCTCAGAAGTCAGTGATAACAGATTCTTTAGGACTAGAATGTGGCTAAGCTGGGCTTTAGCAGGACACTGGAGCTGAGCACAGTGGCCTCTGGGATCCCAGGTACTCCTGAGGCCGGGGCAGGAGGCTTGCCAGTTACTGGCTAGCCTGGGCAGCTTAGGTAAACCTTGTCTTTCCTCTCTCTCTCTCTCTCTCTCTCTCTCTCTCTCTCTCTCTCTTTCTTTCTTCCTTTCGGTGGTACTGGGGTTCCTGGAAGCCCTTCTACCTCCGGGCTACACTCCCAGACCTATATTTACATTTTTATTTGGAAACAGGGTCTCGTGGCTGGCTTCGAACCTGCGCGATCCTCCTGTCTCTGCCTCCCAAGCGTGGGGATGACAAGCGTGCGCCACCACGCCCGGCTCTTTCTTTTTTTTAAAGAGCTTGAGGTGTTGTGAGTGTGGCTCAGTGGAAGAGCGCTTGCCTTTCATGAGTGAGACCCTAGGTTCCATACCCAGTACAAAAGGAAAAAAAAAAAAGGGAGGGAGGGAGGAAGGAAGGAAATTGATGGACTTAATAATTGCTTATATCAGAAATGAAGACAAGCCAAACCATAAAGAGCCAGTCATCTATCTTAAGTTAGAATAGGAACTGAAAAAGGTAAGTAGAAACTGCTCTACTTTCATATGTTTGAAAGTAATCCACAATAAAGAAATAAAACGAGAAACAAAATCAGTAGCAGAAAGGAAATGATAAATATAATAGCAAAATTAAGGAAGTCCTGATCATCAGAATCAAAATAAAACTGACCAGCCTGTCATGTGGTTTATTAAGCCGATCCAGACATGGCCGTGCACGCTTGCGATCCCAGTCCTTAGAGGGTGAGGCAAGAGGATTGCAAGCTCACAGCCAGCCTCAGGAATTTAGTGAGGTCCTGTGCAACTTAATGAGACCCTGTCTCAAAATAAAAAGAATAAAAGCAGGCTTTGGCTATAACTCAGAGGTAGGGAGCCCCTGGGTTCCATCTGCAGTAACACACAGTAAGTTATTAAGTAAGTAAATAAATAAATAAGCTGATTGGAGCGGCCCCGGAAAGTGGTGTTAACTGCCATCGGGTTATTACTGCAAACGCAGCAGAGATTTCAAGGAAAATAGAATTTTATGAACAAATTAAAAAACTTAAATGGCAAATTCCTGCAAAAACTACAGTGCCCCAAATCGTTTTATAACCGTACAGAAATTAAATCAGGACTAAAAATCTTCACACAAAGAAAACATCAGGGCCTTTTGTTTTACATGGAATTTCCAGCCAGCATTCAAAGGACACACATCCCAAGCCCGTCCAGCTCTGTGGACGATGGAAAGGAGGGAAGAGGCAGTCCTAGCCTGCAGCTGAGCCCAAGAGTTTAAGAAAGGCAGCCAGGTGCAGCGGCACACCTGCAATCCCAGTACTTGGGAAGCTGGAACAGGAGGATCACAGGTTCAAGGCCGGCCTCAGCAATTTAGCAAGACCTTATTTCAAAAATAAAAAAGGGCTGGGATGTACCTCAGAGCTAGAATGTCTATGAGTCCAATTCTTTGTGTGAACGGAAAGGGAAGGAGAGAGGAGGAGGAAGAGGAGGAAAGGGAGGGAAGGAAAGAAAGAAAAAAAAAGAAATGATAGAGGCCAGATGTGCAAATATGAAGACCGGGATCCCGCGTGAAGTCTTAGCAAACAGGACTGAGCCTTGATTAGAAACACAGCACTGAGACCAAATCAAGTCCTTCCGGGAATGCAAGGTTGGCGCAGCACTAGGAGAACCAAGGTACTCATTAGCCCACCACATCAACATACGAAGGCGGTGGTCTAGCATCCAGGTGGTGCAGGAAGCCACCTGGTCAAATTCTGTAGCTGTCTAGTGAGTCGTGGGTAGGCAGGACCTTCTTAGGTGAGGGTGAGGATCTCGGGAGCCACAGTTGGTGCTGCTAAAGTCCTTCGTACGAACAACTTTGGGTCCAAAGTTACTTTTTAATATCAGGGCCAGCCGAGGAGGAGCCAGGCAGTTCTGTCCTTCTGCAGCAGCGCCTTTCTTTTATTGAGGGTTTAAACAAAGCAAACAGCAAGGAAGTCACGAGTTAAATTTTGGATTACAAGTTAAGTTTTAGGGAGATAGTCACGAGCTAGGTTTAGGGCAGTGGCGATCACAAGCTAAGTTTAGAGAGGAGAAGGTAACATTTCAGGGACAGTAGGAACTCATCTACGTCCACCTCCCAGTCCCATCTCATCCAAGGAAGTCTATGTGCTTGCAAACAATTTCCACTTGGCATGTACTATGTACTTATGGTGTGGTCTGAAATGGTGACCTTGTTGTGTGGGTTAAGATGGCTCCCAGCAGGTGAGCAAACATCTGGCTGGTTGCTAATGCCCTGGCCTGCCTTCCTGCCTGCTGGGTGACTTCGACATCACTGAGTCCACACGCATCCCAGTGCCCATCCTAATGGACCCTTGTGCAGCACGGCTCGCGTTTACCCCGCTCCTTGGCTGCTCTGCAGGCTTTCAGGCCTCAGCATCCACTTCCGGCCTGGACTACGGTCACCCCTACCCTGGTGTCCAAGGCCCAGCTGTCTCCTCTGCTCGGCGGCCCCACCACCAAGCAGTGTTCCCCACCACCTTGCTCTTTTGCGGCCCTGTGGGTCTCCTCCGTGTTTCTGGAACATTCTCAGGCATCTCTGACCTCAGCGGCCTCAGGGTTTTTACTGGAAACTTGGAAGCCCATGGCTTCCCCTCAATGTCTCTGTAGGCGACTGACCACTGTGTTGAGATCACAGCCCACCCAGCACACGAGCACTCCTGCCGCTTCCTCCCCCTCCCTCACTGTATTTTTCCAAATTGTGCCACCTGTTTTATTTATTTACTTGATAAACCAGTGACAGGAATTATATAGGTGTCACGTGGACATAGCAGGATTGTGGACATGGCGCCCAGGACTAGAGGGCACCCCCGGTCTCAGCCATGGGCAGTGGGGGCCAGCGCTAATGTGGGAGCACTGGGGACACAGGATGGAGCACAGTCCTCACGGGAGGTGTGCGGCCCAGAGGGAGGTGAGCGTGGTCTCCAGGACGTCAGGGGTCCTGGGTTTCCAGAAGTTAGTAGGTGAGGAGGGCTGGGAGGAGGGGCATGGGCTGGGTGGTGACTGGAGCAGGCGCGTGCCTCCTTCCTGCCCCTCAGCGGCTCCCTGTTAAAGCCTGTGGAAGAACCAGGACTTCCGTGTGGCCTCCTCCCCACGCCGGCTCTGCCACTCGGCCGGGTGCCCTGGGCCAGCGCCCCACTTCTCAGCTTCCTTCCTGTGCCCCTCATCGCGGGGAGCGGGTGCTGTGTCTGGCGTGGAGCGAGCGCTCGCTGAATCCGCCTTTTATTAGCGTCGGCTATTATCCACGCACGAGAAGAAAATGAACAACTATTCTTGACATTGCCTAAAGCTCGGGCTGCTATTCCATCCTATTTATCAGGCTGCTGGTACGTAAAGAGAAAATGGTGTTTATTTTAATGAGACGCGGATTTTGAAATTAAGCCATTAAGTAAAAGTGAGCAGGTTGCCGGCCGCTTTGGTCTCCCTGAACCCTGACTAGCTAAACCGAGCCGCGCGATAGCTGCGCCGTTATGCTGATGGCGCGGCGCGTTAACATCTCTCCCCGGTGCTTTCCCTTTCAGTCTGAACCCGAGGGCTTCTCTCGCTTCCACTTGTACGTCTGTGCTGCTTTTCTCGTGAGATGGAGGAAAGAGATACTGGAAGAAAGAGATTTCCAAGTAAGTACACATCCTTTCAGAGCCCTGAGTTTGATTTTGTGCTGGGAGAGGTTTCTGAGATCTCCATTCGCGGGGGTGGTGGGGACTTGGTGAGGTCAGGTTGCTGGTCACCGCTGACCCCCAGCCGCTGGGGACTGGTCCTGCCCTGGATGGAGCTGGGGACGCCTGCGGCAGGGGGTGTACACTCCCCTGCACCGTGAGCTAGTGAGTGTATGACAAGACCCCACGAACCCTCCCTGCGCCTGTGTGTGTCCTCGCGACGTGACCCTGGAGGGACTAGTGTGACCTCCGGCTCCAGAACCTTCTCCACAGCACTGGACTGTGACGCGTCGTGGCGGTGCTGGGGTCCCCTCTGCCTGGCAGCTGGGTGGCCGTGAGATCTGGACAGGACGTGTCACGTGCCCTTTCCGAGCCAGGTTCCTTGGTGACCCAGCAGGAGAGCCGTATTCGAACCCATCTATCAGAGGCCTTTGGTGAACACACATCTGCGTCCCTGTGTACCACCCAGGGAACTCCACGTGGACTGAGTCCCCGGCCCCTGGCCCGTAGAGCTGCTCTGAGTGGTGGCCCCAGCACCCTGTGGTCGCTGACCCATGGCGGGGCACTGTCCACCAGTACCTGGTATAGGCGGGAAGTCTTCCTGCCCAGCACCCACCCAGCAGAGGGGCCCAGTGCCCAATGGTCCTCTCTGGGAAGGGGTGGGGGGCTGGGCTCTGCACTGACAGTTGGGGTCACTGCTCCGCCTCACCCCACACTCTAAGGCAGTTGTCTCCTCGTGGGGCTGGAGCCTCTGCACCCCGCTCTGGGCAGCCCCTGGTGTGCGTGTGCGTATGCGTGTGTGTGTGTGTGTGCGTGTGCGTGTGCATGTGTGTGCGTGTGTATGTGTGTGTGTGTGTGCGTGTGCGTGTGTATGTTTGTGCGTGTGTGTGTGCGCGTGTGTGTGTGCGTGTGCGGCACCACCCCTCCCTAGGGGTGTTTGCACTCTAGTGAACTGACTTCAGCAGCACTGCAGTGGTGCCTCTATTATTCTGTTTGTTCCCAGTAGGCCGGGCCGCTCTGGCCCCCAACAAGGAGGCACAAAGTGGACGAGAGGCAGGCCGGCATGGGCAGCCCGGGCAGCCTTGCTCTTGTTAGCAAATGTGCAGAGGTGTTGTGTGCCCTGGGGAGGAGGCAGGCCTCAGCCCCCTGGGGTGCAGGACAGAAGGAAGGAGCGGCCACTAAGCCCCAGGAGCCTCCTACAGGGGCCCGGGGCTCTGTAGTCCAGTGTAGCCAACTGGACTTGGGAGACAGAGACACCAGTGCGCGTGCGCCCGCCGCCACTTTCCCTGCGCTCTGGAGAGCTGCAGCTGGTTACGTCTGGCTGCGCAGCGCACTGCTGTAAGGAGCGGTGCAGCTCGGACGGCTGGTTAGAATATTCTGCCCTCCTTGTCTGAGGCCTGGCCTGAGCGGGGCGCAGGGCGTGAGCGCCCCCTGGACTGATGTGCTGCCCAAGTCACTTCTAAGGAAAAAAAAGCAAGTCACAGTGGTCGTGTTACCACTGAGTTGTGGGTAGTAAAGTTGCAGATATTTTTATTTTCTTATTTGAACTTTTTCCCCCTCCTTTCTACTATGTGAAAGTGGTTTCCTCGCCAAGGTATTGCCTGCTTAAAGGGTGACCACTGTCATGTGGGGATACCATGGGAGTAGAGGCTGTTTATGAGGCTCACACTTGGGCTGGTGTCAGAGATGCGGGACTCGTAGTCCTTCTCCCTTCCTCTGGGATGCCAGGGCAGGAGTCCCTCAGCATCTGCCCTTCAGCACACACGTGTGTGCATGGGCGCATATGCACAGAGCATGCTGTGCAGTCCCAAGGCAAGGCATGTGCCCAGCTCACTTGAGAACCAGTGCCATGGGCCCTGCTGTGCAGTGGACACTGTATTCCTGGCTTGCAGAGGAGGGCTTAGTGGTGGGGACAGGACGGGATCCGCCGGGGACAGAGGGGTGGCACCAGGAGGGAGGGAGTGGGATGGCTCTGGAGTGCACATGCGCTGGTACCATCCCTGAGATGAGGCCTCTTGATCCACTGGCCCAGCCCAGGAATGACCCAGCTCCACACCTCACTGCCCTGGCCAGGTATCCTCAGCATCATCTGCATCCCCTCTGCAGAGGAGATGGCTGGCGGTCATTCTTAAATACCCCTGCAGGACTTGTGTGCACACCAGACCTTCAAGCCGCCTCCTGGCTGGCTGCCCTGGTGCCTGGGGCTCAGCCCGTCCTCACAGGCCTGCTGGGATACCTTGCCTAGCCCCTGACCCACACTCAGGAGCTGCCCAAATGCTCTTTGGCAAAGAAAAAAAAAAAAAAACAGGAAAGGTGATTTAATTGCAAAGAAGACAACCATAACAACAAAAGCATCGAGCTTTGTGGAGACCACAGCACCTCAGGGTATCGAGACAGGGAGGCGGCCTCCTTCCCTGCCCAGCTTCTGCCCCACGGGCTGCTGCACAGGTGCGTGGAGACCACACTCTCTGCAGACTCTCATTCACTTCTTGAGAAACCCCAAAGCAGTACTCCTTAGCAGGAGCCCGTGGCTCTTTGGACATCTGGGTCCCCATAATTAAAAGTTGCAGGCGGCTCTCAGGATCGATCGCAGCTTTGGAGTTATTCCTAGAGGGAGACGGGAGACAGCACTTGCTGAGGGACGCGTCCACCTCTGGCTCCTCTCACTGGAGGAGCAGTGTTACTCATGGCCACGAGGTCTCAGCCACCCGGAGGCCGAGGAGAGCCCTGTACTCCCGGCCCTTCCTCTAGGCAGGAAGCCAGGGAGCTTCCATTGCTTTCAGGGTGATACTTCCTCCCCTCTGTCCAGGAGAGTGTAGACTTGCATTTGGGGTACCCCCTCTGTGAAGCCCTTGGGGCCTCTGCTATATGCCAGGCTCTCGCTGCGAGTCCCTGAGCCAGGGCCTCCCGTGCAGCGCCGCAGGGCTGGGTGGTTTTGTGCACTCCAGTCCTGACCTATGCACCTGCTTTGGCTTGGGGTTCCAGCTCTCAGTGGGCAGGGCCACTGCTGTCCTGACACACAGCCTGGGCCCAGTTGATCATTCAGGCGTGTCATCCCGCCTGCTGGGTGGTCGGAGGGCTGTGAGCCAGGGTCCTGCCCTGGGCGGGCTAATTTGGCGATGCTGAGTAGCCCCTGAGGGTTAATGGCTTTCTGTGGGTTTGTATTTCACCCAGTGTTCATTTGAAGCGGCAAATGTCACGAAATGCCAAAGTAAAGATCAGTCGTCTCCTTCTTTTTCATCCCCAGCATTTTAAAGACAAAATTGGGTCAATTGAAAACTAATCTGGAGAGTGGGCAGCGGTGCGGTCCTGTGGGCAGCTGCACCGTGTGGGTTGTGTGGCGGCTCTCTGTGGCCGCATACTGCAGTAGCCACCTGAGCCTTCCTCGATGGGACCTCCCAGGCCAGACCCTGGCTACCACGTTCTAACGTGGCACTGTGAGACTCATGGAAAGGAGATAGTCGGGACTGCCTGTGCCTGCCAGGGTGGTGGCAGACACACTCCCAGCCAGAAGGCGCTCTTGCGGGAGCCAGGAGGCGAGGAGGGGCCTCTGGTCCAGGAGGAGAGGGCAGTGCTGCAGCGCCTGCAGGCCCCAGCCCGCCAAGGCCGCAGCCTCGCAGAAGAGGGCAGGCCAGTGGGCTGTGGGTGAGGGGCAGTGGTGTGCAGGGCCGGGAGGGCCTCCTGGGAGGAGAGGAGTGAGCTGAGCAAACCTCACAGAAGAGCACCTGGAGCCTGCCACGTGCCCAAGGCCCGCGCCGCCCGCCCCGGCCAGCCCTGCAGACCCACACACCTCGTGGCCACCGACTGCAGGCGGAGCTTCTGCCCCAGGGCCCAGAGCCATGTGGGGTGTAGGACACTGGATTAAAGGCAGGAGGCTGGAGCGGCCATCCGAGGAGTCCATCTTGGAAGGGGTTGGACCCAGCTTGGGAGTGTAGCTGGGAGGAGTGGGCGGCCGGACGGAGGCTCTGTGGGGAGGGGCTTGCAGAGGTGTGGCCTTGAGTTGAGCCCCACCAAGGCGTGCAGAGGGGTGTGGAGGCCAGGAGCCATGGCCACGGGCTGGGCGCGGGCTTTGCTTCCTGCTAAGGAGCAGTGCTTTTCAGTACTGGCAAGGAGCCTGGGTGAATTTGGAATTAGAGTTGAGACAGGCCGGCTGTCCAAGAGCAGCTGGGGACGAACGCGGAAGGGCAGGCGGGTGGAGACTTGGGGACAGAGAAGGACCCCAGCTGCCTCCCTCCCAGCCAGGCAGTAGAAGGGGAATGGGGTGAGAAGGGCCTCTGGACAGAGGAACGGTCAGGTGCAGCATGGAGGGCGGGGGCCAGTGTCAGCTGGACTCGCTGGGGAGGGGCCAGGCCTCTGGAGGCGGCAGGGCTGAGTCGCCCTGGCACCCGGTGAGCAGGAACCGCGGCTCAGAGCGCTCTTCCTTTCTAGTCCACACGTGTAAATACCAGCGGCAGTGTTCTCTTCAGACTTGGGAAGCGGGCCCTCCTTATGAAGTGGTCCCGCTCATTATGCTAATGACGGCAGGGTTTGACGGCTGGGGTCATTTCTGAGTGGAGCGGAGCCGGAGCCGAGGCCGCAGAGTTTAATAGCAACTTTCTTATCAGAATAATTGATGAAAGGTTCAAGATGAGACGGGAGGAGAGATGAAAGGAACGAGGTCGGCCAAAAAGGCCCCGTTGGCCCTCGAGGATCTTAGGCCCCAGGAGAGTAATGAGGCCGATTTTTATGCAGTTCAATTAAAGCAAGAAAAACGTGAGCTGTACTAAAAGAGGAACTTCCTGCGGCATAGAGAAGTGACTTGGCAGGAGGAACTGTGGTGAGGTCGTGCCTTTCAGCTCGCCCGGCCCAAGGGCACTGTGGCATGGGAGCTGCCCGCCAATCGCACAGAGGGTGAGGGCCATCACTGGGCCCAGGGCAGAGGAAGACCAGTGCCTTCTCAGAAAGAGGGCCCTTCCAGGCAAGCAGAGCACAGGCTTCATGACAGCCCTGCCCACCATTCCTCGGCCCCTGCTGTGCGTGAGCGCCCCACCTGCAGCCTGGCAGCAGCAGGGCCTCACAACACCGCCCCACAGAGTGCCCGGCATTGTGCTGGCCCCGGGTGAGCTCAGGCCCTTGGGTGAGGATGGGAGCACCACCGGCAGCTTCGCGCTGTGGAGTGGAGCCCACTTCCCAGAAGGGCATGCCCAGGGCCCTTGACTCTAGACTGTGCTCTCAGGCGGAGTCGCTTTGTCCTGCCTGGACTGGGCAGCCGAGGCGGCCTCCCCTGCCCCAGAGGCGCCGGGATCCAGGCAGGACAGGTGCTCGGAGCTTCTGGTTCTTCACACACAGAGACACAGACATAGACACATGCATGTAGCCACATGCACCCACACATGCAAGTGCACACATGATGCACACACATGCTTACATGCTTACATGCAGGGACACACACGGCACACAGTATACAGGCACATGCACATGCACACACACACAAGTGCACACAATGTACACACGCATGCGTACACAGGAATACACAGCACGAGTATACAGGCACATGCATGTATATATACTCCCACACATGCAAGTGCACACACAACACGCACACATACTTACATGCAGGGACACACACGGCACACAGTATACAGGCACATGCACATGCACACACACACAAGTGCACACAATGTACACACGCATGCGTACACACAGGAATACACAGCACGAGTATACAGGCACATGCATGTATATATATTCCCACACATGCAAGTGCACACACATCACGCACACATACTTACATGCAGGGACACACACAGCACACAGTATACAGGCACATACATGTATGCACATGCACATATACATACATGGACACATATATGCATGTATGCACAAACTATAGAGTCTCTCAGTAGATAAGACAGGGAAAATTGACTGATTTTTTCTTTTTTTAATCCCTGGAAAACAAACTGTTTGCAAATGGGGAATTCTTGCTTAGACATTCATACAGAAAACTGCTCTGCCTCATCTCGGATTTGCCTAGATTTCTTTTGGAAAGACGGCCCTGCTCCTGTTATTTTGGGGCGCGTCCCCATCGGGTGGTGCGTGGCCTTTGCATGTGGCCGGCTGGCTCGTCCCCTGTTGTGAGGGAAGTGGCCCAGGTCGTGTGCACAGAGGACAGCGCTTCGGGCTCCTGCGGACGTGGTGGAGTGGCAGCGTGGCCGTCCTGGTTCTGCCTGTCCTGGTGGGCAGAGCTGGCACTCCTCTATCTTCACCTTTTTTTTTTTGGTGGTACTGGGATTCCTGGAAACCCTTCTACCTCTGGGCTACACTCCCAGACACATATTTTTTTTATAGTTTTATTTGGAAACAGTTTCTTAAGCCAGTGAGGCTGGCTTTGAACCTGTGTGATCCTACTGTCTCCGCCCCCCAAGCGCGGGGATTACACGTGTGCGCCACCACGCCTGGCTGTCTTCACCTTTGCCCCAGAGCCACCTGGGCCCAGCCTCAGGGAGGCTGGCCTCAGGGAACTGGGCCTCCCCAGCCTGCCCATCCTGTACCCCGCATCCTCCTTTTTATATTCTTAAAAGCATTCCACTTATTTACAGATGTTCTCCTGAGATCGTGCCTCTTCAGTTAGGGTGAGCCTCGCGTCTCCCTGGCTCCTCAAGTCTTCTCACTCAGCCCCATCTCTCATCATCACACATGATTTTCATAGATGAGTTTCTCCTGGGGTAAGGTTAAGGGCAGAAGTTTTGGGAGATCTTAGACCCTCTTCACGTTTCCCCACTTGGCACCACCTCCCAGCGGGGAGGCCCCGCACAGCCTGTGCAGGTGGAGGGACGGGGGAGAAGCCGGCCTGCCTTCCCTCCGGAATAGCTCCCTTCCAGGGCGAGATGAGGGGTCGCTGGATTCCAGGTTTGCTGCAATCATTTTCCCTTTAAGAACTGAGATCATAGGGCAGTTTTCAAAGAAAGAAATGGAAGTCTGCACGAGGCTGCGGAAAATCGATTTTCGTCCCATGGCTGCGCTCAGACATACCTAGATATGTTATTAAATCATCCCTCTCGGAGATGGTTTCACTTGCTCCGGGTCAGAGCGGCTGGAGCTTGGGCCATGCGCCTGCGGCTGGGGCTGCGCCGTCCACAGTTGCCCAGACGCCTGAGCGTGAGGGCATGTCGGCTCTGCTCTGCGGTGCTCCAGTGTTGGCGGGCCCCAAAACCACCAGAAGGGCCTGCTGAGTGAGGCCATGTGGGGCAAAGAAGTGTGACCATGGAGCCAGGCCTGGTGGCACACGCCTGTCATCCACGTTGACTGGAGGCAGAGACAGGAGGATCACAAGTTCAAGGCCAGCTTGGGCAACTTAATGAGATCCTGCCTCAAAATAAAAAGGATCGAGGTGGTAGTTCAGTGGTAGACTCCCCCTTGGTTCAATCCCCAGCACTGCCAAAAAAAAAGAAAAAAGAAAAAGAAATGTGACCATCAACCTAAGTAAAACCAGTGCTCATTCTGCTGACGTTTCCTTGGCGTTCGGAGCCCTGCGTGTGTGCCCGGCCCCTCCCGCGTGGAGCTGGGCTTGCGTCTCACACACCTCTTCACCTGGGTGGCCAGGTCCGAAGGTCATCCTTTTTGTTTTGAAATTATGCCATAATAAATATGATGTCACCTCCTAGATAATGATTCTTAGATGTCTTGTAGTTGTTGGAGCTCATCACTGAATAGTTTCAGCATATTTTCTAGGAACCATATGTCATATTATGTTGGGGGAGGAGAAGTGAAAGTTAAAAGACTGTTAACCTTTTGATTTCAGGATGCCCACTGCACTTCACAGCGCTCCTAGGGCTTAAGCCCCTCATATACAGCAGCTCCTTAAATTCAGAGAGCAGCTCAGCGGAGGAACCAGGACTGGAGAGGAGAGGGGCGGGGCCAGGATTGCCCGGTCCCCTTGCCCCAAGCCCACACCTTAAAACACACACAGCCCCCTTTATCCATGCTGTGTGCACTCGTGGTTTTCAGAGACAGCAAGTTCTCCTGCTGCACCAGCCCCGGTGCTCAGCCCGGGAAGGAAGACCTCACGTCTTCCTCCTGTGGCTGAACACGTCCTTCAGCACCTGTAGGAGAAGGTGCACAGGAGAGAGATGGGCAGCTGTGTGCCTGGCCTGAGCGTCCCCTCGGGGATAGGCATGGAGGTTGAGACCTCTGCCCCCTGCCCCTCAACAGAGCTTGTCGGGTGTGTTACAGTCCCCGTCCGCTCCCTTCCTTCCCTGCCACTAAGGCTGCCTCATCCAACCCATCGGCCCGGGAGCTGGCTCCTCCCCTTCCCCCAGCTGTGCCCTCCTGCGCAGTGGGGGGCTTCCTGGAGTGGGCTCGATCCCTGTGCTCCTGTGCTAGGTCCAACAGCCCACTCTCCTGGGGCATGATGGCCCTGTGGCTATCACCGACTGAATCCAGGACACAAGCCCCTTCCTTGTGCGTCCTGCGTCACTCCTCCCAGGGGTCTCCTCCTCTCCCCCACCCCACGGACAGCGGTCTCCAGGCACCCACTCCACCATCACATTGGACTGAAGTGGGTGCCACACAAAGGGCGGCTGGTGGACCCTAACCCTCAGAGGCCTGGAGCTCTGTGCGGCAGGCCGCAAGTGCTTCTGGGGTCTCAGCGCGATTTGGATGTGAGCTGTGGCGAGGCGGCTACCATGATGTTGGGAAGGCATGAGCGCTCTTGAGATGTGGGGAAAACGGTCCTCAGGATGGAAATTAACACAGGCTTATGTGGCTTCTTTTGAAAGGCAACATCCTGTGCACCTATATAGCATGCACCTGTGTGTCCGTGGAAAGTGTGGTGTTGGAGTTCCACCTAAGGGTTAGGATCTGCCGCGGCACATCGGTTCCCGGGGAACTGTGCAGGGGGACTCAGAAGTCCTGGCCAGGTCATTGCAGCTAAGTGATTTCAAAGCAAAGTTATAAAACCCTTCCACGCCTTTATAAGAGAAACCATTCGAGCCGGGCGCGGTAATGCACGCTTATAATCCCAGTACTTGGAGGTTGAGACAGGAGGATCCGGGTTCGAGGCCAGTCTCAGCTACTTAGTGAGGACTTCACAACTTAATGAGACCCTGTTTCAAGATAAAGAATAAAAAATCGGGCTGGGGATGTAGAATGGCCCTGGGTTCCATCCTCAGTACCACACACAAAAAGAGAAAACGTTCAGTGTCGGAGTGTGGCTGCATCCTAACACGCGTGGGTGGGGCCTCTGTGGCACACGGGCCAAGGACCATGTCTGGGCACAGCTGGGACACCGAGGACCCTCTGTGCCTACGTGACGGGGTCCTGGTGTTGATTTCTACTCTTGGTCAGTTGTTCATTGCAGAGTGATGGGGACCCGTTCTGACAGCGTCCACGCATGATTTTCTCACTCCAGCCTCACAGAGCACCTGATAAGGGAAGAAGGCTTTGATGCCCTCGGGGGTCGGATCTGTGGGGCCACCACTGAGGACAGGGCTGTGCCGACCGTGCCAATGCTGCTTTGCAGCGGAGTCAGGTGCTTGGGAGGCGACCGCGGCTCTGTGGCATGGCTTCCTAGGACAGTCTTCGGTGTCCTGCAGGCACATAGTGGTGCCTCGCGGGTGGCCCGGGGGCCTCCGCCTGCAGCTGTGTGACGGGAGTGCCGGGAGTGTCCGGCCTGGCCTGACACCCGGCTCTTGGTCTGGGCCTTCCCTGTCAGTTATTCCAGTGATTGGGCAGCAGCCTCCGGCTGGATTCACAAACGTGTCGTCCTGCGCCCTTCCGAGCTGGCTGGTCTCGTCAGACTAAGGCCAGGCACAGTTTTCTTCCCCCTCCTTCCTTTTCTTAAATAACTTCTCTTGTCTGGGGCGAGGGTGGCATCTGTGCTCCAGCACTTTGAGTTTCCCCGGTTCTGTTCTGCTGTACTACCCGCGATCCTGCAAAAGAACCTGCCCGTAAGCCGAGCGTGGTGGCCCACACTTGTAATCCAGCATTTGGGACTGAGACAAGAGGATCGCAGTTTGAGGACAGCCTCAGCTGCTACTTAGTGAGGCCCTTTGCAACTCAGTGAGACCCTATTTCAAAATAAAGAATAAAAAATAGGGCGTAGCTCAGAAGTAGAATGCCCCTGGGTTCCATCCCTAGTACCGCAAAAAAAAGAACTTGTCCCCAGGTGAGGCGGAGGGAGGCCCTGAGAGTGGCTCTCTCCTGGCTCATTGCTATCGATGAACTAATCTTGCACCCACCATCCAAATCATTAATTGAAAGTCCTTTCTTATCTCATGAATGGAGTTTGATATCTAAGGCAGATACACTTGGGGCAACGCATCTGTTCAGTCCCTGAAGAACTGTAATTACATCTCGGGCCTTATTAAAATGTCCTCCTCCCAGCATCAAATGGCCCAGTTGCAGCCTTTGTGGACACCCAAACGAGTCTAGTATGGAAATACAATGACCCGGGCCTGTAGGAGCGCGGCCCGTGAGGAGCGCTCCGCTGGCGGCCACTGGCAGCCTCTGGCCAGCTGCCCGGGGGCCCCCTGCGCTCTCTCGAGCTTCCTGCCTGAGTGGCCCGTGTGGGACCAGATCCACTGGTGTGTCGGGACAGCGCATAAAGGGGCACGGCCAACCCTGGTAGACTTCACAGCCACCGACATAGGAGGCCAAGGTGGAGGAGAGACGGTTGCGTACACCTGGGGTAGAAACAAAGTTGGAAAGGAGCTGCCTCCCAGGAGCACTGCGTCACCCCAGACCTGGGCTTCACTGGCTGCATTAACCAACAGCAAAGTCCTGCTCTTCTTCCTGGAGCGAGCCCTTGCGCTGAGTGGCCAATGGCCCTCCTGCTCATTTAACCACGCGCTGGCTTCTGATGTGACCACTGAGGCCTCTTGGCCCAGATAAGGGGGCTGTGCGTGCCAGTGCACGGCGCCCGCCAGCCTTTGTCCTGGGCGTTCCCAGGCCTTCCTGGGGCAGGGATAGAGCAAGAAGACGCACTCGGCCACAAGATTCATTCAGAAGTCTCCACCACCATGCTGGCACCAGAATAAACACAAGATGACGACAGCGATGAAGAGGGATAGAAGGCAAGCGCTTGAGGAAAGCGAGGCGCTGTCCTAAGGTCCACTCCCTCCCCAGAGCCCTCGGGCCCAGCGTGTTCATTCGGTTCCTGATTAGCTTGAGGATTTTCAGGGCAAACATGACGGGATTTCTCACTTCAGCTTTAGGATGTTTGCTTTTTGAGATAAAGCACACAGAAGAAGTTGCCTGGAACTTTTGATTCTTCACACAGAGAAAAACACATTTATTCTTCTTGTATTTAGAGTGCCTGGTTCTCGGCACAGCTGGCCAGGGTGCAGGGTCCGTCGGACGGGGTGCTGGAGACCAGGGCCACCTGGGCTTGGGCTGGCCACACCGAGCCTCAGTATTGCTGCCACTGCCCCTCTCAGTGAGGACCCTACTGTCCCTCAGCCAGGGAGCCCAGGATCCTTGCCGTGCCCCGTGGTCCCTTCACTGCGGGCAGCTTTCTCGGGGCTCCCTGGCTCTGGGGTGTCTGTGCCCACGGCTGTGGAATCTGTGCATCTGTGTCCTGACGCTCAGCTCTGGCTCCCCTTGGTGGCTCTTCTGCCATAGTCACCGCAGGACCAGTGAACAAACATCACAGCCACACCGGGCGCCCGCCAGCCAGGGCCTGGGACAGCCGCGTCTCAGGAGTACCTCCAGGCTACTTAGCCTGGGGAGGAAAGAAAGGTGCAAAGGGCTGGCAGCCTGGTCACAAATGTGGTCCTGCAGTGGCTTAGCCAGGAGGAACATTGGTCCTGGCTGAGCGTGGGACCCCAAGCTTAGAGTAGGGACCACGAGGTTCCTTCTCCCAGCTGAGGTCTGGGCCACCTCTGCCCTCCGATCCTGGCCAAGGCCAGATGGCTTTCCCTTTGGGGCTCAGCCTCCCTCTGTCAGATGGGCATGCTGGCTCCCCTTAGGACAGTGGAGATGCCTGGGGAACACAGCTGCCTCCTGGACTCTTGTCCTCGGTGTCGCTGCCTGCCACCCAGCTGGACTCCCAGCCCCCAGTAGTCCGAGAGGCTCGGGGACCCCTGGGTCCTAGTCGAGGACAGGAGGAGGCGTCCCGGCAGTCCTCTCTGGCCTTGCTCTGTTAAGGCGAACTGCCCGATTCCCAGCTTTCTGGGTGAGTGCCCGAGGGCATTAAGGAAGGGAGAAGAGGTCATAAAGGGTGTAAGAGTTGACATAATGCTATGAGCGTAAACGAAACTACCAATTCAAATATGAAAGACATGTGTGGGTGGGGGAGGGGAGGCACCAAGAACTATGTGCACGCATCTGTCTGACACCCTACACCCCAACTAAAGAAAAAACAAATCCACGATTCCCTGGCCTGTGACCATCCCACCCCGTGGCCCTACCTGAGTCTGGGCCCTTGGGCTTGGCGAGGCCCCCTCCCTCCCTGCATGAAGCCCGTAACAGAAGTTGACCCACCATGTTCAGGTGCTCTGTTGACACTCCCCAGCTGCCCTTGGGCTCAGGGACGCAGGCCTGAGACCTTGAGGGCCGTCACCGCCTGTCTGGAACAGAGATTAAGACAAGTGCCACGGAGCCCGCCGCCAGCACAGGGCACAGGCACCATGTGGTCACACAACCCCCGCCCCGTGGCCCCGTGCCAGAGTATGCACCTTGAGTTGGCTTACCCAAGCGAGAGTCTTGGAGAGCTCTCCCTGGCTCGGCCCCGGGATCCCCGTTGCCCAGGGGTGGCGAGGGGCCCTGGCAGGCTGGTCACAGCCAGCTACTGGGCACTAGGCTCCACACAGTAGCGCTGTTACACCTGTGAGCTCCATCTGGAAATAATTAGAGGGCACTGGGCCTCCCCAGAGAGAATAGGTGGACCTGTGTGCGTGAGGTCTTCCCAGTTGATTTGTAGATATGGCGTCCTGGGCTCCCTTGTGCAGCAGGCCCTCATCCCTCTTATGTGGGGAATAATACAAGACCCGACCTGCTCCTGTATGTATGTATGTATGTATGTATGATGTATTTTGGTGGTACTGGGGTTCCTGGAAACCCTTCTACCTCCGGGCTACACTCCCAGACCTGTTTTATATTTTTATTTGGAAACAGGGTCTCTTAAGCAGGCGAGGCTGACTTCGAACCAGAGCGATCCTCCTGTCTTCACCTCCCAAGCGCAGGGATTACAAGCGTGCGCCACCATGCCCAGCTCTGCTCCTTTATTTTGATAAAAGGATGCACCTCTTCCAGGGGCCAGCCCCAGGTCTGCAGGACGAGCACCTCCCTGCCTCTCTGGATGAGGCCCTGCTGCCTGGCCTGGGAAGAGGGCACTCTGCCAGCAGCCACAGCCCAGCTTCCTGGCGTGCACATTTGCATTCAGGAGCTATTGCAGAAGGCTCGTTCTCAGGGCCGTGTTTTACGTCTCCAAATAATCCCGTTGTAATAAACCTAATTCCTGCCAGTACATGAAAACCAGCCTGTGCGCCTGTCACAGCGTCAACCTATGTGACATCTCCTCGCACATTATCAGCCTTGATCAGATTCGCACTCCCAGTACCAACCTGTGATTCTGGCTGCGTCCCTCACATTAACATCTTTTATAATCATTATCTGATGACACTCTGTCACTTTGGAGATGGGTCGCTGCGAGCGGCAGCGACGCCCAGAACGAAGCCCGGCAATCGCTGAAGCCGTTTCTCCTCATTGGGAGCGGTGGACATAATTTTGAGCAGAAATTGAGCTGTATGTATTTAGAAATCAATTGGAAAGAGCTCATCACTCAGCGCTGAGTGCGCGCGCCCACTCCATCCATCCTCTCTGGGGCGGCTCAGTTTGCCCCAGTTATTTCAGAAGGAGCGCGTCCATCGGCTGTGGGGAGCGCGACTGAGTGGGGCCCACTTCAGGAAACGCGGCTCATCTGCCCAGAAGCTGCCCTGCTTGGCTGCCGGCGTGGCTGGGAGGCGCTGTCCCGTCCCGCCCGGGGTCCCGCCGTCTGCAGGCCCGTGCACGGTGGTCTTGGAGTCCCTGTTGCTGCTCCCCGGCCTGTGGCGGCTGCCACTGCTGCGGCTCCTACACTCCCGCCCGCAGCCGGCCTGCATGCTCCCCGGGCGGAGCTGGGGCTGGACCAGCCCTGGCTCCTTACCTGCTCCTCCGTCAGATGCTTCATTCCTCTCCTCCTCAGATCCCAAAGTGCCCAGGTTTCCATCTTGACGATCCTGGGAGGCGCCAGTGTGCTGGCAGTCTCTCCCACCCTGGCTCACTCTACCCCTCGGGGGCACATTGTAGTCATCGGCCAGCACCCCCATCTGCCCACCCATCTCCCTCTAAGGAGATGAATCTAAGGCTCAAAGCAGAAACTTGGCCAGGGTCGCACAGCCAGTACTTGGCTCTGGGAGCGGCGCCCAGGGCAGCCCGGCTCCCCTGAATACCCCAGGGATTCCCTCCTGGCAGCCTATTTGGAAGCCAGCACCGCGATTCTATAAGAAATGGGTTTTTACTAAATGCCCCTTTCAGGGGGCTTGTTTTCCCCGTTTGCTGTGGTGTTTTCCTAAGAAGAAAGGGAAGGGGAGAGAATAGAGCAGCCCTTGAGGGGGGGGGGTGACTTGGCTAATATCTTCAGATCTGCAGCTTTATGTATCAAATTGCACGAGTTCCAAAATAGAGCTTAGCTGGATAGTATTCTGTGCGTTGTGACTGAAATTCTCCTTCTACCAAATGGTGATCTGGCATGAGATGTGTTTGGCTCTTTCTGCTTTGGTTTTGCCAGTAACGGTGCTAATGGAGCACCAGAGGCGCCGGCCGCCGCGTGCTCAGCCTTCCGCTCGCCTGGGAGAGCGGGCCCGCGCCTGGGCCTTCAGGATCCCCAGGGAAGGTCAGAGCCTTGGGCTGTACCCACCCCCCCCCCTGTCTACCTGCTAACACACTCTACTCTCCCACTCTCACTCATCTGCCCATCCATCTAGTCAGTCATACACCCACCCCATCACCCCGTCTGCCCCCTACCCACCTACCCACCTGCTCATCCAGCCACATGCACGCCAAACCACCTACCCATCCACCCATCCATCCATCTACCCATCCATCTAGCCAGTCATACACCTACCTATCCATCCATCCACTCACCCACCCACCTATCCACCCACCCAGCGAGCCATACACCCACCCATCCACACATCCATCCATCTACCCATCCATCCACCCATCCACCCAGCCAGTCATACACCCACCCACCTATACATCCATACATCCATCTACCCATCCATCTGTCTACCCATCTACCCATCCATTCAGCCAGTCATACACCTACCTACCTAGACATCAACCCATCCATCCACCCATCCATCTATCTACCCATCTACCCATCCACCCAGCCAGTCATACACCCACCCACCTATACATCCATCCATCTACCCATCCATCTAGCCAGTCATACACCTACCTACCTACCTATCCATCCGTCCATCCATCCATCCATCCATCTACCCATCCATCTGGCCAGTTGCACACCCACCCACCCATCCACTCACTCATCTGCCCACATTCTCATCCACCCACCATCCCCCTGTTCATCCAGCCATCTGCTCACCGAACCACCAACTAATTTACCCGTGGACTCATTCACCCAGCCATCCACCTGCTCCTCACTCACCAAGCCATCACCTTATCCACCTGTCAACCCACCTGCCCTGAGGGTGACTTCCCTGTGCACAAGTGGAGAGCCACAGAAATCCCCAGAGGCAGGTGCTGGAGGAGTGGAGCCCACCGAGCCCCTAGAAGCCCTGGCTGTCTCCCCAGAGAGGGGAGCCATCCAGGTGGGCAGTCACTTCTGTCCCCATCCCCGCCCCATGAGCATGAGCTCCTTCTCCATGGAAAAGACACAGATATCTACAAACTGGGGGAGACCTAAAAGCAGTGTTTGCCTTTTACGTCCATAAATCTCAGGCCTGAAGTACTTGGCAGTGACCTTAACATCCCTGAAAACAAAAGGAAAGAGTGAGAAGCCCTGCGGCACTGGCGCTTAATTAGTTTTGAGCGGCATCCAGGAATAACCTTGCATTTTAAATATCACCGCCCATGCGCCATCCTGCACCTTCAGTGGAGCGGCAGCCCACCTGTGACATGCTTGCAGAAGCCGGGCGCTGCTGAACGCTGTCTCTCCCAGCAGGCGGCCCTGCCCAGTGCCCCCGGGGACCCTCGTGTTTCCTGGTGGGCACCTGGTGAGCCTTCCTGTGCTGTGCGGGCCAGCTGAGCCGCTGAGGCACAGAGAGTGCTGCCTGAGTCCCGACACCTGCCCGGGATGCTCTCGCAAGGCTGGGAACCAAGAATGAAGAAGCGCAGCCACCTCTGCGCAGAAGAGAAGAGCCTGCACACTCACGGGAAAGTGCTGCTCACGTTCAGACTGCGCTCCTCTGTCTGCTTGGGTCCTGGCCGCTCTCTCCTCCTGGCTGTGCGGGTGGTGGCCTGCAGCCCCGTAGTCTGTGACCCCTAAAGGCGCTCCCCCTGCCCACTCTCCTCTTAGGACAGGTGCTCTGCATGGATGGCATCTGGTGCTTAAAGAGACGGGAGGCCTGACCACTCCTGGACACCAGTGATGGATGCTCAGGACCTCATGCCTGCGGCTTCATCTTTAGAAGAGACCCTACTGAGTCAGGAGGATCTCAGGCTGGAGCCAGGCCCAGCAACTTTGCAAGACCCTGTTTCAGAAATAAAATAAAGAGCTGGAGGTGTAGTTTGGAGGTAGAATGCCCCTGGGCTCAATCCTAGGAACAGAAAAGAAAAAGAGAGGGAGGGAGGGAGGTAAGAAAGGAAGGAAGGATAGAAGGACGAGACTGTGCTGCCCAGCACCCCCAGCCCTGGTCCCGAGCCAGGCCTGCATGCTCCCATTTCATAGTGCGGGGCCTTGCTGCCAGGGCTGCCCACGGCCCTCTGTGGTCCTGCACATTTCTGTGAGCTTGGCTGCCTCTGCCTCCCCACACCTCTCCTCCCAGGGCCCTCTGTCGGGGCTGCCGGGCCCACGCCCAATGAGGAAAGGACCCCGTTCTGGCACAGGCCAAGCATTCGCTGAAGAGTAATAGAGGTGTTCCCCCACCCAGCCTGTCGGCCCACCAGGCCTGGGTGGCAGCCAGAGGACCCTCCAGGAGCACGGGCCCGCAGCTGCTGGGGTGCACATCTTGTACATGCAAGCGCTGGCCGGAGGTGGAGAGCTTTGCAGGAACAGCTCAGGGAAGCTCTCGGATCCTCTGACTCTTCTCCCCGTGTCTGAGCAGCTTGTGTGGCTGGCATGTAGCCCCACTGGTCTGTGTGGTGAGAGAGCCGGAATCATTGATGACCCTCCAGCACTGTCTCCTGCAATCAGGGCAAAGCCTCTTGATTACAGCTGCTAGGTAGAATTGATGGGGAGACAGCCTAAGTGACATGAAAAGTCCGTGAGACTTTGTTCCTGCTGATGGAAGATCCGGGCCCAGGGTTCTTTGGGGCGCCCCCGCAGCGGGGTGAACTGTTCTCTTTAATGGGTCTCCACAGTGCCTCTTAATCTCCACCTAGGGCAGCCAGCACCTATCCCCGTAATCATTCAGAGGTAATCGAATTGGATTACCTTTCAGACAGGGCTATAGGAAGTGATTTAGACCTGCTCTCTAACAGGCGGTGAAGTGTTTCTTCTGAGACCTGGCCGTGACTCAGTGGGCCATTCTGGATCTGGCCAGGGGAGGGCTTTGCATGCTGGGAAGGCTGGAGGTGGCCTATTCTGTGGGGTGTGGAGCTGGGCAGGGGCCTCCTGCAGGCCCATCTCTGCTGCTGGGCAGTTACAGAGAGCGCTCTGCTCACTGGCCAAGTGCTGGGGTGAGGTGAGGCCGTCTGCTCACCTGGAGGCCAGCAGCTTTGGGAGGGCATCCTTCCTTCCTTCCTTCCTTCCTTCCTTCATTCATTCACTCATTCATTCATTCATTTACTCAAAAACACTACAGGGAGCCGGGTGTGGGGACGCACGCTTGTAATCCCAGCATTTGGGAGGCTGAGACAGGAGGATCAAGGTTTGCTAGGGGGCTGGGAGGGCAGCCTCAGCTACTTAGTGAAGCCCTTTGAAACTTAATGAGACCCTGTTTCAAAATAAAGAATAAAAAATAGGAGTGGGGGTATGGCTCTATTTTTGGCTTGGAGGTAGAATGCCCCTGGGTTCCATCCCCAGTCCACACACACTTACACACACACACACACAAAAAAATACAAAACAAAACATAAAGAACTACTGGCAGCCACCAGCCAGCCTGTGAAAGTGGCCCCGCCTGGCTGTTTCCCAGGCTGCACGGGAGCTGGACGTATAGGAAAGGAACTGGTTAGAAAGAGGGTCAGAGCAACAGTGGAAGAAAACCAGTTGAGAGAAATGAGTTGGGGGAGGACAGAGCCCCGCATGCATGGGGGCAGCACCCAGACACACGACAGGGCAGGGCCTCTAGCTTGTGGCCTGGCGGCGGCGGGCAAGCCCCTTGGTGCAGATGCAAAGGCCCTCTGGCTCCGTGGGGGCTGGAAGCCACCGGAAATCCAGCTGGCAGTCAGTGTGCTTTTTTTGTACCGGGAACTGCCAACTATAAACAGTGTCGGGGTGAACTGTGCCCTCCCTAAAGTATTTTGTTCTGAAAACCATTCCTGTGACTACTGCTACCTTTTAATAATACATCTACAAGCCTCAAGTGAGCACTTGTTCTTCCTCCATTTTTAATGGTATCCCGTCTGCTGGGCAGGCAGGCAGGCCTGTGGCTGACTGTAGATGACCCTGAGCCGTTGGTTCCGCCATGCGTGCCCTCCACGCCACCTCCCAGGGCTGGCGTGGTGACGTGGGAGCTCGCGTGGAGCCCCCAGCGTTGTAGCAGGGCCGCGCTGTGCAGCCCCCCTCTGTCCTGTCTGCGAGTACCGTGAGTGTTTTCTGTTGTCAGCGGTCCCGTTGCAGGGTGACAGCTGCCTTGGGGGTGACCTGCAGGACATCTATGGTCTGTCCTTAAGTGCAGGAGTAGCCTGAGCTACAGGCACAGACAGCCCAGGCAAAATGTGACAGCTTCAAAATGCCCAGCAGGGAGTTGTGTCCAGGGGTCACGAGTGAGAAAGCGCCCCAGGGCCAGGTGTGGGCCCACGGTCATGAAGAGTTGACTCAAGGCCCACGGGCCAGGCTGGGCTGGTGAGGCCTGGCCTGAGGAAGGAGAGTGAGTCGCTGAGGGGCTGGCTTGCAGCCGGCAGCCCTGCCAGCTCTGCTGCTTCCCAGGCTGGTGGGATCATCAGGGAAGAGGCTCCTGAAGGAGCCCTCAGGAGCTGGGGCCAACGGCAAAGCCAGGAAGGAAACTGGTCTGAACTGTAAAGCATCACGGAACACAACAGAGGCAGAGGGACCCCAGCCCTGGGTGCCCCTCACCTGGCCAGGTGGGATTCCCCAGGAAGCCCCGTCCTCAAGGCAAGAGCCCGCCATCACCACGACCTTCCGCTGGACACCTACCTTGAAAAGGGAACTCCCGGCCCAGGAGACCTTTGCAGAACAGCTGAGATTGAAAACAAACGCAGGCACAGAGACCACATGGCAGAAGAAAAGAACAGTTGGGTTAAGAAACAGAAGTCTCATCAAGAAGGATGTTTGAGACAACTTGGTGATCCTGGTTGGGAGATAAACGCCCCCTCGGAGCAGCGAGAGGCCTCGGGTGGGAGCCAGGTCCCCGGCGAGCACTCCACCACCACGCAGGGCGCTGGGCCCTGAGCGGATCCTGGCAGGGAGCCCTCCCTCAGGGCCGCGGGGCCGACCCTGCCCGGCCTCCCCTCCCCTGGCACCCCTTCCGTGGCAGCTGCTGCATTATGTGTGGCCCCCGTGCCAGTCCTTGGGACGCAAGCAGGAGCAGGTAGAGCCTGAGGTCGTGTTTGTCACTGGCCTGACCCCCGCTGTCCACAGGACTACAGGCAGAGCTGCCAGTGTGGGAGGTGTGTCCAGCGACCTGTCCGTGAGCTGGTGGGGACAGACTCTGGCCCTTGCGCCAGGAAACTCAGAAGGTTCTGGAGCCTGGCTGGTGGTTGCCGCCCTGACCTTGTGGGTGCAGAATCCGCAGGAGCATGCACATCAGCGCCACGGCCTGGAGGGCAGCCTCCGTCCATTCCCTCAAATGCTTCTCCACAAGTCCTAAAAATAGGACCTTAATTAGACATTTAGCAGAATGCCATGCAGTATTTATCTCCACACTTGGCTCGTTCACTCCTCAGAAGAAAGGCCCCCGCGTGCCCGCGCGGTGCCCACTCGCAGGCTGGCTGGCTCTGCAGGCAGCGGGCGGACCTAGGGTCGCCTCCCGTGGCCAGCTCCCTGGCTCACTCACTCCACACATGGGCTGGGCCAGCAGGAAGGCCACCGCCCCAGGAGCTCACAGAGGCCAGAATGAAGGCAGGGATGCAATTGCCCACCGTGTCGAGTCCAGGAGGAAAGTTCCAGAAGGGCTGACCCTGGTGCTGGGGCTGCTGAGAAGCTGTGCACGGCTGACGTTCATTGGCTGTCTAGACATTCATGCCTTTGAGCATCTAGTGACTTCCTGACAAGCGTTCCTGACAGTGTGACTTGCTTATGGTGGCCCCTGGGTGATGGCAATCTCCAAGTAAAAGGTCCGGCCCCACTGTCCACTCTGTGCTGCAGGTGACCATATGGACTGGGCCCTCAGGGCAGCGCACAGCAGGTGGGCCTGGGAGAGCATCTCTGGTCTGTTCTCTCCCCGTGAAGTAATGCCAGGTTCCTTGAAGCCTGTTCTTAGAGTAGACAAGGAAAGGCAAGCAAAGGGCCTCAGAGTTTATGCCCTGGCTGCCCCTGAGGCCAGCAGGCAGCTCCCAGCCCCGTCACTGCCCAGACAAGGCAGGAGATGGGCACTCCTGTCTTGATTCAGGTGGGCGCAGGAATCTGGGCTCCTCTGGCATGGCGCTCTGGCAGGTCAGCCAGAGACTCTGTGTTTGCGGTCCATGTTCCCCAGGTGGCCCGGGCCCTGCCTCTGGGCACGCACTGGCCTGGAAGCCCAACTTCCCAGACCTCAGCCATGCCAGGTGCCTTCTCAGTGGGCAGCAGGGAAAGCAGCCTGAGAACACACTTCCACTCAGGAAGGTTCATCCTTAAAATGTGTTACAAGGAAAAGCCTGTCTTGCTGGTGACTCTGATGGCAGCTCTGCAGGAAGTCAGGATCCTGGCCTGGGTGTTGGCCTTAAGAGTCTGGTTGGTTGTTGGCCCTCTCTGGTGGCTCCTCCCCTGGGGCGGGGCCTCGGGGCCAAGAGGAGTGTTTTCAGATGGGCTTCTTCCCCTCTTCCCCTGGCGCTTGTTTTAGCTCCAGGAGCGCTGCCGGGCTCCCTCCTGCTCTGGGGTTCCAGCAGAGTACCGAGCAAGCCAGGGCGGAGCGCTGCGCAGGCCCGTCAACCCGTCACCTCGGAGGGGAAGGGGAAGGGCAGTGTCGCCCCCAGCTGGCCCTGTCCTCCGCCCTGATTCTTTGCCTGGGTGGGTCTGAGGATCCACTCCCTGACAAGGTCGCCATGTGGGGTCCTCAGCGCTGGACTGCAAGCTCACGAGTTTGCGTAGACGTGGGTGTGTGTGGATGTGGGGGCGGGAACAGGTGTGGAGCCGTGGCGCCCGGCCTCCCTGGGCCCTGGCTCTGCCTCCAGCCTCCACTCCCTCTCCATGTTATTGAGGAGCAAACGGGCCAAGGCTGTCCAGCACTCCCCACCAGCCACCCTGTTCTCTCTGCCCGCGAGGGCCGCTCTCAGCCCCTGCCCAGGCCCGGCCGCCATGCCAGGCGACCCTGGGTCTACAGAACGACCTGCCTCCCCTCGGAGCCATTTCTCAGCATCCCACTGCCAGCTGGCTGTCTCTCGGCCCTTAGCCACAGCCTCCAGCTGCCCCTTGCCCGACACTCTGATCCCCAGAAACCTATGACATCACTACTATCTGGCCAGTTTCCTTTCATCCTCAGCTTTGAGGCCCTGGGACAGCCCATCAAGGCGCTGTGAGCTGATCGCCTGGCTAAGGAGACGAAAGGTCACCCCGCCCATGGAGCAGACTTCTAGCGGGAAGCAGATGAGCGCAAAACAGTCCGTAAATGTACAACTTGTCCCCTGTTCTGAAAGCGACAAAGAGGCTGCCGGGAGCAGCTGGGGCAGGCTGGGAGGTTCTCTGCGTTCTCTATCTTGCTACTGAAAGTCTTGGAAGTCTTACATTTCAGGCTATAATTTTCTCATTTGGAATATTCATTTGAGTCTTTGAGTAGAACCTCCGTTTCCCTGCTGACCCAACTCTTCAGCACCGAGGCACGGTCTCCCCGCGCCCCTTGGCTCTCGGGCCGCACGCCGCGTCGGCCACGCCTGGGCTGTTTCCTGGTGGTGTCTGCCCATAACTTCTCCCCTTGGCAGGGTGACGTATTTCTGATCTTCTGAATTCCTAATGGTTTGTTATTGTACCCTGGGTATTGTGGCTAATATGTTGTCACTACTCTAGGCTCTGCTATCCTGCTCTGATAATTTCTGATAATTATTGTTTATTCTGCTAAAATCCAATCACTCGTTGTCTATTAATCTTGCTAGAGATGAATGACCTACTCGTGGTCTTTCTTCTAAGGGAAATAAACTCTTAGAGCGCAGAACTATCTTGCGCATAGTGCTCCTTAGTACTTGGGAAGGAGGAGCGGGACGGCTGGGAAGAGATCCCCAAGGTGACACTTAAGTCCCAAGGGAGCCTAAAGAATGGGTCCTGTGCTCAGCAGCAGGAGGTGTCCCAGGCCTGAGCAGGATTTCTTTTGCTTTCTCCTTTTTTCCTCTTTGCAGTACTAGGGTTGGAACCCAGGGCCTGGTGGGTGCCAGGCTGTCAGTCTGCCAGCAAGCCACACCAGCCCTAGTGTGAGTCCCTCAGGGGGGGAGGGAGCACAGGTGGGGAGCACTAAGGGAGCACAGGTGGGGAGCCCTGGGGGAGCCCGCCCTGGGAGCTTGGCTCCATCTGTCCCTATCATAAGGACTCATTAGCTGCCTTTCAGAGTGGGGCAACATGGTCTGACTTTGTTTTGAGGAGGAAGTGTGTTCCTGCTTGTGCGGGTCGTGGTTTACTTGGGTGGGGTAGGACTAGAAGCTGAGGGAGGCCAGGTCACCCTGCTGAGGGTGAGGATGGAGGGCGGTGTAAGTGTGGGAAAACTGCCACCAGATGGAGTCTGGAGAGCGCACCAGCAGGTGCAGAGGTGGCTGGACATAGGGGCATGGCCTCCTGTGCCATTTCCACCTGCCCACCGAGTGCTGAGGGTGCCAGGCAGGCCTTGAGGGGGCATGGAGGGAGGAGTTGCCGTGGCATGGGGCAGAAGGAGATGAGCTTGGGAGGAGTGGCAGGCAGGGCCAGGGGCTCGAGATGGCGAGGAAAAATGGGGCTGGGCGGTGCCTGTGGGTGCAGTGCAGGCCAGAGCGAGGATGTGGGCTGCAGGAGGTTCCAGGACCCCCAGCCGACATCGCCTGTGCCTGTGCAGAGCCAGTGGGCAGTGCTGGCCCCCCGGGACCCTTAGGGAGCTAGGGTCTTGCCCGGTGCCCTGTGCGCCATCCCTGTGGCCTGCCTGTGTGGTGCCCAGAGCTGTTGGGGACCAGGGTGCTGCTCTTCCTGCCCTGCTCTGTGCCCCCAACCCCATGGCTCCTCGGAGCTTTGGAGCTGGGGTGGCCTCGCGGCCTCTGGCCTTCTGAGTGCACCCACTGGGAACATGGCGCAGGCTGGCGAGTCTGCCACCTTGTAGATAAGCTGGGGAAGCGTGTCCTTCCAGAGGGGAGGGACGATACAGCCTGCGTCTGCAGCCCGGCACCACAAGGCAGGGCGGCTACTCGGGATGAAACAGACTCTAATCTCCCTGTGAGGATTTGAAACACTCTACATGCCGATCAAAGTCTTTCAGCTGCGCCCAGACTTGAAAGGGTTGAAAGCCGGCGTGGTGGGGTGCTCCGCACAAGCCCGGGTCTTCACTTAAAGAGGTGGTTCCTCTTCTGGAAAAAATACAAAATTAATTACAAGGACAGTGATGTTCCTGCACCATCAGGGCTCCTCAGAAGACTGATCTGTTGAGACGTCGCCTCCTGTTTCGCCCTCCGAGGGCTGCCAGGCTGCGAGCTGGCCAGCTCCCGCGGCCGCCACCCAGCACCAGCGCCTGTCACTGTCCTTCTATTTTTAGCCCTGGTTTGGTCCAGAACTTGACAAGATTTTCAAACTAATAACTGGATTGTCAAAGAAATCAACTGTCAAAGCTGTACTCTGGACTCAGGGGATAGACAGGCAGGCAGGAAGCAGCCTCAGGCCACTGCCTTCATGGACCTGGCCCTGTCGGGGCAAGTGGGTCCACAAGGCCACACAGCTCTCCCTGGAACCAGCGAACGCCCCTGAGGGATCACAGAGCAGCTCCAAGAAGTCTCTCTCTTTGGGCACCAAGATTGCTCCCCTGGGTTACTGAGTTCTAGTGGGACCAAGGCCCCCTTTGGGTGGGTTCAGACTCCCACAGCTGAGTGCCCACCTGGGAGGGTGCCTCCAGGCCCTCTGAACCTCACATCCTTATCTAAGTGACTGCCAGGTTGGGGGCCCTTCTTCTGGGGACACCGTGCCCCCTGCTCCCCAGAGCCCGTGTGTCTCCCGAGGACCCGCAGATGACACGGGCCTCCCTGCCCTACGCACACGGCCCTGCAGCACCTCCAGTGGTCAGGATCTCCAGCCAAACCAAACATCAGAACAGGAAGAAGAGTTAATTAAACCAATTAACTGTGCCGCCTGCCTGTGCGCTGGCACGGAGACGCCTCCTCCATCCTGCTCACTTAGGGAAGAAAACGAGAGGAGGTGAGCGAGCCCTGTTAGCTCCGTCCTGATAATCCCTTCATCCTCGCGTGTTGGCAATTTGTAAACGTCTGACTTGAGTGACTTGAAAGCAGACCTCAGCATGCCCGCCACCAGGAGTGCCCCGCCGACACCCTTTCCTGGGGGAGCCTTCCAGGCCAGGAGGGCCACTGCGAGGGGTGTGCAGTGGCCCCTGCAGTGCACATCTGCCGCACGTCCTGTCTGATAAAAGTGAACGATACGTATGGATGGACCGACCATATACGGACAGTGTTCCCATCATCATTCTTACTGCCATAATCAGAAACAGTTGACCACACAAGTTAGAGAAAGATTTATTTGCTCACAATTCTGGAGATTTCAGAGGTTCAGTCCATGTCAGGCCAGGTCTGTGGAGCTCAGGGCATGGCCATAGGAGGTAGAGAAAGGGAGATAACAAGGGCTCCTGTCTCACATTATGGGTACCAGAAGCCAGGGAGAGAACAAGGGAGGAGGGGCCTTATATAACCCAAGGCCATGCCCCCTGGGGCCCTCCTTGGCAACCAAGCTCTGCCTTCAACATGGCTTCTTGGTTTCCGTGAGGGCTGAGGGTTCATTCTAAATCCAAACCCTTACAGACAGTGTTCTCACCAGGACCCCCAACCCCTCCTGCATCGTGCTTGGTGCCCTAGCACCATGGGATGACAGGTGATATCACATTTGTTAAGTACAGCTCCCCCTCCCTTCAGCCCGTACCTCCTCTGCCGTCCACCCCTCCTGGAGAGACTTAAGGCCACCCTGTGGAGAAGCTGGTCACAGCTGCCCACTCAGCAGTAGAGGCCCGGTCTCACGTGCACACTTGAGGCTTTGGGGGAGGCCACAAATGGTTTGCCCGTCTGACCACAGCCAGGCTCCCGGCTTCTGCGATGGAGGAGCCAATCCTGCCTCGGGGTGAGGCTGGGCCTTACGGCACTGTGACAGAGTGCAGGAGGCAAGGCCATCGCCTGTGTCCAGGCAGGGCCATCGTGGAAGGCCCTGCGCCGAGCTTTCCAGAGGGACTGGCAGAGCGCGAGGGTTGAACAGGGACCACACGGCAGGCCCATGACCAAGCAGCTACAGAGAGCAAAGCTCTGGCCCAACGTGGAGCCACCATCTCCACCCTCTGCTTCCTTCTGTAGTTCCTGATCCAGTGTGTCCCGCCTGGCGTCCAGCGGGTCTCAGTCACACCGTGGCACGTGCCATGAGAACAGCTCTAGTGCGCAGGTCCACTTCACACCGACTCGGGGCCAAGTGATTGTATCTGCCTGGGGGGAGGGGACAGTTCAACTTGTTTGTGGGAAGAGGTGTATGCTTGCGGCTCTGTGTTGGAGCCCATGGCCTGGCGGGCAGCGTCCTCTCCAGACGGATGGTCCTAGGTCCGTTGCCCGCACTACAGGGTCACGGGGCTGTCGGAGGTTTAGGGGGGCTCTGAACATGAGCACACTTTTCAGAGCATGGCCGGACCCCCCACCAACCCCTGCAGGCACTTCTCCCGGGCTCCAGGGCCACAGACGCCCCTGCTGTAAGGTGGGCGATGTATGGGGCAGGCAGGGTTTGGGGAGACAGCGGCCTTTTCCTTTTTTCATGCATTCAGCATTTCATGCCCCAATCAATTCTTTGGAAACATCTTAGATTTAATACAGTTCCTCTTGCAACCAAGGCTGGGAATTGAAGAGCTAGTCCCAGCGGCTAGAGGACTCCTGTTTTTTCCTGGCAGCCTCTCAGGAGTGGCAGGCGTGGTGTGGGCACACTGGTGTGGCGGCTGCCTGCCGCAGAATCCCGCCCCCAGCTAGGTCACTGCCTGAGACAGTGTTTCCTTCTCGGGAACATCTGTGGTGTCCGGGTATCACAGCAGGTGAGCGGGATACTCGCCGCCGTCCTTTGGACATTCTGCTCAGTAAGAGTTTGATTTCCTATTAAACCTGTTTGCTAAATGATTTAGCATTTTCCATGGATAGGAATTTATTCAGTAACAACTTATTTATTTATTCGGCAACAAGCATTGCTTCTGTGGCTACTGTTACTGCTCTGATGATTACTGCCACTGCTGATAACAATCGCGACCATAACCGAATGCTGGGTGCCAGTGACGCGTGCAGCGTCCCTGGAGGGGGTCCCGCCACCGCCCCACTTGACAGATGACAGACGGAGAAGTGAGAGGCAGGAGGCCCCCCAGGGCGCACGCTGATAAACACCAGCTGGGCCTGGAGCCCGGCCTCTCCCTCCTGGTGAGCGTGGGCTCCGCGGCCTACGCTGCTCGCTTCTGCGGTGCTCGCTGACCACCACCCGGTGCCACCTGCCTGTGTGGGGGACACGGGCACACCGGCCTGACCAGGCCGCAGGGGAGGCAGGCCACCGTGCGGCAGAGCTGGGACTCGGGTACTGGCGTCTGATCCCGTGGCCTTTCTACCCACCTCGTGTAACCCACAGAGTGGGCCAACCAAGCAGGACCCTAGATCCAGAGAAGGGTCTCAGGGCTGTCAGGGACGCACGCTTCTGAATCCCAAGGACACAGGTAGGCCGCCATTTTATCCTTCACAGAACGGTCGGTGAGGCAACCATATGGTACAGATGGCGCCATGGCTCATTTTGCTGTTTGGGAAAATAAAATCCTTTTGGCAGGCACCAGCCAAGGCCGTAAGCATTTGCTCTTTGACATCAGAAGCCTCAGCCAGGTGTGGTAAGTTAGTTAGTGAGACCCTGTTTCAGAATAGAAGACAAAATGGGGTGGGAGCGTAGCTCAGAGCTAGAGTGCCCTGGGCTCTACACCCAGTACCACGAGAAGAATTTTTAAAAATAACATTAGAAGCTGGGCACAGTGGCACACACCTGTCATCCCAGTCATTAGGATCTCAGGTTCGCGTCCAGCTTTTACCAAAACCCTGAGCAATTTAGTGAGACCCTGTTTCAGAATAAAATGTAGCTGGGGGCATAGCTCAGTGGTAGAATGCTCGTGGGTTTAGTACCCAGTACTCAAATAAATAAACAAACAAACTTGACATTAGCCCAGGGACAATGTCTGTCTGACAGACAACTACTGTACCTCAGCTCACAAGAGCAGACTGTTAGGAACAGTGGGCCTGGGGGCTTGGCTCCGCCCTGCAGCCCACAAAGCCCCTGTCCCTGTTGGGGGGTGAATCTGGGCTCCACTCTGCTGTCAGAGTTGGGGAGCGTACCTGCCTCCAGCGGCCCCCAGTGGGAGCTGACAGGTAGAAACGGAAGGCGCCTCCCTTCCTGCTCTCCTGATGAGGTGGGCAGGTGTCCAGGGTACGGCCCAGACACACATGGAGGACCCTGTGGCCCCGGCCTGGCTCTCGGCTTGGGCTCCAGGACATGCTGTTGGGACTGGTTCCATAGCTTTGACCCCCACCGACCACAAACCCTTTTGTGTGGAGTGTAAGAATTTCTGGAACAGAGGCCGATGGCAAAGGGCAGGGGCCTGGCACTCCTGTGCGGCTCCACCGGGCGGCCATCCCAGGGCGAGGGGAGGAGGGCTCGCCCAGACCAACGCCTCCTTCCTTTGTTTCCACATCACTGTTGTGAGCCGAACCCTCTAGTCTTGACACCACCGAGGTGATCAGAGCGTGGCGCAAAACCATGATCAAGGGCGCCAGCGCGTCCTCCGTGTTCGCGTTCGGGACGGGCTCCCAGGCGGCCTCCGTCCAGCCCCTCCGGGCCGCGCAGTGCAGTGGCGCCCGGGCCGAGCGCACGAGCTCGTGAGTTATGGGCCCGCACCCGCATGACGTGGATAATGCAGAACAGCCCGGGCTAATAAATGTGGCGTGTTTCCCAGATAGGAGACACGGCTGCCTGGTGCATAAATAAGACAAGGCTTTTTAAAGAAGAAATCTGTATTTAAGGCCCTGTTTGTCTGTGTTCTTTGCTGCCGTAAAGGTCACCCGGATAGATTTTTCCTTCCTTAGCATTGCAGGCTGAGGCTCTGGGCATTTCTATTCTCCCTCCATCCAGCGAACCTGGGGACTAAATTAGATTCTGGAATTGAGTGTGCACCAGAGTCGGTAAGTTACCGTAATGGGAGGGTATTGCTTCTCACCTTGCAAGTAGCGAGGTCATGATAATATGAAGCGAAGTGGATTAAAAATAAAACCAAAGGTATTTATTTATGACCTGCTCAGAATTGGATTGGCATCCGTGTAAGTTGCATCTAATAGTGAAAGACAGCAGATTGATGTTGATGGGTCCCTGAGGACATATTGCCAGTGAAATTTGCTCCGTGAATTCAATTTAAAGGCCCGCAGAAAGTATCCAGAATGCAAAGGGAATACGCACGGGGGAGGGCGGGGCCCCGCGTCAGCAACGTGATCATTAGAGGAGACTCCAGTGTGTGACTCCCACGGAGGGACAGTGGGATGGATGCTGGGTGACCGCGAGGACAGTTGCCCTGCACAGCTGGGTCCCAGCCCGGGATGCTGGCTCCAGAGCCCATATCCTGAACGCCACAGTGGCCAGGCCCTGTGCAGGATAGCTTGGCTCTACCCCTGAGAGAGTGTGGTCCCCAGTCCATAGCTGAGGGGAAGTGAGGCTCAAGGAACCTGGGCTGGCCGAACAGGGACCAGCCGGCTCCCGCGGGACCTCTCCATGTGTGCTGGAGTGACCACAGCTGGACACCGAGCCTTGCTGCTGTCCCTTCCCAATTGGGCAGCCTGAGCCAGCAGCCCTGCATCAGCAGGGGGCAGGAGGGGCAGTGCCAGAGCCCTGGGGCCAGGGACTTTCATCCGGCTTCTGGATGGGAATGGAGGTATGGGGCAGGCAGCCCACCGCTAGACCCCGGGACCCAGGCCATCAGGGCAGGCGGGCTCTGGCTTCATGAGCAGGAACCTGGCCCTGGCCCAGCCCTGACCCACTGCCTCATTCCCCATTCTTCTTCTGAGACCCCAGCCCAGAAAGCTGTCCTCCATGTGGCCCCCAGGGTACCACTCCTGCAAACCCCTCCCTGGCCTGGGCAAGGTGGCCAGAGGCCCTGGGCATGGCTGAGGTCTGCCGGGAGGGGAGGGCGCCTGTGGGTGCAGGGCGGTAGTGCCCCTGCCGTGGGCTTCCTTCCCAGCACGGGCCAGCGTGGCAGCAAGGTGGCTGTCTTGCCAGTGTCTTTGCTGGCTTCTAACCTCTGCGTACTGGACATGTTCCCTTATTTGTCCCGTAGGGGGTGGCTCAATGTCCCCACAGCCCACCCAGGCTGAGATACAGCCCCACTGCAGGCCTGTGCAGCTGGGTGGAGCACAGTAGATTAAAGGGGGCTGCAGCAGGGGAGCCCCAAGACAGCTCTTCACCAGAAACTAGAGGAGAAGTGTGTGGCTGTGACGGGGACTGTCCAGAGAGTGCCCACAAAACCCGTGTGCAGTCAGTGTGTCCAGAGAGACCCGTGTGTCCAGAGAGACCCATTGCAGACAGTATGTACAGAGAACCCATGTGTATTCAGTGTGTCCAGAGGACCCATGTGCATTCAGTGTGTCCAGAGAGCTACCTGTGTACATTCAGTGTATTTAGAGAACCCGTGTACAGTCAGTGTGTCCAGAGAGACACCTGTGTCCAGAGACACCTGTGTGCAGTGTGTCCAGAGAGTGACCACAAAACTCGTGTGCAGTCAGTGTGTCAAGAGACACCCATGTGCAGACAGTGTGTCCAGAGAGACCCATGTGCAGTGTGTCCAGAGAGACCCATTGTCCATAGAGACCCATGTGCATTCAGTGTATTCAGAGAACCCATGTGCATTTAGTATGTCCAGAGGACCCATGTGCATTCAATGTGTCCAGAGAGACCCGTGTTCACAGAGACCTGTGTGTGGTCAGTGTGCCCATGTGCCCTGCGTGCGCATGCCTGGTGCTGGTTGTGCTGCTTGTCCCCATGTGTGTCTTTGCCCAGCTTTGCAGAGAGGGCATTTGCCTCGGGGTGATGCCCTTGGGCCCCACTGGGCTCGCTGCCTTCTGCACAGGCAGCTGTGGAGGGTGGGGGTACTGTGTTTGCTCCTGGCTCTGGGGGGCCCAAGCTGACTCAGCCATGACCCTGCATATGCACGCATCAGCTGCTGGCTGTGCTGGGGCCGGGGAGTTGTGTGCCGAGGTGGCGCGGGCAGCCTTGGGGGCAGGAAGGGTCTAGGCCCTGAAGCCACGTCTGTCCACAGAGACACTGATGCCTCCCCCCTTTCACCCTGGGAGCATCGCAGGAATCAGGTGACTGGGTCTCTGGCCAATGGCACTCAGAAGCCCATCAGTGTCAAACTTGGAGCCTCCAGGGGCCTGGGGACCCCACCTGGGCGAGGGGGGGCTGCTGGAGTGGACGGTGGGTGTGGAGGGTGGCTCCTCAGGCCCCAGCCCGCAGCCCCATGGCCCCGCCTCTGACCTGCCTGTCTCTCTCCGCAGGAGCTACTGCTCTTCCTCCAGAACCTGCCCACGGCCCGCTGGGACGACGAGGACGTCAGCCTGCTGCTGGCTGAGGCCTACCGCCTCAAGTTTGCCTTCGCAGATGCCCCGAATCACTACAAGAAGTGAGCCTGGGGCCTTGCCATCGGGCGGGCTCTCCTCGCCTGGCCAGCTGCCGGCCCCTCTGAGCCAGTCCTGGCCAAGCGCCGCCCTGCAGGGTCACCCCACCCTGCGGGCCACTTGCCAGGAAGGGCCTGGCTCAGTCTGGGGCTGGGGGACGAAGAGCCACTAGTTTTGAGATACCAAAGAGAGCCGGGGAGGGTCCCGACTTTGGGGGCCAGGGCAGGTCAGGTGCCCCCTTGCCCTGTCCCTGGAGTGTCCTTGCCAAATGCCCACCTCCTGGAAGCCAGCTGGGAGCCGAGAGGTGGCACAGCCATCTCTGACCTGCTTTGAAATGCAAAAGCTCTATCCTGTCGAGTGGAGAGAATAAAATAGACACCAAATTCTGCGCGGGCGTTGCGGCCGGCTGGGATCCGAGATGCAGGGCTTCTCCCGGGCCGCCTGGGCCTGGCAGCCCCTTTCTGGGGTGTTTTCCTTCTTGATTTGATCTTGGCTAGAAGCCAGTCAGGAACTAGATCCCAGGGTGCAGGCTGTGGCACGGGAGGCAGGCCATGTGTGGGGTCTCTCTCGATTGCCTTACTTTCTAATCTTTAAAGAGAGAAGTCCCCGCTCCCGGCCCTTGGAGGTGCCTGTCAGATGCCCACCGTGTGCAGGGCTGTCCTGGGAGCCCAAGAGGCGCACCCAAGGCCCTGCTGGGCTGCACACAGGTGGGGCGGGCTGCGGCCCCCTCCCTGCCTGGCTCAGTCACCGAGAGACGCTCCTCCAGGACTCTCCAGGGCAGGGCAGCCTCGTCGCCCCTCCTGGCGGCCCAGTGAGCTACACACGATTGCTTCCGTGGCGATGGCTCAGGCTCTCAGGACTGGCCTCGCACACATGCCCCGAGGGTCACAGGCTGTGCGGCCCTCGGCGGCGTGGACATCCCGGGGCCACTGGGCTGCACGTGGAGCCTCAGCGCGGCCTCCCTGACCCTGAGCCGGGACAGGTCCTGTCCTCTGCCCCCGCGGCGGCCACCTCGCAGACCCTGCCCCTCCTCCCGGAGCAGCCATGCCCCGCAGGCCGGCCGTGGGTACGGGGACGTGTGTGCTGTGCGCGCCTTCCTGCCTGTATTAAAATCACCTTGGCTCGTTACATACAAAGTGGAATCTCGCACACAATCTGTGCAAATGTCACGTGCTCCCAAGTCAGTGGAGGGCGTGTGCCCTAGACCAGATGGGGCCGCTGCCACCCAGGACCAGGGCTTTCTTCCGGACCAGCTTTCTTCCAGTGGCCCTGCTTTTTGGCGGGGGTGGGAGGGTGTCCAGCTACAGGGCAGGCCGCCGCTGTGCCTCTGCGTGCAGAAGCCCGCACCGCTGAGCCAAGATCCTCCCGCCAACTCCCCCTTCTGTAGCTCAGTCAAGATGTCGGGCGCCCAAATGATCTGCCCTCGACACGGTTCACTTTTCCAAGGGGAAGGACCTATGAAATTAAGTCCCACGTGCATTTCCTGGGTGCAGATGCTAGGCTGGCTGGAAGGGTGGTGTGGTGGGCCTGGGCCTGGCCAGGTGCCCTCAGCTGTTCAGGATGTGTGTCTGCAGTACAGTGTGTGGAACGTGGAATAAAGATGCACACTGCAGCCGTGGCCCTGGCTCGTGATTCCAGGGCTCACTGCCCAGGGAGCTGGGCGCCAGCTAAGGGGCCACGCAGAGCCCTGCAAGCCAGGCCCCGCCCCAGGCAGGACAGCACCCTGGTCCTCGACACCGCGGGGCCTCAGGGGAGGAGGGCGCGCTTGAGCAGGTGCATGGGGAGCCGTGCCTGGTAGCAGGCAGGGCTCCCCCTGGGATCTGAGCCCCCAAAGCCCAGAACCTGCCCTGTGGGGACCTGGAGCTGGTACAGTGGCCATCAGGACCCAGACCACTGGCTCAGGCAACCTTCTGTTCAGCTCTGCTTAAGTTGGCCACCCTGTCTTGTCACATCTATCAAGCATCTGCTTTGTAAAATGCCTGTTTCAAGGACCCAGGACACAGCCTGCCTTTAGTCCTGTGGGGAACACACACACACACACACACACACACACACACACACACACACACCCCTGCATCACTGAACACAGCCCTGCCAAGCCCTGGCTTCCTGCCCATGCCTCCCTCTCTGGGTGCCCATGTCCGCACCTCACACGTGGGCTCTCCCCCCCCATGGCAGCTCTGACCACCTCCTCACTGCAGGCCACCTGGGCCCAGCTGTGGTCCTCGCCTCGGGGGTGGGCCGGTGGCCCCACAGGTGGTAGCCCTGTCACCTCTCTAGCCCCCTGACCCAGTGCAGAGCTGAGCCAGCCATGGGAGAGCTGCGCTCCTGGGCTCACAGCACATGGCTGGCCTTGCCGGGGCCCACTGGGGTCCGTGAGATGGGGATTGATTGACCTGCGGTCACCAGGCAAGACTCCAGCTCCGGTTTGAACTCAGCAGTTGCTGCCGGTGCCCCTCATCATGTGGTTTGCTGCTAAAGCCCAGCCAGAGGCCCTCACTCCCTGTGCTTGGGACATTCTGTGAGCACTCAGACCCTGGCTAGCAGCTACGCTGGGAGCGGCCAGGTCTCCTGGGCGTCTTGGTGCCTTGTGCTTTAGAAAGGACTAACAGGTGCGAGGGCTGGGGGTGGATCTGAGCAGACCACTCCATGTGGGGTGGGGGACAAGCCTCAGAAGGCCGGTCTCACTGCACGGAGCCTATCCTCTGGTGTCGCCAGCCCTGAGCTGCAGCTCCATACCAGCCCCAAGTCTGCTCTTTGAGGTTCAGGGGAGCTTACCGGTGACAGACCTCCTGAGGAGTGGTCCTCCCCAAGCCTCCTGCCCCACCGTGCTGCTCCCTCTCTGTCACCCCCAGCCGCTGGATTCCCCCAGTGCCACACTTAGCCCCGTGGGGTTGGCTGCTCAGATCTGCTCCTCTTTTTTCTTGAGGTACTAGGGATGGAACCCAGGGGCATTCTGCCTCCGAGTGACACCCCAGCCCTATTTTTTTATTCTTTATTTTGAAACAGGGTCGCACTGAGTTACAAAGGGCCTCACTGAGTAGCCCAGGCTGGCGGCGAACCGTGATCCTCCGGTCTCAGCCTCCCCAATGCTGGGATGACAAGCGTGCCCACCATGCCCGGCTGGATCTGCCACAGTTTTGAGGCCTTTTTATACCATCCTGAGGCCCCACTGAGGAAGGCCCTCAGCAAGGGATGGCAGAGTGGAGAAAGACACTCACATGACCGTCCTGCTGGGATGGCCCAGACTTCGAGTCTGTGCGTCCACAGACCGAGGCCGATTATTCTCCTATCAAAGAAGCGCCCAGGACCAGATGGCGTCACAGCTGAGTCCTGCCAAACACTTAAAGAAGTAATACCACCTCATCTCCAGCTCTTTCAAAAATTCAAAGACAAAGGAAGATTTCCAGACTTCAGGTTTTTTTACTCTGATATCAAACCAGGCAAAGACTTTACAAGAAAATAAAGTTACAAGCCAAATCCTTGATAAACATAAATGCAGAAATACTAACGGAACACTAACGGGCCCAATGCATAGCACATGGAGACAGCCGTCTGCTGTGATCCCGGGACAGAGGACAAGTCAGCTCGGGCATGTAGTCGGTGTGATGCGTCACACCCATGACTGGGGACAGAAGCCGGAGCACCATCTCATTCGATGCAGAATTCACTGATCTTACATGATAGAAAACTAATCCATCTGGGTGTTGAGGGAAGGTCTCAGCACAGTAAAGGCCTATCTGAGAAGCCTACGGTCAGCGTTACGCCCAATGGTGGGAAGTCAAAACTCTTTGCTAAGGCTAGAAGGAGGCAGGAGGCCCGCTTGTCTCTTGTACTCAATGTAGCACAGTAAGCAAGAGAAAAAATAAAAGGCTGCCGGGCGTGGTGGGCACGCTTGTAATCCCAGCATTCAGGAGGCGGAGACCGGAGGATCGCCGTTGGCGGACAGCCTCAGCTACTAAGTGAGGCCCCTTGCATCTCAGTGAGACCCTGTTTCAAAAATAAAGAATAGAAAATGAGGGCTGGGGGTGTCACTCGGAGGTAGAAAAGGGCATTCAAATAGGGAAGGATTAAGTTAAGTTGTTCCTATTTGCTGATAACATGACAGATTCCAGAGCCAACAAAAACACTTAGAGCTAATAAACGAATTCAGGAAAGTTGGAACCAGCACACGAAAGTCGGTAGCATTTTCTCACACTAGCAACAAATTATCTGAAAAAAATCTCGAAAACTCCAAGTTACACTACACACACACAAGGAAGACTTAGTGATGAATTTAGCCAAAGAAGTAAAAGATTTATACACTGGAAATTATAAAGCATTGCTGAAAGAAACTGAAGAAAACTAAAGTTAAAGAAATTGCCTCTCATGGACTGAGAGAATTTGTATTGTTAAAATGTCCATACTACCCAAAGTGATGTGTAGACTCCTTTAATCCTCATCTCCAACATCATTTGCCACAGAAACAGAAAAATTCTAAAATTCTTATAGAACATAAAACTCGGGATGACCAAGGCGATCCCCAGCAAAAGAACCAAGCTGGAAGAATCATACTACCTGAATTCCAACTACACTGGAAAGCTAAAATAATTAAAGCAGCAGGTCACTGGGAGCAGAACACAGATAGACACATTGCCTAGTGGGACAGACAGAGAGCCCGGAAATGAGCCCAAGCATGGCAGGCTGATTATTCTTTTAGGGGGGGAGCCCTCTTACTTTTTTTTTTTATTCAGAATAAAATAGCTATTTTTATAACTAGAAGTGATGAAAAGTTTTTTGAACATAATGCCAGTCGCAAAAACCATGTAAAGACCGATAAATGGCTCTAGGCTGCGCTAGACCAGACTATCACGGCCAGCAATTTCAGAAGCCTCAATAAACAAAGTCTGATAAAGGACAAGCTGGACGAGCCTGTTTGCAACCTAGAGACATTTAAGATCTTTAGTACTCAGAATTCCTGGAAATCGATAAAAGTAGGTAGAGCACAGAAAATAGGTAGTTTATTTAAAAACAAAAAGCAAAACAAGTGGCCAATAACATGTTCACATAGCTGATGTTAAAAGGGAAGTCCCTGGAGCTGTCTGGGCCGTCGGCGGCCTGGGCAGAGTTTGTGATCCTTTGTTACACGGCAGTAGGAACCGGTGCATTCTCTTTCAGTCTTTTTTTTTTCCCCCCTGAAAATCTCACAACAATTTTTTGTTGTGTCTACTTTGATCGTGAAGTACAGCACACAGAAGAGGCCTGATCCCAGTCCGGCCTTTGGTGGGCAACACAAAGCACGGTGAACGAGGCCGACCCAGCCCTCGCCCACCTCTGGGCGTCTCAGTCCCAGCAAACGCTGCCCCGCAGCCCGCCCTAGACGGGGCTGGAGAGGGTGTGCCCTTCGGTTACAGCCGCGGTCGCCCAGCTGCCTGTTTCTTTGCCGCTACTGTGTAGTTTCATGTTACAGATGAGCACTGGTGCGTTTCACGACTGGGGGCTCTCGGGCTGTTTCTGATCTGGGGCTGTTCCGGATGCTCGGAACATCCGTGTGTGCGTCTCCTGCCGCGCACGCTTACGCTTCGGTCACCCAGAAGAGCGATTGCTGAGCCAGAGGGCGTGCCTTCCACCTTAACGGGTAATGACCAGCTCTCTGGGGCAGTTTCTCCTGCCTGTGTCCAGCGGCAGGGTGGGCGTCTTCTCTCTTCCCTCCTCCCCGGCACGCCACGGCCAGTCTTAGCCATCGTCGCGGGCAGCCGGTGTTCTCGTGGACTACCTGCCCTTCCCCAGCTCAGAAGGACCGGGGCCCCTCCTCGGGAATCTTGTTATGCTCATCTCAGACGCATTTTCCTCACGCCATTAAAATTCTTCGAAAACATGATTTTAATGACTGTATAATACTCGGTTGCATGGATCAGCATAGTTTGTTTGTTCCCTTACTAGACACCAAATGTGCAAATGCGGCTGTGACAAATCTCTACGTTTCTGAATAACTTTTGCAAATTGGTTTTATGTCCCGGCCTTCTTCGGTCATTATTGCTGCTTGCGCGAGTTAGCAAAACTGCCGCAGCCCCGACCACGGCTGCCGCGGCCAGGGTCGCTCCCAACTGCTGGTTTTCTTTGGTAGTAGCTTAAGAAATTATTTAAAATTTTAAAGATAACAGCCAGCATGCTGGCGCTGGCCTATAATCCCAGTACTTGGGAGGCTGAGACAGGAGGATCACAGGTTCAAGGCCAGCCTCAACAACTTAATGAGGCACTCCACAACTTAGTGAGACCCTGTTTCAAAATAAAAAAATGAAATAGGGTTGGGGATGTAGCTCAGAGGTAAAATGCTCCTGAGTTCAATCCCAATATCAAAAATGAAAGACCTGAACACATACTTTGTGGAAGAAAATGCACAGATGGTAAGTAAGCATACAAAGAGATGCTCTGCATCATATGTTACTAGGGAAATGAAAGTTAAGCAATAGTGAGATACCACTGTGTACCTGTAGAATGTTCCAGAACACTATCATGCAAGGGAAGATGGGAAGTGGCAACAGGGCCCCAGAACGCCACACGGTGCAGCCGCCTTGGGAGACCGTCGGGCGCTTCCTCCCAGAGTCTCACCACGTGACTCCACAGCCGCACTTCCGGGTTCTTAAACAGCTGCCGCGACATCTTACGGACACGCAGAAGCCCAAGGCGAATGCGCATTCATAAGTGCCCAGACGTGCAAGCCACGAGATGTCCTTAATAAGGGATTGGATAAAGTATAGTGCGTCCACACAGCGGGGTCGTTTACGGGGACAACAAGAAGCGAGCTTTGAGGCTTAGAGGTGTGGAAGACACCTACAGGCAGGTTGCTTTGTGGAAGCAGCCAGCCTGGGAGGGCCACAGGCTGTGGTTTCACCTTGGTGACACTGAAAGGCTAGGCTACTGGGGATTAAAAGATCTGCGGGGGGCCGGGCGTGGTGGGTCCAGGCATGGTGGCAGATGTTTGTAATCCCAGCATTCGGGAGGCTGAGATCAGAGGATCGGGGTTTGTGGACAGCCTCAGCTACTTAGGCCCTTGCAACTCGGTGAGACCCTGTTTAAAATAAGGAATACAAAATAGGTCGGGGGGTGGTGTTAGCTCAGAGGTAGAATGCCCCTGGGTTCCTCCCCTGGGTTCCTCCCCAGTACTGCAAAAAATAATAATAATAAAAAATCTGTGGTTGCCAGGGGTTAGGGACAGAGGACACAAGCAGGCAGAAGACAGAGGACTCTAGCACAGTGGAACTATTCCCCACAGTCTCAATACACATCATTATTTATCTAAGTCCATAGGATGTACAACATGAGTGACCCCAGGCCGATCCTGGTGCTGCACGCCTCTAATTCCAGTTCTTGGGAGGAGGCTGAGACAGGAGAATTGCAGGTTCAAGGCTAGCCTCAGCAATTTATCAAGGCGTTTGGCAACTTAGACCGTTTTAAGATTAAATAGAGCTGGAGGTGTAACTCAGAAGTAGAATGCCCTGGGGTTCAATTCCCAGTCTCACACACACACACACACACACACACACACACACACACACACATGTGCACAGTGACCCTGATGTCAACGCTGGGCTTCTAGTGGCAGTGGTGAGCGGCTCTGACTTGTTAGCCTGTGCATCTGGTGGACACTGTGGGGCGGCTGAGCCTGTGGCTTGGGCTGTGCGGGGACTCGGCCCTTCCGCCCGACTCGGCGGTGAACCTAAAATGCTCCACAAAAGGCAGTCTGTTAATTTTTCAAATCACAAATGCATACAATTATAGCTTCATACCTATGAATCTGAGCCCGACCAAAGTGGGCAATTTTCTCCAAGAATAAGAATTATGAAAATTAACTCGAGGAGGAAATTAAAATCCTGAATACACCAGTAATCACTAAACTCCAAGTGCAGGTCTCAGGTCCCTCTCTGCCTGAAGGCGCCATGCCCAGGGGGTTTCATGGCATATTTTACCAAAGCCCAGCAATCAGAACCAAAGTAATGCGTGAGACAGGGAAGCCCCGGCTGATGACCTGACCAGCCTCGGCCCACGAGGTCTTGGCTGGCGGCTCCCTGGGGCTCCGTTGGGCCATGAAGCTGGCTTGACAGCGTGGTGGTTGGATTTTGGCTTCTACGCCGGGGAGGGGCTCTGGATCCTTGGGGACCTACTAGAATATTTGTGGGTGCTGCGTGGGGACTGTTTCTGGCTCTGCCTGGAGTGGGGTTTGGACCTGTGCCCTCGCCAGCACAGGTGTGAGGCAGGGCTGTTTGCTGCTTTTATGATTTTCTGTACTTTTTCTGTTGAGTCTGCAGCCCAGGCCCATGGGCTTCCAGGTTCCCTGTGTGACCAGGGTTCATGGTGCAACCCTTGCCTAGAAATCACTAGGCAGGCGAGGCAGGCAGGTGGCAGGGCTGCCCACCTTCCTCGGTGTCATTCTGGATGGGAATAAAGTCTTAAAGAAGAACACCCGGACCACAGATCGTCCCAGTTAAAACCCTGTCACCATGGCCGTGGAGCTTAGCAGTCCAAATGAGGGATAGGTTTTATTTTAAAACAAAAGAAACAGCTGGGCGTGGTGGCGCACGCTTGTAATCCCAGTACTTAGGAGGCTGAGACAGGAGGATCGCAGGTTCACGGGCTCAGCTACTTAGTGAGGCCCTCTGCCACTCAGTGAGACCCTGTTTCAAAAATAAAAAATAAAAAATAAAAAATAGGGCTGGCTCAGAGGTACAATGCCCCTGGGTTCCATTCCTAGTATTTAAAAAAAAAAAAAAAAAAGGAAATGGGGCACAGGAGGGGGGCACATTGTTAAGAAAACATGGCACCTTCTTAGGTGGCGCCAAGAGGGAGGACTCATCAAGCATGGTGTGAGCCTCAGGCCGGGGCCACCCAGGAGCAGCCCGGGGGGCTGACGTGAGTGGGGTGGGGGAGACAGAGGAGGACAGGTGTCCTGGGGTCCACTGAGTCAGGCTTCGCTCAGAGTGAAGGGCGGGCTGTGACCTCGACCGAGAAGCCTAGGGGCGCAGGGCAGGAGCAAGGCAGGGGACGCCCTGGAATCCCAGAGGAGCAAGCCATGTGCTCCCCCAGATCACGGCCACGAGCAGCTCTCTGGGGTGTGCCGTGGGGCCGTCCAGCGACGCCGGAAGCACCCGCATCTACAGGACGGCGACGCGACGTTCCCGCCGGCATCTTGCGGCTCTAAGCTAAAAGGTGGGCCACGCACCTTGGAGGGAAGAGTTATTTTTCTTCGGGTTTCAGTTCAAGGGACGTGAGACCAGAGACCGTGGGTCTCAGCGTGGCGGCGGGGAGCGGGGCAGAGCACAGGGGCTGCGCACGTCCTGGACACTGGAGCAAGACAGCAAGCACGTGGGCCAGGCACACCGGGCCACTCTCCCAGCCGTGCCCTTACCGTCCAGGCCGCATGCCAGATGAGTCCTTTACAGTGGGCTTGTCCACTGCTGGGACTTTAAGGCTCAACTGTACCAGCCCCAGTGGCTCTTACTGTGTGTCCGATCATGACACGTGGCATGGGTGCTGGCGTGGGATGGCAGCTGAGCAGGACAGTAGGTGTACACTGTTGGCTTGGAGGCCTGGCAGTGTTGCCCAGCCCAAGGATTCAAGCGCAGTCAACGGCGTGACGGTTTATGGAATTCCCAGAACCAGGTCAGACGGGCTCTCTGGTTGCCGTCTCGGCCAGGCGCCCTCCGCCCCTCACCTGGCTTCTCCTTGGACCCTGCTGCCAGCCTGGCCAGAATGTGCCGCTCTTCTGTTTACAGAGGAAATTCTCAAGGCTCAGGAAAGTAACAGGTGCCCAGCGGTGCACAGGTGGGCAGGCACCGGGCCGACCCTGAGGCTGCCCAGCCCTGTGAAGCGGCTCCACACCACCAGAGGTCAGGCCACACCAGCACGGCTGCGTGCCCGTTAGGCAGCGACGTGCAAACACGTGCAGCAGGTGGGTGCAGGTCCCTCTGTGAGCGGGGAAGGGAGGGAGGTGGCGCCCAAAGGGCTTAAGCCATGTTTTATTCTTGTTCTATGTTCTAGATTGATATATCATATTTAATATATAATAACATATAATAATATATAATATAATATATATTATTGATATATAGATCTATATATTTTAAATTTATATATCAAAATTATATAATTTATCATATACATGATAAATGTAATGTACATATTTACATATGCATACATCTTTTAAATAATGATATTAGTATTCGTTGTATTTCTATATAAATGCATTTATTAAAATTTATATTTATGTCATATTTTACTTCATATTACAATGATAGTTCAGATAATAACCAAATGTTAACAGGGTTAATCCTGGGCTGTGGATGTGAAAGCATTAAATTGTTCCTTTTCTGTAGTTTTCAAATCTATTTTAAAAATCCCAAAGTCTCAGCCCCACCCTGGGAGCCAGGGGGCGGGGCCGGGTGGGCCGTGGCAGTGCCCAGCCTCTTGTGCAGAGGTGGGGGATGGCACCAACCCTCGGGTGCCTTGTCCTGGAGTTCGTATCTTGTTCTGGGTCCACTGCTGTGGAGGGCCTGGGCCCATCCTGGGGTGCTGAGCTCAGTCTGGAACAGCAAAGAGGCTGGCGTGGGACACAGGGACGTGGCCTGGGGAGGCTGCCCAGCTCACCCTCCCAGCCAGCGCCGCAGCCTCCGCCCACCTGGTTTTCTTCAGGACACGTTCACTGCCCACAGGGACATATCTACTTATCTGAGGTTGTCAGTGCCTCCAAGAAGCCGATCGGGACTTGCCACTCCTGTCCCCGATGTCTCCAACAGGGCCAGGCAGGTGGCCAGTCCTCGACCGTATTTGAGAAAGGCCCTTCACTGAGGGCTGACCTGTCTTCTGCATCTGCTTTCTGCCATCTTGTGGCAACCCTGGGCCCCTCAGATGGTCCCTGCCTTCAAGCCTAGGGGTGTCTGCCTAGCGTTCCCCCACCAGTGATCAGCTGGGGCAGAGAGATTTTACCCAGCAAGTGGCGATGAGGCTGGGCTGGTCACCTGGAGGTTGACAGCTGGTCAGTTCAGGCAGTGAGCTTTTATTGAGCACCTACTGTTTTCCAGCTCCTGATCTACACAGGAAGTGATAGCCCTGGAATGGTATTAGGGTTCCACTCTAGGGACAAGTAGCTTGTGGCGGCACCTTTTGGTGAGGACACAGCTCGCTGCCCGAGCCCATGCCCTTCCCTGCAGCTCTCAGCCACAGCCCCATGGCGTCAGAAGCCATGGCTGGAGGCCGGGCCGCCTGGCCTTTTACTCCTGGTGATGACCTGGTGATGAGGCGAAGTGCGCCTGATCCCCCACTCCAGGACGAAGGCTCTTAATAACCCATGGCGACCCCGTCCTCATGTAGCCACAGCCTGGGAACACTAACGGGGACAGGGGACCAGGGGTGGCCACCGCTGACCTGGCTATTAAAAATAATTGGCCACCCATAACGCAGAGGAAAAATGTGCCGACTTTGGTTGGGCTGGGGAGTGTGAATTATTCTCTTGTTGCCATAGAAACCAAGGTAAGTTCCGAACATCTTTCAGATATTTAATTCTGTGAGGCCAGAGATGACCATCACGCAGGGGAGGGGCGGAGGGACAGGGAGAGGACGGAGGACCGGCGCCCACGGTCTCGCAGCCACCCCTGTGCGCTCGCTCCCGCAGGCCTCCCGGACTCCTCGCCAGAGGCCGGTGCAGGACGCCGGCTCCTTCCCACACACCTGTGCACTGCTCTCTCAGGGGTACTCAATTCCTACTCAAGGCCTCACGATGTCCGCTCCTGCGGGGTCTGGGCTGGGCACTTGTTTCTGGAGGAGCAGCAAGGGCCTGCCAGCTGAACCCCCGTGGCCCCTGACCCCCTTGTTGTTCTTCTCCGGGTCTCCTGTCGCCCGCTCTGGCTGAGCCCACCACCCTCTAGTTCCCTGGCCACAGTGGTGACCCGCACCTCTGCCTTCGCCTGGGCGCCCCCTCTGTCCAAGGTACCTCTCTGTGGAAAAGCTCTGACTGTGAGGCCCAGAAAGAGAGCTCTCCCTGCCAAAGCTTCAGCCACCATGGGGAACCCACAGCCCTCCTCGGGAGCGGCACCAGCAGCCGGGCCCAGCCCTCGTCCACGGCACAAGGGACCTGCTGGCTTCTGCCACTCCGGCCACCCCAGCCCTGCCAGCTGGCTTAGGGGAGCTGGGGCCCAGTGGTGTGAACGGTAAGGGGCACCCGGAGCCAGTTTCCGAAGGGGGAGGCTGGATCCCCGGTGCCTTCTGGTTCACACTGGAGTGGGCGTGCCCTCGGGACCGGGGGAGAGGGGCTCAGGTCCAGAGAGGGCAGCTTGGTGTTAAGGGGACCAGGGCAGGGCAGGGCTCGGTGGGAGAGGACACGCGGCGGGCTGTGGCGCGGCCCAGCTCCTCTCCCCCTGGCTGCCCCTCCAGGCCCCCGGCCTCTCGCACCCTGGGGTCCACTTCCTGCTTTCATTCCAGGCTCCAGTAATTTGCTGGGAGATGTTTGCTTCTGGCATTCTACTAATAGGTGGAGAAAGAAGAAAAAATGACCACCTTCAAAAATGGCAACTCTAAATTGCGCTGTTCTTAAAGAGCACGCTTTCCAAATTAGGTGCCATTTAGGAGATCTCAGAAACACACCCATCACTGAGCTGCGGGGCGTGGGCCGGAGGGCGCCTCCCAGGGAGGGCGAGGCTGCGACACCCGGAGTCTGTGGTATGTTCACATGGCTTCGAGCCGTGTCTGGATCTGCGGGTCTGTGCGTTTTTTTTCCACCATAGAAATAGTCGAGGCGTCGCTCTGATCGCTAGTGGTGTTGAGCATTTTTTCATACATTTGTTGGCCATTTGAATTTCTTCTTTTGGGAAGTGTCTATTTAGTTCCCTTGCTCGCTTTTTGATTGGGTTATTTGTTTTCTTAGTGCTGAGTTCCTTGAGTCTTCTGTATATTCTAGATATTAGTCCTCTATCAGAGGCATAGTTGGCAAAAATTTCTCCCATTCTGTTGGTTCTCTGTTGAGGTTCTTGCAAAACTACCCTGAGATTTCACCAAACTCCAACTAGAATGGCAACCATTCAAAACACAAACAACAGATGCTGGCGAGGATGTGGAGAAGTGGGAACTCTAATACATTGTTGGTGGGATTGCAAATTAGTGCAACCACTTTGAAAAACAGTATGGAGGATCCTCAGAAGAATGGGAACAAATCTACCATTTGATCCAGCAATACCACTTCTGGGTATCTACCCAAAAGATAGAAAGCCAAACTACCAAACTAATGCATGCGTATCTATGTTCATAGCTGCCCAGTTCACCATAGCCAAACTGTGGAACCAGCCAAGATGTCCATCAACAGACGAATGGATTAAAAAACTGTGGGATATGTACACAATGGAATTTTACTCAGCCATAAAGAAAAACAAAATTATGTCATTTACAGGGAAATGGATGGAACTGGAGGACATTATGCTGAGTGAGATTAGTCAGGCACAAAATAGGAGAAATCAGGTGCTCTTTCTAATATGTGGAAGCTAGGGAGAAAATGGGTCATAGGAGGAGCTCTAGACGGAGATACTACAGAGGAGCAAACAAGGAGGCCTGACTGGGGTGATGGGAGGGGAAGAGGGAAACTCCCCAATGTACATGGTGTACACTCACAAACATCAACGTCAATCACTGAGCCAAACATAGGAGGGAGGGGAGGGAAGGGGGTGGGAATTGGTGAAGGGCTAATTGAGTGATGTGTGCATGTGTGCCTCCACCATCGTGTACTCCATTAAGATGTAGGACTACGTGCACCAATAAAAAATATAGAAAGAAATAGTAGAGGCCACTGAAGAGGTGGACGATGGAGGAGGCAGGCAGAGGGCATACCCGGTCCCCACCAGCCGCCCCATCCCACCGAGGGAGGGCGATGCCGCCGGCTCTGATCTCTGGTCCTCACCTCGTCCCACATCAGTGGGCGAGGCTTCCTGCTCGGCTCAGCTGAGCTGTGGGTCATCAGGATGGGTCCCTGTGCCTAGGGCTGTGTCCTGGGCTGAGCCGGTCAGCGGCTCCGTGCCTCTTAGGCTCTGCAAGACCCACCTCACACAGGAGGAAACAGGTGGAGGCCGAGCCTGTCCTCCAGGCTCACAGAGCCAGCCGAAGGTGGAGGGACTCTGAACCCAGAGGGGACGTCTCACCCGGGGCGCTGCCCCACCTCCTCACTCAGCCCTGCTGGATAATCATTTAAAGATGGACGGAGATGGACATGGCAGCACAGGCTTGTAATCCTAGTACTGGGGAGGCTGAGGCAGGAGGATCGCAGGTTTACAGCCAGCCTCGGCTACTTAGTGAGGCCCTCCGCAACTTAGTGAGACTGTTTAAAAAAAATGGGGCTGGGGAGTGTAGCTCAAGATAGAATTCCCCAGGGTACAATCCCCAGAAATGCGCGCGCACACACACACACACACACACACACACACACACACACACACGATGACAGGAAGGGCATCCTACTAGTGCTGCTGATGGACCGTCCCAGGTGGGCAGTGGGAGTGGGTCCCTGGAGCTGGCGGGTCCTCGGTGGTGCCGCGGGAGCCCCTCCTGTGTTCACACTGGGGGCTCTTCCTGCAGGCTCTTCCTGGCCCAGACCTTGAGCCTGGGTCTGTGCAGAGGGTCCCCTGGGCTCTGGGGAACTGAGGCTCCTGTAAGATTTTCATCAATTCAACAAATTAATGTTTAAGTACTCTATGTCCCAGGAGCTGTAATGAAGTGTCAACGGAGACAAGAGGACGAACCAGACGAGTAAAAGGTCTTTTATGGTGTCATTACACTTTTATAATAAGATTTACTTGTCAACTTAAAATGGAATAGTGTGATAATTTATTTGGTGACCTAAGGAAGACGTGCGGTCGAGGACCTGGGTGTGATAATGACCCTCCTCTTTCCTCTGCTGGCTCTCTCTGCTCCCGGAGCAGGTGCTCCAAGGGGCTGAAGCCTTGGTACAGTGGGGTGCGCAGGCTAGGCAGAGCGCACCCCCGGCTCCTGGTCACAGCTTCCTCTAGGTCTCTTGATCAAGGGGAAGTGGAATTTATCATCTGCTCATGGATACCATGTGCCCAAGGCCTGGGAGAGCCACAGTGAGTGACCACGCCGCTGTCCCTGTCCAGCAGGCACCCCCAGCCCAAGGCCAGTGAGCATCTGTGTTAGACATGGGCTTGAACACAGGCACCCGAGGTCAAGCTCTTAATGGCCAGGGGGACATTTTAGCTGGGCATTGAAGATGAACACGAGTGCGTTGACTAGGGGAGAACAAGGGCAAAGGTAAAGGAGGGGTGAGCTGCAGGTCCAATTTGGACACGGTTGGAGAGTGTGAGGGGCTAGGAGAAGTGGAGGAACATTCTGGAAGAAAAGATTGGGATCCGCAGAACACAGTTGTACATGCCTGCAATCCCAGAACTTGGGAAACAGACAGGAGAATTGAGACTCTATTCCAAAACAAAAAATAAAATAGGGCTGGGGGTGTAGCTTAGAGGTAGAGTGCCCCTGAGCTCAAGCACCAGCACCTATATTGGAGCCAAGCTTGGCGTGGTGGCACACACCTGTAGTCCTAGTACTTGGGGAGCCAAGACAGGAGGACCACAGGTTCAAGGTCAGCCTCATGAACTTAGTGAGACCCTGCTTCCAAGAAAAAATTAAATAGGGCTGGGGGATGTATGTCAGAGGTAGGATCTCCTGAGTTCAATCCTCAGTACAAAATATAATCTACAGCCCTGATGACCTAAGGACTTGAGCTAAGGGGTCTAAGAGAAGGAAGGTGGGACTTCCTCAGAGGCTCTGGAGGTGGCCTGGGAGCTCTGAGATGACTTTCCCAGGATGTGTGTGTGTGTGTGTGTGTGTGTGTGTGTGTGTGTGTGTGTGTGTGTTGGAGGAGAGACTGAGGGTTAAACCCAGGGACATTCTACTTCTGCGATATACACCCAGCCATATTTTACTCTTTAGTTTGAAACAGAGTCTCACTGAGTTGCTGAAGCTGCCTGTGACCCTGCGATCCTCCTGCCTCAGTCTCCCAAGTACTGGGACGACAAGTGTGCGCCACCACACCCGGCTGAGACATGCTTCTCGAGTGTGACCTTGTACAGGGGCTGGGACCTGGTGTTGGGCTTCTCTAGGGCGAGAGGCAGGAGGACAGGGCTGGGCTGCAGGGACGCTGGCTCTGTCTTCCTCCTCTGCCACTCGGTAACTGGCATGGTCCTGACATCGCAGGCCCCTGGGGTAGGTGGGTGGGGCTCGAGCTGCTCCCCTGTCCCAGTCTGACAACAGCAAACAGCCCAGGCAGACCGCACCCTGGCCACTCTGCCAGGTACTGTGACTCACTGCTTGCCTGGGAATGTGCATTGCGTGTGCTCACACTACGTGACTGTGCATGTGTGCGGTGTGCACATACATGTTTGATTGTGTATTTGCATGTGTGTGGTGTCTGGGGACCCGGAGAGCCTGGCCTGGCCGGCATGCATGCAGGCCTGTCCCTGTACACTCCCTCAGGTGAAAGACTGGTCCCTGAGGTGTGTGCTGTCCCCCCTGTGATGTAGCTGGGCCCAGTAGGAGCGTCCATGGAGGTGCATTGTGGGCAAAGGCCAGTGTGGACCATGCCCGGTGCCAGCCCGCATCCTGCCAGCCGTGGGTGCCTGAGGACCGGGGACCGTAGCACCACTGGCTGTACTTGTTAGCTGGGAACCGGCCCACAGGGCTGGTGCGAGTAGGTCCCCTCCCGCCAAGGCGCAGCCCGGCTAACTCTGGGTGCCGGGCCTCCGGGGCTCCTCCTCCCTGGACCCGGGAGCTGCTGGGCTTGGCCCGCCATGAAGAGGCCCCCCGTGGCGCCTGGCTGGTGGGTGAATGATGCGTCCCGGGAGGCAGTGGGTTCTGCTGACTGCAGGCCTTCCGAAAGGGAGCGTGATGCCCCTGGAGCTCATACCTAAGATCATTAATTTATACAACCAGCTTCTGAGGAGCCAGCTTCCTCAGAGGGGGATGTCTGCAATAACATTAACAAACCATAAATACCTGCTAGGCCTGGAGAGGTTCGGGCTCCATCCCTTCCCGGCGGTGGGGCTGGCCAGCTAGGGCTCTCCATGCTCCACCCCTGCACTCTGGGAACAGCTTCAGATGTGGCGGGGCCTGCTCTCCCGCAGAGTCCCGGAGCCCTGAGGCTCTCCCCTCTGAACTCTCTGCTCCTAAAGGCCTGGTGCTGGGTTCCACATTCACGGGTTTCTGCCAGGGGAGGTGAGAGCTGAGCCATCACTGGGGCCCCGAGAGCCCCAAGGCCCTCAGCCCAGACCCTGAACTTCCAGATGTGCCCTCTAAGAGGCCCGTCCCCTCCTGATTCAGGTCCTTGGAATGGCCCCCCACAGTGATGGCTCCTGACCCATGGGGCATCAGATGCACCGCACGCCCAGGGGCTTTCTGAGTGGGGAAGGGGCCTCTGCTTGGCAGGACCCTGCTCAGATGCCACCAGTGTCCTCGTCAGCGCTGTCAAGCCCTCCTCTCTCCCCACCCTCTGCCACCCGCCCACTGTCCCTTCCTCAGGGGGCCATGCACCAGCATGACTGTAGCCTGGTGGGTGCCAGCCCTCCTGCAGCCCTTCCCTTTTACCAGCCAGGTGCTGGGCATCCCACCTGCATCTGCGCAGGCCCCCTCCCCTCCTCTGGGCCCTTCCTGTGCTGGGGGCTGACCAGCGAGGAGACCCAGGCCCGGCAACCTAGCTCCCGAGGGAGCCGGCGGTGCCCCCAAGTCCTGCTCAGGAGACCCCGAGGCCAAAGCTACCAAAGCCTGCAGCTTCCCCTCCCCGCAGGGCTCCTCTGTCTCACGGGGTCCTGGGGGCAGAGCCGGGTTTCCTTTCCTGCCCTGGGACCAGTACAGGCTGCCAAATGGAGAATTAACCACGGTGTCGGGGCTTGAACTCCCGAGCTCCCCCTGGGTCTCAGACCTCAGCGGAGATGAATGTGAGTTGGTGTGCCACTGCCTGGACTCACGTGTGAATTATACATGTGAGTGGAGCATGAAGTTATAACAACAGACGTAAAAGCATTGAGATAAGGATGAAACTGCACGCATTGAGATGATTTTAACACTTGCTTTTCCTAGTAGCACTGAGACCACTTACAACAGTGTTCCGGGCTGGAGCTGCTCATACAACCTCCTAGCCAGAGGGAGGCTGTCCTGGGCCAGGCTCCGGGCTGGCGATTGGGCCACCGTGGGTCCTGTGCCACTCTCCCTGCTGCAGAGGGGCCCGCAGCCTGGGTGACGGCTGCCAGCACTGTGGGGAGCGGGAGCGAAAGGGGAGGTTAGGAAGATGTAGGGGTAGCGTGGTGTGTACAGGTAGGTACTCGGGGGGCCAAGGTGGGAGGACTGAGATGAGCCTGGGCATCATGGAGAAACGCCAAGTCTAGAGGAGGGGGAGGGGAGGAGGGGGAGGGGGAGAAAGGGGAGGGGGAGGGGAGGGAGCAGAGGGGGAGGGGGGAGGGGAGGGGAGGGAGGGGAGGGGGAGACCAGCTCCTAGCTTTCACTTACGAGATGAATATGAGAGATCATATTCCTCTTTCTGTGCCTGGCTTATCTCCTAGCACGATGTCCTCTAGGCTCATCCATGTTGCTACAAATAACAAGAGTTGGCTCTTTTTATGGCTGACTAATATGTCTTTGTGTACATACACGTTTTCCTCACGTACCTGTCTACGGACCCTTGGCTGGGTTCACATGATAGCTGTTGTGGAGGGTGCTGTAACAGACAGATGCGCAGAGTTGTTTCTGATGTGGCAGTTTCCTTTCCTTTGGCTTTATACCCAGGAGTGGGATGGCCTGGCGCCTAGATCTCCTTTGTTGGCCTGAGCTGTACATGAAGATCGACCAGCTTAAACACCGTGATCCCAAAGGATCGATTTTGGGGTGGGCACTTGATCCGTAATCTGCCAGCTAGAGTCTGAGAGGTCTGGAAGCGGAGCTGAGTGGAGCGAAGGTACCAGGCCGTCCAGTCACGTCTTGGCCGGTGTACTCAGAGGAAGGGGCCGTGAGAGCAGAGCCGACTCGCGGCCTGGAACCTGGACGCACTCACCCTGAGGTCCCACCGCGGTGGTCTCCTTGGGCTTGTGAATCAGCCCAGGCCCTTTCAGTTTAGTCAGGTTTACCCATGCCAGGTTGAGTTGGGTTTCTGTACGCGCAACCAAAATAGTCTTTTATCCATAAAAGATGAAAGTGCACCTCCCGTCTACCTTGAGGATTACGCGGCATCCACAAATTAGCCCTTAAATATGACGAGGCATTTGGCACAATTTTATGAAAATCATTTGGAATTTTTGTTCCAGAATATTACTAACTTTCTTTCACATTATGTCAATTACTTTAAGAACATTATGTCTTGTCTATTTGGGGAATTATTTTCTAACAAGGCATTAAACCTCATTTTCTCAGTAATTACTTGGACTTAACTGTAACTTTTAATGATCTCCTTTCTCACCAATGTGCTTCATGCCAACTCCATCCCTTCCTTATTTTCCCTTCGTTCCACTGAATTGCACCCCACGGTTGCTTTTCTTCTCTAAAAGAGCAATGCATATTATGTTTTCTGGTCCAGGTTTGTTTTGCCTTCCCGAAGGTACTGCGTTTTGTCTAGAGAGAGAATTCTGGTTCTGAAGTCCTGCTTCCTTAGGACTTTTAGCAATTATACAAGCATCACCTCCTAGCATTTCTGTGTCACAGACAAGAATAACCAGCACAAGTGACATTTCTATTCTTTTTTTTTCCCAAGCAACCTGCATTTATTTTTATTTTGTACTTGTGGAAGCTTACAGGACTTTTTACTCCTTGAGTCAGAAGCTTTGCTGAAAGGACTTTTTGATGCTTGCGTCAGAAGTTTCTCGAGGATTCATGCAGGAGCGTGCTAATCTGTGTCAGGACACCGTGACCTGAGCGCTCCCGTCTGCTCACATGCCGAGGAAGGCTTCTTCTCTGGGTTCTTTAGTTACCTCTTCCCCGTTAGAAGAGCATCCCTTCTCCCTGACCTGTAGTCGGCGTCTCTCAACCACAATCCCACCTTCTGCCGTTTTTGTTACTCCCAAGAGACTTTAGACTTTGCCTGTTTCACCAGCTGGGTTTCAGTCGTTTCATTCACAGAGCCTAATATTTCGGCAGTCATGTTTCGTATGGAAGATTCTGGAATCCCCCACTTACGCAGTGGCCAGTTTATATTTTACAGATGCGGCATCTTTTCAAGTCTCACTGTGGATGCTAATTAGAAATGTAAAATTCTCTCCCACTTCCTGCATTCATCCTACCTCATCATGGATTAGCTGACCCCCCGGGTCACTTTGGAGATATGGCTTGGAGGATTCAGCTGCCCCGTGGAGCCGTGAGTCCTGTTGGCCAGAGCGTTTCTATTTGTGTCTGATGACGTGCCCTGCAGTGGCCCTGTCAGCCGCCCCACACTTTCTCCTCATCTTGGGCTTGATGGCTTTCTGTAAAGGGCCACAGAGTACGTGACTTTGGCTTCGTGGCCATGCAAACCCTTTGCAGCTACTCAGCCCTGACATGAAGCACAGAGGACCCACCGGCAAATGCAGGTTGAATGTGCCTCCCACAGGCTCCCACCTCCTCACTCTGCTCTAGGAAGCTTCACAGCAGCCTCCGCCTCCAGCTTTTATCCAGCGCCTCTTGGGGCTTAGGGGATTGCACACTGGGAAGTCTGTGCCTGTTTTCGTTGATTTTTTTAAAGGGCTTCTTCCAAAGCCTGGTTACCTTTTGTGCCAGTCAGATTTTCATCTCTGTGACCCAAATACCTGGCATAAACAGCTGAGAGAAATGATTCCTTGGGGCTCACGGTTTCAGTCCATGATCAGCTGTCTCCATTGCTCTGGGCTCGAGATGAGACACAGTGTCATGGTGAAGGGTGGGTGGAGAAGGAAAGCTGCTCTGCTCATAGCTGCCAGGAAGAAGAGGAGGAAGAGGAGGAGGAAGAGGAGGAGGAGGAAGAGGAAGGGGAGGAAGAGGAAGAGGAGGAGGGTGAGGAGGAGAAGGAGGAGGAAGAAGAGGAAGAGAAGAGGAGGAAGAGGACAAAAAGGAGGAGGAGAAAGAAGAAGAGAAAGTGGAGAAGAGGAGGAAGAGAAGGAGTAAAAGAAGGAAAGGGAGGAAAAGGAAGAAGAGGAAAAGAAAGGAAGAGAAAGAGAAGGAGGAAGAGGAGGAGGAAGAGGAGGAGAAAGAAGAAGAGAAAGAGGAGGAGGGGGAAGAGGAGAAAAGGAAAACCAGGAGGAGAAGAAGAGGAGAAAAGGATGAGGAGGAAAAAGGAGGAAGAAAAGAAGGGAGGGGGAAAGGAGGAGAAGGAAGAAGAGGAAGAGGAGGAGGAGGAAAAAAGGGTGAAGAGGAGAAAAAGCAGGAGAAGGAAGAGGAAAGGAGGACAAGGAGGAAGAGGAAGAGGAAAGGGAGAGGAAGAGGAGAGGACAAGGAGGAGAAGGAGGAAGAGGAGCAAGAGGATTGGAGGATGATGATGATGATGATGATGAGGAGGAGGAGGAGGAGGAGGAGGAGGAGGAGAGACCAAGATGGGGCAGGAACAGATCTAGTCCCCAAGGATGTGTGCCCAGTGGCCCTCTTCCTCTGTTCACACCCCTCCTGCCTGTATTTTTCACCCCCTCCCAGCAGCCAGTTCATGCAGTCAGTCTGTCCAATGGATTAATCCGCTGATGAAGTCGGCGCTCTTGTGATGCTGTCATTTCCTGGAGCCCACCACTGGATGTAGCTGCGCCGGGGACTGCTGTGGTTTGGATCTGAACTGTTCCCCCAAGCTCATGCGTGATTGGGTGACAAGGGCCCAGAACCTCGTCGTGAATAAATCCATCTGGTGGATTTAATGCTTTGAACTACTGCGATATCGTAAAAGCCAAAGGCAGGCAGGGCTTGGATAAAGGCCACTGGGCGTGTGGTTTGGGGGGCGTCTGTCCTTGGCCGCATGCTCCTCTCGCCTTCTCTTCCCGCTGCCGTGAGCTGAGCAGCTTTCCTCTGCTGACGCTTTGCCTCAGCCCGGGCCCACAGTGATGGAGCCTGCCCACCATGGACTTATCTCTGAAACCGTGAGCTCAAACCAATGTCTGCTGCTCTCAGTTGTTCTCGCCAGGTGCTTTGGTCGTGGCAACACAAAGCTGACTGGCACGGCCACCAAGCCGAGAGCTTCTGAAGAACATTCCAGATTCACACTAACACCTGCGCATGCTCTTCTGGTGTTTCTGTCTGCGTCAGTCTTTCTCATTTGTGGTATGCACTTCAGAACAGCATCAGCATTCCAGTCCACTACCTTACCCTGCTCCCCAGCGTGACTGCGGATGATTATGTTCTTAAGTCACTTACGTGGAGCGAAGGGGGCAGGAAGGGCAAATCCACGACTGAGGCCCTTATCTCATCTGGAAGGCTCCTGGAATCCTGCTCCCAGCATTAAAGACAATAGCTTTATTGAAGAACATTTCGCATATCATACAACTCACCGCGTTCCAGTTGTGCATTCTGATGACTCCAGGTGTTTCGCTGCCTCAGTGGGCGTCACCAGACATCACCAGAGAATACTTCGCCGCCTCCTGAAGCCGCCTCCGATGCTTCTCTTTTCCCGCGCCGTGTTTAGGTGTGTTAAGGCCTGTCCAGGTCCACAGACTTTGGATCATGGATGTCGCCACACTTTGTAAGTGTTAGCACCAGAGTGTCCAGTTCCTGTGACTTTAAATACAAATCAGTGGTGCGTAGGGACGGAGCCTCTTTCCTCTTCTTTTCCAAGGATTTTCCCTTTCGATTCTCTTTTGCTAGTACCTTACAGCACTGTTGTGAAGATTTGCTGTTATCTTTAAATTAGGATTTGCTCTGGGACTGGCCCACATATTGGACATATTTTGGGAGAATCGATCTATTTTCAATATTCAGACTTTCCATCCACATAGTATATTCTTCCATATACTTCCATATTTTCTCAGTAAAGCCTATACATTTTTTTCTTTATACAAGTGCCATCTTATTGCAGTGATGTCTAGATCTTCCAAGCTTTGTATTTATTGGTCCTTTGCCATGATGGGTTCAGGAGAGCCGCAATCCACGCCTGGTATCCCGCAGCAATGGCCAGTGAGGAATGAGCCTGTCCTGCAGCCTCCAGAGAGAGGAGCGTCCTGCCCACGCTGTGCAGCTGGACCTCTGGCTTCAGTGCTGCGAGTGAACCCTGGGCCTCTGTTACTACGGCCCCAGGACCTCGACACCCCGCGTCCGCACTCCTCCACCCCTGCCCCCCTGGCCCTCTGCAGGGAGATTGCACAGGGCCCCTCTCCTTATTGCCTGCACGTCCTTGGCTGAGCTGGGATGCCCTTTCCCGGGGCAGGAAGCCCCTGGCGATGCGGCCAGTCCCTGTCCCCTGGGCGCTCTTCTAGGTGAATGCTGTGGATTTTTGTGAGTGAGCCTCTGCTCCCCGCTGCCCTGCGCCCTTACCATGTGCCGGGGCAAAGCCTGGGGCCGCCATGCCGTGAGCCAGGCCCTGTCCACTACGAGGAGGGGCTGCGTGTCTGCTAATGAGTGACACTGGCCTGTGGCTTTCTTTAATATCCTGCTGCTGGGTTTTGATTCAAGGTTAAGTATTGTTATCAAACTAATGAGACACTGGCTTTAATGATCCAGAACTGTTTATCTGGCGCTGGAGGGATCTATTATTTGAAACTGGCTGAGCCTGGAACAATGCAGAGGCCTTACAATTAAATTTTAAAATGTCCTTGCGGTTGCTTCTACGCACTGGGATTTCTGGAGTTTTTGTAGTTCTTACTTTTCTAGGGACGTTCGCCATTTCTTTGAAAGTTCAAAAAACATTATATAATATGAAAACTCTATATAGTACTATTAGAATTTATGTTCTTGTTTTCTCTTACTTTTTGGATTACTTTTTTTTCCCAGAGATTTATCTGGATTTTTACAGAAAACAAAACAACAGACGTTACTGTGTTAACGTACGGGTGTTTTTTCCCTGCTCTTCGGGTTCAGTGGCCCTTTTCCCTTGCCTGTTTTGTTAGCTCTGCTCGTGTTTATCTTGCTTTCCTTTTCTTTTTTCTTCTCTAATCCCCATCCCATGGATGGACTGTAATTTGCTCAGCAGTCCCAGGGGACGGGATGGATACCGTTTCCAGTCTTTGGCAATTTCAGTAACAATGCTGTGATAAATGTGTTCTATGTGCATCTCACACCGAACTCTATGGTATATAAAATTTCTTTTTTTTAGAAAGTATTTTATTTTTATTATAAGAAAGACAATGTATTAAGAATCATGCCAGGGGGAGGGGGCTCCCTGGGGGACACAGTCTCTGTTTCCTCCCAGGTGGGGGCGTCCTGGCCGGAGTCGGTGTGGAGAAGCCGGCAGCGGCTGGAGCACCTCATCCTGCCGCCGAGTCCACCGAGGCTCCGGGGAGTTGGTTTCATCTACTTATCTGCTTTCTCTGGAGTACTTATGTTGTTGAGTAATACGGGGTGCCTCTTCCCCCTCTGGAGCGACCCTGTTGGCTCCGGGGCCAGCACACGGCATCAGCCTGTGCGAAGCCACCAAGAGCTCCCTGTGCTAATGGGCAAATCCAGCCGGAGGTCTCATATAGCGGTGTGGGTCCATCACAAGGGCCCCCTGTGAGGTCACATGGCCGGGTCACTGCTGGGTGTGGCCCGCGGGGACTGGCTCACTTTGGGGTCTCCAGGACTTCTCCACTTTATTAAGAATAAAAAAGGATCCTAGAAGCTTTTTTTTTTTTTTTGCTTCAGTGGGTTATGGAAATGGATATTTATCCTGTTTAGAAATTAAAAATTGTAGAATGCTTCAGTGTTTTTTCATTTTGAGTAAAAAAATTCGAATAGTTTTTGGCTTTTATTTTATTTTTATTGGCGCACTCTAGGGGCATACGTACACACAGTGCCTTTCTAGCTCTCCCCCAGATCCCAGCCCGCTCTCTTCTACCCCACTTCCAGACAGTGAAGGGCTTTGAGACATTTGTGCTTGTGCATCACGACCACTGAGGTATTTACCTCTTCACACGCCCTCCCTCCTCCCATCTCCCTCCGTTAGGTCCCCTCCTTCACTCCGCTAGGATTTCTCTTCCTTTGTGTGGAGTCCTCTCTGTATTTCAATTTCTCCTTAGATTTTGCGTATGAGGGAGAACTGAGCCTTCACTTTTTGTGATTGACTAATCTCAGCATGAGAGTCCTCCAGCTCCATCCATTTCCCATCAGATGGAATTTTGTTCCTTGTGGCTGAATAGAGTACTCACATACCATGCCTATGTAGGGTGTTTTGTGGCTGAAGGCTGTGTACACATCCCCATCATTTCCTAATCCACTCATCTGTTGACGGACAACATGGCAATGACGGATCGTGCATCTATAAGCATCGGCATGCACGCATGACCTTGATAGTCTTGTTTCAATCCTTTTAGTTAGATCCCCAGGAGTGGCATAGCTGGGCCATATGGTAGCTTCATTCCCATTCAGTTCTTTTTGTTTCTATTTGTGTTTTTTAAATTTTCTTCTCTTGACTTATTTCTCTGGTAGAGTCTCAAGAACTATATTGAAAAGGAGTGGTGATGGTGGGTATTCTTGTTTCTTTCATTTTAATTGGAATTTTCATGGTTCTTCCCTACTAAATATGGTGTTGGTTGTGGGCCTATCGTATCTTACCTTTATGATGTTGAGGTCTGTTCTTTCAGTTCCATTTATCTGCAGTATTTTTAGCACGAATGGATGTTGGACTTTGTTGAATGCTTCTTTAGCATCTACTGAAATGACCATGTGGTTTTTGTCTTTAGTTTTCTTTATGTGGTGAATTACCAGGATTGTTTTTCATATACTGAACCAGCCTTACATCCCTGGGATGAACCCTACTTGGCATAGTGTATAATTTCCTTGATGTGGTTTTGAGTGTGTTACTAGTATTGAATGAGTGTGTGAGTGTGTGTGTGTGTGTGTGTGTGTGTGTGTGTGTGTGTGGTACTGGGGATGGAACTCAGAGGCATTTTTATCTCCGAGCTATATCTCCAGTCCTATTTTGTTATTTTTTAATTTTTGAAACAGAGTCTCACTAAGTTGCCGATGACCTTAAGGAGCTGAGGCTGGCTGAAAACCTGAGATCCTCTTGTCTCAGCCACCCAGATATGTGCCACTACACCTGTAGTATTTTGTTTAGAAGTTCTGTGTCTAAGTTCATCAATGATATTTCGGTCTGTAATTTTCTTTTCTTGAGCTGTCTTCATTCTGTTTTGGTAGTAATGTGATGCTGGATAAATAGAATGTGTTTGGAGGGTCTTATCTCTTTTTATTTTATAGAATAGATTGGGATTATATCTTCTATAAAGGATTTATAAAACTCAGCTGGAAACCGCCTGGACTTTGGCTTTTCTTTGGCGGCAATGTCTTTATGGGTCTTTCAATCTCTCTGATGACTGTTGGTCAGTTTAAATTTTCTATATCTTCTTGATTCGATTTAGGAAGGTTATATCTAGAAAATTGCCAATCTCTTCTAGGTTTATCATTTTGCTGGAGTAAAGTTTTTTAAAGTTTTTTAAAGTAGCTTTCCTCTTGGTTTCCACACGGTCTGTGGCAATATCACCTTTTTCATCTCTTAGTAATTTGAGTTGATTATCTCTTTCTTTTGGTTAGGTTGGCTATTGGCTTTTCTCTCTGTTTTTTAGAAACCAGTTTTTGGTTTTGTTTATTTTTTTGTTTTCTACTTCATTGATTTCTGCTCTGATTTTAATGATTTCCTGTATTCTACTGCCTTTGGAATATTATGTTCCTACTTTTGCAAAGGCTTTGAGATGTGTCATTAGGTTATTTGGTGATTTTCTGTTCTTATGTGAGCAGTTAGTGCTATGTATTTTCTCTTAATACTGCCTTCAAATTGTCCCAGAGATTGTGATACGTTGTATCTCTATTTTCATTTGGTTTTAGAAATTTTTAAAGTTTCTTTCCTTACCTCTTCTATTCTCCACTCCTCATTCAGCAGTGAGGCATTCAGTCTCCATGTATTTATTAAATTTCTCTGGATTTTTTTTTTGTGGTACTGGGGTTCCTGGAAACCCTTCTACCTCCAGTCTACACTCCCAGACATATATATATATATATATATATATATATATATATATATATATATATATAATGTTTTTTTTTTTTAAATTTGGAAACAGGGTCTCCTAAGCCAGCGCCAACTGGCTTTGAGCCAGCGTGATCCTCCTGTCTCCGCCTCCCAAGTGCGGGAATTATAAGCGTGCACCACCACGCCCGGCTTCTCTGGATCTTCTTATAGTTGATTTCTCATTCCATCCCATTATGATTGAAAAGATGTAGGGAATTATGCCACAATTTTTGAATTTGCTAGTGCTTGATTTGCGATTCAGAATATGGTCTATTTTGGAGAAGGTTCCATGGGCAGATGAAAAGAATGTGTGTTCAGCTGTAGTTGAGTCTATTAGGTCCATTTGGTTTATGGTATCTTTTAGGTCTGAGAGTCTTTGCTGATCTTTTGTCTGGACATTCAGTCTGGTGACGTGAGCCGAGTGTTGAAGTCTGTCAGTACTGTTCTATCGGGATCTATGTTACACTGAATGTCATAAATAGTTTGTTTTATAAAAGTGATTGCACCTATGTGTGGAGCATAAGTATCGATCATTGTTATAGCCTCTTGTTCTACTCCTTTTATCAGTAAAAACTAACCTGCGTTGTCTCTTCTGATAAGTTTAGACTTGAAGTTTATTTTGTCTGATATGTGGGTTGCTACTCTGGCTTGTGTTTGAGTTCCATTAGCATGGATTCCCAGCCCTTCACCTTTACTTCGTGACTATCTTTAGCTGTAAGGTGTGTTTCTTACAAACAGCGTATCGATGGATTATTAATCCATTTTGAAACTTTATGTCTTAATTGGGGAGTTAAGGTCATTGATATTCAGCATAATTACTGATAAATGGATTTTAATTTCTAACAGTTTGACTTTTAAGTTCTGTTTGAAGTAGTGCTTATTCTTTGCCCATTTGTTCATTTGGTGGAAATCACCCTTGCTATGGTTCTGGCATTTATTTTGTATTTATTCTCTGTAATTTATTTCTTTGAGTATTTTCTCTAGCACTGGTTGGGAAGACAAAATTCCATCAGCTTCTGTTTGTTATGGAAGCTTTTTGTTTCTCTGTCAGATTTGAAAGATATCTTTGCTGGGTACAATATTCTTGGCTGGAAGTTGTTTTCTTTCATGAGTCAGAATGTGTGACTCCAGGCCTCCTGGCTTCTGTGACTTGGTCTGAGAAGTCTGTAGTGATTCTTACTGTTTTGCCTCTGTTGCTCAGTCCTTTATTCTTACGGTGTTTAAGACTTTTTTTTTTTTTGGTCTCTGTTTTTCAATTAGATTTTTATCTGGCACGGTAAACCTTTTCTTTAATATTGTCTAATAGGGGTTCTATATATTTCTTGTACCTGTGTATGAACCTTCCTTTCTATTTTTGGAAAATTCTCTGGTATTATTTCTCTGAAGAGGATTTTGATTCCTTTGGTTTCAGCTTTTAGACACTATTATTCTTAGGTTTGTTCTTTTAACGTTACCCCAAATCTCTTGAATGTCCAGCTAATGCTGTCAGTGTAAACCTTTCTTTCCTTCTTTCTTTCTTTCTTTTTTATTTCTTCCTTTCTTCCTTTCTTCTTCTTTCTTTATTTTGCAGTATTGGAGAGAGAACCCAGGAGCATTGTGCCTCCGAGCTACACCCTCAGCCCTATTTTTTTATTCTTTATTTTGAAACAGGGTCTCACAAAGTTGCAGGGTTGCAGGAGGCCTCACTAAGTAGTTGAGGCTGGCCTCAAACTTGTTATTTTCCTGACTCAGCCTCCGAAGTACCAGGATTACAGGCATGTGCCCCCACATTTGGCAGTAAAAAATTTCTTGAAATAAAATTGCCATTCAGAAACTGTATGTATTTCTAATTGTAATAGATTCTTTTTTTCCCCTCCACAGAACTTGGGCCAATCTACATATCTATTAGCAGTGATATTAATTAATTGTACTTAACATTATATATCACACATCTTCTCTAGGTACTCACAGATTCATCTCAATCTTTACAACTCCACTCTACAGATGAGGAAATTGAAGTGTAAAGAGATAAAGCACCTTTCCCAAGTTTATTTAGTTATAAAACTGAAACAAAAATGTCAATATGCTGATACCAGAGTCCATGCCCTTAACCAGGGCATAAGCTTCCTGTTTTCTCCAGCATATATGAACACAGAATAGACAAATATTTTGATCTTTGTCGATCTAATAATAGGTTAGGAGGGTCTTATTTTAGATTTAGTTCACATTTTTTACTATGAGTAAGGCTGAGCATTTCTTCAAGTGCTTAAGAGATATGTTTTTCTGTTTCTGTGAATCATTTGTTCATACCTTTTTTATTTTTAGCTATTGACTTTCTTATTGGTTTATAGAAGCTATTTACATATTGAATACATCAACTAGTTTCTTCTATGATATGAAGTGTACATATATTCCTACTCTTTTAGCTGTGTATGTTTTTAATTGTACATACTTAGAAATTTACATAGTTAATCTTTTTTTTTTTTTTTTTGCGGGTCTGGAAATGGAACCCAGGGGCATTCGACCTCCGAGCTACAACCCATGCCCTATTTTTTATTCTTTCTTTCTTTCTTTCCTTCTTTCTTTCTTCTTTCTTTCTTTCTTTCTTTCTTTCTTTCTTTCTTTCTTTCTTTCTTTTTGGTGGTACTGGGGTTCCTGGAAGCCCTTCTACCTCCGGGCTACACTCCCAGACCTATTTTTACATTTTTATTTGGAAACAGGGTCTCCTAAGCTAGCGCACGCGGCTGGCTTCGAACCTGCGCGATCCTCCTGTCTCTGCCTCCCAAGCGCGGGGATGACAAGCGTGCGCCACCACGCCCGGCATTATTCTTTATTTTGAAACAGGGCCTCACTGAGTTGCAAAGGGTCTCACTAAGTAGCTGAGGCTGTCTGTGAACCACGATCCTCCTGTCTCAGCCTCCCGAATGCTGGGATTACAAGGGTGTGCTACCACGCCGGCTTTTATCTTTCTTTAAGATATAAGGTAACAATTTAACTTTTAGATATAGTCCCCAAGACCACATTCCAGGGACCCACCTCCAGGCATGGCTGCCTCCGGAGCCTGAGGTCCGAGGGACATTTTACTTTTAAACCAAAACAGTGTGCAAGCATCAGAGTATGATAAAAGTGACAGCTTCCAGTGCTCATCAGGACTTTGTTCTTGGGGTAAGTGCCCAACGGTGCCCGATACAGTCACTGCAGTGTGGCTTGGTGTCCTGTCCCCACTGAGCTGAGGATGGGCAGCTCCACCCGCTGCAGTGGACACTGCATCCGCACCCAGGTCTACACAGTGTTTCGGAACACAGGAGAAGAGAGCTGTCCTCTGGTCCAAACCGCATCACTCACACTTGCTGTCAACAAGGCAGGGCCGATGTGCGTTAGTGACGTGCCTGCTCTCATGTCCAGACGGGGCTTCTCCCTCTGCAGGGAAGCACACTCATGCCCACAAAACACTTACTTCCTGCGTGCGGCCAGCTGTGCAGACGGCGAGGTCCTCTGTTGCTGTGCAGCTTTGCTGCCGTGACTTTTTCCCTGCGTTCTCCGCGGTTCCCTGGCTCAGTTCCTCCCCCGCTATCTCCCCGGCGGCACGGTGGGCTCGCTCCGTAAGACGCTCCAGTGACTTTCTCATTTCTGCTTTGAAAAGCTGTAACAAATGATGTTTGCCTTTTAAGGCTTTTATCACATCGACGTTTAAAATATTCCACTTGCCTTTTTTTCTTTAAACACCGAATGATTGGCTTCGAAACGATGCCACAGCATAGCTGATACCATAATATTATTTAAAATATTCTGTTGCATAAGTTATAACAAAGTCAGTGTAAATACCCAGAGAGCTGAGCAAATAGATCTTGTCCTATTTGTGTCCCTTATAGTTTCCTGGAGTTGACGCCCGGCCCCTTGTCATTTGCAGGATTCTTAGGCCTTGATGACAGCGCAGAGAGGCTGAGAAAGTGAGGCCTCTGATCTGGTTAAGCCCCCAACTCATCCTTCAATGCAAAAAATAATCACAAATAAATGCTCCTTTAAGATAAAATATTGTAGTTGGGCGTGGTGGAGTACGCTTTTAATTCCAGTACTTGGGAGGCCGAGACAGGAGGATCGCATGTTCACGGCCAGCCTCAGCTACTTAGTGAGGCCTTCCATAACTTAGTGAGACCCTATTTCAAAAATAAAGAATAAAAAATAGGGCTGGGGACGTAGCTCAGAGGTAAAATGTCCCTGGGTTCAATCCCCAGTACTGCCCAAAAGATAAAATATTGTTAAATTTAAAAGTAAGATTCAACAAAATTTAAAAATTTGGAAAATGTTCAAAAAATAAAATATTGCAGAACAAGACAAGAGAGAGACAGTTTTCTGTAACAGAAAAATAAAAACAACTTCCGGGAAGATGGCGACGGAGGAAAGAGGCACTTATAAGTCCCGCTAACAATCCAACTCTACTACCACAAAACCAGCGCCTTTCAGAGCCAGAAAATACCACCAGCAAAGAAATAAAAACGGTAAATACAAGGGACAGAGAAAAAGGGCTGGAAAAACAAGACACCAGCCCGAAGTGCCGCGCCCACGCGGCGCGGAGCGGCCAGAGCAGCGCGGATAGGGGGAGCCGCAGAGCGGAGTGGCCTGAGCAGCCAGAGCAGCCAGAGCCGCGTCGCGGAACGGCCAGAGCGGCCGGAGTGGCCAGACACGTGGTGCAGAGCAGCCGGAGCCGCGGTTCAGAGCAGCCAAGCAGAGCGGCCAGAGCAGCCGGAGCAGCCAGAGCCGCAGCGCGGATTGGCTGGAGCGGCGGTGCGGAGTGGCTGGAGCCACGGAGTGGAGCGGCTGGAGCAGCCGGAGCGGAGCGGCCAGAACAGCTGAGCGGAGTGGTCAGAGCAGCCGGAGCAGAGAGGCCAGAACAGCCGGAGCAGCTAGAGCCGCGTCGCGGAACGGCTGGAGCGGCCGGAGTGGCCAGACCCGCGGTGCAGAGCAGCCAGAGCCGTGGTGCAGAGCGGCCGGAGAAGCCGGAGCGGCTAGAGCCGTGGTGCGGAGCAGCCAGAGCCGCGGTGCAGAGCGGCCGGAACGGTGCGGCCTACGTCTCCCCTAGCAGCACCAGGCTCCAGAGAGGAGGGAGACTCAAAACAGAGCTCAAATCCAGAGAGGAGGTACTCTGGCCTCGCGGCCTAGGATGGAGAAGCAGTGTCTTACTGCTGGTGGCAGCGGCGAGTTCATTGGATGGCCCTAGACCAACCCACTCAACCAGCCACCAGGCACCTGAGAGGAGGGGTGGACAGCGAGCCGAGGTGAGCAGGTGCTGAACAGCCGGGCGGCAGTCAGCAGTTTTGTTGGTGCAGGGAACATCTAAAGCTCCCAAGGGCCGGGCACAGCACAACTGGCAAGGACTCAGAGCGGAGTTCAAAACCAGAGAAGAAATACGCCGCATCACGGCCGAGGGCATGGCAGTGGTGCCATATTGCCAGTGGCGGCAGCAGCGAATCCACCGAGTTCACTACAGCTCCATCAGTGCACTCAACAACCATGAGTCAAATTGCGGCCCTTAGGGGAGAAATCCCAGTACTGCACTCCCAGGGACTTGCGCAGATAGTCTCCCTGGGTCGGAGATTTTAGCAGTGCAGCCCAGTGGGGGAGTGGCAGTGGCAGAGATATCATACCATAGTCACAACTCCCCACTGGAGAACGCCCAACTTGGCACCCCCTACGGTCTAAGCAGCCTTGATTGACTCCCTGGGTCTGAGACTTTGTGATACAACCCAGTAAAGGAGTAGTGGTGACTGAGATACCACAGACTCGAGATCCAGAGCATCTTAAGTGAACTCGTAGTGACTCAGGGAAGAACCCAGAGAAGGCACAAACTTCCAAAATCATGGGAAAGAGAAATAACAATGGAGCAGTGAATGCCAACAACCCCACAACATCAGAATCTGATAACACAGAAATCCAAAGATCTCTAGAAGATCAAATTAGGAAAATAACTTTAGAAATAATAGAGGACTTTTGAAAAGAATTTAGAGAGAGTCAAAAAGAGATAAAGGATGCAATTAATGAAGTAAAGGCCTCAATTCAAAGTATAAACAACAGATTAGACCACATGGAGAATAGAATCTCGCTTCTTGAAGATGATCATTCTAAAAATGAACGCATAGTTTCTAATTTAAAAAAAAAAAACCCGACAGCAGGAATCTGACATTGAAGAAATATGGGCCCATTTCAAGAGAGCTAACCTAAGAATAATTGGAATAGAGGAAGAAAAAGAAGGTGAAACCAAAGGGATCAACAATCTCTTCACGGAAGTAATAGCAGAAAATTTTCCAAACATAGAGCAAGAGGTCGATACACAGGTCCAGGAAACTTACAGAACTCCCTTTAGACAGGATCAGAGAAGAGGATCCCCACGCCACATAATTGTCAAAATGACTAATGTGGAAGCCAAGGAGAGAATCTTAAAGGCAACAAAAACAAAAGGCCACGTGACATACAGAGGCAAACCAATTAGAATCACTCCAGACTTCCCAAACCAAGTTATGAAAGCCAGAAGGGCTTGGAGTAACATATTCCAAACTCTGAAAGAAAACAACTTCCAGCCAAAAATTTCCTACCCAGCAAAACTATCCATCAAATTAGATGGGGAAATAAGAAGTTTCCATGACAAACAGCAACTGAAGGAATTTATGTCTTCAAAACCAGCGCTAGAGAAAATACTCAAGGAGATTAACTGCAAAGAGGAAATGGGTAATACACGCCAGAACCAAAGAAACAAGAATTCCCATCCAGCAGACAACTAAGCAAAGAAGAATAAACAGTATCTCAAACAGAAATAAGATCTTAACATGTTGGGAATTAAAAATTATCTCTCTATAATCACACTGAATGTAAACGGCCTCAACTCCCCAATAAAAAGACATAAAGTGGCAAAATGGATTAAAAGCCAGAATCCATCCATCTGCTGTTTACAAGAAACACACCTTACAAGTAAAGATAGGAACAAACTCAAGGTAAAGGGCTGGAGCAAGGTAATCCATGCTAATGGTACTCGAAGACAAGCAGGAGTAGCAACTATGATATCAGACAAGTTAGACTTCAAACCCAAACTTATTAGAAGAGACAAAGAAGGTCACATTTTACTGGTAAAAGGAATAGTCCAGCAAGAGGAAATAACAATAATCAACATCTATGCCCCAAACATAGGGGCAGCTACTTTCATAAATCAAACTCTTTGTGACATGAAGTCACACATAAATCCCAACACAATAATACTGGGAGACTTCAACACACCTCTCACAATACTAGACTGATCTTCCAGACAAAGGGTCAGTAAAGATGTCTCAGAACTAAAGAACACCATTAACCAAATGGACCTGTTGGACACATATAGAATATTTCACCCAACTACAGCAGAGTTTACATTTTTCTCAGCTGCTCACGGAACCTTCTCCAAAATAGATCACATCCTGGGACACAAAATGAGCACTAGCAAATTTAAAAAATGTTACATACTTCCCTGTGTCATTTCAGATCATAATGGAATGAAACTAGAAATCAACTATAAGAAGACCCAGAGAAACAACATAAACATGTGGAGACTGAACACCACACTTCTGAATGAAGAATGGGTCATAGAAGATGTAAGAGGTGAAATCAAGAAATTTCTAGAAACAAATGAAAATAAAGAAACAACATATCAAAACCTCTGGGACACTTTGAAGGCAGTATTAAGAGGAAAATTTATAGCACTGAGGGCTCACATAAGAAAAACAAAAAATCTTCAAATAAATAGCCTTATGACACACCTCAAAGCCCTTGAAAAGCAGGAACAATTGAACCCCAAAGCCAGCAGAAGACGGGAAATTATTAAAATTTGAGCAGAAATTAACGAAATAGAGAATAAAAAAACAATACAGAATATCAACAAAACCAAAAGCTGGTTTCTTGAAAAAATTAACAAGATTGATAAACCACTAGCCAACCTAACTAAAAAAAAGAGAGAATCAACCCAAATTATGAAGATAAGGGATGAAAAAGGAGACATTACTACTGACAGCGTAGAAATCCAGAGGATTATCAGAAACTACTTTGAAAAACTATACTCCAACAAAATGGAAAATCAGGAGGAAATCGACAACTTCCTAGATAAATACAACCTTCCTAAAATGAGTCAGGAAGATATAGACACTTAAACCAACCAATAACAATCAAAGAGATTGAAATAGCAATAAAGAACTTACCATCAAAGAAAAGCCCAGGACCAGATGGTTTCCCAAGTGAATTCTATAAAACCTTTATAGGAGAACTAATCCCAATATTACTCAAACTATTTCGGGAAATAGAAAAAACCGGGACTCTCCCAAATACATTCTATGAAGCCAACATCACACTAATACCCAAACCGAATAAAGATAGTTCAAGGAAGGAAAACTACAGGCCTATATCTCTGATGAACTTGGATGCAAAACTATTAAACAAAATACTAGCAACACGTATTCAAAACCACATCAAGAAAATCATTCATCACGACCAGGTAGGGTTCATCCCAGGGATGCAAGGCTGGTTCAATATACGAAAATCAATCCATGTAATTCATCATATAAACAGAATCAAAGACAAAAACCACATGATCATCTCAATAGATGCTGAAAAAGCATTTGATAAAATTCAACATCCATTTATGATAAAAACACTGTAGAGAATTGGAATAGAAGGAACATATCTCAACATTATTAAGGCAATCTACAATAAGCCCACTGCCAACATCATATTAAATGGGGAAAAACTTCAAGAATTCCCCCTAAAAACTGGAATGAGACAAGGATGTCCACTATCACCACTTCTCTTCAATATAGTACTAGAGACTCTAGCCAGAGCAATAAGGCAAGAAAAGGAAATCAAAGGAGTACAAATAGGAAAAGAAGAACTTAAGCTTTCACTATTTGCAGATGACATGATACTATATTTAGAAAACCCAACAAACTCAACCAAAAGGCTTATAGAACTGATCAACAAATTCAGCAAAGTATCTGGATACAAAATCAATCTTAAAAAATCAGAAGCTTTCCTGTACACCAACCATAAATCCACTGAAAAAGAAATTCAGAAAACACTCCCACTCAGGATCTCCCACAAGAAAATAAAATACCTAGGAATAAACTTGACCAAGGAGGTAAAAGATCTCTACAAAGAAAAATATAAAACACTGAAAAAAGAAATCGAAGAAGATCTTAGAAGATGGAAAGACCTTCCATGTTCATGGATTGGCAGAATAAATATCATTAAAATGGCCATCCTCTCAAAAGTGATCTACAGATTTAATGCAATGCCCATTAAACTACCAAGATCATTCCTCACAGACATAGAAAAATCAGTCCTTAAATTTATCTGGAATGGCCGGGCGTGGTGGCACACGCTTGTAATCCCCGCGCTTGGGAGGTGGAGACAGGAGGATCGCGCAGGTTCGAAGCCAGCCACGCACTGGCTTAGGAGACCCTGTTTCCAAAATGAAAATGTAAAAATAGGTCTGGGAGTGTAGCCCCGAGGTAGAAGGGCTTCCAGGAACCCCAGTACCACCAAAAAAAAAAAAAATTATCTGGAATAACAAAAAGCCCAGAATAGCCAAGGTAGTTCTCAGCAACAAAAACCACGCAGGAGGAATCACAATACCTGACTTTAAACTATACTACAAAGCCATTGTAATAAAAACAGCATGATACTGGCAAAAGAACAGATATATAGACCAATGGAGCAGAATAGAAGACCCAGAAACAAGTCCACACACTTTCAGCCAATTGATTTTTGACAAAGAGGCCAAAAACATACACTGGAAAAAAGATAGCCTCTTCAACAAATGGTGTTGGCAAAACTGGTTAACCATATGCAGAAAATTGGATGTTAATCCCACTTTTTCACCCTGTACAAAAGTCAACTCACGATGGATCAAAGACTTGGAAATTAAACCAGAGACTTTGAAGCTCCTTGAAGAGGGCATAGGTCCAACACTACAACACATAGGCACAGACAAACATTTCCTCAACAAGACCCCAAAGGCACAACAAATTAAAAGGAGAATCAATACATGGGATTGCATGAAACTGAAGAGCTTCTGTTCAGCAAAGGAAACTATCAAGAACCTCAATCGAGAGCCAACAGAATGGGAGAAGATTTTTGCCACCTACACCACCGATAGAGGACTAATATCTAGAATATACAGAGAACTCAAGAAACTCAACACTAAGAAAACAAAGCATCCGATAACAAAATGGGCAAACGAATAGACACTTCACAAAAGAAGAAATTCAAATGGCCAATAAATGCATGAAAAAATGCTCAACATCACTGGCAATCAGAGAGATGCAAATCAAAACTACCCTGAGATTTCACCTAACTCCAAATAGAATGGCCATCATTCAAAACACAAACAACAACAGATGCTGGCGAGGATGTGGAGAAGTGGGAACTCTAAGACATTGTTGGTGGGATTGCAAATTAGTGCAACCACTTTGGAAAACAGTATGGAGAATCCTCAGAAGAATGGGAACAAATCTACCATTTGATCCAGCAATACCACTGTTGGGTATCTACCCAAAAGAAAAGAAACCAAACTACCAAACTAATGCATGTGTATCTATGTTCATAGCTGCACAATTCACCATAGCCAAACTATGGAACCAGCCAAGATGTCCATCAACAGATGAATGGATTACAAAACTGTGGGATATGTACACAGTGGAATTTTACTCAGCCATCAAAAAAAACTCAATTACATCATTTTCAGGGAAATGGATGGAACTGGAGGACATTATGCTAAGTGAGATTAGCCAGTCACTAAAAATAAGAAATCAGATGCTTTCCCTAATATGTGAGAGTTAGGGAGAAAAGAGGAGCAAACAAGACAACCTAAAGGAGGAGAAAGGAGGGGGGAAGAGGAAAATCTCTAAAGCTCACAATGTACTTAAACATATCGAAGTCAATCACTAAGCCAAGCAAGGGAGGGAGGGACGGGGAGGGAATGGGGTGGGATTTGGGTAGGGGTTAAATCAGTGATGAGTACATGTTTGTACACACAAGTTTTTTTTACCCCAATAAGTTGTATGAATATAATGCACCAATAAAAAAATTTAAAAAATAAAATAAAACTAAAGCAAAAAAAAAAAAAAGGTCTGGGAGTGTATCCCGGAGGTAGAAGGGCTTCCAGGAACCCCAGTACCACTAAAAAATAAATAAATAAATAAATAAATAAATAAATAAATAAATAAAAATAAAAAAAAATAAAAACGCTTCTAAGAACTGTGTTGGCTGATGACAGGGTAGTTGTCTCTGAAGGAGTGAATTACCCATCGTGAGAGGTAACCAAGCACTAATTGTACAACAGTGGGCTGGCACACTGGCAAGGACCGCCCATCAGTAACCTTGAAGGTCCCCAGGCCTGGCGGTCCTGATCTGTGCCTTTTACGCTGCTGCTCCTCCCAAGCCAGTGTCTCTCATGGCCTCCTCGTGGCAACAGCATCCCTGTACCTCAGAAACTTTGGGACACACCCTCCCTTTCGAAGTCCCATCTGGCAGGGCCTTGGTGAACATCTGGATTCCTCACCGCCTTCCCAGCCAACCAGCTGTGCCCTCTGTCCTCTGTCCCAAAGGGGCCCACAGATCAAGACTCCTCCCCTTCCGGCTCCCCAGGGGTCCGGCCCATCCCCTGGCTCCCCTCTGACTGCCTCTAAGAAATGGAAGCCTCTTGTTTGTGCTGTGGACTCTGAAGTTGAACTGGGAGTTAAGGCCACCTAGACAGAAGGGGAGACCTCAGAGGGCCCCCGGCCTAGAGGGCCCAGGCCATGACAGCCACCACCTCCCGCATGCCATCCACCATCGCAGGCAGGCACCACATCTCATGAATCTGGATGACCTGAAATGTGAGTGCTTAGCTCTGCAGAGCTCAGAAAGTGGAGGTTCTGAGTATATACAATTTGTCCCCAATTTTGCAGCTGGGCCAAGTATCTCCTGGAGACCTCTACTTTTTTTTTTTTTAATTTTTGTGCTGGAGGTTTGCCACCTCTGAGCTACAGCCCAGTCCTTTTTTGTTTTTATTTTGAACTAGGGTCTCCTAAGCTGCTGAGGTCTCCTTACCTTGAATCTGGGGTCCTCCTGTCTCAGCCTCCCAGCTACTGGGGTTCCAGGTGTTTGCCTTTATTCCTCACATGTCTCCTTAGAAGGCTCCTCCCTTCTCCAGCTGGAGAGGCTGCGGGAGTGTGGCGAGCCTCGGGCCCAGGCAGGGCTGGTCAAGGCGTGCTGGGGAATGGTCCTGTCCAGCCCAGAGGTGAGGCGCTGGGGCCCCCATGTGGCAGGCCAAAGCTGGGGCAGTGGTCTGGGGGAGCGCGCAGGTGGCAGGTGGTAGGGGGCGGAAGGGGATACTGAGGAACAGCGCTGGGGTGTGGGGAAGAGCGGGCCTGGATCCCTCCTCTGGGAGTTGGAATCTCACCTGCCTTTTTTTTTTTTTTGTACGGGGATGGAACCCAGGGGCATTCTACCTTTGAGCTACACCCCCAGCCCTATTTTTTATTCTTTATTTTGAAGCAGGGTCTCACTAAGCTGCGAAGGGCCTCACTAAGTAGCTGAGGCTGGCTGCAAACCTGTGATCCTCCTATCTCAGCCTCCCAAATACTGGATTACAAGCGTGTGCCACCCCGCCCCGCTTCCCACCTGCCATTTTCTCACTGTTGATTTCAGGTGAGTTCCATCTCTCCTGTCTCTCAGCTGGGAAATGGGGCTCGCCACCTGCCTCACAGGCTGTGGTGGGGAAATATACCACGTATGTGCAGGAGCCAGGCTCTGCTCGGCACCCGCCTCGCAGGCTGTGGTGGGGAACGTCTGCTCCGCACACACCCCTCGCTTTGGCCTCAGATGTCTTCTTCCCCGAACACGCTCTTCCTCTTTAGGGTCTGAGCACCCTGCTTATAAGCGATGGCCATCATGGGGCTTTTCTCGTTTTAGCAGTGGGAAGAATAGCCAGCAATTACAGGGTGTGTGCGTGTGTTCAGAACATGGGGTTGCCGGAGCGAAGGCCAGCGGCACAGACCCGGGCACACGGCTGGACAGCAGCTCCCCCAGGGTGCGGCGCCGTCCGCCGCTGCTGCTCTTGCTGTGGCCGGGGCCCAGGCAGACCCGCGAGGCAGGCACGGGTCAAGGAGGGGCTCAAGGTTACGGGGCCCCAGACCGCTCTGCTCCTGGAAATGGGCCCCACTGCTGGTCTTCCAGAGGCTTTGCTGCAGTAGTATAAAAGATTGAGCAGATCCATTTGGGCCATAAATAAATAAATAATAAATAAGTTTATTTACTAGAGGAAAAAAATGTTCTCAGTTGAGTTTAAAGGACTCATATACACATCTTCCTATGACCCATCCACTCTGAAGTGTTGACCCATGAGTCCATCTATCCAGGAATCCCTCCATGTGTCTGCCGGTCTACCCACCCGTCCATTAATGGATCCCTCCACCCAGCCAGCTGACCACTTGCCCTCCTGCCCACCTGTCCATCCTCCCATGATCTGTGCCTTCACCCACCTGCCACCCATGCCCTGACCTGTCTATCCAGGAGCCGGTTCACCCGCACACCCCGTTTATAGCAGCACAATTCACAGCAGCCAAATATGTAATCAGACTAAGTGGCTGTCCAGAGATGACTGTGTAAAGAAAATGCAGTCTGTATACACACGAGGGTTCTACTGAGCCATAAAGAGGAAAAAATTATGTCATTTGCAGGAAAGTGGGTGGAAGCAGGGATATTATACCAAGTGAGATCAGCCGGGCGCAGAGGGCAAGGGTCAAATGTGTTTCCTTCAAATGTGGAAGCTAGAGAGAAAACAGGATCCGAGAGAGACCGCAGACAGACGAAGAGAGACTGTGGGATAGTGCAGGGGCTGGGGTGGGAGGGGCAGGGGCTGGGGTGAAGAAAGAAGCAGTCCTGAGGATGCTATGTTCACCTACGAAGGTATGACTGCCAATCTCTCTACCATGTGCAGGGGGGGAAGGGGGTGCAGGGTGATATGTGGAGTGAAACACCCCGACTGAGGTGCGCACGTAGAGATGTAGCGCTTCGACTCTCACTATGGTGTATAATTACAATGCACCAGTAAACGTATAAAAATAACTATAAATAAATATCATCCACCCATCCTTGGGTCTATTCATCTATCCACCCATCTGTGGACAAACATATTAATTTATCCACAAATGTATTCATCCACATACATCATCTATCCATTCACCCATCTGTGCATTCATGAATCCACCCATCCATCCATCCATCCATCCATCCATCCATCATCTATCCATCCATCCATCCCATCCATCCCACCCATCCATCCATACATCCATCCATCCCACCCACCCACCCATCCATTCATCCCATCCATCCATCCATCCCATCCATCCATCCATCCATCCATCCCATCCATCCACCCATCCATCCATCCATCCATCCCATCCATCCATCCATCCATCCATCCCACCCATCCACCCATCCATCCATCCATCCATCCCACCCATCCACCCATCCATCCATCCATCCATCCCACCCATCCACCCATCCATCCATCCATCCATCCCACCCATCCACCCATCCATCCATCCATCCATCCCACCCATCCACCCATCCATCCATCCATCCATCCCGTCCCATCCATCCCACCCATCCATCCATACATCCATCCATCCCACCCACCCACCCACCCACCCATTCATTCATCCCATCCATCCATCCATCCCATCCATCCATCCATCCACCCATCCATCCACCCATCCATCCATCCATCCCACCCATCCATCCATCCAATAATTAATTCATTAAACTCTTCCCACGCATCCTTTTGTGCAGGCCCTGGGGCTCAGAGATGGTTCTGCTATATGGTTCTCATCCTTGAGTCTTTCAGAATATCCTCTTGGAGATCAATCCATAAACAGAAACATTAGCAAAGTGCAGTAGTAGTGGTGTGATGGTCCAATGGAAGGTGTGTTTGCCAAGGAATCATGAGGATGTCACAAAACAGTGTGCAAAAAAAGCTGGACTTCATAAATTGGCGAATGGTGGTCTGCAAACAAAGAGGGGGGAAGGAGGGCCTCCTGATCAGCACAAGCACACCACGGGCATGGAGCCTGGCAGGAGACTGCCTTGGGCAGAGGTAGATGAAAATAAGGTTCCAAAGGTTGATGCTGGGGGATAAATCTTGAGGGTCACTGGGGTTTAGGCTGAGCAGTTTGGGATTTTTCCTGTGGGCAGTGGGGAGCTCTGAGGTGTTTAAATACAGGAGTGACTCGGTCATGTTTCTCTTTTGGAAATCTCACGGGGCATTGGCAGTGCGTAGAGTAGGCTGCAGGAAGAAAATCTAGAGCCAGGCAGGAGATGGCTGAAAAGACCCAGATGGGAGGTGATGGGGGTACAAAGCATGGCTTGGTGGTGAAAGCCCCAAGTTCTCAGCGTGTTAGAAACATAGGCACAGCTTGTGAACAAATGGGTCAGGTGGTTGCTATGGAAACGTCAGATGTTCCCTTTCTTATCTGGTCATGGTTGGCTTAGAGTGGACCAAACTTGCCTTGGATTTTATAGGCATAAAGGTTGTGCTGGGTAACCCCGAATGAATATTGCCAATGAGATATGTGTCACCATTCTGCTCTGAGTGACACTTTGCCCAGAGAAGACCATTGAGTCAGGGATGAGCAGAGATGAAGTGGTCTTTTTCATCCTGAGGGTGGGATGAGAAGGCATGGAGTTCATTAAGGCTGTTTAGGTCAATTACACCAATGAGACAAATGTGCTCCCATAATTCTGCAGCGCGGCAGCCATTTGACAGCAGAAATGTGTGACAGAGATTTGAGAGAACTGTTAATTTTAACACAAGAGGATCCCTTTTAAAGCGCCTATCACAACCTGCTCACTTAAGGAGTGAAAAAATCATAGCAACATAATGATGATAATAGTGGTAATGATGGTGATGACGATGACGATGGTGAGTATGGTGGTGATGATGGTGATGATCACACTGATGATGATGGTAACAGTGATATGGATGATGGTCACGAGGGTGTTGATGACGACGATGATGGTGATAGTACTGGTAGTGATGTGATAATGGTTGTTTCAGTCAGCTTTTCCATCACTGTAACTAAAAGGCCTCACAAGCACAACTTAGAGGAGGTTTGTTGGGGCTCATAGTTTTGAAGGATTCATAGGTTTCAGTCGATAGTTGGCTGGCTCCAGAAAAGCCACTGTGAGTCTTGGTGACCAGAAGCAGAAAGAGGACGAGAGGAAGAGGCCCACGGACATACATAATCCTCAAGGTCCCTCTCCCAGTGACACACCACCTCCAACCATCCTCACCTCTGAATCTTGCTGTGCCAGGGACTGTGCCACCAACACATGAGCCTTTGGGTAGACTTTCTATGCCAGAACCATAGTAACTGTGATGATGAGGAGGGAGAGGGTGATGGTGGTGGTGATGGCGATGATGGTGATGAGGATGACAATGGTGATGCCTGTGGTGGTGATGCTGTTGGTGGTGATGGTGGTGGTGGTGATGGTGGTGGTGGTGATGGTGAGAATGTTGATGGTAATGTTGGTGGTGATGATGTTGGTGATGATGATGGTGATGTTGATGATGGTGGTGATGGTGCTAGTGTCAATGGTGGTAGTGTCAAAGGTGATGACGGTGTAGTGATGGTGGTGATGATGGTGATGATGTTGATGGTGATGATGTTGATGGTGATGATGTTGGTGATGATGATGATGGTGATGGTGATGATGGTGGTGATGGCGGTGATGATGGTGGTGATACATACATGTTGCCTAACTTAACTCACTTAATTCTCACAAAAGCCTTGTGAGGGGATGTTAGCTCCCTGCTCTATATTTGGGAAACCTGAAGCACAGAGAGGCTGATGTGACCTGCCTGTGTTACACAGTACTTTGGGATAGAGAAGATCTGGATGCCAGCATGCTCACCACCCACAGATTGAAAGGTTAAAGACATTTTGGAAGGAATCATCAGCTTCAGAAAGGGATGAGAACTGGGGCTATTCTACCGGACTGGTGATCATCAAAGGACATTTGCACTATTGTCACCGGGGCTGGATCTACTGTGCACTGTCTGGAAGACTGAAGGGGAGGCAGTGGGGATGGTGGAGGCTTATTGGAAACTACTGCAAACTATGGGCATGCTGAGTGCTTGTAGGGGAAAAGAGAAAGCTTTTGGCTTCATGTAAAGAAAACTATTCTATACCCTCAGGTCTGAGAATGGAGAAACTGAGCCTCAGTGGGGTGACTTGTCTACAGATGCAGCAGCAGTAAGAGGCAGATGCCAGACCTACAGCTCTTCCCATGTAGCAACAATTCAGACTGGGAGAATGGAACTCTTCTTCCCCAACCCTCATGTTTCCATGTGGAGGGACTACTTTTAGTGTAACACTCCTGAGCTCTGGTCGGAAATTGGTGGTTGTGCTGTAAACCTGAACTGCTGGGTCTGAAGGGCCAGCTCAGGTCTCAGGGACCAAGTGACACATGGAAGAGACCCTGCTTGGCCATCCCAGATAGGTCCTGAGTAGGAAAGACACAGCCTTGTGTGTGACCTGAGGGCAACCCACTACCTACTCTAGGCTAGCTTCCTTACCTGCAAAGCACAGCTGTGACCAGGATGGTAGGAGATTGAGGGAAGAGGGTTCCTTGAATTCTAGGCATAAGAACAGGGCCATCTGAGCAGCCCTGCCTCCACTTACTCCATCTCCCACAGTGCTGTGTCCTAGGATCCTCTCCGAGGCTCACTCCCCTCCACAGTGGAAGTCAGTAGGTTGTCTCCGTGGTCCGCGTACGCAGTCTTGAGAGTCTTGATATCTGTGTCATCATCCTCCAAGCAGAGACCCACTCCCCGGGGAGGTCAGGGCCACGTCTGGTGCACGCAGCACAGATACAGCCTCATGAAACATTTGCTGAGTGAATAAATGATAGCTTGGAGAGGAGTCCGCACTGCGGTGAGGCTGGGGAATTTCCCCCAAGGACTTTCTGCTCCCTTAGGGTCCTTGGCCTCCCAGGGCAGTTCAGGTTGAGAGATTAGAGGGACCTTAGCGCTCATCTCAGAGCCCTCGCACCTCCCTGGCTCCAGGCGTGCGCTGGGGTCTGGGCGCCCACTCCCCTATCCCACCACCCGCCCCTCCAATTTTAGCTACGGCCATTCATCCCTCACTCTTCTTGGCTCCTCTCCTCATCTAAACATCTGGTGCTATTTGTTCTGGGTGATTTCCCTTATTTATTGCTGCATTTTTGGGAGGCACATAACTCTGTCTTCTAACCATTTTACTGCAGTCTCTTTAAATTGAAACAATTGATCAGGCCTTTGCTTTCTCCCCTTTTGTTCCCAGTCCCTCCCCACCACATGCCCTCCACCACTCCTTCTCTTTCAAGCAGCAATTAAAGTAAATCCATTTTCTCTGGAGGAAAAAGATTTAATCACAGCCCCTGCCTAGGAGGGCCCCTGGGTCGAGGGAACTTGGCTGGACACGTGGGGTGGGTGCGAGGGTGGAGGAGTCACCCTTCCAGGAGGGTGAGGCACATTGCCCAGCACGGGTGGAGACTTCATGGTCCCAGGGTGTGTGACTGGAGTTTTGGTCGTGAAACGCCATTAAAGTGGGGTGCTGGGCAGGCAGGGCGCACAGGTTATGCACTGGCCTTCGCTGTCGGTGTTAAAGGCACCTTCCATGGAAGGGCCCCTGTAAAACCTCATGTGAAAACCCCCATAGGTTTCTGAGTTCCAGGCCAGCCACTGACAGAAGGAACAGCTTGTTATCAGTGCCAGGACATAAGGTCATGTCTCTGCTCACCTGTCCACTTGGTTTTATCTGGGAGGAAGCTAAGGTCTAATAAACCCAGTAAGTCCAAGAGCTGCTGGGCCCTGGGAGCCACATACAGCGCCTGGGTGGGTCAGGTTACCCGTTCTATGCTCTAATCCCAGGCACTCCTCATTTTAGCTCTTATCCTGTGGTGGGTGGCCACGAGTCACTGGCTCAGTGTGCTTGAGGGGCCTGGATCCTCAGTGCCTGGCTGAGCTGGTGGACCCCTTGGCCCAGGTGCAGCAGGACAGAGCAGGAATGCTGGCATGTGCTCAAGATGGTGAGGCTGCCAGATGTCCACTGCACCACTACCTATGGAGGATGGGGTTGGCTCTTCGGAGGGGAGTGGCTGTGTCTGCAGAGAAAGAACGGAGGCTGAGAAGGCTCCAGAATCTGGGCCTCAGGGGCCCGGTAGTGTGGGATTCCAGCTGAGGTCTGGGTGGGAGCCCTCCTGCTGCCCACCACTTGGAACATAGGCATGTGTTTCTAGACTAAGTGTCTTCTGATCCTGAGAGTGTTGGGGGAAGGAGTCATGGATCCTGATCACAGGGATTTATGCCAGAGGTATCCAGGCCCTGGGACATTAACCCTGTTCTCTACAGAACAGGGTGGGGACCACCTTCACAGGACCACATGAGCAGAGGAGACTTACCTCCGAAAACTCTTCTCTATGTGTGCTCCTGAAGCCTTGCAGACTCATTCTTTCAACTCTTGTGTGTCTGATTATGTTTGAATTTTGTTAGTCAGCTGTCATTCTTTGCCCTTTCATGAAAACAAGTGTGGTCTTGTTTTCTTCTTTTGTTTCCTGCTTTTAATAATGTTCTGTTTATCTTTGGTTTTCAACAAATTGACTAGGATAGGCCAAGGTGTAGTTTTATTTAGATTTTTGTCCTAGGAGTTTACTGAAATTTTTGGATATGTGGGTCGTGTCCAATCTACCATCAAATCCATTCAATAAATTAAACAATTTTTAGGATTTTTATACTGGGAATTGAACCCAGGGACATTCTATCTCTGAACTATACTCCCATCTCCTTTTTTTTTAATTTTGAAATAGGTTCTTGCTAAGGTACTAAAGATCTTGGTAAATTGCTTAGTCTCAGGCTTACCTTTAACCTGAGATCCTCCTGTCTTAGCCTTCCAAGTACTGAGATTGCAGTTGTGTGTCACCATGCCTGACAAGAGTTTTTAGTTTAATAATTTAGGTTTATTGTCCCAGACATGTAGGGCTTCCATGTAGAAGACTTATTTTGGTTCTTCTTTGCTCTTTCTGACCATGTTTCTCTCTGAATATGTTAAGAAATTTACAGTAAAAATTCAAGGTGGTTGTGTGTTAATTCTAACACTTGGAACATGTGTGTCTGCCACTATTACTTTTTATTGGTTATTGCCACATCTTGAAGTAAAAGCCCAACTGAACTGGGGCTGGTCATAATCTCAATTAATTTTAGCTCATGTCTGGTATCTAAAGCATCCCAGGTTGGTTGGGTCCTGTCCTGAATGTCCAGGATGCACATCTCAGGCGGCCATGTCGATATGGCTTTGCCCTCCCCCTTGACCCACAGTTTATCTGTCATCTTCCACGGAGGAGCTGGTGTCTGTGATCTTCCCAGAGTTGACTTCTTTGGGGAATCTGCTGCTTTTTGGCTAATTTCAATTCACTGTGAACTCTGATGTTTTGAGAATGAAATATGTCATCCCCTGTTGGCTCTCACCTGGAATTGTCTGATCGTAGGGATTGTGTTTATTGTGCTGACTCTCTGAGGCTCCACTCTGTCACTTGTAAGTACTTAGGCGCTTATAATACTTGGCCAGTTTCTCCTTGGACCTGAAGTCTCTTTCCTGTGGCAAGCTCACTCCTCTCTACCTGCTTTACTGTGGAAGTCAAATGTCCCCCATCCCCATGTATTGAAATCTTGGTCCCAGGGTGGTGCTAATGGGAGGTGGTGGAACCTTTAGATGGGGCTTAGTGGGAGGAACTTAGGTCATTGGGGGAGCTGCTCTCAGAGGGATGTGGCACCCTGGCCTCTTCCTCTCCCTCTGTTTTCCCCACTGGCTACAAAGTGAGCAGTCGTTCCCCATCACTCACTCACACCATGGCGTGTGAACACACAGGCCCAAAGTAAGGGGACCAACCCATCACAATGAAATTGCCAACATGCTGAGCCACAATAACCTTTTCTCTTCCTAAGTTTTCTCAGGTGTTTTCTAACAGTGATGGAAAGTTAAAGCTACCCATGCTCACAAATGAGGAGACCACCCTAGAAGACGGTGGGCATTGGTGTCACTACCTGTCAGGACTGGTCTTTGTCTGGAATTTGGTTCATTTAGACTCTTGGAAGGCTTACAAATATGATGTTGTAGTATATGTGATGTTTTATTGCTGTCAGAGTGAGTCACATCCTTCTAGAAGGAGGCTACCTAAAAGGAGGGAGGTCACCCAGGGGTCACCCAGGTCTCTTAATCTCTTGTGAGCCCCCCCAGATGTACTGTGTGGGGAAATAGTCCCTTCTTTTTTTTTCTGTGGTACTGAGGATGAAACTCAGGGCATTCTACCTCCGAGCTCTATCTCCAGCCCCATTTTTTATTCTTTATTTGAAACAAGGTCTTACTGAGTTGCAAGGGCTTCCATAAGCAGCTGAGGCTGTTCAAGAACCATGATCCTGCATTTGGGAGGCTGAGACCTGGAGGATCGCGGTTCGTGGACAGCCTCAGCTACTTAGTGAGGCCCTCTGCAACTCAGTGAGACCTGGTTTCAAAATAAAGAATAAAAAATAGGGCAGGGGGTGTAGCTCGGAGGTCGAATGCCCCTGGGTTCCATCCCCAGACCTGCAAAAAAAAAAAAGAACCATGATCCTCCTGTCTCAGCCTCCCAAATGCTGGGATGACAAGCGTGTGCCACCGTGCCCGGTCCCTTCTTTGGAAACTTCAAGACTGTGCTTTGGGGTCTGATGGGGACAAAAGTAACCCTGGCTCAGCCAGCACTCCTGCCAGCCCCTGTCTGACAGGTGCCCTCTGCAGCGATCTGAGGACCTTTCCCAGCCAAAGGGAGGTCTGTGGCCGGAGCATGGGCGATTTGGCTCTGCCTTTTTATCAGCTTTATACTGGGCCCGCCAGGTCATCTCCATGGAGTTGGTTTCTCACCCTCCAGGACTAATAACGTCTGTAGCATTATTCTGAATTGGAAGTCAGGTCTCTAGGGCAGCTCACACACTCACTATCTGGTCCGGTACTGCTGTTTCGTTCCACTGATGAAATGATATGAACGCGGTTTCACTTGATTATCTTAATCGATGCTCCAGGCTCCTTGTGTGGAGAACAGAGAAGTCTTGACCAGTTCCACTTTACAGACAGGACTGAGGGCTGAGGGCTGCGGCAGAGCTAAGTAGGACTTGGAGCCTGGTGCTGCCTCCCCCTCCAGGGCACAGTGTGTGCGTTTTGGGGTGGCCATGCTCTGGGGCCTTAGTCTTTGGAGGCAGTGCTAGGAGAAAGTCAGCCAGCTCCTCACCCACATGTCAAGAAAACGAGACAGAGGCAGGGCCGTCAGGAGAAATGGTGCTTCCTGAGCACTCACATGAGAGGTAGGGCCAAGTCCCTGTTTAAGAGGAAGCTGGGGCCAGCTGGCCAACCGTCTGCCATTCGCTGTCAGTGGTGAGCTCAGGCAGAGCTAACAAGTGAAGGAATGGGCCACGGGGGAGAAGGTTCTGGAAAATCAGGGCTGGAGACAGGGAGTACTTTTTCTTCCTTCGGCACCAGCCCTTGAGTCTGATGATTTTCGTGGAAATGCATTCACGGGGTGAGGTGTACTAAACGAGCGTGTGATGAGGATGCAGAAATTGGGGCCATCCTGGACGTCCAAATGGCCCGTGCTCTGAATAGACCTTTTGTTCTGTGCGGCTGTGATGAAGGAGGGGAACTGGTAGCAGATGCCCAGAAAGGGCTGTGACTAAGTGTCCATTATAAGTGGAGCATTTTAATAGAAACTCTATGCAATTTATTTGAATAAAAATGCATGTTCTTTTACAATTCTGCTTTCTTCCCAGTCTTTCCATGCTAATAGATCATTAATACTCTATGAATGGGTAATCATCTTCTTGGAAAACAAATGCAAGGGCATAAAAGGAAAATTATGGTTGTTTAAACTTAAAAAAATAAAAGTGATCATTGGGGAAGGAAGGGTTTTGTTCACACAAACAGTGGATCCCAGCCTCCTGCCTCCCGCTTGGGGAGTGTGTATGGGGGGCGTGGAGCTGCCGAGATGGCTGTGGTGACAGATGGAGCCCCAGCAAGGGCCTCTGGGTACCTGTGGTGTGCCCTCACCTACAAGGAGTGTGCTGGGGTCCCTGCAGCTTGGGCTCACCCACACTGGACTGGGTTGGGTATACAGTGAGCTGTCCTGAGCAGGCCCTGCCAGGGAAGAGATAGGTGAGCAGCACAGGTGCCTGGCTCTTCAGAAGGGGCTTGGGACGGGCCATGTTTCTGAACACCGGGACCTGGAGGGCATCGGGGCAGCCCTGTGCTTTCTCAGCCTCCTGCATTGCCTGGCCCTTGGCCCCATTGTGCAGCCTCAGTCTCTCCCATCCCGAGCCTGGGCCCAACACTGCCCACTTCATACCAGAACACTCTTTGGATCCAACTCTTGTGAAAAATTATGCCTCTGAATGAAACTTCTCACTGCTGGGCCTCACTTTTCTTACCTGTAAGCTAAGGTGTGTGGGCTGGATGATGGATCTGCATGAGTTCTGCATTCGGACCAGGGAGACGGTTTGCAGAGCATCTATTGCCACTGACTGCAAGCCCAGCTGAGCACAGTGAATGTCTACACTCCAGTTCATCACATCCTCTATGCAGAGTCAAATCCCCCCACCAGCATTACTGGGGCACTTACAGGTGCCGGATGGCAGGGGGTGTCTCCAAGCCCCGGGAGATGGGTGGGATGTGAGCACTTTTCTGTGGGGAGGGTTCTTCCTGCAGTGCTTCTGTGGCGTCTTCAGCACCTTGGATGGTGCCAGGTGCCCATGTTGTGTTTCTGGACCCTGGTGAGTCCATGAGGGAGTGGATGAGCCAGACCTTGTCCTTCAGTCCCTCCCAGTGCAGAGGAGAAGCCAACACAGCGGCGAGCATGGTGCAGTGCGTGAGCTGGTGCTCAGTGCTGTCGCAGCCCCTACCCTCTGCCCACTCCCGTCTCCGCCTCTCCTTTCCTCCCCTATGCCCTCCGCTTCCTTCTTTTCTTCTTTCCCCTTTCCTCCACTCCTCTCTCCTCTCTCCTCTAGCCCTCCTGATATCTCCTCCTCCAAGGGTCCCCCTGGATTCAGTGTCCAGCGGTATGCACCTGTGGACTCTGTGTGGCCATGTACTTTCAGTCGCCTGTGTGCTAAGCAGGAAGTCCCCGAGGGCAGGTCCATGCCTGATATCCTTGGCCTGGCACGGAGCTCACAGCCAGAGCCACTGCTGCCAATGGTGCATCTGGGGAGACGTGGCTGGGGAGGCTTCCTGAGGAGGGACAGGCACACGGCTCTGGGTTATCACCACTGAAAGCTGGGTTGCTGGCAGCATTTCGGGCTTCACAAGCGCATCTAGGGGTCAAGGATAGAATGATTCTGAGCATGCTGCAGTCTCCCACATGTGTGAATGTATTAGTTTTGAATATTTATGTAGTTGGCATACACATATTAATTCAGCCGCTAAAGTATCCATTATGGACTGGCCTAGTCTTCTCTGAAATAGCGTCTGCTCTTAAAGCATGCCATCAATGCCGGGCGTGGTGGCGCACACTTGTAATCCCCGCGCTTGGGAGGCTGAGACGGGAGGATTGCACAGGTTTGAAGCCAGCCTCAGCTACTTAATGAGGATCTCAGCAACTTAGTGAGACCCTGTTTCCAAATAAAATATAAACTAGGTCTGGAAGTATAGTCTGGAGGTAGACAGCCTCTGGGTTCCACCCCCAGTGTCACACACACACACACACACACACACACACACACACACACACACACAATTGACAGTGTGGGCCCACAGCAATCAGGGCCTCCATATCCCGTCCCCACAGCAATGCCCCATGGGCAGCAAAGGCAGTATTTATGGTGTAGAGGTGTGGAGTGAAACATTGTTAGTTGAAAATGCAGGGTTCATTTGCCAGCCGGGTCCCGTGGTGGGGCTGGAGGGGAGCCCCAGTCTGCTGTCCGCTGACCGTGACCCCCAGTGGCCAGCTGTCGGGCAGCCCTCTCGTCTATGAAGCAGGGCAGTTCCCTCCCTGGGGTGCGTGGCGCTCACGTTGGCTCGTGCAGCTCACGTGTTTGAAGGAGTCTCCTAGCCTCATGTTTTACATTCAGATCTTTGATCCATCGGGATTTATTTTATGTGTGGGGTGGGAGGTAGGGGTGGAGTTCTCTTCTTCTGCCTATAGACACCTAGTTCTCCAGCACCGTTTGTGGAAGGCACTACTTCCTTCCTACAGTGTGTGTTTTGGCACCTCTGTTGAGAGTCGGCTGGCTGTAGGATGCATGGCCTGATTGCTGGGCTTCCCACCCTGTCCTCTTGGTCCCCATGTTAGTTTCGATTCTAGCACTGTGCGGTTTTGGTTACTACAGCGCTGTAATATGTTTTGAGATCAGGAATTGTAAGGTCTCCAACTTTCTTCTTTTTTGCTTAAGAGTGCTTTGGCTACTCAGGGTCTTTTGTGGTTTCACATGAATTTTAGGGTTATTTTTTAATCTGTTTCTGTGAAGAATGCCATTGGTAGGAAATATAAGAAGAAAACATCAAGGCATTGGTATAGGCAATTATTTTTCAACTAAGACTACAAAAACAAAACAAAAAAGGGAACAAAATAAAATGGTGATAGGAAACTGAGACGCTTACTCACGCAAAGGAAAGACTCAACAGAGTGAGGAGAGAGTGAGCGAAGACCCCGGCAGCTTCCATCCAATAAGGGTGGACACCCAGAAAGGCTAAAATGCTCCGCAAAGCAGCCTGAGCAGCTAATGGGCAAACGGTCTGAACAGACATTTCTCAAAAGAAGATATGCAAATGGCCAACAAGTACAGGAACAAATGCTCAGCATCGTCAGTTGTTATTCTTCCTATCTGGACTGTCTCCCAGAAGCCCATGCGTTGGAGGCTGGGCCCCAGCCCGGAGCCCTACTGGGCGCTGGTGAACCTCGAGGAGGCGGGGCCTGGTGGGAGGTTTTAGGTCCTTGGGGTGCGTCCTTGAGGGAGATTGTGGGACCATGGTCTTTCCTCTGCCTCTCTTTTGCCACAATGTCAATCATTTTGTGATATTTTATCTTGCTACAGGCCCCAAAGCAACAAGGCTCACCAATCATGGGCTGAAACCTCCCAAACAGTGAGCCAGAATAAACCCGCTTTCCCTGTAAGTTGATTTAGCTCAGGTATCTGTTACAGTAACAGGAAGCTGACCAACACAGTAGCCACCGGGAAAACGTGAATTAAACTACAATGAGACATGATATCACCCCATTTATGGTTCTATAATCGAAAAGACAGAAAATAACCAATAACCAACATGGATGAAGCTACTGAGAAAAGAAAATTTGTATATGCGATTGGTGAAAATGTAAGTCAGTAAATCATTATAGAGAATGTTATGCAGATTACTCAAAATGTCCTAAAGACAGCCGGGCGTGGTGGCACACGCTTGTAATCCCTGCACTTGGGAGGCGGAGACAGGAGGCTTGCACAGGTTCGAAGCCAGCCTTGCTGGCTTAAGAGACCCTGTTTCCAAGTAAAAAATATAAAATAGGTCTGGGAGTGTAGCCCGGAGGTTGAAGGGTTTCCAGGAACCCAGTACCACCAAATAATAATAATAATAATAATAATAATAATAATAAATCCTAAAAACAGAACTACCACATTGTTCCGTGATCCCACTACTGGTCCATATCTAAATGAAGTCACTGTGTCAAAGAGAAATCTACACACCCATCTTCACTGTAGCACCAGCTCAATGGCCAAGATGTGGAATCAGCCTAAGTGTCCCTTAACTGATAACTGGATATGGAGAATACGGTATGTGTACACAATGGAATACTATTCAGCCATGATCACAAATAAAATGTTATTAATTGTGGCAACTTGAGTTACACTAGAGATTATATTAGGTGTAGTAAACCAGACACAGGAAGACAGATACTGCATGTTTCCACTCCACATAGAAGCTAAAAACAAGGATCTCACAGAAGTAAAATGTGGAACAGTAGCTGCTAACGTCTGAGATACAGTTTTAATAGTGGGTAGCACAAAAGTTGGATAGAAGGAATAAATTCTGGTGTTGCTTAGCACAGTGGAATTACTAGAGTACACAGAAATTTATTATCTTTTTTTTTTTTTTTGGTGGTACTGGGGTTCCTGGAAGCCCTTCTACCTCCGGGCTATACTCCCGGACCTTTTTGTTTGGAAACAGGGTCTCTTAAACCAGTGTGGCTGGCTTCGAACCTGCGTGATCCTCCTGTCTTCACCTCCCAAGCACGGGGATTACAAGTGTGTGCCACCATGCCTGGCATTATCTATTTTATTTTATTATTTTTAATTTTTGCAGTACTGGGGATGAAACCCAGGGCATTCTAGCTCTGAGCTACACCCCCAGCCCTATTTTCTATTTTTTTTTTATTTTGAAACAGGGTCTCTCTACAGATGAAGAGGGAATTGATAGTGAATATTTTACTTTTAATTTTTTTTTAATTTCTTGTGTTACTGGGAATGGAACCCAGGGGCATTCAACCTTCTAGCTACACCCCCTATTTTTTTCTTTATTTTGAAACAAGTTCTCACTGAGTTGCGAAGGGCCTCACTAAGTAGCTGAAGCTGTCCATGAACCGCGATCCTCCTGTCTCAGCCTCCCAAATGCTGGGATGACAAGCGTGCGCCACCACGCCCGGCTCTATTATATACTTTATAATCAACTTGAACAGAAGAAGCATTCAAAACCTCCAAAAACAAAGAAATGATAAACGTTTGGGGAGATGGGGATGCTAATTACCTTGATTAAATCATTACACAGTGTTTACAAGTATTGAATTACCGCACTGTACCCCTCGGTAGGTAATTCTTATGTGTCAGTTGACGTAAAATCAGAAAAAAAATTAGCACTGTGTGGCTGACCGGCTTCCTGGTGTACCTACACACATAGACGTGAGGGTAAAATTTTTCAACAGTCTGGCGTAGTTAATGCTCCGTGACAATCAACCTCCACAGCGATCTCTCTACAGATGGAGAGGGGACTGATGGCGAATATTTGCTGAGCAATTACTCCTTACTAGGCACTAGGCAGTTGGCGTACACTGATCTTTAATTTAAAACTTCTCAGGCGTCCTGCGAAGTGTTACTAGCTCTCTTTTGCAAAAGAGAGAGAAAAAAAATCCCACCAAAAAACAAAACTAATTCTTGAATGAATACAGATAGGAAGCGTAAAACAAGGATTTTTAAACAAACAAACAAAACTTATTTTAATCCTCTCCAGGCTCCTCTGGGCCGACAGGACTGAGGTTTTCTTGGCCACGAAATCAGCCTGAGTCTTGCGCTGGAACTAAAGCACAGGTACCTCCAAGCAGAGCGGTCTGAGTGCTCCCAGGCAGCACTCCCTGTCCTGGGGCCATGTGGGGTTGGGCCTCAGAAGAGGGCTATGACAGGGCCACATTGTCACCCCTGGGCGTATCTTCTGGAAGCTTTCCAGGGTGCAGGACCCTGCCTGTTCATGTCTCCTCGGGAGGGACATTCTCTCCTTCCCCAAACTGAAGGTTGAGAAGCTTTTAAAACTGACCTCTCTGGGTGCCCCTAGGCGGGGAGCGTGCGGCCAGGCACCCGGAGAGCTGTCAGGTCCCGCCGGCCATAGCGGCCCGCGGCTGCAGCAGACCCTGCGGGCCAGCTGCCGGGCGCTGTGCCGCTGCCAGGCTCTCTGATGGTGTCTGCAACTCATCCTCGGGCTCCCTGTGGCAGGGGCAAGGCCAGGGACCCCAGCCAGAAAGCAGAAGGGGCAGCGCTAGGCTGGCACCGCTCTCGAGGGCTGGGGGCATCTCCACACCTCCGTTTATGGTCTGTGCCCCAGGGGACCGCAGAGCCTCCTTACACGCTGAGATCCCGTCCCCCATGTGGCTGCCAGGCCTCGGATGGAGCCAGAAATAGAGAGACAGGAGGCCAGAGGGCGTGAAGGTCTCCTAAACCTCGTCTTCACAGGTCTATGGGTCTCATGCCCGCCTCCTTTCCTGGTGCTCTTTGCACTTTGCCTGGGACTGTGGGCTCTGGACACGCCTAGGCTACATGGCAGCCCTGTTTCTTACCAGCTCTGGGGCCTCCTGGTTCCCAGCCTCAGTTTCCCTGTGATAGAAGTTCTAGGTGGATGAGACACAGTACGGTGCAGGTCCCGGGAGCTCCGCAGCGTGGCTGGCACCCCTGCCCCTTCCTGCTGCACTGCCGCCAGAATCCTCTCAGTCCCTGCACCCCCGATTGTGCCTGGATGCCCGCACCTCCTCCTTCCAGCTGTCCTCAAGGGCAATAAGCCCTGAGAGCAGCCTTGAGGCTCCGGGGCAGACGCCAGAGGATGTGGCCTTCTCTGCCCCATGGCTACCTTCATGTGTGTGTGGCGGTCAGCCAGAGCGGTATGGGGTTGGTAGACAAGCATGTGCCCTCCCAGATACCCTGTGTGCAGTCCCGCCAGAGCCCGTGAGACATTGCAGCGACCAGAGCTCTTGAGTTAACGTGCTCCGTGAACCCAAAAGGTGGACCGCAGGCTGTCTCTCCTCTCTTGACCCTGACCGTGTGCACACAGCTGTCACCTCTTCCCAAGAGCCCTTGCCTGCGGGGCTCCTGGGGACGCCGGCAGTGGCCGTGTACAGTGAGAGGAGAGAGCAGGCACTGCCCAGGCAGGCGCCCCTCCAGGGAGCGTGTCCGCCAGCCTCCTGCTGGACACCTTTGGAGGCTACTCAGGTGCAGCCACCTGAGCCAGGATGGGTACGGAGCTTGGTCATCATGGTGAGTCATGGGCACGCTGAGGGGCAAGGCCCCTTCAAGCTTCCTCCAACTGGCCCAATCCGGTTGGCATTTCCTCCAGTCATCTGACACTTTCCTCTTCCTCATGACCCATCCCTGGTGACCCCTGGGACTCTTGTATCCACTCTTCTTCCTTGGGGCCCAGTCTGCGACAGCCAGGGGTGGCTCTGGACGTCCACCTGTGGCTGGGACAGTGGCTTGTGCTGTGGCCTGCTGGACGCAGGATGTCACAGCAGGGTTGGTGGGAAGCCAGGGTACACAGGGAGGTGCCCATAGGACATTTATGGAGCTGACAGTGGAGCCGGCCACCCAGAGCCCGGGCGTGGCCAGGTGCCTGGCCGTGGAGGCGGGACGTGCGTGCGGCCACACCTGTGGCCAGCTGTTCCCTTTCGTGTCTGGCAACACTTGTTCCTTGAGATTTTCCAGTAAATCATTGGGCAGCGGTGAGTGCAAGGACCGAGCAGTGTGTGTTTGTGCTGGGTTCTGGATTTCTGTGTTTTGAGAGAATTGGTGATGACCGTGGAGCTGACGCGGCTTGTTGGTCAGCTTTCACCCACCCTCCCTGGACCCACGAGGGGCAGGGACAGTCAAAGAGCTAGCCATTCAGGAAGCCCTGTCAGAGCTTTGAAAAGACATCATAACCGGTGCAGTGGTGCCTGCTTATAATCTTGGGAGTACTTGGGGGCTGAGACAGGAGGATCACAGGTACGAGGCCAGCCTCCGCTACTTAGCAAGATTTTCAGCAACTTAGTGAGATCCTGTTTCAAAATAAAAAATAAAGCCAGGTGTGGTGGCACACATTTGTAATTCCAGCATTCAGGAGGTTGAGACAGGAGGATCACGATTTGTAGCCAGCCTCAGCTACTTAGTGAGGCCCTTTGCAACTCAGTGAGACCCAGTTTCAACATAAAGAATAAAGCCAGGCGTGGGTGGTGGCGCAGGCTTGTAATCCCCGCGCTTGGGAGGCTGAGACAAGAGGATCATGAAGGTTTGAAGCCAGCCTCAGCTGGCTTAAGAGACCTTGTTTCCAAATAAAATATAAAAAATAGGTCTGGAGTGTAACCCGGAGGTAGAAGGCCCCTGGGTTCCATCCCCAGGACCACCAAAAAAAAAAAAAAAAAAATTAAAAATTAAAAATTAAAAAAATAGGGCTGGGGGTGTAGCTCAGAGAGAGAATGCTCCTGGATTTAATCCCCAGTTTCATTTTTTTAAGTCATATGTGGAAACTAGAGAGGAAAATAGAGAAAAAAAGGATTTCATAAAAATAGAAAGAAGACTAACAGTGTAGAGGAGGCAGAAGGGAAGGGGAAGGAGATGCGTGGAATGAAATTCGCTGGGTTATGGTGTGCACATGTAAGAACACATCACAGTGGATCCCAATATTTTGCTTAATTATAATGCACTGATTTTTTTTGTGTGTGTGGTACTGGGGATCCTGGAAACCCTTCTCCAGGCTACACTGCCAGACCTACTTTTATATTTTTATTTGGAAACAGGGTCTCTTAAGCCAGCGTGGCTAGCTTCGAACCTGCGCGATCCTCCTGTTTCTGTCTCCCAAGCACAGGGATTACAGGCGTGCGCCACCACGCCCGGCATGTGCTGATTTTTTAAAGGCGGACCTGAGGATGCTGTCAGGCCCGGTGGCTGTAGAGTGCGGTCACACTTCACCCTGGGAATTGCGACTCTTTCCTTAGATTCAGTGTTGGGTCCTCCAGAGTAATTTTGCCAACTCCTTGATTTCGAGAGAGCTCTCACCCACTGGCGGGCAGGGCGGTGGCAGCCCTGGGAGCGTGGGCTTCGTTCCTAGAAGAGCTGTGGAAACAGCCAAACGCTTCCCATTTGGTCTCATTGTTACCAGGTACTTCAAAAAGAAGCCCGGGTAATTGCAGGGCCGGTTCAATCATCCCTTCTCATTGCGGGAGTCGCTCAAGATTTAGAAGTTCCTTCTGTTGCTGGTGTAACAACGATGTCATTGTAAATTCAGTCGAAAAACTCAGCGTCAAGACAAAAGTAATCGTTCTTGTAGTTTTGACAGGAAAACAAAATTTGGCAAAACTAGCATCTTGGTTAAAAACAACGCTCTTTCTAACTCGAGCACAGAAATGTAGTTGGGGTTGCTTGTGGTCCGTTCCAACAAGCTGTGATAATGTACCCGTTGATCCAGAGGCCGTCCTTGCCAAAACCGACAGCTCCTGTGTGTGCGGCTAGGATGACTTGAACTCAGCAATTCTGGGATGATGGAGTTTGATGAAAACTCTGCAGGTTGTGTTGCCCCTCCCCATAACGCCAGCCCTCGCTCTCATCAGAGTTCAGGGATGTTTGAGTCCTTGCGTGATTATTTGGTAAATCCGCTCGCGTATCTAATAGAGCCACTAGGCCTTTTGTCAACCAAGCCTGTACATTTTGGATGCAGCTGTATAAAATCAGCTGGGAATCTTTAATTGAAGAAATCAATGAATAGAATCTGTGGATGTCAGTTATTAACGCTTTTAGCAAATTGTAATGATCGGAAACAAAGCCCCCGAGTGGAGAGACACTGAAGTGCGTCCCTGGGAGACCGAGGGGGAACTGAACGTGTTCCAGGGTGAGGCTCGCTGTCCTGGCAATCCTACGCTCAGCCCTGGCGCGCCTCCACGCGTGCGCGGAGACTCGAGTGGCAGCTTGGATGTTGCCTGGACCGACCTGTGATGTGGCCTGGGAGGGGCCGGGAAGCAAAGGCCAACGTTCTGGGATGTTACACCCCCAAGATTCGGTAGGGCGGTCAGAAACTCATAAACAGGGGTGAGGCATTTGACACGTTGCTGTAAAAATGTTGACGAAAGGCACCTTGAACAGAGGGGCAAGAGGGCAGCATCACGACCACGGTCCTCCTGAGCATTTTGCAGCCCAGCATGAAAGTATCAGCACTGAAAGGGGTTTCCACTGACCAGAGTTCACTCTGTGCCCAAAGGTACCTCAATACATTTTTTTATTTTTGGCGGTACTGGGGGTGGAACCCAGGGACTTTCTACCTCCGGGCTATACTCCCAGGCTTATTTTTATATTTTATTTGGAAATAGGGTCTCACTAAGTTGCTGAGAGCCTCACTAAGTAGCTGAGGCTGGCCTCGAACCTGTGTGATCCTCCTGTCTCAGCCTCCCAAGCGCGGGGATTACAAGCGTGCGCCACCACGCCCGGCTCCTCAATTCTTGTAGAGAGAATGTTTTGCAAATTAAAAATATCATGCCCCATTGAAAAGAGTCCATTGGGATGTTAACAATTAATACTTTTATTTATAGTTTTGGTTTTGGGAGTTGCACCCAGAGGCATTCTACCTCTGTGTCGTGCCTGGTATTTTGAAACAGGGTCTCACTGATTTGCTGAGGCTAGCCTTGAACCTGTGATCCTCCTATCTCAGCCTCCCAAGTACTAAGATTACAGGCCTGGTGCGATCATTAATAATTTGTGATAAGAATGTATTGAAGGAGATTACATACAACTTTATTTTGATTTTTAAATTTTATTTATTAATTTATTTTTAGTCTTTTTAAAAATATTTGAAACAGGGTCTCATTGAGTTGCAAAGGGTCTCGCTAAGTAGCTGAGGCTGTCTGCGAACTGCGATCCTCCTGTCTCAGCCTCCTAAATGCTGGGATTATAAGCATGTGCCGCCATGCCTGCCTTACATACAACTTTATGAAAAATTAAAAATAATACAACAGCCGGGCGTGGTGGGCACGCTTGTCATCCCCGCACTTGGGAGGCGGAGACAGGAGGATCGCACAGGTTCGAAGCCAGCTGCGCTGGCGTAAGAGACCCTGTTTCAACAATATAAAATAGGTCTGGGAGTGTAGCCCTGAGGCAGAAGGGCTTCCAGGAACCCCAGTACCAACAACAACAAAAAAAATACAATCATACTGAAAATATATTATACTGAAATATTCACAGATCCAGTATTAAAATACATGCCCAGAGAAAAATGATTGCAGTATGTAAGAATATGTTTTTATTTTTTGTTTTTTAATGTTCAAATAATTATATAAAGAAATTTTAAATTCTGCTTTTGTGGACACAGATATGTTGTGCCTTCTTTTTTTAATTAAAAATTTATTTTTAAAAAGCAGCTATTGAGTAAAACTATTTTATGCCCCAGGATAATAAAACCAATTTATTGGTCAATAAATGCATATATAATTTAAATTATATAAATATGTATGTGCATATATGAAATATTTATCAGCATATATACAGTTGAGTAGCCCCAGCACCCTGGCTGGGCTGCGTGTCCTGAGGAGATGCGGCCTGGGGAAGTTGGACAACCTGTCCAAGCCCATGTGGTTGTGAGCAGTATCATCTTCTGCTATTCTGTCAAATGTTTTTTGGTACTATCATCAGATCTTTGAAAAAATTATTATTAGAGTTTTTACTAATATAATAACCCTCCTTCCTTTCTCTACCCTCCTCAAATTACTGTCATTTCGAAAAGGTTTTTTTAAAATCTTTGTTGCTTGTAATTAAATATGCGGCAGACTCAATGCAGTCATTATAAAACAGCCGTGCAGTACCGGGATGAGGCCTTCACTCAATGCCCTGGTGGAACCACGACCTCGAGGGGCTGTGCTGCCACCTCTGCACATGCTCGACAGGCTCTCGCCCACTGAGCTGCATCCAGCACTTGGGTTTTCTTCTTTCTGCTGAGTCTAAAGCATGTACCATCCCCCCCATTTCATATATTTACCCTGAGCAGGAAGGACCTCCTTACACTTACTCCCCATGCCCCAGGGCCACACACACCTCCCTGGCCATGCATGGTGACCGCAGTCTCCTCCAAGCTGCACTGTGCCACTGGTCTTCCAGGATGCCTCTGGAAGGGCCTCACTCCTCATCCCTCAAGCTCGGTGCAGGGTCTACCCCGGACACTCTGGGCCAGTTCTCTTGGGCCGGGCCTCAGTGACGCATCCCTGCCCCCAGGAAGCCCCCAGCACTCTCCGATTTCAACCTGACCCTGCCCTTTGGCCAGGGCCAGGGCCGAGGCCGCAGGTGACCACTGGCCTTCTAGCTGCGGCCGGCTTGCTGGGGGTTCTGCTCGGTCGCTGGGAGCACTCCACGGAGCTACCATCTCGTGCCTGGTCCCTGGGTGCTCAGCCAGCTCCCCTGCTGCCTTTCCGGCTTGGGCTGTCCCTCCTGGGCTCCCTTGAGAACAGAGCCTGTCCTCTTGTTCATGGCTGCCTCCTGATGCCCCTCCAGTGCAGGGATGAGCAAGCACTCAAGCAACTGGTGCTGTCCACGAGCAGACCCTCTCTGCATCTTGGTAATCCAGATGCTGGGGAGATGCGCCCTCACCCACAACCATCCTGAGCAGCAGACCTCAGACTCGCAGATGCCAGAAGAGGTGGAGCTTTGATAGACCTTGAAAGGACTTTATCATCTGGGGCTGGAGCCAATGCACAGCAGGTAATAAGGGGATTGCACTGTAGCACCCACAAGTGGAAAAGGGGACCGATGGGTACCTGAGCAGAAACGCTCTACCCACCCCTACCTTTCTGCAGCAAGCAGGGAGGTTTCCCCAGGCTTTCCACGAGGACCCTTTGCAAGCACAGAGAGGTGCAGAGATGCCTGTCCCTCCTGTATCCACCTGCAGGCATCGAAGGAGTGACACTGAAGGCTTGTCACCCATGCACATCCCACAAGCTCCATCCTCCTCCTCCAGAGAGGGTGAAACCAAACCCACACCCTGGAGAAGTACAGAGGAGGCATTTTACCCTGCCCTGCTGTGGCAGTATGCATCTTAATGAAAAATCCCAACGGTCTCAGAAGGCTCATTTCCATTTGTAGCACAAATGGTGCCTGTCCTCGAGGGGACGGATGTGCAGCCAGCGGGTGCAAAGAGAGATGTCTCACGGACTGGAGACAGAACAGGCTGCTGGCCTTGCACACAGAGAGAGGTCTGGGGCTGGGGAGGGGCTGTGTGTGTGTGTGTGTGTGTGTGTGTGTGTGTGTGTGTATACATGTGCAAAGAGAGAAGACAGCCCTTGAGAGGCACAGGACCTTTGAGTCCCCACAGGACTCAAACTTGCCAGCCAGGCCCCCTCCAACTGTGACGGGGTCTCTGCCCCGCGTGGGGCTGGTGAGGGAAGAGAATATGCCCCCGCTTGGGCTCACACAACAACACACATGGCTCCATGGTGGGGCAAGGAGAGAGCAGGAGTTACCAGCCTGTCATTCTTCAGCCTGACCTGAAGCTCTTACAAAGATGCAGCTTCCAGCACTGCTTTACCTTCCTGAACTCCTGACTCTATTTCCAAAGGTGTAGACTGAATGTGGTCTCCACTGCCAGGCCCTCCTCAGTCCTCAGGAAAGCAGTCCTTTCTGGGTTTCTATAGGTTCCTGTTGCCCCTTTCTGTGTATTAGAGGTGTGTGTGTGTGTGTGTGTGTGTGTGTGTGTGTGTGTGTATCCTGGGCCTCTCGTTAGTCACTAGTGACTCCTCAGGGGCCCAGGTGTGTCAGGCTCCCTGCTGCCTGCAGAGCTCCTGACCTTCAGGTTGGGCCACACCTGACCCAAGCCTGCTTTCATGCTCTGAGCTATCGAGGTTTGTCTAGTCCCAGTGCCGTCAGGCTCTGCCCCCAGCATCGTACTTTATGCTTAGATTCCATAGAGCTAGTTTGGGCACAATGCCCAAGTCCTTCCTCAGTTCCCAGAAACCTCCCCCGATACACTCAAGCATGGAAGATTTGAATCTGTGTGCGAAGGGGTCACAGGCAGAGTTAGAGTGTCAGCCATCGTGGTCACTGCAGGCTTCCTTCCTCGCTTCTTCCTGGTGCAATTCGGAAATGCTTCCCCTCATCTTTAGCAGAGCAGTTCCGCCTATTCTTAGAGCACTGAGAATTCTGGGGATCTCTTCTGAATCAGCCAAAGGAATATGGTGGCACAGCCACGTGGACACTTTGCCCCTGGCCCCGTGGCAGTGCAGGGAGTGAGCTTAGGGTGAGGTGTGGCCTCCTAAGAGAGGACGGGATGGCAGTGTTTCCTGGAGGGACAGAACTGACAGAGCAGGAGACCAGCGGAGGGCGGAGAGGGGACTCACATGCAGTGGAGGTGGGCAAAATCGGTGTTTCTCAGTGCCCCAGCGTGCCCGTCCTCTGAGCTGAGGACATTTTCTTGGTTTCTGAGGTGTTCTCTTGGTTTCCCACGGTGTCTTCAAGCTGCAGGTGGCGACTGGCTTTGGGGTGTGAAGCCAGCCCAGTGGGTCACAGCCAGGGCAACTGTTTATCTCCCAATAAAACTGAAAAGAAATTATACAAAAAAATCTCCCACAGTCTGTTTTTAGTGGGGTTTTGTTACACTTTATGTATGCACGTGTGCGCGTGTGTGTGCGCGTGTGTGTGCATGTGCGTGCTGTAGACCGAATATGTGTGTCTCTCCCAGATTTATCCTGCAATCTGAACGCCTTATGCTGCAGTGTGAAGAGATGAGCCTTTGGGGCGGATGAGGTCAGGAGGGTGGAGGCCTCATGAATGGGACTGGCGTCCTTTTAATGGAGACTGCAAAGCACTTGTTCACCCCAGAAGTCACACCCAGAAGAGGGCTGGGTGTGGTCCAGGAAGTCGACCCTCATCACACACCAGATACTCTGGCTCCTTCATCTTGGACTTCTAGTCTTCAGGAATGTGAGAAATATTGGTTCCCCCGCCACAAGCCACCCAGTCTATGATATTTTCTTGCAGCAGCCCAAATGGACTAAGACGGTCTATCTTTGAGTGTGCACACACATGTGTGGAGAGATGTGCTGGGTTGTGATACCAAATACATTTTGTACTGAATTCATTATGGTAGTTTCCTGTGCTGCCGTAAAAATGTAACCACAAACTTAGTGGCTTAAAACAACACAGATTTATTACCTCAAAGCCCTGGAGGTGGGAAATCTCAAGTGGGCTCCCAAGGACCTGCAGGACCTCCCTCCTTTCCAGGGCAGCCATTCCTGGCCTTCCCCAGTGTCTGGAGACCACCATGCTTCTTGGCTGCGGGCCACTTCATCGTCAAGCAGCCGCGTGGCAGAGAGCCGCGTGGCTCCAGCCCGCCTTCTCCTCTAGGGACCGCGCAGTCACCTTAGAGCCACTGGGATAACCCAAGAGCATCTCCCCAGCGCAGGTCCTGAATCCCAAATCACATCTGTGGAGCATGTACTGTAGCACTTTCGCAGGTTGGGAGATTAAGACGTAGGCATCTTTGGGGGCTCCTATTCCAGTATCTCACAGTCATGGTCAGAAATGTCTGAAAGCCACTTGGCGCCATGGCCCTGAAAGTCCCTCCAAGCCCAGAGCTTCTGTGGTCTCAGACTGCCTGTCTATGCCACCCTGAGCCCGCTGGCAGGCCTCTGCAGTTTACCGTGTCCGAGCTCATTCAACAGAAGTAAGCCTGTTGCCGGGTGTGGTGGCGCACGCTTGTAATCCCCGCGCTTGGGAGGTGGAGACAGGAGGATTGTGCAGGTTCGAAGCCAGCTGCGCTGGCTTAGGAGACCCTGTTTCCAAAAATAAAAAAGTATAAAATAGGCCTGGGAGTGTAGCCCGGAGGTAGAAGGGCTTCCAGGAACCCCAGTACCACCAAAATAAAAATAAATAAATAAATAAACAAACAAATAAATAAATATAGGCCGGGAGTGTAGCCCGGAGGTAGGGCTTCCAACAACACCAGTACCACCAAAAAAAAAAAAAAAAAAAGTAAGCCTGTTAGTTTTGATCATCCATTTGCCCTTGAATCTGGGACTTTCAGAGCCTCAGAGCATCTCCGAGGCCCAGGAGGAACCTTATTTACCTGTGAGGAGACTCCAGCCATGGTAGGAGGGCCTTGTCTCTGATCACCCCCCTGCAGGTGGGTAGGGTGAGCTGGAGTCCAGCTGTCCAGCTGTCCCCTCTCCCAAGCTGGTGTGAAGGCAGGTGGGATGATGGAAGGTGCTAGAAGCAGGCTGGCCTGCATGTGGCCCTGGTAGAGAAAGTGGTAGAGGTGCAGTGAGCCACCCAGCCACCCCGACTTTAGCACAGCCCAGCCCAGGCCAGACAAATGCAGCTAGACTGCAGATACTACACAATCTCAACCAAATTCAGGGCACCCCCAAGCTTACTGGCAGAAATTCAAGAAGCAATGTTGATTGCTTGCATGCTACTGAATTTTGAGGTGCTTTGTTACACAGCAGTAGCTAACTGCTACATCCCCCCATTCCTGTGTGCCTTTTTTTCTCAACTGAGAAAAGATTTACTATTGTAATATCGTAAAACCAGTTGTGTCAAAAGCTTTTCCAGTGTTGGGTGAGAACACACTGCACTTTACCATGGTGGCTGTGTGGCTTTCCAGGGGACTTGGTGGCAGGGTCTACCCGCCTGCATCTCCGGCTGTGCACATGGTGGCTGTGTTCAGTATCTGCTAAGTAAGTCAGTAAGCACAGGCCTGAGGAGCCCATTTCACTTCTAATTTAATTATTGATTGATTCTGCCTTGATGGCAGCAGAGCCCCTGCAAAATGCAATTACCTCCTTGTACCCAAGCATTTGATTGTCTAATGATTGTCTCCAACAGGAGCCAAGCATCCGCCCTGCGTTTAATTAAACTAATCTGTTAGGGAAAGCGCCGGCCTGCCTCCCAGCCGCCACTGGCGGCCACACCGGGAGGAGGGAGGCGAGCTCTTCCACTCCCTGGTCACAGGCTGCGGGAGCCTCAGACCTTGTGTGGCAGCTATGAGCCATGATGCCATCCTGGAATTGAGATCCCGAGGAGAGGAGTCAACCTAATAGGCCTGTCTCCGTCCCTTGGAAATAAAGCCATTTGTCGGCTTTATAAATGTGCTGCCTGCGCTGAGCTCTCTCTTCCAGAACCCACAAGTCAGGGACCCATCGTGTGGCTTCCCGGGCAGGGCGGGAGCTGGGCCAGGCTGGGTAAGTGCGCAGGCGCCGGGGGTCAGGTGAATTCTTGGCTTTGCTGTTTCATACCAGGCGCCACGGGGAGGGGAATCAATCTCCAGCTGCGTCTCCTCATCTATAACAGGGGGGACCAGCGTGGGCCTGAGAGTCCTTAGCCAGAACTGAGGGGCAGGAGCTTTCACATCCCTACTTTTTTTCTTTTTGATTTTGGAAAGGTAATACAGTGTGTATTACAATTACTAACCTTGCCGGCGGGGCCCAGGGTAAATACTCCCAAATCAAATTTATTTTAGAAGCAACGCATGACTATTCAAGCCAAGGAAATAAACAAAGGTTATGGATGGTCTCGGGAGGCTTTGGGATGGATTTTGATGCCAAGCAACTTATGAAAAATCTTCTGAATTTTAAAGCCTGTGAGACTTTGGAGTTTTTCAAGCTCTTGTTTTTTATGGGCATGCAAGTGTGCTATATATTTGTGACTACCGTATGGTATCCCGATACATGTATATAATGTGTAACGATCGAATCAGGATTATCTACACCTCCACCACCGCTGACACTCATCATTTCTTTGTGGTGAGAATATTGAAAATTCTCTCCCATCACTATTTTGAAATAAATGATTGTTAACGACTGTCAAGCTACAGAACACTAGAACGTCGTCCTGTCTAGCTCTTTGTACCTGTTGCAGCCTCCGTCTCCTCTCCCAGCCCGACCCTCCTCAGCCTCCAGGGACCACATTCTACTCCCTGCTTCTGTGAGATGGACTTTGTTAGCTTCCACATGCAGGAGAGAACATTTGCTATTTGTCTTTCTGTGCCTGGCTTATTTCACTTAGCATATGCCAGGATTCCCGCCTGATGCTGCAAATGACAGGATTTCATTCTTTTTTGTAGCCAAATAATATTGCATTCTCTCTTTCTCCCTCTCTCCTCTCTCTCCTACCCCTCTCTCCTGAAGCCCTTGTTCATCTGGGGAGTTCATGAAGAGTAATTTTAGGGGCTCACTCTGGGACCCAGGCTGAGCAGCAGCCACTGTCGCAGACTCTGCTGGTGTCAAGGTGGAGGGAAACACCGCCAGAGGCTCTGAGCGCTTCCTTAGCGGGGACACACGCCACATATCTCAGGGGTCAAGGGCGTCCCCAGGCCATGCCCAAAAGCAGCCGGGAAGGAAGTGTGTCCTGCAGAGGGGAGGGGAGCTGGTAATAAGCAACCACCACATGGAGTCCATAAAAGTGAGTATGGATCCCTCTCCTGAGCTCCAGGTAAGACACACCTGCCTCCAAGAGGGTCCCCTCCCTCCTTCCTTCTTTCCTTCCTTCTTCCCTCGGTGTCTCCCTCCTTCCTCCCTCCCAGGGCCAAGGGTGGTTTATCTCCAGACCCACGAGTTTCAGTTGACGGGGACCAGATGCACCTTTGGAGGTGTTGCGGAGCTCGGTTGAGACGAGGATGTGGAAGTCTCTAGTGAGGATCCTTTTGACTCTGATGGGGCGGGAAATGGTGACATGGATCCTTCGTCTGACCCTAGCTGAGAGCTCGGAGGTCTCTGAGGAGGCGGGGGCTGGCCCAGGATGCCTGCAGGAAGGCACTGGGGTGGGCACTGTGCCTCTGAGCCCCTTGGATTGTCAGGCCAAGGTCCTCACCAGGGGCCTCCCAAGAGGCAGGTCCGGTGAGCGGGGTCCCGGAGCTGCGGGCTGCCCTGAGCAAACCCGCCACCTGCCACCCCTGGCCTCGGCAGTCCTTCCCATCTCCGCTTCCCCCTGTGAGGGATGGGGACTGCTCACCTGTGGCTGCTGCGGGCTCTAAGGAGACTGGACCTCTAGGGGTGGTGGGTACCAGGACTGGACACCTGAGCCCTCTGTCCTAGACCGGCCCCTGCAGGCAGCCGGCTACGACGAGGGCTGGGACCCTGGCTGGCCAGGACCTGGATGGAGCCAAAGAAGATGGAGCCCAGGGCCAGGGAGGATCCCGTTCGTTTTCTCTCCAGCCTCTAGGCTTGGTCTTCACAGTGACTTGAAGGAGTGGCAGCCTTAGCACAAACGACTGCCTCCACGTGGAGACTTGAGCAGACACTCACACAGACTGGAATTGGTGATTCCAAGACAAGCCAGGCAGCGGAGGAAGGGATGGGACCCGGAGGAGGTGCTGCAGGAGCTGTGTCCAAGCGCGTTCCTATCGCGCAGACCTCAGGACAATGTCTAATTATACTGCACCCAACTGAGGTGTATAGAAGAAACACAACCAACAGCCACAAAAGCACCTTCATAGCCAGCACCAACTCCAGGCGGCCCCTCAGCTCCTGCGTGGGAACCCCCAAGGCTGCCCAAAGAGTCCATACCTGTTCCAGCCAACCCTGAAGCCAGGGCCCGCCCCAGCTCCTGGGGGTGAGGGCGATGGTAAGGGACCTACATCCCGCCCCTTCCCTCCACCTTGTGTGAGTTTCTGCTTCCCTGATCCTGCTGGAGCCCCGCCGCCCCGCTGTAAAGTGCTCAGCCACCAGTGCAAAGACACAGGGCCAGTCTACCCCGACCGCTTGCCTGTGCCCGGCACTGGGCACATGTGCTTCGTGGTCCTCAACCAGCGCCGGGCGTTGCTTATCTCTGAAGGGCCCGGGGGCTCTTCAGAGAAGGCGGTTTTGGCTCTTGGAGAGGGGCTGGAGGTAAAATCTCTGCCCACAGTCTTCCAGGTGTTTTGTTAGGCGGTGAAGCCCTCCTCAAGGGCCACGCTTTTCTGGAGCTGCCTGTAATTTCAGTCTTGGGGAGATTTTCAAACTCCTTGGAAGTCCAGCAACCCTCTGGGTCTTGAGAAACCACTCTGGTAACCATTGGATACCTTCATCTTTTTTTCCCCCTCCTCATGTAAACACAAGGGCCTGGATTATTCTCCCATGCCTACACGGTCGCAGGGGCTTGTCTGGAGCCCCACACTGTCCCCCAAAGACCGCATGGAAGGCACAGTTATTGTGGTGTTACACTGTGTTGCTTTTGCGGGGAGCTGCTCACCGCCTTCTGAAATGGAAGTGCCCTCTCGGGAACCCAGGAGTCCCGGACTTTGCAGTTTGGGTGGGGCTGACTCTGCGGGGCTCTCCAAGTTTGGGATAAGCAAGGACCCAGCACTGGCTAATCAGAGTCCGTGGTAACTGGCTCAGAGGAGAGCACGTGACTCCGGGCAAGCCAATCAGAGACCATGTAATTGGCTCAGAGGAAGACACATGACTCTAGGACAGGCCAATCAGAGACCACTATAATTGGCCCAGAGGAGGTCACATGGCACCAGGCAGGCCAATCAGAGTTCACCTCAGGACTTTTTTATTTTTTTAATCTGAACTATTTAAGAAGGAGACACTTTTAAAAACTGCTAGGAGCTGGGCGTGGAGGTGCACACTTGTAATCCCCGCGCTTGGGAGGCGGAAACAGGAGGACTGCGCAGGTTCGAAGCTAGCCGTGCTGGCTTAAGAGACCCTGTTTCCAAATAAAAAGTTATAAAATAGGTCTGGGGGTGCAGCCCGGAGGTAGAAGGGCTTCCAGGAACCCCAGTACCACAAAAAACAAAAAACAAAAAACCTTCCAGTACTAGGGAGGCTTATACAGGGGGATTGCAGATTTGAGACCAGTCTCAGCAACTCGGTGAGGTCCTCTGAAAGGTAGTGAGACCCTGTGCCAAAAATAGAAAATAAAATAGAGCTGGAGGTGTAGCTCAGAGGGAGAGCTGGTTTCAATCCCTAGTACCAAAAAACAGCCCCCCCAGAACTGTTAGCACTAGTGCTTACTGAACCACCGGTGTGCAAAGCATGCACCGCCCTGGCTGGTCATCTTGCCTCTGTCTTTGCTGTGGGTGAGCGCTTGAATTCAGCGGGCGGGGGCTGTCTTGACATCAGCCAGTGTCCTGCAGATCTGGGATGCGGTTTCCAGTCTGTCTCATCGTGAGGCTTTAGCGGCACTTAGTAGCTAACATGGCATCTCCGGGTGACAGCACATCAATGTCCGAGTGGGAAGGGTCGGTGACATGTAAGTGTGAAGTAAATGTCTTCGGTAGCTACAGCTGGACTCGTAAGAACTCTCAGGGCCATTCTGAGACGGATCCTGAGAAACACTCGGAGCCAACACAAAGTGCAGGAAGAGCGCTGCGATCCATCACGGCGGCATTTGTGAGAGCGAGAAATGAGAACCGGCCTGAATGTTCTCTAACGAGGAAATGCTTAAGCAAATTATGCAGCCGAAGATGCTTACAATGAGTTTGTCATAACAGAAAGGAAGTGTCTGGCATACTGAGTGAGAAAAACAAGGTAAAAAATGGATATTCAAGGCGGATCTCAATCATATAAAATTACAGATTGAAAGATAGATCTTTTTTTAAAGACCGAAATATGGGGATGTTTCTGTAGCAGTTTTCTCTGGGTAGTGAGATATATACATGCTTTTTCTTTTTAGTTTCCAAATCTTTCAAAGTGGGCCAGTATTGTGTTGAGAAAGAGTAGAAAAAGAGATATGTTATTAAAAATTCTGGTACAAAAAAGGTCAATGGAGCTTCATTCCCAGCATTGCTGCTAAGACTCAGCCCCCGGGGCCGGAGACGGTGAGCAGCCGCGGCCCGTCCAGAGCAAGGTTCTTCACTGCCAACGCACTGGCCTGTATGAACTCACCCAGGGCGCAGGACCTCTCTTCCTGCAAAACAGCAGGCTCCCTTTCGCTCATCTGTATTTCTAATTCATTTTAGGTGTTACTGTCTTATATATATCAAGCATTAAAAATGCATAAAATATAAATAAATGCAGGGTAGAGGAAAGCAACAAGACACACACCCACACGCCAGCCCTCTAGTATGAGAAACAGAATGTTCTGGGACCTCAGAGCCCTCTGTTTCTCCCCCCCAACTCGCTCTCCCTCCTCTCCCCTGCCCCGGCCCAACCCTAACATTTATGGGGCTCGGGGCAAGAATATCAATGTAGGCCCGCAGACCATATGTCTAAATATTTATAAATTATAAATCAAGTTAACGAACTGTTTGGTTAAAAAAAATGTTCTAGTCTCCTGCCGTGACAAATATACCTTCACAATAACAAGATGTAAAAATGTGTATAAAAAATTAGGGGTTATTTTTTGATGACGGGAAACTGGCAAAATATCAATGGCAACGGAATCTAATTATTATTGCATATGCCGGGGTGTACTGCTGCTGGACCAACAGTGCTCGGATGAGTAATAAAACAAAAGCATGCATAATTTATAAATTATTATGTTTACTCGGTAAAATTTACTTTTCTTGCTTTCACTTCAGCAGTATCGCTAATTATGCTGTTATAATTAAAATTTCCACATAGTTGCCTTTTATTGACAGTAATGACAAATGAGAGACTCTTCCTTGAGACACTGTAGTTCTTAGATAGTTCTGAGCAGAACTTATCTTCTGCTCAGAGTAGCTCTGGCCTTCAGAAGCAGCAGCAGCTGGGATCGTCCATAAAATTCTTAGAGGAATCTATTGATTGGGAAATTAACCACATGTCTTTGAAATTTTGCTTCTAGTGTTTAATCATTGTAATGGGGTTGTGTATTATTTTACATTATCATTTGCACAGAAAAATCATAAAATATTCCAATTTCTTTATAGGAATTCACGATCGCATATGTCAGATTTTCATCGTATTTTGTTGTTGAAATCAAGATTCCTGTAAGAGTACAGAGTCAAAAGCATGTTTTGTTTGTGTTCCAATTCTGCAGAAACAGAAGGCAAAGGCAGTGACTTCTCACATGGCAAAGGGCTTCTCAGATGTACGTGTGTGTGTATGTATGTATGTATGTATGTATGTATGTATCATTTTCGTGGTGCTGGGGGATGAATCTAGGGGTGTTCTACCTCCAAGCTATATCCCCAGCCCGATTTTATTTTTTATTTTTGAAACAGGGCTTCACTAAGTTGCTGAGGCCGCCTTTGAGCTCACGGTCCTCCCATCTCAGCCTCCCGAGTCCCGGGATTGCAGGTGCGCACCGCCGCGTGGGCTGGCCTCTGAGCTCTGCGTGTGTGTGACTCGTCCCTCCTCGCTCAGAGGGACTTCAAAGCCACCAGCTGGGACCACAGAGAAGGGAGAAGAGAGTCTCCCCTGGAAGAAGAGGCCACGCCACAGGGAGGTCAGGATGTTCCAGGGACAGGTTCAGAGCCAATGCTCCCTTGTCCTGAGAAGAACCCACAGGCGTAGGCTTTTCTCTTATTGAGCCCTTCCTCCTCTCAAACTTTCTCTGCATCCAAAGCAGGTTCTGCCTGTGATGGACATGCTGCCATAACCTTGACATTCGGGTTCCAAGGTCAGAGGCAAGGTCAGGGGGAGATGCCCCTGGTGTTTAGGGCACAGATCTCGCTGGGCTGGGGCTGAGGGGTCCCATGGCCCTCAGGGGTTCTTTAATAAGTGGCTTTAGGGGCATGTCTGTAATATCTGACGCCCTGAGGTGCTGAGCCTGGAGTAGAGCCCCACTCCATCAGGGCAAGAGCCCGCCCCTCCCAGCATCCGGGTGGGTGGTGGGTGTGTGGTGCGGTGGTGAGGACCCAGGAGCAAGTCCAGTCACCATGGGGATGGAAGGACAGCCATTTCCCGAGGGGAAATGCTGCAGCCTCTGGGAAGATCTGTGGGCAAGACCTGCTGGCAAACCCCGGCTCCCCGCGTGTGGGGCACCCGGAAAGGCTGCAGGTGGCCCCGGCCGTCTGCGCCTGGCTGCTGAGCTAGGTAACGGAGATTGGTAGCAGAGATTGAGGATGGAGGGGAAGTTGGGGCTCCATCCAGATGTGGCCAAGACCAGACCCATCCTGGCGAGGTCCGCGTCCCCTGAACTCCCGTCTGTAGGTGGAAGGACGGTGTGGTTACAGAGCATGTCTGAATGCAGTCTGCTCATCGGCTCTATCTCTTGGGTCACAGGAGCCTGGGCTGCACGGTGCCGCCGGTGCGCAGCTGCTGGCCCTGCCCTCTGCCAGCTCCCTCCCAGCTCTCACCTCTCTACCAGTCACTCTCTTGGTGGCTTCTCCACCAGGAACTGCTTGAGGGATGCTGTAGAAAAGTTAAGTGTGTGTGTGTGTGTGTGTGTTAGTGGGAATGAAACACTGGGGTATTCTAATGTTCTACCTCTGTGCTATATCCACAGCTTTATTTATTTATTTATTTACTTACTTATTTATTTATTTATTTATTTATTTATTTATTTTTATGGTACCATGAGATGGAACCCAGGGGCATCCTACCTCTGAGCTACACTCCCAGCCCTATATATTTTTAAAAATTCTTTATTTTGGAACAGGGTATCAGTGAGTTGCAAAGGATCTTACTAAGTGACTGAGGCTGGCCGTGAACTGTGATCCTTCTATCTCAGCCTCCCAAATGCTGGGATTGCAAGTGTGGGCCATCACACCCAGCTTTATTTTTATTTTGGAATAGAGTCTTACTAAGTAAGTTGCTGAGGCTGGCCTCCAACCTGTGACCCTCCTGGCTAACCTCCCAAGTACTGTACTGGGATTACAAGTGGGTGCCACCACACTGGGCCTGGGAGTTACATTGTGTGTGTGTGTGTGTGTGTGTGTGTGTGTGTGTGTGTGTGTGTGTTACTGGAGATAGAACCCAGAGGCATTCTACCTCTGAGCTATACCCCCAGCCCTATTTTTTATTCTTTATTTTGAAACAGGGTCTCCGTGAGTTGCAAAGGGCCTCACTAAGTAGTAGCTGAGGTTGTCTGCAAACTGGCATCCTCCAGTCTCAGCCTCCCAAATGCCGAGATTACAAGCATGCGCCACCATGCTCAGTTTGGGAGTTACATTTTGAGACACCATGGGATTTAAAATGTCCTCACCTACTGTGCCTGATTGGCGGTCTCGCCAGGTGAAGGATCTGAGCTGGGAGTGTTCTCCTCGAGCAGTTGGAGGGCTCTGCTTTGCTGTGTCCTATGTTTCGGTCCTGTCATGGAGGTGTCTAAATCCATTTTGTTTCAGGTTCTCTGCACGTGACGTATTCTCCTGTCTTTGCCCCACAGCCTTCCTCCTGTGTCCTGGGCTCTGACGCGGGGACCCTCACAGAGACTCAGCGTGGTAGTAGATTACCCGTAGCCCAGACATCCCTGGTCCCTCTGCCCCGCGGCCCAGCTCTCCCCTCATCCCAGGGTAAGTTTTCTCTGTCCATCTGCACATATGTGGAGGCACACCTTGTTCTTGACTGCTCCGGGGCCATAGCGTCTGTGACTGGTTCTCTTTGGGAATCGGCAGGGTGACCAGCTAGCCGGCCAGCCAGGCCTCCTGCCCTCGAAGCTGGTTCCAGACCCCAGGGGGTGAGAACAAATTCATTCCTTGCAGCACCTGCCTGGCTCCCCAGGACCCGGGCAGGGGCACGGCCCTGCTCACTCCTGTCTCAGCACCTCTGCTGAGACTCCGCAGAAGAGACCCACGGGGCTATTTGTAGCAGAAGAGGCGGAGCCAGGCTTGACCACGGGAGCACCCACTCCCTGGAGACAGCATCCCCAGCCGCTAAAGAAGCATTGAGACCTGTGCATGTGCAAGCGGCGCCCTTGGCCAGTGCACCTTCCTCTCTGACTTCTAGAACATCCTGAGCTCTGAGAATCCCCCGGAGACAGTCTCCTCTGCGGGCTGTGCTACTGGGCGAGGGGCTCATCCAGCAGGCAGCCCCCTGCCCCCCACAGCTGACAAGAGCAAGCATGGACAGCAGATGCCCACTGCCCCACGGCCAACCACAGAACGTTCCAGATGCCGGACGCCGTGGCACAGGTCCCAGCGCCCATGCTTCTGGACTGGAGACGTTTTCAGCGCCAGCCTCCTGGGGCCTGGAGCCTGCGCTTCTGTTTATTAATAGCTTCTCTCTCGGGGCATTGTTCTACCGTGTTTGCGGCTGCTACCAGCCCTTCCAGGGTGCAGGAGGGCGTCTGCTTGCATATGTAAATATGCCTTAGTTATTCTCTGCTCCGTTATCTTCCCGTGGCTTTAATTTTCTTATTCTTTTCTCCCAAAATAATACTGAAACCAGTCTGAGTGGAAAGATTATTCATTAACGGAACGGCGTCAGCTTGGTACTGCAGCCACCTGAGGTCAATTAGGATCAACGGAATTAATTATTCTCCTGGGCTGAGACCAGGAGCCCAGAGGAATGGCCTTCCAGCTCACAGGAGGCAGAGGCGGGAGCAGCGGGCTGTCACCTCTGTGCTAGACGGCTGAGGGACTCCAGGCTAACCTGCGGGTTCCTCACCTGCACACTGCTTGGGGTCCAGAGAAGTGGCACACTCCTCGGCACAAAATTGAACAGTGTCTCCAAAATCCACCATCTAGATTAATACTGTTTGGGTACTACAATGTAAAATATAAAAATTGACCGGACGTGGTGGTGCACACTTGTAATCTCTGTGCTTGGGAGGTGGAGACAGGAGGATCCTGCAGGTTCGAAGCCAGTCGTGCTGGCTTGAGAGACCCTGTTTCCAAATAAAAAATATAAAATAGGTCTGGGAGTGTAGCCCGGAGATCGAAGGGTTTCCAGGAACCCCAGTACCACACACACAACACACACACACACACACACACACACACACACACACACACACACAAAGACACATCCCAGATCCCTCTTGTGGAGAAACTACAGTTAATCAGATTCTGGCTGGGTGGAGCCAGGGCGGCTGGGCCAGTGGCTGCCTCGTAGAGGAAATGGAGCTGTGGTGGAGCAGGAGACAGTGGCCAGCATGGAGAGCTTGCCTCTTTATCCGCCTCTAAATCAACCTTAGAAGTCTCTGAACGAGCGTGGGGGGAAAGGGAAGGCTCGAAAAGACAAAGTATGTTAGAAGAAAGCCATGATTCCCTGGCCATTTGTCACTTCAAGTGCAATACATTAACCAAGTGCTGTAATAAGATGAGCTACTAAAAAATGATTTATTGATACTTTAGCCCTGTTAAAACAGGTTAATGTCAATACAATTAGCTCCCGGATCAAGGAAATCCCGTTTTGCGGGAAAGTTGATAAAACAGCGCTGAACGCCAGGATTGGCCTCCGGGAGCCGAGGCGAGGTGTGCACCATCTCGGGCCCTGCAGCGGCCCGGGTGCTCGCCCCAGGGGCTTTAGGGAAGTTCTAAGAAATGGCCAGTTCCTCTGGACAGCAGGCCGGCTCTGCTATTTCATGGGTGGGCAATTTCAGAAAACCTGGGCAAACAGCGGGCAATTGTTATGCTGGAGCAATGGACGGAGAAGAGTGGCAAGTCCCCAGAGCCTGGCAGGGACGGAGGAGTCCTCGGAGTGAGCTCGGCCGCGTCCCTGGCCTCTTCTTACCTGCATAACGGAGCCGAGGACGCTCCCCATGGCCTCTGTCCTGTGCAGGGTCCCTGCCCGCCATCCCCTGGCCAGTCTCCCGTGAGAGGGGCTGTTCAGTGGAGAGCTGGCTCCGCCAGGATGGCCTCCGGCTGCTCAGTAAGGTCTTGCCATCACAGCACAAGTGTGTCCTCGCATCGCACTTGTTCTCAAAGCGTCATTTACAGATAGTTATCTCCCCCCCCCCCTCCTTTTGCTGTACTGGGGATGGAACCCAGGGGCATTCCACCTCCAAGCTGCACCCCCAGCCCTATTTTCTATTCTTTATTTGGAAACAAGGTCTCACTGAGTTGCAACGGGCCTCACTAAGTAGCTGAGGCTGGCCACGAACCGCGATCCTCCTGTCTCAGCCTCCCGAGTGCTGGGATGACAAGTGTGCGCCACCACGCCCAGCTTAATGGTTGTCTTTTAAGGCAAGTGATTGAAAGACAAGGATTCAGAGGTGCTTTAGGGAGGCGTTGATGCTTCTCTCCTGTCCCTGGGCCCATCCCTGTCTCCTCCCTAGAGCAGCTGTGGCCCAGGCTTGGTGCAGCCCTCCAGCGCTCTCCTGATGACGCGGCTCACCTGCACGTCTGCTCGCTGGACATGGGCTCCCCCAGGCTACATGGCTCCTGTGGCCCCAACGTGCGCCCCAGGAGCCCCTTCATCCCCCCACCAGGCTCGTGGGCGAGACGGAGGTGGCGAACGCTGGGGGGACAAAGGCATGGTGGCGCCCAGAGCTGCCGGGGAAGGTGCCCCAGTTACCTTTGCTGGGCAGAGGGAGTCACAGGGCCTGGTCTAGGGTCACTGGGTGGGACGCTCTCTTTCCACAAGGCCATTCTCCAAGTAGCAGGCACCAGGCAGAGATGGATAATCTCTCAGGGAAGAGGGAAGGAAGTCTGAAACAGCGGAACATCATCTACCACAAGAGGGTGTCTGGGCAGATTCCAAAGCCAGCCATCGCACTCCTGGGGGTGGGGGATGCTGGGGAGATGGGGCCGGTAGGAGCCTTGGCTGCAACTGGGGGGCACTGAGTAAGAATGAGGGCTGGTGGAAGTGCCCGGGAGGGCGCTGAGTAATTTTGTTCTGAAAAGGGGTGGCAAGCAGCAAATTTCTCCAGGGGAACTTTCGGATCCATTCAGAGTAGGATTAATCCTTTCTGGGAGGCAGAATCTGTTGTCCTGATGAGCGATGGTTTATCTGATCATTTTATCATCTGTGAGTCGGAATTCTCCCAGAGTGCCCACCCTAACCATCGAGGGGCTGGCCTCCTTGAATCCCTTTCCTGCAGAGATTTTCTTGTGTGTGTGGTATTGGGGATGGAACTCAAGGGCATTCTACCTCTGAGCTATACCACAGCCCAACTTTTTATTCTTTATTTTGAAACAAGGTCTCACTAGGTTGCAGAAGACCTCACTAAATAGCTGAGGCTGGCCTGCGATCCTCCTGTCTCAGCCTACCAAGTACTGGGATTACAAGCTGCAGTGCCACGCCCGGTTCCCTGGAGATTTGATGGTGCCAACCGTGTCTATCCTGATAGACACGGTTATCCTGATAGATAGTGGGGCTGGAGTTGGGGCTGCCGTGCTCTTGGTCTTCTCGAGCTCCAGTACTGGGGTCTGACCTGCCTGGGTGGGTGGGCACCGTCCAGGTTGGTTCTGATGATCTGAGACCGTCTTGCGGCTGCACTGCACATGCAGACAGGAGAGCCTCCTTTCCTGGGACGTGGTGCCCAGGAGGTTCCTGTTCCCGGCATGGTCAGAGTAGAGGGAAGCCAGGCTCTTCCCACTTCGGGTCCTAAGGACGTTTCTCCCCACAGTGAAATTCTTCTCCTGAAAACGACAATCACTGCCCTTAGCAGTCCTCTTTTATTTCCCATCTGAGACTCCTAATAGCCTCGCCAGCGGGAAGGCCTTGGTGTGACCCTGGGAAGCTGTCACCTGTCACCTTGGACGTGCTGCTCCCTGCTCCTCCAAGGCAGTCCAGCAGGGGCTCAGGCCCCCTGACAGCAGCTTGGGAATCTCATTTCAGCAGGTGACATGGGGGGGGGCAGGGAGGAGCCCTAGGAGGGGAGGCATGTCCCCGGGCGGGCGGGGTGGGGCTCCCAGATGTGAAAAGAGAAACTATTAAGCGGAGACCTGGGGTTTCCCGGGTTTCCCCTCTGCCCCAGCATCTCCTTGTGGGAGGGGCCGTCTGCGAGACCCCAGGAGCAGAGGCCTGCAGGCTGTGCTAGCAGAGGAGTTTGGATAAGAGCTCAGGGGCCTGGGTGAGTATGGCGGAGGTGGGGACACCCTCCAGCCCCCAGAAGGAGAAGCCAGCTTGCCTTCTTTTTATTAAAACTATACTTTTACTGGTGCATTGCAAGCGTGCAGCGTAACGAGGCTCAGCGTGCGATGGAAGCACACGGGCGCCCAGCCTGAGCATGTCGGTGTGGGTGGGGTGAGGCCTCCCTATAGGCACAGAGCCTCGTCTGGCCTGATTCCTGCCTCAAGCCACTTTTGCTCCCCCATCCCCTCCTCCAGTCCCTCTCTGCCGTTCTCCTGGGCTCTCTCCTCCTCATGGATCTGAAGTCCCTTCTGCTTCCTCATAGGACAGAAAACACAGGGCACTTCCGCTTTCTGAGGCTGGCTGGTCTCACTCAGCAGAACATTTTCCATGTGGTCCATTTCCCGGCAGGCAGTTGAGATCGTCCTGCCCTTCTCTGTGGCTGAGTAGAATTCCCTGGTGTGTGGAGGCCAGTTTCCTTCCCCACTCACGTGTTGACGGGCACTTAGCAGCACCGCTCACAGTGGCTGAATCTGGAGAAGTGACTTTGCTTTCTGTGTAGGGGAGTCGTGCTCTGGGCTGGCAGCCGCACCTCTGGGAAGAGAGAGAGTGTGGCTGTCAGGAGGGTGGCCAGTGGGGTGGAACTGTGTCAGGCCCCCTGTCCCCGCACTGCACAGGGACCTTGGCCACACGTTGAGCAAAGTGATGCTGTTGGCCTGAGAGTCTCTGAGGGTCTCTGAGGGTCCCTGAGGCCAAGGGCGGGGTTCAGAGGCCCCCATGCCTGGCCTCACCAGCTGAGGACACCTCCTCTACCTTGCCTGAACTCTGGTGGGGCTGACTCGGGGCTCCTCCGCCCCCATGGGGACTTCCTTGAGAGAACAGAGGGTGTCAGCTGCTGGTTTTGAATCCCCCACTCCATTCTGGGAGGGCTGGCACCTCGGACCGCTTGGCAGGTGTGAGGCAGCTCACTCCTTCCCCTGCAGACCGCCCCCCAAAACCTGGCTCTCTGGACCACCCAGGGCTCTGGCCACACCTGCTGCCAGAACATGCGACCAGGCCGGGCCCGTCTGGTGGGTCTGTAGCTTCCCAGCCAGCGCTGGCCTGGGATGAGCAGAGGATACCCACATGCGTGGTCAACAGGAGTGTCATGGTTTAGATATGTCTCCAGAGAAGCCCGTGTGTTGAGCAGCGCAGCCAGGGTTGGAGGTGAGATGTGGTTGGACGAGGTGGATCTCTGGGGAGTGGCTGTGGGGACTGCGTCTGGACCGGGCCAGCTCTTCTCTGTCTCTGCTCCTGGTCACTGTGAGGTGAGAGCAGCTTTTGCCTCCACAGAGCTGTTCCTCCTTGAGAACCGGCCACGGACTGACCTCTAAACCATGAGCCTAATAAGCCTCTCCTCTGAGTTGCGATTCTCAGGTATTTTGGTCGAGGCAGCAGAGAGCTGAGTGGAACCGCACGTCACTCAGCACGGGGGACAATGTGACAGCAGCTGGAAGGATGCTCTTCTCGGTAACTGAGGTGGCCTCGCTAGGTCCTGAGGGACCAAAGACCTTCAAGACACAGGCTCTGATGGGAGACGTCCATGTGTCAGGCGAACCAGAGCTGGGAGGGGAGTTTGCTGAGATCCTCAGATCCCACTGCAGGGTCTGAGCTCTGAGCAGGCTGGCCCCAGAGACCTGTCAGGCTGGTGGGCGGGGCGCCGATCAGTGCCAGAGCTGGAAGTGCCTTCTCCCTTCCTCCAGTCCTCTCTTTCCCTCCTCCTCCTCACCGTGCTCATCTCCCTCCCCCTCCTCCCCTTGTTCATCTCCCTCCTCCTCCTCACTGTGCTCATCTCCCTCCTCCTCACCGTGCTCATCTCCCTCCCCTCCTCACTGTGCTCATCTCCCTCCCCCTCCTCACTGTGCTCATCTCCCTCCCCTCCTCGCCGTGCTCATCTCCCTCCTCCTCCTCACTGTGCTCATCTCCCTCCCCCTCCTCCCCTTGTTCATCTCCCTCCTCCTCCTCACTATGCTCATCTCCCTCCCCTCCTCGCCATGCTCATCTCCCTCCCCCTCCTCCCCTTGTTCATCTCCCTCCTCCTCCTCACTGTGCTCATCTCCCTCCTCCTCCTCACTGTGCTCATCTCCCTCCTCCTCCTCACTGTGCTCATCTCCCTCCCCTCCTCACTGTGTTCATCTCCCTCCTCCTCCTCACTGTGCTCATCTCCCTCCTCCTCCTCACTGTGCTCATCTCCCTCCCCCTCCTCACTGTGTTCATCTCCCTCCCCTCCTCGCCATGCTCATCTCCCTCCCCCTCCTCCCCTTGTTCATCTCCCTCTTCCTCCTCACCGTGTTCATCTCCCTCCTCCTCCTCACTGTGCTCATCTCCCTCCTCCTCACTGTGCTCATCTCCCTCCCCCTCCTCACTGTGCTCATCTCCCTCCCCTCCTCACTGTGCTCATCTCCCTCCCCTCCTCGCCGTGCTCATCTCCCTCCCCCTCCTCCCCTTGTTCATCTCCCTCCTCCTCCTCCTCGCCATGCTCATCTCCCTCCCCCTCCTCCCCTTGTTCATCTCCCTCCTCCTCCTCACTGTGCTCATCTCCCTCCTCCTCCTCACTGTGCTCATCTCCCTCCTCCTCCTCACTGTGCTCATCTCCCTCCCCTCCTCACTGTGTTCATCTCCCTCCCCTCCTCGCCATGCTCATCTCCCTCCCCCTCCTCCCCTTGTTCATCTCCCTCTTCCTCCTCACCGTGCTCATCTCCCTCCTCCTCACTGTGCTCATCTCCCTCCTCCTCCTCACTGTGCTCATCTCCCTCCTCCTCCTCACCGTGCTCATCTCCCTCCTCCTCCTCACTGTGCTCATCTCCCTCCTCCTCCTCACAGTGCTCATCTCCCTCCCCCTCCTCCCCTTGTTCATCTCCCTCCCCCTCCTCCCCTTGTTCATCTCCCTCCCCCTCCTCCCCTTGTTCATCTCCCTCTTCCTCCTCACCGTGCTCATCTCCCTCCTCCTCACTGTGCTCATCTCCCTCCTCCTCCTCACTGTGCTCATCTCCCTCCTCCTCCTCACCGTGCTCATCTCCCTCCTCCTCCTCACTGTGCTCATCTCCCTCCTCCTCCTCACAGTGCTCATCTCCCTCCCCCTCCTCCCCTTGTTCATCTCCCTCCCCCTCCTCCCCTTGTTCATCTCCCTCCCCCTCCTCCCCTTGTTCATCTCCCTCTTCCTCCTCACCGTGCTCATCTCCCTCCTCCTCACTGTGCTCATCTCCCTCCTCCTCCTCACTGTGCTCATCTCCCTCCTCCTCCTCACCGTGCTCATCTCCCTCCTCCTCCTCACTGTGCTCATCTCCCTCCTCCTCCTCACAGTGCTCATCTCCCTCCCCCTCCTCCCCTTGTTCATCTCCCTCCCCCTCCTCCCCTTGTTCATCTCCCTCCCCCTCCTCCCCTTGCTCATCTCCCTCCTCCTCCTCACCGTGTTCATCTCCTTCCTCCTCCTCACTGTGCTCATCTCCCTCCCCCTCCTCCCCTTGTTCATCTCCCTCCCCCTCCTCCCCTTGTTCATCTCCCTCTTCCTCCTCACCGTGCTCATCTCCCTCCTCCTCACTGTGCTCATCTCCCTCCTCCTCCTCACTGTGCTCATCTCCCTCCTCCTCCTCACCGTGCTCATCTCCCTCCCCCTCCTCCCCTTGTTCATCTCCCTCCTCCTCCTCGCCGTGCTCATCTCCCCTTCCCCTTGTTCATCTCCCTCCTCCTCCTCGCCGTGCTCATCTCCCCTTCCCCTTGTTCATCTCCCTCCTCCTCCTCGCCGTGCTCATCTCCCTCCCCTCCTCCCCTTGCTCATCTTCTCTCCTCCCTTTCTAACTTGCTGGGAGAACTCAGCAATGGGCTGGGCAATGCTAGCCACGTGTCCTCTGGCCTCCAGGTGTTCTAACACCCGCTTTTATCTGCAGGAGACTTACTTTTTTCTCAGTCTGGTGCTGGCAACCCCGAGCACCAGTGAGCTGAGCTGCTTCTCCAGGTTCAGACACTGAGGCTCTGGAAGGACGTTCTGTGATGGGGATGTTACCCAGGATGATGATCCAGGTACTGCTTTTAGAGTTGAGGGGACTGTGTAGCCAGAGGCAGCCCTGCACCAGCCCGGTGGCCTCCCCAGGGTTCTCCTGGGAATAGCAGGGCCAGGCAGACACAGATGGGCCTTGGGGGGCAGTGCTCCTCCTGGAGACTGTTTATCATTGGCCCCCTGGGGGGTACGTCTCTCCTGGATGGAACATACGACAGAGTCTCACCTTAGCCCCAGGGCTCTCATCTCTTTCTGCCGCTCCCTTCTCGGGCTGACAAAGAAGTTTGGCCCCACTTAAGGGAGGATTGACAGTACAGGAAGAGAACAGACTCGGCCACGTCCATTGGCGCCTGCGGAGGCGCGTAACGGATGGAGGTCCGTCTTGGCAATCCAGACGCCCACTGACAAGTAGTCACAGGGACCGTTTGTCTCTGTGAGCATGGGGCAGCCCATCTGCCAGAAGGACAAGGCCTGTGGAGAAGGGCCCATGTTCTGCGGGATCTGTGACCCTCATGGGCTCAGGGGGTGTGTCCCCACCTACTGTCAGTCAGCAGAGACATCAGTGGCTTAATCCTGGGGAAACATCTCTCTGAGCTCCCTGCTGCCTGGGTGTCCAGCCCGGCCCTGCATCCCAGGGCCCCAGGCTCCTTGAATGTGGAGTTCCTCATCCACATGTGAGAACTCGGCATCTGCCTGGTAAGCTGGTGTCCTAGGCACCAGGCCTGCGATTCTGGGGACCACAGCCATGGCACTCTGGCTCTGGCCGGCTGGTGGGGGAAGGTGAGTCCAGCTTTCAGGAAGCTGAGCAGATGCTTCAAGTGCCAAGAGGGCAGGTAGGGGGGTTCAGGAGAAGGCCTGGGCAGGGGTGGCTCCAGATGCAGGTATATGAGAGAGAGGTAGGTTATCACCAGCTGCGGCCATAGGGAAGGGCCTTCCAGCAAGGACGCCACAGGGCAAGGGCTCCGATGGTGGCTGGCAGAGGGGAAGAGGAGCTGGGATGGGAGGCACAGTGGTGGTGAGGGTGAGCAGGCCCCGGGCCACATCCCACCTCCAGATGTGGAGCAGGAAGCCCAGGAAGCAGGGCCGTGTCTCCCTCAGCACATCTGCCAACTCTTCCCCGTGGGGACCTGCAGGCTCAGACAGGTCAGGTGACCCTGTCAAGGTCACACAGCTTGTCGGCTGGAGTGCTGGAACTCAAGCCCTGATCCTAGACCGGCATACTCTCACACCCCAGCGCGGCTCAGCATGTCCCTGCTCTGACGCCTGGAGGACTCACAGACTGCCACACCTACACCATCTCCCCCATGATCCACCGGAGGAGGCGAGGTGTCTACTGCCGGCCTCAGTGTGGCCCCCTGCACATGTCTCCTTCTGTGACCCCTGCGGCCCCCGCCAGAGCCGCAGGGCAGGGGCCCTTGGACAGGGTTTCTGTGGTGCTGGCCTTCAAGGGGCAGGGAAGTGGTTTGGAAGTGGTTTCTTCTGTCGAGAGCCGGACACTTTACTTCACTGTGCGTGCCTGGTCAGTCTCCGTCTTTTCCGCGGCTGTGTTGGACGCTGCACACTTTAGAAGGCACAGACGTGAGGTGTGTGTTAAGGAGCCTTCCTCCGCCTGGGTGTGTGCCCCAGCTCCTTCAGTTTCAGGATGTGGCCCTGGGTTTTCTAACTAGAAATCAGGGCCTTGGGTTTAATGCTTTTCCAGGCTTTCTTTAGCTATGACATTCTGAGTAAGCACCGTTTCCTGTGTGTGTGTGTGTGTGTGTGTGTGTGTGTGTGTGTTTTGTGAGAGTTGGCATACAAGAAATGAGGGGTTTCTTTGCTTCTGACCTCTTAAGGCCGCTGCTCCAGGAGATTCTCACTTGATCCGTGTAAGCAGAGTCTTGGGTCAACAGTGACATCTTTCTGACCCCACCCCGGGCGGGCCAAGTGCTTGCAGTACAGTGGCCACTCACCCGGCTCTCTGGCCCACCCACCTCTCACCTGGCTGTCTCCGGCTCATTCGCCTCTCTGTCCAGTTGACCACCCATGTGTGGATGTGGGTCAAGTCTGTCCCCCAGAGACTCTGGTGCCCAGTGTGGTGGTGTCAAATGGCGGGGGGCCCACTAGGAGGTAGCAGGTCATTGGGGGTGCTGGCCTGGACAGGGATTAGTACAGTTCTCAGGGGGTTCTGATTAGTTCCTGTGAGAATTAGTGTTAGCAAGCTCCAGCCTGGTCCCCGAGTCCCTCTGCCTTTGTCTCTCCATGGGATCTCTTCCACACCCGTTCCCACCATTGTGAGGAAGGCCTCACCAAAGGCCAGTCAGGAGAGCTACCAGTCTTAGATTTTCAGTTTCCAAAGTTGTGATCTAAATAAATCCCTTTGCTTTACGAAGTACCTGATCTCAGGTACTTTGTCATAGCAACAGAAGATGGACTAAGATGCACCCAACCCATCCCTCCATCTTTCTTCCTTTGGCCGCTCGTTGCACTCACTCGTCTCCCCCTCCTTCTACCCTAGCTCGTGGATGGGAAGACCTCCTGCAGGGTCAGATCCCAAGAGCATCACTGATTGTGACTCTTGCTGCTTTTGCCTAGCAGCCCATCTTCCCAGCAACCCTTGCCTAGTAAGTGTGCACTTCCCTAACCAGAATGGGGGCCTGGGCTGCATCCACCAGAGTCTCTTGTGAGGCCAGGGTGGGTGGTCAGTGGTGCTGGGCCATTGGTGGCAGTGCCAAAATGGGAAGCCAGTTTGCCTGGGCCTCCTGGCCCTGGAACTGCGGCCTGGACTCTTCTTCCTAGAGTCATCTGGCTTGCTTTGCCTTCTGACACATCTGCATCCTCCAGTGAACCACTTTTGCTGACAGGCTCAGGGCTGGCTCCTGTTGCTTATGGCTGCATTTACTGGCTTGTTCTACGAGAACTCCTCTCTGAAGGAGCTCGTGGAATGTCTCAATCAGCATTCTCATGGATATATCATAAATGACTGACATGTAACTTAGAGGAAAGAAGATTTATTTGCTCAGTCTTCTTGGGAATTCCAGGTTCAGTTCACGTGATGCCTGGGTCTATGGATCACGAGAAGCAGAATGAGGGAGAGCACATAGGCTGTGCTCCTCATATCACAGAGGCCAGAGGCAAGATAGGAAGTGAGGGAAGGAGGAGCCATCTATAATCCTGAAGGCCACATTCTGAGGGGCCCACATTCCCACTCATACCCTACCAGCCTGGCCACGATCACTCAGAGAAATCCATTACATGTCAACCTGGCTCCTGAAGAGCTTATGGCCAATTCAGAATGCAAAATAAATTTTTAGTTCATCTCCAAGAGTTCCCAAAATCTTAACGATTCCAGCATCTCTCAAAAGTCCCAAAGTTCAAAATCTCCTCTGAGACTAGAGGTAAACTCTTGTGAACTTCGTTAAAAAAAATACACACACACACACACACACACACACACAACACACACACACACACACACACACAATGGCACAGAATAAACATTTGTATTCCAAAATGGAGGATAGACCATAGAAAGAACGAATAGGAACAAAACAGTATCGAGCAATCCAGCAGAGCAAGCACTGAATCCTGTGGCTCCATTTCTGGCATTGGGGGCACATGGCGGTGAGATGCGATCTCCAGGGAGCCTTGCAGCCGCACCCCTGTGGTCTGTTGATTGCAGCAGGCAGGGTACTCACACTTCCAGCCTCACCCCATTGCTCACAGATTACAGTCCTTTCTCACAGTCATTCCGTGTTACTGGCATTTCTAAATCACAGGGGTGTTCCTTACATCCTCAGCTTCACCCACACAGTTTCACAAATTGCCCCGTTTGGGCATGCTTGTAGGGATTTGAACCCTGCCACACATTGCCTGGCTCCCCAGGCCTTCCTTTAAAATATAGAGAGAAGTCTCCATGACCCCCTTTTATCAGCAAAGCCAGCAATACATGAGTGCCAAGATTGACTGCCAGCAGGAAAGGTAGTTACACCCTTTTTAATCATCGATGCTGAGCCCTTTTCAATCACAGCCAAAATCCCACTTTCATTCCAGCCACAGATGGGCTCACATCCATCTGGGCTGCCACTGTCCTCTCCTCCAGTTGGACCGCAGAGGAGGAATCTGAGTGGTGTCTTTCCTCAAAATGGCCACCCTTATTTTCATAGGTTAGCACTTGGTTTTGAAATTTCCTGACCATAGTTTTTTTTTTTTTTTTAATTCAAGTCTTCAACTGCCCTGACTACATTCCTTTCTTTGTTTATAATCAAAGAATTAACCTCCATTCAGCCATATGACTTTCTTTTATAGCAGCAGCTCTCTGGGACCCAGTTTTACACATGCCTTTCTGGCCAAAGTGCAAGTTATAAGATCTCTCTGCTTTGATTTCCGCTCCCAAAATTCACTGTACAATTTTCTAAATGCAGACATCGTTACCCATAATGCAGTTTGGATATATCGCCGTTTTGAGATTTCCTCTACCAGTTTAATCAGCCCATCTTTAAATTTGGCCTCACACAAAGTTTCAGGACATTGGCAAAATGTCAATAAGCTCGTTGCCAGGATGTAACATGTGTGGCCTCTATTCCCCTTTCCTATGGAGTCGTCTTTGCACTCCAAAATCTCCTAGGCACAATCTCCAACATCATCTGACTTTCTAGCCACAGTTGGGCCCTTTCAATTTCCTCTTACAAATCAGTTCCAAAGATTCAGAAAACATTTAGTCAGGCTTAGATAAAACAGTGACCACCCCGCTCCTGGTACCAATTTCTGTCTTGGTCAACATTCTCACTGATATATCCTAAATGACTGACCATGCAGCCTAGAGGAGAGATTTATTTGCCGATAATTTCCTTGGAAGTTTTGGCTTCAGTTGATATGAGGCTGGCATCTGGATCTCAGGGCACTGTGGTAAGAAGCAGAATGAGGGAGAGAACATGAACTCTGCTCCTCACATCATGGAGGCCTGAGGCAAGACAGCAAGGGAGGGGAGAAGCAGCTACAGTATAATCCCCAAGTCACGCCCTAGGGACCCATGTTCAGCCACACCCAACCAGCCCTGACCACCACCCAGATAAACCCATTACATGGCAACACTGAGCTCCTGAGGGGGCAGTCTATAGCTCACCATGACAAGATCTATTGAAGGAAGAAGATGACAAATAGGAGAGGGGGGTGGCCAGGGAGAGTCCCACCATGGCTGAGGGACCAGTGAGGTTGACCAGGGAGGCAGGTGGGGGACACCCCAGTGCTTCATCCCACCGAGGATGAAGAAAGGCAGAAGGCAGGTGTCTGGTGCATCCAGAGAGGATAGCTGGAGAAGCTGTTTTGATGCTGGAGTTTTTAGGCACAATTCAAGAGCTAGTGGAGAAAAAACAGAGCAGTTCCGAGGCATGCACTAATTCCTGATGTTAGCCTAATGCTCTGGAGACTTGCATGCAAATGCTCATGAAGACATTTGCCAGGGTGGTCCATTGTCCATCCTGCCCAGCTGCACGGCCCTTGAGGGACCCAGTGTGCAGGGATGGTGGTCAACTGTGCTGGTCTCTGGAGGGTCTACATCTCTAAGTCAGCTCTGAAGGTACTACGGGTTAGAAATGTGCTCCTGGTCTGGTGGGTCTTTGCGGGTGCAGAACTGGAAGGTGCTGGGCTTGAAGCTGGGGCAGTAATGGCAGGTGAGACTTATTTTGACATCCCAGAGTCAGAATACATCAGCGCACAGCCCAGTGTTCCTGTCCCCAGGGCAGGGCATCCCACTGGATGCCAAGGCTGCCCTGCAGCTGCCTGCTCTTTCTGATCCACATACCATGTGGGGCCTCACTGTCCAGGACAAGCCTGGACATTGAGAAAGAGCCGGCCACCACCTTTGTCTGCACCCCCTGAGTATGAGCTCCAGAACCTCTGGCATTTGTGTCTTAAATAAGTTGTCACTTGTCTGTTGACAGTGACGCATGAGAGCAGTTCTAATGCAAAGCGCCAAGGTAAATGCGAGCGGCCGCTCTCCCATCTATTCTTATTATTGATAATGGTGCATCCATCTCCATCTTCTTCAGACTTAACAGCGAGCCATTTTCCCAAAGAGGTCATTTTCCAATGAGTGTAAGATTTCCTCCTCCCAGATGAGCTGAGAAAGTGAAGAAAAGTATGATGGGAATTTCATAAAAGCCATGAGGATTGTATTGCTAGTATTACCCCAAGTTCAGGTGAAAAAAAAAAAAACCCTAAGGTTTGGAGATATTTAGTAACTTGCTCAAGGTTGTAAATTCAGCCAGCATCAGGGGAGTCGGGATGTGAATTCAGGCACTATCAGGTCAACCTGCTGCGTTCCACCTGTGCCTCCCATCCACCTGCACATCCTGTGGTCAGGTGGACCCAGGCCACGCACCAGCTCCAGCCCAGAGTCCAGTCAGAGGCTTGAGAGGGATTCCGACTCTCTGATTCTGCTCCATTGTGAAACCTACTTGATGTCGAGACACATGTCCTGGGGTTACCATGAGGATCAGAAAAAAGCATGACTGCACCTGATGTGGTGCTGGCCCAGAGCCCCAGCCAGCACGGCATTTAAGAGATGACCACACAGCTGGACAGGTGGCGCATTCCTGTGATCTCAGTATTTGGAGGGAGGCTGAGACAGGAGGACCGCAAGTTATAGGCTGGGTTTGGCAATTTAGTGAGACCGTGTATCACCATCAAAGTTAAATCAGTCTGGGGGTGTAGCTCAGAGATGGAATGGCCTTGAGTGGTTCAACCTTCAGAAACACACACACACACACACACTCACACACACACACTTACATGGTGACCTCATACGTTTTTATTTCTCTATCCTTGAGGTCATACTGAGTAAGTAATTTTGATGGATCCATTTTTTCTCCTCAAACTAAAGGTGTCCACAGACTGCCGCTCCCCCTGCCACTGCTCTTGGACTCTCGCCTGTGCTCCTTGAATGAGGCAGCTCTGGCTAGGATGCTGCCCAGCAGGCAAGGTGCTAAGCACAGGTGGCTCTTCATGGTGGGACATGACCGGGGTCCTGACACCGGGACAAGAATGCACCCTGAGGGAGCCACGCAAGTCCCTAGGAGGAGGGAAAGGTGGTTTTGTTGCTGCTGTCTTCGTCTTCCTAGCATGGGACAGCGCAGGCGCGAGGCTGGCACTAGAGGAACCAGACGGCCAGGAAAACCTGCTGGACAGGAGGCATCCGGGCTGGGCCTCAGGAACCCTGGGCGACTTCAACCTGAGGAGGTGCTGCAGAGAAGGTTCTGCTGCAGAGGGGCCGAGGAGCGAGGGACTGGAGGTGGTGGTTAGGCGCTGTGTCCCCGCTGTGCAGGGCCTGCGCAGTGCCAGCCCGCCGCGTCACATAACTGGCCACTCTCCATTCTTTCTTTGGATGGAGGACCTGTGGTGCCTGAGGATTTGTGCCCAGGAAGATCAGCTTTCAGGATGTGTGATCTGGCCCCTAGAAGGGGATGGCTGGGGAACTTACTGTCCTGTCCCCCAAAACCTAATGACAGTAACTTAGAGAAAGGAAGATGCATTTGCTCAGAGTTCTGGAGATTTCGGGGGCTCAGTCCATGTTAGGCTGAGTTACGCTGGAGGAGCTCAGTGCATGGTGACGGCAGGGAGAGAATAAGTGCTCTGCTCACACATCACAGAGCCCAGAGGAAAGGGAGAGCTTGTGAACGGGTTCAAGGAGACACGCATAATCCCCAAGGCCACACCCACCTCCCCAGCTTACCGCCCAATAAACACACTACAATAAATTCATCCACTGCTGAGAATAGGACCCTCACAATTCAATCACGTCACCTCTGAACATCCCTGCGTCAATATATGAACTCTTCCCAGGCACACCCCATATCCAAACCATAATGGGGCAAGCCTGAGACAAGGGGACACAGAGGAGACCCTCTAAGCCCCGGGGAGAGGGACCAGGCCAGAAGGAGGGGCTGGAGTAGAGACAGCTATGTCTGGATGTGGGTGTCAGGGAGGACTGGGGAAGTATGTTCCTGAGATTGTTTGCCTGAGTGACCCCAGGCTGGTGGACAGTAGAAGAGAGGGGAAGCTGCCACAGGGGAGGGTGTTTGGACTGATGGGTCGTCCAGGGTCTGAATATTTATTGACTGCTTCTTCTCAGTTCCATCCCCTGGGGCCAGGAGCAGTCTTCTGGTCTACCACCTCAGGGGCAGTTGCCAAAGTGGCTGCCCCAGCAGCTAGGATGCCCCTGCAGCCGTTGGCCCTGAGGTCTCTGTGAGTCGCCGGCCGTAGAGGTGGGAGAGGGTGCAGGCTCTGCGGAAGCACCTTTGCCTGTGGAGTGGTGCCGTTTCGGCCTGCATACCTTCCGCCTCTTGGAGCGCAGATTTAGCTTCGGAGAACTCATCTGAAATAGATATTTCTCTCCACTGCCGGAGGGATTTATTGACAAAACTAGCCATCTATTAACATTATCTTGGGACTCTGCACTGGGGAGAATAGATACTATAAATCTTAGTTGTATAAAAACCCAGGAGCTAGAAGGCTTTAGTGGACGGCAGATAGAAAGTCCAATGAGTTCAGACCTGTTTATTTTACTTAGAGGGAAAGAACATTCTGTACCCAGCCAGGCAGGAAATGGCTTTTGGGGACGGCCACTTAGCCCAGCTGCTGGCCCTGAAACCCAGGGAGGAATCGCTGTCTGCAATTAGAGCAGGCGCCTTGGAGGACTGTTTTGGAGCCAGTATCGGAGGCTTCAGGGAGAACCAGGCCTGAAACGTGAGGCTGGTGCCGTGGGCCTGCTGAGAAGGCAGATGCTAGCAGCAGGCTGTGAGCTCAGGCTCCAGGGTCCAACTAAGAGGAGCCTGTGTCGTTGGCCTGGGAGAGCCCTGTGCAGGACCGGGGCCTTGGCATAACCATTCATTGCACTCCTTTTCTGTCATGAGAGCCATGGTGTGGACCCGAAATTGCATGATTCCTGTCCCCGACCCCCCTTGCTCCATTTGCAGACAGCAGACAGCAGCCCTACTCAGCTTGTCTCCCAGGACCTGGGGGGGCTGCAAGGTTCACATCTGAGCAGGGATTTTGGAAATGGACCCCATCCTCTGTCCCTGAGAGGGACGCCCAGATGCTCTCTCCTCAGTGGGGTGTGGATTGGTGCGAGCCTTACAAGTATGGAGCCTGGCCTGGTTCTGTGCTTAGAGCTGGCTGCTTTGGGCTAGCTATCAACCTCTGGGCCTTCGTTTGCTTATGTGCAAAATGGACATAACACGAGCTTTTGCCTGTGGTCAGCCCAACTTCTAAAATAGACACCGTAGAGCTGGGGATGATGGCACATACCATAATCCCAGGATTTAGGAGGCTGAGTCAGGAGGATCAGATTTGAGGTTAGCCTCAGCAATTTAGTGAGGCCCTCAGGAATTTAGTGAGAACCTGTTTCCAAATGCAAATAAAAATAGGGCTGGGATGCCACACGCTTGCAATCCCCACCCTTGGGAGCAGGAGACAGGAGGATTGCGATGGTTCGGAGCCAGCCTCTCTGGCTTAAGAGACCCTGTTTCCAAATAAAAATATAAAATAGGTCTGGGAGTGTAGCCCGGATGTAGAAGGGCTTCCAGGAACCCCAGTACCACCAAAGGAAAAAAAAAATAGGGCTGGTAGTATAGCTCAGAGGCAGAATGCCCCTGGGTTCAATCCCTAGTCCCAAATATAACTAAACATAAAATAGACACTGTATTAATTATCTCAGGCTGCTTGCTATTAATTCCCAAACTCTGGGGCTTAGAACAGTAGAAATGTATTCTCTCCTGGAGGCCGGAGGAGAGATGTCAAGGTGTTGGTGGTCTCTGAAGATCCGGGGGATCTGACCCAGGCTGATCTCTCAGTTGCTGGACTGTGGGGATTCCTCCTTGTCCCTTGGCTCGTAGATATGTTGCCCCACGATACCTCTCTGTGTCTTGGGTCTTTTGTAAGGACACCAATCATGTTGGACGTACAACCCACTTACTCCGGGCCAGCCTAATCTTGATTAATTACCCCGTAGCAAAGACCCTATTTCCAAATGAGGTCCCATTCTGAGGCTCTCAGTACACAGCGGGGACCCAGGGCCTGTGTCCTGTGGAGTGAGTGGCTCATTTCGGCCCTGGGGAGGCAGCTAGGATGCCCCTGCCGCCGGCTCCCTCTTCCCAGGATCCTCCTGGCCCCCAAGCTTCCTCTCCATCCCAGTTTCCGACCTACGACCTCCATGCCCCTCAGTAAGGTTCTTCTATGTCAGCCTCAGTTAGAAGTGGCTTCTGGGGATCACTGCCAAGCCTCAGCAGCTGCGCAGGAGTGAGGGGCCCTGGGCTGCCCTTCCCACAGCTGGCAGGGACCTGCTTTGTGGCTGCATGCTTGTGCCCTGGCCACACTTCAAGGTCTCTTTTGAATCCCTGTTTTCTTTCTAATGTTCTTAGAGAGGTGGGCGAGGGTCAGAGGGGTCTGGGGGGAGCGTAAGCACCGTGTGTGTGTGTGTGTGATGCTGGTTACAACCCAATTGTACCCCCAGCCCTATTTTATGTATTAGTTTAAAACAGGGGCTCGCTGAGTTGCTGAAGATATTGTAAAGTGGTCGAGGGCCTCTTAAAGTTGCCGAGGCTGGCTTTGAACCTGAGCTCCTTCTGTCGCAGCCTCCCAAGTACTAAGATTACAGGTGTGCACCACCGTGTTGATAGTGGCCGGAGGAGGCACCGGTCCATCTGCTCACAGCACGCAGCGCCCACTGGGCCCCAAGAGTCAAGCAGGGCTTCCCAGACCTGATTCCCCGCACCTGACGGACGATGGACACGGGCTCCGCTCCCCACTCGCTCCGCTGGGTCCTGGCTCACGGCTTCATGGCCCACTTCCAATTTCAGCACCCTCCTCCTTAAACCACCACTGCACAGGCTGCTCCTTTGGAGGCAATCCCGAAATTCTGTCCTTCAGAAGGGTAAAAAGAGGGCCTTCCCAAAGCCCTCAGAAATGCCAGAGCTCCCCCCTCAGTGCTGGTCCTTCCTCCGTCCTTCCTCCCTCCCCCATTTTATGGTGCTGGGGATTGAACCCAGGGCCGTTCTGCCTCTGAGCCACATCCCCATCCCATTTTGTGTTTAGCTTTGAAACAGGGCCTGGCTAGGTTGATGAGGGTCTCGCTAAGTTTCTGAGGCTGGTCTTGAACCTGTGACCCTCTGTCTTGGCCTCCTAAGTACTGGGATTGTAGGAGTGCACCACCACACCTGGCTGCTTCCTCCCTTTGAAATACAGACGCGGGACAAGCCTATGCGGGGTAGGAGATGGCCCAAGAGGCCGTATAGTCACCAGGCACGCGTCTGCGAGCCTGTTCCCACCATGAGGCCTGAGGCTGAACCCGCTGACTGCCAGCCTTCCAGGCGGCTCCCAGGCCTGGCAGTTGGCAGGTCCACCTTCCCCCCTTTGAGAAATGGACCTGCCCTTTCCCGGGTGAGAGGTGACTCAGAGAGACAGCGATAATTAATATTGATGCGGCTTCAAATGTTAAAAGTTAGAATTAAGTAAAAAAAAAAAAAAAAGGAAAAGGACAGGGTCGCGTGTAACCAATTAAACCGCGGCGTGTCCGTGGCCTCTCGCCCACTTTGGGGGAGGAATGGGCCTCATTCGGCTCGGCCAATTAATCTCGCTTCACCTTCTTCAACCGTCCAGCCCGGCTTCCTGCAAATTGAAGGGAGAGGAGGCACCGGCCTGCCACAGACACGTAGACCATCTCCCGTTGTGCAAATACCAGGGAGAGGCAGACGCCGACCAATTAGCAGGGCTGAGATTGCAGCGGCCCTGGGAGGAGAGGCGGGTGGGCGGGCGGCGCCCGAGCCAGGTGTGAGAATTAACGCGGGCGCCTGAAGATGAAAGTGTGCGGGTATCTGAGATGGAGCCCAGCGGGGTGCGGGGTTCAGGATGACTTTCAAAATGCAGAGATGGCAGGCCCTGGACCAATTATCTTGCAAGGATGGGGCTGGGCGGCTGCGTCTGGGCAGCTCCACGTGTCCGGGTGGGGATTGGGAGAGGCGGCCCGTGGGGATGGTCCGCTGGGGCAGTGCCTGGTCGCCTCCTGTGTATCAGTCCTGCCGCTGCAAACTGGCATGGCATTGACTCCCATTCTTTTTCTTTTCTTTTTTTCCGTACTGGGGATGGAACCCAGAGGCATTTTACCTCCGAGCTACACTCCCGGCCCAATTTTTTATTCTTTATTTGGAAACAGGACCTCGCTAAGTAGCTGAGGCTGACTGCGAACCCAGATCCTCCTGTCTCAGCCTCCCATTGACTCCCATTCTTTTGGGTCTCAAATTCAGAGATCAGTGGGCACGCGAGGGGCCAGCCTGGGGGGCTGAGCGGGGTGTCTATGGAGGTGGGCGAGGGACCAGCCTGGGGGGCCGAGCGGGGTGTCTATGGAGGTGGGTGAGGGACCAGCCTGGGGGGCCGAGCGGGGTGTCTATGGAGGTGGGCCTGACTCTGGGCCCACCTCGTCCTGCCCAGAATCCGTCTTGGTCTCTCCTTTATCATGTCTGCCTTAGCACTGACCTCACACAAGGACCACACAGCCCTGCGAGGAAGGATCTAAAATCATGCCAAGTCAGAGATGGGGAAACTGAGTCCCAGGGCAGTGATGTTCCCAGCTAGTCATGGCAGAGGCAGGGCTCCACCTTGGGGACTCCCTGTGCTCTTAGCCACTGAGCCACACTGCCATCCCCTGGGGGTGTGACAGGGCAGCTGGTACTGACCACAGGCCACCAGGAAGGACATGGGGAGAGGCCCTGGTGCTGGCTCACGAGGCGCTGCGGGTTGGTGCTCACGGGGCTGGGAGTGTGGGTGAGGAGTGGCTTTGGGGCAGAGGGAACAGAGGGAGAAAAGTGGTGGAGAGTCTGGGCGGGTCCCCGTGGCACCCGGGGTTGGGTGGTGTGGCCCCAAGTAAAGGGTGGGAGATAAAAGGGCTCCAGTCCGCTAAGGGACAGGCCGACCTCACTCGGCGGGTGCTCTGGTGTCTGTAGAGTATGTGGGGTCCTGCACAGGACGTGTGAGCTCTCTGGCCCCCTCAGAGTAGTGGTGGGCGTGGCTTGACCTGCTGGGGCTTTTGAGCACCACCCCTGAGGAGGGGTCTGGAGGGGCTTCAGCGACCATGTTGTAGGGACTTGCTAAGTGTCCTCAGGCTGGGGTGTCATCACCCCACTTCATGAGTAAGAAAGCTGAGGCTCGTGGCTCCTGCACCAGCTAGCTGTTGGTGTGTAACAAACAACCCCGAAATTCAACACCTCAGAGCAGCGATCATTCCTTTTCCTTGTTGGCTGGTCTGGGCCGGGCTTGGCTGACCCCGGCTGAGCTGTTGGGGCCTCGTGGTCTGAAGTGGGTCAGCTTGCTTCTGCTGCCACTGGCAGGCCAGCCCCCATGTGGACAGGACAGGAGGGGACCCCGGAAGGGCCTGAAGCCAGGCTCAGGGCGATGATGTCACCTTGGCTGAATTCTCAGGGCCAAGGTGAGTCACAAGGCCGCCCACCTTCAAGGAAGGAGCGTCTCTCCCTCATCACAGAGGAGCTGCCAGGCCCCAGGCGAGGTGCGTGTACATGTGTGTATGTGTGTGTGTGTGTGTGTGTGTGTGTGTGCTCGCGCACGCGTGCCAGTGCTCAGGTGCAATGTTAGAGCTGTTCTCATAGACTGTGTTTTGCTGTGCCGTGTGGACGGGGTGCAGGTGGTAAGCTCCCCGACAGCCCAGAGTGGGGAAGCGGGCCCAGTGGTCAGGGGCTCCTCCAGGAGCCGGGCTCAGGCCCCCACAATCTCTGAGCACATCTGTGTTTTACAAAGTCCACTTCTTTGTAGAAATTCAAGACTCATTAAATTGTATTTTTTTTAACCAAGCGTGGCAGAAAGTGTACTGCCCCGCTCCCAGTTGAGCCTGTAAGCAGGCCAATTGCAACCTCATAATTAAAGGGATTTGACAAGAATCAAAGAAGACTGGCTCCCACTGGAGGTTCTGGAGTTAATTACAGTCCGTACCTGCCAGGATGGGCGGGCGTGTGAGATGGAGTTCTCTGGAAAGAGGCTGCCGAGCAGTGAGGCCCAGGGCGCCGCTGATTTTGCAACTGGGGTCCCCTGCTGGTCATCTTAAGGCCAAGAGAAGCAGCTCAGCGCCCAGCTGTCCTTTCCGTGGGACCCTGCCACGTTGCCCAGGAGCCAGGGCTCGAAGCATGGCCTCCCCAGGCCCATGGATGCCCAGCAGCCACTTGGAGCAGGTGCCCAGGAGTTCCCGATGGACGAAACGGATGTGGAGTCCTGGAGGTCACACAGTACACCCCCCCCCCACACACACACACAAAAGAAGGGCTGGGGGTATTGCTCCAAGATAGAATACCCCTGGGTTCAGTCCCCAGCGCAAGCAAGCAAGCAAGCAAACAAACAACAGATAGCTCTCTTGCTCTGGAAGGGGAGCCTCCCACATGGCTGTGGCTCTTCAGGGTCTCTCTCTCATCTTGGCCCTGGATCTGGCTGGTTCTGCATCTAAAACGCTATTGGAGGTCCTGGCTCCCTCCTTCCTCCCATCGCAGGAATGAAGACCATCACACCGGTGTTCCTGAGGTCCAGAGTGGCCTTCATGCTTTCTCTCTGGCTCTGTGACAAATGCCGGCAGGACCCTCAGCCTGGGCTCCAGGAAGCCCCCAAGGAACCGCTCTGTGCCTGGCCCAGGAGAGAAGTCCCGTCCAGCTGACACCTGCTGTCTGGTGCAGAGACGCTCTGCTGAGCCCAGCTTAGTCGGCTGAACTGTGGGTGACCTGAGGACCCAGGAGCGTGGGAATCAGTGCCTCTGGCCGGAAGCTTGTGTCCGGAGCCATCTGTTAGCAGCCAAGGCCAGCCACACACCTGTCTGCAATCTGTTCATGCTGTAGCTTGCACATTAAAGTCACCTCCTCTGGGAAGCCTTCCTTCACCCAAAGTCTGTCCGTCCGTCCTCCTGTGTGCTACCCGGGCCCTCGGGTGTTGTCACTGTGTCGGTGACATGGGGCCCTGGGCGCTGCCGTGACCCTGTGCTCCCCTAGAGCCTGGGTGTGTGATGCCTCCTGCCCCCGTGCTGCTGAGGCCTCTGGAGCACACTGCAGGAGACAGCAACTGGGTGTGACTGGGCCCTGGGTGCGGTGGTCCGGGCAGTCACTCGTGGTGGCGGAGGCGAAACGGGGTCTCTGCTCTGAAGGAGCCCGTCCTGGAGGTCTCAGTCTACAGCACCTTCCTTCCCTCTGTGCCGCTGCTCTCCTCCTCGGTGGCAGGCAGGGCCGCCCCACCCCTCGGTCTCTCTGCAGGCCCCTAGCTGTCTTCCCCTTCCCCATAGACCCTCGGGCCTCCCGCAGCTCCTCCACAGCCCCACCTGGCCTCCCCAGCTCCTTCTGTAAGAGCAAGAGTCTGGAGACATTCTGGTGGGCCCTGCCCTTGCCCCAAGCTTTGGAAGGGACATTGGGCTCAACAGCAGGGGCAGATTTTATTCTAGGGTAAAACCTAAAAGGAGGTAACTGACCCAGGGTGGAGCCCACGAGAGTCAGGAGCCCCTTACTACAGACTAGGGGCTTTTTATGGGACATCAGGAAGGAGAGAGCAGAAACTGTCCTGTATTCTCCTGATTGGTGGGTTTAGCCGCGGGTCAGGACAGGTAGATTGATGAGCCTGGGGGAAGGGGGACGGCTACAAGCACTTCCCTGCCATCCTGGAGTCCTGAAGCCTCAGAGTCAGATCTCACAGTGCCACAAGGGGTCTGGTCACCCTCCTCACCAGGTGCCCTGGGGAGAGAAGGCCACAGCACCTGGAGCGCTCTGCCAGGCTGCTGGGACCCACAGACTGGGTGGCTGGAGTGGCGCTTGTCCTGGGGCAGAGCCCAGCTTTCCTCCAGGGCAGGGTCTCCAGGCTCCGGCCCTGGGGCCTCAGCTTTCTCTGAGTAGATAGCGGGCTCAGGTCCCCGCTGCCACAGTGCATGGAAGGTGTCCTCCTCCTCATCCAGGCTACCTGGGAGGGAGGCAGGGGCCCCACCCGGGAGCTGCCTGGGCCAAGTCCTCCCAGCCTCAGGCCACTCCTGTGAGGTGGGATTGTGCAGGCTTTTCTCAGCCCGGAGCAGGAGGGAGAAATGAGTGCCAGGAATGGCTGGGAAGAGCCCCCACGACACCTGCTGGCCCTACGCTCTGGTGGCGATGGCCTTTTCTGCAAAGGTCAGGCAGCACACTCTTCCCTGGGGCCCGTGGGCCCAGACACCAGGGTGAAGTTGAAAGGTGTCTCCTAAACGCGGACCTTCTGATTTCTTAGAAAGCTTGTTTTTCTGGATGCAGAGGTAAAGCGGCTCCTTACGTGATAGGTGGAAAGTCCAGCGAGGGGCCGGGAGCCCAAAGCCCCGCATTTCCAGCACCCCCTGACAACAGCTGGCGATCCGCTGAGTGGCCGTCTGCTTTACGTTTCCCTAAATGCCTGCGTGTACAGCGCATGCGCATTAAACGCCACACGGAAACCTCGCTGCAGACACTGGAGACTGCTTCCATTCCCTGACATATTCTCTCCTTTTCTCCACTTATGAAGATCTCGGAGACACTCTTTTATAGGCATTTATTTATTTATTTATTTATTTATTTATTTATTTATTTTTGGTGGTACTGGGGGTAGAACCCAGAGGCTTTCTGCCTCCGGGCTACACTCCCAGACCCATTTTATATTTTATTTGGAAACAGGGTCTCACTAAAGTTGCTGAGAGCCTCACTAAGTAGCTGAGGCTGGCTTTGAACCTGTGCAATCCTCCTGTCTCAGCCTCCCAAGAGCCACCACGCCCGACTTACTTAATGCTTTTTTTTTTTTTTTCAGTTTGGGGATTGAACTCAGGGCCTCACAGGGGCTAGGCAAGCACGCTATTCTGAGCTACAACTCCAGCTCCTTTGATTATTTTGAAACAGGGTGTGGCTAGATTGCCCAGGCTGGCCTTGACCTTCCAGTCCTCCTGCCTCAACCTCAAGGAGCTGAGATTACAGGTATGCACCATGGTGCCCAGCTTCTAGTTTCATTTTTATGCAAACTCATGAGAGTTTCTCCAGGGTAAATTCTTCAAAGAGAATATATTGGGCTAAAAAGTTTGCACATTTAAAACAGTTTGGGTACAGAGTGCTCAGTCGCCCTTCAAGACTCACGGGCAGGACTGGGTAGGCTCTGTCCTGAGGCCTCCGCCCACAGCCAGCCTGCCCTGGCGACTGTGGTGCCGTCCACTGGTGCTCAGCTGCTCCAGACTCCCCTGGGCAGGGCCCCGCCCCGCCCTGTTCTCCCAGCACCCAGCGCCGGCGCAGTGCCAGTGCTGGGGGCTGCTGGCCCGTGCGCTCTGTTCTCTGACCTGCTTGGAGTCCCGTGTCCTCTGCTGAGGCCCAGGTCTGGGGATGCCACACGACCTGATATTCGAAACAATCTTAGGTAATTCTGGGTTGATCTCTAATTGCTGCTAAGGAAACTCCAGCAAGGGGCTGGGAACCGATGGCCAAATGCCAGTTCCTGCTGTTTCAATCAGACTGGCAAATTCTCCTTTCCAACCACTAACCAGAACTCAAAGAATTCGGTTTCTCTAAGTTGAGCTCCAAGGCTGTGCTCATTCTTCTAATGAAAAACTCATCCTTTCTTCTCACTGACAAACATAATGTTGGGATTTATTTTTGGTGATAATGCAAATGGATTTTGAATCTAATTGAATTTTTTATACCAAATATTTCAAAATGACAATGGCGTTTTCCTCACCCTCTGCAGATGTCGCTCCCAGAACTTTAATAATTTTCAGTTTTTGTTTTTCCAAACATGACATTTTTGCTTTGAGTCCATAGACTTTTTCATCGGATGTCTTCACATTTTCATGTGTTTCTTGCAGTGTTCAAATAAGTTCATGTCGGTGCTCAAAGACATCCATGAGGTCAGCCCATTTGGAATCCGCTGTGCCCTGGGTGTGTCTGCGAGCTCAGACTCCTGCCCAGGTGCCTGCTCTCCCGCCCCAGGCCGAGCCTCCCCTAGGCTGCGAGCGCTCTCTGCTGTGAAGGGGGGTGCTGAGGTTTTGACCCCATTTCTCTGAGCGAGCTGAAGACATCTGGGCAAGCCTCAGCTGCGGATTACCCAGTTCTCTGGTCTTTTCAGATCTGCAGGCACACTTGGAGTTAGGGACTAAACCGTTTCTCCTTCCTGTCACTCTGGCCGCACGGTCTGCACGTTGCAATGTGAGATTCGGCTGCTTCGAGTGTTACGCTCATGGGAATTTGTCTACACACTTTTTTTTTTTTTTTGCAATAGAGACGCTATTTTTCTTTAACACATTTCTGTTCAGGGATTTGATTCTGCAGGTTCAGGGGCTCACCTAGATTCTGGTTCTGGGTGTTAGCTTTTTTGGTCTCCTTCACTCTTCTGCATGGACTCGAGTTTCCTTTCTTGAGCTCTGTGGCTGCTGGATTTTAGCAGTCAGATACTCCAGGGTGGCTGGGGTGGGCCTGAGACACCCGCTCCTGGCGCTTTCCATGGCTGTCGAGAAGCCTCCATCGTTCCAGAAGCCCTGGAAGGGGATTGAACGATTTACTTTCTTATTTCTCTGAGAAAAGAGAAGAACAGAGCAGGAAGCCCCTCTTCTCCCTTCCCCTGCATCTGCCGACTTCTGTTCTGGGCCTATTTTCTGTTGAATAAACTGCCTAGAAACCCACGGCCCACCCAGGTCCACTGGGGTCATCATGTCCACCACAGGTACAGACTTTCATCCTTCTTGTCCCCACCAGGCTGTCTCCTGCTCCCACCTGTCTCCAGAGTCGCATCTTGATCTTCTGGGCCATGGCAATCAGCTCCAGGTGGCTATCTTATTTTCCAACTTGAAAATGATACCTCCTGCTGACCCTCAAGAGTCCTTAACTAATAGCTGCCTTCCACTTCCAGACACACCCCAGGACCACATCTGTTTTAGTCTGCTTTTCTGTCATGGTGGCCAAAATATATCACATGAGCAACATAAAGAGGGGTGCGTTTATTTGGCTTACGGTTTCAGCAGTCAGTCCATAGTCTGGGGAGTCCATAGCCAGCCAACTCTAAGGCAGATATCATGGTGGCATGGTGTGGCAGAGGAAAGCTGAGCTCAACTCAGAGATGGCTGGGAGAGAGAGAGAGAGGGAGAGAGAGAGAGGAGAGAGAGAGAGAGAGAGAGAGAGAGAGAGAGAGAGAGAGAGAGAGAGGAGGGAAGCAGGGATAGATAGAGTCCTCCAGGCCATACCCCCAGAGACCTACCTCTGTATCTGCCTAAGTCACCACCCAGTAAGTCCATTAAATTATCAGTTCTTCAGCGAATTTGTCTGTTGATGAGATCAGAGCCCTGATTCAATTATTTCACCTCTGAATTTTTTTTTTTTTTTTTTTTTTTTGCGGTACTGGGGATGGAACCCAGGGGTATTGCATCTCCAAGCTACACCCCATTCCTATTTTTTAGTCTTTTTACTTTTTGAAACAGGGTCTCACTGAGTTGCGAAAGGCCTTGCTAAGTAGCTAAGGCTGACCGTGAACTGTGATCCCGGTCTCTGCCTCTTGAATGCTGGGCTTACAAGTGTGCACCACCATGCCTGGCCCTGAACATTTTTACATTACTAGTGCATGAACTTTTCCAGGGGCCCTCTTCTATTCAAACCATGACAACCCCATCCCATTCTCCTCTCCAGCCCCTCCTCTCTCTTCTACCAAAGGAACCACAGGTGTCCTTTGGTGTCCAAATTAGTTCCAGGATCCTTTGCCTATACCAAATTCTGCAGAGGCCCAAGTTCCTGATATAAGTTGGTACGGAATCTACACACACAACTGCGCATTTTCCTTTACACTTTCCTTTGTCTCTGGATTACTCATAATACCTAATGCAATGTAAATGTAATGTAAACAGTTCTTAGAATGTGTTGTTCATGGAATAATGACAGGAAAAAATGTTGTCTGTATATGCTGGGGATGAACGCCCTTTTCCCCCTGCGTTTTTTTGGTTTGAGCTTGGTTGGCTCTAAGGATGTGCTACCTACAGATTTGGAGGGCTGAAGTTCTACTCGGCCTTTTAAACCATCACTGCTTCGATTTCATAATTTCATTTGCTTTCTAAAAAGTCATGGCTGTGCCGCCTAGGTAGGAAATATTAAATATTATGGCTCAGTTTCGCAATGTTCCAAATATTTATGCAAACAAAATGAAACAGTATGTATATTTATGTTGGGTTCACTTGACTCCATACGTTGTTTTAAGGAATCCATCCGTTATGTTGTGAGCAGCTGTATTATGTTGGTTTTCATGGCACACATCAAGATTTATTTATGCACTGTTGCCGACTAATCTCAGTTGGGTCCTTATTGTCAGCTCCCGGTCAAATCCTCAGAAAGATGGGGCAAAAGGCAGGTGATGTCCTGCAGAAACCTCTCTGCAGCAATTCCTTCCCCTCTATGAATTCCCTAAGTTTTTGGGTACGACGTTTGGGAAGGAATTTGAGGTGGACAAAGGCTTCTTGAACCAATGACACTTTATTACAAAAACTCCAAGAAATTTATACCCTTCACCAGTAAGGTTAATAATAAGAAAAAAGGGGGGTGAATGCAATCACTGTGAAATGATAATGAATGACATGTAAACAAAGGTAATAAAACTAGTCCTTCAGCTGGCTGTTGATCTTCGAGAGAGATTGACTTCTGACTCCTGATTCTTTTCCAAGGTCTTTGCAGATGAACAGTCCCAGGGGGCCACTTCCCAAAATAAACAAGCATGGCCAAGGCTTGGGGGTTTCTTGGGGAATCTTCTTTGGCTCTCTTGGAACTTTCCATCTTTTGGGCTCAGTTCATATAGCAAGTGTGGGGAGACGTGGTGATTCAGGTGGATGTGATAAAGTTTCTCCAGGTGTTGGCATTTTATCTCCTAAATCTGAAAGCTTAAGCAAACTCACAACACAGTTTTGCAGACAAAATACCACAAACAACACCACAAAGTTCTTGGTTTTAATTGTCCTTAACTGCTGAACACTCTTCTTTAGACAATAAGCCTATTAAAAGTCTAACCATCTTTAATAATCCATTTCTCTGTCACAAACCCTCTGCAACCTGCTTCTAACTTTCTAATTCCTTTCTTTCCCAGTTGGGACTTTCTCATGATAAGCTCTTCTTCATGCAAAAATGCTTTTCTTACTCTTACACAATATTTCCTTTCCTTCATACATATATATTTAGAACGTCTGTCCTTTATTTAGTCATATTCATTAACCATGCGGTCAGCCTCTCTGTCTTCAGGAATATTTACACTGGGCGTAAAAGTCACCAATCTTTTTCCTTGAGTCTATTGTATTTGGGCAACTAAGTTGTTTATCAACTAAATTGCTTTAAGGTCACACACAAGTTTTTTATCTTCTCTGTCTCTAGGCAGGATCTCAAGGGTAAACAAAGTTTCCTTAAACTGAACTACCTTACCTGAGTTAATAGCTTAACCTAAGTTAGTGATAGTGAGGGTCAGAGACCCTTTGTAATTGCTGCAGCTGGAATGCTTATCACAGCATCTGAGTTCTGGCCAGTTTTTATTATTATTGAGCAGAGCCAAGGACGTTTATTTCCACGGACTCAATTTCTGATCTCACATCATCAGAGCAATTCGTGTAGAGAGTTAAAAGAATACCAAGAGAATAATAGTTATGAAGGATATCTAAAGTGGGGGATATTTTTTGCCAGAGACGATACCTCTTTCTCGGGGCTTTCTGCCGATAACTATGTGGAGTGGCGTCTTCAACACATAGATGCCGAGGCAGCAGGATGTCTTGGCAATGCACTTTGCTGTTGGAAGAACATTTGGGCTCTGATGAGCTTGTGAATTTTTCTTTCTGCTGAATGAAAACCTAGGAGTGAGATTGTCGGTTGTGGAGTATGCGTGTCTTGACGTTTCTTGGACAATCTGCAGTCTTCTCTGCGGTCTCAGCACGTGAGTGCGGCATAAGAGTCCCTGCGGTGTGTTTCCAGGGATCCTTGGCCTGTTGGCTCTTCTGCGGGCTTTGTAGTGATTTCTCACGGAGGTTTTAATTTGCATTTTACTGATGAGTACCTGGTTCTGTGCCATTGGAGATCCGCTTTTTGATGTGTTTGTTCAAGTCTGACCCATTTTGCTCCTGAATTTGCAGAAGTCCCTTATTTATTTTAGATTTTTTCAGTTATACATGCCGCACATATTTCCTGCTAATCCTTGTTTCACCTTTTGACTCTTTTATTGGTGTTTTGGGATGAACAGAAGCACTTGATTTTTGTGTGGCCAAACGAATCCAACTTTTCCTTTATGGTTATTGCATTTTGAATCATGTTCAAAAACCTTTCCCATCCGAAGGTCATGAAGATGTCCTCTCACATCACCTTTAAAAGCTTTAGTAAGTGTTTTGACTCTTAATCCTTCTGGAATTAACTTTTGTGGACGTGGGAGCTGGTGGCGGTTCATTTTATTTTTTTCCCATGTAGATAAGGATGGCCTTAGAACCATTTCTCTTCTTTTTTATTCCATAGGATATTCTTGTGTGTGTGTGTGTGTGTGTGTGTGTGTGTGTGTGTGTGGCACTGGAGATGGAACCTAGGGGCATTCTACCTCCAAGATATACCTCAGCCTTCTTATTTATTCTTTATTTTTTTGAAACAAGGTCTCACTGAATTGCAAAGGGCCTCACTCAGTAGCTGAGGCTGTTTGCGAACAGTCATCCTCCAGTCTCAGCCTCCCGAATGCTGAGAATACAAGCGTGAGCCGCCACGCCCGGTCCATAGGGCATTCTACATCACGTGTCACACACGCAGGGTCTGTTTCTGGACTTTCTCTCCCACCTCACCAGAGCCCCGCGTCCTCCTCTGCACGGGGGGCTTGTTGACACGTCTTGGTGTTGGGAAGAGCAAATGTCCTCCTGCTGCTCTGACTTGTCAGCTGTAGCTTGTCTCTTCTCGCCGTTTGAATTTCCACGTAGAATTGAGAACTAGCGTGCGGTTCCACAGAAATTCTTCTAGGGATTTTGATCGGTATAACAGAGAACCATCGGTGTGGGGAGCCTCACCATCTGTGTAACGTTGAGCCTTCCAATCAGTGCAAATTGTGTTTGCTCTGGTTTTAAGAGCGTCTTCAACATTTCTCAGTACTGTTCTGTAGTTTCCTGATTGACGACCTCTAGCATCCCGTTAGGTGAATTTCTTCCTCATATTTTCAGCTGCTGTGATCCATCTTCCCCCTGAGCTTTCCTCATTGAGGCATCATTTGCGTACAGTGGATTACACAGAGTGTGGGGGACAGATCGAGGCGTCCCGACATACGCCTACACTCAGCTGACAACTCCTCCGTCAGGAAATTTCCCTAGCGCATCTTTCTGAGCAATTGTCCCCTCTGTCTTGCTGCGGCAACTGCTGTGTGGATTTCTGTCACTGTAGTTGAGATTTGCTTATTTTAAAACTCTGCGTAAAGGGAATGACACAGTATTTGTCCTCTGCTATCCAGCTTCTTGCTTTGCTCACCGTCAAGTGTGTGAGGTCTCTGCATTGTTGCAGGTGACCACCGTGCTTCCCTTTGGTTGCAGAATGCTATTTAATTGCGTGAATATACTGTCATTTGTTTTCTCTTTTAGGTGAAAAGCTTATTTGTGCTGTTTTTAGCTTTGGGCCATTACGAACGACACGACACCGTTATAAACACTCCAGGGAAAGGCTTCGTGTGGGTGTGTATCTGTTCATTTGTTTGCTTTTTTGGGAGGTACTGGAGATGGAACCCGGGGCATTCCATCTCTGAGATACACCCCAGCTCTATTTTTATTCTGTATTTTGAAACAGGGTCTCACTAAGTTGCAGAGAGCCTAAGTGGCTGAAGCTGTCTGAGAACCGGCAAGCCTCTAGTCTCAGCTTCCCAAGGACTGGGATTACAAGCTTGGGCCACCATGCCTGGCTGTCTCTTCGTTTTCTGGGGTAAATATCTGGGAATGGAATGTCTGGTTTACAGGACGGAGCTTTGCTTACTTTAGAAGGAAATGGAAAACCTGCACCGGGAGACCCCATCCCTCCACGTCCCGATGGGGCCATGCTCCGCCATCTTACTTTGGCCCTTCCTAAGTGTTTGCCAAGTGATGCCCTCATCATTCTGATGTGTTCCCCTCAGGGCCAGTGGCGCCGAGCATCTTTTCATAGACACCTTGGACACTCACATGTCTTTTGTGATGCATTGATCCAGTCTCTCATTCATCCTGAAAATGACTTTATTAAGGTTTATCGCACATGCAAGGATGTTGTGTCTTCACATGTACGGTTTGATGACTTTTGACAAATGTACAGGAAGTAACCACCAAATCAAAACATAGAACACTTCCAACAACCCCAGCTCCCCTTCGTCCTCCCAGTCTGCAGGTCACCCCCAGCCTGGTGCTGCCCCTCAGCTTGTTTCAGAGGCAGTCTTGTGTGTTCTCCAAGTTTACAGAGGTGGAATCCCGCAGCAGGCTCTCGCTCCGTGTCTGGATTCCTTCCTTGGGGTGATGGTTCTGGTTTCATCGAGTCACCGCACATTCATTACGGAAGGCTTATTTGCCCTTGTGATGAGTGGGATTCTCTCTCAGATTCCTCCCCCATCACCTGCTGATAATTGTTTGAGTTGTACTCAGTATTTAGGCTCTTGCGGATAAAACTGTTAGAAACATTTACATACAAGCCCTGCAAATGTTTTCATTTGTCTTAGACAAATACCAGGAATAAAATGAGTCATAGGGTAGGTGTGTGATCAACTATCTAAGGAACTTCCAGTGATCCTAACACTTCATGCTAAGTTCCATTCACTCCATAGTCTCTCCTTTGTGTATTTTATTTTTTTTTGGGGGGGGGGCATTTTGGTAGGTTAGCATTATATCTGATTGTGGCTTTTATTTGCATTTCTCTGGTGTCTAGTGGTGTTCAGCATCTTTTTATGTTCTCATTGACTTTTTTTTAATCTTTTAGGAAAGATCTTTTCAAATCTACCATCTGTACCTATCTTCTTATAATTGACTTTGGGGCTCTTCATGTGGCCTGGAAGCCAGCCCTTTGTGGGATCCCTGTGTTGCAAATACCCTCGTAGAGTCTGTAGCTTCCTTTTGCTTTCTCCTTGATGTACTGAGGAGAAGTTTTGGGTGTTCATGGAGTCCAATTTGCCACGATTCCATTGGGTGTTATATTTGTATGTGCGTGTGTGGTACTGGGGATTGGACCGGGGTGTTCTACTTCTGAGCCATACCTCCAGCCCATTTTAATTTTTTATTTGGAAACAGGGTCTTGCAAGCTGTGGAAGGGTTCACTAATTTGCTGGGGTTGGCTGTGAACTTGCTATCTTCCTGTCTCAGCTTCCCAAGTACTGGAATTAGAGGCACATGCCCAGCTAGGTGATGTACTTTTTGTGTCAGATCTAAGACAGCTTTCCTGTTTCAAGGTTGCACAGTTTTAGCACTAATGTCACTGCAGGATCCATTTGAGTTGATTTCAGATACAAGTCCATTGTCTGTGAATGAAAAGTTTTGCTTCCTTTTTTCCAACCTGAATTCATTTTTATATCTATTTCTTGTTTCTTGGAAATGGCTGGAACCTCTAATCCACGTCAAGTAGATATCCTTAGAGTGAAAGCGTTTCGTCTTTTATTATTGATAGTATGTTAGTTGTACTTTTTGGTAAGTGCGTTTTTATTTTGATGAATTTCTTTTCCATTTCTACTTTACAAAAATGTTGGTACTACAAAGGGGTGTTAAATTGTGTCATATGATTTTCTACATCTATTAAGAAGAGCATGTAGTGTTCCCCTTATATTCCATTAATATGATAAAGTACCTTGTATTCTTGCCAGCATTCTTGCAGCTGTAATCTAAAAGACTGGCCATGTAACTTAGAGGAAAGAAGATTTATTTTCTTACGGTTTCATATTCAGTCCACGTGAGGCCGGGGACTGTGGACCCCAGGACATGGCAGTGAGAAGCAGAGAGAGGGAAAGCACAGGGCTGTGCTCACATCATGGAGGCCGGAGGCAAGAGCCAGGGCAGGGGAGGGGAGCCATGTGTAGAATCCCCAAGGCCACACCCCAGGGGTCCCCTTCCAGCCACACCCTGCTGGCCTGGCTCTCCACCCACTTAAGTCTATTACCACGATTCAATTACATCAGCTCAACATTAATAAGTGAGCTCTTTAGGAGACATCGTATATCTAACTGCAACACTTTGCCTTTTAAATATTAAGATAATCTTGCGTTGCCGGGATACCAAGTTTAATGTGTGGATGGATTTGACTTGCAGAATTTGTTAAAGTTTTTTACGTACGTATATATGGAAAAGATTGGTTGGTAGTTTTCTTTTCTAATAGTGTCTTTATGAGTTTTTAAAAATTTAAATGTATTTTAGCTAATACACAGAACATAAAATTGTATATATTTACAGGGTATACCATGCAGTGTTTTCGTAGTTGTAGATATTGTGTGATGTTTAAACCAGGTTAAGCATATTTATCAGGTATTAGCAATGGTTAATGTTGGCTTTATAAAATGAACTGAAAATATTCCTTCTCGCTCTATTTTATGAAAGTAATTGTGTGGAGTTGGTTTTACTTTTTCCTAATGTGCAATACAATTCATCAGTGAAGCCAACTGAGTCTGGAGTAATTGGTTATCTTTATGAGAATATTTGTCAGTGTGCATTTAGTTTATTCCTTCCTTCCTTCCTTCCTTCCTTCCTTCCTTCCTTCCTTCCTATGGTGCTGAGGGTCAAACCAGGGGGCATTCTACACAAACCACACCCATATTCCTATTTTTATTTTGAAACAGTGCCTCACTAAGTTGCTGAGGCTGGTTTTGAACATGTAATCCTCCTGTCTTAGCCTCCCAAGTACTGGAATTATAGAAGTATGCCACCATACACAGCTTGCATTTAATTTATTTAAAAGTTATAGGGCTCTTCAGATTTTCCATTTCCTTTTTAGATTATAATAATTTAAATATTTCAAGAATTTTTTCTATTCTACCAAAGTAGTTGAATATATTGGTATAAATGGGTTTTTATAATGTTCCTGTGTTGTTCTATTAACAATTGCAGAATCTGTTGTTATCTCTCATCTTTCATTTCTCCTCCTCCTCCTCTTCCTCCTCCTCCTCTTCCTCTTCTTCCTCCTCCTCCTCCTCTTCCTCTTCTTCCTCTTCCTCCTCCTCTTCCTCCTCCTCCTCCTCTTCCTCCTCCTCCTCCTCTTCCTCCTCCTCCTCCTCTTCCTCCTCCTCTTCCTCCTCCTCCTCCTCTTCCTCCTCCTCCTCCTTCTCTTTTATTCTTGACATGGCCAGTTTGTGTCTTCTTATCTTATGGACTTCATCAGCTAAGCTACATGACTATCAACTTAGTTGATTCTTTCTAAAAGCTAGATTTTGTTTTCTTTAAATTTCTCCTACTTTATTTTTGCTATTAAGTTAATAATTTTATTATTTATATTTACTTCAAATTTAATATTTTCTTTTCTCTGGCTACTAAAATGAAAAGTAAACTCATCAATTTTGAACCTTTCTAACTTTCAATGTAAATATTGAAAGCTCTTAATTTGCCTCTCTATATTGAACTAGCTGCACCCTGCAAATTTCGATAATTTTCTTTTTATTTTTACTCAGCATAACTTATTCTTCAATTCCCCTGGAGATTTCTTCATTGATTTAGGGATTATTTGGAGGTGTATGATTTAATTTTTAAGTATTTGGGAGATTTTTCAACTATCACCTTTTATTGATTTCAAATGTAATTCCGTGTAAACTTTCTGTTTTAATATATACTGAATTTCTTTAAAACATACAGAGCCTTATTTTATGACTGAATCTATGGTCGATCTTGGTGAATGTTTCACATGTACTAGAATAGGATTGTGTGTTCTGTTTTTCATGAAGGAGGGTTTTTCCTTGGGTTGGGGGAGAGGAATTGAATCCAGGGGCATTCCGTCTCTGAGCTCTACCCTTTGTCTTATTTATTTATTTACCTATTTATTTACTTATTTTTGAAATTAAAAAACACATTGCTCAGGGTCTCACTAAGGTGCTGACAGGAGGATCGCTATGAACCTCGATCCTCCTGTCTCAGCCTCCCAAGTACTGGGGTTACAGGTGTGCTCCCCTGCACTCAGGGGCGCTCCCGCACTCTGCCCTCTTTTCGTTGGAAGACTGCAAGCTGGTGAGCTTCTTCATCGGGCGTGTGATGGCACTTGCGTGGCGGGGTCTGCTGGAGCAGCTGCGAGGAGGCTCTGTGGGAGGCCGCGGCTCCAGCCTCCCACGCCGTCTCCTTCTGTAGCTCAGACACCGCAGAAGTCAGTTGATTTTAGGGTGGCCTCATCCCTTCCCCTTGTCTCAGGGTGACTGTCTTGAATTTTCCTTTGCTCCAGTGCCTGAAATGGCTTTTTACAAAACATTTCGAACAGTTTCTGACTGTTTGAGGTGAGAAGCAAATTCCACCCAACTCCTCTGTCGCTGTCTCTCTAGGGATCGAGCGCTGTTCTCCCTTCCTTCCTGGGACTGACAGGAGGTGCTGATGTGAGATTCGTGTTTTGTTTCCTTGATTGGGCTTTGTTCAGATTCCTGCAGCTGTGGTTGATGCTTTTGGTCAGAGCTAGATGAGTTTCAATCAACACTTTTTTCAAAGATGGATATACTTTTAAGTGCCCTTCCCCTCCTCGCCATTCTTCTTCAGGAGCTCAGTTCCACAGTGGTGGTTTTTTTCTGCGGGTCTGGGGATGGAACCCAGGGTTCTGCCTCCGAGCTACACCCCTAGCCTTATTTTTATTCTTTATTTTGAAACAGGGTCGCACTAAGTTGCGAGGGCCTCACTAAGTAGCTGGGGCTGGTCTCAAACCTGTGATCCTCCTGTCTCAGCCTCCCGAATGCTGGGATTACGCCTGGCTGCACACAATGGTGCTTTCATTGCTGTGGTTTTCACCTTCCTTTTCCAGAGGCCTCGAGGCCCCCAGGTCTGCTGTCCAGTCCTGCTGGTGGAGATAACAGGCCATGGGCCTTCACATTCACCAAAGCCCAGGGCGGTGACTGTCTCATGGCTGTGTCCATACTCAGTGGGTAAATCAATACAAGCCCTCCTGGGAACCAGGATGGCTGAGCCAAGAGGACTGGGATTAAGCCCTGGCACGGCCAGGGGTCCCGTCATGATTTGGGACTGAGCAGACAGCTGAAGGAAGAGATGGGCCCCAAACCGATACTCACCGTTGAAAAGTACATCTCTTTTCTGGGACACTGAGTCAGCGCGCACAGTTCTTTGGCTTCATTTCAATAGCGAGACAGGCAGAGAAAAACTGTCACGAAACACTTCAAAGAAAATGCAAAAGATAAAAACCTCTTCGTGAGGTCTGTGATGCCCTGGGAGAGCCGGGCTGGGGGAGGATGGGGTTCACGGATCCCCGAATACCAGCAGCAGGGGAGACGCTCATAAACGAACATGGTCAAGTCAACGTTCAAATGGTTTGGGGCAGCTGTCGGGACTGACCCAGCGGATAAGTATTTAGTCAGTTTTGGTAAGTGTTGCTTATGATTTGTGGCTGGAAAGAGCTTCTAAAGCCGCCCTTGATGATAACATAAATATCTCTTTCTAGAGTCTGCAGCAATCAGTCGTCAGTCCGCACCGCGCAGCCAGCCCGTCCTGCAGAGCCCTCCCGGGGAGCGAGGGCCAGAGCGAGGCCACGCGGTCAGCTCTGTGCCGAGGGGGAGAGAATCCGACGCGGCTTTTATTTGAACTTGCCTTACTTCCCACTCATTCCAGGTATAAGTACATCTTCTGGAGCAATTGTGGTGTTATCAGAGCTCAGCGTTGCAGGGAGACTCCGGGCACCTTCCATCTCTCTCACTTGCCAGCCCTGTGACCTTGGCAGCCCTCCTTACCCCTGTTTGCCTCAGTTTCCTCTTCTGTAAAACGGACCACAGAGCACCTCTCACAGATGCCTGTGAAGACAAAAAGAGCTGCGTGCAGGAAGACCGCCGGCACAAGGTAAGCATTGCGGCAGCAACGAGCAAATTTATATCAGCCCGTGCTTCTCTGTCATCACAGTACTTGACAAGCACAACTGAGAGGAGGAGAGGTTTATTTGGCTCAGTTTCAGAGGTGCAGTCCAACGGAGGCTGGCTCCACGGCAGGGATGTCATGACGACTGGGTGCAAGAGAGAGCTGCTCGGCTCACAGCAACCAGGAAGCAGAGGGAGAGAGACAGGAAGGGGCCAGGGACAGATATGGTCTCCAAGCCATGCCCCTAGTCAGCCCTCTCTTCAGCCTGCTCACAATTAGCACCCAGTAAGCCCACTCGCATGAATAATTCATCGGTAGATTTATGCAGTGATCAGGTTTGAGCCCCGACTAATTATTTCACTTCCGAACTTTCTGCATGTACAGGCTTTTCTGGGTGCATCCTATGGTCAAACCACGGCAGCGTTAATAAGTACCATGTCCTGTTTATTAACTCTTGTGCCCACAAAGGGCAGTGGGACAAGGTCAGAGGGCAGGGCTCAGGGCGGGCCATGTCCGCCCTTCCTGGCCCACCCCCAGTGTCCTTCACATTCTCCACTTCCTCCCACTTCTGACCAACACGGCACAGACCCTCCTGGGGTGGGAGCACCCAGCTGGAAACATGCGCGATGACAACCAGCCTTCCAGGAGGCCCGACTTCTCCACGCGAGATGTGAACAGCAGCTGCTGGTTGAGGCCCCCAGGAAGACTTCAGGAGGAAGACAGGCTCAGCTAGCAGCTGGATAACTTCTGCCTCATGCCTTGTCCTTTCTCCCTGGGAAGCAGACGTGATTCTGGAAGTCAGCAGCCATTTTGTGACCAGCTGACAAATGTATCACTGTCCTAAGGCAGCCATATCAAAGCACTGACTACAAGCCGGGCTTAAAGCTCATAGCTTTGGAGGTCAGAGTCTGAGGTCAGGTTGTTGTGGAGGCCACGCTCCTCCAAAGGTTCTGGGAAGAATTGATTCTTGCCTTTCCCAGCTCCTGGTGCACCAGGGGTCTCTGGCATCCTTGGTTTGCAGCCCCATCATCCCAGGCCCACCTCTGTCCTTGGGGGTCATTGTGGCATTTGTCTGTGTGCTATGTCTCCTCCTCTTCCTCTTACTCATCCTCCTCCTCTTTCTTCTTTTTCCCCTTCCTTTCCTTCTCCTTCTTCCTCCTCCTCCTCCTCCTTCTTCCTCCTCCTCGTCCTCCTTCTCCTTTGTCCTCGTCCTCGTCCTCGTCCTCCTCCTCCTTCCTCCTCGTCCTCGTCCTCCTCCTCCTCCTTCTTCTTCCTCGTCCTCATCATTGTCATCATCATTGTTCTTCTTTTGCAGGTCTGGGGATGGAACCCAGGGGGATTCTACCTCTGAGCTATACCTCAGCCTATTTTTTATTCTTTATTTTGAAGCAGGGTCTCACTGAGTTGCAAAGGGCCTCACTAACTAGCTGAAGCTGTCCACGAACCGTGGTCCTCCAGTCTCAGCCTCCCGAATGCTGGGATTACAAGTGTGTGCCACTCTGTCTGGCTTCTCTTCCTCTTCTTGAAGGACACTAGTCATATCACTCTACTTGTAGACTTTCAACTACTCTTGCCTTGTGTCTACTAATCACATAAGCAGGGGCTGGACTTTCAAAGGTCACCCTAGGGTACTTGGAGTTAGTACTGCACCATATCTTTTCAGGAGCACAATTCAACCCCAGCGGGGGGCAGGGTCCCTCATGTCGGCAGAGGCCACTTCGTGAGCCCTGGCCCGTGTACTGCTGGCGGTGGTTCTCAGGTCCCTGCAGCCAAGAACAACCCAACAGACAGAGCATCTCACTGCGTCCGGCCAGCCACAATGCTACTTCCACGTATGCAGCCGGTATCTGTCAGGGTTCTGCAGAGTGTGTGTGAGCGTGCATGAGTGTGTGTGTGTGTGTGTGCGCGCGTGTGTGTGTGCGAGCCTGTGTGGAGTTTGCTCTGCAAGGCCCTGGCTTTTCTCTGGAAGCCCCGCTGGCCCCTCGTCTGCCTCCTTTGCCAGGGTCAGGCTGGTTCTGCGGCGCAGCGCCTTGCGGGCAGCGCTCCCGGGCCATGGCCTCCCTCTACCCCCGTCTGTCTGTCTTCTCCTCTTTCCTGTTTCCTAGTCGTGCAGTTTCTTCTCTCTCATTATTCCTGGCAGTTCTGACACAGGTGAGTAAATTCTTATTCTCTTCCTAACACACTTGAGACCAGGTTGTTTCCTGCCAGGGCTGGGGTGTAAAGCTGGGTGTTTTATGTTCTGGAGTCTGCAGTCTCGGGGAAGGCTCTGAGTGGGGAGCGGGGACTGCCGTCTCGACAAGTTGATTTAAATGGCGCACACGGCGCCCATCTCGGGGCGGGAGGGTGTGCTGCCGCTCAGTGGGGCCAAGAGAGAGGGCTGCTGGGGAGACCTTCCAACCCAGGCAGATGGCGGCTCAGGTTCCCGCTCTCTGTCTCTGCCTGAGCCTCAGCCCCTGTGGCTCTGAAGGAGATGAAGGAGGAGGGGAGGGAGGAGGAAGAGGAGGAGGAAGAAGAAGAAGAAGAGAAAGGAGAAGAAAGGAGGAGGAGGGCAAGGAAAAAGAGGAGAAGGAGCAGGAGGAGGAGGAGAAGCAGGAGGAGGAGGAGAAGCAGGAGGAGCAGTAGGAGGAGCAGGACTCACTGCGCTGGCTCTTCTCTCCCCTGAGTGACTGTGCACGTCCCGAGTTCTTTAGCTCACCAGCCCTGTGTCTGGCCCCTTGACTACCTCTGCCCAGAACCGTCCGTGTTCTTCTTTGCTCCCCCGCTGGTGAGGATGGCTTCGAGATGCGACCTTTCCTCCTAGCGACTATGGGATGGAGCGGTGGGACCACTGTTTTTTCCAAGAACATTCTACCTCAGAGCTACAAACGGGATCTGGCTAAGTTGCTGAGGTTGTCCTCAAACTTGTGATCCTCCTGTGGCAGCCTCCCAAGTACTGGGATTCCATGCCTATCTTTTTGCTAGATTTTTCCCTGGAGCTGTGGGTTGGGGCAAAGAACTCCCATGAGGACTGAGGGCTGCTGGTCTGGGCAGTGTCAGGGTTGCTGGGGAAGGCAGCCATCGGTTGAGTCCTGGCCAGCTTCTCGGGAGAGGGCTGGAGGCCATTGCTGTTGGAGGCCACGGCGTTCAGGCTGCTGTACAAGTTCAAAGACCAGTTCTTAAGAAGGGAGGGGGTTCTGGAAGGGCTCAGGTGTGTGTGTGTGTGTGTGTGTGTGTGTGTGTGTGTGTGTGTGTAGCCTCCCTGCATGGTACCTTTCCTCTGCATGGGCTCTGGCTGAGCTCAGCGGGTGCACTCCATCCCAGAGCCATGTGCCCTGGCTCCCACCATCCTTGTTCCTCCTCCTCACCCCTAGGAGCAGACCTAGGAGCAGAGACCTGCAGGAGGGGCCTGGGGGAGATGTCCTGCCCCGGGGTGAGTTTCCCCGCCTCCCTCTAATATGGGGATAGCAGTCCAGAGGAGACAGGCCTCCTGGTACCCGGGGCTTCCTCTGGATGTTTGCAAAGATGTCAGGCCTCTGGTTTGCAGACCCTTTGGTACTTACTTAAACTTCAGTGCTGGAAATCTCTCCCTTCTAAGAAGCTCAATAAACCCTGACTCGGCTTATTTAGTTGGTTAATCTATGTTAAAGCCATTAGGAACGATTTATTGATTTGTGGAAGAAAGAAATCCCAGGAGGACAATACCATCAAAATTTCTCCCCCAAATACCACAATCAACTTGAAAATGAAGACTTTTTCAAGCTATGATTTGAAAATTAAGAATTTCGTCCTGAAGCACAACTACTTTGTACCTCCACTGTCTTTGAGAAACAGAATCGCTCCCTGATTACAAATTCACAGCAGCCGCAGGAGCGGCTGCCTCCGCCTGGCCAGCACCTCAGTATCCACTTGTCCCAGATGTCCTGCAGGTGCCAGCCGGGGTGGGGCAGGGAGCGTCTGTGGGCCACCGTGCAGATGCTGGGGAGGGCGGCGTGGCCGGGGAGGGGACGAGTCCCGGCCTCCTGAGGGGAGTGACATGTGTCTGGTCCTGAAATACGTGTGAGCTTTGCTCTAGTCTGGTTCTTCAGAAACACAACCAATGAAATATGCACAAATGTAAATAATAGACCCGGCGTGGACGCGCACGCTTGTGATCCCAGTACTTGGGAGGCTGAGACAGGAGGATCACAGGTTCCCGGACAGCCTTAGCTATTAGTGAGGACCTTTACAACCTTGTTTCAAAATAAAGAATAGAAAATAGGGCTGGGTGTAGCTCAAAGGCAAAATGCCCCTGGGTTCCATCCTCAGTACTGCAAAAAAAAAAATATATATATATATATAATATAAATAAACATACACATGTACGTGCACACACACTCACACATCACATCACATCACATCACATAACATAGCTTAACAGTGTGACAACTAACCACCGATGTCATGCACGTGGCCCCAGGAGACGCGTGACCGGGACTTCAAGGCGACCTCACGAGCCCCCATCTTGGCATGAGCCTTCTTCCTTTACTCACCGGCTGGTCCTGCTTTGGGTGTTCACCATAATAAGGCTGCCGCGAACACCTCTGGACATGAATCTCTGTGTACTTCTCTGATTATCACCTTAAAATAGAGTCACAGGCACTTGGGAATGGGATTGGCTGTCTTTGGAAGGGATTGAGTTGGGGTTGGAGTGTTTGGTGGAACTCGGGGACGCCTCAGCCCTGCCCGGCTGGTCTTCCTCAGCTTCACAGAGATACTCAGAGGCACCGGCCAGACAGGGAACGTCTCCCAGGAGCTTCATTTCTTGCAACCCGCAGGTGCGGATACCCCGGCCGAGGTCCACCCTAATGTGCGGGATTGAGCGTGAAGCGTAGGCGCAGTCTGGGCTACTGTGTCCTCTCGACCATGTTCGGATGCTGGGATCTTGTCATATGTGGTTGCTGGATGACAGAATCCTGGGGTCATGGCCGATGACCCAGGGATGGGGGCGACTGCAGGTGTGCCTAGACCAAACCCCAAACTCAGAAAGGCACCCTGTCATTCTCCCACCAGATTCTGTTTTATTAATTTTTTGTGGTACTGGGGATTGAATCCAGGGACATTCTACCTCCAAGCTACACTTCTAGCCCTATTTTATTTTTTTGTTTTGAGACAGGTTCTTATTAAGTTGCAGAAGGTCTCACTAAGTAGCTGAGGCTGGCTGCCAACCTGAGATCCTCCTGCCTCAGAGCCTCCCAAGTACTGGGATTACAAGCATGGGTCACCATGCCTGGCTTGTTGGAACCTTTTTTTTTTTTTTTTTGGTACCAGGGATGAAATCCAGGGGCATTCTACCTTCAAGCTACATCCCCAGCCCTCCTTTTTATCCTTTTATTTTTGAAACAGGGTCTCACTAAGTCCCGGAGGGCCTCACTAAGTAGCTGAGGCTGGCTGAGAATCTCGGATCCTCTTGTCTCAGCCTCCCAAGTACTGGGATTACAAGTGTGTGTCACCATGAGTGCCTCTTCATCACATTCTGTTGGTAGAATGCAAATTCCCCAGTGCGGCCTGCATCCTGGGGTTGGACAAAGACTCTCTTTCTGGGGGAGGGTGGTACTGTCTTGAATATCCCCCTCCCCAGACTCATGCTATAATGTTATTGCATTGTGACCCAGGAGGCGGTCAAGGAGGACCTTGCCAGGTGCTGACCCCTCCAGACTGGACTTCCGGGCTTCCAGAACTGTGGGATAAATTTCCTTTGTGAACAGCTCAATCTGTAGCATTCTGTCACAGCAGCGGAAGACAGAGACAAGTCACTCGCAGAGGAGCAGAGAGTGGGGCAGGACATGGGCCTAGCTCCTCCTGGGTGTGCCCTCTGCCCAGGGCCCATAGCCATCCACTCCTCTGCAGGAAGGAGACCAACCAGGGAGGTGGTCAGTGCAGAGGGCGCTGTGTGCCCCTCCTGTCTGCAGAACCTTCCAGGATGACCCCTTGGCGGCATTTTCCGTGCCAGCCAGGGGCCCTTCCTGCTATGAGCCGCCATTTTTTTTTTTTTTTTTTTTTTTTTTTTTTTAGGTACTGGGGATGGAACCCAGGGGCATTCTACCTCTGAACAACACCCCCAGCCCAATTTTTTATTCTTTATTTTGAAACAGGGTCTCACTGAGTTGCAAAGGGCCTAAGTAGCTGAGGCTGTCCTCGAACCGCGATCCTCCTGTCTCAGCCTCCTGAATGCTGGGATGCCAAGCGTGGGCTGGGCCGCAGTGTCACACTTCTCTCCTGTAGTCTATGCCATTTGGAAATAAATTGGAATCACTTAGGCGCTGGGCTGGAAGCATATCCAACCTGCTGGGACCCACCACCCTGGAGAGAGGCTCTTGAATCAATTTGGAAATCTCTTCCATGTAGTACAAATGGGCTTGGTAAAGGAATAGTGATCGCTGCCAGGTCTCCACCTTGAACAGGATGAAAAATTAGATGAGTCTGGAAAAGCCGCCAGCAGGCACCTACTTAGCCTGCTACAGAAGCCCAGGTCGGAGCAGTTGTGCAGGGCATAGGAGGAAGAGCGCGGCCTCCAAGCCCGGCACACCTGACTGCCACTTAATGGCTGCATCTGGGGCCCCGTGGTGCTGGCTGTGGGAACCCCAGTTTTCCTAGAGCTGGAGTAGGGTGCTAGCATTTGCCTGGTGGCTCTTGGAAACACTAATGATGGCGTATGAGGCCTCCCACGTGGAGAGGGGACGGGCATGGGCCAGCTGCAGGGCCTGCTACCTAGAGGAGGTCTGCTCTTTCTGTCCTGTGGACTCTGCTCCTGCTGGGGCCCTAGCCCCCTCCCCTGACATCGCCTTTGCTTCCCCACAGCCTGTGGACTTTAAACTCCAGCCACAGGCCTGTGCCCTCTGGCCCAGCACCCCCCTCCCCCCCGGGCGTGTGAGTCATGACTTCTAGAAACCCTAGTGCTGTCTTTATCCCCATCACCATTGTCCCCACCACCACCTCCACCTCCCTCTGTACACCTGTTCCACAGCCTGAAACCTACTGATACAAAAAGCTTTATTGACTTGGAGCCAAGCCTGGTGGCCCATGCCCGTAACATCAGTACTTGGGAGGATAAGACAGGAGGACTGTGGGTTTGGGGCTGGCCTCAGCAACTTAGTGAGACCCTCAAAAATTTAGCAAGACCCTGTTTCAAAATAAAAAAATCAAGCCAGGCGTTGTGGCGCATGCTTGTAATCCCAGCATTTGGGAGGCTGAGCCAGAAGGGTTGCGGTTTGCGGACATCCTCGGGCACCACTTAGAGCCCCTTTGAAACTCAGTGAGATCCTGTTTCAAAATAAGGAATAAAAAATAGAGCTGGGGTTATTGCTCGGAGGTGGAATGCCCCTGGGTTCCATCTCCAGTACTGCAATAAATAAATAAATAAATAAATAAATAAATAAATAAGAAGGGCTGGGGTGTGCCTTGGAGGTAGATGTCCCTGTATTCAATCCCCAGAACCCTAAAAGAATTCCACAAAGAAGCAAATAACAAACCAGACATTCCTTCTCGGGACAAGGTAAGACACGGAAAAGCAAATGCAGGGAAGGCCCCCCCTGGCCAGCCCCTCCCAGCCTCCTCCCTGGGCAACAGGCCGATGACCCTGAGACTGAGCAGGTGGGTCAGTGCGTGAATGAGCCCATGCACACCGGGCTATTTTTAATTTTTGCACAGTCGTGCGCTTTTCACACGGAGATCACATGTTGCACGGACAGTTTAGTTCTTCACTTGACTTATCTGTGTTGGAGACGGAACCACAGGCGCCATTTGACTTGTGCTTTCCACGGATGCCGAGCACTCGGTCCCTGAACCCCTCCCAGCCTCGCCTCCGGCCCGCGTTCTGGGCATTCCTGGCGATCCCAGCCTCACACGGAAACAAACAGCGCTGTGAACAGTCCCCCGTGCATTGTCCTGTCGCCCGCGCTAGGTTTCTGCGGGATCAATCCCGGCAGAGCCAGGACTTCCCGGTGGAGGGTGAACCGCTGTGGGTACAGAGTCTGTGGATTCACACATTACTTCTGGGCTGCCGATTTCTTCTTTATTCCTCCTCTGTCTCTGGGGTCAGAGCCTGGAGCCTCCAGTCCCCTGCTCCCTCCGTTGTCTGCAGGGATCCTGTCAGTTTCTCTGAATGAGACAAGAAATATGGAAGTCCAACAGAAAGAGATGCCAACCTTTGGTGATGCCAAGACCCGGGCTTCAATGAAGGCCCAGTGTGTGCTGCTAGTGGCCCTCAGTATGGCTTTCTCGGGTGCCGTGAAGCCACAGCCATATACGCATGGACACAATGCTCACACACACATACACGGACATAATACACACACATGGCCACAATGCTCACACACACACACACAGACATAATACACACACATGGACAGAATGCTCACACACACACACACACACACACGGACATAATACACACACATGGACAGAATGCTCACACACACACACACACGGACATAATACACACACATGGTCACAATGCTCACACACACATACACGGACATAATACACACACATGGTCACAATGCTCACACACACACACACACGGACATAATACACACACATGGACAGAATGCTCACACACACACACATGGACATAATGTTCACACACATACGGACATAATATTCACACACACATGGACAGAATGCTCACACACATACGGACAGAATGCTCACACACACACACACACACACGGACATAATACATACACGGACAGAATGCTCAGACACACACATGGACATAATGTTCACACACACAGACATAATATTCACACACACAGACAGAATGCTCACACACACACGGACATAATGTTCACACACACAGACATAATATTCACACACACATGGACAGAATACTCAGACAGAATGCTCACATACACACAGGGTGTTCACACATGCATGCTAACACACAGTTCTGAAATAGAAGGCACCGTTTTATCAGCTGAGTACACTCAGTTGGGGTCCACGGCGACGGCCCCCGCAGTTCCAACACTTCTCAGGTTCCTGAATGCTTCTGAAGCTTCCTGACCTTTACTCTCCCGGCAGCGTTGTAAGCCTATAATCCCCTGATTGAAGGACCTGGGGGGCTCGCACTTTCCCAGCCAAACCTGGAGTGTGCCTGTCCCCACTGGAGTTGCGGAGGACAGCCCGCAGCCCATCTCCAACAAGCAGGGCCTGCAGCACTTGGTCTTTGCTAGGTGAGTAGGTGGGAAATGATATGGAAAACAGACTGAAAAGTGGCCGTTTTAATTTCAGGATTGTGTGTGCGTGTGTGTGTGCACGTACGTGTGTGTAAGTCTGGACACTGCTTCTATACTTAAGGTCTAGTTGTATTTCCATTTTGGCAAACTGGGTTCATATTCACTGCTCATTTTTCTGTTGTGTTATTAGTCTTCTTGTTGATCAGAAGAACTTTACTTTTTAAAAAAAGGAATATCAGTCAGGTGTGGTGGCACGTGCCTTCACGTACTCCCAGTACTTGGGAAGCTAGGACAGGAGGATCACAGGTTCAAGGCCAGCCTCAGCAATTTAGTGAAAGCATTTTAAAATAAAAAAAAAATATAGGGTCAGGGTATAGCTCAGAGGTTCAATTCCTAGTAGTACACATACAAGGAAAAGAAAGGGAGAGAGAATAAAACAAAAGAAAATAAAATAAAAGGAAAAGAAATAGAACTTTGTCCATAATACAAACCAAAAACTATCTCAAACCATTTCTTCAGGTTGCCATCCAACCATCCATCATCCATCCATCATCCATCCATCATCCATCCATCATCCATCATCCATCCATCATCCATCCATCATCCATCCATCCATCATCCATCCATCCATCATCCATCCATCATCCATCCATCCATCCACCCATCCATCCATCCATCCATCCATCCATTCATCCATCCATCATCCATCCACCATCCATCCATCCATTCATTGTTTGTTTATTTTTGAGAGGGGTCCTGGCCATGTTGCCCAGGCTGGCCTCAAACTCCTGGGCTCTAGCGATCCTCCTGTCTCAGCCTCCCGAGCAGCATGCCGCCGTGCCTGGTGGCGGTTTGTCTTTTGATTTCCTTCATACATGTTCCTTGACATTAAGATTTAAGGAAAAAAATGATGGGATGGAATCGGTTTCCTTTTTGGGTTCTGGTTTTGTACTTGTGCGCACTCCCCGGGCATCCCGGGCTTCCTTCGCTTTCCCAGGCTCCCTTGCAGCCTGCCCTCGCCAAGGGCGTCTGTTTCTTCCCTTCTGGGCCTCCACGCTGCTCCCTGCTGCTCCCTCTCTGAGCTCCCGCCCTCTGAATGTTGATGCCGGCTCAGCAGCAGCGTCCATAACAGCTAGACTTCCGTGTGGACTGCATCTTTTATCATCATACTGTGACTTGTCTGTGCCTTTTGTCTCCAGGTAAAGCCTGCCTGGTACTGCCCGCTGTCCGCGCGTTCTGGAGACGCCTTAGCCTTGTCCCCTTCATCTCCGCTGAGTTGCTCTGATGTCAGCGTCTTAACGCACGTGCCCTGCTGCTGGGGTTTTCTTTCCCAAGGTTAACCCTCTGCTGAGGTGCGGACGTGTGAGCCCGCCCTGTACTTCCGATGCTCTCTCCTCCCCACTGACCCCGAGGGCCGCTTCCTATACCGTCTCGGTGTCCGTTGCTTTCTTCCATCTGATCTCGTTTCTTAAGGACTGGAAGTTTGCTTTAGTCTCGGTCTGATAATTCTTTACATCCCTCTCAATCCTCCCTTGGTACCGCATGATGAACGATTAGGGACTTTTACGTCTTAACTTCCCCTGAATCTAAATTTTTGGGGGGATATTTTAAAATTTCAGCCTTTGCATTTGTATTTTATTTCTTGAGAAACTGGGAATTGAACCCAGGGCATTCTACCTCCAAGACACAACCAACAGTCCTCCTTTTTCCTTCTTTTTTTTTTTTTTAAATCTTTTTTATTTTGAAATAGTGTCTCGCTAAGTTGTTAAGACTGGCCTTGAACCTGCAATCCTTCTGTCTCAGCCTTCCACGTCCTGGGATTACAGGCATGTGCCACCACACTTGGCTCACATTTATACTTTAAAAATTGATTTATATGCCTACTAATAATTTATTAATTGATATGTGTATCTATGCAAATATTTATACATCTGTCAATATATTTTACATCTACTAATATGTGTATACATTGTTAATTTATGTATATACATCTATTTATATATCCATTATTTATGCATATGTATAATGGATTATTAATGGATTGTTCAGATTCAAATATATTTTCCTCTCTGGTCATGGCGGATGTGGAAGTCTGACTTTCCTATATTTCCGACGCCCCTGTCCTGTAGTTCTCCATAGCTAAGGTCCTGAAACGTTGGCCTTCTCTGGAGGCCCACCCAGGCCACATGGGTGGGACTTGGCTTCCCAGCTCAGTTTACTCACTGTCTGGCCCTTTGTTTTGTCTCTGTCTCTTCATATTCTCTTGGTTGACCCAGGATTTCTGGTAGTTTCTTCAAGATGGGCCCATTCTAAGGATTTTCTCTAGATTTTGAATTTTCAAAATAAACTCGCCTTTGCCTTTCTGTTTGAAAGGCAGCCTGGCTGGTGATGAGACTTTGGGGCCACGGTTTTCTCGTGGAGGACCTGGCTGCCACTGATCTTCTGGATCCTGGCATCCAACGCCGTCGCAGAAACATCTCGGCCTAGCCTGGTACGTCTCCCTTGTATGTGACATGGTTCCCTCTGGCTGTCCAAGGTCTTTTTTTCTCTTTAAAATCCACACCATTTGCATCTTTTGCCAATATTTTTTCACAAGACAAATATACTTTAAATGTGTAGGTCTATTCTTTTTTTCCTTCTGAAAATTGCTCTGGAATGACAATAAATTATTTTCTGTTCTCAGCTTAATTTTGTGCTCGGGGTCAGGACATGAAGTAAGTGTGCAGTGCATATTCTTTATCTGACTTCTGCATTCTTCTCTCCTTCACTCCCCAGTTCCTTGGTCTGCTGCCCCTGCCCCTGCCCCTCGTCCCGCTGTGTCTGCGCTGGCTCCCTGTGGCTCCCGGCTGCTCCAGCCTCACTGTGGCTACTGATTCCCTCGCACCTCACCCCCAAACGCCCATATGTTTTGCCCCGTCCTTTCCCGTTTTCTCTCCATTCAGTGTAAGCTCTGGTCCACAGAACTGCTTCTCCTGCTACATTTTAAAATGGCAGCCGGGCCTGGTGGTGCCCGCTTGTAATCTCAGTCCTTGGGAAGCTGAGACAGGAGGATTGTAGGTTCGTGGCCAGCCTCAGCTACTTAGTGAGACCCTCCGCAATTTAGCGAGACTCTGTCTCAAAATAAAGAATAAAAAATAGGGCTGAGGGTGTAGCTCAGAGGTAGAATGCTCCTGGGTTCAATCTCCAGTAAAACACACACACACACACACACAAAATAATAATAAAATAAAAATAAAATAAAATAAAATAAAATAAAATGGTGCAGTCTTTGGTGTGTTCTAGAAGTGGGCACAAGGGGTCCCAGAAGGGAGACAGATACTCCCAGGTATCTGTCAAGATAGGCTAGGGTTGTGCCACCTTACAGGTATCTAGGAGCCAGCTCTGCCTTTGGTGTGGGAGGTGCCACAGAGGGCTTTAAATGTGAGGGTCATGTCCCTGGGGATAGCAGCTGGCAGCCCTCCTGCTCAGCTGACTGGGAGGGGACTGTGACTGGTGCCTTGGCCTTCCTTCCTGTCCCTGGGTTACAGAGATGAGAGTCGGGCCACCAATCTCTGCATCACCAACCCCCCAGAGATGGCTCCCTGCCCACCAGGTGGATGTGCAGACTGTCCGAGTCCCTCTTCAGGTGGCTGTGATGCAGCAGGAGGTCCTCTGAAGTGCTTCCCTTGGCGTTCTGGATGCCCCCAGCAGGGAGAGAGCCCACAGGCTACCGTGAGGCGGGGGAGGACAAGGAGACACACCTCTGTGCTCAGACCCTCAACCGAGCCCTGTAGCCATCTGCGGGGAGACAGATGTGGGCGAGGTCCTGCTGGGCTCGCTCTTACTGAAAATGAGGAAGGTTTGGGAAGACGTCAGCCGAGCTCTTTGAGGAACAGGTGATCATTTTTCCTTCTCTGCACAGCTCTCAAGTTAATTTATTGCAATTAGAGGGAATGCACCAGCTCCTCCTCCGCCCGGCTCAGTTAGGCTCAGCAGGGGCTGCGGGGAGCAAGAGCCCTAGATGGAAAGGAGCTGTCCCATGGCTTCTGTTCTGTCTGCCACATCTTGGTACTTTCCGTCCTTTAGGTTTTTTTTTTTTTTTGGTGATGGGGATGGAACCCAGGGGCTTTTCTACCTTCGGGCTACACCCGCGACCTATTTTTTATTTCATTTGGAAGCAGGGTTTCACTAAGTAGCTGAGGCTGGCTTGGAACCTGTGCGATCCTCCCGTCTCAGCCTCCCAAGAGCTGGAATTACAAGTGTGCACCACTGTGCCCATCCTTTCCGTTCTTTAGTCCTCCCTCCCATTATGCCCTCTGGGAGAGCCAGCTGGGTTTGGTGTTGGTGCTTTGGGGGATCCTGCGTGGTTGGGCCCCATCCAGCCTGGGCGTCCTCATCCCTGGCAGGGATCTTAACGTCACTTTCTACAAGGGCCAAGGCTGGGTGCACAGCGGCCTCCGTGTGAGCTGGTGGGTGCAGGTCTCTGGGTCTGGGGAGAACTGGGGGCTGTCATAGCAAATGGCCGCGCAGTGGTGGCTCGGAACAGCAGGCATCTATGCTCTCACCGTTCTGCGAGCAGATACCTGGTACTAGAGAGCCCATGATAAGTGAGCCCAGCCAGTCTCAGGAGGTGAGGGGCCATGTGTTTCCTCTCTGGGTCCACATTCACATCCGCTGGCTCCCCATAAGGGAGGAGGAGACCAGTAGGACCAAGGAAGGGGATCTGGGAGGGAGTTGAGGGGAAAGGAGACTTGACAAAGGAAACAGTTCAAACGATGCTGCGTTGTCCAGGCATGGCAGCGCACACCTCAACCCCAGGACTCGAGAGGCGGAGACTGGAGGGCTGCAGGCCCAAGGCCAGCCTCAGCGACTTGGAGAGACCTTGTTTCAGAATGAAAAATAAAAAGGATTGGGGGTGTAGCTTGGAGGTAGGATGCGTCTGGGTTCAATCCCTAGTACCAGCAAGTACAAAACCAAATCATGTATGAAGGTGTCAGTACCAATCTCAGTGATATGTACCAAGACGGGGAGGGGCTGGTTGGGATCCAGAGAGGAACCCCCAAGTGCCATGTACATGTATGTCTCTAGCACTCTGAGCCTCATTGTGATGTTTAATTACAATGTACCAATTATATTTATATTTTAAATTTTAAATATATTAATATTTTTAATATATTTTAATTATGTTAAAAATGTACCGATTATATTTAAAAATATAATTGTATTATAACGAGAGAAAAAATTGCTTTGCTATTGTCCCTACTTATGCGCTACAGTTATGCTACGTGTCTTCCGAAGGTAGGAATTGTTCTTTGCTTAGAAGAGGCATTTCGTGTTTGCTTGTGCTCAGCTCGGGACAGGTGCAAACCAGAATGTGGCTCCCGATCCGACTCTTGGCTCAGGACGCCCATCTCCGATTCCCACCTTCTCCTCTTAGTCAAAAACAGCTACCAAAGCTGTTCATATCATAAATTATTTAATAAGACTTGTGAGCACAGATCTGTATGTTTATGCTAATCGTAAACAATGAACTAGGAAAATAAAACAAAGTCTGAGATGCGGGTGTGGGTGGGCCAACCTCCCTGCAGGCTCTGGGGAGGATCCTCCTGCTTCTCCCAGCTCCCGGAAGCATCTGGAATCCTTGGCTTGTGGCCGTGCGACTCCGGGTCCTGCCTCCATCCTCCCGTGGCCGCCTCCCTCCTCTTCTCCTGCGGACACTGTTCACTGGATGTGAGGCCCAGCCTAGCTCAGATGACGTCATCTTTCTATCCTTACCGTAATTACCCGATAGTCACCTTCTGAGTTTCCAGCTGGACGTGAATTTGGGGGATAATATTTAACCCACCGCAGGGTCCCTCCTCGCTCCGAGCTCTGCAGCCCAAGCGCCTGGGCTCTGATTCCTCTCTCCCTCCTGTGGCCCCTGCCCTTGCCCACACTGACATCCACCTCCACGTCCATGTCTGTCAGCTCCGCCAGTCTCAGCCTCTGGACTGACCTCCTGGCCTCCAGCCTCGTCCCTCCACCTGGCTCCCTCCTGGCTGCACTGCCCCGTCTTAAGTCACAAGAACCTCACTGTCTGAGGGATGGCGCCGTGCTCCTACCACAGCAACATGCCTACAGCTTCCTTGGGCCTCAGGTGGACGTAACTCCCCTCTCCTTTAATGCTCTTGTGGCCCCCTAGCCCCAGCTCAAAGTCACCTCTGCCACCATGGCCTCTGGCCTCCCGGCTTTGCTCATGGCCAGCAGGCTGGTGTGGGAGCCATCTTTGAGGGCTGACCACTGTGGTCTCTGCCCAGACCCTGGGGGCTGATGAGGAGGGAGCAAATGAGAGGGCACGTGACTCTGGGACTGGCCAATCAGACAGAGGAAGTCACAAGACTCTAGGACTGGCCAATCATAAACCACCATAATTGGCTCAGAGGAGACACAAGATTCTAGGACTGGCCAATCAGAACCCACTGTAATTGGCTCAGAGGAAAACATGACTCCAGACAGGCCAGTCAGTGTCTGCCCGGGGAACTTTTTTTTTTTTTTCTGAAATACTTAGGAAAGCAATACTGTCAAACTGTGAGCATTAGCATTTGTTAAGCCCCACTGTGTGCTGAGCACTGGATGAGGTGATACCTACTCCGCTTTGAATCCTTATGAGTACCCAGTACCGCCGTGAAGACCTCAGACCCAGCTGGACGGTCAATCCTGCGAGAAGCTCCCGCGAGCCTCGGGTGGCCCCTCCATCACTCCCATCGCTCCCTGGCCCGACAGGGGCGGGGGCAGCACTCCCCCCCCCATGCAGAGGAGTTAAGTCCTCCACAATGTTACTTGCAAAATGATGGAAGACTCCAGGGAGGCATCCCAGGGAGCGAGCGCCGTGCTCTCCCACCATCAATCTTTCCCTCCAGCAGCAAACGGCGTCTGCAGTATTTCATAATTGGCGAGCTGAAGAGCCCCTGCTTTCCAAGATGTTCCAGAATAACTCAGTTTTAAAGACCGCGTCCTAACAACCGGAATGGGCCGATTATGCCCGGGGAATCCATGGAGAATCGTTGCCGTGCAAGGTAGCAAGATGTGCGTGAGGGATTGCTGGAACTTCACGCGAGGCTCTCGTTCCCATCGCCGGGAGACGCATTAACGCCCATTTGTTAAAAATGTTTTTGAAGTTTATTTCTAATAGAAGGATGTGTTGTGTTTAAGTGTGTCCTCTGAAATACTTAGGGCGACAGGGCCATCCGTCTGCCCGCTCCCGCTGACTCCGCGGGAATGGGGGTTCAGGCGGGGAACTCGGAGTCGCCTGAAGGTCCGTGGGCATCCCAGCCCCTGCAGGGCAAGGGAGAAGGGCAGCCCCAGGCCCATTAAGCAAGTGAGGTGCGCACCACGCCCAGCATTAGGGGACGAGAGGAGGAGACCTCTATCACCAAGCGCCAACCCTGCAGTTGAGCCAGAGGGACCAGCATTGCCATGATCCGTGCTGTGAACCAGTTTCTCATCCTCCCTGTGCTGTGGGGCTGGGAGTTTTGCAGCTGTAGAGAAGGGCTGGTAGATCAGCAACTTAGCGATACCCTCAGCAACTTAGTGAGACTATTTCCAAGTTAAACTTGTAAAAAGAGCTGAGAGCATAGCTCAGAGGTAGAGCCACCCTGGATTCAATTCCTAGTACAAACAAAACAAAACAAAACAAAATCCCTCAAACTCCAGAAGCCCCTTCAGTCACCTTCTGAGTCCTATGCCATCACCCGTACTTCATGGGCTTTCTGGGGCTGAGCAAGGTCCCATGGACCATGGTGGCAGAGTGAGCTGCAGCGGCAGCCTCAAGCTTCTAGGCCGCAGCCCTGAATCCAAAGCCAGTGTCCTTCCACTCAGGGAAACTCCTTACTGAATTGTCCGAATCCTGAGATTGGGGTGTTGGCCAGAGCAGCCTGCCTGGCCCAGAAGTTCCCTGTGGACTCCCTAGCTGCGGGGTGGACCTCCTCAACCTAAGCCTCGGCCTCCTTCCTCCTGCCCTGTGTAGATGGCACTCTCTTCCCAGGGTCCCCATGGTGCCCTGTGCTACTGAGAAGTGAAGGGACAGATCTCTGTTCTCGGCCCTGTGCCCACCGTGGCGGTGGCAGGGCCTCAGGCTCCTGGTTTCCAGGGGGCTCCTGAGCCTCGCCCACTTCCACTCTGGCTACCTGTGTTGCTGATGACAAGACAGACTGGAGGCGTAGGGGCAAATGCCGGTTTCCCGGGAATCATGTATCCCATTCCGTTTTCCAGGATTGTGTCTCCTACGCAGGCTGGAGAGACCCTGGAACATCGCCTCCCTCTTCCCTCTTCGTCTAGGTCCTTCCTTTGTCCAGCGAGTCGGAGACTCTCCTTAGGGATCTGCCTCCCCTTTCAGGACAGTGGTGACCAAGGGTTGGCCCCGGCTGTGCGGGCCCAGTGTTTCTCGTATCCTCTGCCAAGTCCTTTGGCCCTGGCATAGTGGCTGAGCCCTTCTCCAGACTCATGGTCCCCTAGACTCTAATTTGAACAACCCCAGATGATGTGGCATGGGCACAGTGGGTACCCACACCTCGAGGCTCGGAGGGTCTGGCCAGCTGCGCAGAGACGCCAAGCCAGGCTGGCGAGGCGGGACCTCCTCTCCCTGGTGTAGCCCACATTGTGCTGCCCTGAGCACCCAGGTTGGCGGGGCTTGCTCAGCTGCTCCCACGGCAGGGCGCCTGTCTCCATGGCTACAGGCAGCCCCACCCTCCGACCACAGTCCACAGCCACGCTCAGCTGTTGGCATCTGTCTCTGCACGTGTTGCTTCTTAGAGATGGATGGGCCCCAGAGCCGTGTGCAAGACAAATAAATATTTGTTCCAGGAACTCCTGTGATGTCAAGTTTTATTGTAAGTACATTTGGTGTATGGCAGGCTGATAAATCTTGCCTGTGTTACGATTCTTCTGCTGTAAGCCCTTGTTCGTGACAGCTCGTGATGCCACAGTTGAGTGGCTCTGTCCCGAGACACCAGGACACCGCCTGCTCCTCTAGCTCAACTCCAGCAAGAATCTCGGGCCTGGGAGCCACCCACCCTACCCCACGGCCTCTCCTGCTTTGGTAAAACCCCTTTCTCCTCCCACTTCTTCATGGGTGTGAGGCCATTTTGAGTAAAATATGGGCAAAGCTGGGCAGTGTTTGATCCCGGGCCCCTTGATGCCCATGGCGTAGGGTGTAGCTGGGTCCAGGGACTGGAGGTTTCCCCGCAAGGGGAGTCCTGGGGTGGGGGCAGCGGGCTCGGGAGATACTCTACATTATAGACATCCATCCTGGGTCCTCCATGGATTGGCGCCCTGCTGACTGCAGAAAGGGGCTGAGAGGCCCTAGTGGGGCATCAATCCATGGTAAACAGGGAAGAGAGGTGCCGGGCACAGCTCGGTCGTGGGGCTCAGGAGACAGCCCGGCCTGCCATTCTCCACAGCTTCCCTCCCCTGGGTCTCCTGTTCTCCGCTGCAGAGCAAAGGGCTGAAGGCACATTTGCTGAAAACTGGTCTGTGCCTGGATCAAAAGTGTCCACGGCAGGTCACTCTGCTAGTCACCACTGAGTGCTTGGGGGCGAGCTACAGCCCTGCCCACCCAGATTCTGTTCCCCACAGCCCATGGTGGGCGTGTGGCCCAGTGCTTTGCTGGGGCCTGCTGGGGCGGACTGAGGGCTGGGAGGGGGCGTGGAGGCAGGTCATCTGCGCAGGTCGGTCCTCCCCCCAGGCGCACACTCTGCAGCCTGGGGATGGTCTTCTCACGGCCGTAGGCATGTGATTCTTAAGACATTATGTTTCTGGTCTTGATTTTGCTGGGCTCAGTGCCCAAGACTTAGAGGGAGGCTTTCCCATATCTGCCTGGGGGACTTTACAGGGGGTGGAAGACCGTCCTGGCACACTTGAAGTGAGGGATTTGGAATGTCTCCTCCCTCCCTCCCTCCCCCCTCTCTCCCTCCTTCCCTCCCTCCCTCCTTCCTTCCTTCCTTTTCTTTCTTCCTTCTTTTTATGGTGCTAGGGATTGAATCCTGGGGCATTCTGCCTCCAAGCTCTACCCTCAGCCCTTCTTATTTCTTATTTAGAAACAGAATCTCACCGAGTTGCTGAGGCTGGTCTCAAACCTGTGATCTTCCTGCGATCCCAGCCTCCCAAGTACTGGGATGACAGGCGTGCGCTGCCACGCCCGGCTCTGTGTGCTTTTAAACATTTAGATACCCACACTTAGTCACTTAGGCGCGTGGTCAGGATGATTCCCTCCAGCTATGACTCACCTGGATGCTGTGGTGTGTGTGTGTGTGTGTGTGTGTGTGTGTGTGTGTGTGTGTAGTACAGGGGATGGAACCCAAACTACATCCTCAGCTCTATTTTATTATTTTGAAACAAAAGGATCTCACTAAATTGCCGATGCTGGCTTCAAACCTGTGATCCTCCCATCTCAGCCTCCCAAGAACCAGGATTATAGGTGTGCACCACCAAGCCTGGCTGGGATACGGTCTTTTTTGGTGAACTTTATCTTCCTCTACTGTCTGTGTGTGTGTTAAAACGCCTCTCTGCTTTAAAGCCCTGAAGTCATTCTTACATGCTTCCTCTAAGAAGACTTTTCTGTTTTCTCACTTGCTGTGGGGGTCGTGGGGAAAGTGGGGGCACCGCTGTCCGCAGGCACAGCCTCTCCCTACCTCCCGGAGCAACCCAGGACTCAGGGCACCGCTCCTGAGGTGGTCCTGGAGCTCAGAACTGCTTCTTACCACCTACCTATTCTGCGGAGGATGCAGCCAGCAGGTTGCTGGTCCAGGACAACACTGTCAGGACAGGATGTGAGATTCAGGCGTGCAGCTTCTTAAAGGAGATCTTCAGCCATGCTGGAGTTTGAACGTGACATGCTTTGGGAGATCGTCGACAACTGGGCCGGTCTTAGCCTGAACCAGATGAGTGGCGCTCATCTACGGCTGTCACCGCAGCCGCGGCCCCGTGCGTGGTGGTGCGGGAGCTGGGGACCCGAGGAGCTGCACTCAGCACGCACGTCACGGCCCAGCTGGCCAGGAGGCGAGGCTGAGAACACCGCATTTGAACTCAGGAAAACAACCTGTCATTGCTGTAAGATATTTTAGGCAAGCCTCCAGCCCAGTGCCCTGCAGGACTAGGGACATCGGAGTTCAAGTTTTATTCCATCTTTTTGTACATAGATGCTCATTCTGGCAACAGAGAATAATCCTTCTTTCTCTACCGATTTTTGGGTTTGCCTTGCTATGTGCTTGGCTAAATTGATTGTATATTGGGCATTGCGGATAAAAAAGTGTAGAAATTATTTTAAGCCTGGGGTCTTTTTATCTTCTTCCAGAGAAGGTTCATTATTTTCTGGCTGGGTCCAGGGGCTCTAGGGATCCAGGCTGTCAATCCACTCTGGAGATGGGTTCAGAGCCAGGCTTTGGGCCCTGGGAGGGCTCAGCTTTATTTTATTTTTATTTCTTTGCAGTACTGAGGATGGAACCTGAGGGCATTCTACCACCAAGCTACACCCCAGCCCTATTTTTATTCTGTTCTGTGTGTGTGTGTGTGTGTGTGTGTGTGTGTGTGTGTGTGTGTGTGTGTACTACTGGGGATGGAGCCCAGGAGTATTGTGCCTCTGAACTACACCTCCAGCCCTATTTTTTAAGTTTTAAAAAAATTTTTGAAACAGGGCCTCACTGAGTTGCGGAGGGCCTCGCTAAGTAGCGAGGCTGGCTGTGAACTGTGATCCTCCTGTCTCGGCCTCCCAAGTCCTGGGATGACAGGCATGCGCCACCACGCCCAGCTGCTTGTCTTTCTTACTGTCAGGTGGGAGAGTGGGAGGGGCCACTTTCCCAGATTTTAATGTCACCTGTTAATATCAGGGTTTTGACAGCTGGATCTATTGTGGGTTTATTTTTCTCTGATTCATGTCCCACTCATGTAATTTCTTCTGTCCTTTGATGGGACAAATTCTGTCCCTTTTTTGAGGGGACTACTGGGGATTGAACCCAGGGGCATTCTACTTCCAAGCTACACCTTCATCCTTTTTATTTTTTATTTTTATTTAGAAATAGGATCTCACTAAGTTGCTGAGGCTGGCCTTGAACCTGAGATCCTCCTGTCTCAGCCTCCCAAGTACTGGGATTGCAGGCATGCAGCACCACGTGTGGCCCTTTGTTTATTTAGCTCAGTCATTTCTAGCCCATTCTGAGCCTCTGCTCTTCCAACTGAATTTCAAGATGAGCCCATCGGCCCCACCATCATACCCTGGGACTGGCATCGTGGCAGGGTGGGCTGGGTTGGAGAAGTGACACCCTCAGGATGCCCACTCCTCTCCTGCGGGGCCACGGGACACTTCCCTGTGTAACGCATTCCCACTGTGTCCTGCGTATGTATGTTCTTTTTGTAAATTAATAATAGACTCGGCGTTTACAGCAGTTTTACATCTCAAAAATTTGAGCAGAAAATACAGAGCATTCTGGTAGATTCTCCATCTCGTTTCTTTGTGGTTAGCATGTTGCATCAGCGCGTTCAGTTATTATAATGAAATGGCAGCGGCCGAGCACTTTATAAAGAAGAGAGGCTGGGTTAACTCATAGGAGCAGGTGCTGACATCTGCTCGGCTCTGGTGAGGCCCCTTGGCAGCTGGCCTCTCGGCGCTGGGAGTACGTGAGTTTTCAGAAGAGGGGACGTGCCAGCCTCCTTTATAATAGTTCAGTTCCAGGAGAACTAACCAGAGTCCAGCCAGGGCTGCTGCGTTAGTCTCTTCAGAGGACAGGGCTCACAATGACCTCATAATCATGCACTAGGCCCCGCCGCTTAAAGGCCCCACACCTCTCAGCACTGCCACACTGCACCCTGCGTGCCACACATGAGGCTTGTGGGACACTCCAACCCTATCACACCATGGCAGTTTACATTAAGTCCACCTCGGTATTGTTCTGTCGACCAATGGCAGAATGTTACCTGTCCACCATGGGATTCATGGGGAACAGTCGTCCCACCCTGCAAGTCCCTGTGCTCCTTCCGGTCATCCTTCTCCTTCCTCCCCCAAGCTTGGCCACCACTGATCTCCTGACTGGCTTCATAATTTGACATAATGTAGAGCTAGAATCATTATTCACTGTGCAGCTTGCCAGATGGGCTACTCTCAATCAGTCATGTGCATTTAGGTCCCTCCATGTCATTGTGCGGGTTGATACCTTGTGTAATGTTATTAATGGATGATATTCCTTTGAATGGACGTACCACAGCTTGTTCATGTATTCAGCTTTGGAATTTGGTTGCTTCTAGTTTGAGGTGATTCTGTGTAAAGATGTTATGAACATTCCTGGGCAGGTTTATTGGCGTAAACATAAATTTTCAATTCACTTGAGTAAATATTAGGAATGCAATTGCTGGGTCCTCTTATAAGAACATATTATCAGAAACTGCCACAGTCTTCCAGAGCAGCTATGCCATTTCACATCCTCACCAGCAATGAGTGAGAGTCCAGTCCCTCTATGTCCTTACTTCTACATCATGTTAGAAATTCTTTCCAAGGAAATAAGGCAAAAGCAAATAAATAAAAGACATCTATATTGAAAGTAAAGAGTTAAAACTATTTCAATTTGCAAATGCCATGAATCCATCTATAGAAAATCAGAATATTTAACCAAAACAACGGCTAAACTTATAAATGTGTTCATCAAGATTATAGGATACAAGATCAATTTTATTTGTGTGAAGTTGCAAAGAACAACCCCAACATGAAACTAGGCAACCCTATCTGAAGTAGCACCAAAAGGATAACATGCTTAAAAGTGATTTTTAGCAAAAGCAATGCACAGGATACTCTGAAAACTACAAGACATGTTTAAGAGTGAACAGCAATCTAAGTAATTGGAAGAGCACCCATGTTCATGCGTTCAAGGCATGGACGTTGATTAAGAGACCTCTGTCCACAGATGGGTCTCCATGTTCACCCCAGTCTCTATAATGATCCCAATTGGATTTCCCATAACTATAGATATGCTGGTCCTCATCTTTGAATGTAAAGTCAAGGAACCAAGAAGAGCCAACAAGACCTTGTAAAAAAGAGCAGAAAAGTTGGGAACTCACACCTTCCAATTTCAAACTTACTGGGAATCCTCACAATCAGGATGACGTGGTTCTGTGAAGAGGATGGACAGGTATCAGTGCAGGAAAATCAAGAGTCCATAAATCATCTCATATGTCCACAGTTCACTGATTTCTGAGGATGATGTCAAGAAAATTTAATGGATGAAAGAATATTCTTTTCAACAAAAGATGAGGAGACACTGAATATCCACCTGCAAAAGCACAAATTTAGACCATTACTCCAGGACACACCCCAGAACTAACTCAGAATGGTATCCACAAAATCAGCTCTTAAATGTGAGAGCTAAAACTATGAAACTCACACAGAAATGTCTTCATGATGTCAGATTAGGCAATAGTTCCTTAGCTATTGCATCAAAAGCACACGCCACACAATTAAAATAAGCAGGTCAATCAGATGCTACCCAGTGAAACGCTATTGTGCTGCAAAGATCACATCAAGAAAATGAAAAGACAACCCACAGAATGAAAGAAAATGTTTGCCAATCACATATCCGATAAGGGATTCAGATCTAGAATATGTAAAGAATGCTTATAATTTAATAACAAAAAGACAAGTAATCTAATTAAAAATGGGCAAAGATTTTAATAGATGTTTTCCCCAAGAAGATAAACAAGTGGCCAGTGAGAACACAAAAAGATGTTCAATTTGCATAGCCATCCGAGAGATGCAAATCGAAATTATGTCACCCCTTCAAATGCATCAGGGTGGCCACCATCAAAAGATAATAGGGAGCTCTGGAGATAATATGGAGTGATTGGAATCTTCATATACTTCCAGGGGGATTTAAAACAGCAGCTTCTTTGCTAAACAATCTGGAAGCATCCCAGAAAATAAACATGGGATTGCTTGTGACCCAGGCATTCCATTGCTAGGTTTACATATCCTCAGAGGCAGGGCAGCACATGCTGCTGTAGTTAGCTATCAATGTCCTCTGAAGGGCTCATTTATTAATCTTTGGAACTATTGGAGTTGAATCCTGAGGGTTATTATCCATTATGATAAATTGGTGGCCTTGCCCATAGGGTGTGGCTGGAGGGGTGGGTCTCTTGGAGACTGTATACGGATCCTCCTCTCCCACCTCACTCCCTCTTGCTTCTGACCTCCATGATGTGAAGAGCTCAGCCCACGAGCCTTCTCTCTGCCTGCCTCCTGCCGCCATGCCCTGGGATCCATGGTCCCCGGCCTCAAGTGGACTGAGCCTGACACTGTAAGAAAATAAATCTTTCCTCCTAGGGATGTGGTCAACCTTTTAGATTATAGCTGCAAGAATGCTGACTTGTGCACACGCTCACACAACAATTTGCATATTGTATAACAGCATTATTCCTAGTGGCCCCAAGTGGAGATGACTCAATTGTCCCCTGACTAATGACTGGACACACAGAATGTGGTATATCCCTACAGTGGAATATTATTTGGTGATAAAAAAAGAACGAAGTGCTCACATATGCTGCAATGTGATGGACTTTGAAAACATGATGCGGAGTGAAAAAAACCAGACACGAGGGCAAATAGTGTGGGATTCTTCCATGAAATGTCATTGTGGGCTAATCGACAGACGGGAAGTTTGCCCTGAGCTAGGGTGGTGGTGGCCGTCGGGGTAGGTGGGAAGTGACTGTTGGAGGGTGCTGGGTTCCTGAGTGTCATGATGAAGAAAAGGCTTATGGTAACGCGCCAACCTGGTGATAAGGTGCAAGGCGTTCAATTGCTCACCTTGCCAAAGGGAGTGTGTCCTGTGACTGCTGTCTCCATGAGGCTGATTTATATATACTTATATATATCTATGTTGTATGGTTTGCGAATTATAAAGAGTTTTGTTCCTTCCTCCCCCCAACTTTTATTCACTGGTGAGAAACCACATCCTCGTCTGCTCTCTGCCTTGAATGGAACGACTTTGAGAGTTCTCTGCGGGTCAGAGTCCTAGCCGCATTGAAGAAGCGTCTATTATTTGCGAGGTGTTTTTATCCTGAATGGGTATTGGATTTTATCGGGTGCCATTTTTGTATCTATTTTGATGATTATATGTGTTCTTTTATATTCTCTTACTTTTGTGTGTCACAGTAATAGATTTTCTTATGTTGAACTGTTAAAAGTTGTCTTAAATCCCTTCTTGGTAATGATCTATACGGCCACGTGTGAATTGCTGCTAGTTTTATTTATTTTTTGGTAGTTTTCTCTATATTTTTATTTAAGATTACTTCATAATTTTCTTTTCTTCTACTCTTGCCTAGTTTGAGTGCCTAAGCTGGATGTATTTCCTTCTTTTCAAAAATTTATTTTAAGGTTTATATGCAGTAAAAATACTCTTTTTTTTTTTTTTGGTGTGTGGACAGTACCATGGACAAGACTGAACTCAGGAGCACTTTGTGAGCTACAATCCAACATTTTAAAAAATTATAAATTTCAAAACAGTTTTGCTATGTTGCTGAGGTTTTGTCTGTGTTTGTTTTGCAGTACTGGGGATTGAACCCAGGGGCATTCTAACTTTGAGCTACATCTCCGGTCCTATTTTTTATTCTTTATTTTGAAACAGGGTCTCACTAAGTTACAAAGGGCCTCACTAAATAGCTGAGGCTGGGCTGTGAACCCTCGATCCTCCTGTCTCAGCCTCCCAAGTACTGGGATGACAAGGCTGGCTGTGAACCTGCGATCCTCCTGTCTCAGCCTCCCAAGTGGTGGAATTACAGGTGTGTGCCACCATGCCTGGCTTTACTCTTCTTATTATAAAGAGCAACCAGTTTGGACAAATGTATATATAGTCTCTAAAACATGACAAGAACTACATAGTTGTGACACCTCCCCAATTCTGTCGTGTTTGCTGTGACCAGCCCTCCCCCTGCCCACTCCTGGTGCCCTCTCCTGTGTCTTTTCTCCACCCCATAGTTCTGTTTCCACAGAATGTCCTAGAACTGGAACAATACTGCACACAGCCTCTTGGCCGGGCATCTCACAGCCAGCGTAGTGACAGCCTCTCACGTGGTGACTCCAGGGCTTGCCACTGTTTACTGCTGAGTACTATTCCTTTGTTGCACAACTGCTAATGCTGACTGTAGATTCCTGAGTCTTTTTTTTTTTTTAAATTTTATTTTATTGGTGCACTGTATTCATACATCATAGTGGGATACAAACTTTTGTAGACATACATGCACACATCGCCCAGTCAGCCCCCACCCGATCCCCACCCCATTCTCTCCCCATCCCTCCCTCCCATGCTTGGCTTAGTGGTTGACATATAGTATTATAGCAATTTATCCAAAATTAAAAATGATAATCTCACATAACAGTTTCATTTGTCTGATACCAAGCTTTTGATGACTTAAAGATAACATTTCAATATTTCTTTTTGCTTTCTTTCTTACCAGAGAATATTTTTTTTCTTTTTTTTAGGTGAAACTATCATATATTTATTTTTCAGAAAAAAATCTATCCTGATATGGAATATGGACTCTAGATACCCAAAACATTCTCGAAGCAAAAACAAAGCTAGAAGATGTATATTTTCTGATTTCAAACCATATAAAGCTACAATAATTGAAACAGTGTAGTACTGTTCTAAAGGCATATATATAGACCATTGGAGTTAAATACAAGCCTAGAGCTAACTTCTTCCCTATATTGTCAAGTTATTTTTGACAAGGTTTCCACGAAGATTTGGTGGTGGAAATAATAATCTTTTAACTAAATATTGTTGAAAAATAATAATTACATGGAAAAGAATAAAATTGGACCCTTACCTAATCCCACATACAAGTATTAACTCAAACTAGATAAAAGACCTAAATATAAATCTTAAGACTATAAACTTTTAGGAGAAAATCTGGGTCATAAAACCTCACAACATTGAAATTGGCAGTGATTTCTTGGATATGATTTCAATGGCACAGGCAACAGAAGAATATACAAACTCCCTAAAAAATAAAAGAAAATATTGTATATCCAAAGACAATGTAAACAGAGTTAAAAGTTACTAATAGAATTGGATAAAATATTTCCAAATGCTATATCTGAAGGTATATTAATATTCCAACTAGAAATCCTAAAAATTAACAACAATAAAGGCAAACAATTCAATTTAGAGATAGGTTAAAAAACTAACAAAAATAATGAATCTCCACAGATAACCAATCTTAGTTGTCTGTTGGATGGAAACTCTTGTTTCTCTGGTTCTGGTGAGTGTTACCTATTTCTTCTTTGTAGTTAATCTCTTTGAGTATTTTCTCTAGCGCTGGTTTTGAAGACATAAATTCCTTCAGTTTCTGTTTGTCATGGAAGCTTCTTATTTCTCCATCTAATTTGATAGAAAGTTTTGCTGGATAGGAAATTTTTGGCTGGAAGTTGTTTTCTTTCAGAGTTTGGAATATGTTACTCCAAGCCCTTCTGGCTCTCATGACTTGGTTTGGGAAGTCTGGAGTGATTCTAATTGGTTTGCCTCTGAATGTCACTTGGCCCTTTGTTTTTGTTGCCTTTAAGATTCTCTGCTTGGCTTCCACATTGGTCATTTTGACAATTATGTGGCGTGGGGATCCTCTTCTCGGATCCTGTCTAAAGGGAGTTCTATAAGTTTCCTGGATCTGTGTATCAACCTCTTGCTCTATATTTGGAAAATTTTCTGCTATTACTTCCTTGAAGAGATTGTTGATCCCTTTGGTATCACTTTCTTTTCCCTCCTCTATTCCAATTATTCTTAGGTTAGCTCTCTTAAGATGGGCCCATATTTCTTCAATGTCAGATTCCTGCTGTTGGATATCTTTTTCTAGATTAGAAACTATGCATTCATTTTTGGATTGCTCATCTTCTAAGAGCGAGATTCTGTTCTCCATGTGGTCTAATCGGTTGTTTGTGCTTTGAATTGAGGCCTTTACTTCATTAATTGCATCCTTTATCTCTTTTTGGCTCTCTCTGAGTTCTTTTCGAAGCACCTCTATTATTTCTACAGTTATTTTCCTGATTTGATCTTCTAGAAATCTCTGATTTTCTGTTTTATCAGGTTCTGATGTTGTGGGGTTGTGCACATTCATTACTTCAGTGTTATTCCTCTTTCCCATGATTTCGGAGGTTTGTGCCTTCTCTGGGTTCTTCCCTTGGGTCACTATGGCTTCACTTAAGGTGCTCTGGATCTCGAGTCTGTATTATCTCAGACCCTACTACTCCTTTACTGGGTTGTATCACAGAGTCTCCGACCCAGGGAGTCGATAGAGGCTGCTTTAAACTATGGGGGGTGCCAGGTTGCATGTTCTCCTATGGTGTGATATCTCTGCCACCACCACTCCCTCACTGGGTCAAGTCCCAGGAGGCACAATACTGGGATTTCTCCCTGTGGCCCGCAATTTTACTCACTGTTCTTGAGTACGTAGATGTAGCTGTACTGGACTCGGTGAATTCACTGCTTCTGCCGCCGCCGGTGGCAATATGGCGCCTCTGCCACGCCCTCGGCCATGAGGCTGGCGTATTTTTTCTTCTCTGGTTTTGATTTCCACTCTGAATCCCTGCAGCGTGTGCTGAGCTCAGCCACTGGGAGCTTTAAATGCTGTCTGCGCCGAAAGATCCCGCCTGGCTGTTCCGCATCGGCTCACCTCGGCTTGCTGTAGCCGTCCGCTGAGTTCGCCGCTGCCGCCGGCAGTATGGCGCTGCTGCCGCGTCCTCGGGCACGTGTGTCTCCTCTGTGGCCCTGAGCTCTGTTCTCAGTCTGCTTTCTCTCTGGAGCCTGGTGGTTCTTTTGTTTTTCTGGTGATGGTGTTTTCTGGCTATGAAAGGCGCTCTTTTTGTGGTAATGGAGATTGGTTGTTAGCGGGACTCTTAAGCCCCGCTTTTCTCGGTCGCCATCTTCCCGGAAGTCCTCGATTCCTGAGTCTTGATCAGGGCCAAGAAGTGGCCTTTGTTTGCTCTTTATCTGATTGTCCATTGAAGGATATTTGGGTAATTTCAGTTTGGGGCTGCTATAGATATTATGTGTACATTTTTTGTATGACTGTAGGTTGTAATTTCTTGTCACCCCTAGGCGTGGGGTGGTGGGGCCATCTGTTAGCACACGTGAGCGCTGGGGAGCCTGGTGAACCGTCCATTTGGCCACCCGACCAGCACGTGTGAGTCCCGGCTGCTCCCCGCGTCCCAGGTGGTACTTGGTCCCGCTGTGTTTTGTTTCGGCTTCGTCTTAGCGGCTGTGCGTCGCCGTCTCCCTGTGGCTCTGTCCGCGTGGGGACCAGCACCCTCCACAGGCAGGATTTCTTCTCTGGCCCAGCATCTGCTCCGATTGCTGTTCCTTTGTTCAGCTGGGGCGGTTTCCTTGTGGCTGAGACCTGAGAGCCCGTCACACACTGCAGGCCGACATTGCTTACGAGATGTGTGAACTGTGCATCTCCCTCCCTTGTTTGTGGCCGGCTCTTCACTCTCCTAATGATGCCTGGCATGGACCACGAGCTTGTACTTCTTGCCTGTTTGCCTGACCTGCTCTGCTGTTCCGCATCCTGCTCCCGGTGTCAGATCTACAATTTCTTTGCTTAACTCAAGGTCACGAGAAAGGTCTCCATTGATTTCTTCCAGGAATCTGATAGTTTACATTTCAAATTTAAGTCTCTGGCTCATTTAGCTACTTTTTCTGTGAAAGGTACGAGGTACGGGGTCAAGGAGTCTCTCTCTGTCTCTTGCCTTCCAACCCGCCTCCTGTCTGTCGCCCTCTGTTCTGCGGCACATCGATGTCCAATTGTTGAAAAAGACAGTCCTTTCCCCACCGAACTGTCTGTGCATCATTGGCAGAAATCAATTGACCGCGTCTGCCGGAGTCTGTTTGTTTCTGGACTCAGTGTTCTTTCATTGATCTAGGAGTCTATCCTTTGGCCAAAACCACCTGTCTCGATGATTTGATTATCATGGCTTTATAGTGAGTCCTGAAACCCCAGGATTCCACTTTGTTCTTTTCTTCCCCCTATAATTGATTTGGATATTATGGTTCCTTTGTCATTCCAAGTATTTCTTTTTGCTTGATATATTCATTTCTTACAGATTTCTAAAAAGAAAGTCTCACAGTAACTGTCAATATGGAAACCTCTTCACCTTTATGCTTTTAATTGGTTTTGCTTTTTATTAAGAAGTGTTCAATTTTAATCTTTATTAAAGACTTTTGCCTTAAAATAGATCCCCTCTATGTCCTGATGCACCCCCTTTTATGTAGTGTTTTTGCATATTTCTCCTCTCTCTCTCTCTCTCTCTCTCTCTCTCTCTCTCTCTCTCTCGTATTGGAATCAAATCCAGGGTCTTTCTACCTCAGAACTATACTCCCAGCCCTTTTTATTTTGAAACAGGGCCTTTCTAAATTGCTGAGGCTGGCCTCAAACCTGTAATACTCCTGTCTCAGTCTTCCCAGTACTGGGATTACAGGAGTGTACCACCATGCCCAGCTTCCCCATCTTTTTGTTTGTAACTTTTCTGTTTGATTCATCTTTGGATTTGCCCTATAATTAGGAATTAGTTGCATTTAAAACTTCCATATAACTCCTTTGGGGACTTTTTAGACTTTTGTCTGGAGTATTCTGTTTCTTCTTTTCTTTTTCCTTCCTTCCTTCCTTCCTTCCTTCCTTCCTTCCTTCCTTCCTTCTTCTCTCTCTCTTTCTTTCTTAGCCTTCCATTGTGTTTTCTTTTGCCCTCCACTGGACTAACAGTGCTTCCTGAATTCTTGTTGTGCTTTGTCGTTTTGGAGGTGATTTGTTGTGTTTTGTTTTGGGCCTTTCCCTTACATTTTACAATATTCAACATCTAGCTGTACATTTTTGTAGTGAACCAAGTGCTTCAGTCCTGGCATCTCTTCCTCCATCTTTGTCATCCATGAACTTCTGAACGTCGGAAGTCCTCTGTCAGTGTGCCCACCAGGAGCTTATTTCCCATTATTTAAGAAGGGAGATATTTATAACGCATTACACATCAATCCAAAACTCCTACCCACTTCCTCGAATGTTTCTAAAACATAGAAAGCTGTCCACATAAAGTGTAAGCCATGGTGCAACAGCTATAAAATGGCTAAGTACCAGTCCCAGATCACCAGCACTCACTCGGGCTGTTAAGACGCTGTGGCTTTGCAGGCAGCAATATATCCAGTTTGCACGCTTCTCTGCCACGTGGCAGACAGCAGCACAGACAGCTGGCACTCCAGAAAACCGCAGACTACGAGGGACTGAATGTTTGTGACCCCTAATCCCAATGCGATGGTGTTTCTAAGTGGGCCTTTGGGAGGTGACAGTTCACGGGGGGGCCCTTGAGTGGCATTAACCCCAATCTAGGAAGAGATCAGTGGGTTCTCTTTCCCACAAAGAGAGGCTTGCTATCTTGGCCAGGAGGAGGCCCTCATCAGATATGGACCACACTGGCACCTTGGTTTCAGACGCAGTGTCCATCCATACCTACCAGAGGTAAGTACTGCTGTTGAAATAACCCTACCCTCTCTATGGTATTTATTACAACTGCCCAAACTAAGACACAGACTGAGATTTGTAGTTCCTGTAACAAACACTCTCCAGGCGAGTTGAAGAGGGGAGCTTGGGGTCAGCAGAGAAGGGGCCGGGGAGAGGCAGAGCTGTGTGTCCTGGTGTGAGAAGGCTGCCCAGAGAAAGGCCAGCTTGGGAAGACTGGGGACTCGGCTCTGCCTGCTGGTGGCTGCCTGCACTTGAGGAGAGGGCTTGGCAAATCCTCAGGGGGCCAGTGGATACTCCCGAAGGACACCACTGTGAGATGCAGCCTCACTCCTGGGCTTCTGATGCCTGCGGTCTTGGAATCATCTACGTGAGCCTCGAGGAGACTCCTCCTTGGGACCAGTGGACATTCTACCTCTGAGCTACATCGTCAACTCTTTATTTATTTATTTTATTCTGAAACATGATCTCACTAGGTTGCTTAGGATTTTGCTAAGTTGCCGAGGCTAGCCTTGAACCTCTGATCCTCCTGTTTCAGCCTCTCAGGTACTGGAGTGATAGGTGTTCAGCACTACACCAGTTCCTCCTCCTTTTGAAGTTCCCAATGACTACAATGACTCTCAAGGTTAATATTTAATGCTTGTCAGCATGAACTTGTGGGACTAGCAGCAGTTCAGGTGTGCGTCCTGCCCAGGTGTGCATCCCTGCCAGGTGTGATTCCTGCCCAGATGTGCATCTGCCCAACTATGTGTTCCTGCCCAGGTGTGCGTCCCTGTGCAGGTGTGCGTCCTGTCCAGGTGTGCGTCCCTGCCCAGGTGTGCGTCCTGCCCAGGTGTGCATCTTGTCCAGGTGTGCGTCCCTGCGCAGGTGTGCGTCTTGTCCAGGTGTGCGTCCTGCCCAGGTGTGCTTCCTGCCCAGGTGCGTCCCTGCCTTGGTGCTCTTCTCAAAGTGCTTACCCACCTGATCCGGACATTCTGCCAATTGTATTTGGAATAGAATTCAAGACTTCCGGCATCTTATTTTGTTTAGAAAGTGGAATGGAGTCTTTAGGGTGTACATACGCACATCTCCCACATAGCGAGTAGCTGGCAAGGCCACACTATTAAAGTGAGCCTCGTGAAGCCCGCGTGTCGAGCCCATGTGTCCTGTGCTGGGCAGCATCGGGCGCAGGACTCACCAGGAGAACGTCTCCTGTTTCTGTCGTTCTCCTCCCTGGCCTGACTCGACCTGCTTGGCCACCCACAGCCCACGCCGCTGCCGCCGGTTCCATGACTGTCACCTGCAGTTTAACTTTGCCTTTTGAACCCCCCACCCAGACCTGCTGTCTGATTTCATGGATTCACATTTAACGACATTCACCAACTCTTCACCAATATCTAAGCTTCCTCTTATTTCTGGTGGTCATGAGCTGTGCTTTTCTTCTTGAGAGACTTCTCTCAGAGATTTTTGTAGTAAGCATCTTTAGTGGAAAATTACTTGAGTCCTTGAAAGTTCTTATTTTCTCTGTTTCCTGAGTGGTTGCTTACACTGGCAAATGATGTTGATTAGAAATCACTTTTTTTTTTAGCTGTTTGAAGAGAATATCCCATCTTTGCTCATTTCCATCATTACTGGTAACTCTAGAGTCCCTGCTTCTGACCCTTTAGAGGCATCTGTCTTTTCCTTCTGGAAGCTGTTGAAATTTTCTCTTTTCTTCTGCTGTGGTACAATTTCACAATTGTGCATCTTCTGTGAGATTTTCTTTGTTTATCCTGTCCTAAACTTAGGCTAGGATATCCTTTCCATTCAGAGAACCCCCACCAATTCTGGGGAAGGTAAGTAATGAGTTCTTTCTATATTGCTTTTCTTTTTCTTCCTCCGTAGTCGTCGGGTAGACACAGGGTCTGCTATCTCTGCAATTCAGTGCATTTCAGCCCCAGGATCCCGCCAGCGGAAGGGCAGCTGTTTTCATGAACCAAAGAAAACAGAGATGCCAAAGGCAAGGAGTCCAGGGCACAGCCTCGCTGTCGGAGTAAATGCAAAATGAAGCCACCGTCAGGAAAGAGCGGCAGGGAAAAGCGACGCGCGCCGGTGAGGTTCTCAACCCGAGTGTAGACACGTGGGCTTACTGTTTGCATCCCGCTCTCAATCGTGGCTTCTCACGTCTAGTGGCTTTGGGTAAGTAACACTTTCAAGCGATTACTGGGAAAATGCAGATTCTCCCTGGAAATGGTCTCCAGTCCCGACCAAGCGTAGCTTTCATTGCCACAAGCACTTCAATTCTAGCCACGAGACAGTGTGAAAAAGTGCATGTGAACTTGGTGTGTGTGTGTGTGTGTGTGTGTGTGTGGTGTGCTCATGCCCACTTCTGTGTCTCCACAGCTATCGTTTTGTGTCTGCGGTGATCTAGGCGACTTCCTCAGTGGTCTTTCCAGTTCACTAATTCTCTCTTTAACACTGTTGCGTGGTTTCCTTGGAGTACATGCTTTACTTCAAGGACTCTTTTTGTTGCTGGCTTTCTAATTACCTTTTCAAGTAAACGTTTGCTGCTGTTCTGTATTCTTTTTTTAAATTTCTCTATAGTTTCTTGCACTTTGTAAAGGCACATTCTCTTCTATTCATTTCTGCAATCTTTTTTTTTTTTGGTGGTACTGGGGTTCCTGGAAGCCCTTCTACCTCCAGGCTCCACTCCCAGACCTATTTTATATTTTTGAAACAGGGTCTTTTATGCCAGCGCGGCTGGCTTCGAACCTGAGTGATCCTCCTGTCTCTGCCTCCCAAGCGCGGGGATTACAAGCGTGCGCCACCACGCCCGGCTCTGCAATCTTTTAAAACACACTGAATGCAATGATTTTAAAGTCTGGGACAATTATTTTTTAATTTCTGAGTCATTTATTCTGATTACTGGTTTTGTTTTCTATTCTGGGATGCTCACATGTTGGAGAGTGGGGTCTGCATTTTCTGCACCTCACCCCAATTTTCTCCTGTGGTTGTCCCCAGTTGTCCCGGGGCCACAGTGCCACACCAGGGCCCTGTGCTCTCCTCGTGGCTCTCTCTGCCCCTCACCGGGCCCTACAGATGCTTCCTTCTCTACATCTCCTTTCTAATGAATTCATGCAACAACAAATTCTGAGCACCTGCTGTATACTCAGCTGTCCCAGCTCCTGTCTCCTTCTAATTATCTGTCTTATAGGAATTAAATTCTCCTTCTAATTATCTGTCTTATAGGAATTAAATTCTGTTGCCTTACGAATCGCTTGTAATAAGTAGTTTTATGTTTTGTTTTCATTTATAGGAAGGAGAGTGGAATGATGCACATTTCTCTGAAAACGTCTTCTTGTTCTTTCGAGCCTCAGTGGATTTCTTTATTCTCCATGACTCACGGGCCTTCTATAAAAATACAAGTTCCTTCCTCTGTACAGCCAGAATTCTGCAATCCGTGAATGTTTTATACTTTTTTTGTGGTTCTGGGATTGAACCCAGGGGCATTCTACCTCCAAGCTATTCCACAGCTCAATGTTCTTATTTTTTTTGGAAACAGGTTCTCACTAAGTTGCAGAGGGCCTCACTAAGTAGCTGAGGCTGGCCATGAACCTACAATCTTCCTGTCTCAGCCTCCCAAGTACTGGGATTACAAACATGTACCATCATGCCTGGCTTCTTTTTTAAACATTATTTATTTAATTAATTTTTTAGTTAAAATTTAAATTAAAATGCCCCTGAGATTGAGCCCAGGGGCATTTTACCTCTGAGCTACATTCCCATCTCACCCCACCTTTCGTTTTTTTTTTTTTTTAATTTGTTTTGAAACAGGGTCTCACTTGTTGCTGGAAGTCTAAGTCCCCGAGGCTGGTCTTAAGCTTGAGATCTTCCTGTCTCAGCTCCCCAGTACTGGGATTCAGGCCTATGCCACCGTGCCTGGCTTCTGTGAGTGTTTTCTTACTCATCATGTTAATGGGTAAGAAAACAGCTGTACTGTGAAGAGGACCGGCAGATCTCTGGCCTGCTTTACCAAGGGCACTGCTGAGCCCCTGCGAGGCTGGTCCACGCCAGGCCCCAGCCAGGAGGAGCAGAGCAGAATGATACCTTGGCCACCACACGGCCTCGGCGCCTGCGTGAGACTCTTCAGATGGGACCAGGAGCTTGCCGGGCAGGGACTGCGGTCACGGCTCACCTGCTGGCATCTGCTGTGGTACCCGCGTGACCCTGGCTTTTGGATGGGCTTGTGTGCGCCAACTGCTTGCTCAAGGCGGCCTGGGGGAAGCTGACCCTGTGCATCTCAGGCAGGGCCGTGCTGAGCTTACTGTGTGCTCACTCTGTGGTGTTGGCCGAAGGATGAGCCGGGGGCTCTGCAGGCAGCTCAGTACCCTCCCGAGTGTGCGAGGGAGTCCAGGCTGCGTGCGGCCTCCTCGTCCTCTAATGAAGGAGGGTCTATGGCCTAGTTCCAGTAATGGGGATTCGAGACCTCTTAACAAGTCCACATTCGAAAAACCAGTAGCTATCGATTTGCATCACTGTGCTGACTGAAAGCAGAGGTGGTTTTTATTCGGAGTTGAGCCTCTGATGTAATAACGCTTAGATTACAATATTTCTATAATTACTTAGAAATGACAATGCATATTGGGAGAGTGATAAGTTGGAGGCAATTTAAGGAACGTCACGAGGAGTCAAGGAGTATAAACCCCGGGGACTCCACGCCAGCCAGTGCCTCAGGGAGCTCCTGGCTTCTCACTAGCATGGCCGGGGAGGGCGAAGGCCTGGCTCTGCCTCTGCCTGTGGTCGTCCCGTCTCAACGGGGCTGCTCAGGGAGCAGGGGTCCAGGGCTGGCCCTGCCTGGAGCTCAGAGGTGCTGGGAGCACCGGGCGATGGACTGGGTGGCAGCAGGTGAGGGGAGGCCTGGCCAGGTGGCCCTCGGCTCATGAAGGTGCCAGGGGCCGGCGTGCGGGCTCCTCTCACTCACCTCCCTCATGCATTTGTGGCCTGGGCTCTCTGGGCGGCCTTCGTGGGGGCCCTGGACCCCGCTCTAACCAGGGTTCAGTTTCTCCACACTCAGCGTGTGTTTGGGAGTTCTCTGGCTGAGGGGCGAAGGCACCCTCTGAGGGCCTCGCTAAGTAGCTGAGGCTGGCCACGAACCTGCGATCCTCCTGTCTCAGCATCACAAGTACTGGGGTGACAAGTGTGTGCCACCACGCCCAGCTCAGCTACTCACATTTCTAAATTTCTAAGCAAGCGGTAGAAGGCTCCAGGGCCGAGGCAAACCCTCCTCTTTCTAGACCCCTTCCTCCGAGCTGGAATTCTCCCGTCTTCGGGGTGCGTTTGAGGGACTCTGCCTTTGGACGGGCCTGGTTGGCCTTGGCCAGGAGCTAGCTGTGCTCCAAGGAGGACGCTCCTGTCCTGGGAGGTGGAGATGAGGTCCTGATGCAGGGCACCATGGGCCTCTCCTGGGCCAAGGATGCTCTTCCTGCCGGCCTCCCTTCTCAAGCGCATCTGGAGCTGGAAAGTCCAGGCTCAAGCGGCCACTCAGATCCTCGGTGAATGACTTCACACCTGTGAGTTTCGGTTTTCCCATCAAGGGAAAGAGAGCTGATCAGCTCCCCCCGGGAGGACACTGGAGCAAGAGGAAACAGCACACAAAATGGCCGTGCGTGTCTGAGAGCCCTCTGAAAATGTCATCTCCTTATTCATGGTGCTAATAAGCAGCACCGCGGGCTGTTCCTCTCGTGGTTTCTGTTCAGAGCCTACTGTGTGCACACCGCCGGCGCCCTGTGCGGGAGGAAGGAGGGGGTCGGAATTGTCTCCGTGTACGGTTTACAGTGTCCTTCTGGCAGGCTTGATCTCCGGGAAACAAAATTACTGTTCAGTACCTGGGACATTACAATAATACATTTTAATGAAAACTTAATTAATTTGAAATTATTGCTTCATTCTAAGTGAAAGGGAAGAAAAATCATTAAAAATTGGCAAACGGGAGAGAGAAAAAGCTTTTATATAAGGACATGGGAGAGACATAGCGAGGCTATGAATATCCCTAAAATAAGAACACATAAAGCTCGAGTTGGTAAAGTTATTTCCTTAATTTGGAGGGCTGTTTCAACTCTTTCCCAAATAAAAACTAAAAGGATCGGGCTCCGCAGAGTGTGCAAATGAATGAGGCACCAGTGGAGGGCGGCTGCTCTCCCTTCAAGACTCTTTGCAGTGGGTTTAGCAGTGAGGTTCATTAAGGGCTGCGAGTGTTTATTTCTTTCATTTGATCTTGCAGTTCCTGTGGAAAAATACAAATCTCAGGGGCAGAGGCTCAGCTAAAAGACTCTACCCAGCTTGCCCGACCTTCCATGGACACGCTGACACTGGTCACTTTGCTGGTCGAGGGGAGTAGGCAAGAGGGTGCCTTGGTGGGGGAGAGGCAACCGCGGGGCAGAGGTCTCAAGCCTGGGTCCCCCCTGTGCCCTGTATAACTCTGTTATCCTGAGCGGTCCCAGCTGCTCGTGCGCCTCTGATGCCCTGCCTCTAAAGGGGCAATTTTTTTGGGGGGTGGTACTGGGGTTCCTGGAAACCCTTCTACCTCCGGGCTACACTCCCAGACCTATTTTATATTTTTGAAACAGGGTCTCTTAAGCCACACAGCTGGCTTTGAACCTGCGCGATCCTCCTGTCTCCGCCTCCCAAGCGCGGGGATTACAAGCGTGCGCCACCACGCCCGGCTAAAGGGGCAATTTATTTATTTATTTTTTAATTTTTATTGGTGCATTATATTCATACATCATACATTTTTCAGTGCAAATTACATACATTTTATCCCAATATGGGGTAAAAACCCTGTGTGTACAGACATATACATATCGCTGATTTAACCCCTACCCAATTCCCACCCCATTCCCTCCCTGTCCCTCCCTCCCTTGCTCGGCTTAGTGATTGACTTCGATATGTTTAAGTGCATTGTGTCTTTTAGAGATTTTCCTCTTCCCCCCTCCTTTCTCCTCCTTTAGGTTGCTGTGTTTGCTCCTCTATAGGATTTCCTTTTTCATCTAGAGTTCCTCCTATGACCCATTTCTCCCTAACTCTCACATATTAGAGAAAGCATCTGATTTCTTATTTTTTGTGACTGACTAATCTCACTTAGCATAATGTCCTCCAGTTCCATCCATTTCCCTGTAAGTGATGTAATTGAGTTTTTTTAATGGCTGAGTAAAATTCCATTGTGTCCATATCCCACAGTTTTGTAATCCATTCATCTGTTGATGGACATCATGGCTGGTTCCATAGTTTGGCTATGGTGAATTGTGCAGCTATGAACATAGATACACATGCATTAGTTTGGTAGTTTGGTTTCTTTTCTTTTGGGTAGATACCCAGAAGTGGTATTGCTGGATCAAATGGTAGATTTGTTCCCATTCTTCTGAGGATTCTCCATACTGTTTTCCAAAGTGGTTGCACTAATTTGCACTGAAAAAGAAATTCAGAAAACGCTTCCACTCAGGATCTCCCACAAAAAAATAAAATACTTAGGAATAAATTTGACCAAGGAGGTAGAAGATCTCTACAAAGAAAATTATAAAACACTGAAAAAAGAAATCGAAGAAGATCTTAGAAGATGGAAGGATCTTCCATGTTCATGGATTGGCAGAATAAATATCATTAAAATGGCCATCCTCCCAAAAGTGATCTGCAGATTTAACGCAATGCCCATTAAACTATAAAGATCATTTCTCACAGACATAGAAAAATCAGTTCTTAAATTTATCTGGAATAACAAAAAGCCCAGAATAGCCAAGGTAGTTCTCAGCAATAAAAACCACGCAGGAGGAATCACAATACCTGACTTTAAACTATACTATAAAGGGGCAATTTAAATCTGATTCTGACTGTACAGTCCCTTCCCTGGCCCCTGTGCAGCATGGTATCCTCTGTGTTCAAAGAACTAGTGAAGGCCACTGAGTGTCACGTGGTGTGATCCTCAGCCTTCTCTCCCATCTGGCCCTCAGTGTTCTCTTGGTCCTGGAGATGGAAGCCAGTGATGTTCTATCTCTGATCTATACCCCAGCCATCATTATCATTATTATTATTATTATTATTATTATTATTATTATTATTATTATTTTGAAACAGTCTCGCTTTGTAGCTAAAGGTCTTGCTAAGTCGTTGAGGCTGGTCTCAAGCCTGCAATCCTCCTGTCTCAGCCTCCCAACTACTGGGATTACAGGTGTGCACGTCCATGCCATCTTCCTTCAGTGCTATTTCAATGCTTTCTTCCTCTCTGCGTCCCTGGGTGCAGCAGTGTGCTGGTGAGTGTTCAACAACTCCTCTCTGAGGATAGGTCTTGATTTATGGTGTTGCCCGTTTCAGTGGGGTAAATACCTGCATCATGGTCTACATCAGGGTACCGGGTGGGGCCAGGGTGTGCGGAGCTGGGAAGAGCTGCATGTGGCCGCCGGCTGGCTCTGCATCCAGTCCCTGCAGGTAGACTTGCGTCTTGTCCTCTTAGGTGTGTGTGTGTGTGTGTGTGTGTGTGTGTGTGTGTGTGCGCGCGCGCGCGCGTGAGCGCTGGTGAGCAGATCTGTGCTGTGAGCTTCACAAGGGTTGGCTCTAACCATCAACACAGGTCTGGGATCCGAGCCCTCGACGTAGATGGTTACGTACCTGCAAGGCCACGCCATGGTAGTGTGGCGTCTGACCGTGACACCCATGCTTTTAGGCTACGTGATACCGACGCCTGTGTTTTAGCTCTGGTTCTTTGCCTCCTGACAATTTTTCCAGCCTGCAGAAAATCACCTTGAAACACAAAACAAGTCCATTTACATCTGGTTCCTTTACTTTGAATCCATTTATCAAATCTGATGACGGCTGTACATCTCCTTAACGCACCTGGCCTATTAATAAATGTACTTGTAAACACACTTTGGCAGGATTGTCTCCCTCCTGGAATTCACACATTTACGCCACTCAGTGTTTTCTTTCTGTTTTGTTTTCCTGTTGATCTCATTAACAGGCAGAGTGAGTGCTGTTACAGTATATATATAGTGTATACCACATATACTATCTAGAGTACAGCGAGTGCCTGTTACAGTATATATATAGTGTATACCATATATACTATCTAGGGTACAGTGAGTGCCTGTTACAGTATATATATATATATATATATATATATATATATATATATAGTGTATACCATATATACTATCTAGGGTACAGTGAGTGCCCGTTACAGTATATATATAGTGTATACCATATATACTATCTAGGGTACAGTGAGTGCCCATTACAGTATATATATATACTGTATACCATATATACTATCTGGGGTATATATAAAGTGTATACCATATATACTATCTAGGGTACAGTGAGTGCTGTTACAGTATATATATAGTGTATACCATATATACTATCTAGGGTATATATATAGTGTATACCATATATACTATCTATGGTACAGTGAGTGCCCGTTACAGTATATATGTAGTGTATACCATATATACTATCTAGGGTACAGCAAGTGCCCGTTACAGTATATATATAGTGTATACCATATATACTATCTAGGGTACAGTGAGTGCCCGTTACAGTATATATGTAGTGTATACCATATATACTATCTAGGGTACAGCGAGTGCCTGTTACAGTATATATATATAGTGTATACCATATATACTATCTATGGTACAGTGAGTGCTGTTACAGTATATATATATATACTGTATACCATATATACTATCTAGGGCACAGTGAGTGCCCGTTACAGTATATATATATAGTGTATACCATATATACTATCTAGGGTACAGTGAGTGCCCATTATAGTATATATATAGTGTATACCATATATACTATCTAGGGTACAGTGAGTGCTGTTACAGTATATATATATATATACTGTATACCATATATACTATCTAGGGTATATATATATAGTGTATACCATATATACTATCTAGGGTACAGTGAGTGCTGTTACAGTATATATATATACTGTATACCATATATACTATTTAGGGCATATATATAGTGTATACCATATATACTATCTAGGGTATATATATAGTGTATACCATATATACTATCTAGGGTACAGTGAGTGCCCGTTACAGTATATATATAGTGTATACCATATATACTATCTAGGGTACAGTGAGTGCCCATTACAGTATATATATATATATATATATATATATATATATATTATACCATATATACTATCTAGGGTACAGTGAGTGCCCGTTACAGTATATATATAGTGTATACCATATATACTATCTAGGGTACAGCGAGTGCCCGTTATAGTATATATGTAATGTATACCATATATACTATCTAGGGTACAGTGAGTGCCCGTTATAGTATATATATAGTGTATACCATATATACTATCTATGGTACAGCGAGTGCCCATTATAGTATATATGTAATGTATACCATATATACTATCTAGGGTACAGTGAGTGCCCATTATAGTATATATATAGTGTATACCATATATACTATCTAGGGTACAGTGAGTGCTGTTACAGTATATATGTAGTATATACCATATATACTATCTAGGGTACAGTGAGTGCTGTTACAGTATATATGTAGTGTATACCATATATACTATCTAGGGTACAGCGAGTGCCCATTACAGTATATATGTAGTGTATACCATATATACTATCTAGGGTACAGTGAGTGCTGTTACAGTATATATATATACTGTATACCATATATACTATCTAGGGTACAGTGAGTGCCCGTTATAGTATATATATAGTGTATACCATATATACTATCTATGGTACAGCGAGTGCCCATTATAGTATATATGTAATGTATACCATATATACTATCTAGGGTACAGTGAGTGCCCATTATAGTATATATATATAGTGTATACCATATATACTATCTAGGGTACAGCGAGTGCCCATTACAGTATATATGTAGTGTATACCATATATACTATCTAGGGTACAGTGAGTGCTGTTACAGTATATATATACTGTATACCATATATACTATCTAGGGTGTATATATATATATATATAGTGTATACCATATATACTATCTAGGGTACAGTGAGTGCCCATTACAGTATATATGTAGTGTATCCTATCCTATGGTATATATGCTATACTGTATGGAAGTCACATGGGGGCAAAGCACCGCACTGACCTTCCTGAAGTCGCGCTATCTCTCACTATATCTTCCTGGTTACACATGAGTCAGCAGAGCCAGCCCAAATTCGAGGAGCTCGATTTGGTCCAGCGTCTTGCTGGGGCGGACAAGCCGATGTTGCCAAGGAGCGTCGGGACAGTAGACCGTGTCATGCCGTGCGGGACACCTCATTCTGCCCCAAGTGACCGTCTTTCTGGGAAACTGTTTAGGGACAAAAACAAACAGATGGCAGGTGAATAGTGGCGTCTACAATAGCTGCAGAACCCGCGAAGGTTCATTTAGGGACGGAGATGCTTTGTCAGAATGAAATGACCTATCGCTTCCACAGACACATCCCAGAGCCGAGCCTGAGCTTAACAGCGGAAAGAGAATCTCATGCAAAACTGAAATAGTTGCTGAACCTCAGATCATTTTTAACCCCAAGAGATCTTAGCTCCTAAATGATCTGAGAATAAGAAAATAAATGACAAGGAAACACCCATAGCGTGGAGTGATTACCTTTTGAAATGCACTCCTCCTGGTGTAGACAGTGGGATGCGCTCCGGGTCAGGGGAGGCAGGGCTCCTCTTTTTCCCTGCCCAGGGGTGGCTGCTTGCGTTCATTCTGCTTTATTACGTTACAGCGTGGACCTTCCAGTGTGGCTGAGGCTCCTCAGGCCGCAGAGCCTTCCTTCCGTGTTCATATGAATTCCAAGCTTGCTTCCTTTCTTCCTTCTTCCTTTTTTCCTTATTTCTTTTTCTTTCTCTTCCTTCTTCCTTCCTTCCCTTCCCTTCCCCTTCCTTCCTTCCCTCCCTTTCTTTTCCTTCCTTCCTTCCTTCCTTCCTTCCTTCCTTCTTTCTTCCTTCCTTCCTTCCTTCCTTCTCTTCTTCCTCCCTCCCTCCCTCCCTCTCTTCCTTCTTTTGCCTGTTTCTGCATTCATTCATTCATTCATTCATTCATTCCCTCACTCACGTGTGTCTGCACTCCCTCGGTCACGTGACTGCGGCTCCTCCCATCTCACCCGCTGACGTGGCTTCCTTTCTTCCGTTGTCTCTTGGTTGGATATGTTTGGTACGGTGGGCATCTCGGTTGGATGCATTTCGAGGGCTTTGGCCCCGATTTCTGTGTGTGTGGAAGGGTGCCATGACCCAGGGCATGGCTAGGTAAACTGTTCCGGCTCACACATCACTGATTCCCCAAGTGTGCAAAGCTCTGTTCCTTGGGGTGCAGAGAGCTGTGGCGGCACTGAGCGGCCGGCCCACCCCCTGGGCGCCCAGTGGGCCTGTCCCTTTCCTGGCTGCCCTTTGAGGAGGCTGCGGCTTTCGCCCAGGGCTCTGTGGCCTGCAGGGGATGGGCCCAGTGGAGAGAGAAGGCTGGGCCTGCAAATGGCAGAGGGCTCCTGCCCAGGACTTTGGTGTGTCCACTGCCGCCTCTTCACCACTGCCAAGCTCGCTCTTCAACCCTGCTCCCTTTGGCCTGGGGCTGAGTCTGGGGCTGCGTGAATGTAGGGCGAAGGGAGCTGAGAATTTGGGAAGTGCAAACCATTGGACTTCCTTCCCCTGGCCTGCAAATGACAAACTCCGCATGGATCATTCTGGATCCAAACCCTCGGCCTTGCTCACGGTGCCTTGGCCTGGGCTGGCCTGTGGCAGTGTGGTCTGCCTGGCATCCTTAGGGTGTTGTGGAGAGGAAGGTGGGGCAAGACTGAGGGCTCCCAGGTCCTCTTTGCACATTAACACACCTTTAGGGTAGATTTAAGAATTTACCCTAACACTTCCGTGTGGAAGACTCCTCATTTGTAAGACAGAAATCATAATCCTATCTCCAAGGGCTGTCACGGGCATGTTTAGGACTTTGCCTGGCACAGTGGAGTGCACCCTGAGTGCTGGCCAGCCACCCCGGGGCCACTGTCATTGCTGCTGGTGTAGGTTAGGAAGTGCCCGGCCGCAGGAATCTGCCACCACCAGAGTGGTCTGCAGCGCCTCCCCTGCGACTGCTTTCTGGTCCTAGCTAGGCACCATCACCTGTGGCCTCCCTCTCCAGCTGGGCCATTCTTGGTCCTCTTTCGAGTCCCCAGCAGCCCTGTGGTGCCCGAAGGTCCTGGACCCTGGGCCCGCAGAGCCTGCAGGTCAGCCTTCGCCACCATGGCTGCCCAACACAGCCTGGGTTCTGCACGGGAGGTTACCACCGCCATGTTCACTGGGTGCTCACGGCTCACGGCCGCCCCCCACCTGGCTACTGTGACTTATTGCCATTGTAAGTGATTCTTACTAAACGGCTCTAACCAGCTGCCCATAAAATAATGATAGGAAAAGTATTCCCATTAAAGAGGAGTTATTTGGACTGTCAACACGGGGCTGCTAATTGTGGCTGGAATGCCACAGAGCGAGGCTGTTTATCACGGGGAGTTGAGAGGCTGCAGTGACCAAAGCGCTCTGGCGGCTCAGAGGCGGGGGCACTGGAGTGGAGGACCTCAGGGGCTGCCCGTGGTCTGGGGGATCACGTGGGCCTGGCCGGCCAGCTCAAAAGGCAGCCGCGCCCCAGGGGATGAGGGGGGAATGAGCTCAGAGCCATGATCACGCGGGCCTGGCCGGCCTCCCTGTGTGGGACCCCTCACCCCCAAAATGTGGTGCAGCCCCATGCCTCTTGCTGGGTGCGTGATGAGCCTATTTCCTGTTGCTCAGGAGACAGGAAGGCCTGGGGCGGCTCCCACAGACCTGTAGGGTCAGAGCTCTGGGTGCATAATCCACATCTAGCTCAGTAGCGGGATGGCCTCTGCTCTCGGAGTCCCGATTCCTTCAGCTTTAATACAAATGAATAATAGTGCTGTTCCACAGGGCTCCTGGGAGGAGCCACTGAGCGTCCTGTCCCCGAGCCACGCCTGCCTGGCGTGTGGACAGGCCTCTCGGAGCTGAGTTGGTGGACTGTACTGTGCTTCCTCCTGGTGTGGGGTCCTGGGCCCTGGGTCTCCCTGCTCTCCCCTGCCACGGAGGATGGTTTCCTTCTCCTCTTGGTTTATGAGCACGAGAAGGGGCTTTCGTCTACGCCAGCGTTCGCTGTGTGCTGAGCTTGTCCTCCGCAGCCGTGGCTCGTCTCAGGACCCCTGCATGCCGAGCCGGGCCACACGCGGCCTCTAGCTGGCTCCTCGTGCCCTCCTGCGAGGCCACCGTGTCCTCCCGCGCTCTGCCAGTGCGGAGCTGCCCAAGCACCTCTGCCCCGCCTCTGTTTGTTCTCCTTTTCTAGAATTGTCATGATGGAATAGACTAGAAGTCTTTGCCTTCCCTGGAGATTCGTTCAGCCTTGACGGAAGCACCGGCGTCTCCTCCAGTTTCCTCCGTGTTGGGGGGTGCGGGGAATCGGTCCCTCCCGCCTCCGCCGCCACGTGACTGCACACACCCATTCCGTGCTTCACGACCCTCAGCTTTGCTCCCGGGACTGACACGGCGCTGTGTGTTTCCTCCGCTCTGCAGACACGCGCCCACAAGCCCATGTGACTATGGGTTTATCTACTTCTCCTTGAGTTTTGTCAATTTTTGTTTTATACATTTGAACTTCTGTTACTAGGTGCACAGAAATGCAGAATTTTTTCACCTTCCTGATGCATCAAAAACTTTATTATGAAGTGTTTCTCCGTATTCCCCCAAAGTTGACTTTCTTTAATATCAACATAGTTCCATGGCTGAAACCCAACCAGCCAACCAACTGACCAACCAACCAACCAAAAACTGTAGGCAGGGTTTCTCTGTGTATGTGCTCGTCTGGGTCTGGCATGCCCCCACCCCGGCGTGGTAAGGGCTTGGTCCCAGTGTTGGTGCTACTGGGAGTGGTAGAACGTTGGGGGCGGGGCCTCATGGGAGGGTCGGTCTCTGGGGGACTGCTCTCAAGGGTACAGCTTGTCCTCAGCCTCTTCCTCTCACACACTTTCTCTGTCTCTGCTTCTCAGCTGCCACAAATGACCAGATCCGCTTCATCAGTTCTCCCGCCATGATGTCCTGCCTCTTCAAAGGCCAAAATCAACAGAGCTAAGTGATCGGGAACTGAAACCTCAGAAAACATAACCTAAAGTGTCTTTCCTCTTCTAATTTGACCTTCCTCGGGCATTTTATCACAGCAACGAAAGCTGACCAACACAGTGTAGCGATAATTTTTCCTTTTGTCTTCACTGTTGTTCTCTACTTATTTTGTGAATGACTTTCATCAACACAGTAGAGTCAGGTCTAGTTTCTAATGCAGTGTGTCCACCCCCATCTTTATGGGAGAGCTGAGCACACCTGTGTGCCCTGCACTGACAGGCCACTGGGTTTCACTTGTCCAGCCTTCCCTACCTGTCCTGCGCCCACTTCCTTCTCTGCTCCTTATTGTCACTTATGGATGACACATTTGTTATTTATCCCCCATTCACTGAATGATTTGACTATTTTAATGTTCTTTCTGTGGTTGCCCTGGATATTGCAGCGTGCATTCTCCCCTTACTGAAGTCAAACATTGCTTGATTCTGCACAGTTAGGTCCTCAGCCACATGAAGTCCATTTCTCACTTCCCAGCTCCTATGGCGTTCTTGTTGTACATTTTAATTCTCTCTGTTATTTTAAGTCCAGTAAAGTGTATTATTACACCAGCTACATATACACACGCACACATACACACACACGCACACACACACACCTTTTGCTAATTTTTTTTCTGCCTGTGGACCAATGTTTCAGACTCTCTTGGTGTGGTCTGCTGAGGGTGGGCCCTCTATTTCGAATTTTAACTTTTGGAGACTATTTTCACCACTGGCTGCCACATTCCGGGTTGGCATTTATTTTTCTGTGAGGACTTTGCAGGTAGTATCCACTGTGTTTTAGTTTGTGTTGTTTTTGTCGAGAAGTCAGCTGCCACCTTAGCAGTTGCTCTTTGAAGGTCATATGTGTTTTTCTTCAATTAAAAAATCTATCTTTTAACTCTATCTTTTATAGCAGTTTTCCTGTGATATTGCTTGGGCATGCATTTATTTATCTGATCAGGGTTATAGGTTTCTTGTTTCTGTGGCTTAATATCTTTCATCAACTTTGAAAACCCCTTAACCATCATCTTTTCTGGAACACAATGCTCCAGGAAACAAATATAGTCACACACAGACAGACACACACAGATACACACACACACATATACACACACACACACACAGACAGACACAGACAGACACAGACAGATAGACACACACACAGATACACACACACAGATACACACACATACACACAGACACAGACAGACACACACACACAGACACACACACAGATACACACACAGACACACAGATATACACACACATACACACAGACAGACACAGACAGATAGACACACACACACAGACATACACACACAGATACACACACAGACACAAAGATATACACACACATATACACAGACAGATACAGACAGACACAGACAGACACACACACACAGACACACAGACACACAGATATACACACACATACACACAGACTGACACAGACAGACACAGATAGACACACACACAGATATACACACACATACACATAGACAGACACAGACACAGAAAGATACACACACACACACACACACAACTTGGCTTCCATTTCCCTAAAGCTCTTGTCATTTCTCTAATAATTTTTAGGAAGATATTTTAGCCCTGATGTATATTTTTTGTGATAATGGAGACTGAATCCAGGGGTGCTCCGTTTCTAAGCTACACCTCCAGCCCTATTTTAGTTTTTTATTTGGAAACAGGGTCTCACTACTTTTCAGAGGGCCTCACTAAATTGATGAGGCTGGCCACGAGTCTGTGATCCTCCTGTTTCAGCCTCCCGAGTACTGGGAAGACAGTGTGCAGCACCACATCTAGCTATCATGGATACTTTAACTGTTTTCAGGGACCTCTCCCCCACCCATTTTTTCTTACCATAAGAACTCTTTTTTTCTTTTTGGTGGTCCTGGGGATGGAACCCTTCTACCTCCGGGCTACACTCCCAGACCTATTTTATATTTTTATTTGGAAACCGGGTCTCTTAAACCAGCTGAGGCTGGCTTTGAACCTGCGCGATCCTCCTGTCTCCACCTCCCAAGCGCGGGGATTACAAGCGTGCCCACCGCACCCGGCGTGACCTAACTTTTACCTTGTATTTAAATCATCCCCACGGGCCAGACGGCCCCTCCACTGCTTCCCACGCCCTGGACTCCAACCCCACAGGAGGTGAGATCTGCCGGACCCCTCTTCGCTCAACTTAGGTGTCAAGGGACAAACGGCGCGCTGTCCCCTCTCCTCTGCTGGTCCCTCCATGTCTGCTGGCCTTGGAAACGGTACTGAGAACACCAGATCCCCGTGGCCTCCAGCGCGGTGGACAGAGGAGTTTTCTGGGGACACGGTTGCTCCCCGCCTGTGCACATCAGTGTCGCGGTGGGGAAACAGGAAGTCAGCTTGCAAATGCGCTGACCTTGCTGCGTCACCTGGTCAGCAGGGCTGTGGTGACACTCCAGCGGGGCAGGGGGCTGGGCGGCAGGAGCCCCAGCTGGGATGCATGGGGACAGCTTCCAGGACAAGAGGGGCCAACAGCAAAGACATGTGGGGCGCAGCCTCTGGCCAGAAGAGAAACACGCAGGTTCTCACTGGAGCGACCACGCCACGCTGAAGGTCTTGGGGGCGCCAGTGTCTGCTGTGGGGGCGAGATGGGGCGACCCAGGCCCAGGTCGGGAGCAGCGGGTGGCCTGGACCTGGGGAGCCTCTGGGGTGAGCCCAAACTCCAGGAATCACAGCGCACCAGGGGCTTCACACATTCGGCAAAGCTGCCAAAGTGGTTTTTAATGTTTTATCTAAAAGAATCTTCACAGATGTGAAGTACTACAGGGCCTTGGCGTGGCTGCTGACCAAGCCAGGGTCCCAGGTGACCAGGGTGCTCCAAGTGGAGATCCTTAGAGTGAACCTGGCCCCAGGGGTTTGACATGCCAGCCCCTCCTCTGGCCAGCTGTCGGGTGGCTTGACTGGAAGCAGGGCAGCCAGCATCTTCACAAGTGGCTGTTTGGAGGCTATTTTGGGGGATAGCAGGATGGAGCTGGGATTTAAGTGTCCAAAATATTTCCTGTGGGATGCAACCCTGACCTGAGACTCTGACCCCTAGATTTTAGCCTCAAAGGAGGCTCCAGGCATCTTCTGGAGAGGCCAGCACCTGCCCCTGGGAGCCGAGGCGCCTCCCTGGGCGAGGGATCCAGCCCTGGCCCAGTCTGTGGGTCAAGGTCTTAGCGACATCGGGATATGGGCCTTGCAGCTTCTGTGATTCTATCTCACACACAGGGGTCCTGGGAATCCAGCCGGCCACTAACACGAGACAAGAAGAGGCCAAGTGTCAATTCCGTGTCCACAGTGAGTCCCAAGAAAACACGCAAGATCCAGCCCCCTTCACAGAGTTTGTGGGAGCCGGGGAAGCCCCAGCTACCAGCTGTGTGAACCAGGCAGCGGCTTAACCTCTCGAGCCCCTTCAGCGGTACGGCAAATGTTCAGGCCATGCTCAGCACCCTTCCACCACCCTGCCCCGGCTCGACTCTGTGTGAAGTGTCTGTTCTTCTCAACCAGACCCCACTAGAGAGAAATCAAAGGTTTCTAGCCCCTCGTCTGACTGTCTGACCCTGCTTTTTAACAGGAATACCTCACCTCACACTTTGCTCAGCCCAGCCAGGCAGGCTCCATCCCTATCCCACCCTGGGATAGCTGGCGAGCTAAGCTTGGCTCACACCCGGGTTGCTGGTTGGGGCACTGGGGCAGGGGCACTGGGTAGGGCAGCTGTCTTCGTCTGCCCCTGTGGACCCCGCTGTGCTGTGGGCCTGGTGCAGGTCCCTGGTTGGTGGGTATGGGTGCAGAAGATGCAGGAGGAGCGAGAGGTCTCAGAGAGTGTTGATATGTGGAACTTGGCTCTTGGGCCATTGTTTAAAGCTCTGGGGTTAGGCTGGGCATGGTGGTGCATGGTTGTAATCCCAGCATTCGGGAGGCTGAGACAGGAGGATCACGCTTCTCAGATAGCCTTAGCTACTTAGTGAGGCCCTTTGCAACTCACTGAGACCCTGTTTCAAAACAAAGAATAAAAAATAGGGCTGGGGGGTAAGTATTGGCATGGTCAGCAGCTCAAGGTCTCCCAAGAGCCCCTTCCCCAGTTTCCAGAACCTTGGATGCGTTAGGTTACCTGGCAACAGAAAAGGAAGGTTGTCCAAGAACCCAGGGTACCAATCAGCCAGCCCAGAGGTGGGAGATTGCCTGGAATTATCCAGGCGGGTCAGTGTAATTTCAGGGCCTTAGAGGAGGGAGCCAGAGAGAGACCAGAGAAAGATTCAGCCTGTTGGTTTTAAGAATGGAAGGGGCATGCGCCCAGGAACAGAGGCATTGCCCCGGGAGGGACAGGCAGAGAAAGCCCTGGAGACATCCAGAGAGAAACAAGGCTCTATCAAACCCCAACGCGCAGCCCAGGACTGTGAATATGGCCTGTGGCAGGGTTGGCACAGCCTGGGAGCTCAGAATGAATCTTACATCTGCACAGGTTTGGAAGAAGAGAGAGAAGGGAGGAGAAAGGGAAGAGGAAGAGGAGGAAGAGAGGAAGGAAAAAGAGGAAGAAGACCTAGACTCTATCCAGTCTACAAAGCCTATCTGGCCTATTCCAAGAAAAGTAAATTAAAAAAAAAAAGCACATTGTCCTCAGGCTGTGTTGAGAGGATATCGGGCAAAGTCAGAAGGTGGAGGGCACAGAGCAGGCCCTGGGCAGTGACCTGGTGGCTCAGTGCTGAGCCCTCCGGGGCTTTTGCCAGGCCTCTCTGAGCGCTGAGTGCTGAGCACTTTCTACCCGGGTCTTCACAGCCACCTGGGCATGCACCATGAGCATCCTTAGCTCTGCAGAAGAGGAAACTGAGGCACGGTGAGCTAAGCCACCTGTCTAGGGGACTCACACAGCCAGTAGGTGCCCTGACTGGGCATCCAGGTGACCTGCTCCGGGGCGAGTGGTTTTCTAAACATGAAGGCTGTGTGTAGCCGGTGCATTTCAATTAATTAAATAAAATGAGAAGCACAGTTTTCCAGGTGCACTGGCCACATCTGGCTGCTCAGGCCTGGACCATCTCTACCCAGGCAGTGCCTCTGAAATCTCACAAATCGACAGCGGGATGTGGGGGGCAGCCTCATCCATCCACCAAGGAGGAACGCCTGGGTCCTCGGCCAGCATCCCGCCCCACCCCAGGGCTCGGGCCTTCGGGGGCAATGCCCTTCCTCCTCTGGTCTGGATACAGATGCCTGCACACGCCCCAGTCCCCCAGGCGTGCCCCTCAGCGGTGGCCACGGGAGCCAAGGTGCGGGCTGTGGGGCTCCCACGCTATTTCTGTGCTTTGCTGGTGATGTGTCCGCCTGCTCAGCTGCTGACTTCCGCTCCTGTGATTCTGGCTGGGGATGTCTGTTCTTGTGGTAGAGTCTGTAGCAGGTCATCCCCGGAGGGAGGTCAGGACCAGCTTGACCTGGGCAGCCCTGGGAGGGTGGACGCCCTTTCAGCCCTCCCATCCCTCCTCCTGCCCTGGAGCAGTGCGGGAGCGAACTGTTTGCTCTGCTAAGCACGGCCGATTTCCCCGCAGCGGCTCTGCCCCTCGCTGGGCCTCCCCGCAGCGTTATTGACGGCTTGTTCTGTTTTCATGCCCCGTTTTCTCCCCACCGATGGGGCCGTGGGGACGCACAAACACCTGCGAACGGTGTCGAGGGCCCGTGCTTGGCATTCTGAGATGTGCAGGATGGATGGTTCTCGGATCCCACCCTCCTGGAAGCCCTCCCTTCTCGGCAGCAGCTCTGCCGACTTCACCAGCAGCTCTCAACAGCCACCTGCCTTGCAGATGCTGCCAGCTGCCCACCGCCCTGGCCCCGCACCCGGCTGCAGCCATGGACTGCCGCTCACAGGAGCTGAAGGAGGGGCCAGGGCCAGGCACACGCAGTGGGCCTTGGGAAGCTGGCTGCGGCTGCCACGCTGTTGTGGGAATCCTCTGGAATAATGACCCAATGCCAGCGAGGGTGGGAAAGAGGACGTTTATGACACAGCAAGCCAGAGTTAGGCTAGCAGCTGAGAAACTCCTTCCCTGAGCTCCACCGGAGCTCCCATCTTATAGACTGTGACAATGGCGAGAGGGCAGGGCTCACAGAAGTACAAAGGTGGCAGGGATTTCAGGATCGCTGGAGGAGGCTGGGTACAGGACCGAGCGGTGGGGGGAATTCCTGAGCAGGTTACTGACCTATGTGACCTTCTGCAAGGCAGGATACGACCTTTGCCTGTCTACAGGTGGTTGCCTGGGATATGACCTTTGCCTGTCTACAGGTGGTTGCCTGGGATATGACCTTTACCTATCTACAGATGGTTGGCTGGGATATGACCTTTGCCTGTCTACAGGTGGTTGCCTGGGATATGACCCTTATCTGTCTACAGGTGGTTGGATGGGATATGACCTTTATCTGTCTACAGGAGGTTGCCTGGGATATGACCTTTACCTGTCTACAGGTGGTTGGCTGGGATATGACCTTTATCTGTCTATAGTGGTTGCCTGGGATATGACCTTTGCCTGTCTACAGGTGGTTGCCTGGGATATGACCTTTACCTGTCTACAGGTGGTTGGCTGGGATATGACCTTTACCTGTCTACAGGTGGTTGGCTGGGATATGACCTTTATCTGTCTATAGTGGTTGGCTGGGATATGACCTTTGCCTGTCTACAGGTGGTTGGCTGGGATATGAGCTTTATCTGTCTACAGTGGTTGGCTGGGATATGACCTTTATCTGTCTACAGGTGGTTGGCTGGGATATGACCTTTACCTGTCTACAGTGGTTGGCTGGGATATGACCTTTACCTGTCTACAGGTGGTTGGCTGGGATATGACCTTTACCTGTCTACAGGTGGTTGGCTGGGATATGACCTTTACCTGTCTCCAGTGGTTGCCTGGGATATGACCTTTACCTGTCTACAGGTGGTTGCCTGGGATATGACCTTTACCTGTCTACAGGTGGTTGGCTGGGATATGACCTTTACCTGTCTACAGGTGGTTGGCTGGGATATGACCTTTACCTGTCTATAGGTGGTTGCCTGGGATATGATCTTCACCTGTCTCCAGGTGGTTGCCTGGGATATGACCTTTACCTGTCTACAGGTGGTTGGCTGGGATATGACCTTTACCTGTCTACAGGTGGTTGGCTGGGATATGACCTTTACCTGTCTACAGTGGTTGCCTGGGATATGATCTTTACCTGTCTACAGGTGGTTGGCTGGGATATGACCTTTACCTGTCTCCAGGTGGTTGCCTGGGATATGATCTTTACCTGTCTACAGGTGGTTGGCTGAGATATGACCTTTACCTGTCTACAGGTGGTTGCCAGGGATATGACCTTTACCTGTCTATAGGTGGTTGCCTGGGATATGACCTTTACCTGTCTACAGGTGGTTGGCTGGGATATGACCTTTATCTCTCTATAGTGGTTGCCTGGGATATGACCTTTGCCTGTCTACAGGTGGTTGGCTGGGATATGACCTTTATCTGTCTACAGTGGTTGGCTGGGATATGACCTTTATCTGTCTACAGGTGGTTGGCTGGGATATGACCTTTGCCTGTCTACATTGGTTGCCTGGGATATGACCTTTACCTGTCTACAGGTGGTTGGCTGGGATATGACCTTTACCTGTCTACATTGGTTGCCTGGGATATGACCTTTGCCTGTCTACAGGTGGTTGCCTGGGATATGACCTTTACCTGTCTACAGGTGGTTGGCTGGGATATGACCTTTACCTGTCTACAGGTGGTTGCCTGGGATATGACCTTTACCTGTCTCCAGGTGGTTGCCTGGGATATGACCTTTATCTGTCTACAGGAGGTTGCCTGGGATATGACCGTTACCTGTTTGCAGGTGGTTGCCTGGGATATGACCTTTACCTGTCTACAGGTGGTTGCCTGGGATATGACCTTTACCTGTCTACAGGTGGTTGGCTGGGATATGACCTTTACCTGTCTACAGGTGGTTGGCTGGGATATGACCTTTACCTGTCTATAGTGGTTGCCTGGGATATGACCTTTACCTGTCTATAGGTGGTTGCCTGGGATATGATCTTCACCTGTCTCCAGGTGGTTGCCTGGGATATGACCTTTACCTGTTCGCAGGTGGTTGCCTGGGCACCTGGCGCTCTGCTGGCCTGTTATCTGTAGTTACTTCCTTTGTGAGTACCGGGGAAAGGGGCACATTTCATCTTTCCATTTTAGTGACTTTTATTCCTCTACCACATGGATGCCAGGCAGGGCGCTGGCTTTCACTCGTGGCCAAGTGCCAAAGCTGAATGGGGAGACAGACAGCACATGGACACACAGACACAGCCTGCTCACTTCCTTGCCCTGATACTTGGCTGAGACACTGACTTCTCTAAACCTCCTTTGTGCAGTGAGATGGTTATTTAGGGATCAGCAAGACATCTCAGTCGACCTTTGGGAGATAGAGTCCTCCGTTTCTCACAGCCTGCTCTGCCTGTGACTGTCCCACCCGAGGCCCCTCCCCTAGTGGGGCGGTGGCAGGTGCCAGGCAGGGATGGCACAGCTGAACTTGAGAGCTGGGGAAACCTCAGAGGAGGTTAGACGTAGACGGGCTTGTAACTCGAGTTGGCAATGGGTGTCCAGTGCGAGGACAGGCAGAGATGAAGACTGCACCGAGGCCCCTGGCCCTGGGGTGGGGAGCTGCAGCTGAGATGCCTTCGTAAGTGTGGGTCGCTCGGGGAATGGAATGGCCAAGTGGGTGCTTGCCTTCTGCTGTTCCTGATTTCGGAACACCAACTCCCCGGTGTAGAGAGTCCGTATTCATACCAAAGAAACCCTGCAGCTCCGAGGAGTCAAAGCCACTTGGATCCGAGACACAAATGTGAACCTCCGTTCAAAGCCCGCCCCCAGACCCCAGGCCCCATGGAGAATGGCTCTCATGGATGAGGCACAGAGAGCAAACCGTCACACAGCACCCAGCACACCCGAGAACTGGCCCACCAGAAACAGCAACAGCAATCTGAAGGGGTGTGTGTGTGTGTGTGTGTGTGTGTGTGTGTGTGTGTGTGTTTTACTGGGGACTGAATCCAGGGACATTTGACCTCTCATACACACTCCCAGCTCTCTTTTTACCTTAAAATAGGACCTTGGTAAGTTGCTGAGGGTCTGTTTAAGTTCCTAATGCTGGCCTCAAACCTGTGATTCTCCTGTCTCAGCCTCCCAAGTACTAGAATTATAGGTGCATGCCACTCTGCCCTAGGCTAAAAAAGATTTTTTTTTTTTTTGGTGGTACTGGTCTTCCTGGAAGCCCTTCTACCTCCGGGCTACACTCCCGGACCTATTTTTATGTTTTTTTTTATTTGGAAACAGGGTCTCTTAAGCCGGGGGTGGGGGGCTGGCTTCGAACCTGCGCGATCCTGTCTCCGCTCCCAAGTGCGGGGATTACAAGCGTGCGCCACCACGCCCGGCTTTAAAAAAGATTTTAAAATCAGGGTTTAAGGTTTTCAACAAGTCAGAAGAATAGAGTTTGTAGACAAAAGTAGGGCATTGTGAAAAAATGAATAGGTAGTTTAAAAAAAATAGAACAAAAGAGAGATTCCAGGAATGTAAAATATAGTCATTAAAGAAAACAAGAGGTTGTACGGCCCCTCCCTACTCCTAAGGCGAAGGATGTCTTTGTATATCCAGTCCCAGGCTTCCTGCTTCTAGGCTTTGGAAACGCGCTAAGGGCCAAATGAACTCTCAGCTCCCACAGCCCGGCTCCACTGTGGATTTTTAATCTGTCGAGGGAGCCAGAAAGTAAAAACAGAGCGGAGCTTTCATTCCTATCTTCCAACGCCCAGGCACGGGGATCAGCCCGAGAGCATTAGCTCCTTTAATCCATCCACAACCCCATCAGAGAGGCCGGTTACCTGCGAGGGCTCCGGGGGGGAAATCGTGCGCGCTGAACAGGGCTGCACCGGGACTCAGGGCTGCTGCCTCCGAAGCCGGGACGTGTAGACACTCAACCACCGGGCCCGGAGAGAGACCTGGGACGCGGAGCCCGGGAAGAACCTGCCGCCCGCCATTGTTCGCTCTGGCAGGCCTGCGTGGCACCACTCGTCTGGGCCAATCTACCCAAAGTGTGAAGACGGATCTGCTTAGCAACTAATTTGCTAACACTAAGCGGTTTTGTGAGGATTCTGATGTTTAGGAGCGTTTGCTCTGTGATCCGAGCTTCCCCAGCTCTCTGTGTCTGGCTCGGATGGTACAACTGATGAGAAGCGTGTACTGCCATGCGCAAACTCTCCGACAAGACTGCAAATCTGGCAAGAGCTCTGGGGTGGCCGGGCTCCGGGTGGCCGGGCCGTTTCCCGCCAGGCCCAGTGGTACCTCTCGGCACGGCATCCATTAAGCGGATTGATTAGGCTTCTGGAAGTCGATCAAGAGTGCACGGGGCCTGACAACGGTGCAGTTAATTGTAATTAACGACTCAGAGGTCCTTTAAGAATTCACAATTAATGTAAAAAGACACAGAGAAGGATGCGAAACAGGGCTGACCAACCGTAAATGCTTTCCCATTTAATACATGTTTATCAGAAGTACATTTTCTCAGACGCGCTTCTTTTGGAAGAGTGACTGAAAAATGCTCTTAGAATAGTTCAGCGTTTAACCACTTCCCCACCAGAGCGGCGGGGTGGGTGGAGAGGGCTCCCCACAGCAGCAGGCGTGGTCACAGATGTTGAAGGAGAAGGGCCTGGAATTAGGCAATTTGTCTTCAAGGGAAGTTGCTTTAGTTTTGGTGATTTGGGGTGAGGTGGTAGCTCCTCGCCTATGGACCTCATTTTAAAAAGGAAAGACAGCTGGGTGTGGTGGGACACATCCCCAGTCCTGGGGAGACTGAGACAGAGGATCACAGGTTCAAGGCCAGCCTCAGCAATTTAAAGAGATGCTGTTTCAAAATAAAATAAATAAATAAAAAGGGATGGGGTGTAGGTTCTAGGTAGAATACCTTTGGGTTTAACGCCCAGTACCCCTCCCTCCCCCCAAAAAACTTCAGGCCTTCAGTTGCCTTAGCCACGTGTGTGTGTGTGTGTGTGTGTGTGTGTGTGTTAGAAGTAGTACTGGGGAGAAGAGAAATTCCACTTCTGAGATGCATTCTGACTACATCCCACCCTTAAAACTATTTCATTTTATTTTCAAACAGGGTCTTGTTAAATTGCTGAGGTCTTGCTAGGCTGAGGCTGGCCTTACACCTGCCGTCCTCCTGTCTTGGTCTCCCAAGTGCTGGGAGTCCAGATGAGAGCTTCCATGCCTGGCTGCCTCAGCCACATCTCCCTGCCCACCTGGGCCAGTGGCTGCTGGTCTGGAGACGGGCGGTTCTACTGGTGGTGCAGGGAAAGCCATGGCGGCGGGTAGATTTGCCCACAGGACCCTCCTGGGGGGGCGCGGTGAGCCTCCATTGCGATGCAGGTGGTGCCCTGGCTGTGGGCGGGTCAGGGGGCTCCTGAGGTTCCACGCCTATGAGGGGGTAAAGGGTACTTGTCCCTGCCCCCGGTTCCCCGCCTGGCCAGGCATGGAACAGCAAGACGGAAGGAGAAGAGAGTGGCCGAGCAGCTGCCCTGTCCTCCTGGGGACTAAGGAACGCCACATCCGTGAGGTCTGGGCTCAGGGGGCTGTTTGGTTGTTCTAAACTACACCAGGACCCCAGGCCATATTGCAACACATGGCTTCATTCATAGGCGCACAGAGTTTTATATAAACTGCATTTTAAAATTAATCAGAAACATGGAACGGCCACGGCCTCTAGGGTGAGAACGTGGGAGAACCGCCAGCCTCTCCACGGGGGCAGAGGTGACAGGAGAGGTTCACAGAGCCATTCGAGGGTGTCGGGAGAAGTGCCCCGGCCAGGGGCAGGCTTAGCCGAGCAGGGTCTGAACACAGCACGTCCTCCGCCATGACCGTGGGAAGTGGCCCTGGGTTTGCAGGAGAAGCTTGCCAATCTGCAGGAGGCTTTGCGGGGAGTCCAGCTCAGGGCCTCTTATTCTGCGTCCCCCACACGCCCGGCAAATCCCACAGTGAAGCGCGGCCCTTCATGGAGAGCCAAGGGACAGAGCATCTGGAGGAGGCCGGAGGCTGGACCTGGAGAGGAGGCCACAGCCCCGGGGCCTCGGGGGGCTGGGGGGCCGCCCCAGGCCGGCTGTTCCCAATGGCTTCGGCCATTCCCACCCAGCCTTGTGCTGAGATTCGGGCTTTCAGAGACATTTACAACCTTGAGCTTGTCCTCATGGGGTTCACCGTCTAATGACGGAAGCAAAGGGCGCAGCCAAAGCCATTTTGAAAGGACCACACTTGTGGTCTGCCCTGAGTTCTGTGAAGACAGGGACGCCTGCGCGTGGGTGGGGTTACGTCCTGATAAACCCAAGCTGAGTGAAATACCAAGGTGGCCCTGGCCTACTGGACAGCAGAGCAGCCCAGCCTTCCTGCCCAAGCTCGCTCGCTCGGGGGCGGGAGCAGGCAAAACCATCAGGCAGGCCGCCGCCTCTGACTTGCCGTAGACACTGCCGGGAGTGGGAACCAGATGCCTCATTGTCAGTGACGATCTCCTGTGCGGGGCCATGTGCCTGGGAGAGCCCCCGGAAGAGGCAGCCTTTGCTTGGGCTGGGTGGGGGTGCTTAGTTTTCTGGGGCCGAGGTAACAAAGGGCGCTGCCAAGAGAGACTTGTGCCGTCTCACGGTCTGGAGAGCAGACGGCCACTGGGGCCTGCAGGACACTGTCTCTGAAGGCTCTGGGGTTCTTCATTAGCCCAGAGACAGCCGCTCCAGTCTCTGCGGTCATCGTCACACCACGCCACCTCTCCTGCTCCTCGCCGAGGACACCGCTGACGTTGTGTAGGGGCAAGGGGCGCCCTCTTCCGGATCCTACCTCACTCTGTCTGCGGTGGCCCAGGGCACGTCCTGAGGCTTGGCGGTTGTGTCTTTGACACAGCTTGGGGGCACAGGCGAACCCAGGGCAGAGGACCAGATGGTCTTTGGCAGCTGCCATCACTCGGCAGTTGGCACACCCAGGTCCTGCCTCTGCTCAGGGCCGCAGGCTCTGTGGCCCGTGTCCTCGCCTCTCTGCCCTTCTCGCCTGGACTGCCACCAGCCCACCTCAAGCTGGATTCTGCATAGCCTCGCCCCCGCAGCCCCAGCCAGGGTCCCTGCTCATGCCTGCCCACCTGCTTACCCCGCAGGTCTCCACTCTAATGGGACCCCCAACCCATCTTCAGCAATAAATAGCAAGACCACACCTGCCTCTATGCCTCTCACCCGACTCTCTCACCTCTGTTCCTTCCTTCCCTCCTTTTTTAAAATTTTTTGGTCGTACTGGGGTTCCTGGAAACCCTTCTACCTCCGGGATACGCTCCCAGACCTATTTTATATATTTTTTTGGAAACAGGGTCTCTTAAGCCAGCGCGGCTGGCTTTGAACCTGAGTGATCCTCCTGTCTCTGCCTCCCAAGCGCGGGGATTACAAGTGTGCGCCACCATCCTGGCCCTTCCCTCTATTTTATTTCCCCATTCTCTTCTTTTCTTGTGTGTGTGTGTGTGTGTGTGTGTGTGTGTGATGCTGGGGATGAGCTCAGGGGAATTCTACCTCTGAGCTACACCGCCAGCCCTTTTGATTTATATTTACCTTTTGGTACTAGGGTACTAGGGATTGAACCCAGAGGCCTTCTGCCTCTGAGCTACACTCCAGTTTGAGACTCCTCCTGTCTCAGCCTCCTAAGTATTGAGATCACACCTGTGTCTACGACAACTGGGTGCGTCTTCCTTTTCTGACTCAGGTACAGAAAGTTGAGTTAATCTTATTTCCAGTTCCCAACATGAAATATAGGGCTCTTCTTTTCTTACCAAAAAAATAATATTTTAATTGGGTACTTAGATATATAACTATTCATGAGACATTGTTTAAATTTTTATAATATATTGGGCTAATTATTTTTTATAAATGTTACTCTACTGAGCATGCTCATTAAAAATATTTGAACCCTGGCTATGTTTTTTATGTTGTTTGTTTGCTATTTTTAATTTCTGGAAGTTCTGCACACACATAATTCTGCATATTTTTTAATTTTAGCATGATGGCTCTTTAAATAATAGAGTTTTTGTTCTGGAAAAACCCTGATTGTTTTTTGAAAATTGGTTTTTATTAAATAATAAATACACACCCCAGACACACATGATATATGGGAGACTGTAAAGAGAGAAAGGAAAGGGGCCGACTCTGCAGAGGCAGCTGCAGCGGGAGGCTGTGGGTGGGTGTGGGCTCCGCGCCCCCTCCCTCTAGCAGAAGGTGGGCAGGAAGGAAGGCGGCAGGAAGGCAGGCAGGAAGGTGGGCAGGAAGACAGGCAGGCAGGCGGCAGGAAGACAGGCAGGCAGGCAGGAAGGTGGGCAGGAAGGCGGCAGGAAGGAAGGCGGCAGGAAGGCAGGAAGGCGGCAGGAAGGCGGCAGGAAGGAAGGCAGGAAGGCGGCAGGAAGGCAGGCAGGAAGGTGGGCAGGAAGACAGGCAGGCAGGCGGCAGGAAGACAGGCAGGCAGGCGGCAGGAAGACAGGCAGGCAGGCAGGCAGGAAGGTGGGCAGGAAGGCGGCAGGAAGGAAGGCGGCAGGAAGGAAGGCGGCAGGAAGGCGGCAGGAAGGCGGCAGGAAGGAAGGCAGGAAGGCGGCAGGAAGGAAGGCAGGAAGGTGGGCAGGAAGACAGGCAGGCAGGCGGCAGGAAGACAGGCAGGCAGGCAGGCAGGAAGGTGGGCAGGAAGGCGGCAGGAAGGCAGGAAGGCGGCAGGAAGGCGGCAGGAAGGAAGGCAGGAAGGTGGGCAGGAAGACAGGCAGGCAGGCGGCAGGAAGACAGGCAGGCAGGCAGGCAGGAAGGTGGGCAGGAAGGCGGCAGGAAGGAAGGCGGCAGGAAGGAAGGCGGCAGGAAGGCAGGAAGGCGGCAGGAAGGAAGGCAGGAAGGCGGCAGGAAGGCGGCAGGAAGGCGGCAGGAAGGCAGGCAGGAAGGCGGCAGGAAGGCGGCAGGAAGGAAGGCAGGAAGGCGGCAGGAAGGTGGCAGGAAGGCAGGCAGGAAGGAAGGCAGGCAGGAAGGCAGGCAGGAAGGCAGAAAGGAAGGCAGGCAGGAAGGAAGGTGGCAGGAAGGAAGGCAGGAAGGTGGCAGGAAGGTGGCAGGAAGGCAGGCAGGAAGGAAGGCAGGCAGGAAGGAAGGCAGGCAGGAAGAAGGCGACAGGAAGGCAGCAGGAAGGCGGCAGGAAGGCAGGCAGGAAGGCGGCAGGAAGGCAGGAAGGAAGGCAGGCAGGAAGGAAGGCGGCAGGAAGGTGGCAGGAAGGCAGGAAGGAAGGCAGGCAGGAAGGCGGCAGGAAGGCGGCAGGAAGGCGACAGGCAGGAAGGAAGGCGGCAGGAAGGCAGGCAGGAAGGAAGGCGGCAGGAAGGCAGGAAGGCGGCAGGAAGGCAGCAGGAAGGCGGCAGGAAGGCGGCAGGAAGGAAGGCGGCAGGAAGGCGGCAGGAAGGAAGGCAGGAAGGCGGCAGGAAGGAAGGCAGGAAGGAAGGCGGCAGGAAGGCGGCAGGAAGGCGGCAGGAAGGCAGCAGGAAGGCGGCAGGAAGGCGGGCCTACTGAGCAGCGCACCACTGCCCCTTTGGCTTTTTAAAAAGCAAGTAACATGTGGCCTAGTTTTGCATGCTTTTAAATATTACAGTGGGATTATGCTGGGCCAATTCTTTTCCTTCCTTCCTTCCTTCCTTCCTTCCTTCCTTCCTTCCTCCCTCCCTCCCTCCCTTCCTTCCTTCCTTTCTCCCTTCCTTCTTCCTTCTTTTCTTTCTTCTATAGTGGGGATTAAACCCAGAGTCACTGTACTGCTGAGCTACCACTCCCTACCCCTAGCCCTTATTAGTTTTTGAAACAAGGTTTTTCTAAGTTGTGGAGGCTGTCCTTGAACTGGCAATCCTCCTGTCTCCGCCTCCCATGTACCAGGATTACAGTGCACCACTGCCCCGGCTCTGTTTTGCATTTTCCATTCACACTCTGGCAGGTGTAATCCTGTGGTCCCTATGGCAGGGCGCTGGGACAGGCAGGCAGTGAGAAACGGAGAAATGGGCCCCAAGGCTGGGCTCCACTGGAATCCCAAGGTCAAGTGGTCCCCAGATGTGGAGGTCAAAGGCAGAGACACAGAACAGGGCAGAGACAGATGGAGCCGGTTCTGAGTGGAAAGGAGGCAGGAATGGCTAGCGACACCTCTGTTGACACCTTTGTCGTCAGTGGCAGTGCCCCAGGACTGACTGCAGGGTGGTCTGGCTCCACAGCCACGCTGGCATCGGGCGCCGTCTGTCCTCTGTCTCGTTGTCCATGGATGCGAATGGCCTCTCCTGGAGGGTCCACTAACCACTCCCTGGTCACTACCGAGGCTGAACACCCATCATACTTTCTGGGTCTTTAGGCTTTCTTTTTAATAAAGTGCCTGGACACAAGTTCCAAGTTCTTGCTCTTTTCCTGAGTCTCTCTTCTCTCTCTCTCTCTCTCTCTCTCTCTCTCTCTCTCTCTCTCTCTCTCTCTCTCTCTATCTCTATCTCTCTCTCTCTCTCTCTCTCCCTCTCTCTCTCTGTGTTGACTGACTTAGCCAAAATTGAACGTTTTATTTTAACGTAAATCGGCAGTTTATAATTGCATATATTTAAGGGCTACGAGGTAAGCAAAGTTGTGACTTATGAATACAGTGTGGAATCATGAAATCAACCCAATTAATATATCCCTTACCCCAAATATTTAACTTTTTTGTGTATATATAATGTATAATACACTGTTATTAGCTATCATCACCATGGGTGCAGCAGAGTTCTAAACACCCGCATCTTCCTGCGTGAGGCTCTGTGCCCTCCGACTCTGCCCTTCTCGCTCCACCATCCTCTGCTTCTTTGAGTTTTCTTGTTTTAGGGTCCATGTATAAATAAGATCATGCAGAATTTATCTGTATATTCTTGAATTTTTTTTACCACCCACATTGTCACAAATGACAAAGTTTTCTTCATTTCTTAAGGCTGAATAATATTTCATTCATCTGAGGATGGACGCTAGAGTGTTTTTATAACTTGGCTATTGTGAAAACCTTGAAAAACTTGGCTTCAAATGTTTTGGGTAAGCTGGGCATGGTGGCGCACACTTGTAATCCCAGCATTTGAGAGGCTGAGATAGGAGGACTGTGGTTCGAGGCCAGCCTCAGTTACTTAGGGAGGGCCTTTGCAATTCAACAAGACCCTGTTTCAAAATAAAGAATAAAAAATAGGGCTGGAGGTTTAGCTCAGAGGTAGAATGCCCCTGGGTTCCATTCCCAGTACCGCAAAAAAAAAAAAAAAAAAAAAAAAAAAAAAGTTTTGGGTAAATGCCAGAAGTGGGATTGCTGGGTCGCACAGTAGTTCTACTTTAAGCTTTCTGAGGCACCTCCATGCAGCTTCGCCCAGTGGCTGTACTCGCTCTCGTTTCCACCAACCCTGCACGAGGGCGCCCTTCTTTCTGCGTCCTGGCCAGCACTAAGCTTTCATCCTTTTGATAACAGTATTCTGACAGCTGAGAGGAAGCTCGTTGTGGTTATAGCTCTTATTTCCTTGATGATCAGTGATGTCCGGGTCATTTGCATGTCTACTTTTAGAAGAGTAGATTCAATCCTCGCCCAGTTTTGCTTTTCCAGTGCTGGGATTGAACCGAGTCCCTTGCGTGTGCCCGGCAAGGGCTTTATCACTGAGCTACATTCCCAGGCCTTCTGCTCATCTTAAAATCGTGTTGCTCGTTTTCTTGCATGGAGTTGTTTGCGCTCCATGAAAATCTTGGAATTAACCCCTTACGTATAAATGGCTGAGAAGTGTTTTCTCCCACCCTGTAGGTGGTCTCTTCACACTACTGACTGGTTGGTTCCTTCGTTGTGAGGAAGTGTTCTAGTTTGATGTAATCCTGTCTGTCTATTTTTGCTTTTGTAGCTTGTGCTTTGGGGTCAAATTAAAATAAAAAATGATCACCCAGACCACTGTCAAGTGATTTCTCCCTCATGTTTCTTCCTAATAGTTTCACAGTTCCTAGTTTTAGACTGAAATCTTTAATCCACTTTGAGTTGATTTTTGTACGTACGAGGTCCAGTTTCACTCTTCCGCATGTGGACAGTGCCACACCATTGACTGATGGGCTGTCCTCTTCCCATTGTGTGTGGTTGCATATGGATTTAGTTTTGGACTTTTTATTCTATTCTACCAGCAAATCTGGCGCCACCTGCCGGGGTCCAGCCCTAGCAAGAGTCGGGGGTCCACGAGAGCGGTGGGGTGAAGAGTCGGCGAAGTACGGTGGAGAAACAGCACACAGATACAGTGGAGAGTGGAGCTGCTCCCTTTATTTTACATTTTCGCTCTCTCTACTTTCGGTTTTGGTAAGCATTTTATACTTTCTTTTTTGGCTACATTCTACTCTTACAATATTTTCAGAATTATACAGCAGTAAATATACAAAGAACCAATACATCAAGGCAAGGTAATAGACAGCCAGTTTCTTTTTTAAGGGAACATCTCCTCTTACAATCAACCAAGGAAAAGATCAGAAGTTTATCATTAACTATTAATGCAATATCACAATAATATCTTATACTAAGCATTAAATTGTCTGATTGATATACGTCATTGTTTTCTAATCAGTAGGCACTACTGAGGAGAGGAACGTTTCATACTTTCCCATGTCCCAGGCTGTGCCTGGTGCCCATCCCTTCTGCTGCTGTCCACGTACCCATTGTACAATCAAAAGGGGGCAGGGTTACTGGGGGTCAGTAGGCACTCTACCACAGCCTACCTCTGATTAAATACGCTGGCCACCCAGAACTCATGATCGTGGGAACAGCTTGTCTTGGCTCTGTTTTAGGTTTATTGTTAATATTTGATTGGGAAACACCTGGGGAGAATCAGTTGCCTTTAAGGCTTGTTCTGCTTGTTATTGTCTGAGTCTTTATAGAATTTTTGTTAGATCGGTCATTTAAAAATTTTAAGTGCAACTCATACATAAATGTTACAGCTTCAGGGAGTAAATCTTGAATTATTTTAAACAATTTGGGGCCATTAATAACGTAAGTCTCAAGTATCTTTTGGTAACAAGGCTAATTTAAAAAAAATCCCCAAATACCCATGCCTAATACTATTCCCCAGAAGGAGATGTCGTGCGCCCGTTCCAGGGAATGTCTGCTGTGCAGCACTCCTGCTAAAATGAATGAGCCTTGCTCATTTAGACTGTGAAGAAGGCACGGCAAGTCTTTAGGGTTTTCTATACATGAGACCATATAATCAGCAAATGGGAACAATTTCACTTCTTTCTGTCCTATTTGGAGCCATTTAGTTTACTTCTCTCTTAACTGGCTGGGAAAGGACTTTTAATACTATGTTGAAGAAATAGTGGCCATCCTTGTTTTGTTCCAGGTTTGAGAGGAAAATCTTTCAACTTTTCACCACTGGGTGTGATTTTAGCTGTGGGCTTCTCTTATATTACCTTTCTTGTGTAAGTACAGCCCTTAAATACTAATTTGGCAAAAATTTTTGTCATGAGAAGATGTTGAGTTTCGTCACTTCTTTTTCTAAGTTTAAGGGCGTTTGTTCTTTGTTCTCTTAACGTGATGGATTACATTTATTGGTTTGCGTAGGTTGAACCATCTTTGCATGTCAGGAGTAAGTCTATTTATCCTCAGTGTCCATTATTAGTCAGCCTTTTCATAGCAATGCCTGAAGCACCCAGCGAAGACAACTTGGAGGAGAAAAGGTTTATTAGGCTCAGGGTTTCAGAGGTTCAGTCCATGGTTGGCTGGCTCCGAGGCAGAGCATCATGGTGGTAGGGTGCAGCAGAGGATGGCCGCCCAGCTCATGAAAACCAGGAAGCAGAGAGCTTGAAAGAGGGAGGGAGCTGGGATAGACACGGCCCCCAGGGCCAGGTCACTAGTGATCGACCTCCTCCAGCCACACTGTACCTGCCCACAACTACCACCCAGCAAATCCAGCCAAATTACTAGTTCATCAGTGGACTTAAGTACCAATGAGACTACAGCCCCGTTCAATAATTTCATCTCTGAATATTGCTGTGTTGCCCACACATGAGTGATTCTGGGGGCAACCGTATCCCAACCATAATGGTTTGATTCCTTTCCTGTAATGTTGAGTTTAGTTTTACAGTGCTCTCGAGTACGTCTTAAATTTCCCTTTGAATTTTCTCCTCAGCTCCTCTGTTGCCCAGGGGTCTTTTGTATACTTCTATGATTTTTGTGTATTTTCTAAAATTCCTTCAGTGAGGAACTTCTAATTTTATACCACTGAAGCTAAAATCATACTTGAGAGAAAACAGAGGATCCTTGACTTTCTGAATCTGGTTTCTCACTTCGAATGAAGACCTCTAGTTCTATCCATTTTCCTGCAAATTACATAATTTTATTCTTTTTTATGACTGACTGAAACTTCATTGTGTATGTATAGCATGTTTTTGTTACCTATTCATTTGTTGACAGGTTCCCAGGTTGGCTTCATAACTTGGCTATTGTTAATTGTGCGGCTATAAATGTGGTAGCCAGAGAGAATAAAGGACAGGAAGAGGTCATCCTGAAAGAAGAAGAGACCAGAAGGGTGGAAGTGGGTGGGGGAGGGGGGGAGAGGGAAAAAGGAGGTATGGGGACAGAAACAGACCAAATTATGCTACGTGCATACATGAATAAATCAATATAAATCTCACCATCATGTATAATTATAATGAAGCAATAAACAATTTAAAATAGATATTTAATATTATTTCAGTCTTAAAATTAACAAAACTTGTTTTATGCCATAACAGTGATCTATCCTGGAGAACGGCCTGTGTGTACATGATAACAATGTGCATTCTCTTCTTGTTGGATGGAATGCTCTGTGTATATCTGTCTGTCCCTTTTATCTGAAGTGTTGTTCAAGCTCAGTGCTTCCTTATCCAATTCCTTTCTGAATGGTCTGTCTGTTGTCAGCAGAGTATGGACGTCTCCTACCACTGTTGTGTCACCAGTCAATTCTCTCTTCAGGTCATTTAATGTTTGTTTGATCAACTTAGGTGATCCAGGCATTTGGTGTGCACATATGTGAGTTGACTTCTTTTTTTTTTTTTTTTTGGTGGTACTGGGGTTCCTGGAAGCCCTTCTACCTCTGGGCTACACTCCCAGACCTATTTTATATTTTTGAAACAGGGTCTCCTAAACCAGCGCGGCTGGCTTCGAACCTGTGCGATCCTCCTGTCTCCGCCTCCCAAGCGTGGGGATTACAAGCGTGCGCCACCACGGCCGGCGTGTTGACTTCTTTATCATAGTACAATATACTCTTTGTATTTTTCAAGTTTTTTTTTAACTTGAAGTCTGCTTTGTATGATATAGGTGTATTTATCTCATTATCTTGATTTCCATTTGTGTGGAATGTATTTTTCCACCCCTTTTTAAAGTGAGATGAGAGGGCTAGGATGCAGCTCAGTGGCAAAGCTCTTGTCTGGCAAGTGCACTGGCTGGGGTTTGATCCCCAGTCCAAAACAACAGCAAACAAACAAACAACAAAAAAGTAAGATGAGTTTCTTGTAGGAAGCATATAGTTGGATCTTGTTTAGTTTTTTTTTTTTTTGTGGTACTGGGGTTTCTGGAAACCCTTCTACCTCCAGGCTACACTCCCAGACCTATTTTATACTTTTTTAAATTTGGAAACAGGGTCTCTTAAGCCAGCGTGGCTGGCTTTGAACCTGCGTGATCCTCCTGTCTCCGCCTCCCAAGTGCAGGTATTACAAGCGTGAGCCACCATGCTCGGGTGATCTTGTTTTTTTAACCCATTCAGTCACTGTCTATCTTTTCATTGGAGAGCTTAATTAATTAACATACAATGTGCTAATGTTAAGCATGTTAGTCAGCTTTGCATTACTGTAATGAAATACCTGAGGTAATTGACTTAAAAATTTTAAGAAGTTTGTTTTGGCTCACAGTTTTGAAGGCTCTAGACCATGACCAGTGGGTCCATTATAATAGCCCGTGGTGAGGCTAATATACTAGGAGTGTGTAGCGTAGCAGACCTATTCACCTCATGTCCAGGAAGCAGAGAAAAAGAAAGGTCCCGCAATCCATTTCAGGGGATGCTCCTAATGACTGTAAGATCTCCCACTAGTGCGCCTGCATTGAAAAACTGCTTTGGTATTAACTTTCAGTACAAACATGAAAAGCAGCCAGCATCTGGGAGCCATGCACGCCCCCAGGCAGGGAGAAGCACAGCTTGGACCGTTACACTCCCAAACTCCCCTCCCCTCTGTGCTTTGTCCTAGGTTAACCCATAGAAGAATGTAGAGCCAATCAAAGCATTTTGTCTCAGAAATACAGGAGGCGATTTAAGCCTTTAGCCCTACAAATCTATAATAATAATTAGAAGCCCTAAGATCAGAGTGACTGCCTGGTACATTTTAAAGCCATAAAGATGGCAAAGGTTCTATGCTCTTAGAGGTTACATGCAGCTACACTGGCTGCTTAATGCCTCCATTTTTCTCATATTCTTCGTGGCCTGGTCTTGGTATGAAAATGTAAACTTCATGTGTCCTTCAAAGCATCCATAGTTGATAGGCAACTGATACAGTCCAACACAACAGAGGTAGAAAAAGATTATTAACCCCTTTACTTTGTAAGTACACTGTCCGGAAACATAAACGCACCACCTGGGCTAAGAAACAAGTTACTAGCTAAGATATATGTACGGCATTCCTTGGTAATGCTGGCAAGAACATACCACCAATACAAAACTCTATTTAAGGTCAGGGGGCAGAGAAGGGGTAGAGTTCCATTTTTGGCTCTTCAGAGTGTCTTCCAGACACACTGCTCTTCTTCTCTTGTCTTTCTATTTTTACTGACTTTGTAATACAGATTTGTTAAGGTGCAACAGAACTGTTTATTAGTTTTATTTTCTTCATTCAACATATGTATTTGAATGAAAGAAAAAAAGCTTTCAGTGTCAATACAATAGTAACACGAGGCCCCATCTCTTGAAGGCTTCGTAGTGCAATGCGCTGAGGACCACGGCTTTAACACATGAGCCTTTGGGGACATGCAAGATCCTACCACAGCACTATGCAAGAACTTACTTCTGTCATTTTGTTCACTGATTTTTGTGTGGATTGTTTCTTCCTCTTTTATTGTGCTCTCTTTCTTGATGGTTTTTTAGTAGTATCATTTGGATCGTTCCTATTTTTGTTTTGTGCTTCTAAATATTTATTCTTTGTAGTTCTCTTGCACCTTACCTAGAGCATCTTATATTTAAAGTGCATCTCAAAGTGATGACAATTTGCCTTTGATTAAGTATAATGACACTATGCTTTTACTCTGTCCTCTCATATTTGGTTTTGATTCCTGAATTGATATCAGTTTGTGATGTTCAACCCTTGGCATTTTATCTTAGTTATAATTATTATTAATAGATTGTGTCTTTTAATCCTTATAGTAGGAATAAGATTGCTTTTCATGCCATACTTACACTCACAGATTATTCTGAATATGGTTCTACTTATCATGGGGTTTTGTGCTAAGTTTAATTAAAGGCCTTTTGTCTCAGCTTAAAGAACTCCCTTTTAGTGATTCCTTTGACAAATTTAGTGGTAATAAACTCCTTTAGCTTTTATTTATCTGGGTAAGTTTTTTTGTGTGTGTGGTACTGGGGTTCCTGGAAGCCCTTCTACCTCCGGACTACACTCCCAGACCTATTTTATACTTTTTATATTTGGAAACAGGGTCTCTTAAGCCAGTGCGGCTATCTTCAAACCTGTGTGATCCTCCTGTCTCTGCCTCCCTCCCGAGCGCGGGGATTATAAGTGTGTGCCACCACGCCCGGCCTGAATACATAATTTCAAATATTGTCTTTCAGCTCACTTATACTCTTTTTTTTCAGTTTGATTGAGTCTGCTTATTGTAGCTTCCTATTGAATTTTTCTGTTCAGTCATTATATTTTTACCTCTAGAGTTTCTCTTTGTTTTTACTTGTTTCTATTTCCTCATCAGTCTTTTTAATTTATGTAGTGTTTTTCAAATTTCATTTAATTTTCTATTTGAATACCTATTTAGTCCACTGAAAAACTTTTTGAATTCTTTATCAGTCATTTTAGAGACCTCTATTTTCATAGGGTCTTTACTGACGTGAGATATGTTTCTTTGAAATGTCATTCTTTGACTATTCATAATTCTTGTATCCTTCTGTTGTTTTTGCTTTGAGGACACAGTCCCTTTCTCTGGCCTTTATAGACTCTTGTTTGGCAGGGATAGACTTTTACTACTTACTTTAGACTGATTCTGCAAGACCCAGATGACAATTCTGAACATAAGATATTTTTGGGGGGTTCTCTCACATAGATTTCTTAGGCTGGGCTGCTTGCTGCCTTTGCTCTAATGTTGTGTGGGGTCCCTGGTTCAGCCCCACTGCCTGGCAGGACCATTGACTCTGCTCTGCTCTCAGGTGAAGCTGTTAACTGGATTCTATGATGGTGTCTGGCCAGGCTGGCCACAGAGTATACTCCGGTAGTTCCAGTATTTGGGATCTGTGGATGTGTAGACTATCAGATATGCCCTGAGGTTATCTGAAGTCCCTGCTTAGGGCTGGTGGGACCAGAGGCTATGCTACTTACAAATGTGTGACTGAGGATGTCTCCTTCCCAGGGTAGAACGATGAGGAGAGATTTGGGTTGAATTGAGCAGTTGTTTGACCTGGATCAAGTAGATCTAGCTTCTAACTTATCCAAAGCTCATGGAGATGGAAGTCTCCCTATTTGATTGAAGTTCTTGGGGTGGTTTCTGGGTTGGGTGTGGAGCCAGGCTTTCTAGACACTGATACTAGGTTTAACTTCTCACTGTGCTTCTGAAGGTGGCTAGCTTAGCTTGTGGGTGGGTTATATAATCAGCTGCCATCTCTAAATGGGTGCCACACCTGGAAGGAACACAGAGGAATCACCAAGGTCTGCCTCCTGGTCCTTCTGACGCCGGTATCCTTTCCCTGTCTGTACTTTACCTTGGTCAGTCTCCTTGTGTCATTCCTCCCTGTGAGGTGACAGCAGAGTGGGCTTTCTGGGAAGCATCTTGGAATTCTAGCGAAGCTAGCCGACCGATTCTGGTTCTCTTTTCCTCTCCATAGAAACCGTGGCCCCAGGACTCTCTACATCAGCACTGTGCTGATTTAGGAGGAGTATCCATTATAGTGAGGCCATTCTTCTCCTTCGAGTTCAGTTTTCAAGCCTGGGCTTCTCAGGCTTGTTTCTAAACATTGAGGTTTGAAGAAAGATGCTATCATCCACGCATAGCTGCTTGTTGGACTTTCTCTGTGTGTGTGCTGGGGAAAGAGCGGGGCCTGAGGCTTTCTAATCCGTCCTTCTTCTAAGCCAACATTTTAAAAAGTACCGAAGCCTGGCCTTGATCTTGGAAAGGAAGCAATGAAAACAAAAATGCAAATAACCCTGGAACTTACAGAGCTTGAATTATTATAGAGAGAGGCAATGATTAAAACAAACGGTATGTCAGAAAATGTGTTTTAATTATATTAGGAGTATTATAATTATATACGTGCGTCTCCAAATTATAGTGGAAATGTTATTGAGGAAAATCAAGGAGGGGAGAGGAAATGTGGCTGTGGTTTTTAATACTGCTGTCAAGTAAGCCTCATGGTGAGGATGAGAAGCTCGGAGAGTGGGCCCTCACTCTGCTGTGTTCCTCTGCAGCTCCTCCTCCCTCTGGGCCTCACCCTCTCTGCTCAGCTGCACGGTTCGCTATCACCTCTTTGAACACCTCGACCAAGCGTTAATGTCTCACTCTTCTCTATATTATTTTTCCTTCATGCTTTTCTTGCTGGAATTTTGTCATCATTTTCAAAGATTTTCTCATCTTGCCTATTGTTTATGTGTGTTCCCTAATTTAACCTCCTTTAAAACTTAATTTTTCATTTTATGGACTATTTTTCTGTCCTTTTTCTAACTCTTTATGTTGGCTGCTTCTCTCATGAATTTTTCAACTTGCCTATTTTCTAATCTAAGCAATTGAAATTTCATTATTTGAAAATTTTCCAATTTCCTTTATAATGTTTTCTTATTCATGACAAATTTAGAAGTGTGTTGTAAGAGTCTGTTCGATTATACGCAGTCTTTTTACAGATCTTTCTTTTTACCTAAAGTTTACTTAGAGTTTTGTCTAAAAACTCATTTGTATCATCATAAACCTTTGAAATATCTTAAGATTGCTTTGTTCTCTAGTACGTATTAACAGTAGTCCATGTATGCTAAAAAATGTATATTTGCTGCCAGGCGTGGTGGCACACGCTTGTAATCTCTGCGCTTGGGAGGCGGAGACAGGAGGATCGCGCAGGTTCGAAGCCAGCCGTGCTGGCTTAAGAGAACCCGTTTCCAAATAAAAATATAAAAATATAAAAATAGGTCTGGGAGTGTAGCCTGGAGGTAGAAGGGCTTCCAGGAACCCTAGTACCACCAAAAAAAAAAAAAAAGTATATTTGCTAGTTACTTTTTATTTTTATACTAGAAAGTTCCATTAATTGTGATATCTATTTAGTATATTTACTATTTTTATCTTTCATTGATTAATAGCTGTGTAAGTTACAATAAAATTTCCTTCTATAGATTTTTTCTTTTATCAGTTTAGTTTTACATAGTTCCCGAGGCCACATGCCCAGTGGCCCATCTCCTCTGGTTATACCCCGCCTCTGAAATGTACTGCCTTAGGACCAAGACCTAGAATTTCCCCTTTTATTTACGTACTACTTTCTGCATTTATCATATTTACTTATTTGAAGTTTCCCATGTTAGGTTCTGTTGTTGCTGGTACTTGGATTTTCTGCTGCTGAGCGATGTTTAGATTTGTTTGTGATTCCCCATTTTCTCTACTTATTATTCCTTTTCATATTTCCCAGTATTTCCCCCCGGTACACTTTTACTTGTGTCTGAAGTAGATTCTTTAGAATTTTCTGTTGAAAAGTCAGTTAAACAACAGGATTTCAGTCGGTCCTAAAGAAGAACACGTGTGCGTAAGAAAGTGGATGGAGCTGGAGGCTATCATGCCAATGAGATCAGCCAGTCTCCGAGAGTCAAGGGTCCCCGGCTTTCTCTCTTACGTGGAAACTATAGAGAAACCTAAGGACCAAAGGGAGTCCATTAAATGAGGCGAGAGAACAGGGAAACAGTGGAAGGGGTCGGGGCAGGGAGCTGGGGAGGGGAAAAGGAGGATTAAGAAAGAAAACAGTCCCAATGGGGTGTTCACACCCACGGGCATTGCTATGGGTCACTTTACTAACACTGACCGGGCGGGTTGTAGCAAACACACCAGGAACCGTGAGTGCCCCTTTGAACCTCGCTATGATGTATAATCATGGTGCTCCAAATTAAGGAATCAGCCTCGGGGGAACGTGATCTTGGTCGTTTTGAATCTGAGAAGTCTCTATTTCGCCCTCATTCCTCAGTGCTGTGTTTTCTGCGCACACGCTCCTGTCCCTGGTGCAGGGGCTCTCGAGTTATTAGCGCCCTTTTCTCCACCATTTATCTTTGTGTCGGGAGGTCGACCTTCAGTCTGGGTTTTGCTCCTTTACAGATAAAATTTGTTTTCTTTCTTGCTGGTTCTAAAGTCTCCTTGCGTGCTGCCCTCCGTGTACATTTTCTAGTTGAATTAGGGTGTATCTGAGTGTGGATTCTTTCTTCCTTTTTCTTTAATGTGTCCTCTTTGTACTTCGTCCATTCGCTTCTGTCTGAGCTCCGCTGCCTTTCTTCTGTTTCTGAAAATTCCTACCTAGTATCTAATAAGATTGGCTTTGCGGCTGGCTGTGTTAACTCTGCTTAGGATTCCTACTGCAAACGGCCTCTCTCCTCTTTCCCTCCCGCCCGTCTTCCACGCGTGTCTGTTACATCTAACCCTCAACAGCTGTGCAATGATCCACTCCAACCTGTCCACTGACTTTTTAATATCGATTATTATATATCTTCTATTTTTATTTCTAGAATTTCTGCTTCGTTTTTTTCCCCAAGAGGACACCATTCTGTTTAGAGTCTGCTGTGCTTTATGCATACTTTATTGTTATTTCTTAAAGCACGTCCTGCCTTCAAGGTCCCCCCCCACCCCCCCGCATAGCAGCTGAGGGTTAGCAGCACGGTTCTCCCGCCTCCTGGCTCTCAGGTGCACGGCCCACTTCTCTGTGGATTTTGTGATTTTGGATCATGACTCATTTTATTTTCTCAAATTTTAAATGCAAGGAGTACTTGAGGCCTGTGCACAGGCACCTTCTGTTGAAGAGAGCTTTTATTTGTATTAGGTCTGTTAGCAGTATCAGGTTGCTACCAGCTCTGGGTAGGACAACTTTAAAATGATTCTCTCTTGAGGGTTTATTTCTTTTATTTTTAACACAGTTTGTTTGACTTAAGGCTATCGGCTCCCAGGAGAGAAGTGGCTTGAGATTTTACATTATCATATGAGGTTTTCTTGTTTCTTTTTTTATCCACTCGGCACCAAATTTGAGCCAAGACAATTTTTGTTCCTATTGTATTTACTTATTTATTTGGTACTGGGGATTGAACCCAGAGATGGTCTACATATGAAATTTATTTATTTATTTATTTATTTATTTATTTATTTATTTATTTATTTATTTTCGTGGTACTTGGAATGGAACCCAGGGACATTCTACCTCTGAGCTACACCCTCAGCCCTATTTTATTCTTTTAGTTTTTGAAACAGGGTCTCGCTAAGTTGCAGAGGGCCTCACTAAGTTGCTGAAGCTGGCTACGAATCTGCAATCCTCCTGTTTCAGCCTCCCAAGTACTCAGATTTACAAGCATGTGCCACCGTGCCCAGTTTTTGTTTTTAGTTTGAAACAGGGTCTCACTAAGTTGCTGAGACTGGCCTGGAACATGTGGTCCTTGTATCCTGGCCTCCCAAGCACTGGGATTAGAGGCCTTTGTGTATGTCTAGGTTAGCAGTATACTGATGGGTAACTCTTAGAGGTCTCAGGTTTTGTAGGATTCTTTTATGAGATATTCCCTCTTTGGGTTGACTTGGCCTTGTCCCCTGGGCCCTGGGGACGAACGGTTACCTTTTTAGATGCCGCTTTTTGGTTATATTAGCTTATATCACTATAACAAATGATTGAGATAGTGAATTCATAGAGAAGAGGTTCGTTTTGGGTCACAGTTTTGGAGGTTCTGGTTTATGTTCGGGTCCGGTGCTGCTGGCCCACAGTAGCATGCATCAGAGCAGAGCCGCTCCTATCACGCGCCACAGAGCTGAAGAGAAGAGGAAGGGCCGGGGTCCCACAGGCCCCTGCTAGCGCACAACCCCAGAGACCCACGTTCCTCCCACTAGAACCTCCCCCCCCACACACACACACAAGGTTCCACCAGTCCCCAGTGGTGCTGCCCTGGAGACCAACCCTTCAAACATGGGCCTGCCAAGATCTGGCCCACAGCGCGGTGCTGAGCTTTGTAGAGGCTTTGTTCTCTGACGGTGTGGGGCTTTGTTCTCCGATGGTGTGTGGTGGACCTTTAGGAAGTGTGCCCCCAGAAGGGACTGCGGAGTCCGTCTCTGTCTCTCCCAGGCCTCCTGTTTTGAGATGCAATCTCTTTCCCCGTGTGCACACCGCCTTTGCCCTGGAGTCCTCTCGGGAGCCTGCGTGTGCTGCTGGTGCTTCCAGCTTCCAAATTGGTGAGCTAAATAAACCTCTTTTCTTATAAAGCTAGATGCCCCAGGTATTTCATTATAGTAATGAAAAACAGGCTCACACTCTAAGGATTTATTACTTCATACCCACTCAACAAGGCATTTCAGAAGGGGATTTTTGAACAGTATTTTATTGGGCATCTTTACTTGCTATCAGAAGGGTTGTTCGTCTTAGATATATTTTTATAACTGTGTTTTGTTTCTTTGGTTTTATTACTGCATTTCCCCTTTTATTCTCCAACCCCACTTGCGCTCTGTTGCTGAGCCTCGCGAGCCCCCACTCTAATGAACTTGGTACATGTGTTTGCATGTGGAAACCTCTTCCAAATCCTCTATCGTTGCTTTGTATAAATACGACTTTACCTTGACGGGGTGCTGTGCCACTGATTCCATTCTGTCTCTCCCTCCCCTCCCCACACCTGGCCGTGTGTTTTAGGGCCCTACCCACACCGGGTGTATCTTTAGTTCACTTTTTACAATCCCATGTATTTTATAAGGAACACCCCGCTCCTGCAGATGGGCACTTGGGAGAGAAGGAAAGAGTCGAATTGGCTGTTTGGATGGTTCTTTTGAAAGTGAGTTGACTGGGAAGGTCTGCAGATGGGGATCCTGTCTCAGTGGCGTTCAGTTTATGAGTTTCCAAGCGAGCTTCGCTTCTGGGCCCGTGGGATGAGGGAGGAGCCTCCTCCTGCAGGCACCCAGATGCCCACAAGCCTCTTCTGCCTCTGCTGGGCACGGAGCACTCCCTGCTTCATGGTGTGCGTTACCCCGGGGAGCTCCTCATGTGAAACGAACACTGTTCCTTCCTCCGTGTATCTCCTTGATGATGCCCAGGGACCTGGGCACTCTCAGAGGGGACACAAATCACATTTTTGCTTTGTTTTGATACTTTGAGTGGAACCCAGGGGCATTCTACTTATGAGATATACTCGAGCCCTATTTTACTGTTTATCTTAAAACAGGGTCTCGCGAAGTTGCTGAGGATCTTAATTTGCTGGGGTGATCTTAAACCTTCGATCCTTCTGAGTTGACCTCCCAGGTTCTGGGTTTGCAGGTGTGCACCACCATGCCTGGCTCAGAACTCACCTTTCAGGCATGGACGATAGGCCCAGCTGGAGCATGTGGAAATGGGGAGGTGGGTATCAGAAGTGAGCCAAGTGACGTTTTGCTAAGTATCGGGTGGAAATGCCCCAGCCCAGCACCTCACCAGCTTGCTTCAGGTTATGCTGTGAATGGGCTGTAGGTCTGAGATCTGATTTTCCTGTGCGCTTATTTTGAATATATTATTTATTATATTGAAGCAAGCTCACCAGCTTGCTTCAGGTTATGCTGTGAATGGGCTGTAGGTCTGAGATCTGATTTTCCTGTGTGCTTATTTTGGCCATCAGGTAACAGGACAAGCTGTTAATTGGGATCTTCCATTCTTTAAACCATGGGAAAAGAGCAGGTGAAGCTGATGGAAACAGGTGAAGGCCCGAAGCTTCCTGCTCACTCACATTGTACTGCTAAAGTGAGGCCCCTGGTCTACGGGATGAAGCAGGATACTTCCCCACAGACGGATGCCCAAGTCAGACAGTGGCCCTGCCAGGGAGGGTGCATGACCCATGGACAGCGGAGGGCAGATGATACTTGGGAACACGATAGCCTGCAGCAGCGCACCAAGTGACTCTGCAGGGTAAGGAACTGGGCCAGCGGTAGCCAGGGTACCAGCATGGCCTCAGCACCAGGGAACGGCTGGTGCAAGCGAATCCTACAGGAAGGGCCAGTTTTGCCAGCTGAAGAAGCCACAGGAAGAAATTGGTGGCACTTTAGAGCTCAGGGGCCATTGCTCTGGGATCCTCCCAGGTGAATAATGCAGGATGTAAAGCAGGATGCTCCCAGCTCAGCAGCCAGGTCCTGATGAAGGCTGACAGGAGTGTGTGCATAGGGCAGGAGCCCTATGATATATATATCATAGACGTGTGCAGAGAGGGGGGAGAGGGAAGGAGAGAGAGAGAGAGATTTAATTTTCATAAATTGGCTCATATAATGATGGTTCAAGTCCAAAATCACAATCTGTAGGCCAGGCCGGGCTGGCAAGCTACCAACCTGGAGAAGAGATGATGGTGTAGTTTATGTTCAAAGGCTGTCTGATAGCAAAGTCCTTCTGATGCAGGGGAGTTTGGTCTTTGTTCTTGCAAGGCCTTCACCTGATCGGATGAGGTCCACCCGTACTAGGAAAGACGATACACTTTATTTGAAATCCAACAGTTTAAATGCTAATCCTATTCAAAAATTATCTTGACAGAAACATCCTTGTCTCAGTCAGTGTGCTCACGGCTCTCATCCAAACACCTGAAACACACACAGCGCAGAGGAAGGCTGGTTTATTTGCTTATGGGTCCAGGGATTTTAGTCCATACGTATGGTCCGCTTACCCCGGCTGCTAAGCAGAAGCCAGGGCTGCAGGTCATCAGGGCATGATAGTGGGGCCAGGAGACCAAGGGAAGAGGGACCACACTCCCAGGGACCCATCCTGAGCACGGCTGCCTCCAGAACATGAGGGCCAAGGGACATTTAACTTTCAACCATAAAGGTCCCAAATGGTGTTGACTGAATATCTGGGCACTGTGGCCCAGCTGAGTTGACCCAAGAGGTTGGTTCTCACCTTGCTAGATGCCAGGAAAGGAGGCAGGGGATGGAGATGTCCTTCACGAGCATGCCTGGAGCCATGCAGGACTGCCTGTTCATGTCCAGCAGGGAGGGACACCCAGGTACATCAGGGTTAGTGTCTCCTGCTTGCTGTGTTCTTGATCTGTCTTCTCTGCAGACCTAGAGCCCTTGAGGGCAGAGTCTGCCTTGCCCCTCCTGGGGTCCTGCACGGGCATGCCCAGGCAGGAATCTGTATAATCTTAAGTTTAAATTCAGAGGTTCTTGGAAGAGACCTTCCAGGTGCTCCCCCCTCCCGCCTTGCTGTCTATTTAGTTTGCTTTGTGCACACTTGCTGAGCACACCCTCTGTGCACAATACTCACCCAGGCGCAGAGGGAGAAGATGTCTTGCCCCTGATGCCACAGGTGCTGGGAGCACAAAGGGAGGGGGGCCTGGTCTTGCTGTTAAAGATGGCCACACCCTAGCCTGCCTCCGGACAGCCAGCTGTGGAGCCCCAGAAGGGGCCGGTTTGCCAACTGAGGAAGCTGGGCTGCGCGTTGGTGTCCTAGGGGCCATTGCTCTCTCTGTCCCTCCTCTGTATACCGGGGGCTCTGTGATTGGTAGAACTCTGTGATTGGCAGAATGTACATTCTGGGGAGAACTCCTTCCTCTTGTCTTTGTACTTATTCCCACACTGTGGGGCAGAAATTGGGAGGGTGCATTTGAATTTTTGATCACGTGGCCATTATAGGATGTGTGTGTGAGTGTGTGTGTGTGTGTGTGTGTGTGTGTGTGTGTGTCCTATGAGGGACTGAACTCAGGGTTATTCTACCTCTGAGCTACACCCCCAACCCAATTTTTTTTGAAACAAGCTCTCACTAAATTGCTGACAGCCTCTCTATGTCACCGAGGCTGGCTTTGAACCTGTGATCCTCCTGCCTCAAGTACTGGGCTCATAGGCCTGCCCACTGCTCCCGGCTCTTCCTGGAATTCTGATCCACATTCAGACTCACTCCCTACCCCTTCCCTGTTTGACAAGCGAGGAGAAGAAGAGCCCAGGTCGGGGCAGGCACCGGGAGCTCTGTGCCAGGGGCACCCCTCACCCCTCCATGCCTCAGGTGTGGATTCAGCCTCCTCCACGAGGACCTGGGCTGGTCTGGGCCCTGGAGATACCTGCGCTTCCTCGGTCAGGGTTGAAGGGCTTGTTCTCTCTCTGCTCCGTTTCCTGCTCTGGGGATCTGCAGGGCAGGCTCTGTGCACCGTGTTGCAGACTCGCACCTGTGTGCGCTGATCAAGAGAGCGAGCGGGTTGCCGCGGCCTCCTTGGGAAGGCAGCAATCGGCAGCAGAAATTACTGTCTTCATTTTGCCATGGCTGCCTCTGAGGGACAGGCTCCCGGGGCTGCAGGGCTGAGTCCCCAGAGTCGGGCTTCTCCTGGCCGCGAGCACCGGGCCTTGCCAGGTCCCTCGTCTACACCCTGGCTGTGCCGCCTCGGAAGATATTTATTTGTCTCATAACTGGAGAAATGGAATCCTGTTGCCTCGCTTACGTTTATGAGTAAAACGTCCTCTTAGGTGGTTCGAAAAAGCAAGTTTTAGACCATTAACTTTTTTTATTTTACCTTTTATTGGAGTTTAAATAACAAGGTGATCGCGGCGTACAATGCGGGGCGATTATGAAGTAGTAAAAGGCGTTTAGAGTCCTCATGGGGCAGGCAGCGAGGCTTGGAGCCAGTGGGGAAAGAAAGATTGGCTCCATCCACTCCGAGCACAGCATTTATGTAACCTTTCCTTTTAATGGAGTAACTTGTAAAAGAATAAAATCAGCTATAGGGAACTGCACGTTGGCTTGTGGCTTGTACCAGGGACTGCCCGTGGCTCCCTGAGTTGGAGTCATGAGGCAGAGCCACCCCGAGTACAGCCCCACCCCTCCCAGATGTGGCTGCACAGACCAGAGAGAGTGAGCAAGCCCTGGGCTGAGTCAGACAGCTGGAATTGGAATCTAGCTGTCCAGCTGCTGGCCGGGTGACCGGGCAGATCCCTGTAGGTCTCAGCCTGCATCTCTCCGCGGTGCTACGGAATCACACATTAGTGCCTGTCTCTCCCAGGTGTGTTATGACAGGTAGATCAGACAATGAATGTAAACTACATTGATAATTTAAAAAGCCCTCAAACGTGAGTCATTACTTAAACCGCCACATTATCGTGTTCTTTATCAGCAATGGTGTTTGTTGAGTAGACTTCTGAAGCCGGAAGCAGTGGAGCGGGGTGGGAGTGTGGGCCGGGCGTCTACCTTGCACGTTGAGCATCCTCCGTGCGTCCCGCTCACTGTGCACCCTCCGGCCCTGCCCTTGCTCCCAGCTTGAGGTCTTTGGGAGCACCACACCGGCCCTAACACCTCGGATTCTCCTGCGCCCTGGTGTGTCTCCATCTCTGGTCCTCTGAACTTGACTCACTTGGCGGGACTCATGGTAGTCCTTGGGAGGCTCACAGGCATTTGAAGGGTGAGCTTGGGTTCAAGACGCGGGACTCCCTTGGCGAGGCGGGATGGCGCTGAGCTTCGGAAGTGCCCTGCGCGCATGAGACACAAAGAGGAAATTCCAGAGAGCCCACCATGACCACACCTGTTAGCATAGTGGTCTCCACTGTTCAGGATGTGAGGTGACGGGACATGGTCACGGGCGCAGACTGGATCGGGAGGTGATGGGGGAGAACGGGGCATCCTGGATGCTGACACCTTGTGTGGGGGAGACTGAGATGGTGAGAAGGATGCAGGTGGGCGGGAAGCGCAGAGAGAGACCAGCGAGTCCTTGACCACATGTGTTAGGCTGAACCCAATCGCCCCAAGCCAAAGCCCTACCCAGAATCCCTGAGAAGCCCAGGAACGGGAAGTCCAGGATGCCTGACTTGCCGAGGTAACAGCGGCTTTATCATTCATTCATGTGACAGAGGGAGACATTGCTGGGTCTTCCTCCGTCTGGTCACTGCACCCACTGGATGGGAAGGTGAGTGAGGTATGGTGAGTTCTCTCTTTGAGCAGATAGTTTTAATAAAATCAGATAAATGTTCTCAACGTGTTGCAGTATGGATACACAGCAGGGACATCTTGTGTGAACACGCTGAGTGCCCACCTGTGAGTGCCCACCTGTGTGCTCAGTTCTGTTCCTGGAGCTGAGATGTTGTGGATCTTTGGCCTCATGAGGTTTAGGATTTAGCAAAGGGTCTCGTGGAGTATGAGGTAGAGATGCATTTTAGGAGAAGGATAAAGGAAGGAAGGAAGCCGGGCGTGATGGTGCATGCTTATCATCCCAGCTCTTGGGAGGCTGAGACAGGAGGATTGCACAGATTTGAAGCCAGCCTCAGCTACTTAGTGAGGCTCTCAGCAACTTAGTGAGACCCTGTTTCTAAATAAAGTATAAAATAGGTCTGGGAGTATAGCCTGGAGGTAGAAAGCATCTGGGTTCCAACCCCAGTACCACCAAAAAAAAAAAAATGGAAGGAAGGGGTGAGCAGGTGTTGGGGTGACTTTGGGGTGGCAGCGGGGCTAGTTTCTCTGAGCCGTGATCTGTGAGTAAAGACCTTAAAGGAGTGAGGGGGAGGTGGGAAATGGGGAGCATTAGGGAGAAGGAGGAAAAGCTCAAGAGGATGGTTGTAAGGACCGGCCTGGACTGTCAGCTGTGTGAGGACGGGGTGAAGATGTGACGGGGTGAGCAGAGGCAAGGCGAGGTCCCAGGGGCACTGGAAACTCTTACATCCAGGTCATTGCAATGGACAGAAGAAACTGAGCTGGCAACATGGTGGCAGGGAGCAAGAAGTAGCTTTAAAGAGGTGCCATGAGCTGGGCGTGGGGAGCACGCTCGTAGTCCCAGCATTTGGGAGACAGAGACAGGAGGGTCATGGGTTCGTGGACAGCCTCAGCTACTTAGTGAGGCCCTTCGCAACTCAGTGAGACCCTGTTTCAAAATAGAGAATGAAAAACAGGGCTGGGGATGTTGCTTGAAGGCAGAATGCCCTGGGGTTCTATCCTCAGTACCACAAAAAATAAAGAGGTACCACAAATGTGGCCACTGCAAGGTCTAAAGATGGCCAGGAGGACACCAGAAGGACACCTGGGTGATGATGGCGTCACTGTGAAGAATGGCGTGCGTAATGGGAAGGAGACAAGAAAACCAGACCTAAGATCTTTGAGGTGCGGAAAAGTGACCAGGGGAGGGACAGATGACAAGAGGAAAGTTTCAGATGCCAAACTCCATACTGGTGCATTTCCCAAAGGTGGAGAAGTGTGGCCAGCCGTGGGAAGAATGATCGGAGCTGGCACCAGCACCCTCCAGGCCCAGCGGCACAAGAGGTGGTCTATTTATCCTGTTCTAGGGCCAGGGAGCTGAGGCGTGATGGAGCTGGATGAGCTCCGTCCGAGCTCACCAAGTGGACAGAGAGGCGCGCAGAGCAGAAGCGGGCATGGGGGAGGCAGCCTGGAGCTGCCGGGGACCGGGGAGATCCCGGGCTTTGTAGCCAGGGCTCATCACGCGTCGATCTGGGTGTGTCACTGAACCTTCTCATGTGAAGCACAAACGTTTCTCTTTCCCTGGGATGGTCACAGATGTTACGGAGTAACACAGACACTTTCTTTGGGGACAAATGACTTACTTAGGTTTGCTGAGTTTTTGCTTCTCTCTCTGTGACCAGGTTTCTTTATCGTAAACGTAGAGTAACACACATTTGGGCTGCCACAGGAATTAAACGGATGCAAATGAACACAAATTCTCTATCTTGCAAGTGGCGCTCGGCAGCTTTTAAAGTTAGGCCTAACTGGTCTAAGCCAGGCCTTGTTGGTAAAACAGAGATCGTACTGCTCCCCCGGAAAGTTCCCCAAGGGAATATTATTACCTGAGTACAGTCACACTTTGCTTCTCTTTTTAAACTAGCAGGTACAGAACACACACACACATATGCATGTGCACACACACATGCACACTCACACACACACACACTCACACACACACACACACACACACACACACGGCAATTTCCGAATGTACTATGATAGTTGTGCTCAGTCTAATTGAAACTGGAGTTGATTTAATTATTGGCATTTAGAAAACTAATTTTTTCTGGATACATATGTGTTACATGGAAATGCAAAAGAACCTGAAATTCCAGTAAGTGATTAGTTCATTATGTAGACTAATTGCTTTTACAGTTATAAATAAATTCAAAATATCGCCGATCTAAAGCACACACCTGTGCACTAATTGCTTTTCTGAGAGCCGTTTCCATGGCTGCAGAGAAGACGTTCTGCCGCCCACGGATGGCATGGTGCAGGTGGATACTGAGACACACTTCAGAAAAGGAACATTTCTGCCAGGGATTCAGCACCGGCTGCCTCTGGACAGCTCCACCCTGAAGACTGGATGCACTAAATCAAAATTCCAGAAGAATATTAATTAGGTCTGAGGAAGATGGTTCACTGGTACAAACCCGGCCTCCAGAGCCCCTCAGAACACAAAAGAAGGCTCTGGAACGGGTGCCCAGGCTCACTGGAGTCTCAATTCTCAGCTCCCCCTCCATGTGGTTGGTGCAGACAACGCTTTCTGGGGAAAATTTTAAAAAAGAAACTAATGACCAGAACTCTGGATACTTTAGTTAAATATGTGCATTTTAAAAGGCTTGCTTCTGCCTGCATTTGCATAATGGTCCTTTCCCATAGGCCAAAGTTACCTTTCGCTCTGCTTAATAGATTCCACGTTGCATTATTAACAGCCATATGCAAAACAATGACCTCAGGAGGTTCCTTTCCCCAAAAATACCTCTTCCCTGATTACCCACCTGTGACCTCTGTGGCCCAGTCACTTCCTAATGGAAGCCGACTGTGGTCCTGGCACTTAAATGGAGCCTGCAGCCTGATGGCAGCCTCGGGCAGGGAGAAGCCAGGGAATGAGGTAGAAAACACATTCTTCTCTGAGCCCTGAGTGCTGAAAGCCCTTCCAGCAGAATTTAGCAAAGCACGGTGTCTTAGGCCATTCGTGCTGCTGTGACAGAATGCCCGAGACTGCGTAACTTATAAAGTCCAGAGATTTATTGCTCACTGTTCAGGGGGCTGGAGAGTCTAAGGTCACAGTGCCGGCTGCTTGGTCGTCTGGGGAGGGCTCTGGAGGCAGGTGGGTTGTAGTCTCACGTTCAGAAGGCGGAAGGACAGCGGCTGAGCACTAAGCAAAGGCTTCTATTTCTTTCTTCTTTTGTGGTACTGGGGATTGAACCCAAAGGTGTTCTTCCTTGGAGCTACACCCCGAGCCCTTTTTAAAATAAAATTTGAAATCGGGTTTCGCTACGTTACTACATGCTGGCCTCAGCCCCACCCATGAGGGGGCGGCTCCCCTGCCTTATGACTTCTCAAAGTTCTTGCCTTTTAAGAAAAAAATTTGGTGACACCCAAATTTTGGAAACGACACATTCAAAACCCCAACACAGAGTGAATATTTTTTTCAGTTTTCTTATTTATGTTTATAGTTCTATCAATCTTTTATTTGATTCTAGAAAAAGAGAGAAGGATGTACAACATACCATGGCGGGTCCAATTCCCTGATGGACACGAGGAAAGAAGCCGGCCACACTTTTTAGGAGCCGGGGCGTAGCGCGGTTCTCACTTGGGCACTGATGGGGCGCTGACTGCTCCCACCAGGTACTCGAGACCAGCAGATGTTCTCTGAGGCCCTCAGCACGCCAGGACCAGCGCTGTGTCAGGAAGGGACTTCCTCTTTATTTTGAAACAGTTTCAGACATACAAAGTAAGTTGCAGAACTTGGACCCTTCTCTCGGACATCCTATTCAAGCTTCACTAATTGTCCCAAAGATGTCCTTTATGTTAAAAGGCCCCAGTTTGGGACCACGCAGTATATTGTTTAATTCTCTTTAGTAACTTTCTAGAACTGCTTCTCAGCTTTTCATGACCTTGCTACTTTTGAAGGTCATAGGCAATCATCTTGTAGAATGTGCGTTAACTTGAGATTGCCTGGTATTTCCTTATGAATAGACCCCAGTTTCATATCTTTGGCCAGAATGTGCCATGTACGAGGCTATGTGTGGTCACTACATCTGCTCAGGGGTCGCATGAGGTCAGTTTCTCCCATGGATAGTGATGTTAACTGTCATTCCTGTTCCCATGAGCTGCTGCTGTATGACAAACTATCTCAACCCTTAGATGCATACAAAAATGTATAGTCATGGCAGTTTCTGTGCATCAAAAATGAGGAGAGGCTGAGAGTGTGGCTGTGGGGCTCTCCTGGTGCAGTGAGGGTGGGACTGGAACTGGCCACTGAGTGTGTTTCTCTCTCCCCATGTGGCCTGGGACCTCTGCAGCAGGCCTGTGCTGGCCTTCCCTGGTCTGTGAGTGCGGCTTCTCCCCTGAGATCAGGCTTCCCCAGAGCGCACATCGTGAGGGCAGCGGGCGGGCACATGATGCCATTTCTGTGTCCAGCCTCAGGTGTGACTTGGGTCACACTGTTGGTCAAGGTGGTCTCGTAGACCAATCCAGGTTCAAAGGGAGGTGGCAGATCTCCCCACTCATGGGGAGAGAGTCAAGGTCGCGTGGGGTGGGAGACATGGGGGCTGTCTTTGGAAAACAATTGCTTGATGGGAACAGTGTCGGGCTTCTGTTTATTTTTCTTTAGTTTATAGGTATTTTATGGGGGATGAGCACTCCGAGAGTGCATGGAACGCCTCCCGGCCTGCCTTCACTTCTTGCTTTCAGGATTTTCGCTTGTTTCTTACTTGGGTTCCTTATCGCTACATCTATTGATAAATGACGATTTTCTAATGTGCTATTAGTTTTTATATAAAAATATATGTATAAAAATAGGAAAGTTTTGTGCTATTCACTTATTTCTATCGGCACGGGTTCAGGGGTTCCAAGCTTATTCAAAGGACACTAATATGTCACTATTAACACTCACCTTGATGCTAATGCTAAGGCTTCCTCATATTGGCCAGCGGGAGCTCCTACAAGCTGACTTTGCATTTTTTTTTTTTTAGCAGCATGATCAAAGTATAATACAATATTACAAAATAAAGCTGCCATGAACATCTCTGTGCAGTTCTTCTCATGGACATAGCCTTGATTATCTCTGTGGGGGAAATCCACAACCTAGAGTGGGTGGCAGGATGGTAGGGCAGGGGAGTGTTTGGCATTTCCCAATAGCTCATGTGTCTCCTGCTTTGTGGTTCCGGATCTGGCGGCCCCAGTGGATACGCATCATGCCAGCACCTGGTCAGCCTTGCCTTAGCGTGCATGAGATGGTGTCTCCTCATTCTTCATTTGAACTTTCCTAGTGACGGTAGTGTTGGGCATATTTTTACAAGCCTAATTGTCACGTGTATGTTTTTTTTTTGGTGAAGTGTTTATTGAAATCTTTAGTTTTTTTAAATTAGGCTGTTTGTTTTCTTGAGTTTTAGACGTTCTTTATATATTCTGGATACACATCTTTTGTCTGATATACAAATTGAAAATATTTCTCCCCGCTGGCTTACCTTCTTATTCTCTTAAGAGTATCTTTTCAAAAAAGAACGATTTTAACTTACATTTTTTTGATTATGCTTTTGTTGTTGTAGCTAAGAAAATTTAGCCTACCTCAAGGTCACAAAGGGTTCTTCTTCTTATGTTTCCTTCTAGAAGTTTTATAATTTTAACTGTGCATTAACATTTTACCTGGTGAGAGCAGTGGGGATTGGCATGCATATATATTGTTTGCATATGTATATCCAGTTGTTCCAAAGCCATCTGTTAAAAACACTCTGTCTCTTCCCCAAGTTGTCTCTACATCTTTGCAAAAACTCAGTTGTCTTTGTATTTGTGGGTGTATTTCTAGACTCTTTACTCTGTTCCACTGATATATTTGTCTAACTTTATGTGTTTTAGTCAGCATGCTCACTGCCCAAATCCTTAATGACCACAACTTAGAGGAAGGAAGATGTATTTTCTCATGGTTCTGAAAGTGTCAGAGGGTTTAGTCTAGGTCATATTCATGGAGTTGTGGAGCCGAGGGCATGGTTGGAGGAAGGAGGCGGAGGGGGAGGGAGGGAGGGGGGGAGGAGGAGGGGGGAGAGAACAAGTGAGGGATCCATCTCCTATAGCCTACCTTACCACTTGATAAATCCATGGGTCAATGGATTTATCCGCTGATGAGATTAGAACTCTCATAATTCAAGCATTTCATCTGTAAACATTTTTGTGTTAATATATGAGCTCTTCCAGGGGACGTTCTGTATCTAAAGTAACATAACACCATACCACATTGTTGTGGTTACCATTGCTCTGTCTTAAGTCTCGTAGTCAGGAAATATGAGTTGTTCTGTGATGTGCTCCTTTTGCAAATGTGTTGAGTTGTTTTAGTTCCTTCACATTTCCATAGGGATTTTAGAAATAGTTTTTTAACTTCTGAAACAAATATGCTGAAGTCTTATATTGGTGATATGTCAAATCTACAGATCAATTTGGAAAGAACTGATAATATTAATGACATCCAGTCTTCCAATAAATGAACATAGTATACCTCTCCATTTACTTAGGTTTTTTTTGATTTCAGCCATGTTTTGTAGTGTTAGTATTTGGTACATTTTATACTATTAGGTTATATATATATATATATATATATATATATATATATATATATATATGTATGTATATATATATAATCTCCACACTCCCAGGGACCCATTTCCTATAGCCTACCTTACCATTAGATAAATCCATAGGTTAATGGATTTATCTACTAATGAAATTAGAGCCCTCATAATTCAAGCATTTTATCTGTAAATATTTTGTGTTAATACATGAGATTTTTAAGCTTAAATTTTTAATGTAAATAGATAGCATTTTTTTAAGTTTAAAAATTGTTACTAACACAAGTAACTTATTTTTATGAATTCATCTTGTGTCTTGGCAGAATTTTTGTTTTTGCTTTTGTTTTAAATATTTTTTGAGGCCATTATATTGTTTGTACACAAAGGCAGTGTTATATATCTCTTTTCCATTTATGGAATACCCTTTGTTTTTTTTTCTTGCCTTATCTCATTAGCTAGCATCTCTAGCAAGATGTTGAACAGAAGGGGAAAAAGCAGAAATCTTTGTACTCATGGTATACTAAGTGGGTATGAACTTATGGGTTAAAAATGTTCTTTTATTATGCATGCGCATGTGTGTATGTGTTGAGGGGGTACTGGGGATTGAATCCAGAGGCATTTGACCTCTGATCTACACCCTCAGACCTTCTTATTTTTTATTTTGAAGCAAGGTCTTGCTGAGTTGGTGAGCCTGGCCTTGAATCTGCAATCCACCTGTCTCAGTCTCTCAAATGCTGGGTTTCTCAGTACATTAAAGATGCTGCTTCTCTGTCTTCTTACTAAATATCATTTAAGATGAGAAATTTTTTGTTTGAAACACTTTTATTGAGAAAATTCAAGTATATCTTTTTTTGTTCTTAATGTGAAATGACATTTTTTTTTACTTGATTTTAAGTTTCTCCATTACTGGCTTTGAAAGAATGGATTATGATGGACCCTCTCTGTGGATAAGGATCATTGAGCTTCTTGGATCTCAGGGTTTCTAGTTGCCACCAAATTTGGAATATTCCATTAAATACTTTTCTCTTTCTTAACTTATACTATCCTCTCTTTCTTCAGAGGTTCCGATTACACCTTTACTAGGCTGCTGGAAGCTGTGCAATAGTTCACCGATTCTTTGTTCACTTTTTTAAACTAATTTTTCTCCTTTGTCCGATCGTGGGTAATTTCTGTTGCCACATCAACTTTACTGATTTTGACTTCTGCTGTTAATTGTACCCAGCATATTTCTTCTTGCACACACAGGGTTTCACCTCTGGATGTTTAATTTGGCACATTTGTTTTTCATCTTCCACGAACATACGGAATTAACTTCTTGAACATATGGAGTAGAGCAGTGATGACTGTTTTAATGTCCTTCTCGGTGTCATTTTGGGTTAGTTCGGGCTGTTTCACTCATTATCCTGGGTCATATTTTCCCTTATCTCCTCACGCCTGGTAATTTTTGGCCCAACGCCAAGCATTTTACCATGTTGGATGCTCAGTGTTTAGGATTCCTGGAAATATTCTTGAGGTTTTTTTTTCTGGGATTCAATTTAGTGACTTGAAACAACTTGGTCTTTCAGGTATTGTTTTGCAAGTTGTTAGGTGGGAATTTGAGCAGTGCTTACTTGCCCAGGGCTAATTATTCCTTGCTCTTGAGGTAAGAGCCTTCTGAGTATGAACCTAGAGCGTGGTAAACACGAGCTCTTCAGCTCCCCAGGACTAGCACCTGAGTCACTGCTGCCTTTAATCCTCCTGGATGGCTCTTCTCCGGGCCGCTGGTTGTCCCCTCCTGGTCTTGTGCTGATCAGTACACAGCCCAGTAGAGGAGGAGCCCCGCAGATCTCTGGAGCTCTGCGGTCCTGTCTGGTTCTTTGTCTAATGAGCCCTAGTTGTGGTGGTTTCTGTAGACTCTGCTCTGTCTCCTCAGTTCTGCCCTGGGGCTGCCTCCCTGAACCACAGCCTGAAAACTCAAAGTCATCCACAGAGCAGTCAAAGGGTCCCGCCATTTCCCTCCATCTCTCAGGATCACTCTCTTTTGCTGCTTATAGTCTAATCTTCTGCCAACCTTTGTTTCCCACATTTTTATAAGCATTCTGGTTGTATTAGGGGTAGTTTTAGTTCAGTCCCAGGAAGCAGAGACCTTCTCTATGGTTTTTTTCTTTTTTTTTTTTTTTACATGTCTCCATTGTTCATTGAGAAATTCCTTACCTTCTTACTCACTGAGCTGGTCCAGCCTCATCTCATCTCATTCTTGCCCTGCCTCAGCCCTGGGATGAACAACGTTATAAACAAATTTCCTTGGCATCTTAGGAAAAGACCCACATTCCAAAATGGCTCAGGAAGGTGATTTTACTTTTAGCAAAATGGGTCTGCCCACCAGGGAAGCCAGGTGTGCAGGCATAAAATAGGGAAAAGTCTGCCCAGTTTTTATCCCTAACACAAATGTCTTTACCGTGTACTTTTTGGTGGGAGCATGATTGCGCAGTCTTAATGCGGTTGGCTAATTCATCTAGAAAGGGACACTTGGGTAGGAGCTGGCATTTGCAGTTCTCCGGAGATAGAAATTCCCGAGCAGGACCTTTTCAAGATTACAAAATGGTGGTTTTACCAAATGGAGTTACTTTAGATTCAGCTAATCCTTTGATAGAAAAGACTTCATTCTATGCTCCCAAGCCTTTCTCCGAGGAGTCCTGCATTCTGAGTGCAGCGCTCAGATATTTGGGCAGTCGGTATGGTTATTTCTGTGGCGTGTCACTGCTGTTAGACCCTTTTCATTGAAAACAGCTTGGAGGTGTATGAATGGATGGACACCTGCATGTTCACACCTGTACTTACTTATTTATCCAGAGAGGAGTTCACAATCCCTGCTCGTTCCACCTGCCCCACGAGGTGCCTGCTCGCTCTCTGCTTCCCCTCTCCCCGTGCCTGTACATCCCTCCTGAAATTCCTCGTGCATTTGGGAGACACAACACAGCACAGCACGTGGAATCCAAGACTGGTGTGGGGCCCAAGCTGCCTGGGCAGGAGGGAGCCCTTCCCCGAGGGCCTGGGCACCGGGGCCAAGCTGAGCTGCGCTGTGGAAGCCCGGGCAGTCATTTTGTTACTGGAGAAGGATCATTCCCTCAGTTCAGGGTCTGCAGGGTTCTGGGCTTATGTAATAGGAAAGAATTCCAGCTCACTTGTTGAGCTACTCTTGAATATGTGGGTTCTCTTATGATACCATGGAAATTTTTCTTTCTTTCTTTCTTTTTTTTTTTTTCGGTACTAGGGATGGAACCCAGGGGCATTCTACCCTATTTTTTATTTTTTTATTTTGAAACAGGGTCTTGCTGAGTAGCAAAGGGCCTCACTAAGTAGCTGAGGCTGTCTGCAAACCTGGATCCTCTTGTCTAGGTCTCCCAAATGCTGGGATTACAAGCGTGCGCCACCACGCCAGGCGGAAATTTATTTCTAACACCCCACCCCTGAACAGCTCCAGGGAAGAGGCAGGTGCTGAAAAGAAACTCTTGGCCTCCACTTTTTACCCCTGGTCACCTGCCTGTCTGCTCTGCTGCAGGCGCCCTGCTAGTCCTGAGCACATCTGGCCCTCCTCTTTGACAAGGGAGGACCCCTGTCTAGCCTGTGTGCAGGGGCGGCAGCAGCAGGCAGGGTGAACGCTGGGAAGGTAGCTGGAGCTTTGTTGCACAGTTCTGGAAAGAAAGCCTCCGCCCGCAGCGAGTGACCAGGGCCACGCGTGGTGACACCTTGGATGGAGATGGTCTGTGCCTTCCTGCTGCCACTGGCCACCCGTCCAGCCGGTCACATGCTCCTCTGAGCCTCCCTTCACCTCTCCATAAAGGGCGGGCAGCTGGGGAGGAAGGTGGGACCACTGACACTCGGGGTCTAGCCAAGAGCCAGGCACGTTGTAGTGAATGAGTGAATGAGTGAATTAATGATTTCCAAGCCCCAGGCTCTGATCCCAGTCCAGCAGCTGGCTGCCCCGGCCCCTCCTGTGGGCGATTCCTGCCGCTGCCCCTCCCTCCTCTCTTCCGGGCTGCGGGGCGTCCCATCATTGGGATGTCCCCAGTGACGCTGATGGGGCTGGCTGCACCGCAGAGACTCCTCCGAACATGTCTCCTTTCCAGTGTCATTGGCCCCTCCTATGGGTCAGGGGGTAGCTTCCTTTACATTCCCAATCTGAAGATAGGGCAACCGAGGCACACAGAGGCTGGCCGGGTTGCTCAGGTCACACAGCTGGCTAGTGGCAGTCCAGGGCAGGCCCACGGGGGTCCTGGCTCCCAGGCTCCCCGGGCCATCCTGCTTGAGAAGGGCTTCGTGGGGCTGAGCATTGGGCCTGTGCGAGAGGGTAATCAGCTTCCCAGCCCCAGGGGAGTGTGCACAGCTGAGGGGGTGGGCGGGAGCTCTGGGGGGATCAGCGGCCCTTTAGAAATGCAAAGGGCTGTAAATATTAGCATCTGAGAGCCATCTCCCTCATAATCTCCTATTTTCCATTGTGTTGCAAATTCTCTGCTTTCTGTGCTCTCTGGGAAAGAGGAAGCCAGCCCGTTTAATAGCCACACTATTAGCACTTTATCAAGGACTTGATTGCCTTTTCCAGAAAGCACCTCCGCGGCTGGGGGATCATTTCACATCTGCCTCCTCTCCTCACTCTCCTCAGTTCCAGCCTTACCCGGCCACTCCTCCGCGTAAAATTGTCTGTGTATGGTGGTTGAGGGAAATTATTTTTTAAAGGGAGGAAAAGAGTATCCAATTTACAGATGTCTTGTGTAATGCACGGAGGAAGAATGACTCTTCCTTGCCCTGAGCGTGGATGGATTTAGCCTGCGTCAACAAAAAGCCGGAATGGGTGTCGGAGGGAGGCAACGTCTTCAGGAAAGTTCTCAGAATCACGCAGCTCACTTCTGTTGCAGGGATTTGGGCTCTGTGGCCTCCTCCCTGCCCACCTGGTCCAGCTCTCAACCCTTTCTGGAATAACCCAGGGCACCAAACAGCTTTTCACTGTTACTGCTGGAGCAGCTTCCTCCCACCTTAAGATGTTCGCCTGGCTTTTGTGAGTCAAATAGTGTCCCTCCGAAACTCTTGTCCACCTGAATCCTTAGAATGGGACCCTATTTGGAAGTATGTACGGATGCAATTTGTTTAGTGAAGGACCTCAAGAGAAAATCATCCTAGATCTAGGGTAGACCCTAAGCCCAGCGGCTGATGTCCTTGTAAGGACAGGAGAGGAACCAGAGAACACAGGAAGCCAGCCTGTGAGGACTGTTACGGTTTGAAATGGTGGGGTTCTTTTTCTTATTCAACTAAGGTTGGTTGAATAGAAAAATTAACGGGCAGCTCAGTGCAGCTTTAACAAACCTTTATTATAGAATTAGTAGGAAATAGATCAGTAGGAAATGGAGAAGAGAAAAAGCACCATGCTGACCCGCATGCTGGAACTCCATCCCCTTTCGGGGTCCCCCCCTTTAAATAGGGTTTGTATTGGTATCTTGGGCTAGTTACTTATTCCTTAGCCAGGTGGTGCCTCTTTGTCTCCGGACAGCGCACTTCCTAAGTGCGCTAGAATCTACGTGCAAGAATCTACCTGGCCCTCGGCTCTCTTGTACTGGGCAGTATTGGTTGCTCATCAACTAGGGTGCTTTGAAGCCGCACACATAGTTTACCTTTCTTATGCTCAAGCCAGATCCCAGAGGAGAGGAGGGAAACAGAGGCACCGGTTGCCTCTATTGTAATTTTAGGGCTAATGGCTTCAGTTGACTCTAAGGCTTTTACTATAGGTTAATGATTAGAATGAAGGGCAAAGACAGAGAGGACCTCTGCACTGTAATCGCTGCAGCCCCCTCCCTGCCTGACTGCTTGCACAGCACCTAAGCTCTGACTAGATTTTACATTTCGGAAATTATCAAAGCAATTTTACAATAACAGCACATTAATGCATTTTGATGCCTCTTCCCAATACTGGCACAAGGACCGAGGACCAAGGACCGAGCAGGGCGCAGGGCCAGGCACCCACAGCCGAGACACTGCAGGCCTGCGTCCAGCCCCACACCCTGCCTTCTGACTCGGGCCTCCAGAACCCCAGAGAACCAAACTGCCTGGTTTTGGACTTCATTCCACAGCCCCACGAGGCTAAGGGACCTGGAGACCTACCTGGACTCCCAAGCCAGGGGCTGAGTCCTCTCCTCTGGGACACCGGTCCTGGCTACCTGCACACCTGGCCCTGCTCCAGCTGCTGGGCCTCCTGGCACTATCTGAAACTTCATACAGAGTTCTGACATCCCGGCTCCTGGACCACATGAGCTGCTTGGACAGGTGTGTCCTCGGTCCTCTCTAACATACGTGTTCAGAACATACGTGGAGGCTGACCGCTGCTCAGCACTGGCCACGGCCCCGCATCCCACGTAGAACAAGCCCCTGCACTGCCTGTTATGGGCGCCCTGTCTTGTAACCAACCCATTAATTAACAAGCTCATTTTGAACTTTTCTACATAGGATCTAGAGGCTGCAAGGATTGAGATGTGGCTGGCCCTGACCCCGGGGCCGTGCAGGTAGACCAGGAGACACAGTGTGACAAGAAGCCCTGTGGGCAGGAGGCCGTGGGGGAGGGGTTGGCCCAGGGCAGGTGACCAGGAAAAACTTTTATTCGGTGAGTCCTCCGCTCTGGGTGGCACCACCAAGACCCCGTCCTCCCGTAGACTCTGCTTTCCAGGGATTTTCCTGTGCAAGGCCCTATGCAGGGCAGAGCCAAAGACTCCCAAAACGTCCCAGTCCCCAAACCTGTGAACATGTTACCTTGCACGGCAAAAGGAGCGTTGCAGACACGATTAAGGATCTGAAGACGGGCGATGAACACACATTCCCCAGGCGTGCTCTGTGGAGGAGGAGGCCACCGGCCAACGAAGGCAGGGGCCTCTAAAAGCTGGCGAAGCCAAGTCGTGGGTTCTGCCTCCAGGGGGAACCAGCCCCATGACCATTCGGACTTCTGAGCACCTGCACAGTAAGCCGATCAAGCACTCAGCTCACGGTAGTGGTGGTTTGTCATAGGAGATAAGCAGAGGCCCCGTTGGGCACCGAGGAGGAGGCCCAGGGCAGAGTTCTGCCCTGTCCACGCTGTGGGTTCACCTCCAAGGCCATGGATTCTCCTTCGGCACCCATCGCGACCCCGGCTCCTAATCCAGCCCACACAACGACCTCTGCTGGCCGGGTCACCCACCGCCTCGCTCTGATCCCGTAACTGAGGGATCTGCATCCTAGGATTCCACCAGCCCCAGGGTGAGAGTGCTCAGGGACCTGCACCTGTGCTGAGCACATACAGGCTCTCCCCTGCCATTATCCCCTAAACACTACAGTATAACTCTTTGCACAGTGTTTATGTCGCATTAAGGTAGAATGATGATTTAAAGCATTAGCTGTCAATACTGCACATTTTATGTAGTTGGACTGGAATACCTGCAGGTGTGGTCGCTGTCCGGCATCTTGGAAACAGCCCTGAGGACACCAAGGGATGAATGGACTTTCACTGTCCTTCTGGAAGCCTATTGGAGGCCTCACTGTGTGTGGGGTGAGGTCTGGACCCCCGCCCTGGCCTTCAGGGCTCAGAGAGCTGATTCTCACCTGCGTCTCTGGCATCGTCCTGCCCCACCCCTCAGCTCCCTGCTCCGGCCCTGATGGCTTCTCCTCCTGCTGGTCACAGGGCCCGAGCTGTCCCTCTCCGGGTCCTCTCTGCAGGGAGCAGGCTTACCCAGGTCCAGCGGTGGACGCCTCTGCCAGCCACGGTTCTGGCTTCTGCTCTTCCAGCCCTGGTGGATTAGTGGGACTGTTCCAGGTGTGAGGCTCTTGCGTGCTTGAAGGGAAGAATTGGAGCAGAGCGCGGAGCCGCGCGCTGCAGAATACTCTTTGTTTCTGGAAAAGTACCCTCTTGAGGGTGAGAGCGGGTCCCATTTGAAAGGCCAGAGACCACGGTAGAGCTGATGGAATCTTGACCATGGCTGTTTTTGGTCCCTGCTTTTGGTCATTTGATTGGCAGGGATGATTGGCAGGAGGCCTTACAGAATTATTTTAATCACTGTACAAGTGTCTACTCGTAACCACCCAAGCAAAGCCCACCAGGGAGCAAAGCCACAATGCTACTGATGTGCCTCAAGCATGAAGCCTGGCTTGAGGTGCACACCCATGACCCCAGTGTTTAGGAGACCGAGACAGGAAGATCACAGGTTCAAGGCCAGTCTCGGCAACTTTAGTGAGACTGTTTTAAAACAAAACCTAAAAGGGGGATAGGGATGTAGCTCAGAGGTAGAATACCTTTGCATTCAACCCTTACCACAGCACAACAAACAAACAACTCATGATAATTAGCAGGCACTACAGGCACTACTGATTTCCCCTAAGCTTGCCTGCCTGCCTGCCTGCCTGCCTGCCTTCCTTCCTTCCTTCCTTCCTTCCTTCCTTCCTTCCTTCCTTCCTTCCTCTCTCTTTCTCTTTTTTTCTTTCTGGCACAGGAGATTGAACCCAGGGGTATTTTATCTCTGAGCTATACCCCTAGCCCAATTTTTTCTTTTAATTTTGAAACAGGGTCTCTCTAGGTTGATGAAAGTCTTACTACTTGTTGAGGCTGTCCTCAAACTTGCAGTTCTCCTGTCTCAGCCTCCCAAGTGCTGGGATTACAGGTGTGGTCCACCATGCCCAGCTCTCTCCTATGATCTTAAGAGACAAAATTTTAACTACAGGCTAAAACCAGCAGATAGAATGGTCTATTAGCTTTCAGGCATGTTTAGAGCAGGGTCTGTCAACCTAAGGGCTGGTTTGGGGCAGTCCCAGAGTGTGGAGATTTCTGGCCCTGTGTCCCCGCTGCTCCTGTCTACCCAGCCCCAACAGGACCGGTTGCCCAGAGCCCAAGGCCTGCGTGGAGCGTCTCTCTTCCTTCACAGCCGTCGCTGCCATTCCCAGCTGTATTACATGGTGTCCCTGTGCCTGCCTCCTGGTGGAGGACTTAGGCCTATTTGCTCTATGCTGACCCTGTGCTTGCACGGTGCTGAACACAGTGATTCTCATGCAAACAGTACCTGCCGCTGCGGCCTCTCTTGGAGTCTGTCCCCTAGCCCGGGCGTAGCTCACTGTTCCTCCTGTTTACCAATTTGAGAATATAATCAGATCTTTTCTATCAAGGGAATAGCTTGACTTGGGCTCCACTTTGTAGAGCCGCTATTGTGTAACCTTGTGTGTGCTTGTATTTTTGTAAAGATAGCATTTCCTGGAAATTCCGGGCGCCGACCTCTCCCTTGGCATCCCCTTAGCCAATGGTGTGAAGACCGTGCAGCTGTGCTCCCACCAAGAGGGCACAGCTCAGGAGCCCCGCCCTAGAAGTAAAATACCCAGCAGTTTCTGCCCTGTTCTTTTTGCCTACCTAACTCGACTGCTGGCAGGATCCCTTTTTGCATAAAGTAAAACTCGCCTTGCTGAGCCTCTTTGGAATATGTGTCTTTTCTTACGACGCCACGAAAATTTACTCCTGACACCAGTTCCCCGGCTCATAGATCTACAGATGCCGCGGGCCAGACACACGTGGGTTCGCAAGGGCTGCCTCCCGCCCAGCCTCCTCTGCTGGGCCTCAGGTCAGCATCCTGGCAGCCCGTGCATCCTTCCGGAAAGCCATCGTATCTGACTCCTAAGTTAGGGTTTTGAATCTCTCACATCAAATAGATCCTCTTGCTTTGGGGAGCAATCAAGTTGCATTGTGTATCTCCTGTGTCTTCTATTGTCTATGTTTTACGATGGTTTGGCTAAAACCAGCAGACAGAATGGTCTATTAGCATTCAGGCATGTTTAGAGCAGGGTCTGTCAACCTAAGGGCTGGTTTGGGGCAGTCCCAGAGTGTGGAGATTTCTGGCCATGTGTCCCCGCTGCTCCTTGAGGCCTCTGTCTTCTTGGGAGAGACGGCTTCCCCAGAGCTGGCTTTCATATATGAGCCAGCCAACCCAGAGCCAGCCCAGGCTCCCAGCCTCCTCCTTTCTCTACCCTCATATCTAGACCACGGGCCCCTTCCCTAAGCCGCCATGCCAAGGCCCAGACAACCAGGGGCCCCTTGGGGAGCCTCTGCCCCGAAGTCCACTGGAATTGTCCACACCCACTGATTGCAAGTTTCCTACGCTGCGGCTCCCACAGAAACAGGGCGGTGTCCAGCCTTCCCTGGAGCCTCCCCGCCCCTGGCAGACCCCGCCGGGGTCCGGCAGGCCGCAGTGTCTGTCATTTCTAGGGAAACGATGAGCAACAATAAACTTTCCTCATAATGACACAGAGTTCTTATAAATTAGGACCCAGACATAAATCCTTGCTTTTAATGCCACTTGGAAATAACTGCAGGGGAAATAAAACAGGAGGGAAAGGGCCAGGTTTTCTGGGAAGAGGTCCACGGGGGTGGGCAGCTCGGCAGGGACCAGCCCACCCACCCGCGCAGGAGAGGTCTCAGTCGCCGCAGGGCGCCCGGGCGGCCCGTCCTCTGCCCAGCCGCCCGGCACTCAGCCCGTTTGCTTCTCTTTCTCAGGAGCCCGTCCACGGCTTTCTTAACGACTCCGCCATGTCTACATCAGACGCAGCCTGGAGCCCGGGCTGAAACCTTGTTTTCTGGAAGGCAGCCGGAGCCCTGGGCCTGACAGCAGCTTCATTTTGTGCTTTATTCTTCCTGCCTTGCTTATGAAATCGATGTATCTCCTTATGATAATAAGTAATCAAAATTCAACGAATAAGTACTGAACTCTCCCAATCAAATGCAGCGCCTGCGTGGGCAGAACCAGCAGGCGGGCGGCTGGCACTTGCTCTGGGCCCCCCGGGGAAGGCTCGGCAGGCCGTGCTGGCGGACGCCCGCCGGGGGTAGTCCGTCCCGACGGCTGGCTGGCTGGTTTTGTTCTGATGGCTTCAGCTTTCGCTGGGCGACCCCATAAAGAAGTCTCTTAAAATGCATCTTTGAAATTCTGGCGCTGTCGCTTCCAATAAAAGCCGTAGAAGGGAAATTTCAATAAGATAACTCAAGAACATTTAATTTTCTGCTCCTTTGGATTTGCTATCTTATTACGGCCGTTCAGTTAGCTAATAAATGTCCAATCCTGTCCAATCTTCACAGCGAGCCGAGAGGCTGGGATTTAAATAATTGGATGGAATGTCTAGGGGGCAGCTTTTAGCTGAGACTGCCAACGGAATCGGTGGGTGCGACGTCTAACCCGATTTTGGAAGCTGCCTCGTCTCATCCTGCCTGGTGTCCCCTCGTGGCCCCGTCACTCTGTTTACGAGGAGCTGAGAGGCCAGTGCGGGTCGGGGACGGGCGGGGACCATCGGGGGTCTTGGCCTCATCCTCAGAAGGGCAGATGGGCCTGGCTGGGAGCCCAGAGGCCCCGGAGAGAGCAGCCTGACCAGAGAGGCTCACGATCCTGCGGTGACATGGAAGCCACCTCCTGCCAGCCCGATGCATCAGCTCACCCTCAGATGGCGGATGGACTTAAGATGCCAGTGTGAGCGCAGCCTGTGCTTTTCCGGGGATCCAAGATGTCAAACCCAGGCCCCACCATGGCCCACCAGGCCAGCTGACATGGAGACTGACCACATGCCTGACCCGGACAACTCAGCGGAGGGAAGGTTGCTCTGGCTCACTGTCTCAGAGGTCTCAGTCCATGGTTGGCCGGCTCCAAAGCAGGACGTTGTGTTGGAAGGGTGTTGTGGAGGAGAGTTGCTCAGCTCATGGCAGCTGGGCACAGAGAGAGACTGGGCCAGGGACAAGATGCAGTCTCTAAGAATACACCCTCAGTGGCCTGGTCCCTCTCACATGCCCCAGTTCCTACAGGGTCCACCTCCTCCCCATCATCCTTTTAAATTGTGAATTCATTTAATGGATTAATCTGCTAATGAAGTCAGAGCCTTGTGGTCCAGTCACTTCCCAAAGCCCCCTCTGGACATGGCTGCACTGGGTCCTGAGCCCTGGAGGGACACCAGCCCCAAGCCAGAACCCTGCCCAGAGGCGCTGAGCATGTGGCTGTCAGGCCTGGCCACGGGGACACGGCTCTCCTGGTGGACCCTGCAGTAGCACATGAGGGAAGCTCAGCCCCTCCCGGGCCCTGGCCAGCGAGGGCAGAGCCTGAACTTTGCCTGCTGCCTGGCCTCAGTCCAAATATGTGTCCTTGTGTGCTGGCCTGGGCAGGAAGTAAGCCAGGATGGAATGGTGGGGCCAAGAGAGGAGGCGGGCCTAGACCTGTCTTGCCTGCTGGCTCAGTGAGGGCACCCAGGGCCTTCCAAACTCTCCAGGGTCATGGGCTGAGGAATGGTTCAAAGGCTGGGCAGTGTCTGGTGACTCTGATGGCCAGGAGGTCTCTTGGCCATCACAGGACTCTCTAGAGAGCCCAGGCTCAGGATCAAAGGCATGGTTCTCTCACGGTGGCGGTGAGGGGGCCCAGGAGGGGACTGGGCTTGGCTTGAGTTTGTGACTCTGGCCCTCTCAAGGCTGCTCACCTTGGCCCAGGGGTGCACACCAAGCCCAGATGCTCGAGTGTGAGCGTGTATGGCTGGAGCTAGAAGTATGTGGCTTCTTTGGTGTGAAGGCTTGGGGTGCTCACTAGCACATGACTGTGTGTGTGCACGGCTGAGAATGGCCACATGGACTCTTTGGTGTGCAGGCTTGGGGTGCACATTAGCACATGACTGTGTGTGCGTGGCTGAGAATGGCCACGTGGACTCTTTGGTGTGCAGGCTTGGGGTGCACGTTAGCATATGAGTGTGTGCGTGGCTGGAGTCGGGCTTTGGATGCCGATTAGCACACGCACCTCTCTGTGTGCATGGGCTGTCAGGTTGGATCTTATTGTTGAGTTACAGATTATCACAGGCAGAGATTTAGAGCGATACAAATTGATTAGCTCCAAGTTCTACAGCAGGAGCTCAGCTGGTTTTCTGCTAGGGTCTCTCCAGGCAGAAGTGGAGGTGTCCACAAGGTGAGACTATCTGGGGGCATCCGGGGCCCATCTGCAGCCAGAGGTGTCCACGGTCCTCTTCCACCTCAAGTCCTAGGAGCCAGAGATCCTGAGAGCCCAGGTGCCCTGACCCAGCTGGCAGGGAGGGCTCTATCCTCCTGCCCAAGGGCCCCTCTCTCTGCCTTTTGTAGAATGATGGCCCCAAGGATGTCTCCATCCCCATGCCAGAACCCACGGAGGCGACTTTACATGGTGAAGGGCCTTTGCGGGCCCAATGAAGACGGGGATCTAGAGATTAGGAGATGGCCCCCCCGTGGGACCGAGTGGCCAAGGTCCTCACGGCATCTACCCCGAGGCAGGGGAAGGACGGCCAGACTTGGAGACTGCGACGTGTGATGGCGGACATAGAGAGGAGCCCAGGGGGTCCTGCTGAGGGCTTTGCAGACAAGGAAGGACCAGGAGCCAGCCTAGGGGCTGAATGCTCCTGAGGAAGCTAGTCCACCCACACCTTGGCCCGGGGAGACGGTCAGACCCTGACCTCCAGAAATGGAAGAGGTCATCGAGTGTCTTCACATGCTGGGTGTGTGGTCACTGTTCACAGGACCCCTTAGGGAGCTCTAAGTCACCATCCCAGCTGGGCGGAAGAGGGGGACCAGTAGGGGGAAGCCGGGGCAGAGGGTCATCCTCTTTACACCAGAATCTGTCCTGCTTGTTCCCTTGAGAGTGTGGCAGGACGCCGAGACTGACCACGCTGCAGAGAGCAAAGGGCGTGGGGCTGCGGGCCTCAGTGGGGAGCCCAGCAGGTGGCATCTGGGGCTACGGGGGGCACCTGTTTGGGATGGGACAGGGCGCTCCCCTCTGGGTGCACAGGCAGGAGGTCCACAGGCGGGAAGGTGGGGGTGTCATGAGGAGCCAAGGTGGGCGAGGAGCAGGGGTCCAGTGTGCTGCTGCCTGGCTCAGCGCCACGGGCCGGAATGCAGTTGAACATTGCTGGTGCGTGCATGCGTGTGTGCATGCGTGTGCGTGTGTACACGCCCTGCCAGGTGAGTTTGAGGCCGGCACACCTGTAGCTGTGGCACGTGATCAAGTGTTATTCATCCGTCAATCAAGAGTTCATTTTGCCCAGGTCTGGGCAGGTGCTGGATCTCAGAGACAAGCCTTGGGGTGTCCCAGGCTCCAAGGGTTCTGGGTCCTCGGGTAAGGTGGACCTAAGGAGACCCTTTGTAGAAGGAGTCCTGTGATGGAGGAATGAACAAGACACCGTGGGGACTGAGCTCCCAGGTGTTAGAGTCTGTCTACGCTCTTCACACCTGTCCTTGTACGGGCACACGCATGTGTGCACAAGCCGAGCTGGAGGACTTGGATGGACGTGCAGAGGTGCTGAGCGAGCACTGGGGGTGGGTGGGGATGCCTGGAGGCTCTGGTTTGGGGGTGACGAGCCTTTGTGTTGACAAAGAACCACATTCATCTTCCTTGAGAACTTCTGGTTATCAAGGACTTCTGGTCATGTAAAACCCCGTTTTACAGTTGGGGAAACTGAGTCTCAGACAGGCAATCCAACTTTGGCCAAGTGGCTCACCTCGTGGGGGCTGGAGCTCAGGGCTGGAGCCTCTGTCTCTCTGATGGCCCGTCCTGTCTTCACAGTCATCCCACACCAGTCCCAGGATCAGGCATTCCAGGGGCTGAACTATAAAAAAAAAAATGAATGCTACATTTTTTTTGGTCAGCTTTTCCAATAACCAACCACGTAAACAGCCTGATGCATTAAACAAAAATCGATGATTTCTGCCCCGCGAAGGATGCTTGATACCCTGCCACGGCTCCCACTATCTGTTTGAGCCAGGAGAGAGATGGCTTTATTTCCTCCATAACTCTTGGGAGCACAATTCCATTGTTTACTTTGTGACAGGACGCGCCATCATTAATCATCTGGGGAGAGAGATGGGAGCCGCTGGCTGACTTGGAAGCGGCTGGGGCCTTTACGGTCCCGTGCTGCAGGGCTTCTGGCTTCGTGCCGCGTGAGGATCCGGTTTTGCCATGCCGTCGCCTCTCTACCTAGACCTCAGCTGCGTCCCAGGCCGCTGCAGCCCGAGACCAGGAGTCGTCACATTTCCGTGGTCAGCTCTGAGCCGCTCTGTGGAAGCCCCAGGCTTTGCCACGCTTGTTCTGGGAAAATCCGGTTCGTTTGCAATCGTCTCGGGGGTAGTGAAGACATTACTGCTAATTGGCAGTACGAAATGGTAAATGGAGCAAAGTTTCATATTAACGAGCCGTTTATCAATACCAAGCAGACTGGTGGCCTCCTCCCAGCCCTTGATTGGCGTGGGCTTTATTTATGTCCAGACCTTTGCAGCACACGGAGCTGGTCATCTCCTGTCAGCCGTCCTCACCACGCCATGACCTCAGGCATCCCTCCCCTCCCCATTGTTTTTGAATTTGCGGCTACTAAGGCTATCACAAATGAGCGTAGACCCCCTGTTAGGTGCTGCTGAGCTCTTTTGACTCCTAATTGAGTTTAGGGTTCACAAACCTTCATGCTCTGGGTCAGAGAAGTCTAAGGACTCACTCAAGGCCAAAGAGCCCAGCCAGATGGGCACCAGGTTTGCCCTGGGCCTGCCTGCCTTTCTGCTGAGCCTGTCGCATTAAGGGGGCCCTACAAAGGACTCTGTTCCTGATGGCTTCTGGCAAGGCCTGGCCAGTTTCCAGTGGGGACAGACTTGCCATGGCATGACCCTGGGCTATCATCTTCTTGTGATGGCCATAATAGCTTCCTACACACTGAGCGGCTGCTATGTGTCTCTTGGCAGCTTCGAGGCTGCGCGTCCTCGGCGGAGGTGCAGCAGGACCTCAATCTCGAGAGAACCCTCCCTTCTTCTGACTTCTGGATTCCAGGCACCTGTGGTTTGTGAGCACAGCACGACAAGACAAGCTCATCCTCCACCATCACCTGGCTTCTCCTCTCTGCCTGGGTCTCCTCTATGTCCCTTAGAAGGACACTTGTCACTGGACTCATGGCCACCTGGACTATCCAGGAGGATCTCACCTCAACACCTCTAACTGTATTACATCTGCGAAGACTCTTCCCAAACAAAGCCCCATGCACTGAGACATGGGTATGGCTTTTGAAGGGTCACCATCCCACCTACTCTGGGACAGAGGGCAGGTTGAGGTCCTGTAATCCCAGCCGCTGGAGAATAGAGGTCAGATCCCCAGGGCAGCCACGCTGCCCATAAGAACTTTCAGGGAGGCTCATGACCTAATTGAGTATCCATTAATTGGTCCATCTACTCAAATAACAAATATTTATAAGTAACTTTCAAGGCTTTGTGTGACTATAGCAGGCAATATCTGTCCTGCATGCCCAGAGGAGGGAGAGAGACAGGGTAGCCTGCAATTACGATTCAGAATCTTGGGTCTCAGCTGCCCAACTCCAGCGCCTCCATACGCAGCTTAACAGCCTGTTTTGGGGGCTCCTGTGCACTAGAGAGACCCCACGCTTTCCCCAGTTTTGAGAGAGGAGGGCAGAGGCCAGGGCAGCTTGGAGTGCATTTGTCTGTTTGGCGGCTTGCTGGCATCTGTCGCAAGTTCAGGTCTTGGAGAAGCAGCCGGATTGGGATTTTAGGATCAGCCAAGTCTGCATGCCCTCCCTGGCCACTTGTGTCGGGCCCTGATCTGCTGGCATTTTGTAATTTGGACGTAGTTTCCATTTTATCACATGAGAATCGTGGTTGCCGCTCACTCTTGCATGAATCTGGCTGTGAGGCTCCAGAGAGCAGGTGTCAGTGAATCAGGCCACACATCTGGCTGGGACCCTGGCCCGGATGTCACTGGTGCTCAGTAGGTGCTGACTGTCTTCTCTTGGACGGCGGAAGGGCGTGGGTGCCAATCCTATAATTGAAGGGGTTCTCCGACCTGGGCAGGGACTCTCCATTGGCAACTAAGAGCTTGGTGGATTAAACCTGGCCACAAATTCCTGGACATGCCTTCCATGGAGAGATGTTCTTTTCTCTCCCTGTGACTCTGGACTGGCTATAGCTGTGCTGTTCAGCAGGTATGGTGGATGAGATAAAGCCTCTCCTGGACACAGTCTGTGCAGACACTGGCAGTTCAAACTTGGTCTCTTGGAGCTTTGTTAAAGATGAGATTCGCCCGGGGCCGCCATGCTGTGAGGAAGCCCAAGCTCACAATCTGGAGCTGCTGGTGGGGAAGAAGGAGGGGCTCCGCTGATGGCCAGGTCACAGGCCATTTCAGCCTGGGCTGAGGTCCCTACCTGCTGTGCAGGTGAGCTGGGCCTGGACCTGGCCCCAGACCTGCCCGATACTGCTGTCTGCTGCTGGATCAAGGGCCTTTTAGGTGCTGAAATGTGTGTCTCACCAGCTTTTTATCCCTTCTTTTTGTTGGTGTATTGCAACCATGCACCCTATTGAGGGAGAGTGTGATGGAAACGCGTGCACACAGCACTGGTGTGTTTCTCTCTGGATCTCGCCCCGCTCCCTCCCATTCCTTGTTTGTAATATTGGAAGTGGTACTGATAGCTTCACGGACATCCATGGGATGATTTGAGTTGTTCTCTTCCTCAGGTCTCCCCCTTTCCCGCCCACCTCCCTCGCCCGTCGCCTTCCACTGCTCTCCTGGTCTCTCCTCACTCGTCTGAAAGCCCCTTTGTTTCTCTGTAGAGTCCACATATGAGCAGAGACACATGACCCTTTACTTTCTGAGACCAGCTCATCTCAAATGGCATAATATTCTCTAGTTTCATCCTTTTCCCTGCAAATGACATAATTTTTGTTCTTCTATATGGCTGAGTAAAATTCCATGTGTCTACACACAGTTCTGTAACCCATTCATCTGTTGAGGACCCCTGGGCTGGCCCCACAGTTGGGCTGCTTAGCGATGGACACGTACCCTGCCGGCCTTCCTGCCTGGCACCAGCAGCCCTGGCCTGCTGTCTGATCTACATCTTGACCCCTGCGAGGCAGCCCACGGTGGTGATCCCAGCTGGCATACGGCAGAGGTGTCGCGTGGCCAGACTGCGGAGCACGAGAGCCGGGAGCCTCTTAGGCTGTGTGTGTTTGTATCCCCGTGTGTCATGTATGTGCACACGTGTGTGGTGTGTGCAATGCTGCAGGTGCACTGTATGTATGCATGCATGCATGCCTGTATATATGTATTCCATGTGTGGAATGTGCAGTGTGTGTCCGGTGTGTGCATGTGTGGTATAGGATGTGTTTATGTCTGTGCATTTGCACGTGCGTGGTGTGTTCGTATGTTCATGAGTGTGTCATGAATAGACACATATGTGTGTTTATGTATCTGGCTTTGCAGGGAGCCTGCACCTGTGCCGTGGGGCGGGGAGGGGAGAGGCACGGGTGCTAGGTACCCAAGTCAGAATGATCAGCGGGTGGAGCTGCAGGTGAGCAGCGGAGGCCTTCAGACGGGGCTGCAGGGGCGGAGGGCAGGGCCAGGCCGGGCCAGGGCTGGGGCTGCAGGCACCTGTGGTCAGTGTGTGCATGCGGCGGGGGCCGGGGAGGGGCCCATGCTGTGCCCGTTGCGGTAAACACGCTGGCAGGAGCTGAGAGCGCTGAGAGCACAGGTCAGGGAGGCGCGCCTGTGATCAATGGCTGCGGGTCTGCAGCGCCGCTGGGACGTTTTCCATCTCCGGCTGCAGTGTGCTGTTTGGGATTCCTTATCTGGGGCTTCCAAACTCACTGTCTTAATCGGGCGTATTTTATGTCTTTGGGCTGTAATTAACGGCATGCTCCATTATCTCTAGGCATATTAAAGAAATATTTCCCCAGGCTGGCAAAGGCAGAGCTCTGTTTATGGAGACTCATCCCCACCAACACCTGGTGAGGCTTCCGTGCGGCTCAGCAGAGGTAGATGGATGGGAACACACTCTACTTTCTCTTTTATGCAACATAATCACCATCTCTGCGGCCTCCCTCCAGCTGGTCGGGAGGCAGAGAGGAGGGGAAGGAGAAGTGGGGTGGTGGTCTGGGAAGGCAGGGGCTGGTGTAAGATGGTTTCCGGCAGTGGGCGGTGGGAATGAGGGGTATTTTGTGTACATTCAAAGCAAAAGAAAATGAGTAAGAGACAAAAGTCCCGGTGAGAGGATGGCCCGGAGGGCTGGGGAAGAAGAGACCCTTGCTGCGCTGGCCCAGGGCAGGAAGGAAAGCCCCCAGTGAGAGCCAAACCACCACCTTTTATCTCCTTTGGGTCTTTTGATCCACCCTGGGTCTTCCAGGAGGACTTAGCTGCATTTCCCAGCTGGCACAGGGCGGAACCAGGAGCCCAGCGCTGTAACTGAGCTCTGCAGAGCTGTGATCAGTGTTCAGTACTCCTGGCAGGCCTTGGCTGCAGCTCTGCCCACTCAGTAGCCAGCACCCAGCACACCTCGCCCTGGCTCTGCCTCCGCCCAGCTCCACTCCGCCTGGGCTGGCTCCAGCTCGCTGGCCTGGGTCTCAGGGACAAGTATGCCACCTGGGACAGGCGGGCCGAGCAAAGCAGAGGTGCTGTTTCCTCTTCTGCTCTGTGGGATTTTCTGCAAACTGGTTTCTTTGCTTGCCTGGCACCCTGGGCATCCTACCTTGGCTGCCCAGAAGCTACTTGTTCCCAAAGATGTCTAAGCCCAGACCTGTGAACATGTCACCCTACCTGGCCAGAGGGACCTGGCAGTGTGGTGGAGCCCAAGGCCTCGGTGGGGACAGGGCCCTGCTGGGGGTGGTGGAGGCACAAGGGCTATCCCGAGAGGAAGGACCCTGTGAGGGGAGACATGACAGCAAGTGGCAGCGACAGGACAATGTGGCCTCTGGCCCGGCAATGGATGCAGCCAGGAGCCCGGCCCCACCTCCAAGGCCCGGGGTGCCGGACACTCCACACACAGGCCTCTATGTGTCTGTGCTGACCGACTGACCGACTGACCAACTGAGTGGTTTGATACTGTCCCAGACCCAGGTGTTGCAAACTTAGTCCCTAGTACAGCTGAGCTGGGATCTGTGCCTCAGGAGGTCCAGAGGCTGGGAGGCTGCCCCATCAGGGCACCAGTCCTGCTGTCCATCGCAGGAGCGGCTGTCTCGGGAAGCAGGTGTGTTTGAGAGCTCCTGCCCTCCCGGCTCCCTCTAGGCCTGTGACACCTCTACCCAGCATGCCATGGGGCAGTGGGAAGGGCCCTTTGCCTGTGGCCCCTTGACCTTGAGCTTCCAGCCCTCAACACTGCAGGAAGCAAATCTCTGCTCTCTGCCAACCAACCAGCCTTGCGATATTCTGTTTAAGAACACAATGGACCAAGAAGGTCTGCCAGGGACTCGGCCTCGGAGACAATGAATCCTGCCGGGGATAGGTCAGTGCTGGTCTCCCAGGGCGCCTTCTGCACCCACTTGTCAGCCTTCCTTAGGGCCTATGTGGCTGGATAGGAGGGGTGGGGGTGGGAATGGTATTAGTCCAGATCAGGAGAGGGGTTGACAGATGCCGTGACTTTCATCGGGCGTGGTCTTTGCTGGCACAGTAAGACTCTGATTAGCTTCATTTTCCAGTTTAGAAAACCAGGGCCAGGGGAGAAGCAGTCTCTGAATCCTTGCCCAGACATTGTCCCACTCTGTCCCAGGCAATAGGACTGGTCGGCTGCGCTGGTCTGCTATTAAAAATGCCATCAGCTGGGTGTGGTGGTGCATGCTTGTTATCCCGGTGCTTGGCGGAGTCAGGAGGAGTGCAAGTTCAAGGCCAGCCTCAGCAAGTTAGCGAGCTCATCAGCAGCTTAGTGAGACCCTGTTCCAAAATAAAAATAAGATAGAGCTGAGGGTGTGGCTTGGAGACAGAATGCCCCTGGGTTAAATCCCCAGTACCCTCCTGAAAAAGTGCAACCTGCCCTGCCTTGATTATTTCTGCTTTCCTTGGTTCCTGAGACCTATATAGTCATACAGCTGCCTCCTCCTTCAGATTCTTCTCAGGGGCGTGACGGGAGGACTCAAGAGGGCCGCGCACCCATCACCTCTGAGCATCCCGGGCGTGGCCTGCTCTCCCTCAGTTCAGACTTGGTTTCCCTGCTCTCAGGGAAGCCACGGTGACCTGCTGGAGCGGGCGGCAGAGGGAGCCGCACAGAAGGAGCCGGAGGGCAGCAGGAGGAAGTGTTGTCAAGCGTCTGAGGGAAGAGGCAGCTTCAAGACAAGATGGATCTCAGGAACTGAGAAAAACAGAAATCATCAAGGCACGGGGAGTTGCAATTTTAAAAGCACGCCCCTGCCGAGACACAATGGGAAAGAGTATGGGTCTCGCCCCACCTGCTGGACGCTCCTGAGGGTGTTCATCGAGGCTCGAGGTGGGAGATGGCTCTTCTCGTTACTTATTCTTCAAACTGTTCTTTGCTGGGCCCCGAATTTATGACAGTGGTGGAAGGCGAAGGCAGAGCCCTGGTCCCTCCGCCTGAGGCTGGCGGGGACCAGGGACATGGCATGGGGCCACTTGGATCCCTGTAGGCCGGAAGATTCGTTGTCCAGTTTTCTGGAGGTGAGGCTGAGGCTCAGAGAGAAGGCCTTCACCTGAGCTTAAGGGTCCAGGGTCTTCACACCTCACTGGTCGCAAAGCTTCTCCCCTGCACACTGTCCTGTGCCGCCCTCTGCCTCTGGACCCTGGCTTCTGTCCAGGCTACTGACTGATACAAATGTGGGCAAACTGTATCACCTCTCTGAAGCTGAGGGAGGTGCCCTGTACCCCTCCCCCAATGCCCACTGGAGGTCAGTGGGTGCAGTTGGGCTCCCGGGCATCATGGCAGCCTTGAGGGGCCCTGCTGTCCCTGGTCTTGCCTGGCGAGGGTCTGGGAAGGGGGCGGGGAAGCAGGTCCACGGGGCTGGGGTGGGGTCTCCTGGCATCTTCTGGGGTGCCAGCCTCCGTCTGGGTTTTCTTATGTCCCTCAGGCGAGCGGGTGACTGATCACTCTTCCTCTGCCTCCTGGGTTCATCCCTGCTGTGTTGTACAGCCCAACAGACTGGTACCTCAGGTAGCATCCCCCAGGGATGCAGCCCATGGAAAGTTCTGGTAGGAGATGGGGCAGGAGCAGAATGCGATGGGCGTCTTCTGCCCTGCTCTGGGGCTGGGCTTGTTCTCCCTCTGGCCCCCACTGGTGGTACCCTGGGGTGCTGACCTGGTGGACCACACCAAGTTCATCCCTGGTGACTCCATCTTGCCCTCAATTCTGTAAATACTCCTCTCATTAATTCTCCAGTCCCAATTCCAGTAGGGTTCTGGCTCCTGCTGGGAACCTGCCTTTTCCAAAGTCTCATCATGATTAATGGGGTGTGTTTATTCACTAGAAGGACATAATCTCTCTTCTTCGCTCCCCAACCCTTCCTCACGGGCTTGGCCAGGGCTTCTCTTGCTGCAGTGGCCTTTCCTGCCCCACCTGTCCACACTGGGCCCTTCCCAGGACTCCCCAGGGCTGCAATCCGCCTCCTGACGCATGCTCAGTGGGTCTGCCGGCCTTGGGACCTCTGCTCGTCATCGCCCTTGACCGCTGTCCTTGGTCACTGCCTGCCTCTGGCTCACCGGCTCTGCCCTAACTGGGTCCCCTGGGATAAATCATTTTATGACTCAGTCCTGGAGTCAGAGGCCTGCCAAGTTCTCATCAGCTCAGAGCTGGGGACTCACCAGGCACTTGTGGGCCTGTGGGTGGCATGGTCGGTCCTTCCTGGGGACCATCCTCAGATCAGGATAGTGTGGGGGGTTCTGTGGCATCCAACACTTTGACCTACTATCCCCCCTATAGAGTTCTCACACACCCTATTTATGTCATCTAGAATAACAGCCCCGAGGGGCAGGCCATGCTGGGCGCCTCCCCAGGCCCTTTCGTGGTCAATTGTCCACTCAGCACCTGCTGGCACAGGGGCTCCTCCCACCCTGCCTGGCTGCTTAAGTCTTCACTGAAGACCAGACAAACTCTCTTTTCTTTATGGAAACCAAATAAACGCTCTCCTGGGTCTTGGTCCCCTTACCTGGGCCACCCAGAATGCTAGAATTCTGCCTTCCCAAGTCGTGATAGATCTTTTGGTGCGGATGAGCAGTTCCCAGGCCCCACTGTCTGTCCTACCGCAAGCTGTGGGGACCCTCTGGCTGATGCTGAGGTCTGCGGGGCTGGCTCTGTCCACGGTGCTGGCATCTCTGCGTCCCAGCTTCTCTGTGTTGGAGACAATCCCCTGGCCACTTACTTGCTCAACGAGGGCAGCCTTCCTTTGATTGTTTAAGGAATGGTCCCAGAGCTCAGCCAGGCAGTGAGGACAGAGAGACGAGAATTGCCACCTGCCTTGGGGACAGTGAGAGAGATTGGCCACAAGTCACATGAAACCCCCTTTGCAGTCCTTGGGCACGGCTGGGGCTTAGCAGAGTGCTGGGGGTGTTGCCTCCCCTCTAGCAGGCCACAGAGTGGGGCTGCCAGCACTGCTATTTTGTAGATGAGATCTGAGGCTCAAAGAGGTGAAAGGCTGTATCAGAGCTTCCGCAATCCGGAATCTCCTTGATTATTTTCTGTCCTTTGGTGATGGATACACCCGTTTCTTTCTGGTCCCCATGCCAAATACCAGGCCAGAGGAGGGGTTCTGTCTACTGCCAACTGGAATTTTCCCAGAAGCCCTCAGTTTAGCACATCTTACTGGCCTGAGGAGAGGCTGCCACCATTTCTTGCTTATATGTTATGAAATGAAGACTGTTTGGGGGGTACTTACAGCATATTGAGGGACCCTCCTGCTCTAATCCAACCTCTTGGGGCAGAAACCCCAAGTGGAACATCTCGTGTTCTGGGGTCCTTCTACAGCCTGCCTCATATCCAGGTGTCTGGGTCCCTGTGGGTGGTGGGAGCACCCCCACTTCCTGGTGGCCCAGGGATGTACAAGCTCCTAGACCCTCCCTTTAGCCTTCGCTGCCCATTCCCTACCCAGAAGCTTTGTAGCTTGGCGAACACTCTGGCCAGCTGTGCCTTTTGTCTCAGGTGCCATAATGGCCATAGTATTCCTCAGTCGCTGGCCCAGGAAGCAATAGGCTCCCGGATTCCACTGTGGGCTCAGGGTCTGCACTGCAAGCCAGGCCACGGCACCAATTGGGAGGCCTCTTTGAGTCACGCGCTTGCCTGGACTCCCCCATCCTCCGTCCGTGTGGCAGGGAGGCTGGGGCACGGTGTGGGGGAGGCCCCGCTGGGCAAGGTCCCCTCTGGCCCTGGTCCATCTTCCCCTCTGCACATCACTCACGTGCCGTCTTCTTTCCAAGCCAGCACAACAGAGTGCCTTGCAGAATGGAGAATCAATTTTAATAATAAGTTAAATGGGTTTGCTTTTGTTCCCAGAAAAACTCCCACTGGGAGAGGGATGTTTTAAAAGACTCCTGGGTTGAGTTTTACTTCTGAACTTGGGCCTCCAGCTGCTTCTGAGCTAATGGATCGTGGAGCATGAATAAACATGGCTGGGGTGAGTTCTTCACGCCCACTCAGACATGCAGGGCCAGCAACGCTCGGCACACCTCTGGAGAGCCCCTGGGGCAAACCTGAGCAGTGCGTAGGAGCCGCATTCACAGCGTGCTCCACGGTGTGGGCGTCTCTTGTCTTGCTTAAGTGTCTGGTGAGGACCGTGTTGTGGCTTCCAAGACAGCGTGGTGGTGTTTGTCAAACACACAGACCTCGGCCATTTGCCTGGACATCACAAAGCCACGCCGGCATCTGCTCCATCAGAGGCTGACGCGGGCCCTGCAGCCACTGGGAGACGCTGGTCTCTACCTCAGTGAGCTGGTGTCCGGGGGCTTGGGGCAGAGCGCAGTCCCCAATGTCCAGTGAGCGGTTACCGCGTGCATGGTGGCGAGGGAGTGGAGTGGTCTTTTCTGGACCGTTCAGCCCTTTCTGGGAGCCAGTGGGAGCTGAGGGCGGGATCATGCTGGATGTACGTTTGCTGTTGTTTTGTCAGCGCACTGACTGTATGCCACACACGCTCGATAAGTGCTGGGGCAAGAACATCAATCCTGAGCTGCAGCCAGGCTCTCCGCACACAGGGTTCCAACCCTCTGTGATGGCAGAGACCTGAACGAGCCAATTGTTCTTTGATAATTCCTCAAAGCACCTGTAAACATCCTCGAGGTGTGATGTCCCCAAGAGTTCCCAGCCTTGCAACTGGGGGTCATTCCTTTGGTTGAGAACTAAACAAAGACAGTGACTTGCATCTGGAGCCCTCCTGTACTAAGGGAGGCCCTGCCTTATAGCACACCACTCACGCGGGCAGCTGCTTATGGTGAGGCAGGCTGGGAACGGGAAAGGCGATTTTGCCTCGTGTGTCTTGCTTGATCGTTGAGTGAAAAGACAAGAAAATCAACCATGCTGCCTAAGTTATTTTCTGTTTCTTTAGAACCTAAAACATAGAGCTGAAGCAATACAAATGACATCCATAAGTGATGTGACTGCACCACAGTGCTCAGTCAGACCTACTGCCTGGTGTGGGGGAAGCTGATTCTTGTATGCGGGAAGCATGGTTTATCCTTTAGGGAGAACACCAACCACCCAACTGACCCATGCACCAACCAGCCAACTACCCAAGCCACAAACTCACCAACCAACCAACTAATCAACCCACCCACGCACCAACCAACCAACCAACAGACCCACATACCCACCCAACTATAAAACCTTCCCATGCACCACCAACCAACCAACCCACATGCCCACCAAACAACAATTAACCAACCCACATACCCACCAACCAAACAAATAACCAACCCATATACCCACTAACCAACAAAGTCCTCAAGTCACCTACATACCAACTACCCACCCCTTGAACCAACCAACCAACCAACTACACAACCCACCCACCCACACACCAACCAACCAGCCAGCCCACCTTTGACCAACCAACCAACCAACCCATATGCCCACCAACAAACCACCTAATCGACCTATGCATCAACCAACCACCAACTAACCCACATACCCACCAACCAACTACTCAACCTGCCCACACACCCACCAATCAACCCACCCACCCACACACCCACCCACCAACTAACCAACCCACAAAGCCACGAATCAAGTAGCCAGCAGACCGGCCAACCGACTGACTGATCCAGTTGACCACGCGGGAAGGCAGCCGCCGCCTGTCTGCAGAGCTGGCCGCGCCCCTCCCTGTGGGCAGGAGCAGAGTGTTGCCTAATGAGAGCTGAGCAGCCGAGCTGATGGTAGAGCCTGGAAGAAAAGGTCTGCAGCGCTGCCGACTCCCAGGTCTTCTCTCCAGCCGTGGATGCTGTGGCGACGCGCCCTCCGGGTCCACCTTCTCTGTGTGCTTATCCTCACTCCCCAGATCCATCCCTCTTGGGCACGCCCCGGGTGGCCCCGTGTCCTTGTGATGATTGGGTTTCTGTCTTGGTGTTGTGGCTGCTGGAGTAATGCTATTGCTGGCCTGGTGAAATCAGAGGGAGCTCAGGTAGAGGGAAACAGATCTGTGTAGGCAGGGTAGCAGGAGGAGCTGTCCCGTCCCGCACACTCACATGGCAGCTGTGCTTGGAGAACCCACTGCACGGATGGTGGTTTTGAATTAAGCAGGCATGGGCCGGGCGTGGTGGTGCAGGCCTGTGATCCCAGCACTTGGGAGGCTGAGACCAGAGGATCACAGGTTCAAGGCCAGCCTCGGAAATTTAGGGAAACCCTCAGCAACTTAGACCCTGATTCAAAATACAAAATAAAGAGAGCTGGTGGTGTGGCCTGGAGGTGGAATGTCCCTGGGTTCAATCCCCAGGATTGCCTGAGCGTGTGCGTGCGCACGTGCGTGCACACACACACACACACACACACACACACACACACACACACACGAAATGAAGTAGAGATGGGTCTGAGCCCCAGAGGGAGCCCCACAACCGTGCTCTTTGGTTAGCATTAACTTCCTCACCCACCAGTGGGGTCTGGAAACAGACACTCAGTACATCGCCGTGCAGATCAGCAGCTGACTCACTCGGACGGTCCTGGGTGGAGGGCCATCGCCTGCTGCCCATTCCCCTCTTCTTTCCATTTTGTTCCGTTGAGTCTGACCTTGGTCTCAGGGCACCGACCTTGAGCATGTGCTGAGGATTAACTGTGTTCCTGGGTGTGCAGAGTGCTGCGTTTATGCAGGAGACTGGGCCGTGGGCTTTGGTGGAGACAGTAAACCTGGGCCATGTCCACAGGACACGGCAGGTGGCCGGCATCTCGCCTCCCTTCGTCTCTGCCGTCGCCTCTCTTTTCTCATGCGCTAACTAAATACCCGAGGCTAGGAAATTTACAAAGCAAAGAAATGGACTTGCTCACGGTTCTGAAGGTGGGAGTCCCAGAGCACGGCCCAGCCTCGGGGGATGGCCTGGTGCTGCGTCCTAACATGGCGGAGGCTGTCACCTGTGACAGAGCACGCCTATGGCGTGGGCCTCTAATCCTCCTCATAAAGCCACTACTGCATCCCGTGCAGTGGCACACGCCTGTAATCCCAGTACTTGGGAGGCTGAGACAGGAGGATCTCAGGTTCAAGGCCAGCTTCAGCAACTCAGTGAGATCTTATTTCAAAACAAAAACTGAAAGGCAGGGCCGCGGGGGGGAGGGGCCCCTCTGTACCGTGAACTCCCTGGCTCCATCCTAAGGACCATGGGATTGGCACCTGGCCCGTCTCCCTGGACCATCCAGGAGGCAGACATTTCTCCACTTTCAACCTTCCCTTCTGGTAATCTGATGTTCTTCCCCAGACAGCCACAAAGAACTTCAGAAAAATGCAGGCGTGACCACCCCTCATTCCATGTGTCCTGGGGAGGGGGCTTCTGAGCCTCTTGCAGGGCTGGGGAGGGGGCACAGCCTGCCTCCTCTGCAGCTCTTCTGTGTGCCTGGGCTCCCAGGGGCCAGGCTACCCTGCCCACCTATGCCCATGCCTGGGTCTCCCCTCCACCCACTGCCCAGGAAGCTTCCTTCCCAACCTGCTCGGTCCTCTCCCTCTCCCCAAGTCTCTCTTCAAAGCCCCAAGCAGAGATAATCACCCTTCTTTATATTTTTTCCTGTTCTGGAGCATCCTGTTGTCCACACACGCGCCTCGCTGGCAGTAATGATTTGTTTACGTTAGTGTGTGTCTTCTGAAGTCACTGGAGGAGTCCGGTTCTAAAGTCACCCGGGAGGTGAAAATCGCTTGTAATCAAAATTACCCCTGAAATTCCTTTAAGCCTCCTACCAGAGGGGCACACAGGGCTTTGTTCGCACCAGTAACCATGGGCGAGCCACGGCCCTCGGGCTGCGTTGATCTGCGGTTCGCTGAGACCCTTGAAAGTCTCTGTGTTTCTTTGTGGATGTCAGGGGAGCCCCTGCCTGTGTCCTCCAGGAAGAAGTTCACCTTTCTCTGTGGTTAAGGTCGGAGGGACCTGGGAGCCACGCCCTCGTGGGGCCTTGCCAGCTAGCCTTGGCCGCCGCAGGTGTGTCTTGCTACATTCCGTGTCCTCTGCCCACTGCCTGTGGTGGCACCTCCTCATCGCTCTCTCCAGTGTCATGCCAAATGCACATTTAGGGGGCACTGGTACAGGCCTTGGCTCCCAGTCGCACTGCGGTTACCAGGGAGACAAAGATGCACTGCTCAGATCCACCAACCTTTAAAATGGAAACCATCTCTGGGACAAGGATGTCTTCATGGATGCTGCATACAGAGGCCCGGGAGGATGCTCAGTGGTACCCAGGTGGCCCCTTCCAGTCCTCGAGCTGCTCTGGGCTGTAGGCCGACACAGGACGGGGCGTTCCCCTAGTCTGTCCCTGTCTTCCATGACAGGCGCGTTGGGTCCCTGTGCAGTTATAACTGGGCTGCGCTCTCTTTCACTCCTTGGCCAGTCAGTGTCTAGCCTTCAATGTCTCTGTGATGCTCACGGATCAGTCCGCAGACACCACCACGATAACCTCCCTTGACTTCCTCATAAATGAGTGTTTCCTGAGACCTGCGCGTAGACACGAGCTGTTAATAGGCTTTCTACTCAGTTTAAGGTCCAGTCCCCGAACCTCTTAGGAAGTGACCCTGAAGCTCAAAGGAAAATGACCCAAACTCAAGTAACAGCAAGAGGGAAGAGAGCTGGCCAAGACGGAAAAAGCAAAGTTCAGATAGAGTGGGCACCGAGAAGCCAGGTCGCGGGCAACGCAAAGGTCTGACGGGCCTGCATCTTTCAGTCCAGAGACAAGGTTGACCTGGTTGCTGTGTTAGCACCCTCACCTCCTTCACTGTACACTCTCTCCCTTTGTTACTGTAGCCCGTGTTAAAGCTATAGCCTGTGCTAAAACTAGCCTTTGGGCTGGTATGCTTTTGTGAATTCGACACACTTTTATTTCGCATTCTGTCGATAATGGCATCAATTAACATGGACGGAGCTAGCGCTCTTGTCCTCATAGTTTAAGTGCTAGAATAAAAGTTGCTCTTGGATCCAAAGATATTTGAGACAGCATACATGGCTATCTATTCAAGGGAACCAACCAGCAATACGCCACACCCCTTTAATCTTACAAAATTGCATATTGCATGTAAAGAGTGTGCCCCGGTTCAGTTTAGCAGAGAACTCTAGTCATTCTCTTCAAGGATTCTTTCTGTGGTTCTGGAGGTTGAGCCAGAGGAGGTCTCATAAAGTTTCTGAGGGTCTCACTAAGTTGCTAAGTGAGACCTCAAATTGGCCCAAATCTGCAGTCCTCCTATTTTAGCCTCTCATGTGCTGGGATTACAGGTGTTGCACCATCACACCCGGTTTCCCTATTTTATTTTGCTATGAAACGGGCTCTTAGCAAGTTGCAGAGAGCCTTGGGATGTTGCTGATGCTGACTGTGTGGCTGAGACCCTCTGTCTTAGCCTCCCAAGTATTGGGATCACAGGCAGGTGCCACTTCCCCAAGGATTTTAAAGACCCTGCGTTGTTATTTATTGTGTAGCCAAAGATGTGGTTGAGAAATTATCTTCTGCCCTTCTCCTTATCCTCTTCTCCTTCCTTGTCCTCTGCCTGATCTTTCTCCCCTGTTTCCCTCCTCAGAGGTGCTCTGCACACCCTCTGTTGCTTTCAAACACCCCTTCTGCCTTTCTGTTGCCCTGACGGGCCCTTTGCTCTTAATCTGCTGGACTCTGTGGCCCCGGTGGCCGCAGAGCCCGGGCTTGTCTCCAATGCTGGAACTTGTGTGGCCATTTCTGACCCCTTGATTTCTTACCCCTCCATCCTGAGCTGAACATAGACCTGCATCAGGGTCACCCGCTTCGTTCCCGGTTCCTGGAATGCCTGGCTGCAGCCTGGACCCTCTGCTGTCCAGGCCGTGTGGACCCTGCTCTCTAGGCTGCACGCAGCCGCTCCCCTCCTGTCTCGGGTTTGCCGACCCTCCTGTTGGTGGACCATTCTCCTTTTAAATGATCCACTGACTCCATAATTTCAATCCTCATATTTGTTCCCTCTAAGAAATCCTACTTGGCTCTTTTCCAGATCTGCGAGTTCTTGGGGTCTTTCTGTTGGATCGCTGGTCCTTATTTCCTTTCCTTCCTGCTTTTGAAAAGGAATGTGCTGCTGATTCTAAGGCTTCAGTCCTCAGGGTGCTGTGGAAGGCTGTGCGCCTGCCCTCAGTGTTCCCTTCTCTCTGTGCAGGAGGCTACCTCCCTGCCAGCCGCTGAGCTCCTGCAGACCTCCGCCACCAACTCCAGTATTGGTGCTACTTTCGCCAAAGGGATTGGCTGTGGTTTGGCTAAGTCTCGGCTTGAAAGCACATTCCTCAATGCAGTGAAGTTGGAGATGGGGCTTCTGGGCAAAGACTGGATCACACGCTCCCCGACCTCATCAGTGAATGAATCCACTTGATTAATTAGTCTGTTGATAGCAGAATGGACTACTGGGAGGTACGACTGGAGGGAGAAGGTCGCCAGCAGTGTGCCCTGGCAAGGTTTCTCCCTGCCTCCCGCTGCCATGAGCTAAGCATCTCTTCCGCCACACCCTTCTGCCAGGACATCCTGCCTCACCTCAGGCCAGAGAAAAGGAGCCGACCCACTACAGACTGAGCCTCTGAAAGAGTGAGCTGAAGAAAACCGCCCCCTCCAAATTGTCCTTGTCAGACATTTTGGTCACAGGGAGGAAAGGGTGACCATCGCAGGATCTAAGAAGCGCTGCACTTCCCCGAGGCCGCCTTGGGGGCCTCGCGCAGCCTGGAATTGGACAGCTTCTCCCAAGAGATTGCGTTCCAGCGAGGGCTGACCACCCAGGCTGATGACCGATGGAGAGGACCAGAAGCCAGCCCGTAGCTGCTGCCCTTGAAGATGACAGGCCTGAGGAAAGGCCAGCAGTGCCCTGTGAGCCCTCGGCTCGGGCCTGTGTGTTACGCAGCAGAGGCGTGTGAGAGCTGGCTGAGACAGGATGCATCTTCTAACGCTCACTCATGGTGGGCTATTTCCTTGTGTGGTTTGTGATCCTTTCTTGGGATACTGTCATCTTTCTTGTGAGCCGATTTTGCTTCTCACTGTGAGTCTCACGGGCTCGGGCTGGTGGGCCTGTCTCTGCTTTCTTTCCTTGAATCTACCATGGAACCCAAGGTTTTCACAATTTTGGAGCAGTCTTTTTTTTTTTTTGAGGACTACCATTTCTTGTTGGTACTTTTTGTCCATTCAGAGCAGGACAGACAGTCATTTCCCTGCATGGCGGGCAGGCCCTTGTTCCTGTCTCAGGGCGGGATGGCTCATCACGGAGCTGGCTTTAGGAGTCGCTGGCTGGGTCCTGGCCAATGATGCTGATGTCAGGTCCCTCCATCTTTGTTTTACTCAGAATCACCTGCGAGACCAGGCAGAGGCCACCAGTTGATCCCCCCTCGGGGCTCCAGGGCCAGGGCGAGAGTGCTGGGTGGGAGGTGGCCCCCACAGGCTGTGCTGCCAGAGTCCCTGAGACCATCCCCTGGGGACGGGAAGGAAGTCAGTTGTGGCAATCGAGTGCACACACATTTATTTTACTTTGACTTGAAAATTAAAACACTCGGTGGCACAAATTGGGATGAGCAAAGGGAAAATGAGGATTTGCTTTTTCTTTCCCCAGCCTCGAATCAGAAATCTGACAACTCTAAATAACACCGGGAGAAATTCCCTTCACGATGCAGATGGGTGTTAGGCACCCTGCTTCCCCGTCACCTGGTCCTGAGTCTAGCAGGAGAGGCCTCCGCTGCCTTCTGGGGTAGCTCTGCTATCAGCTGGGCTGCCAAGCCAGTGGAAAGCTGGATGCTGTGAGGGAAAGGCTCTTGCGAGCACTGTCCCCATGGCTAGCCCTGGGGGAGACGATTAATCCCTGGGAAGGGGCATGCCGGGGAGAGCCCTGCCCCCATCCCCCTCAGAGCCCATGTCTGGGATGAGGTCCCCACACACTCCCCTGCAGCCTGGGTAGACACAGACTTTGCCCAGGCCTGTTGAGAAGAAGTCCCAGAGAGGTCCAGGCAGCTTCTGGCTCAGCAGCAGGTGGTGGGCAGGAGGCAGGACTCCATTAGCGGACAAGCTCTGAGCGCAGGCTGTATCTGTATGGCACCCCTGCAGCCCCTCGTCTGGTGTCCTTGATGAGTGGAATCACACCCATCAGTTCAGCCACACTGGCTGTGGTAAAGGGGGCAATCGGTCTGGTCCTCCCGCTATGCAGCCCTCTGGGGCACATGCCACTCCTGTCATGGCTGACTGGTCTCTGATCGAGGGGGTTAAAAGGCTGGAAGGGCAGGGCCATGTCCCCCAGGACGCAGCCAGGGCTGAGGTGGAGTGAGGTCTGCAGTCTGAGCTGATTAAGCCCAGGACAGAGGAGTGGACGGAGTGTTGGGGGACAGAACTTGGCTGGCTTTGCTTTTCCAAAGCTATGAGGTAAGGAGAGAGAGAGAGAGAGAGAGAGAGAGAGAGAGAGAGAGAGAGAGAGAAGAGAGAAGAGAGAAGAGAGAAGAGAGAAGAGAGAAGAGAGAAGAGAGAGAAAGAGAGAGAAGAGAGAGAAGAGAGAGGAAGGAGGAGGAGGAGGAGGAGGAAGAGGAGGAGGAGGAGGAGGAGGAGGAGGAGGAGGAGGAGGAGGAACATGGCCCCGCTGTTGCAGGCCTCAGTTTCCCAAATCATCTGTCATTCCCCCCCAACTCCTGAGCCCACATATTCTGTCCTGTGTTAAATACCCTCACTGGTCTGTTCCTACGGCTCCACATCCCTCGACAACCAAGCCCACGTGAGATGTGGGTCAAGGTTGGAAACAGCCTCTGACACTGAACACCTGCTTTATGTAGGTCCTGGGCTCAGGGACAGCCCTGTCTGGCGGGACATGCGCGGTGCCTGGAGGAGCAACAGAACTCAAATATAAAACAGAGAGAGCCCGGTGTGGTGGTGTAAGCTTGGAATCCCAGCATTTGGGAGTCTGAGACAGGAGGATCACGGCTCAGAGAAAGCCTCGGCTACTTAGTGAGGCCCTTTGCAACTCAAATCCTGTTTCAAAATAAAAAATAAAAGGGCTAGGGGTGTCGCTTGGAGGTAAAATGCCCCCGGGTTCCATCCCCAGTACCGCAACAAACAAAAACAAAGAAAGAAAGAAAGAAAGAAAGAAAGAAAGAAAGAAAGAAAGAAACAAAGAGAAGGCAGGGTTGGGTGGAGGTCGATGGAGGGGCTGGGGGTGCAGTGGGCTCCACCTAAAGGCAAGTGAGATGCAGAGAAGACGCAGCCTGCCTGCAGCAGATTTCCACTCAGGTATTCGTCATTATTTCCCTCCATAATCATGGGTTGAGTGGCTTTTATTAACCCCAAACTCCCTCAGACAGGACACCCAGTTGAAAGCCTCAGTAGGTTTCTGTGCCCACAGTCCAGGCAGGAGATAGCGGGCTGGGGCACAGGGAGGCTCCACCCATGGGGGCGGGGCCACAGCTCTGGACAGAGGCATGATGGGAGGCGGGGTTCAGAGAGCGCCATCACGTGGATGGATGGAGACTGAGCGACAGAGGAGTGCGGGGAAGGCGGCACTGGGTGTCGAGGGCGGTGCTGCAGGGCGGTGGGGGCTCTCGGAGCTTCAACCCCAGCACCCCCAGGTGTGCCCCACTGAGGCGCTGCCATCCACGGGGGCGTGGAGGGAGGCCGGTGGGCGGGAGGAGTGAGCTCAGCCTCTTCTCGCTCTTCTTCACTGTCGCCATCCACCCATGTTTCTGAGCACCCAGGGTCAGGCCTGAGATGCTTTAGGTCTTACCTTCGTCTCAGAAGCTCAGGTCCTGCCAGTGTTTTGAGGTTCAGCCTGGCAGCAGGTAGAGGACTGGAGGGGGGGGCGCCTTCAGGGCCAGGAACAGCCAGGAAAGGAAGCTGGGTATGTCCAGGATGTGCACCCTAAGGGCGGCATTTGCAGGCGGGTCTGCTGAGCACTGCAGGCCGGGATGCGCCCTGGGGACCTCCACGGGCCTTGGCTTCAGCTCAGGCTCTGGCTCTGCCCTGCACTCGGGCCTCCTGGGACACCAGGGGGCAGGTGTCACTGGTCCTGTCAGGTGCCTGGGATGATGCTTGTGAATGCGGACCCAGCTCCTGGCACTAAGCGGGGCTTGGTGAACATTGGCTGTCTCTTCTGGTGTTGGGCTGCTGGGGGGCTGCCCAGGCTGTTCAGTTCACTGTCCCTCAGCCGGAACTTCCTGTCCCTGCCTGGCCGGCTCCTCATTCACCTGGAAATACCCTCCTACTCAGCCCATCACCTCGGGCCAAGCATGCCGGCCGTCCCTCACCCTGCAGATGTGCCGCCCAGCTCTCCTGCTTCGGCCAATTCCAGTGCGTCCTGGGCCCCCGGGCGCTCCTTGGAAGGTGGCTTCAGCCTCAGTCTGTAGTTCTCCGGCTGAACACAGATGCCGCACATCAGGGGCTCCGTGTGCGTTTGATAAATCAGGTGAACAAAGGATGACTTGATTCCTCTCAGTGGGACGGGCACTTCGGGGTGCTCCCCTCCCGCGGAAAATAAACTGTAGTGATCCAAACCCTGTCATGGGAAAGGGACCCAATTGGAGTGTCCACTGCAGCTCCTCCGTGAGGGAATCCGCAGAGGAGCCCCAAGGCCGGCGTGGGGCGGGGCTGTTCACATTGGCCCTGGGCAGTGGACAGAGAGCAGGGCTGTCGCCATCCACCTGCAGTGGCCCTGCAAGGGTGGAGGGTGGGGTGGTCTTGTCCCCAGGTGGAAGGCGGGCATGGGGCTCAGCTCCATGGCAGCGGGTCCTGTGTGTGCCATCTACAGGGGCTCAGCCACGCAAGTGTCCGGCGGTGGTCTGGGGCAGATATCATGGAATGCAATCTACTTTTTGTCTGCAGGAACACGGTTGGCTTGGTGGCATAAGTGGCCTGGTTTTGAATCCACTTAACCCCATAGAATCCCAACAGGGTCAGCACCTGCTCAGGGCGGGCCCTGCTTGCCCCCCTGGGGAGGCTACACCGGACACTGGGACAGGTACAGCCAGACACCCAGCATGGTTGGCCAGCAGGGAGAGCCACCGGGAGTGAGCTGCGGCTGCTTTGCTCTTTCTTTGTAAAAGCTCTGAGCCCAGGGCCTGGCGTCCAGTGCTCTCCCGACATGTGCATAGGTCTGCAGTGACCGTGACCCCTGTGGCCGCCGGCGCGCAGGTGCTGCTGGGACATCTACGTCACCCAATCCTGTGCGTCGACGCTGCACTGTCGTGTGCGTCCCCCGCGTCGTGACGCCTGCCTTAGCCTCACCTCCGTCACCTCCGCCCAGGTCGCTCTGGGTCTGAAACCTTTCCATTATGACTATTTTATATTCTCACCCTGAGGTTTGGTTAAAAAATATATATTGGATCAATTGTCTTTAATTATGTCCATCATGTATACCTTACATCACCACAACAGCTCGATAATGCTTTACGTTGCAAGTAGCCGTAGGCGCCCAGCTCAATACCCCAGGACAGAGCAAGGAGCTAGCTCACTGTTCAACTCGTAAACAAACTATTAGAAAAAAAAACACCTTATTTTCCATGTTTGATTGCTGTTCTCCCCCTGCATGTATGAGCAAGGCTGTAATAAATGCTAATCGTGGCGTTTGGCTTTAACCCGTGGGCCGGTTTGCAAAGGTGGCCGGCCTTGGGGAGGGGCCCTGGACAGGAGGTCCAAGCGGCCCCCATCTGCCCCACTGTGTGTCCCTGGCCCAGGGGGGCCTCTTGGCGCTCAGGCTGCCGTCACCTGAAGGGCAGGCAGCAGGTAAAGGGAGCTGAGGCCACATCTTTCCCACAAGCTTTGGGCTGTTGTTTATAGAGAGAGACAGCCTGGGGAAGTCAGCGTAGACTTCCCAGCCCAGCAAGGCGGTAGGCCGGCATCTGCCTTTGAGTTTTGACTTCACTATTTATAAAATGGGCAAAATAGACTCAGCTCTTGGGGCCTTTGGGGGTGAGATTAAGTGAGCCAAGCCAAGTTGCTTGCACGCTGCGGCTCTGCTGGGAACCTCTCCAGCCAGGACGGTGATGGAGGACCTGCGGGGACTCCACACCGCAGTGCTCCCCGATGCACCACATCACCTCACTCCATTATCGCTGCTTCCCCAGTGCGCCAGGAACTCGCTTGGCCTTCAGGGTGCCCAGGGTCAGCGCCCCTGCGGAGCTGAGAGATGTCCGAGCCCAGAACCTCACATCCTCCCGAGAGGCACTGGCAGGATCAGCCTGCCCTCCCGAGTCAGTGTCTCATCCCTCCCTCTGGACCAGAGAGCTCCTGAGCCCCTGGCCTCTGGCTCCAGGCCCTGGACAGGTAGCAGCGAGGGGCACCCACCTAAGGTGGGGGTTCAGCCACGCTGACCTGGCTCCGGGAAGTTCTCTTTGTCAACAGGCTTAGTGCTCTAGGAGCCTGGTGGCCAGGCCTCATTGCAGGGAAGAAAAATGCCTATTGGAGTATAAAAGGCCCAGCAGACCCCTGTGGAGAGAGCTGGCCATTCAAAGGGAAGAAAGATGCTTGCTGAGGGCGCCGGGCCTGCTGGCAAATTTAAAAACCCACTGCTGCAGATAGATGCTTCTCAATAAGCCCAGATATTGGGCACAGGGCAGAGAAAATAATCCATTCCAGCCTCCAGGAGCCGGCCAGCGGGAGAGCGCGCCTTTACTTATTTATTTATTTCCTTTGCAAAGAAGGCCGCGGAGTGAAATGTTAAATTCATGGCCGGTGAGAGCCTTCTCTGGCCCTGGAAACCAGAGGCTCCCGGTGCTCTTTATAAACAGTGCAAGAGATGAATACCGCTTCCAGCTCCTTCCAGGGTGGGGTGGGCAGGGGCTGTACAGGGCAGCCTGGCCTGGTCACTGAGCTGGTGCCCCAGGGGAGCGGGAGCCGCGGACGGGAAGAGTGAGGGTCACAGTGAAGGCCACCTGGGCCGGAGTCACAGGTGGGCCGTCCAGTCGTCTCTGGGCCCCCGAGACACAGTCAGCACTGGGGCAGCTGCAGAGAAGGGACACCCAGACAGATGTGACCTGGAGCAGCCAGAGGATGTAATCCCAGGTCTGGGATCACAGGTTCAAGGTCAGCCTCAGCCCTCTGCAACTTAATGATACCCTGTTTCAAAAAAAAAAAAAAATAGGGGTGGAGGTGTAGCTCAGAGGCAGAGTGTTCCTGGGTTCAATTCTCAGTAGCACAAAAATAAGAAAAAGGACCCACTCGACCTCTGATCTGTCACTGGGCCTCCACTTCAAATGAGGGGGAGGGAGGAACCAAGGCACAGAGATGCCCACCAGGCCCGGAGGCCTGTGCCCTGTGTGTGACCCAGTGTGGTAGGAACTCAGCACCCAGGCCTGGCCTTTCTGTCTTCACCCAGCACCCGGCACAGGGATGTCCTGGTGGGCTCTGCTCCGGGGTTTTCTGGGCCTTGGCACCTCTTCCAGGACTTACAGGATCATTTCTGGGGAGGGGCCTCTTCAGGGTCACCACCATGCCCCGCACAGTGTGGCACTAAGCGGTCGCCTTCCTTTATGAGACCATTATGAGCCTTAGACAAGGCTCTGGCCCTGGAGCTAGAACACCTGGCTTGCAGGTGACCGCAGATGGCCTCCTGACTGCCTGGGCGCCTCCACCTGCACGGCTGAAAGTAGCTGGTCCTGGGGGTAAGGCACGAAAAGCCTTATTCTGCTGCTGCTGCTGCGCTAACTGGCTCCAGCTCCCACCATCCCAGGGCTCACACGGCCCCTCCCAGCTGTCCTGGGCGTCTCTACCTTCATGCGAATTCCCAGCTTTCCACCAGCCAGCAGTGGTAACCCCCAACACTTGCCCCTCTCTCTGTATCCGAGCCCTCCAAGGCTCTGTGTCTCCCCTGGACATGGAATCTCCTCCCTGGGCTCTTGGAGTGAATCTCTTCCTGGAAGGCTCCCTCCTCCCATCCCCATGGCCGTGAGCCAGGACTAGAAAGGACCACAGGTTTGTGCTAGGTCACCATTGCTGCCCCGAGGTCAGTGGAACCCGGGTCTGGCTGCAGGAGCGCCTTGCGGTTCTGGGTGGGCAGGACTCAGGAGCAGCAATTTGGGGTGGAGTCTCTCCTGAGCCCCGGCCTGCTTCCCAAGAGGCTGCCGGCCGAGGCCTCCTGCCTGGCTGTCCTGTCTGAAACCTCTCCTTGAGGCTCCCTCAGGCTCCACAAACCTGGAAGCTGGTGTCCCCCAAGCCCACAAGAGCACCACCGTGCTCCTGCAAGCCAACCCTTCCCCACTGCCCAGAGGACCCTGGAGCAGTTCAGAGACCCTGGGCCCTGACGGGCTGGGGTCCTCGGGTCCCTAGCGCGTGGTGGGTGCCTACCATAGTTATGTGGGCCGGGCTGGCTGGCTTGGATTTGCATGTTAGAAGGTTTTAGAAGACTGCGTTGTGGCTAATGGGTCAGGAGTTGGAAGACCGGGAGGCGGGGCAGCGGTGGGGACACGGTCATCGGAACACTCAGCGGAATCTGCAGCGCTCTGTTCTGAGTCGCCCCTGCCTGAGCCTGGGGGTGGGTGGGGCAGGGCAGACGTGTCCTCTGCCTGTCACGAAGGTGTCACCTGGCAGGGAGGACAGCCGGCAGATGCGCCAGGTGCTGCTTGGGTATGCAGGTGCCTGTCCCAGCTCTCCTGGGCTGGCACCTCCCCCCGACTGCACCTGCACATGAGGCGAGATTGAGACAAGAGAAAGCCACCCCTGTCCCCGTGCTTAGTGACTCAGAATGGGACTTCCTCCAAGTCGTGCTGCGGAGGAGGTGAAAGAAACAGGAAGGAGCCTGCAATCCCAGTACTTGGGAGGTTGAGACAGGAGGATCGCGGGTTTGAGGCCAGCTTCAGCAGCTTAGTGAAACCTTGCTTAAAAAAAAAAAAAAGCAGTAAAAGGGCTGGGGGTATAGTTTATAGTTTGGAGGTAGGATGTGCCTGGGTTCATCCCCAGTGCTGAAAGAAAATAAGTAAGTAAATAAAGAAAGAAAGAAAGAAAGAAAGAAAGAAAAAAGAAAGAAGGAATAGAAGTCTTTAGAAGTCTTTCCCAGGCGAGAAGGGGGCCTGGCCCAGGCCCAGCACCCAGGGGACAAGCTCCGCTGCAAGTCTCCTCCATGCCTCCCCAACACCAGAGCCACAGACCTGGAAAGGAAATTTGAATTTATAAATCCAGCTCCAGTGGGGTTATTGATGTGCAGAGAGAAGAATCCGTAACCGTGTGGCAAGGTGCACACTCGATTAGCTCCCTGATTATTTATTTATCCCTGGGAAGTGCTCGCTGCAACATGACAAACATTTGTTTTATAGATGGAGCCCTGAGGACTGACCCTGCCGAGAGAAATTGGATTATTAGTGCTCCGACAATTTGGTTTATACAAACTTTTACTTCCAGTTATGAAGAAAAGCAGTGAATGTATTCATGCAGTGCCGCGGTGCCTGGGGAGGGCCCTACTGGGTCCTCAGGCCCTGCGGCTCCTCCCGCTGCTGGGGAGGGGTAGCGTGGTGGACCTTCCCAGGACGGGGCTCCCCTCGTGGCCGGGGCAGGTGGGGCTCCCCCAAGACCCTCTCTGAACTCCCCTCCTCCCGGGGGCTGTCATTCAGGGATTACAGGTCCCTGAGGGGCCTGTGACCTGCTAGGGAGGCTGCACCCACAGGCTGAGTAAGATGAATCCCGCCCTGCCCCCCCAGTTGGGGCCTCTGCCCCACTGGAGTCTGACACAGCAAGCGCCAAGGCCAAGGAGGAGAGGGAGCCAGGGAGCCAGGCCGGCCGTCCTCCCCTCCCGGAGGCAGCCTCCTCCGCCAGGGCCGCCATCCTCTGTCCTCACCCACCGGCCCTTCCTCTCTTCTCTGATTCAGGAGCTCCAGCTATGACTCAAGGCACCACCTGGGAAGCCGCTCAGCCCCTTGGCCCTCTCTGTGTCCCTTGGTCCGCCAGCGCTGTACGGTTGCATTCCGTGCCCGAGCTGAGCAGGTGCTGACTTTGTGCACCCCGTGTCCCTGTGGCGACCCTCTATCTAGGGCTGCCTACACAGACCACCCTGCCCAGGCCGGCTCTGGGTCTGCTGGGAGGCTGGGAACGCCTTTCCAGCTGAGCCTGCAGCCGCTCGCAGCACAGAGGGATGGGGTTGGATAGAGGGTAGGGCACAGGTGGACCCCCGAGGCCTGCTCCCTGACACCGATGGGCTTGGCCCCAGCTGCCCAGCTGCACTCCCTCCTGAGCCACCCTGCACGCAGCTCTCCTCCGTCCCAACTCCACTCTCTTGGCCAGCACATCCTGGGATGGAGTCCATCAGGTCCCGCCTGCTCACAGTCCTCCTGTAGAATTCCAAGTGGACGGTGGCTTGGGGAGGGCAGGGCCCTGGGCACTGCGGCCAGGCCACCACCAGCTGGACAGACATGCTGTGGTGGACATCGGGGTGGAGCCCTGGCTGGCGGGCTGAGGTTCCGTGGGTCCTCTACCCTAGCGTTGGGAAGGCTGGGGCTGCCCCAGGAAGAGTTCCGCAGACGCGTCCTCAGTGCTCAGACTCACCACTGTGGAATGGCACTGTGCCGCGGCACAGCCGGCAACAGAGGAGATGCCAGAGGTCTGACACCCGAGCTTGCTCTGGGATTCCTGACGGGCTCGCTTCATCAGTACGCTGGTGTTCTCATCAGCAAACGTTCTGAGGAGGAGAGCCCCCTGTGCAGAGGAGCTGAGTGGAGGGGAGTGGGAGACCTGTGGCCAGACTCCCTCCCTCCCCGCCGGCCCCGCCTCTGGCCAGGGAGGCTCTGCTCCAGCCTCTGCTCAACTCGGCTCTTTTTTTTCACCTTGTAAAATTTGCCATTTGCTATTAAATGTTGTTTATAGTGTTTTTGCATGGATAAAAATTTTTATTTTTATGTAGTAAAGTGGCGAAATCTATCAATCTCTCCCTTTACAGCGCTATTGTTTGCTGTCTTGCACGGGAAGGGCTGCCAGGCCCCGGGTCAGGAAGCATCCGTCCTCATCCCTTCCCTTCTGCAATAGCTCTGTTCATTCTGGATGCCACTCCCACTGTTAATTGGCAAATGAGCTGCAGGGACGGGGGCCGTGAGCCCAGCCACCTCCTCCAGTGGGACCTGCAGCCTCTCCACGCCCTCACTCCGCAGGCCACCTCTGCACCGCCCAGTCCTGAGTTGCAGAAGCTCCACTCTGCCTTCCTGAGGTTTTGAATGTGCTACGGCTGGTACATGCAGACCCTGGAGGTGCCCCAGGCCTGGCCCGCCACGGGCAGTCACAGCATCTCCAGACAGAGCACATGTGGGGCATACTCAGGAGCCGCCTCGCGGGGTGGCTCCCCCCTCTCCAGGTCCTCGCCCCTCCCAGTGCATCCTGGGAGAACGACGACCCCGAATCCCTGTGCACACGGCTCCGCATCTCCCCAGGACTGGTCACAGTCACGTCTGTGTGAAATTTCCAACCAGCATTTCATATTTTTATGACCTACATGCGTGCGCGTATGTGTATAGATGTGATAATGCCATTCCAAGTGTTTAAAATTTACAGAGATGGCATCGTATTTTATTGGCATTTTTATTTTTTTCACTGGTGTTCTGAGATCTAAAAATCATTGTTATTGCTTTATCGTATTTTGCTGTGTAACCATATAAAATGTCTTCACTTCTTTGTCGAAAGACATTTGGGGTGCTTTTAATTTCCTGACAGTGGAACAGAGCTGTAGGGACGTGGGTGACGCCTCTGGTGAGCAGGCAGAGCGCCCCGCAGGGGCTTCATCTGGGAACCGCCTCTCACCTGCAGTGTCCCCTGAGGATGGAGACTTCTCACCTTGGGGACTTCTCACCTGCGGTGTCCCCTGAGGATGAAGACCTCTTACCTTCAGACTTCCTCTGATGATGGAACCTCTCACCTATGGGCATCCCCTGAGGACAGAGACCTCTCATCTGCAGACATTCCCTGAGGACAGGACTTCTCAACCTGGGAACCTCTCACCTGCAAGCATCCTCTGAGGATGGGACTTCTCACTTCGGGGACCTCTCACCTTGGGGACCTCTCACTTCGGGGACCTCACACCTGTGGGCATCCTCTGAGGATGGTGATGTCTTATCTTCTGAAGACCATCTGATGAAGGGACCTCTCACCTCGGGGACCTCTCACTTTGGGGTCCTCTCACCTTGGGGACCTCTCACTTTGGGGACCTCTCACTTTGGGGACCTCTCACCTTGGGAACCTCTCACTTTGGGGACCTCTCACTTTGGGGACCTCTCACCTTGGGAACCTCTCACCTTGGGGACCTCTCACTTTGGGGACCTCTCACTTTGGGGACCTCTCACTTTGGGGACCTCTCACCTCGGGGACCTCTCACTTTGGGGACCTCTCACCTCGGGGACCTCTCACTTTGGGGACCTCTCACCTCGGGGACCTCTCACTTTGGGGACCTCTCACCTCGGGGACCTCTCACTTTGGGGTCCTCTCATCTTGGGGACCTCTCACCTCGGGGACCTCTCACCTCGGGACCTCTCACCTTGGGGTCCTCTCACCTCGGGACCTCTCACCTCGGGACCTCTCACCTTGGGGACCTCTCACCTCGGGACCTCTCACCTTGGGGACCTCTCACCTTGGGAACCTCTCACTTTGGGGACCTCTCACCTTGGGAACCTCTCACCTCGGGGACCTCTCACTTTGGGGTCCTCTCATCTTGGGGACCTCTCACCTCGGGGACCTCTCACCTCGGGACCTCTCACCTCGGGACCTCTCACCTTGGGGACCTCTCACCTTGGGGACCTCTCACCTTGGGAACCTCTCACCTTGGGGACCTCTCACCTCGGGGACCTCTCACCTCGGGACCTCTCACCTCGGGACCTCTCACCTTGGGGACCTCTCACCTCGGGACCTCTCACCTCGGGACCTCTCACCTTGGGGACCTCTCACCTTGGGAACCTCTCACCTTGGGAACCTCTCACCTTGGGGACCTCTCACCTTGGGAACCTCTCACCTCGGGACCTCTCACCTCGGGGACCTCTCACCTCGGGGACCTCTCACTTTGGGGACCTCTCACCTCGGGGACCTCTCACTTTGGGGTCCTCTCACCTTGGGGACCTCTCACCTCGGGGACCTCTCACCTCGGGACCTCTCACCTCGGGACCTCTCACCTTGGGGACCTCTCACCTCGGGACCTCTCACCTCGGGACCTCTCACCTTGGGGACCTCTCACCTTGGGAACCTCTCACCTTGGGGACCTCTCACTTTGGGGACCTCTCACCTTGGGGACCTCTCACTTTGGGGTCCTCTCATCTTGGGGACCTCTCACCTCGGGGACCTCTCACCTTGGGGACCTCTCACCTTGGGGTCCTCTCACCTCGGGGACCTCTCACCTTGGGGACCTCTCACCTCGGGGACCTCTCACCTCGGGGACCTCTCACCTCGGGGACCTCTCACCTCGGGACCTTTCACCTCGGGACCTCTCACCTTGGGAACCTCTCACCTTGGGGACCTCTCACCTCGGGACCTCTCACCTTGGGAACCTCTCACCTCGGGACCTCTCACCTTGGGAACCTCTCACCTCGGGACCTCTCACCTTGGAGACCTCTCAGCTGCCTGCGGCCCTCCTTCAAGGAGATCATCCAGTCCTTCTGCAGAGGAGTTACAGCAGTCTTCCCCATCAGTTGTCTGGGAAACATCATTTCGCCCCTTTGCCCATCCTTGCTGGCTCCAGAACTGGGGATGTGTGCGGTGCTTCACTTCTGTGGCCCCTAGAAGAGCGAAGCTCCATTTGGGGTTTTACTACCCCCGAAGTTCCCTCTGCGAAGCAGCCCTTTGCACCTGCTGCAAAGTCACCACAGGGTGCCTTTCCTTACTGATTAGCAGGAGATCCTTCTATACTATGGATACTAATCTTTGGCGGTGTCTCTTCCCAGACTGTGGCTCAGGTTTTGGGTGTCTTGTGTCTTTTTCTTGTCAAACGTTTAAAGCATTATCTATTCATCTGATCATCACTTTTGTGCATTGCACTGATTGTGCCTTGTCTGCGCCTTGTCTAATGGACGCGTTCCCATCTTGCGGATGTAGAGATGGGCACCTGTAATTCATATTTGTAAGGGGTATGCCAAGGGTATAATTTCATTTCATTTATTTGCTTCCACCATAAGTGTGTGTGTGTGTGTGTGTGTGTGTGTGTGTGTGTGTGTGTGTGTTTTGCTGGGGATTGCACCCAGGAACATTCTACCTCCAAGATATACCCCAGACATATTTTATTCTTTTATTTTGAAACAAGATCTTTGCTAAGTTGCTAAGTCTGGCCTCGGCCCTGCATCCTCCTGTCTCAGCCTCCAACTACTGGGGTTACAGGTGCACGCCACCCCACCCGGTGACACCATCCATTTTTGACACAGCTCTCCCCTGATTGGACTCCTCGCTCCTAAGCTGACTTCCAACACATTTCTGGATTCTCGACCAGTTCCAGTGAGTTACATGCTGAGCATCTGGGAGCCATTATCGTTTTGTTTTAGCCGCTGAAATTTTGTGATGATGATCCTTATATACTGCAGACATCAGAGATTTTTATATAGGTTCTTTTTTTTTTTTTTACAGAATTGTTTTGTCTATTTTCAGACTTTTGCTTTGAGCTTCATTATTTTAAGCATAGATAAAAGCAGAGAGCAATGTGGTACCACCTGAATACCTCCTCTTCTGTGCTTCCCGAGTCTAACAGATTTTTGCTTCTGGTTTTTCTAAACACAGGATTGGCTGTTGTTTTTAAATGGCAAACACTTTTATGCATAGAGCAAAGCGTTTTCTTCTCCCAGTTCTCGTTTTCCTTCTTCTTTGGGGTCGCCCCATCCTGGACTTTCACCATGGCATGCTTCTGTCCCCGTGTCCTTCTCATAAGCAGTTCTGGTGTGCTCTGCATCCCCGAAAGCTGTTTTAGCCTCCAGTCTGAGATGGACACCTGTTCTTCCAGCTCGTTCACTTTGAGCTCTGCAGAGCCCCACCGTGCATGTGGCCTTGGTCTGTACATTCCTTCTTTCTGGGGCGAGTGCTCCATTGGGGTCCACTGTTTAATATGCTGATCAGCAGGGCTCCGTATTCATGTCTCCTGGAGGATCTGTGGGCTTCACTTGCGTACGTGCTTAGAGGAGCTGTTTCTTGGTCACAGGACACAGATGTCTTTGTCTTGGCTCTTGGCGGCTTGGTCTGCACCGTGGTTGTTTTAGCTGACGGGCTAAGCATCCCCAGCACACATCCTCCTCAGCACCACCCGCCTGCTCCACTCCCTGCTCCCTCTCTCTCCCTCTGTGTGTCTCTGAGCCAGACTCTTGGCATCTCGTCTACACTATGAGGCTTTCTGGTTTTGAGTGTGTTTATTTTGGGTTGCTGGGGATGGGGCACAGGCCAGGCAAGTGCCCACCACGGGGCTACACCCCCAGCCTCTGGATTTCAGTTGCGATGATCCTTTCTATTTTAACTTTGCTTCCAGATTATAAATGTGAGCTCCCTGTCTTCTTAACTCCTTTCTTCTCTCTTCCGGAGCCCAGGGTACCGTCCGGCATTCTGAAGTGGGACACAGCTCGTCTGTTTTGGTCTCTGGCATCTTCTCCAGCACTCCCAGCTATGCTTTCCCTGGAATCGTCCTTTGTCTGGCAATGGTAATAACTCCTGCCTCGCTCATAACTGCGATTCCCAGCTACTAATTAGAGCTGCGGCCCCTGGCGTCCTCCCATCCCTCCTCTCTTGCTGGCCTCCCTTCTTGGGATCCTTCTCTACCTGCCCAGCCTCTAACGCGGGTCGCGAGGGTACTGATGTGATCTCAGCCTTCCTCTGTGCTCAGCCGCCCACCTCCCAAGGGTCCCCTTCATCAGCCCCCTCCCACGCTCCTGACTCTGAGCCAGGACCGATTCTCTCTCGGCCCCATTTCACATTTCCTATTCATTCTTCCTTAAATCAGATGGCATCTAGGTGTTATGTTATAGGGCGACCACCAGAGAAGACCACTCAGACTTTAAGCTGAATAGAGAGTCCTGATTAGCTGGCTGGTGTCTACACTGCAGGGTGTTTAGTCCCAAATGCAGTCCGGAGCTGTTTCTTAGGGCTCTTTTTATACGTCAAAATCACAAGCTCACAAGTGAGGTTCCCACAGAATGGACAATCAACAGGTTTTTCCTGTTGGTGCACACGTCAAGCAGAAAGTACAGAAACCAGGAACAGCATGTGCAGGAGCTCGGCAGCCCAGCCTGTCCCACCTATTTCCCACTTTTAAAAAATTTTTTTGTGGTACTAGGGATGAAACCCAGGGACATTCTACCTCTGAGCTACACCCCAGCCCTATTTTTTAAATTCTTTATTTAGAAACAGGGTCTCATTGAGTTGCAGAGGGCCTCACTAAGTAGCTGAGGCTGCCCGCGAACCCGGATCCTCCTGTCTCAGCCTCCCGAATGCTGGGATTTCAAGTGTGTGCCATCACGCCGGCTCCTTTTGACTGTTTTAAGGCTAGAAAGTTCCTAACGGTCTTTGTTGCTCTCCAGGTGTAAGCCAAGCAGGAGTAACAGAAGCCGAACAGGCAGCTCTGTGTGACTAGCTGGGTACCTGGTGATGGACATTAGTGCCTTGAGGTCTTCATGGCGTTACTGAAGCTGAGGCCTGGGCTCACTTGACCACACTACCATCTGACCCCCCCACCAGGCGATGCTCCAGGAGGACAGAAGTGGGTGGCCTGGCTTCCCACCGGCCTCCACACCTCCCATTTCAGTGTGCAGTGGGCTGCTGGGCATGTTGGTGGGTGATTGGATGGGAGGGCGGGGATGGGGAGGGCAGGAGTCTTGATAAAATGTGGGACGCTGTTTTGCATAGAACTTTGAAGACGTGCTTTCATTTTTTTTTTAATCGTGGTAAAATATCCATAAATCTTACCAAGTCAGCCTTTGTAAGCGAACAGCTTGGTGGCGTTAAGGATCTGCCCATTGTCGTGTGGTCCCACACCATCCATCTTCAGAGAGGTTTTTACCTTCAAGGCGAAATCGAAGCTTTGTACTCAGGAAACACTAAGGCCCCATTCCTTTCCCCCAAAGACTTGGTGACTTCCTCCTGTCTATGAACTTGTGTATCTAGGAGCCTCGTGCGCTGTGATGATGTAGTACTTGTCTCTCTGTGGCTGACTGACGTCAGGTGCTTTCAGAGTCTCTCTGTGTTGCAGCCTGTGTGTGAACTCCATTCCTTTTTATGGCCAACTAGTATTCCACCACACGTGTGCACCTCACTGGGCTCCTCCAGTCACCTGCCTGGGATGCCTGGCCTGCCTGCACCTCCGCTGTCCTGGGTGGTGCCTGGGGCTTCACTGTATTAGCACACCGCTGCATGTCAGAGTGGGCCTCTGAGTTATCAAGCTTCCGTTTCACAGCGGAGGAATCCAATACCCAGGACATGCAGGTGACATACTTCAAGGTGAATGGAGAGAAAATTACAGAGATGACGGTTGGACCCCCACCAGAATGCTCACTCCAGGGCGCAGGGACTGGCTCCCTTATCTGGTCTTAGTGGCAAGGACAGGTAGATATTCCACAAAGATTCCCAGACAGAGGGACTGACTCATGAGCCTCCTCTGACCTCTTGTTCCAGAACCTTCTATTGCACTTGCCCCACCTTCTGGCATCTTTGGTATAGGAGTACTATGACAGCTGCCCAGGGAGAGCTTGGCAAGGAAGATGGTGAGCCGTGTTCACGGGACCTGATTGTGAAATCAGGTGTTTGTTTGGAGGCATCTTGCCCAGGTAGCTAGTTAGACCTCCTCTGGGTAATCAGGCGGCCCTCCTCCTGGCAGTGATTGGTGACGAGGTCTGGAGGCTGCTTGCGTGTGTGGCGCTCTGAGGGCAGATGTGTGGACTACAGCACCCTGCTGTGGCTGGGCACTGGTGATCCTCCCTACAGTACATGCTTATTAAAATAAGCTCAGAAAAGACGACCGAGAATCTCACGGCGGACTTTGTGCCCAACCCCCTTGAGAGGCTAAAGGGACATGGTGGTTTCCATAGTGACCATCATGGTTATTAAAAGCCATGATGAGCAGAAATGGGGGAGGTGCCCGGCCACCGCCAGCCTGCCGTGGGCTTCAGGTGGGAGCGACTCTTCCTCTACAGCCTCCTCCCCGTTCCTCTGTCCTTCTCTTAGATGAGAACATGGCAATCCAGCCCGCCCGCCGGCTTGCAAGGACAGGCGCCCTCCCCGGAGCAGTCTGGCCCCATTACTCTTGTTTGCTAGGCTGGGAAAGGAGGGGTTGTTGAGTAGCGGCCAGCCCTGGCCTTTCAGTAGACCAGCTGCTGGGGAGGTGCAAACCAGGGGCTGCTCGAGATGCACAATCCCCACAGCCCCTCCCGCCACCCCGGCCTCTTTGCAGAAGTCCAGATTCACCTGCAGTGTGGACCCGCCTGGCCTTTGAGACCGAGTCTGCACACGGCTGCTGTAGCACAACTTGCCCTGCTTGCCCTCCTTCCACTTCTTCTGAGCACGCTAACTTCCTATTCTTATGGTATTGTATTCTTGTTCATTTCCTGTTTTAGTATCTTCCACTTCCTGTCCTGAGCACGTTCCATTTCCTGTTTCCTTTGCGTCCTATTTCCTGTTCTAAGCATGCTCTTCTTCCTGTTCTCAGTCTCTCCTGCTTCCTCTTCTGAGCATGTTCCCCTTCCTGTTTTCACTGTGTTCTACTTCCTGTTCTGAGTCTGTTCTGCTTCCTGTTCTGAGCATGTTCCATTTCTTGTTCAGAACCCTTCTGCTCAATCTTGAGTATTGGTTATTTGGGGTGCCCAGCTCATGTCTTTCATTTATTTTCTCCCTGTAATGACCTTGAAGCCTCTCACCTGGCTCCGGATGCTCTTCCTGTGCCCCTCTGGCTGGTGCCCTGTTTCTGGCTCCCTAAATATACTAAGATTATTCCTTCCCCTCCCTTCCCTTTTGCCAATAAAGTTCTTCCCAAGAGATTGTTAGAGCCAGCTCTTTGGCAGTATTCAGGGTTCATGTAAAATATGACCTCTTCCTTGGCTGTGCCAGTCCCCACAGCCCTACCCTGCTCCCAGGCTCTGGGTTCCTGTCACCCGACATGTCCACAGGCTGCAGGAGGCTGCGGAGCCACCAGGTAGGGCTGGTCTGCGCCAAGGGGCCTCAAGTGCAAACTGCACTCTGGATTTGAAAGACTTATTTTGGAGAAAGAAAAAACGAAAATGGCCTAATATTTTTTCATATCGGATATTTATTAAAATGATATATTTTAGCTCTAATGGGTTTAAGGAACTGTATTACTAAAATTAATTTTGCTCAAAGAGGACAAAGTTTTGGTTCATCTCTAGGAATGAGTTCTGGAGATGGTTTGTACAGCATGCTGACTATAGTTAATAATAACGTACTGTATATGTGATCATTGCTCAGAGGGTAGATTTGAAATGTTCCCACTGCAAAAACTAGTAAGTTTGTGAAATGATATATATGTTAATTAGCAGAACTTCCTCCTTCGTCAGTGTGCACCTGTATCAGAGCATCACATTGTATACAATAAATATACAACTTACAGAAAATAAATCCATTTTAAAACCGTTACCTGGTTCTTTTTACTTTTATAATGTAGCCATTATAAAATTTAAAATTGCAACGTGGCTTATAGTCTGTACTGGCCAGTGCTTCCCTAGAGCCAAATGGGCTCCCAGCCTCCCCGCCTCCCAGCCATGAGGCCCTGCTGAGGTCCTTACTCGGCCAGTGCCTCAGTTTCCTCCTCTGAACAGTGAGAGGAGAGCGGTCAGGTAGATGGAGCCCTTGCAGAGAGCTGTGCGTGTTGGAGTTCTCACTTAGCATTAGCCATTCACATTCCATTTGTGCATTTTTAACTCCCTTTGTTCTATTTTCATTCATTGCCCTTACTAGTCTCTGAAGCAACCTTGTTGAATCATTTGCACTTATGTTTTGTCTCTGCCCTTTGGGTGTGAGCTCTGTGAGCAGAGGGACTTGTGGGTTTTACTCACGAGGTGTCCACAGGCCTGTTCCGGGTCCAGCACACAGCCAGGCACAGATAAGGCATGCTGATTGAATGCGTGAGTGAACACAGACACGCTGGGTCCCTCCTGCCTGTGCTGACATTTACACCCGGTCTCTTAAACAGAAGCTATGAAGCTGGCCGTGGTGGCACACGTCTGTAATCCCAGTGCTTGGGAGGCAGAAGCAGGAGGATCACAGTTTCAGGGTCAGCCTCAGCAACTTAGTAAGACCCTGTTTCAAAATAAAAAAAATAAAATAGTGTTGGAGATGTAGCTCAGAGGCAGAAGGCCCCCGAGTTCAATCCTGTGGCCTTGGAATACCTTAGTAAAAAGAATGAATGCATGCGCAGAACAGGAATGGAGAAAGGCATTGACTGAAGGCTGCTCTGCATTGACTGGGCGCGCCTCCACTCCACCTCTTGCCCTGTGCCTGGCGGGCTCCAGGGATGAGGATGGGGCTGCTGGGACTTGGGAGGGGACACGGGAACAGACACTTCCTCCTATCTCCTCCTCCTCCTCCTCCTCCTCCTCCTCCTCCTCCTCCTCCTCCTCCTCCTCCTCCTCCACGTAGGCTCTGATAAGGCAGCTTTGGCTGCATCATGGCAGATAGACATGGTGGGCAGTCTGTCTCCTCCTTCTTCGTCTCCTCCTCCTCCTGCTGCTCCTCCTCCTCCTCTCCTGCTCCATCTTCTCCTCCTCCTCCTCCTCCCTCTTCTCCTTCTCCTCCTCCTTCGTTTTCTCCTTTTCTTCTCCTCCTGTTCCTCCTCTTCCACCTCCTCCTCCACCTTCTTCTTCTCCCCTCCTCCTCCTCCTCCTCCTCCTCCTCCTCCTCCTCCTCCTCCTCCTCTTCCTTCTTCTTCTGAGGTGTGAAGCATTTATTTACTTTTTAAAATACTTCTATTGTTGCATTGAGTTTCACATCGTAATGCAAATCATAGCGATTGTGGTGAACTCGCACACTGCACTGGAGTGGTTCTCATCTTCAAGGTGGCCTGCTTCTGGAATCCGACTGGAAGGCTGGCCCCAAGGAGCCTGTGGATGGGGTGGACTTGGGCACCACAGTCCTGGAGAGCCTGTTCCATGTGACCCTCCAGCATCGGCTGAGCCCCTCAGTGGCCTGAGCCAGTGACTTCTGTCTGGAAAATGTGGACACTATCTCCCACTTAGCAGGACTGGGGGCTCTCTGGAGCCTGTCTGATCCCAATCTGAGGAACCTAATGGATTAGTCTCTTTTGTGTTACTACAATGAAACACCAGGGGCAGGCCAGCTTATGAAGAAAAGAGGCTTATTCAGCTCTGTTTGGGAGGCCAAACGTGCAGACAGCACGTGTAGGTTCTGGTAAGGCGGCTTTGGCTGCTTCCGCTCATGGCAGATGGACATGTGGGCAGTCTGTCTCCAGTCCACACCCCAGCCACCCGAGAGCTATCAATAGGCCCCACCTCTTAAAGGCTCTAGCCCCTCCCAAAACCACCATACTGGGGACCATGTTCCAACCCACACAGGCCTCCCTGTCCCCTGCACCCAGCCAAGCAAAGCTTCACACACCACAGGGCCCGGAAATCACAGGATTGACCCCAGCCCTCACTTTATAAAGTAGCCAGTGGAGAGGCAGGAGGGGAAGGTGGCTCAGAACACAGACAGCAGAAACGTTAGGAGGACCTGAGGCGGAGAGGGAGAGAGGCGTGCGTCCTCACTCTGGCCGGGCTGGGGTGACTGAATCCTGCAGGAGACGTCTCCAGGGAAGTGGCTGCGGGCAGAGGCTCCCTGCTTGACCAAACCTCAGGGAGCCCTCCTCTGGACGGGCCCTGACCTTGGCCTGTGGGTGGTTTCCACTGCTGGCCAGGCCTGGCTCCATACTTGGCTCCACGTCCAGGGCAGGTACGCAGTGCTTGGAGCTCAACCTCTCTCCAGGCATGACCCTCTTGGTCGATTATCCCTGCAATGCTGTCTTGACAACATCCAAGAGTGATTTTTTTTCTTACAGTGTGAAGGGGATGGGTGGCCACGGGGGAGATGGGGACAGGGCAGGGGACGCCCCTGAGTGACAGGCGCCATGCGCTCCCTCCAAAGTTCACAGCGTGCCCAGCCCTGGGTGAAATGCTCAGAAGCTTCTGGAAGGAGCAGAGTCCAGAGCCCTTCTGAGGGCCTGGCCATGGAGGGTCCTTCCCCAGTGCCCCTCTTCCCTCGCTGCCTGGGCCTAGTGTGCCGGGTGGGAGGTGGACGTTGGGGAGGTGGCCGGCTTCCTGCAGCCCTCCTGGGCTATGGGGTACCACGCCGGTCCACTGGGTACGGGTACGGGAGGCCCTGGGTGTTCCTCCGTGTCTTTCCTGTCTTGGAAGGTGGATGAGAGGTGTAGCCCTTCTCAAGGTCACGCAGCACTTAGTGGCGGCTGCAGCCGAATCCCCAGGCCGGCCTCCTTATCGCTCTGGGCAGATGCCGGCGAGCCGGGCTCTGCGCTCACATCAGGCGGTGGCTGACCCTTGGAGCCAGCCGCTTCTCTCCGTAACCGCATCACAATCCTTTATTCCTTCTGAGCTGTGACCCAGAAAAACCCCATTTGTGGAGCACAAAGCCTGCTGCCTGCTTGGAATTTGCCAGCACATAATCACTGTCTGTGGATGCCCCGGGCTTCGGGGAAGAGGGCTGGACAGCCGTGGACCCCGCACACAGGTCGGGGTGTGGGAGCACCTGGACTCTGCTGTGCCCTGGACCTGGCCCCAGGTGGGATTTCTTCTCCTTCTCGGAATCAATAAAAGATGGAGCCTCAGAAGAGGAAAGGTGGCTGCCCCATGGGAGGAGGAACTTGGGTGTTAAGTCCTTCTGGGGACAGCCAGGGGGCTTGAGGGGAGGGACCGGAGGGAAGGGCGGGGAGTCACAAACACCGGAGCTGCAGAGGCAGGCTGGGGCTCCACCAGCCATCACAGACTGTCTGGAAACTGGCACGGACTGCATGTCTGGGGGCCGGCTGCTCCCTGCAGGATGGCGGGTGGCTCCTCAGTGGCCAGCCCCTGGGCAGTGGCAGAGGTGGCCGGCACTCTCTTCACAGGAGGACTCAAGTGCCCTTGTTTTCTTGGAGTTGGGTAACCCCAGCGCCTGCCTTTAGCTGTGAAGCACTCAGGCCCGTTTTCTGGTGACGGATGGAGAATCCTCGCAGGCAGCGGCACGTTGCAAGCGGAGGTCATGATGGTGACCAACCTGGGCCCTGCTCTTGGGGGATGGGTGTCCAGGGGCATGAACAGGCCCCAAAGGGGTATGGCAGCGAGAGAAGTGCATGGCGGAGCCCTGGGGCTCCAGGGTGGCAGACAGGGCTTTTGGGGGACATAGTACTGGCCTGAGGCTCCAGGCTAGAGGGTCACTTTCCCCAAGTTTCTACCTGGAAAGGACACTTCAGATGAGGGGGGCAGCATCCTTAGGGACATGAGGGGACAGTGGCTAGGACCTGAGGCTGGGCCCTGTGCTCAGGAGATGAGCTTGCAGGGGAGGCCGGGCTGGACCTGCAGGACCCTCGAAGCTGGCCAGGGGGGTGTCACTTCAGTGAGAGACCCCACTACAGCTATCTGGGAAAGTCTGGGAAGTGCCACTTCTGCCACCTGAGTGGTGAGCCCTGCTGTTCTTGCTGCCCGAGGGACGTCAGTGATAGAAACCGCTGTCATTCCGAGCACTTGGCGGGGTTCAGTGGGACACATGTTTTTAGGACCACTTCTCAGGGTTTGCGACCACCCAGCCTTAGGAGGAATTAGGCTGGCGGAGGTTAGTGACGCTCATTTGGGTGAAACATGGAGGAAGCGTGGGGCCCTGAGCCTGGAGCAACAGGCCAAATCCTGGACCATGCTGCCTGACCTCAGGGGCCTCCTGCAGCCCAGCGCTGGCATGGGTCCTGCTGTCTAAGTGGCTGGAGGGGAAAAGCAGGTTGTAGCCATGCGCGTGTGTGTAAAACCACAAGATTCCTCCACCTCAACGCAGGTGCCGCTGGGTTTCCATTCAACATTAAACAAAGAGCCATCCATCCATCCATCCATCCATCCATCCATCCATCCATCCATCGTTTGTCCATCCATCACCCCCTCTGAGCAGCAGAACCCCGAGGCAGCCTGAGGAGAGAGGGTGCTGCCGGATGGAGAGCAATCCATCCCAGCTGCCGAGGTTACCCTAGCAACCCCAGCTTTATTTACTTACTTATTTATTTATTTATTTATTTATTTATTTATTTATTTATTTATTTTTGTGAGGTACTGGGGTTCCTGGAAGCCCTTCTACCTCTGGACTACACTCCTAGACCCATTTTATACTTTTTATTTGGAAACAGGATCTCTTAAGCCAGCGCGCGCGGCTGGCTTCGAACCTGCGCGATCCTCCTGTCTCCGCCTCCCAAGCGCGGGGATTACAAGCGTGCCCACCATGCCTGGCCAGCAACCGCAGCTTTAACACGGCGTTCCAGCATGGCCTGCTTGGAGAGGAGGCCACGCACTGCCGCTCTGCAAGGCACCTGCAGCCACGTAGGGGAGAGTCGCCTCCTGTGCACTGGGTGAGGCTGAGTGGCTGATGGGCCTGAGCTGGGTGCAGGAACTGGCTCCCTGCTCCAGGCCAGGTGCGCTGCCCAGGTCCACTCATGGCCCAGAAGGTGACGTACCCCGTGGCGGTGGGAACCGCGCTCAGGCCTCAGAGCTGCAAGACCTAGTTCTGCATCTCATGTGCTGCTTGGCTCTGTGTCACCTTTGCAGTGTCTCTGGACCTCCCTGTTTTCCTATTTGCAAGAAGATAATTATTATTTGCAATAAGATAAGATAACGATGAATTCTGGTGGGATAGTTGGAAAGATTAAAGATAGGATTGTGAGAGTTGGGTGAGGTGCTGTACACCTGTAATTCCAGTACTTGGGAGGCAGAGAGAGGAGGATCGCAGGTTCGAGGGCAGCCTCAGCAACATAGTGAGACCTTCAACAACTTAGCAAGACCCTGTTTTTTTTTTAAAAAAAAGATAAATAAATAAATAAAAAGGAGCTGGGTGTGGTGGTGCACGCTTGTAATCCCAGCATTCAGGAGACTGAGACAGGACAGCCTCCGCTACTTAGTGAGGCCCTTTGCAACTCAGTGAGGCACTGTTTCAAAATAAAGAAAAAAAAATAGGGCTGGGGGTGTATCTCAGAGGCACAATACACTTGGGTTCCATCCCCAGTACTATAAAAATAAATAAATAAATGAATAAATAAATAAATGAATAAATAAATAAATAAATGAAAAGGGCTGCGTGGATACTCAGGGGGAGAATGTCTCTGGGTTTAATCCCCAGTACCAAAAAATGAACACAAAACAAAAAAAATATGATTGTGGGTTCCCAGTTTCGAGAAGGATTGGGATTCCCTCTGGCCCCCTCCCCAGGAATGGCAGCCCAGGACAGTGTGCGCATGGGGCAGCCACAGGAGGGGAGAGGAGCCCCAGGCAGGGGCAGTGTCCTCCGGCTGTACAGCAGTGTGCAATGTGGACACACGCATCTTTATAGCGAGAAGGAAGGCAGGAGGAGTGGTGGCTTTGGGCCTAAGCAGCAGGGAAGGGCCTCCACAGGGCCACAGACAAGGAAGAAAGCCATGTTGCCCCTTTATACACTTTCTCTGGGCCTGACCTGCCAGGTGATCTCTCTGGGAGACAGCAGGAGTGGAGGCTGGGCAGGCACCTGAAGCTTTTCAGGTGGGTGTGTTTATAATCTCATTCCTCTTGTCTTCTGCTCTGGGCCTGGACACACAGGTGACTTTGGGAAGCATGGCCAAGAAGGAGGTTAGCAGCCTCAGCCTGCTGGCTTCAGGACTGCGCAGGGCCCCCTGGGAAACAAGCAGTGTTGGGGCGACCATCAAAAGAGGGAATCAGAAGCTTTTTGTGAGTCTGGCGTATCCTAGGGTTCACCCCGAGCCATGCTTCTGATGTGGCTGAACACTGGAGGCCTGGGGACTGGGCTGTGGGTGGCGTGGCTGGCCAAGTCCTGTTTCAGCCACTTGGGGGCACACACCCTGGACAGATCCGCACAGCACTGCCCGGGATGTGGAAACAGAATGGACAGGACTCTACACCCCACTCAGAACTCTGCTATGGGCATGACCAGACTGGCTACATCTGCCTCAGTCAGAGGATTTCATCTGGACCCAAAGTCTCATTACATTACACTCAAAATGTCCAAGAGACAACCCCAAGTTAGTTAGTATATAAAGAACCAGAAAAAAGTCAGTGTGTAAGGAAAAATTATTAGGCACCACCGAGCTGGTACAGATGTGGGAATTACTAGAAAAATATTTAAGTAGCTATGGAAACCATGCCATACTTGCTCTGTGAAGCAGGGCAGGCACTTGGGTTACAAAATGGGGGGGGGCACAGGAGGGAAAGAGACACTGCAAAGAACCGCGTGGAAGGTCTAGGACTGAGGAACATCAACTATGAGACGCAGAAATTCACGAGGTTTCCCAAAAGCTGATTGGAGGGGATGAGAGAGAGGGAGGGAGGGAGAGAGAGGGAGGGAGGGAGAGAGAGAGAAAGAGAGAGAGAGAGAGAGAGAGAGAGAGAGAGAGAGAGAGAGAGAGAGAGAGAGAGATGCGCCAGTCAGCTGGAAGGTAAATCCATAAAAATGACCTCTGACTCTGAACGTCAGGCAGAAAGTAATGCCGGGAAAATGCTACCCACCAAGGGTCTGACATCTGGGTCCCCAGAGTTGCAGAGGAAAGAAGCAAGGACGTGGCATAAAAAAATCTGTGAAAAGCTGCTGGTTGTTGCTCCCAAATTTAAGGAAGGGTGTTGATGTGCAAATTGAAGGGCCCTGGACAGAATTTGCACAAAGAACTCCTTGGTCCAAAAATTAATAATCAAACTGCTGAAAACAGGAAAGGTAAACAAAGCAAACCAAACCCAAACAAACAAACAAACAAACAAACAGAACAGAAGGAGGAGGAGGGAGGGTATGGAATCCAGGGAAAGACCACACAGCAGCAGGGAAGGGAGGACTCAGGAGGCCGCGGATCTCTGTCCACTCTCAGGAGGCCGGGAGGGCTGACATCACATCTTCAAATACTGAAAGAAAAGACGTGTTGACCCAGAATCTATATTCAGCAGCAAATTTTCTTTCCGGAAGAAAGGTGGAGAAAGACAGATGAAGAGAAGCTGGGAGGTTGGTTGCCAGCAGGCCTTCTCTAATACAAACGCTGAAGCAATTATTTTTGAGAAGTAAAAATAAAATTCTAGCAGAGGGAGCCTCTGGACTCTGAGTGAAGGAAGAGCAAAGGAAGGTGGAGATAAGGGACTGTTCTGAGTGCTTTTTTTTTAAGCACTAGAGATGGAACCCAGGGGCATTCTATCTCCGAGCAACACCCCACCCCACCCCCATTTTATTTTTTATTTTTTTATTTTTTTGGTGGTACTGGGATGGAACCCAGGAGCCTTCTACTTCCGGGCTATTCTCCCAGACCTATTTTATATTTTATTTGGAAACAGGGTCTCTTAAGCCAGCTGAGGCTGGCTTCGAACTTGCACTATCCTCCTGTCTCAGCCTCCCATGCGCGGAGATTACAAGTGTGCACCGCCACGCCTGGCTTTATTCTTCATTTTGAAACAGGGTCTCATTAAGTTGCTGAGCGTCCTCACTAAGTAGCTGAGGCTGGCCACAAACCACGATCCTCCTGTCTCAGCCTCCCGAGTACTGAGATTACAAGTGTGCGCCACCACGCCAGGATAGTCTAAGTGCTTTAAAACAAACATGGCCTGAAGAGCACACTATGATATCGGGGTGATTCTCCCTGATCTCATGTTCACTGTCGCAACGCTGTGAGGGCAAGGGTGGCAAAGGGCTACGAAGTCCTGGCATCTGCGTTCCAGGTGAAGGGCTGAGTGTCGGTTTGCCTAGGAAAAGGTGGGAATGTGCACCTAGGTGCTCGGAGCAGCCACTTAGGTAAACCTACCTGAGAGATGCTGTCAAAGACTCAGTAGGTAAAATAGAATGAAATGCCAAGAAAATTATAATAGTCTAATCAGAGAGCAGGAAGCCGGAAGTAAAGCAGAATGAAAATGGTCTAGATGGATCTACTAATGAAAAGGCCGATTGCAAGCACATGCTGCGCACCACGTTGCATGATTCCTTTGAGGGGAAATGTCCTCAGCAGGCAAATTCCCGGAGACAGAGCAAGGCCCAGCGGCTTTGGGCTGGGTCTGAGGAAAAGGGAAGGGCTGCTTCTACCGGTAGAGTTGCCACACCAAGTAAACTGGCTTTAAATCTGCGCCCATATGTGAGATCAGTATCTTTGTTTTGCTGGAAACAAATAACAATATGTGGGCGCCAGAAATACAAGATGACTTGAGAGGCTGAAGACATGTGCTGCATTCACCCATGGCGAACACAGGAGTGCTAACACAGAAACTTCCTCCCACAAGGGCTCAAGGGTTTAATGCAATTTCAACAAAAACAACCTAGCTCGATTATTTTTCCTAGATAGAAATTGATTACAAATGTATATGAAAAACAAACAGTTAACATACTTTTAAAGAATTTGAAAGAACCACACTTCCTGTTTTAAGACTCACTTCAAAGCTACAGCAACCAGAACAGTGTGGTACGGGGAAGAGATGGGTGAGAGCACCCAGGAGCGGCCCAGAACTCGCAGGAAGCAGAACGGCAGAATCATGTCCGCTGGCTCTTGACAGAGGCCGTAGAGGAAAGATTATCTTTTTCAGTAAATGATCTGGGAACAACTGGATATTCACATGCAAAACGGTTTGGTTTAAACTTCACACTTCATACGAAAATTAACACAAAGAAGGTCATAGATCTAAATATGAGAACAAAGCTATACACTCTTTAGAAGGGGCAGAGAGGAGACGATACCCGTGGCCTATTTGGCAAATAATTCCAAAAGCATGATCTAGCAAAAAAGACCACACCAAAACTGAAAACTGCTTTGCGAAAGGGCCTTTTAAAAGGATGGAAAGATGAGCAATGGATCGGGAAAGAGTATTTGCGAATCACATATCTGAGGAAAGAAATCTTTCACAAGTGTCCAGAAGTCTCTCAAACCCAGCAGTTAGAAACACTCCACTACGGGGAAAATGAGCTGATTAGAATAGAGGCTTCAACAAATAAAGTCATGGACGATAAGTAAGCACACGCGTAAAAAGCTTCTCAGCAGCACCAGGCACGCAGGCCTGAGCCACCGGGAGATGCTCTGCACACCGGCCGGCCATCGGGGCTGAGATGAAAAATCTGATCACATCGCGTGCTGGTGGGTCTGTGGAGCAACTGGAATGCACAACACATTCCCGGCTGGAGGGAAAACGTGGCTGGTGGGAACAGAAGTTTGGAGAGCAGCTTGGGAGTTTCTTATGAAGTTAAACACACACTTAGCTCAGGGCTGAGCAGTCCCATTCCCAGGTGTTAACAGGCACAGCACGAACAATTACAGCCTCTTTTCTCATAATTACCCAACAGTGGAAACAACCTAGGCGCCCTTCTGCTGGCGAACCAATGAATGGCAGTACAAAGGGTATTACATTACGGCCATGGAATACCCTTTGGCAAACAGACACAGGGATGTCGGTACGTGCAGCACCATGTGCGATTCTGAAGGGGGGGCAGTGAGAAGCCAGGCCCCCTGCATTATTTCATCATGTCAGCTCTGGAAAGGCAAAACCAGACCAACAACAGCCCTGTGGCTGCCAGGCGCCATTGGTGGGAGGCACAGCTACGATGACTGCCAGGGGGGAGCTTGTGAGAATACTTTGGGGGTGGTGCTACTACTGTTTGCTCCCTTGATTATAGCGATGGTTACATGAATCTGTGCATATGTTAAATTGCATAGAGCTGCCATCCAAAAAGTCAATTTGCTGCACGTCAATTTTTTAAGATATAAAAATGCAATGATTAATTTCACAAAAATGTCAGGCTCTCAGGAATACAAAACACCTGTTGGTTCTATCCCTCTGGAATTGGGACAACTGAACATGTATGCCCAGTGGTGCCAGGTGTGGGCCACCGCAGGCTTGAGGCAGCACCCCGCCCCTGCTGCCCCGCAGAGGGGCTCCCATGGCTCACTTCGCAGTCTGCACTCCAGCTCCTGCTAAGCTCCTATATACTTATCTTAATGGGCTTTGGTGGATGATCATGCCCAGAGCTCCTGTGGATGAGACTGGGGTAACAAGGTTAAAAGTCTTTGACCTTCCCTAACTCCTAGCACTTTTCACTTTCTGTACCTTCATATCATCAATCTCCATACCCAACCAGGACTCTCAAAGGGAGGGCAAGGGTTATGACCCAGTTACCTCCCCATCCTTGGGGACTAGTTCGACAAGGCAGAGAAGGCCAAGCAGTGCTCAGCCCTGCTTCAGCGGGCAGTATCCTCATACCCCAAAGGGAGACCTTTGAGGTCCAGGCATGGCTTCCTATGCCCGATGGCTTCCCTCCAGGCTGGGTGACAATGTGCTTGAGGGCCTGGCTCTGCTCTGGGCTGGAGCTGAGGATTCAGTGAATGCCAGGAGTAGTGCTGTCTGCCCTCCCAGCATGGAAGGGCTCCTAGGGGTGAATAAAAGGTACCCCCTTGCAATGGACCAGCTCAGCCGGAGCACTGGGACCACTGGGACAGGGGTCTTGGAAGGTGGGCAAGGATTTGGCGAGAAGTGACAAACAGACACAGACAACTCAAGGATGTTGTATCTGAGTGTAATTTGCAAGGTAGTGGGCAAGGAATATATACAGTATAAAGAAATTGATTACATCATTGGATAACTTTGGCTTACATACAAGTTATTGTTTTTTAGATCAATGGTTTCTATACACCGTCTGACTAGGATACCCATCACTGCACACGTCTCGATTTGGCAGCACATGCTGACCAGCTGCTAGACCTGTGGTACAGCATCTTTCCTGTATGAAGAGGTCAAAGCTATAACTAGAAGTTATCGTTAAGATTTCTTTTTATATATTTTCTTCATATATTGTAACAAACTCCTTTCCATTATATATATCCGAATATCTCTATCCATTCTATTTTCAAACATTGTAAAAAGCCAAGTCCAATGTAACCAGGGAGCTTTGTACGGCCTCCTTTTCCAGTAGGTAAACACCTCTTCTTCTAATTGTTTTGTTGTGCTTTTCTTCTGGGCACAAACGCCAAACCGGTCTTGCTCTAGTTCATTTAAAAGAGGACACCTTCTTACCATTAATATTAACCCATCTCTTCCCTATCTTTGTAAACTCCAGTAAATGGTACCGATTAGCTCCTTTCCCCCTAGGGGGTTGCCACAGCCTATTCCCAATAATGTCAGCAGGACCAGACTTAGTCATAATAGTGGGAGGATGGGCCTTTCCTTAGCCTCCTTCTTTCTTCTAACTGCTTAAGCTTTCTGTATGACTAAGTTCTCTTCTGGGCTTTCCTAAAGTATTTCTTGCTGTTGTAATGGATCCACTAATGTGCTGGAGCCCCCTTTTTCTTCTCTAGCCAATTTTATTAGAGCTTGGAGCAAGACAGGGGGCGTCTGAGGGCTCAGACATATTACCAGAAAATTTATCTTCCACGGAATCAGTTTCACCTGTTCCTACAGTCTTGATTCCGGGACCTCGTCCTGCATCACAGGAGCCATTTGTGTGAAAAGTTAATAGAATCATTACCAAAAGACAATAGCTACGGAAGAGCATCCAAGAACAGGGATGCTCTGACCAGGAGCCATCCTTCCTCAGCGCTGCTTCCTTGAAGCTTGTGCCACGTCATGTGTGCAGGGTCACGCAGACTCCACGGGAGGCAAGGTCATAGCACGCCCTGACACTTGGCTTTAACAAGTAGACTATGTTCAAGACATTTGTGATAGGTGTAGGGATGGTGGGGGAGAAGAAACTCAACTTCAAAACCAGCATGGTACTGGGAATTTACAGCCAAGGTGCAGGCAGGGAGTCACAGGGTAGAAAATCATTAAGAGGTGTCATTGGGTGAGGGGGATTCTGGCTAAACTAATCTAATAGGGTTCTTGCTCTCGTCAGGCCACATGACCAGATACCACCGGGGGCGGGGGGTGGAGGATTAAGGGCTGATCAGATAGTAAGGTGGGGGCTCTTGATAAATGGACATGGCAGGGGTGTTAGGGTCTGGACCTGGAATATCCCTGCAGCTCCTATGTTAAAGGCTTGGTCTCCAGTGCACCACGGTTTAGAGGCAGGGCCCTTGAAACTGGGCCTTGGGGACCAGGGGCCGAATGTTACAACTTGGATCTAGACTGTACCCTAAGGCTCAGGCGTTGAAGGCTTGGCCCCAGATGTAGCACTGTGTGGAAGTGGGGCTTTGGGAACTGATTGGATCTGAGGGTTCTAGGCTTACCAGTGGATCCATCCATCCATCCATCCATCCATCCGTCCATCCGTCCATCCGTCCACCAGGGATGAATGATTAGAACAGACTCTTGGGAGGTGGAGGAAGATGCAGGAGGTGAGACCTAGTTGAAGGGAATGGGTCATGGGGGTGTGTCCCTGAGGACGGAATCTTGTCCCCAGCCCCTTCCTCTCTCTTGGCTTCCTGCTGACATGATCTGAGCAGCCCTCCTCCATGCCCTTTCCCATGATGCTCTGCCAAACCTGAGGCCCAGAGCAATGGAGCTGGCCCACCCTGGACTCAAAGCTGAAACCATGAGTTAAAATAAGTATTTCCTCCTTTGAGCTGTTCATTGTCAAGTTATTCCATTTTGGCCAGAGATGATAAGCTGCCACACAGAGATGTTGCTGAAATCAGATTTTCTCAGACACGCACAGGTTGGGCCTAGGAAGACATGTAAAAGCCTGACTATAATCTGGTCAAGCAGAGTGTCTTTGTTAGGGCCCACCATGTCCCCACAGAGCCCAGGCCTGCCCCTCCTCCAGCCCCTGCTAATGAAGTGCCCTTGTGCGTCCCGGTGTCTCTTCACCAAGCAGGAGTTAGAGAACAAATCAGTACACAATAATATTTTTCCTGAATCTCTGCTCTCCAGCCTGTGCGGTTGTATCAACTTGTTAGTGGGCCTCTGGGATCGCCCTGCTGCATACTGATGTTGGCTCAGGCCAATTATGAGGCTGAGTGATGAAATGGCCTTGTATCATTTCACCAGTGCATGGGAACAGCAGGTGAATGCTATAGTTTATGATTTTCAATTATAAATCAAATAGACTGAGTTCTCTCTTCTCTTAATAAAGGCTGTAAAAGCACTGAAGTGTGGACCAGCTCCTGCTTGGGAAAGAAAAAAGAAACCAAAACAGGCTGATTCTCTAAGCAATCGCCTGTGTGGTGGTGTTTCTGGTTTTGCCACTGGCTGGCGTATTTAGCAATGGATAGAAATATTAGAATATATGCTCCAGTAGGACCTGGAGGCTGAGGGTCCTGTTGATTACCCAGGATGTGCATAGACATTGCTCCCAGCAAAGTCAGCCCGTGTTCCTGACAAAGTCAGCCTGGTGGGAGGTTGCTCAGCAGGAGATGTGAAGGCATTGGCACTGGGCTCCTAGATGACATGTGACTGAGCCATGAAATGATGTGGTACTTGGCGTGTATCACTGCCTCTGGAGAGGATGGGAGATCAGTGGGAATAGGGGTGGGGCCAGTTCTGTCCATCCTGAGAGAATTCTACAGTCTCCTTTGAGATCTTTTTTTTTTTTATGGTGGTACTAGGGGTAGAACCCAGAGGTTTTCTACCTCTGGGCTATACTCCCAGACCTATTTTATTTTTTATTTGGAAACAGGGTCTCACTAAGTTGCTGAGAGCCTCACTAAGTAGCTGAGGCTGGCTTCGAACCTGTGCAATCCTCCTGTCTCAGCCTCCCAAGCGCGGGGATTACAAGCACGCGCCACCACGCCCGGCTCCTTTGAGAATCTTGACTCTTTTCCAACAAACCAATTAATCGTGGGCAATGTATGTAACTTCTCTGTTTCTGACTTACTTCATTTACAAATAGAGACAAGACTACCTTGATGTGAACCCTGGATGTTAACACACTGGGCCCCGGGCAGACTCAGTGTTGTTAATGTTGGGAAAGAAAACAGCAGAGAGATGTCAGGGATGAGAAAATAGGAAGGAGACCTGTTGGACAGGGGACAGAGAGCCAGCAAGTGTCAGATTTTGTCTGCAGAATTGGAGAAAACCTGGATGATATGGAAGATAAATTTCTGCCTTGAAAAATGCTCATTATTTGAGTGGAAGGGGCCAGCACTAAATTCAAACAAGACACACCATGGTTTGAATGCGTGGGACACTGCTGCTGTGGTAGTCAAGAGGCGAGGGCAGTAAGAGGTGGTGAGGCCCGAGGCCGCCTCTCTTTCTCCAGGATGGGTGGGCCTCATAGAGGAGGCTTCTCCTGGCCTTTGCTCAGCTAGCTTTTCAATCTCTCTCCACACTCTTCTGACCTTCAACCTTCCATACCACAAGGCACCGGGCACCAGATGCTGAGGCCTTGATCAGCAACTTCCCAGTTGCTGGAACTGTGAGCCATAATTTCTTTTCTTTATACATTCCCCAGCCTATGGTATTCTGCTATAGCAGCACAAAAGAACTATGGCAAGATGCAATCAGTGAAAATTTTTAATTATGAGAATGAGAAAAGACAGCCTTTTCAAGAAATGGTGCTGGGAAAACTGGATATCCACATGGAGAATGAAATCAGATCCTTGTATCTCACCCTGCACAAAAGTTAACTCAAGATAGAACAAAGACCTAGGGATTAGGTTAGAAATTCTGAAACTACTAGAAGAAAACAGAGGACCAACTTTGTAACATAGAGGCACTGGTAAAGACTTCCTCAGTGTCCTCCAAAGGCCAAGAAATAAAACCTAAAATAAGCAAATAGGCTGGCACCAAACTAAAAAGCTTCTGTGAAGTATAGGAAACAATCAAGAGTGTAAAGTGAGAGCTCAAAGAATGAGAGAAAAATCTTTGCAGCTACTCCTTTAATAAAGGACCAATATCGGCCGGGCGTGGTGGCGCACGCTTGTAATCCCCGCGCTTGGGAGGCAGAGACAGGAGGATCGCGCAGGTTCGAAGCCAGCCGCGCGCGCTGGCTTAGGAGACCCTGTTTCCAAATAAAAATGTAAAAATAGGTCTGGGAGTGTAGCCCGGAGATAGAAGGGCTTCCAGGAACCCCAGTACCACCAAAAAATAAAATAAAATAAAATAAAATAAAATAAAGGACCAATATCTAGAATATATAAAAAACTCAAAAAACTTACCACAAAAATCAATAACAATGGGCAACTGAATAGACACTTTTCAAAAGAAGATATGCATATATAGAGAGTTCAGCACCGCTAAGCACCAGGAGAGGCAAATCAGAAGTACATGAGGTTCCATATAACTCCAGATAAAATGGCAGTCATCAAGAATACAACCAACAAATGCTGGCGAGGAAATGGGAAATACTGCTGGGGGGACTGTAAATTGGTACAGCATTTATAGACATCAGTATGGGAGTCCCTCAAAAGACTAGGGGTGGAACCGCCGTAGGACCAGGCTAAACCACTCTCTGGAATCTTCCCTAAAGAATTAAAGTGAGAATACCGCAGTGATACAGTCGTACCCTTGTTTGTAGCAGCACAATTCACAATGTCCAAATATGGAACCAACTGGTTGTCTGTCAACAGATGAATGTATAAAAAATATATGCACAATGGCATTTTACGCAGTCACAGAGAAGAGCAAAATTATGTCATTTGCAGAAAAGTGGATGAAACTAGAGAATATTATGGTAAGAGAGATCAGCCAGTCTCAAAGAGTCAAGGGTTCCATGTTTTCTTTTACACAAGGAAGCTAGAGAGAATAGGAAACAGAAGGAACTTCAGGTAAATGAAGGGCCAGACCATAGACTAGCGGAAAGCAGGGAGGGCCAAAGAAGACTGAGGAACTAAACAGTTCAAATACTGTTATGTTACCAGGTGCGGTGGCACACGTTTGTAATCGTACCACCTGTGAGGCTGAGACAGGATGATCTCAGGTTCGAGGCCAGCCTCAGCTACCTAGTAAGGCCCTTTGCAACTTAGTGAGACCCTGTTTCAAAATAAAGAATAAAAAATAGGGCTGGGGGTATACCCCAGAGGTAGAATGCCCCTAGGTTCATTCCCCAGTACCTCAAAAAACTGTCCATATATGAAGGTAGGGCAGTGGGTGGGGTGGGATGCGGGAAGTATGTGTTTATCACTTTGAATCTCACTATGATGTATTTTTACAATCCACCAATAAAAGTATACAAAATGATGAGAATGGAGAAAACCACTGTTTAGCCTCCAGGGAGAAGGCTCACAGGTTTTCATGGCAAGAAACCAGGACCCAGATGTCTCCAGATCCTATAGCCCACCCTGCTCTGTGCGGGGTCCCATCAGGGTGGCATGTGCAAGAAACAATAGCTGAAGGAAATCAGGGGGGGGGTCCCCTGAGCAGGCATTGTTCAGAGCTGGGGCAGGTGGTCTCACTTCCTGTCCTCATGTCCACAGTGGCTGGTCTGCTGGGAGGGAGCTGGACACTGTGCAGCCTGGAGACCTTTTCAGAACTGTGCTGAGGAGGAGGCACTGCGGGGCGGTCCCACTGGAGCCAAACACTCAAGGACAGTGCTGCACATAGATGGTGAACTTCAAAGTCATGGTTGGGAGTCAATGTGCCCCCCCAATTCAATATGTGGAGGTCCCCAGGGCCTCAAAATGTGACTTTACTTGGAAGTTGGGCCAATACAAAAGTAATTAGTTAAGATAGGGTCATTCTGCAAGGGGTTGGCCCCAAGCCAATGGGAACCATGCCCTCATGAGGAGATATCACACACACACACACACACACACACACACACACACACACACGACACACATAAGAAAGATGGTGAGTTAAGATGAAGACAGGGACTGGGTGCTGTACGCGGAGCCAGGAGGTGCTAAGGATGCCCATAAGCCACCAAAGCTAGAGAAAGCCGGGGACAGAGACTCCCTCGCAGCCTGGGAGGAAGCTCACCTGGATGGCATGCTGATCTCAAGTTGGTGGCCTCCAGGACCATCTGTTTCTGCTGTTTAAGCAGCCTGGGTCGTAGGGTTGTGGTGTTTTGCTAGGATGGTCCCAACAAGCAAAGGGTTTGCCTCTCTCTAAATTTCCACTCAGGCTTCCTGCTGAGGGGCAAACCCCTCGGAAAATGGTAGACAGCTCTGTGTAGACTTGCAGAGTGTTCTGTATAGTTATGTAGAGAGCTCTGTGTAGACCTATAGAGAGCTCTGTGTAGACCTGAAGACAGCTCTGTGCAGACCTGTAGAGAGCTCTGTGTAGACCTGAAGACAGCTCCGTGTAGAGCTGTAGAGCGCTCTGTGCAGACCTGTAGGCAGCTCTGTGTAGACCTGTAGACAGATCTGTGTAGATCTTTAGAGTGCTCTCTGTGGACCTGGAGTCAGAGCACTTTTCCCTGTCAGTCTGCTTAGCAATTGAATCACTCAGCCAGTTTAGAGAGAAGGAAAGAGAATGGGGACAGGTCTTAAAGCCTGTTCCAGCAAGGTTTTAAGAGAAAACCTTTTGAATCCTATAACTTGGTCCTCATCAAGGATGAAGAGGTTGAACTGACCTTTTGAGGCCTGTGGGCAAGAGCCAAAGTGTCGCAGGCACACAGGTGTGAGCGCTCGAGCGTAGCCCCACCCACCCACCCTTCTTCAGACATCTCTGGAGACCTATGCCAAGCAGCCAACAGATGAGGCCGACTGAGGCTCCGTGGTAGCATTATGACAAAACAGGATTTATTCTGAGCACTGGAATTATTTAAGTGCAGAGCCACTTTTAAAAATTCAGAAGGGGCTGAAAAACATCTTGTAAATATTAGAAGCATTTTTTGCAGTGGAATTCCAAGTAACAAGGATGAGGATGGTGCAGGAGGAGGGGTGCAGTGAGGAGGGCACAGGGGGTGGTGAGCATACCTTCTTCTCTGTCTCGATTTGGTTGATTATTCGCATGCTGGCACTGAAGTGAGTGGGTGTGGAGTTGGCGCTGGGTGTGGCAAGCAGTGGTGTATGTTACTCCACAAGGGGAACCTACATCCAGATGTCGGAGCTCTGGGAACAAGGTCTGCTCCTCCCTCTTGGCTCCTCCGTCCCCTGGAGGGCTGGGGCCTTTGCCCTCAGAGGGTCTCTGCATCCAAGGCATTTTTTTCTCTGTTTTATTCCAAGTGTTTTTCCTCTGCTTGTTTGTCAAGGATGGAAGGGGAAGGGGTCCATGGTTACCTCCCCATGTATGCCATGAGAAGCAGCAACAGAAAGGCACCCCAGGAATTCCAATCTGAATATCAGACAGAAGGAATTCACAGCGAGTGCACTGCAAGACAGAAACGATGACGTCACAGCGACAAAAGCCCACGTCACAGTAAAGAGAAACTCATGTCAGCAGAGCCATGCAGCCGGCGTGGTGGCCTACACTTGCAATCCCAGTGTGGGAGGCTGAGCCAGGAGGATTGCAGGTTTTTGGCCAGCCTCAGCTACTTAGTGGGCCATTCGAAACTTAGTGAGACGCCATTTCAAAATAAAGAATAAAAAGTGAAAATAGGGCGGGGGGTGTAGCTCAGAGGAAAACACGTAGTGGTGGCCTTTCCCCTGGGTTCCCTTCCCAGTATTGCAGGAAAAAAATAGAGCATTGGGTAGAAAGGGTTGGAAGCAAGAGTATTGGTATATATATAGCATATACAGGGAAAATTAGCAATAGCGCAAGGGTAGCCAAATCAATAAGGCATTGATGTCACTTTCATGCTTATTAGTAAGAAAAATCAACATAAGAAATCATGAGTAATGAATCATAATAAGGTAATATAGAACCGAATTTGTATTATTAACTAGGGTTATTCATTTACTCACTCAGCAAATCTGTGCTAACTGAACACCTACTATGTGCAGGCTCCGTCTGTGTGCAGGAATCACAACCACAAGACAGACAATAGCAGACTGAGGAGAAGCCCACTCTAGAATTGGTTGAAAAGACATTAAAGCTTAGCCAGAATGGAGAGCTGTCTTCTTTTCCAGGGCCACTGGGGCATTTATAACATTTGATGAACTCTTAGGCCATAACGAAAACGGTGATCTTTCATAAAAAGCAGAAATAGATCAGGTTACTTTTTTAAACTACAATGCCATAAAGCTAGAAAATAATGAGATGATTTTGGAAAGATGGACTGTAAGTGTTCTCTTAACTCACTGTTAGTAGAAAAACAAGAGAAAAAGAAGAAAGAAAACCAATATTTCTATTATAGACTACGTGGGTACCCGAACTTATGGCATTCAGCCAGAACAGTCCTCAGAAGAAGCTTCATAAACAGGAACTACTCCATTATCTAAAAGCAGAAAGTGACATTAAAAACATAACAATTAATTCGCTAGCTTGGGTGGAAAACAACACACCCCAAACTGTAGCAGCTTACATGGCAACCACTGTGCTGTACTCTGGGTGGCGGGTCATTTCTCTGCCCCAGTGGGTGTGGCTGGCGTCTGCTGGGCTCTGTCACACAGCTGTGGCCAGCTGTGGGTGGACGGCTGATGTGGACGTGTGCTGCTCGCAGGGCTGGTGGGGGCGCTGGCTCTGCACGTGGCCCTCCCTCGCAGGCGGCCTGCCCATGCTTGGTGTTCACAGGGCTCCCAGTGCAGCAGGAGAAGGCAAGCCTCAGGAGAGGCCCATTCCAGCTAGCATCTTGTTTGCTCCAGAGCCCTTAGCTGGAGCAGGCCCCGGCGGTGCTCAGAGTCAGCCTAGCAAGGCGGTACCCAAAGGCAGAGATGGAGAGTAAGCCTTACAGCTATTTTTGGTGAAGGTCTAGTGTAACTGTTTTTTGGTTTTGATCCTGGGGATTGAACTCAAAGGTGTTCTACCTCTGAGCTACACCCCCAGTCCCGTTTCATTTTATTTTTATTTTACTTTTACTTTTTATTTTGAATTAGGATCTCAGCAAGTTGTTAAGGATCTTGCTCAGTTGCCAAGGCTGGCCTTGAACCTGTTATCATTCTCAGTCTCCCACGTGCTGGGATTACAGGTGTGCACCACCATGCCTGGCTGGAGTAACTGCTAATTAAAACATACAGAAAAACATTGAAAAGCAATGTCTTAAAAAGCAGGAAAATTATTGAATAATAAAGATATAAGCCGAAACGAGTGATGTAGCGAACAGAAAAGTGGCAGAGTTGGTAAGAGTGCCCCGTATTGGGAAGAGGCTTCAGAATGTATTAATGCACCAGTATTGGGAAAGATTTTCAATTTTTCAAATATATCTTTGGTAGTAAAGAAGCCAGGAGCTTCAGAGAAAGGGGCTGCAGGATTCCCGGCGCCAAGGGGGATTAGCAAGACAACAGAGGTAGTTTCAGGGCCTTTTCCACTGTAAAGACAATATTTCCCAAGGAAGTGGAAGGATGCCATGAACCTTCAGGAGATCCCAGGCTTCCATAATCATGGGAGGAGGCCCTGAGTGATGATCAATTCACACTTTCTGGGGCTGAGGGAACCAGGACAGACCTGCAGGAAGGAACCCCACATCAAGAGACTGGTCCTAGAGGGGGCGGACCTTTGTGGGTTAGGAGACTGGCTATAAGAATACTCGGGGTCCAGAAATCTTTGGTGAATTCGTTCGACCCCCTCCCCGTACCAGTCCTGAATGGCATGGGGCCCTGACTGTCTCTGTATTTCTATTTTTTTTAGTAAACTCCTTAAAATATTCAGCAAGAGTCCGGGCTATTGCATATCTATCCTCAGCTCAGGACAAGAACCTGCAGTTTTATGGTCTTGGGGAGCCTCACAAAGGTCCCCAGGAACAGTTCTCCCAAAATATAACAGTCCAGACCGTAACAGGAGTATCCAGGAACTTGTTTTTGTCTTAAAAGCACTAAAGAGAATCAGAAACATAAACAGGGTTGGGCGTGGTGGTGCACTCTTGTAATCCAAGCATTTGGGAGGCTGAGACGGGAGGACTGAGGTTCACAGTCAGCCTCAGCTACTTAGCGAGGCCCTTTGCAACTCGGTGAGACCCTGTTTCAAAATAAAGAATAAAAAATAGGGCTGGGGGTGTAACTCAGAGGTAGAATGCACCTGGGTTGCATCCCCAGACTTGGAAGAAAAACAACAACCCACTATAAACAGCAAAAATTTAAAACACATGCACACTTACCACTAGAGTCAATAACACTACATAAAAGCAAAGCAGGAAAATTTGAAGTCATGTGAGAGTACTAAGGGCACTTAATGGAGAAAGGCATTGTTTGCCGGGCGTGGTGGCATACCCTTGGAATCCCAGCATTTGGGAAACTGAGACAGAAGGATCAGACAGCTTCGGCTACTTAGTGAGGACCTTAGCAACTCAGTGAGTCCCTGTTTCAAAATAAAGATTAAAAAATAGGATATAGGGCTGGAGGTGTAGCTCGGAGTTAGAATGCCTTTGGGTTCCATCCCTAGTACCGCAAAAAAAAAAGTGTTATTTGTTTGTTTATTTTTATACTAAGGATTAAACCCAGAACCATTTTACCTCCCAACTACACCCCTAGCCTTATTTCATTTATTTTTTTGAAACGGTCTGGCTAAGTTGCTGGCTAAGTTGCCTCAAACCAGTGATCCTCCTGTCTCAACCTTCCAAGGACTGAAATTTCAGGTGTATGCCACCATGCCCGGCTTGAATGTGCTTTCAAAATTAAATTTCAAAATGCATTAAGCAATAAACAAAATCCAATAAATGATATTCAGATGTTTAACATGCACAACCCGTGAATTTTGGCAACATTAACTCAAGGAAATAGCTAAAACCTGATTGGATCAATAACTGAGGAAGAAACTGTGAGTGGTCAATAAAGTCAGAGACCATCTGACCCCGAGGGAAGCAGAGGTCAAGAGAGGGCCAGACGATCAGACAGGATTGGACTGGCAACACTGGAACAGGATCATCTCTCCCCAGGCCAGTCCGCTTATCCTGGGTCACTTGGAGAAGTTGGGCAGGAAAACCACACCCCGAGCCATCGTCCTGAGGCCATAGGAGTTTGCAATCATGTTCTAAGAGGTGCTTGAAGACAGAACTGTAAAGCAAACTCTCCTCGGCCCTGGGCACAGCCCCCTGTACAAAATGGGCTTTACAACTAGAGTGACTAAGCACAGAAGCAATGAGAAGAGGAAATAAAAAGGGAATATATGTCTATAATATATTCATATATCCCTTTATATGCATAGAAACAATTAACTATCTTTTAAAAGTTAGGTTTATTGAGCTATAATATATACAGCAGTAAAATCCACCCTTTAAAATACCCAGTTCTACAATTTTTTCCCCCTGGTACTGGGGATGGAACCCAGGGGCATTCTACCTCTGAGCTACACCCTCAGCCCCAGTTTTTAGTCTTTATTTTGAAACAGGGTCTCATTGAGTTGCAAAAGGCCTCAATAAGTAGCTGAGGCTGGCCGTGAACCGCGATCCTCCTGTCTCAGCCTCCCGAATGCTGGGATTACAAGCGTGCACCACCACGCCTGGCTCATTTCTACAATTTCTGACAAAAGCCTACAGCCACCTTAACTAGATACAAGATATTTCCATTGCCTTCCAGATTCTCTCTTAGACCTCTCTGGAGTCAAATCCCTCCCCCTGCGCTTGGTCTCTGGCAGCCCCTGTTCTCTCTGTTCTCTGACTCTACAGCTTCAACGTTTCTGGTTTGCTACGGAAGTGGAATCACACAGCCTATTGACTCTGGCATCTCAGCGTAACGCATCTGAGATCTGTCCTGTCGGAATCGCCAACACATCGTGGTTTGTTGCCCGTGAGGCAGGTGATGCACATTTGGGTCTTTGCACGTTTTCGCACATGTGAATGAAGCTGTTGTAAACATTCACGTATAGGTGTTTGTGTGGCCATATGGTTTTATTGCTTTGGGATAGACACCTAAGATTGGAATTGCTGAGTTGGTTAATAACTTCAAAATAAAACGGTCAAACGATTTTCCAGAGTGGCTGCAGCCTCTTGTAGCTCCTAGTGGTATTTGAGAATTCTGGTTGTTCTCCATCTTTTCCAGAACTTGATGTTATCATTGATAACAGCAGACTGTTCTTAGGGTTGTATAGTAGCATTTAATTTTGTTTTTTTTTTTTTTTTTGGTATGTATAGTGCAGGCAATCGAACCCAGAGCCTTGGCATTCTAGACAAGCACTCTACCACTGAGATACGTTCCAAGCCTTCATTTTGATTTTAATTTACTTTTCCATGATGTAAATGGGCGACCAATGACGTTGAGCATCTTTCTTGTGCTAATCTGACTTCTGACCTGACAATAAGACACTGCCACATGACTGAGATATAATTTAGAAGACGGATCGTATCCGACATTGGTGAGGATGTGAATCATGCAGAAGACGCGCATGTTGATGGTGGGACCACTTTGGAAAACAATTTGGAAATTTCTAATGTAGATAAATCCATACATACCATGTATCCCACACACCCATCGTAATGGCTCATGAAGGACATGTTTGGTTGATGGAACTATCCCATATTTTGATATTAGTGGTGATCTCATGACCATATAGATTTGATACATTAAATTATACCTTCAATACCAGAAAAAACCTTTTCCTACATTCTATTATGGTGGGCTCATTTGTTTTGGGCTATCTCTTTCTCTGATAACAAAGGAAAAATTTGAGAGAAGTCTAAAATGAATCTATTTGACAACATCAGAGAAAAATGCCGCCAGGATTAACATTCTAGAGAGGATTTCCAGAGAGGAACGGAGCGGAATCCCACACGTGGCATACTCTCCTGTGAAGTTCTGGCCTTGTCCACTGTGGCTCTGACCAGAGATTTCACAGATCCACGGAGCACAAAGTTGACATTCAGGGTTTCTCAAAACTGAGGGACTGTGGTAAACATTCCAGGATCTTAGCTGAGAATCCCAATGTTCTGTGCTCTGAAATGGGGTAAAATTTAGGACAGGCGTCCTGGCAAACAAGCTGCTCTCCACGATCTCGATCTCAGGGATCTGCTAGTGCCCCTGCTAAATTAAAAAAAGTAATAATGTCTGTGCAGAACAATTTCAGAGATGGAGGCTCACGATCTTTATATTATTCCATGTACATTGTCCAGCATTCAATAAGAATAAATAGACACTGGCTGGATGCACACACACATTCTGAACACATCGGCAGCAGCATGAGTTGGGCAGTAGATATAGAACTTACAGATGAGAGCATGCGGTGCTCTTCCTAAGAGTCCAGGTGACTTAATACTTAAAATTCCTTCCACGTAGTGCAGTACACAGACAGAGCGAAACGAGGCAAACGGTGTGGACCTGTAGGTGACCAGACACATTGGATACATTTCAGCAGGAGAGTAATACAAACTTTTTAGGACACTAGAAGGATGCTAATTACTTAATATGCAAAAGGATGATTGCAAAGAAAAAAAAAACATAGAAAACATCATACTAAGCTGTAATATCAAGAGACCTGGAAGGAGATGAGCAAGCCTGTCAGGATCATTTCTAGTCAGTGTTTGGCTTGAAGTTTTAAACAGGAAAAAAAGGGAAAAGAAACTAAGAAACCGAATGTAGAATAATTGGAAAGTGTGAAATGGAAGTGTCATGATTTGAGTACAAAGTGATTATGTACATAAAGAATCCAAAGGAAAACACGAGTCAGCTATTAAAATTAACAAGTGCATTTGGCAAGGTATTTGGAAACATGTCAATATACAGAAATCAATTATATTTCTTCAGTATGGTCCCAAAGTCTGGAAATATAAATATCATTTTCTCCTGTATTGAAATGAAATATCAGTAAATCAAGCATTCCTCTTTCTCTCATGATCACACATCACGATGAGGGCCAAAGCGATGGAAATCTACCTGCACAGAGCAGTTGGTGCGTTTCCCTTCGAACCCCACCCACTTCCTCCCTGTACATATTATTGAGATTAGTGTCAATAATTCTGTATAAGTACAAAAAATTACTCGAACAGTTTCCTTCGCCACATCTCCTCCCACCTCCCTCCCTTACTTCACTGTTTTACTGGAAGCTCTCCTCATTTACCCAGATGCTCTTGTTTTCCAACTTCTCTCTACCTAAGAGAAGAAACAAACAACCCTTTGTTTTCTGAGACTGAGCTAGTCTTGCTCAGCACACTATTCTTTAGTTCTATCCATTTTTCTGCAAATGACAAACTTTGTTCTTCTTTATGACTGAGTAAAATTGCAGTTTCGCTATTCATTCGTCTATTGATGGATACCTAGGTGGATCCCATAATTTAGCTATTGTGAACTATACTACTATAAACATGGATGTACATATATCTCTATAATAGTGTGATTTAAAATGCTTGGGAAAGAGCAAGCGGGGTCATATGGTGGCTAGACTCCCAAGGACCCTCTGTACGGATCTCTGTAGCCATGTACCAATCTGTAATCCCACCAACAGTGAGTAAGAGTCCCTGCTTCCCCGAATCCTCTCCAGCATTTATTATTGTTTGCATTCCTGATGATTTCCATTTTTCTCTTTATCAAAGATTTGATGGTTTTCTGTTTATAAAACGTAAATTAGAAAGTAAAAATAAAAATACCCCTTAAAATAACATTTGCTACACATCCCAAATCTAAGAAACCTGAAACTGTCTACATAAAAAATGACAAAACAGTATTGAGAGACGTTGGAGAAGACCTAAGTACATGAAGAGACATAACCACCGATGTGTTCGTAACTTCTCATAAGAAATAATTTTAGGTGTCTGTTCCCAGGTCTGCGTCCAGTAACAACCACGTTGCAGCTTGAAATTGGTCTTAATGATAGAGTTTACTCCACAGACATTGGCAAATGCTTAAGACATGTTATTTTCCCTTGGAAGAACCATTGTTCACCGTTTACCGGCACACTCATGGCGTATCATGCTTGGAAAGTGAAAAACAAATGCAGACTCTGTACGCTTTCCATAGACCCAACACAATCCACGTAAGACTGCAGTGACATTTTCAAAGACATTCATGAATGGTTTTAAAAATATATGTAAATACAAAGGACCAAGAATAGTAAAAATACTATTGGAAAAGAGTAGCTGTTTGAAATGGACAGCTGATTATTAACTTTTATTATGAAGCAGCAGTGATTATGGTGATAGGATGTTAGTATGAGGACAGACAAACAGATCAGTGGAACAAGACGCGGAATCCAGAAGCGGGTCCACACACGACGCGCGGGTCTTTCAACACAGCAGGGAAGGACATTAAACAGCACATGGAAAGTCTGATTGTGTCCGATGCGCAATGCATGTCTTCTATAAAACCAAATTTGAATGGTAAAAGAACACAGTTTATAGAGGAAGATGTAAAAGGGTGTCTCCACGACGTTTGGAGAGGCAAAGTTTTCTTAACCTCGATATAAAAAGTATTAATCACAAATGGCAAAGAGTTATTGCGTAAATGGCATTGGAATTAGGAAGTGCTGGTTATCAAAAGATATGACTAAGGGGCTGTCAAGGCGGACCACACAGTAGGAAGATGTTTCCAAGGCATACTCCCAGCAAGTGCTCACACCCATTTTATATCAGTAACTATTTTGAACAAATAAGGAAATAACTAACCCAATGGGAAAAATGACAAGAGCTTTGAGAAAAGACATTTAAAAATAAATTTTGATATCATCAATTATTAGGGAAATATACATGAAAATGATAGTAATACTTCAGACTCACTTCCGTAGTTACAATTAAAAAGAAAAATTGTCAAGTACCAGAAAGGCTGTGGGGGCACGGGGACTCTCAGACACTGGGAGGGTGTTCTTGGAGCAATTCCTTTTGGAAAATCGTTTGGCAGAACATACACCGTCTATGCCCCAGAGCTTTCTGCCTTAGAACTGCAGTTTACCAAGCTCATATATAAGCGACGGATAGATACGCAAACAATATAAGTGTCCATGGCTGTAGAGTGGACATGAACATTGTGGTAGGGACACACAATGGAAAATAATACCACAGCAGAAATATGTAAACTACTGCCACATTCACCCATGGAGCCGAGTCTCCTATACATAATGAAGAGTGGAAAACTCAGACCTATGGGAATGTGGTGATTCCATTCTGGGAAAGTTAAAATTTGGCCACAACTGATCTGTGGGATTACAAGCCAGGTAGTTTTACCTTTTGAGAGGACTTTAAATGCCTGTGATGGAGGATAAAGGAAATGAAGGAACAATCTTAACACTCTATTTCTTTACTTGGGTGGTGGTGGTGATTTGAGTATGCTTTCTTTGTACTAATTCATCGACTCATAAACCATTGATTTTACCTACCTTTCTATTTAGATAATAAATAAATAACACACATATCCTGCTAAATGACTCATGAACCAAAAAGAAATTATATTAGAGTTAAAAGCATCTGCAATTGAGTGACAACAAAAAATTCCATGGTGTGTCAGTGAATTTTATTGCTTTAAGTTCTTTTTATTGGAGAGGAAGGAGAGCTTCTAAAATAGGGAAAAGTAAGAGGAAGAACAGAATAAGCAACAAAAATAGGAAGAAATGAGAAAGTAAAGTAATAGATGAGAAAAAGATGAGTAATAAAGCAACAAAATACAGAAATATAATGAAGCCATAGGGAAAACCCAGCCATTTATTGAGGAAAAACAGTCAAAACTTTTGTATGACTTACCAAGAGAGAAGGTACAAAAGAAGCATATTATGATGAAAAGGAAGAAACAAATATAAGTAGAAAATAGAGAATATTCTTGATAATAGTTCTGATAGCTTTGACTATTTTGAGGAAATTAATAAATTCTTAGAAAATTATACTTTAATATAACTTAATTAGAAAAGAATGGCTTCAGTAGCTCAACGACTATTAAAGAGATTTAATAATTTAAAAATTATACCTACACAAACAAAAATGGAAGAAATAAACCAGCTCAAATGTCCTTAAAATTGAGAAAGAAAGAGTGCTCCTTAACCAATTCTATGACATTATCATAACTCTGACACTAACACCAGATGTTACAAAAATAAAATGAGCAAGCTAGTCTCAGTCATGAATATATTTAAAAATCTTAAAGGATTAGAAAAGCAAATCCACTAGTGTATTAAACAGATAATATGCCTTAGCCAAGTTGGGTTTTGCTAGGTATGCAAAACGGTTTTACAGGAGACACTTGAAAACATAATTTAGCAAATTAACAGATTAAACAAAACACATCTTCTCAATAGATATAGAAGGTAGGCTTGAAAGAACTCAACACCCACTAATTTTAAAGACAGTAAATAAAAATTCAAGAATTCTCTTACTCTACAAAAGAGGAGAGCCAAGCTGGGTAAGCATCGTTGTAAAAGGAGAAGTGGTGGGAACATTCTTTAGAATCGGAAGAAAGAGACCTCTGGCACGGCCACCTCTCTTTATTCTTGTAGTAAAGTTTCTCACTGATGTGTCAACACGAGAAAAAGGCACCAGGCAGAAGAGTGGAAGGAGGAAATGGAGCCACCATCACCGGTAGATGGTGTGACTATTTGGAGATTCCAAAAGAATCCACGCTCAAATGATCAGAAATAGTAAGTTTAACAAATGGCCTAGTAGACGACCAATAACAGAAAATACACGACATATACAATACGATGGAAGAGAAAACGCCATTTACCAGAGCATCCAAATAGTAAATGTTCACAAATAAACATAACGCACTCTGCTCAAGACCTTTACAGAGAAAGTTATACGTTTTAAAATAGATATTGAAAAGCGCTAGATAAAGAGATGGAGCATGTGTGTAGACAGAAAGACTTCATAGAATTCAGATGGAAACTCTTCCCGGTTGGATCTCAGGATTCAGTGCAATTCAAATCATATTCTCCATGGGAAGTGTTAATGCTGCTTTAAAGATGATCTTAAAAATTACACGGGAGAGTAATGGAGCCCACTTCTGAAGAACTGGGGGGACTGAACAATTAGATAAGTCAGGCACTGTTGTGAAGCAGTAGTAATTTAGTCATTGTAAGGAATGACAAGTTTACTAATGGATTTTATAGAGAACTCAGAAGCAGCCCCACACCTGCGTGGAATTTGACAACACAGAAGAGATGCATGTAAGATCGATGGAACAAGAAGGGACTGCTAAATAAATAGGTTTATTTAAACATGGTTACCCATATGGAAAAAAGCTAAATTATATGCTTGTATTATGCATTGTGCAAAAGTCAAATCCAGAAGGATTAAGTGCTTAAGTGTCAAAATAAATCCTCGAGACTCTTAGAATAAAACATAAGTGAATATTTTTTTAGAACTTTGGGTAACGAATGATTTTCTACACAATTTAAAGCCTTTGATTATATAGTAGTCTGCTTTATTTGTGGTTTTGCTTTCCACTGGTAATAAAAACCATGGTCTGAAAGCATTAAATGGAAAAATCCAGAAACAAACAATTCATGAGTTTTAAATTTTGCACCATTCCGAGTAGCATGGTGAAGTCTCCCACAGTCCCCTTCTGTCCTGCCTGGAATGTGAATTAACCATTTGTCCAGAGTATCCTTACTCTATATACTACCTGCCCCTTCGTCACTTAGTAGACAACTCAAGACAGTCATGCTATCGCAGTGCTTGGGTTTAAGTAACTCTTGCTTTACTTATTATTAGCCCCCAAATACAAGAGTAATGCTGGAAAAGAGACAGTAGGGCATAAACCATGGAAGGACAGACCGACCCTAGTACTATGTGGCAATGCTGCTGAGCATAGAGGAGAAAATACATATATAGGATTCAGTGTACTATCCACAGCATCAGGCATCCACTCATGGATAAGGAGATGGGAGGGGAGACTATAAAAGAAAGAGAGATCAGGTTGACTATCAAGACCAAGGACTTTGTCTACTGAAAGATCCATTGCAGAGTCAAAGACAGCCAGGTGGCTTGTGCATGCCTGTCATTCTAGTACTTGGGAGGCTAAGACAAGAAGATGGCAGGTTCGAAGTTCGCCTCAGCAACTTAGCAAGGCCTTCAGCAACTGAGACTTTTTATTTTTCCAAATAAAAAGATAAAAATAAATAATAGGACTCAGAGTGTGGTTCAGAGGTTGAATACCTTGTATTCAATCCCCAGTGTAACACACACACACACAATTTACAAATTGGCAGATGTTTCCAATATAAAATTTATATCAGAATCAAGTATTTGCATTTAAGACATACACACATAAAGTACATGCATATAATTAATCAAGTTTTATATATCCTATATCCCAGAAATTTGACTTCTGGTATGATGGAAGATTTTTTTTTTACGGGATAATAGGAAAAATGCCTAAAAATACTCAATGTTCACATCAGGAAAACCTGCAAACAACCCAAATTCCCATCCATAGGGAGGTGGATTAACAAGTTGTGATCTCTCTTCAGATCTGGGAAATTACACAGTGGCCCCAACAGGTGAATTATAACCCCTGGGAGCAGTACAGATGAATCTCGATGTTACATTAAATGGAAAAGTCCTTCAATATTTCCCCTAGTATACTACTTTTTATATAAAGTTAAACATAGCCCAAGGAATAACACATGCCCACTGCAACTGGCTATCAATGCAACTTCCAAACAGAAGAGAGGAGGGACCCAGAATCCAGGGGGTTGGTGATGTGTGGACCATACAGACATTGGTTGCTGATTAGGTCTTAGATTTTGTTTTGGGGCAAGTGAACATCGCATCCATACAATGAGTAGTTGGGTACTGGAAGGGGCTGCAGGTGAATGTCACATCCATACGGGTGACTAAGTAGCAGAGGGCCAGGGCGACTGTTGGTGCGAAGGTCCGGCTATCATCCCAGTCACGGGGGACGCCTAATGATTTCTCAAGATTCAACAGCATGAGTGGCGGTTTCCAATACACCTGACTTCCGTGGGTCAGAAGGACAGACAGGATATAGTAGCGTGCTTGTCCTTCTTCCTCAGTGTTTGGGGCCTCACCTGGAAGCCGACTAGGGTCAACAAGGAGGAGACTGGGGCTTTTTAGGTGGCACTCCAGCAAGGCTAGCAAGAGTCCTGCAGGTGGACTCAAGGATACCGAGGGCATCATCAGAGACTGTGACCAAGCAGCGGACTGCACTGTCCTTGAGGGCCCAGCCCCACAAGAGTCTGGGCACCTCCTCCCATTATCCATTGGTGAGTAGTTATAAGCTGCCTTGTGCTGCAAGTGGACTGAACCGCTGTCCCGCCTGGTGGAAAAACCCTGGGAGGGGGATGCACGGATGTGGTCATCTTTGGAAAATGGCGTCTGCCCCAGGCAGGAATCGAGGGTGAGTAGCAACCTGGTTCTGCGCACCTGAGACCCAAAATACAGAACAACAAAAACAAAATAAGTGGGTAAGGAGAAGTTGGTAAATGTAACTATCAACTGTATAATTAATATCATTTTTTGGAAGATAGATTAACAATAGCCTGTAATAACAAGAGTAGGGTACAGGAAGATGGAGAGGGCACTCATACTATGGAAATTCCATAGTATGTGGAAGGAGGGAAAATACTGAGTTTCTTTAAGGATTATTAAGAAAAACACAAGCCGGGCGTGGTGGCACACGCTTGTAATCCCAGCGTTTGGGAGGCTGAGACAGGAGGATCGCAGTTTGTGGACAGCCTCAGCTACTACTTAGTGAGGGCCTCTGCAACTCAGTGAGACCCTGTTTCAAAATAAAGAATAAAAAATGGGGCAGGGGATGTAGCTCAGAGGTCGGATGCCTCTGGGTTCCATCCCCAAACCCGCAAAAAGAAAAAAAAAATAAAAATAAAAACACATATTTGATTGTGTATGTTAAAAAAGATGGCACAGATTTTAAAGAATTTAATATATAGTGTCTCAAGCAACAGAGGGAAAAATAAAGAACCTTTCCTCCAATTAAGAGAAAGTAAGAAAGAAGATAAAAGAAGAAAGTAAACCTGACAGCCAGAAGGGAACAGGAAGGCGGACACAACTCCGTCTCACGGTCACTGTGACTGACGCACGCTAAGGCTTCAGCTCGTCCCCGCCCCTGGGAGATGGGGACGACTTTTTCAGATGCAGCCATGAGCAGAAGCCGGGCAAGCAGCTCCGTCAGACTCACCAAGCTCTTGGATTTCTCTCCTTGTTCTTCCCTGACCACAGCCATGAGGAGGCGCTTCCCTGTGCGGCTGTGGAGCTGGGCTGCAGCAGGCTCTGGCCACGCCCGGGCCTGGGCTCTGCCTTCTTGTGCAGTCTTTATACAAGGGGTCAGAGGACTAAGCCCAAGAGCCTTTCTAGAAAGCAATGAATTTTTAGGAGCAGAACTAGAAGCATTCTACCTCTGAACTACACCCCCAGCCCTAGTTTTTTATCCTTCATTGAAACAGGGTCTCACTAAGTTGCAGAAGGCTTCACTAAGTAGCTGAGGCTGTACATAAACCTGTGATCCTCCTGTCTCAACCTCCCATGTATGGGGATTACACGTGTGCACCGTCACGCCTGGCTATAACTACATTTTTTTTAATCACTAAAAATCCACAAAGGAACATCTTCCTGGAATCTGGGCTAATCATTAAGACACTGGTAGACTAAACTCTATAAAGTACGTTTTAATTAGCACCTTCAAATGCCGTTTGCACTTTTGTAGGTACGCTTCACCTTTTGCATTTTTCTCCCCCTAGCAGTGAGAGTCTGGTAGGCATTAAACTGGAAACTCAGGCAAGCAAGGTGTTCACAAGATGTCCTTCTGTGCGGGGAGGTGACTCGGGCGCACGGGAAGGGACGCTGGGCGCCAGAGCTCAGCAGCTGGAGAAGACCGGGAGGAAGCGCTGCTCGCAGAGGACTGTGGGAAGGAAACACTTCTCGCGGAGCCGTTGCAGGGCCCGTCCACTCTCTCCTCGTGTCTAGCCTTGCCTGGCTGCTGCTTGTGCACAAACACGTACAACATATAATTGACCATCTCGGCCATTTCCAACTTGGTGGCATCAAGTGCGTTCATGCTGCTGTACAGCCTCGCCCCCGCCGTCCACCATTGCCTTCCCCAAGGGAAACCGTCTCCATTAACCTCTGACGGCCCTGGCCCGCCAGCCCTGGGCTCCATGGGTCTGCCTCTTCCAGGTTCTTCCTGTAAGTATACTCCAACCAAGCACGCCCTTCCCTGGCTGGCTTATTGCACTCAGAGGAGTCCTCAAGGTCTGTCTGGGTCGTAGCAGGTGCCAGAAAGCCATTCCACCTTTTCAAGGTCAAATCACATTCTGCAGGCTGAATTATGTCTCTCCAGGTATCTGTTCATGGGCACCCGGGTGGCTCCCAGCTTTCGGCCATTGTGAACCATGCTGCTATGGACAGGTGTGTTTAACTACCTTTTACATGTGCAAACAGCTTGTCCACTCGGGGCAGGCGTGGGCCTTGCTCCCAGGAGGCAGCCTGACCCTGTTCCTCAAACACAAACTGTACAGATGCCGCAAAGCCCAGCCCACCTGAAACTCAGCAGACAGACAGACAGACAGACAGACAGACAGACAGACAGACAAATGCAGTTCAGAATGCTGCTACATTGCCGATGCAGCTGGAGGAGGTGGTTTTATTTACTTATTTATTTTTATTTTTTTGTAGTATTGGGGATGGAACCTAGGGGCATTCTACCCGGGAGCTATACCTCCAGCCCTATTTTATTCTTTATTTTGAAACAGGGTCTCACTGAGTTGCGAAGGGCCTCACTAAGTAGCTGAGGCTGTCCGTGAACTGTGATCCTCCTGTCTCAGCCTCCCAAGTTCTGGGATTACAAACGTGTGCCACCTGTCAGGGGGTCCACGACCTTTCTCCCCTTTCCCCTAAGAGGTGGAAGTCATGGCTGGAGGGTGGAGAGTATTCCAGAGGCCCAGGTGATAAAGGCTTGGCCCCGGATGGCTCTGCTGGATGAGGCCTGGTAGAGGTCTTTAGGTCACTGGTGTGTCCTCAAAGGGGTGTGGGAGCCCAGGCCCATCCTCTGTGGTTTCCTGGGTTGTGTTGTGAGGAGTTTCTTTCAATACTCTTCTCGCCATTATTATCTGCTGATCTCCCCAGAGACCCAAAGCAATGTGGCCACCCAGTCTTGGACAGAAACTTTTAGAACCATGAGCAGAACAGTCCTTTTCTCTTTATAGGTTAATTGCTTCGGGTCTTTTGTTACAGTACATGAAGCCAGGTGTAGTTACGACACACAGTGGATGACAGGAAGCTCCTGGCCACCTGACTGGTCAACATTTCCCAGCGTCCTCTGCAGCAAGAATTGTCAAGAGACAAGCTCCTGCCCAGGATGCAGCAGAAGAGACCATGAGCTTGCCAGGGCCTCGCCACCCCTCCTTCCTTCTCACTGGTGGCTGTGCGTGGCCATGAAGGTAGCAGAGGGTCTTGGGGACACCCCAGTTCTGAGTTCACAGGGACCAAAGCAGCTCCCCGGGGGCCACACTGCGAGGGGCAGCACCACCTTATGGAAGATTCCACGTGGCGGCCTCCTTTGCTCAGGAGACAGCCTCCCCTGACATGCCTTCCTGCACCCAGTGGGTTGCCATACGTTCAGCCAGTGCAGGAACCGATGGAGGGGAAACCAAACTTTACCCTTAATCATGATGTTCCAGGGCCACCATTAACGCATGGCAAGTGTCCTTTCTATTTAGAAGCACACAGCTTGAGAAGTAGCATCGCAGCCGGGCGAGGTGGCGTCTGCCTGTAATCCCGGCACTTGGGAGGCTGAGAGGCAGGAGGATCACAGTGTGGAGGATAGCCTCAGCAACTCAGTGAGGCTTTGTTTTTTTTCCATATTTTATTTTATTTATAAGTGGAACATATTGAAAGTGGTGTACATTTAGATTGTGCTTCGTGTCTTCTCCCCCCACATTTCCTTTGCCCCCTCCCAATAAAGAGTGTCCAGGATAACCATGTTGTATTTATACCATTACACATATTCGTATGTAGCTCCTCCATTGAACAACTCAGCTTTCTTCCTCTCCTATCCTTCCGTTCAGGCTTTGCTGAGATTTCCCCTCCATCATCTGGAGTCCCTCTGGTATTACCACTGCTCCCTAGCTTGGGCATATTAGAGATAACGTATGTCCCTTCTCTTTCTGTGCTTGACTAATCTCACTTAGCATAATGTTCTCTAGTTCCTTCCATCTTCTTGCAAATGCTATTATTTCATTCTTCTTTATAGCTGAATAGAATTCCATTGTGTGTATTTCCCATAATTTTGCAATCCATTCATCTGTTGATGGAGATCTAGGTTGGTTCCATATTTTGGCTATTCCATACTGTGCTGCTATGAACATGGGTATGCATATGTTAATGTAGTTCTCTGATTTCAACCCCTTTGGAAAGATACCCAGGAGTGGTATAGCTGGATCAAATGGTGGATCTATTCCCAGTTTGTGAGACCTTTTTTTTTTTTGAAATAAAAAATGAAAAAGGATTAGGGGTGTAGCTAGGAAGTAGAACATGCATGGGTTCAATCCTCAGTACCAAACAAACAAAAGAAAAGTAGAATCATCTTTCTATGTTATTAAGTAACCTACTAGTTTTGCCTCCTTTTGGAAATAGCTTTATTTTTCCTGATTCTCAAAATATTACATATACTTGTCATCAGAGATAATGAAATAGAGAAGTCTCAAAACAGAAAGAAGAGTTGCCGCATTTCTTCCCACCCCAAGGCCTGGGGTTGGTTGGTGATATGCCTCATTGGATACTTTATCCAGACATTTTATTGTTTACGTAAAATGAATAAAGAGACCTGTGAGGAGAATATTTTTAAAACAGAAATTTTTAACAAACACGATGGCACTAATATTGTTTTGTGAGATTTGCAAAGCCTTGATGGGGCATAGACATCTCACTGGATTTTTATTAGCTCTGCCTTGCATGGAGTATTAATAAAAAAATAAATAAATCAGCATTTCTAATTCCAGTACTTGGGAGGCTGATACAAGGAGAATCAGAGGTTCAAGGCCAGCCTCAGCGACTTAGCAAGACCCTGATTCAAAATATAAATAAAAATAAAAAGGCCTGAGGGTACAGCTCTGAGGTAGAATGCCCCAGGGTTCGATTTCTAATAACTTGTACACACACACACACACACACACACACACACACACACAGGCACACAGGCACATCCAATGAATAAATGAGCAAATTCTGCATTTGTACTCTTTTAAGGCATTCCTGCGAGGAGTTCTGCAGGTAGACTGCGCCTCGCTTGTTTTCTTGGGGTCAATCACTTTTGGGGCGGGGGTGGAGGCTGGCCAGCTCCAACGATTGTGGCCCCTTTGGCCACGTCTCCTGAGGTCATCTGGGGGAGAGGCAGCCTTTCCTGTTGGGCAGGAATTCACTTGGACCCACCCCCAAACACATACTCCTTCTTGCCTTCCCAGGGAGTGACCTCCCAGAACCCACTGCAGTAGAAGACATTGTAAACTGAGAACGCACCCAGTGTCCCGACCTGCCAAGCAAGGTAGCTTCCACTCCATGCGCTGCGGAGCGTCACAGGGCGGACCAGCGCTGCAGCAGAGGGCTGCGCTGAATGTGGCCAGCCCAGGAAGATAAACGCTCGAAGTTCCAAGTATGCGTCCTACCAGATGCACACCGTTTTCCCACTGTGGTAGGGCTGGCCAGTCCCAGATGCGGCCATCGTAAGCCGGGGCGGGCTGTTACTGGAGTCTGTAATTCGCAGTCTGGTTCCATCCAACGAGCACAGCGTGGCTGTTTGAATTTTCCGTATCGGCGTCTCACTTCTAGTGAGACTAAACACACTCCTGTGTTCAATTCTGTTCCCCTCCATTTTTTCCCCTACTGGGGTTTCTTTTGTTATCAGTGATTTGTAAAAGCCCTTCAAATATTCACCAAGTCGACCCTTTGTCTAACCATTCATTTGGCTCCTAACTTCATTAATGGTCTTTATTTTCCTGATTTGATTTTTATCACATACGCGTGAGTTTCTTGGCTTCTACTTTATACATTTGTTAGTGGAGGCATGAACAGAAAAGCCTTCCTCACCCAGGGATTATAAAAATATGATTGCTTCACAGGTTATAAGGGAAAATCCTGCCTTACAGATAAAGCTTTTAAGAGCATTTCAGATCTTCTACGAACCTGGGCCCTATCCTGGTGTCAGCGTAAAAGATCTCACAGTGTTTTCCCCAGTGGCTAGCTACACTAATTACATCCACTGAAATAATTCCCCCCTTTTCCTCTGATTTTAGCCAGCACCTCTATCACAGCCTCCCTCCTTTCTGTCTCTGTCCATCTTCTCTCCTGAGGTTGATGCCATTTCTATCGCTGACGGTAGTTTTGTAACAGGCTTTACTATCCAGGCTGAATGTCACCTGGTGCTTAATGAACTTACTTGAATCATAACTCCGTGGGCTCTGCTTCCTCCCCAGAGCCTTTTCCTCTAAGTACTTGACAATTCACAATTATTCATGCACATGCATGATACGGTTATTGTTGTTGTTGTTGTTGTTGTTATTATTATTATTATTATTATTATTATTATTCTGGGGATTACAGGTGCACATCGCCATGTCACCCCCCATGATGCAGTCTTGATACACACCTAGCCCTCAGCTAGGTTCAGGAAGCAGAAGCCATATTCACTACATTTTACCCCAAATCCACACATGGTGTAGACGCTAATGTCTCTGGACGAGTGAGCCAGTGAGGGCCGCGGTGCTCCGGATGACCCAAGGCCTGCACCGATCGCCGTGACCTGCCCTGCACACCTTTCTCACTGCTCCGACTTTCTCCAGTCCTGGCCGTCAAGCCGTCTATTTGCCTACGCTGTCCCCGCTGCCTGGAGCCCTCCCAGCCCTCTGCTTCCTGGGGACATTGACTCATCTTTCCAGGCCAGGAATGGTGATCTTTCCTTTGTGGAACCTTCTGTCTTCTGGGGACCCGAGTCCTTCCTCATTGCAACAGTCTGAAGAGCTGAGCTCCCCTAGTCTCCTGTGTGGAGATCCTCGCCACGGGGTGATGGTGTTAGGAGCTGGGGCCTTGGGGAGGTGACGGGATCACGACAGTGGAACCTTGGGTGTGGATTGGTGCCCTTTAAAAGAGGCCCGCAGGAGCTCCCTGCTCCTGCCCACGAGGTCGCAGTGAGAAGGCTCCGTCTGTGGTCAGGCATCAGGCCCTTGCCAGCCTGGCTCTGCTGGCCTTGATCTTGGGCTCAGCCTCCATAGGGTGAGCAGTAACCATCTATTGCTCAAAAGTGCCCAGTCCACGGTGCTTGGTTATAGTGAATGGGCCAAGATAGCACCGAGCTCCGCGAGGTCTCACGCACCCGAGTCAACTGCTGCGCCCCCAGGGGACTCTTTGGGGTCAGCTGAGCTGGTCCCCTAGAAAAAGGCATAACGTGAACTTCTCCCCAAGAAAACAGAGTGGACACTCATCGCAATCAGCTTAAACACCACGGGGCCTCTCAATGCAGTCTGCCCATGCCGCCTCCTCTCTTCCTGTCTTTCCCTTCTGGGAGAGACTCCAGAGCATTTGAACCTTAAAACACGCACACATTGGGATTTCCTCTTGTTGGGAATCAATACATGATTTTGTTCTGTTGTTGCGAATACAGACCCCAAATCAAATAACTTGATTGGGATTTCATTTCCTCCTCCAGACCCGTCTTCTCTCTGCTGCATCAGATTGGATTTGTGGGGGTCTGGTGTGCTCTTTAGAATAAAGATTGAGAGCTGCCCGCTATGGCTGCCGGCCGGTCCTGAAGAATCCCCCAGCTGCTGGGCCCTGTCCCTTAAGTTTCCTTCCCAGAGGATCTCAGTTCCCAGACTTACCGCAGTTGAAAATGCTTGCTTAGGTCCCCAGTGGAAACCCCCTTGCCGTGGGAGCGGTGCACAAGACAGGGCCGAGGGAGGCCGGTGCGAGTGGGCTGGCCCAGCTATCCCATGGCCACTCCCGGGCTGTGTCCCCTACTGAATCCCTCCTGCGGGGCCCAGGGGTGAGCTGAGGACCAGCCTGGCTCCAGCAGGGCCTGGGGCTTGTCTGTGCAGCAGTTTCCCCTGTGCGTCTGGGAAGGAGGGATGGAACTTCTTCAGTGTAGATGGGGAGACCTGAACTGGGCTCTGGCTCTTGGGGGCCCCAGATGCCTTGACTGCCGGCCAGTCCACCCAGGGGAGGGGCATGCGTCGCCACTGTCCACTCAGCCACTCCACCCCCCACCAAGCGTTCCAGTCCCCAGTGGGTCCTGCAGCCTCCTGGCTCTCAGCTGGCTCCGCCCCTGGCACTGCTGGATGGTGGGCGGGAAGCCTTCTCTTGCCCCAGCACTCCTCCCCCCGGGAGCCCAGCCTCTTTGTGGCGGGGAGCCCCGGCATCACCTGGGCCTGTGAAGTGCATCCTCAATCCTCAACCTGCAGGCCAGGTTTGCCTGGGTTGGCAGCAAGGGGAGGGCATGGGCACTACGCCGCACCTGTGGGCCGGGGGTGGGCATCACCCGTCCTCCCTGCCTGGGCTCTGGGACAGCCCTGGGCTGTGGTGTTGGGAGAACACTGTGTCTCCGCAGGGACAGTGATATGCCCCTGCCTCCCTTTCTGGTCCCAGCCGGGTCCTGATGCCTCTGACCACAGCTCAACCACGGCAGGCACACCGCATCAGCACAGGAGGCAGTACAGGCTGCCCACACTTCCTACTGTCCCCAGAGCAGTCTCCGGGCGACACAGTCCCTGTTGGCTCTCAGCACCTGCCGCCTCGCACCCAGGCCAGCTCTGGACCACCTTCTGGGAGGCTCTGGCACCCTCGTGGGCAGCCCTCAGGAAAACTGTGTGCTCTGATCTTGTTTTGCTTGAATGAATGATGCAGGTCATTATTGCTTGCTTTCAAATCCCACCATGTCTATCCCATGGGTCTCGCATGCAGTCATTTTTTCACCCACAAAATGCTTGTACAACACCTGATATATGTCGGGGACAACACCGGGACGGCGTGCTGTGAGCAGGTCTCCGGGTGTCCGGTGGGCCCAGGCACGCACACCGTGGGCTTTAGAGGTGGTCCGCCGGCATCCTTGAGCTTGCCATGGCCAATAAAATACAGCTAACAATGCAGGAAGAGCCAGTCCCCGCCTGTGCTCCACTTTAATAGAGTCAGTCTTCCGCAGCACGCTTTAATACTGTTAGAAGCAAATCAAAATTAATGAGATTACCTCCTTTGAAATGTTATATATAATTAACCTCAAATTAAGGACAATATGCATTTGAATTTGCCAATCAGTAACACCTTGTGATTGCCGAAATACACAGAGGCAAATAGGAGATATTGACACTCACCTGCCAATTGAACTTGCTCATAAACATCTCGAGAAAAGTGGCTTTGAGGATGTGCTGGTGCAGCCTGAGAGAAGGCGAGGAGAGAGGGGAGGGCTCTGGGGAAGGACCGGCCACAGCGGCCAGCGGCCAGGGCTCCTCGGTGTCCAGCCACCGCTGTGACCAGAACCACAGGGTCCTACTCTCGTTCTGCCATCTTAGGATGTCTTGCTTCCCGGCTGCGGCGACCAGAGGCTCGGCTGGGTGTCTGGTAGTGACAGCCGCGACCACCGGTGACCACCGTCTGGCTTTCCTGTTGCTCCTGCGACTCACACTGAAGGCAGTCCACTGCTAGCCCGGGAGGTTTGCAAGACCCTGCAAACTGATGCTCCTCACTCAATCACCAGGTCATGATCCTAAGTCAGTTCCCTGCTTGGTGAAGACATGGGAAGATGGGCCAGTGGCCAAGCCATGGCGTAGACAAAAATAAAGACGAATGATACTTAGACGGTGACAGACAACAGCCCCTCGCCTCTGATTAGAGTGTTTCCAGTCTGTTGTTCACTTGTCACAGGAGCCCTTGAGATGTGAGACGTGGGCTTTTTATGCTTTTATTGGTGCACAGGAATTATACATCATACTGAGGTTCAAGGGCCGCACGCGTCCATGCACACAGCGCTGGCCGTGTTTCCCTGTGTCCCGTCCAGCCTCCCCCCCACTCCCCATACGTGTTAGTGAAATTGGTAGTGACCCCTTCGTGTATGGACATTGGAGCTGTTTTCTTCCTCAATCCCCTTTTCCCGCTCCCCCTTTTCTCCCCGACCCCTCCACTATTCTACTGGTCATTTATCTGAAACCTTTTTGTTCCCTATGTACTCTCTAGTTTCTACATATGAGACACCTTGACTCTTGAGACCACAGCAGAGCTGACCTCTGTTAGGCTAGGCGAGGTTCATTTTGTCCTAGAGAACGGAGAAGCTTTGCTTAGGATATTGCGGTGGCAAAGGGGCCGAGCCCAGCTCCTCCACCGAGGCAGATTAACCTGGGGCTGCGGGCCGATCTGAGGAAGGCCCCGTGCACAGTCCTCCAGACAGACTCAGTTCTGTGGATTGATCCCCGCTCTCCCAGCCCACATACCAGCATCTCTGCCTAGCATCTCTGCGTGCTCTCCTTTGATTATGGTGTGTTTGCGAGAATAATTAGGGCAAAGCTCTAGAGAAGATTGTTCTGGATCAGAACGAGCCCTAAACCCAACACAAGTGTCTTTTTGAAAGATGGAGGCCATGAAGATGGAAACAGGGCCATGGACCAGGGAATTCTGGGAGCCCCCACGACCTGGAAGAAGAAATGGATGAGGCCAAATGGGAGACAATAACTTTCTGTTGTTTTTATTTTTATTTATTTATTTTTGTGGCAGTAGGGATGGAACCCAAGAGAATTCTAGTCCTGAGCTACAACCCTCCCTCAGATTCTTCCTCCTCTTTTTAATTTTTTTTTTTTTTTTTTTTTTTGCGGGTCTGGGGATGGAACCCAGGGACATTCTACCTCCGAGCTACACCCCCTGCCCTATTTTTTATTCTTTATTTTGAAACCGGGTCTCACTGAGTTACAGAGGGCCTTACTAAGTAGCTGAGGCTGTCCGTGAACCGCGATCCTCCGGTCTCAGCCACCCGAATGCTGGGATTACAAGCGTGCGCCACCACGTCCGGCCCTATTTTTAAATTTTGAAACAGAGTCTTGATGAGTTGCTGAGGTTGGCCTAGAACCTGCAGTCTTTCTCTCTCAGCCTCCCAAGTACTGGAATGGTGTGTACCACCACACCCAGCTTTCTGTTACCAAGCCACCACATGTGTAGTGATTTGTACCGTAGCCCTAGGAAGCTAGTGCCCTTGACATGTGACTCGTGTATCATTAGCGTTGACTTTACACCTGCTTGTCAGGGATCTGGAAACTTACCAAAAGTGAACTGTGGCTGGTAGACCAGCAACCCGCACCGCAGGATGCCATCCCCTGCCCCTTAGGCAGAGGAGCTCCCGGACTGCCCTGGTCTCACCTCTGTTTGAGCTATTTCCATGCTGTGAGGTCTTTATTTCTTTATTGTGCTATTCCTGTGTTCTGTGTCAGTTTCTGGAACCTCTGTCTCTGCCATGTTTCACCTCCAAAATGCAGCTGGGTCCCCTCTATGTCGGTGTTCAGCACTGGGGACCCAGATGGGTGAGTGAGGCTTGTGCAGAAGGAGCAGATGGGCTTCCTTCATAGACGTGTGTCTATCAGACTATGAGAATGTCCCAAACTCACTAATTTGGATCAGTGAGTTCAATTCAGGTTGGCACATGTTTGCAGAGCCCCAGTTCTGCCAGGCACGGTGTGCGGGGGGGGGGGGAGTTGGAGTAATTCTAGTTTGTGGGTGAGGCAAAGATACACCAACTGATTGTGCCGCGCTTTTTTTATTTTTATTTTTATTTATTTTTTTGTGTGTGGCACTGGGGTTTCTGGAAACCCTTCTACCTCCGGTCTACACTCCCAGACCTATTTTATATTTTTTTTTATTTGGAAACAGGGTGTCTTAAGCCAGCAAGGTTGGCTCCGAACCAGCATGATCCTCCTGTCTCCGCCTCCCAAGCGCGGGGATTACAAGCGCGCGCCACCACACCCGGCACGTGCTTTATTTGTTTAAGAATTAGATTGTGTTCACTGAGAACATTTTTGAAAATATAGGTGAAAAGAAAATAAAAAAAAAGTAAAAAGAAAAGGGTTATCACTCAAAATCCCTGCACCTGGAAATAACCCTTTTGTGGATGCAAGCCCAGAGGTGGTAGAAATGGGGACCTGTGTCACTGGCAACATGTCTCTTGGTTCACATCTTTGCTTCTGTGGCTTAGTGACAGTTAAACCACACCCACACCATTCCCCAGAAGCATGAGTCAGAGCACTCAGCTGTCTGCTTTGGTTTGGACTGATTTAATCACTCTCTTGCTGTAGGATATTTATGCCTTTCCAGTTTTTAAAATATTATCATTATTATGAAATGCAAATTAGTTTTAAATTACCAAATTACTACTTGTCATGGAAACTTACCAAAAGTGCAGAAAGGTGTGCAAAACAGAAACCACTTTTCCTTTCTGTTCTGGTTTTCACAAGTAATAACTGCTAACAAATGGCACCTTGCTTAAAAGTAGTCATGCATCTGTAGCAGGCATCTCTCTATATGTATTACTCACATCTGTATAATTGAAGAAATTCAAGATTTACACCACCTGTCTATGTCTCTCTGTATAGATAGCTATCTAATTTACCTATCACCGAACATTTACCTGTCACCTATCCATCTTCTTCCCTGTATATTATATCTACTATCTATTTATTTATATAATTTATAATCTAATCTCCACGATCTACCATCTACCTATTGGTTATCTATCTATCTATCTATCTATCTATCTATCTATCTATCATCTATCCTGTTATTTATCTATCTATCCATCTAGTTATCATTGATCTGTTATCTGTTTAAAAATCATTTATTAATAATCTATTATCATCTACACATCTGTTCATCTATCATCTGTATATCTTCATTTATCCAGCACTATCCATCAGTCTATTCTATCTTTATATATATCTATCCAACCTATCTATATCAATCAATAATTTATGCATCAATCATCTATATCTATCTAATCTGTTAATTTACTGTATCTATTATCTATTAGTTATCTGTCTAGTCTATCATCTTTCTGATCTATCTTTCTTTCTTTCTTTCTTTCTTTCTTTCTTTCTTTCTTTCTTTCTTCTTTCTTATCTAGTCTATCATCTTTCCAATCTCTCCCATTTTATCTATCATCTATCTCTATCTATCATCAATCTTTTTAAAGACAGGGGTCATTTTACACATGCATCCATATCTGTTGTTCACACCCCGTCTGTGTCTCATACACCTCTCCCCATCACACACGTGGATCCCCCACACTGTTTTCTGAGTTCTCTGTGCTCAGGGTAGATGTGGTCCTTCCTCTCCCTCCTCTCTTCTCAGTGATGTCACATTGGCAAGGCTCCTTGCCGGGAGAGGATTGCTGTGACCAAATTCCAAACCTCTGTCTTGGACAAGCAGGTCGCCACGTGTCCTGAGAGGCACACCACTCTCACTGCACCTGAACACAGCAAAGATTCCTTAGATGGTGAGATAATCCATTTTCTTACTGTATGATGATGATGATGATGATGATGATGATGTTTTTATTTCTTTGATTCATGAAGCAAACCAGGCTCATACATTGTATGATTTTGGATGCCTCTTAATTTTTTTTATCTGTCTTCCCTTTCTTTCATTCTTCTCATATTTTATCTATTTCTTGTCTTAAAAGATTTCTCTGTGTTTTAATATAGTGTATTTACCACATTTTTGGATATAGTGTTTTTTTCTGAAATATTTGAGAATAAGTTGCACACGGATGTCCCTTGACCTTCAGATCCAGCATCGACATCCCATTTCATAGTTTCCATATAAAAGTCAGCAACAAAAGCACACTAGCATCTCTTTTGTAAGTGCTATTCAGATTTCACCAGACGCCCCAGCCACATGGGACCTGAGCTCGGGTTCTGCATCCTGTCACCTGCTCTCGTCTGGAGTAGCTCCTCTACCTTCCTCCTGCAGGACGCTGCCCGTGTGAGCTGAGTTTGTAAGTGCTGCTGCCTTTTGATTTGTCTGGGGTTTCTCCAAGACTTGATTCAGAAGCAGACCTGTGTTCTCAGTGCGCTGTATCAGGAGGCTGGCGTTTTCCACCAGTCCTGTGTGAAGGTAACCTTGGTCTCTCGGTGAAGGTGATATTTGCTGGCTTCTCCACTTTAGAGCTACAATAACCCCTTATAGTTAGCAATTAACATGCACACAGGTAATGTGGGATTTTTTTAAATGCCCTGTTATGCTTCAAACTTTTACCTGTTAGTTTTAGCATACTGTGAAGTTTCTTGCCTAAATCATGTATCATTCCAGTGGTTTATCAAATGGTGAATTTCTTAATAAATATTCCTTCTGTACGAGTTGGTTTTGTACTGTAGGGAACCTTCTCATTTATTTATCAACGGATCCATCCATCCATCCATCCATCCATCCATCCATCCATCCATCCACATCCATCCATCCACCCATCTATCCGCTCATTTGCATCAGAATGCATTTAGATGTCTGCTTTCTTCAGAGTGTTACAATCTTTAACTCTTCACTATTTAAGGATGGGCAGGCAGGGTGGGGGTGTTGGAAGTGGCCCCCTGACTGTGGACAATTTTCTACCCTCCCTGGATCTGTTCTCACAGGATGCTCCAGACCTGCCTTACAATGCCCTGCCTGGCTGTTGCTCCAGGCTCCCAGTCCCCTTGGTGCAGAACAGTCCTCCAAGAATGTCCTGGGGATGCCCCAGCCTCTCTTGCTGCTCTGTTGATAACTGATTCTAGCGCTTTTCAGAGGAAAGAGCAAGGAAGCATGCTTTTTAAGAGAAGATGTGTCATGACTTGACACTGATATTCCATTTCAAACTTAGGCCTACTCGGTTCCTACTTCTTACTATTTGACATCTTTGCTATTGTATCTCTTCTCTCTTATGCAAGGATCTAATCTCGAATGCTATCAACATAATTTCTTGTTTTCTTTATCTTATGTGATATAGCTCTTTCAAAATAATAACGATGGTGCTATTGCTAACAAAATGATCTCTGAAATACTTAAGCTTTACTTTGCCATTTTTTGTCTTTATGATATGCCTAATGGTGGGGATTCTAACACTGGTTATTTGATTGTCTTTGAAACTACTGGTAAAGCTTTCGGGTATAAGGAGAGAACTGTACCTTAGAGGAGGAGAGAGAAGTGGGGGTGGGTTGGGGGAGTGAAAGAGAGGAGGGCTCATGTATTAAATAACTTTAAACATGAAATAATTTCTTCCTTGGGCGCTGAGCATCGACTTGTACACAGCTATATTCTTTGATTTCACGTGCTTTTGATTTGGGGGATAGCTTTTTAATTTTGTTTTGATGGGTATTATAAACACTATGTAAAATATTTCTTCTTGTCCTTTGTAATGGCTACATGCTATTCCATTAGATACAGGCACCATCGTATTTTCCAGTCCACCCATATATTTTTGGCATTTTTACTGGCTCTATTTTTATTTCGTATCTTAAACAATACTGCACCAGTTATGTCTGTGTGCTTATAAACATAAGCATTTGAAAGAACAAATTCATTAAAATGTAGAGTCTTCTCAAAGAAAAACAGAGTATTTTAGGACTGGGTTGAAATTAGCTTGGTGAATAAGGAGGAAGAGGGGAAGGGGCAGTCTGAGGACCTCGGAGGCCCTTCATGACGGAGCCTGCGGAGGTGTTTGTTGATGCTTCAGGGTGGGGTGGGTGAGGATGAGCGGGAGCACTGTGGCGGGCAAGCCGTGCTCAGGGGCCACAGCCAGGAGAAGCTCCTCGGAATGTGGAGCTTTTTCTTTTGGTGGGGAAAGTCCAGGCACTGGAGGTTCCTGGAGGGCAATGAGGTCATTCATGGTGAGAGACGGTGAGCACTGGCTGGGGAGGACGCAGAGACAGAGACAGAGAGTGGAGGCAGTGCAGGTGGGCACTGGATCCCCACCCCTGGCTGTGGGTGTGGGGACCAGCACAGACGAGTATGAGAATCTTCCTGCATTTCCTACTTAGGGTGGGGTTTGCTGCAATGTCCTTTACCTGGTGTGAAAAGCAGGAGAATCCACTTGGGGTAGATGGGACACCCAAAGAGGGGCGGGGTCCCTGCAGGTACCCCAGCACTGGCAGTGCTGTCTGTGGTGCGGTTCAAGGGCAGGGAGGGTAGCCAGGTGCTGGTTCTGAGCGATCCTCTCTTCCAGTGAGCAGAGATGGGAGGGTCAGGCCACCCTAGGTCAAAGGTCTCCCAGGGTCTGGATCCCTGGTCGTGTGGGAAGACCAGGAGGCAGATCCTGGTCAGCCTGGAGAGTCCACACCACCCACCAGAGCGGAAGGATACTGGCCCCGCTCAGTGACTGCGGTCCCCAGTCTCTCCCAGGGCCCCTTCCCCAGCTTTGCCTTCCAATAGGTGATGTTGGGGTTGGGAGACTGGGGGAGAGAGCCCAGGGCAAGGTTGTTCTTCAGAGCTGAGCGTCCAGCTGAGGCTTGTTCATCGCACCTCAGGGTTCTCCTGCAGTGCTCCACCACCAGGACGAGGGAATTGTGGGTTGCTATGTGTGTGCGTGGGTGAGAGGTTAAAGATCCAGGATAGCCCCACGGTGTCACTTTTTAAAACAAGAACTTTATTAGCACAAAACAGAAGTGCAAACCAACCACTGTCCTCTAACAGCTGGGTCTCCTCTAACAGCAGTCTTATTAGGTAGGATCGTTGGTCCTCAGCTCATTACACGTCACATCCAAGGAAGGCTTTGGAAGGTTCGCCATCAATAAATTCACCCACTTCTGTGACGCGAGTTAGGAGTGTGCCTAGACTCATGGCACACTCCTAACTATGTATCCCAGACTAGAAGTAGTCTGGGTGGAAATTCTGGTACAGTGCTCTCCAGCCTGCTCTTGATATGTATGCTTCAGGCTCACCTGGAATTAACTTAAACATCAAATTATTAGAGTCTAAAAACTGTAATTTTCATTTCTACAGCCATCTAGCTTATTAAAGTGACTACTTATCTCATCTTCAAAATGACCCTTGAGGGGGCACGAGCGTCGTGGCTGAGGTGGAGGTGAAGCTCCCTGCTCAGCGGTGCAGCTTGCCGCGGGCTGGAGGGAAGCCAGAGCAGGCGTGAGGCCCGACGAGCAGGTGACCAAACCGGTCCCTGTGAAAGGCCTGTGCTGTTTTAGGCCATGGTTTATTATGATTTAGGAGGCTGAGGACTGCATGGCATATGGTCAATAGAAGCTATTTGCTGCTTTCATGAGCCATTTTTCATATCATTAATTTTTTGCATATGTTTCATTAATTTTCAGGGCAATCCATATTCCTCCTTCCTGTGAAACCTATCACTACTGACTTGGTTATCTTCTCCATGTAGCCAGGGAAAGCTTTGTTGTCTATTGACTTTGGTTGGACCTGTTGTCCAGGAATTTTAGCTGCACATACTTTATCCTAACTAAAGAGTAGTGTTCTATCCATCCATCCATCCATCCATCCATCCATCCAGCTTCCCACCACCCACACTTTACCCATGTATCTTTCTATTCACTAGTCTATCATCCGTCCATTCCATCCATCCATCCATCCATCCATCCATCCATCCATCCAGCTTCCCACCACCCATAATTTACCCATGTATCTTTCTATTCACTAGTCTATCATCCATCCATTCCATCCATTCATCCATCCATCCATCCATCCACCCAGCTTCCCACCACCTATTCTTTACCCATGTATCTTTCTATTCACCAGTCCATCATCCGTCCATTCCATCCATCCATCCATCCATCCATCCATCCATCCATCCAAAAATCTACCCACGCCTCTACCCTTCTACCCATGTATCTTTCTATCTATTCATCAATTTACCACCCCTCCCTCCCTCCCTTCCTCCTTCCCCCCTCCCTCCATGGTATGCGTATTCAACACACCTGAGTTCCTACTATGTATCAAGGTCTAAAAGAGAGATTGAGCATCTAAAATAAGAACAGGATAATAAAGGCATCAGTGTTAACATGGAAGAAAGTGAGGGGTAGGTAGACTGGAAGAGGAGGTAGAGGTGGAAGGGTTTCTCTGAGGAGTGCAGGACCCTGCTAGGTTTTTGAAGGATGCTCTGACTTCAGTGCCAGGAAAGGGATGCAGGAGGACGTAAGGGCTGAGCCATCAGAAGGACCAGTTGGAGGGTTCATAGTAGCCTAGGGGTGATCCTGGGCACAGATTCTTCATGTGTGTTGAAGGCTGAGGCCATGGAGTCTTTGTATGGTTTAAACACCAAGGACTTGAGGTCATGGTTTCCTCAGATGGAGAGGATAAGATGGTCCTGGATTGTCTGAGGCATGGAGCCAAATGTGGGGCATGTGCTCCTAGATGCCCCTGGGGCATCCCTGCCATGCTAAGTCAGGAGACAGATGTGTGGTATCAAGTTCAGGGGTGAGGTTTCCTGTTGTCAGTATTCTTGGTGCTTTCAGCCAACTGGTTGGCAAGGTGCACAGGGGATAAATGTACACAGAGCAGAAGAGCCCAAGCCAGGCGCAATGGTGCACGCCTGTGATCCCAGGACTTGGGAGGCCGAGAAAGGAGCATTGCCCAGATTCCAGGACAGCCTCAGCAACTTAGCTAGAGTTTGTTTCAAAATAAATAATACAAGAGGTCAGGAATGGTGCGGCATACCTACAATCTCAGTACTTTGGAGGAAGAGAGGCAGGAAAGTCTCAAGTTCATGGTCAGCCTCAACAACTTACTGAGATCCTCTTTCAAAATACAAATA